>NC_071988.2:210353500-211633000 GCF_028885655.2 Pongo abelii
TTTCACCATGTTGGCCATGGCTGGTCTCGAACTCCTGACCTCAGGTGATCCGCCCGCCTCAGCCTCCCAAAGTGCTGGGATTACAGGTTTGAGCCACTGCACGCAGCCACCATTTCAAGTTCTAAAATACTTATCTCTAAACCTTTCATACGCAGTCAGTATTCTTCCCCTTTCTCCTTATCTCCTCATCACCAAGTTTTTTTGTTTGTTTTTTGTTTTTGTTTTTTTGCAACAGAATCCCAATCTGTCACCCAAGTTGGAGTGCAGTGGTGCAATCTTGGCTCACTGCAGCCTCTACCTCTCAGGCTCAAGCAATGCTCCCACCTCAGCCTCCCAAGTAGCTGGGACTACAGACACGCACCACCACACCCAGCCAATTTTTGTATTTCTAGTAGAGATGGGGTTTCACCATGTTGGCCAGGCTCATCTCAAACTCCTGGCCTCAAGTGTTCTGCCCACCTCAGCCTCCCAAAGTGCTGGGATTACAGGTTTGAGCCACCACCCCTGGCCTACCAAATTTTAATATAAGATTTATAATTCATTTGTCTGAAGATGGGGTTCAGGGCCAAAGAACCTTTCCAGTATTCTCAAGCTACATTCATTCATTCATTCATTCAGTAAATATTTACTAAGCACACACTACATACATGGCACTGTTGTGTGTACTGTTTACTGATAAGCATAGAACACAAGACAAGCAAGGTCCCTGCAGCTACAAAGCTCAGACCCCAAAAGGGTAGGAAATGAACAATAAAAACATAAAAAATAAATAATTTCAGAGAGTCAAAAGTAAATGACAAAAATAAAACAGCATAATTCAATAGAATGGGACTAAGAAGCGCTACTTTGGATAGGGTAACTAGGGAAAGCCTCTCTGGAGGGATCTCATTAGAGCTGAGATGTAAATGACAAGAAGGTGCCAGCCTCAGAAAGGTCTGAAAGAAGAGGTTCTAATGAGCTAATTTTCATGATTTGCTCTGTAGACTGCTTTCTTGAAAGTTGTAGTTGTGTGTTCCGTGTTCCCTTGGTCTCACTGAACGTGTCTGAAAAAGGCCACTTTGCAAATACAGTGGTGCACAATTACCTCCTGTTTTGTCATCATTTTTAGCTCTTTCCAAAAAAAGATTGATGGAGACTGCCTGCATGAGGGTTGGCTTATCGGGGATACAGGGCAGACAGTCAGCATAGATTTCCATGATCCGGGAGAAAATTATCTGTAGAACATTAAAACTCTTCATTCATTCCTGGAAAGGAGGGAATATTTTCTTTGATAAGCACTTACTGAGCACTTGTAACATGAGAATAAATGTTTATATGTGCATAAACAGATGAAATGCGGGTATGTAGAGATGAATGTGACATGGATTTTGTTGTCAAGGAGCTTACAAATAAAATACAAAGTAAAATGGAAAAAGTGAGAAACTAGAAGTACAAGATAATGAAAATAATCACTTTGCAGGAAGGGTGACTGATCTCGGCCAAGAGAATCTGTAAATGTTCCCATGAGCAGTCTGTATTTGAACTAAGGCTTGAAATAGGAAACATGAGGAGCCATATCCATAGACAGTACGAAAGGCCATAGAATCAGGTAAGACACTTAGGGAGGAAGTGGAGGAAAGAAGAGGCTCAAGGACTCTGCCCCTGCACCACCTGGTTAATGGCCTTGAAGGTGATGCTGCACAAGAAATGCAGATTTCAACCATGTCAAAGGACGCACAGGTCCAGCAAGATGAACGACAAAACTTGACCTTTGGATTGAACATTGTGGAGGTGATGTGGTGACTGGGAGCACAGATGTTTCCGTGAAGGGGAGAAAAAAAAGGTTTATCAAAGTGGATTCAAGAGAAATATGCAAGGAGAATTGAAAACTGGCACCACAGCTCAGGACTTCTCAAACTGTAATGTCACTATGAATCCTGGAGAACCTGCTGGAGTGCAGTTTCTGATTTATAGGTCCTGGGTGGAAACTGAGAGTCTGAATTTCTACCACAATGGCAGGTGACATTGATGTCATTGGTGGATCACAATTTGAGTAGCAAAGGAAGAGAATATTTCAGGAGTTTTATATTAAAAGGAGCAATGAAAGGGACTGGGTGAGCAAAGTAACTAGAGGAGGAGGTGGCATCAAGGATATTATTTTTAAGATTCATGCTATCACAGCATTGTATGCCAATGGGGATGATTCAGCTTTGAGAGGGGGAAAGTCAAAATGAGGAGCAGGAAAACTGAACATCGTCCTTGAGTAGCATGGAGAAAGGGGCACGCAGTGATCAGTGAAGGGGTGGCTCTGGAGGGAAGCCCAGCCAGTTCATGCATGTTACCGGGGGCAGCACAAAGCTCCTGTGCATAGAGGCAGGTGAGCTGGACCGTGCACAGGGGTTCTCTTCTGTTTTTATTTCTCAATGCAGTAAGGCACTTAGCTGCTAGGACTGGGAAGAAGAAGAGGCAGCAGTATGAATAATCATGAGGAAGTAAATTGACTAGGGCAGTGGTCCTCAACCCCATGAGACCCATGGCCCTTTTTTTTTGTTTTTGTTTTTGTTTTTGTTTTTTGGGACGGAATTTCGCTCTTATTGCCCAGGCTGGGGTGCAATGATGCGATCTCGGCTCACTGCAACCTCCACCTCCCGGGTTCAAGCGATTCTCCTACCTCAGCCTCCCAAGTAGCTGGGATTATACGCATGAGCCACCACACCCATCTAATTTTGTATTTTTAGTAGAGACGAGGTTTCTCCATGTTGGTCAGGCTGGTCTCAAACTCCCGACCTCAGGTGATCCGCCCACCTCGGCCTCCCAAAGTGCTGGGATTACAGGTGTGAGCCAACGTGCCCAACCCATGACCCTTTTTATAACACATACTTTTAACACCCTTGCTACTATTGTGAAAATATAATAATAGTTTATGTAACCTACCTACACACATTTTTGAATCAACATAATTCCTTCACCATAATGTAAAGAAAGAAAAGAAAAATCGTTCAGGCGTGAGCGTGCTGTTCTGTTAGGAAGCCGAAAGCATCTCCACAAGCACTGTGAGTGCCTCTAGAGGGCAGCGAGAATCTCTGAGGCTTGGTGAGACTCTTTCATCGCCGTGACTAAGGGTCCACCCGCAGTTAGTGGTTGTGATTTCATGGGAGACTCTCAGTTGTACATTTTGCTCAGCTGCTTGGATGCAAGCTCAGAGGTGGCAGAGTTGCATTTAATCAGGCTGGCAGCTTTACTGGGGAGTAAACGGACTGAAAATGGTGCAAGGAAGTTTAAGGTCCAGGTCTACAATCTCTATGTGCAATTCCAAAATCCAAAAGAGCTTTGAAAATACAAGTTGGTTGTTGGTGGTTATCCAAAACTCATTTGGCAGTGAAACTCAGCCTGAATAGACACAAAGCTATTTAGAGCCTTTACTGATCCCACTTATTTGAGAATCATCTTCAGTTTCACTGAAAATGATACTACTTAACAGTAGAACCGATTATCTTTCTACAATTTTTTTAAATCTGAATTTGGAAACATTTGTGCCCTTAGAGCTTGGGATAAAGGATTATAAACTGTACATGTAAGGGAATTAATATAATGACGGGCCAGGTAAGCCAAGGCAGGTCAGATAGGAAATAAAGACTTGAGCAGTTAAGACACAGTGAAAAAAATCGGGCCACCAGATTCTGGGTCCCTGTATGGCAGATTGTGGGGTGGAAGAGCTGGAAGTGAGACAGGAAGCCTGGGAGATTCAGAGCTGGATGCTCTCAACTGAGAATCCAAATGGGGTACAGTTACAGATAATGACGGGTGCAGACCCTGTAGTAGCTGAGGATGTCAAGGCGAGGACGTCAAGAATAATCTATCGCCCAGGGATGGCGGCTCATGCCTGTAATCCCAACACTTTGGGAGGCCCAGGTAGGTGGATCACCTGAGGTCAAGGAGTTTGAGACCAGCCTGGCCAACATGGTAAAACCCCGTCTCTACTAAAAATACAAAAATTAGCTGGGCATGGTGGTACACATCTGTAGTCCCAGCTACTAGGGAAGCTGAGGCAGGAGAATCGCTTGAACCCGGGAAGTGGAGGTTGCAGTGAGCCAAGATCACACCACTGCACTCCAGCCTGGGCAACAGAGACTCCACCAAAAAAAAAAAAAAAAACCAGAACAATCTATCAGAAGAAGGATCCACGTGGATGTGAGATTAGCACTGGGCACTTACACGTGACTGCCTCCAAAGGGAGTGGTGGCCAGTGTCGTCTGAGAGCTTCAGCTGCCGACGAGCTGCCTGGTGACAGGTGTAGGAAGTAGAAAGGTTGAGCGTGAACAATGGGAACAACACTTACCCGTGGGGGTGACACCTAAAGAGAAAGCAGCCTCCACCCGACCCTGCTTCAGGGGAAGCCACGTCCTCGGGTCGGTTAGGACCAAAAGATGAAGAATTTAGGTATGCAAGATATTTTGCTGATAACTGCCAAGGGGATCAGAAGACACAGAGGAAGAATTTGGGGGATTCTGCAGGGTTTTGAGCCTGGGTCATCCCAGGAAATGTACAGAGCCACGTGAGGATGAGACTCCAGTGTTGGGAGGATGACCTGGGGGTGTCTGTCTCGCCACTTGCAGTGACTGTGATAAAATGGAATAACTGGCTCAGTCCTAATGATACATAACAGCAGAATTTTTGCAAAATTGCTAGATGTACTCATAAGATTGAGTAGTTCAGAGGTCAGTTAACTTTTTCTGGGCCAGATAATAAGTATATTAGATTTTGTGTCACAATTCCTCAACTCTACCATTGTAGCAAAAAAGCAGATATGGCCAGGCGCGGTGGCTCACGCCTGTAATCCCAGCACTTTGAGAGGCCAAGGCGGGCGGATCACAAGGTCAGGAATTCAAGACCAGCCTGGCCAACATGGTGAAACCCCATGTCTACTAAAAAATATTAAAAAAATTAGCCAGGCGCGGTGGTGGGCACCTGTAATCCCAGCTACTCAGGAGGCTGAGGCAGGAGAATAGCTTGAACCCAGGAGGCAGAGGTTGCAGTAAGACGAGATTGCGCCACTGCACTCCAGCCTGGGTGACAGAGCAAGACTCCATCTAGAAGAAAACAAAAAAAAGCAGATATTTCTCATAGATAAAGGAATGGGCATGGCTCTGTTCAATAACATCTTATTTATGGTTACTGAACTTTTAATTTTATATAATTTTTAATGTTATGAAATATTATTTTTCTTTTGATTTTTTGTTCAAACATTTAAAAATGTAAAAACTTTTCATAGCTCATGGCAGGCCAACTTTGGAACATCTGCCATAGATTGAAGACCTCTGGCATAGTTTAATATTTAGCGGGAAAAGCAGAAAAAGAGATTGGAACCAGATTACTGTGGTTGTCAAAAAAAAGCTAAAGTGTTTGGATGGGAGGTGTGGGTATGTATGCTTTAGAATCCATTAAAAATTGTTAACGGAGGCAAAAGATACGATCTCATCAGTGTTTTAGGAAAATAGGTGGTTGCAATAAAAATGATGGATTGGAAAGATAAGAAATTAGATGCGAAGAGTCAGTTTAGAGACCTTGGCACTTCTATACGGGGACATATAAATGCCTAGAGACCCCTTTGCTTGAGAAAACATAAGCCACTCAATGTTATTAGAAATAATTAAAGTGGTAACATTGAAAAGATACTAAATATACAATTTTACTTTCTCTCTGAACACACTGTAAGTAGGAAAAACATATTAACAGAAACAACAATCTAATATCCTGAAATAGACCTGAGAAAAGGGTTGCAGGTAAAAGAAACACAAGGAAGACACAGAAAAGGAAGGAAAAGAATATTTAGGCACATTAAAGAGATTTAACCCACAGGACTAGGACTCATGCAGTAAGAATATGACGCTGGTAAAGAAATGGGGCTTCACACGGGGAAGAGTTCAGAAAAAGGACTCAGGAGTGGGGTCCAAGATAGAACCAGAGCTGAAATTATTTTCTCTTGGAATTTGAGAATTCTTTTCTATGACAATTTCAAAAATCACTTTCCCTTCTTGAAATGCATGGTTGACCTTTCTGGTGAAACCCTAGGGGCTGGGGGAAAGAGAATCCCTTCCTAGGGGTTATACCCGGGAAGGCACAGGGGAGACGCATTCCAAGTCCTAAAGAGCTCCTGGATTGGGCCAGCAAGACATACTTTTAGCATCCTTCCACAACAGTGGTTTCTTGACTCTTTTTTTTTTTTCTTGACTCTTTTTTTTTTTTTTTTAATTTATGAAGTATTTATTGATGATTCTTGGGTGTTTCTGGGAGAGGGGGATATGGGAGGGTCATAGGATAATAGTGGAGAGAAGGTCAGGAGATAAACACATGAACAAAGGTCTCTGGTTTTCCTAGGCAGAGGTCCCTGCGGCCTTCTGCAGTGTTTGTGCCCCTGGGTACTTGAGATTAGGGAGTGGTGATGACTCTTAAAGAGCATGCTGCCTTCAAGCATCTGTTTAACAAAGCACATCTTGCACCGCCCTTAATCCATTTAACCCTGAGTTGACAGAGCACATGTTTCAGAGAGCGCGGGGCTGGGGGAAAGGCCATAGATCAACAGCATCCCAAGGCAGAAGAATTTCTCCTAGTCAGAACAAAATGGAGTCTCCTATGCCCACCTCTTTCTACACAGACACAGCAACAATCTGATCTCTCCTTCCTTTCCCCACACTTCCCCCCCTTCTCTTCAACAAAACCGCCATCGTCCTCATGGCCCGCTCCCGATGGTCGCTGTCTCTTCGGAGCTGTTGGGTACACCTCCCAGACAGGGCGGCCGGGCAGAGGCGCTCCTCACCTCCCAGACGGGGCGGCCGGGCAGAGGCGCTCCTCACCTCCCAGACGGGGCGGCCGGGCAGAGGCGCTCCTCACCTCCCAGACGGGGCGGCCGGGCAGAGGCGCTCCTCACTCCCCAGACGGGGCGGCCGGGCAGAGGCGCTCCTCACTTCCTCCCAGACGGGGCGGCCGGGCAGAGGCGCTCCTCACCTCCCCGACGGGGCAGCCGGGCAGAGGCGCTCCTCATCTCCCAGACGGGGCGGCCGGGCAGAGGCGCTCCTCACTTCCCAGACGGGGTGGCCGGGCAGAGGCGCTCCTCACTTCCCAGACGGGGTGGCCGGGCAGAGGCGCTCCTCACTTTCCAGACGGGGTGGCCGGGCAGAGGCGCTCCTCACATCCCAGACGATGGGCAGCCGGGCAGAGACGCTCCTCACTTCCTAGACGGGGTGGCGGCGGGGCAGAGGCTGTAATCTTAGCACTTTAAGAGGCCAAGGCAGGAGGCTGGTAGGTGGAGGCTGCAGCGAGCCGAGATCACGCCACTGCACTCCAGCCTGAGCACCATTGAGCACTGAGTGAGCGAGACTCCGTCTGCAATCCCAGCACCTCGGGAGGCCGAGGCAGGCAGATCACTCGAGGCCAGGAGCTGGAGACCAGCCCGGTGAACACGGCGAAACCCCGTCTCCACCAAAAATACAAAAACCAGTCAGGCGTGGCGGCGCGCGCCTGCAATCCCAGGCACTCGGCAGGCCGAGGCAGGAGAATCACAGGAGCCCGAGGCAGGGAGTTTGCAGCGAGCCGAGATCACGGCAGTACAGTCCAGCTTCGGCAACAGAGGGAGACCGAAAAAAGAAGGAGAGGGAGACCGAAGAGGGGAGATGGAGAGAGAGAGAGGGAGAGAGGGAGAGAGGGGAGAGGGGAGAGGGGAGGGGGGAGAGGGGAGAGGGGAGAGGGGAGAGGGGAGAGGGAGACTCTTTCTTAAGGAAAGAATAAAGGCACACCCGGAACCCCGTTGGATACCTACTCCTTGGCTGCATTCATTAGAGAAAGGACTCTCAGCAGTGGTGAAGCTTTATCAGTACCCTGCAGAAAATCCGCCGAAACCAAGGTCCCTGCCTGTTAGTTCACGATAGGCACAGTCCTCCAAACCTGTTTGCCCCTCTCTTGCATTCTGATTTACTGCTCGCTCCTCACTTACCTCCTCCTTTGTCCTTTGCTGTTCACAGACTGCACCTGTAAATTGGGTAATTCGAGTTTGATCCTGGGCTGCCCTTTCTTCTACCTACACTCATTCCCAACACTGGGGCTACTAATACCATCTATAGTGAAAAGCGCCACGGAGAAAATAAGCCAAGGGGATATGATAGAGATTGACTGAGTCAACTCGGGTACATTGGCCCCGATGTCACACTTAGGCTGAGAGCAGAATGCTTGGAATAATCTGGGGTGTAGAATTTCAGACAGAAGAAAGACAAATGCAAGAACCCTGTTGCCAGTTAGAAAGATGGATGTAGCTAGAGAAAATTCTGACATAGTTCATTACTGCTTCACTGCATCACTTTCCAGGGGATGGGACAGCACGGCATGCCTGAAGAGCTGAGGGGCTGCACTAGTTTCTTCATATCGACTACATCACCTAAATCAACCTGTTGTAAGGCACATTTAGTGGATTCTTTTAGCTAAAAAAAAAAAAAAAAGAAGATAAAATATTTAAGGTCCAAATCAAATATTATTTGAGTCCCTGATGCTCACATATTTACTCATATTGATCCATTTCTAATTACACACATAAACACATTTTTCAAACCTTTCTGACCATTACAAAACGCTGGTCACTACCCACTAATTGGTTCCAACTCATAATGAAAATCATAGATTTTAATCCTAAAATTAAAAAAAAACTATACATAACTGTGTGTCCCACAACTGCTTATTTTATACTTCTCTCTTTGCCCAAATAAGGTGGAACCTGTATTATTTACAGGCTGATATCATTTGTTCTCACCATTTCAAACATAATATAAAACAATAACCAGTTCTACAATTTCCCTATTTAGACTATATAGACCTTGTAAAACCTGGAGGATCCAATGTGCCTCAATGATATTTTCCTGGACAGATATGCATTTTAAAGTATTGGTTTAAAATCCACATTATGGATACAAAAGACATCTAAAGGCTGATGATATGATATAAAATACATCCCTAAAAGCCAAGTAATTCCATGTAGGAAGTGATAACATTGAAGTTTCCGAAAGAAAGGCTTTCTTAGAAGTGGTGATTCTTGATTTGAGTCTTGTAAAAGATATAAACTTGGAATGGGAGGGTGGTAAATTTTATAGAAAGGGTGATATTAGCGAGGATATCCCAAGGCATAAATTATACTTTCCAGGCTAGAACTGGAATGAGATTATGGAGTTCATATCTGTGCATTAACCGTGCCCTAAATGCAAAATGGCATCCTGGATCAAATCCTAGAACAAATAAAAAGTACATGAGTGGAAAAGCACGATGAAGACCAAATAAAGTCTGGAGCTTGGTTGACAGGACTGCACCACTGTTGATTCTGTATTTTGATAAATGTACATTGGTTGTGTAGGATGTTAACATTAGTGGAAGCTGGGTGAAGTATATATGGAAACTCAATGTACTATCTTTGCAACTCCTCTATAAATCCAAAAGTATGTCAAAATAAAAAGTTAAAAAAAGACCACACCATCTGAGGTTGACTCAAAAGATTTTGAGGGAAAATTTGAGTGATGGTCTGAAACAAGACGGTGCAAGCTCAGAAAATTTACTCCAGATAAGCCCAATTTTAGTAGGTTTGTTAGTAGAAAGGCAAGCGGTGTTTGGGGAAAGGGAGGTTATGGGAATAGTTGTCTTAGTCTGTTCAGCCTGCTATAAAAAAATAATTTGAGTAATTCATATTTATTTATTATTTTTTTGAGATGAAGTTTCCATCTTGTCGCCCACGCTGGAGTGCGATAGCACAATCTCAGCTCACTGCAACCTCCGCCTCCACGGTTCAAGTGATTCTCCTGCCTCAGCACCCTGAGTAGCTGGGAATACAGGCGCCTGCCACCACTCCTGGCTAATTTTTTGTATTTTTAGTAGAGACAAGGTTTCGCCGTGTTGGCCAGGCTGGTCTCGAACTCCTGACCTCAGTCGATCCACCTGCCTGGGCCTCCCAAAGTGCTGGGATTACAGGCGTGAGCCACTGCCCCTGGCCAAGTAATTTTTAAACAAAAGAAATGTATGGCTCATAATTCTGGAGGCTGAGAAGTCCAAGATCAAGGTGCCAGCAGATTCGGTGTCTGCCCAGGACCCACTCCTCACAGATGATGCTTTCTGTGTGTCCTCATAAGATGGAGGGGAAAAGGGCTCCCCCACGCCTCCTTTATAAGGACACCAACTCCATTCATCAGGGCAGAGCCCTCATGACTAACTGCTTACCAAAGGCCACACTTCTTGATACCACCACATCAGGACAGGTTTCAATGCATGACTTTTGGAGGGACACAAACATGTAAACCATAGCAACAGTCCATTCTTAAAAAGAAGAAAAAATCTGGCCAGGCGCAGTGGCTCACGCCTGAAATCCCAGCACTTTGGGAGGCCGAGGCGGGCGGATCACCCGAGGTCAGGAGTTCAAGACCAGCCTGACCAACATGGAGAAACCCCGTCTCTACTAAAATACAAAATTAGCCAGGCATGGTGGCACTGCGCTTGTAATCCCAGTTTACTCGGGAGGCTGAGGCAGGAAAATCACTTGAACCTGGGAGGCAGAGGTTGCAGTGAGCCGAGATGGCACCATTGTACTCCATCCTGGGCAACAAGAGCAAAATACTGTCTTAAAAAGAAAAAAAAAAAGAAGGAAAAATCTTATGAAACTGCCAAACATAGCATTAACAAATCACTGTCAAAGTCTGAGGAGAATCTGGGGTCTAAAAAATAGCCTTTAGGCCCTATACTTAGACCCACTGCTAAATTCTCACAGATAATCAAATAAGACAATATTTATATGGTTATAGCTTTCATCTAAAGAGCACAAAAATTTTTGAAAATATACAACAGTATGATGACAAGTCTCATGCTTCTCAGGGTGAAGTACCAAAAAGCTTCCATTTAGATTTTAGATTCTACTTAGATTGTTTTTTGAAAAGCAGAGTTAAATATGCCTTTTAAAAATCATACTCTACTAAGATATCAAATTCCAAGTAGAAACATACATTACTGACTGGTGGGTTATTCTTTTTTTCACAGAAACTCTAAACGTATGTTTAACAAGCTCTTTAGGCCAGGTATGGTGGCTCACGCCTGTAATCCCAGCACTTTGGGAGGCTGAGGCGGGCGGATCACAAGGTCAGGAGATGGAGACCATCCTGGCTAACACGGTGAAACCCCGTCTCTACTGAAAATACAAAAAATTAGCCGGGCGTGGTTGCGGGCGCCTGTAGTGCCAGCTACTCAGGAGGCTGAGGCAAGAGAATCGCTTGATTGCTTGAATCCATGAGGCAGGGAGGCGGAGGTTGCGGTGAGCCGAGATTGCGCCATTGTACTTCCCCCTGGGCGACAGAGCCAGAGTCCATCCTAAAAAAAACAAAACAAAACAAACAAGCTCTTTAAACAACTGACTGAACTTGGCAAATTAACTTTACCTTTACATTTGGTATCAGGATAGCAAGATTTGGGTTCTAAACTCTGCTCTGTGAACTAATACGCACAGGGCTTTGAATAAGGCATTTGTCACTATTGATTTCACATTTCCTCACCCATAAAATGGATGAGAACAATCCCTAAGGTGCTATCAAGATCAAACAAGTATGTAAAAAGGCATTACAAATCATAGCCAATAATCACGTGGACAGATTTCTTAAAAGAAAATGCAACTACGGAGTTTGCAAAATACCTTAATGTGAAATACTATATTAGACCACAGTGACGCATCTCAAAGGAGCAAGATGAGTTCTTTTGTTGTTGTTTTTGTTTCATTTTTTTCGTTTGTCTTTGGAGACGGAGTCTTGACCTGTCGCCCAGGCTGCAGTGCAGCGGCACGATTTCGGCTCACTGCAACCCTTGCCTCCTGGGTTCAAGCAATTCTCCTGCCTCAGCCTCCCGAGTAGCTGGGACTACAGACGCCCACCACCACGCCTGACTTTTTTTTTTTTTTTTGTATTTTAGTAGAGACAGGGGGTTTCACCATGTTGCCCAGGCTGGTCTCCAACTCCTGAGCTTAGGCAATGTGCTGGCCTCGGCCTCCCAAAGTGCTAGGATTACAGGCATGAGCCACCACGCCCAGCCAACACTTGGGTGCTAATCTGAGTTTAGACACTTATTCCCCTGTATAAAGCTTCTTTGTGCCTCAGGGTTATTTTAAAATGCAAACGAAATTATAACAATAATAATAATAATCATTTTAGAAATTCGATTTCAAGATAAAATGAGACTGTGCATGTATTCAATTAATATTAGCTAAATCAAATAGAAATAAGCTGAAGCTCTAATAATGAAATAACGTTTTACAAGTTTAAGGTTAATAAGCATTTATAGATAAGGCATGTTTTCTTGCAATATTCCGTTCCCAGGGCTCCTGGACTGAAGATTGAAGTTTTTCCCACGGCCTGCGGGTTCCCAGAGTCTGGGCCTGTATAGCCTCTCCACATTCGCCTCCACTCATCTCTCAGGTCCTTCCATAACTATTCCCTCTCCTGTCAGGGAGGCTCTGCCCTCCACGCTGATTCCTGCAGATCAGGGAAACCTCCCCTAACTTCCCAGCTCTCCTATGTGGCTCCCACAGCACCACACACCTCTCCTTCATTGTGCTGATAATAGCTGCATTGTGACATTTACAAGCATGATTATTTGGCTGGTATCCTCTGACTCTGTCTTTATTTACAATGTGGATATTTTGTTCTCTATAAATTTTTGCATTAATTTTGATTCTTTTACATGCCAGGTTAAAATATTACTAATACTGATTACTGAGGGTGTTGTTTTTTGTTTTTTGTTTTTGGCACCCCTCAAATTTGCTGCAGACAAGTGAGTTACTCACCTCAATCTAGTTCTTACCCTGCTGTTCTGACCTGGCCATTCCGCATTCAAATCCCAGGAGGCCAGGAATACTTATCCACCAGGGTCTAGAACCTCCGCCTGTCTAGGGGAGAAACTCAAATCTGTATAGCGTGAATTAATGCATAGTTATAGGTTTTGCATTTTAAGGGTTTTAAGGAAAATGTTGATTTGTAACACAGATAAAATGGTCGAAATACAAGTTTTTTATGACTAAAATTCCAGCAATGGACAACATTTTTTCTATGCACACCCTCTTTGTGGTCAATTTCAAAAGACAGCCCACTTCTGTTTCACGGGTTAATTGGTTCTCGAGCTCATTTAGGAGAAATTAAATTTCCTTTGAGCTGAGTTCATATCACAACAGATGAGTTCATTCGTTTTGGTTTCTTCTTCAGGCCCATGGAAAGGAAAGCTAAATGATAATGGGAGCAAAAATAATCTAGGAAGAGGTGGAGTGTGAAATGTAAAATTAGATTTTCTAAACATGCTGTCTCCAATGGCCAAACAGAGCCACACCCAAGCGATCAAATGGAATCAGTGGTAGGGGAGGCGATTATCAATCAGTCTAGTTTATGGGATGCACTGTGTGAATGGTTAAGGGAGTGATAAAGGGTGGTTTCTGACAATCCAAAGAAAGGATCCTCTGCTTGAACTAAGTGTGTGTGTTTCCATCTAGTGAGGAAAGGGGCTTTCAATGACATTGCCACTTAAAGGCTTAGAAAGAAGGTTCCGTTCAACATTCTTCGGTTCATTGAACTATTTCTTATCGAAACCCAAATGTTAACATTTTTATCTCCAAGGGGAAAAAAAAAAAGGCTGGTGGAATGCCCCTGTAGTTTCTAAAGAGACCACAGCAAGGCTCCATGGAGGCAGAAGGAGGGAAGTTGAGGGAAGTCGTTCTGACTGGTGAGTCGGCTTTCTGACCCTCGTCTGCAAATAAAACATTCTAAGGTAAGGAACTAAGGAAGCTTTATTGAAATCGGATTTCAAATGGAGCGGTCCTGCTATGCCTACTGGAGGAGATCGGGGAATAAATAATATTTCCTTCATTGAAAATTATATTTTATTGGCCAGGCGCAGTGGCTCACGCCTGTAATCCCAACACTTTGGGAGGCTGAGACAGGCGGATCACCTGAGGTCGGACCAGCCTGCCAACATGGAGAAACGTTGTCTCTACTAAAAATACTAAATTAGCCGGGCGTGGTGGTGCATGCCTGTAATCCCAGCTACTCGGGAGGCTGAGGCAGGAGAATCACTTGAACCAAATAGGCGGAGGTTGCTGTGAGGTGAGACGGTGCCATTGCACTCCAGCCTGGGGGACAGAGAAAGACTCCGTCTCAAAAAAGAAAAAAAAAAAGAAAGAAAAAGAAAAAGGAAGGAAGGAAGGAAGGAAGGAAAATTATATTGGCCAACCTCAAAATTGAAGCTTATTCAGAAACAGACTTTAAGAAAAAAAAAAAGTGGAGAACTGCTCCCAGATATATATGCAGAAAAGCTTCAAGTCAACATTTAGGAGGTTTTTAAATATTGATCTGGGTTTCGTTCTGATGGTATGGGTGTACGTACACGAACTGTTACATTTCACTAGACTGTAGCCAATAGTGAGAATTGACCACTGCTTTCGAAGTGAGTTGTGTTGCCTTTAGCAATACAGTCACATTAATGGCCAGAAAAAGAAAAAAAGAAAACAAACACGCCAGTAATACTTTATCTGAGACTGGGGGTAGGGCGGGGTGGGAAAGGTGTAGGCGTTTGCGTTCGAGTCAACCTCTATTTCGGGGGGTAAAAACTGCCTCCTCCGCTTGATTTTTTTCCTCGACCTGCAAAAGCGTAAATGTTTTGTTTTGTTCTTTATTGAGACGGAGTCTCGCTCTATCACCCAGGCTGGAGCGTAGTGGCGCGATCTCGGCTCACTGCAACCTCCGCCTGCCGGGTTCAAGCGATTCTCCTGCCTCAGCCTCCTGAGTAGTTGGGACTACAGGCGCGCACCACCATGCTTGGCTAATTTTTGTATTTTTCGGTAGAGACGGGGTTTCGCCATGTTGGCCAGGCTGGTCTCGAACTCCTGACCTCAGGTGATCCCCCCCCCCCCACCCCGTCTCGGCCTCCGAAAGTGCTGGGATGACAGGCGTGAGCCACTTGTCCGGCCTAAAAGGGTAAATGTGATTACACCTACGCGTATTTGTTCAACAGACATTTATTGAGTGCTCACCACGTGCTAACGCCGGGCGTCTGGGCTCGGGAGGCGCTGCCACGTGGCGGATGCGCAGTGCCCGGCGGCCGGGCTGAGGGGTGAACGCGGGGCCAGGGGGCCCCGGGCTGAGGGTTTGCGTGCGGGCCGGGTGCCTGGGGGCCCCGGGCTGAGGGTGAGCGCGCCGCCCAGGTGCCAGGCGCCTCCCGGCAGAAGGTGAACGCGCGGGCCAGGTGGCGGCGGGGCGGGCCACGCCCTCCCTAACCCTGGCGGAGCTGAAGGGTGGGTGTAGCCTGATTAGACCGCGTCAGTCCGGAGGGTGGGTCTTGGGAGGGGGCGCAGGGCAGTCCACGTTTTCACTGCAGTTTCTCCTTTGTTTTACGTTTGGGAGGAGGTGGCATTGAAAAGAGCAGAGTGCTTCGCGGTAGCAGGGGTGAGTCTTGTTTCATGGAACTTTTTTCCAATGGGGAGAAGGGGGATGTGTTGCTCACTACTTGGAATGTGTCGGTCAAAAGGGTTAGATAGTCAGGGAGGGGAAGCTTGTTCTCATCCTGGGACCAGGCTGCAGCCGGCCTCGCCGGGAGACTTGTAGCCTTCGCCCTGCGGTGACCCGTGGCTGGCCACTGGCCTCAAATGTTGAAAATGGGCAGATGGGGGAAGTAACCCTCTCAAGAAAGCGAGTGTCTGGCGGTGATTTCCTAAATTGCATTTTTTTATTTTGTTTCAAAACTTCATGTAAATATGTTTACTTACAATATCTGGCTAGGTCTTTTATATTAACATGCTTACATTTGTGATCAAGACACCAGTCTCTTCCCTTTCTTTTCCTCTCCTCTTATCTCTGGAGATGGCAATACCCTCCACTCAAATTACTCTAGCAAAAAACCTAGGAGACTTTTTTTTTTTTTTTTTTTTTTTTAAGGCAGTCTCGCTCTGTTGCCAGGCTGGAGTGCAATGCGCGATCTCGGCTCACTGCAACCTCCGCCTCCCGGGTTCAAGCGATTCTCCTGCCTCAGCCTCCCAAGTAGCTGAGATTACAGGCGCCCGCCACTGCGCCCGGCTAATTTTTGTATTTTAGTAGAGACGGGTTTTCACCGTGTTGGTCAGGCTGGTCTCGAACTCCTGACCTCAGGTGATCCGCCCACCTCGGCCTCCCAAAGTGGTGAGATTACAGGCGTGAGCCACCGCGCCGGGCGAGACTCATTCTTGATTCCTGTTTCCCTTCCGCTCTTCATCCAATCCACCAGCGAGCTGGAGGGCGAGGGGGCGGTTCTTTCTCCGGTTTTCCCGCTCTCCCTGCATTTCATCTCCGCCGCCATCTGCTCCAAACCACTAGCAGCCCTTCCCGGGATTCCCAAATCTAATAGGTTTTTCTGTTCTCCCCAAATCCATTCTCCATGCAGCTGCCCGGCCCATCTTTTAACCTAAGAAAGCTTGCTGTTTGCTTGTTGGAAGCCCTGTAATGGTTTCCTTGGGTCCTGGAATGGGGCTCGTAGTCAGCCCCGCGCCTGGGCCTCGCCCCAGCCCCCACCGTCCTGCCCGCCATAGCTGTAGGGAGCATTGAGCGTGGTCTCCTCCCCCAGCCCCCGGGGAGCCGCCGGCAGCCTGGAGCCAGCAGCCTTCGCTCGTCTCCTCCCACCACCGGGCACTTTTCCTCCTGCCCGCATCTGGCTCCGATGGCCCCGTCTTTGGGGGCTTTTTCCAGACATTCCTGATGAAGGTGGCGTCCTCGGTTACTTCCCCTGTCATTCATACTCTTTTTTTTTTTTTTTTTCAGACAGAGTTTTGCTCTTGTCGCCCGGGCTGGGGTGCAATGGCGCCATCTCGGCTCACTGCAACCTCCGCCTCCCGGGTTCAAGCGATTCTCCTGCCTCGGCCTCCCGAGTAGCTGGGACTACAGGCGCCGCCACCACGCCCGACTAATTTTTTTTTTATTTTAAATAGGGTTTCGCCATGTTGGCCAGGATGGTCTCGATCTCCTGACCTCGTGATCCGCCCGCCTCGGCCTCCCAAAGTGGTGGGATTACAAGCGTGAGCCACCGCGCCCGGCCACCCCCCACCCGCCCACCACCTTTTTTTAATAGCATTTTTCGCAATCTGACATTTTTTGTTTATTTGCCCTTTACTGTCTCTCCCACACCAAACTTTGTGTTAACGAGGAACTTTGCATCTTTTTCCCTAAGTTCAGCACCTAGAACAAATACTAAATGTATATGAAGATTTTGTCCACATCCGCTTTTACCAGTATGTTTTCCATGTACAGTCAAGTTCCATATAAGGACGTTTCAGTCAGTGAGCAACCCCACGTACTATGGTGGTCCCATAGGATTATAAAAGAGCTGAAAAATCCCTATGGCCTAGTGACATCTTCATGATCCTGAATTTGTGTAGGCCCTAGGCTCATGTGTGTGTTTGTCTCTTGGTTTTTAACGTAAAAGTATTTAAACAGACAAAATCTTATAGAATAAGAATATAAAGAAAAAATATTTTTGTACAGCTGAAAAAATGTTTGTGTTTTAAGCTAAGCGTTATTACAAAAGAGTCAGGAAGTTTGCACATTTTAAAGTTTATAAAGTTAAAAAGAGTCTGGGCCTCGGTGGCTGACGCCTGTAATCCCAGCATTTTGGGAGGCTGACGCAGGCGGATCGCCTGAGGTCGGGAGTTCCAGACCAGCCTGACCAACATGGAGAAACCTCATCTCTACTAAAAATACAAAATTAGCTGGGCGTAGTGACGCATGCCTGTAATCCCAGCTACTCAGGAGGCTGAGGTGGGAGAATCGGCTGAACGTGGGAGGCAGAGGTTGCTGTGAGCCGAGATCACGCTGTTGCACTCCAGCCTGGGCAACAAGAGGGAAACTCTGTCTCAAAAAAAAAAAGTAAATAAATAAATAAATTTAAAAAGTTACAGTAAGCTAAGGTTAATTTATTATTCAAGAAAGACAAATTTTTAAATAAGTTTTAAAATTTGCCTAAGTGTACAGTGCTTATAAAGCCTACACTTGTGTACAGTGGTGTCCCAGGCCTTCATTCACTCAACACTCACTGACTCATCCAGAGCCACTACCAATACTGTGAGCTCCATTATGGGAATGTGCCTACACAGGTGTACCATTTTTTATCTTTTGTAGAGTATTTCTTCTGTTTGGATATGTTTATATGCAAATATTTACTGTTGTGTTACAGTTGCCTATAGTACTCAGAACTGTAACATGCTGTGCAGATTTATAGCCTAGGAGCAATGGGCCCTACCGTGTAACCTGGGTGTGTTGAAGGCTATGCCATTCAGGTCTGCGTAACTACCCTCTATGATGTTCACAGGATGACACAGCAACCTAGAGATACATTTCTCAGAACATATTCCTGTCTTTGAGTGATGCATGACTAGTTATTTCTGCTAACAGAAATTGGCTTGCCATATAAATGGTTTTCTTTTAGTAAATTAATAAATTACCATTTCAATGTTATGTGTCATCCTCACAAGCTTGTATACTGCTATGAGAAATAGCATAATGCTCGGAGATGTGACAAATAAGAATTTAGCTTAGAAAGGTAAGGACCATACTTGAACCTTGGTAAATTCATAAAGAAAACACCTCTCTTAGAAGATGCCTTTCTTTCTTTCTTTTTCTTTTCTTTTCTTTTTTCTAAGACAAGGTCTCATTCTGTTACCCAGGTTGGAGTGCAATGGTGTGATCTCAGCTCACTGCAACCCCTGCCTCCCAGGCTCCAGCGATCCTCCCACCTCAGCCTCCTGAATAGCACTTGGCAAACCCACCCCGCCCACGTCTCCCTTGGGAATTCAGACCTAACCATCGCTGAGCTGAAGTGTAGGTGTAGTCTGATTAGACTCATTTTTTTCTTTTTCGTAGGGATGGGGTTTCACCATTTTGCCGAGGCTGGTCACCAACTCCTGGGCTCAAGGGATCCACCCACCTCAGCCTCCCAAAGTGTCGGGATTGCAGGCATGAGCCACCATGCCTGGCCTTAGGAAATTCCTTTCTATGTAACACCCTGCATCATTAATAGCCAGCTTTTTTGAAACTTCTACATTAAGTTGTCTAAACTCTCAGATAAATTCCTAGTAAAGTAATTATATAGGGTTGTTAAATCAGAGATCAACAGCACGATGACTAATGCATACTCATGATTTCATCTCACTAGACAAATGTACTGAGGCTGGAGCCTGTGTGAACAGAACAGAAGAGGCCTTCACTCTAGTAGTGCTCACGGTCCAGCAGGTAAGACAGACTTGAAGCAAGGGACACCAGATATCTGATCAGTGTGAAATAGGGAGCGAGGGGAACGTTTAGCTTTGGGACTCAACTGAGCCGAAGAATCCAGGGAAGCCTGCCTGAGGAGGTGATGTTTGCGCATTTGAAGTATGGATGGGAAGCAAGCCTCTGTGTGTGTGTGTTGGAGGATAGGCAGTATTTTAGTGAGAAAAAAGAACGTTTGTAATGGACTGATTGACGCTTTATTGGAGAAAGTTTATTATGGCTGAATAGTGAAATACAAGAGCTATAGATGGCAGGAGGTGAGCTTGGAGAGAAAAGCAGCAGTCAATTAAATTGCAGTTACAGGTTGAGTATTTTTTATCCAAAGTGCTTGGGACCAGAAGTATTATGGACATCAGATTTTTTTGAGTGTTTGAGTGTTTGCAAAATACCCAACATGAGCATCCCAAGTCTGAAAATTCAAAATCCAAAATGGTCCAATGAGAATTTCCTTTAAGTGTCACGATGGCACTCAGAAAGGTTTCATACTTTGAGCCTTTCAGGTCTTGGATTTTCAGATTTGGGATGCACAAGTTGTTTTTTAAATGGACTAATTGGGGAGAGCAGCTCTGTGTTTAATCCTAGTAATTAGCCTCCAAAGGTGCTAATATTGTGCTTCATAAATATTTTGAGATCTCGCTGGTTAATTTCATCTCTATTTTTATTTTATATTTTTTTCTTTTTCTTTTTTTTTTTTTCCCAAGAGAGTCGCTCTGTTGTCCAGGCCGGAGTGCAGTGGTGCAATCTTGGCTCACTGCCTCTGCCTCCCAGGCTCAAGTGATCTCCTGCCAGTAGCTGGGATTACAGGTGTGCGCCACCACATCCAGTTAATTTCTTGTATTTTTAGTAGACAGGGTTTCGCCATATTGGCCAGGCTGGTCTTAAACCCCTGACCTAGGTGATCCGCCAGCCTTGCGCTCCCGATGTGCTAGCATTACAGGCATGAACCACCGCACCCAGCCCTACTTTCACCTTTTTAAAGGACACAGGCCTGGCGCAGTGGCTCACACCTGTAATCCCAGCACTTTGGGAAGCCGAGGAGAGCGGATCACCTGAGGTCAGGAGTTCGAGACCAGCCTGGCCAACGTGTCACATATCTACTAAAAAATACACAAATTAGCTGGGTGTGGTGGGGGCGGGGGTGCCTGTCTGTAATCCCAGCTACTTGGGGCCTGAGGCAGGAGAATCACTTGAACCCCGGAGGCAGAGGTTGCAGTGAGCTGAGATCGTGCCATTGTACTCCAGCCTGGGCAACAAGAGCGAAACTCCATCTCAAAATAAAATAAAATAAAAGGGCACAAAAAATAATAACATCAGTAGCATATAACATATATGTATTACATATTTTTAAATATATTTTAAGAAATCTTAAACTCCCTACAGTTGGAACACATTTTGTTTTTATTATATGTATTTGTTTTTTTACCAAAAGTAAATGACATGCTTCTGTTGAGGTGTTTTTTTTTTTAATGTGGTTATTTTAAAGTATTTTCAAGCTATTAATTTTCATCCGACAACTTTTACCTTTGCCTCTTTTTTAAAAGCATATAATTTTTCTTCCTACAGAAAGACATCAGGACAACAAATAGGGAGATCTTTTCTCAGGCACACAATTGTAACATTAAGCAAGAGACTTTTATAGTAAAAGCAATAACATATTCATGCTATAACTTTTATAACATCATTGCTGTTAGATGTTTAAGGAAATGATAGGAAAGTCTTCAGGGCCAAGCTACCCTGTGCCTTTATTTTGGCATGGATTCCTAAAAGGTGGGAGCACCATTAATTTCATGTGTCTTATTCTCTGGATCCCCGTCTTCTAGAACAATGAGTGGGCACACGATGGCCCATGGGCCAATCTCCCTGTTTTACTGGAACACAGCCAACCTCATTCCTTTATGTGTTATCTGACTGCTTCTGTGCTGTGCTACAATGGCAAAGTTGAATAGTTTCAACAGACACCACAGGACCCACAAAGCTAAAATCTGGCCCTTTGCAGAAAAAGTTTACCACCCTGGTCTAGAAAGAACCTGGCGTGTAGCAGGATGCAACATATACTTGTAGAATTAATAGAAAGGTAATAAAATAACAGGAGCTCACATAGCGGTCAGCATTTGCTGTGCACCATAATCTGTGCTAAGCACTTTGCATGCATTATTTAATTTGAATTTCATAACAGTATTACATAAGAAAACAAGAATAGGGCCAGGCGCGGTGGCTCACGCCTATAATCCCAGCACTTTGGGAGGCCGAGGCAGGCGGATCACGAAGTCGGGAGTTTGAGACCAGCCTGACCAACATGGTGAAACCCCCTTTCTCCTAAAAATAGAAAAAGTAGCCAGGCATGGTGGCATGCACCTGTAATCCTGTAATCCCAGCTACTTGGGAGGCTGAGGCAGGAGAATTGCTTGAACCCGGGAGGTGGAGGTTGCGATGAGCTGAGATTGCGCCACTGCACTCCAGCCTGGGCGACAGTGAGACTCCATCTCCAAAAAAAAAGAAGAAAAAGAAAAGACAGTATTTTGCTCCCTCACCTCCTTCAGGCTTTTGACCAGCTGCCACTTACCACCCTCGCAAAGGTTTGCCCGAGTGCCCTATTTAATATTGCATGCAGGCTTCTGTTTCCTACCAGCCCCTTTGCTTACTCTTTCACACTTAGTCGCCTTCTAACACGTGGCATACATTGCTTATTTTCTATGCTCATGAGTATGTCTACTCTATGGAGGCATAGATGTTTGTATGCCTGTTTATTGATGTATCACAAACTGTATAGCCTAAAATAGAGCTAGCACATAGTCCCGCCCAGTACATGTCAGGTGAGAATTAGATATAGAGGGTTCCGATAACTTGTGGGGACACCCAGATAAGATCTGTTTATGACTCATGTCTTACACAGAGCTCATTCTCGGTCTCTTGGTTAGTTTATCAGAGAAGATGGAAATGTATTATTGGAAAATGTGTCCTAGGTCATTTTTTGACAGTGGCTCTAATACTGGAATCTATTTTAAAGGTTATTATCATAAAGCAGGTGTTTGCTGAAGACAACTTACTCAGATCACTACTGCCTGGAGGTGGTTGATATATCCTGGTGTAAACCTTCAAGAAGGACACAGGCAGGAAAACATGAACCAGCAACTGAAGAAACTGGCAAAGACGAGACGCCAGAAAGGCCTGGGTGGAAGAGCCCCCAGTGGGGCTAAGCCCAGGCACGACAAGACAAGCCAAGACCTGCAGGCGGAAATAGAACCTGTCAGTGTGGTGTGGGCCTTATGTGATGGCTATGTGTGCTATGAGCCTGGCCCTCAGGCTCTTGGAGAGGATGATTTCTCAGACTGTTACATAGAATGCATCATAAGGGGTGAGTTTTCTCAACCCATCCTGGAAGAGGACTCATGTTTTGAGTCCTTGGAATACCTAAAGAAAGGATCAGAACAAGAGCTTTCTCAAAAGGTTCTCGAAGCAAGCTCCCTTCTTGAATGTTCTTTGGAATACATGAAAAAAGGGGCAAAGAAAGAGCTTCCTCAAAAGATAGTTGGAGAGAATTCGCTTGAGTATTCTGAGTACATGACAGGCAAGAAGCTTCCGCCTGGAGGAATACCCGGCATTGACTTATCAGATCCTAAACAGCTCGCAGAATTTGCTAGAAAGAAGCCCCCCATAAATAAAGAATATGACAGCCTCAGCGCGATCGCTTGTCCTCAGAGTGGATGCACTAAGAAGTTGAGGAATAGAGCCGCCCTGAGAAAGCATCTCCTCATTCATGGTCCCCGAAACCACGTCTGTGCGGAATGTGGGAAAGCGTTCGTTGAGAGCTCAAAACTAAAAAGACATTTCCTGGTTCATACTGGAGAGAAGCCGTTTCAGTGCACTTTTGAAGGGTGCGGAAAACGCTTCTCTCTGGACTTTAATTTGCGTACACATGTACGCATCCACACGGGGGAGAAACGTTTTGTGTGTCCCTTTCAAGGCTGTAACAGGAGGTTTATTCAGTCAAATAACCTGAAAGCCCACATCCTAACCCATGCAAATACGAACGAGAATGAACAAGATGGAAAGTAGTCCTCCATCAGGATAAAGCATGTTAACAGAAGAGTGATGAGTGACAAACATGCCTCACTGATTATTGTTTCTAGGAAGGAATTTTTAAATCAATATTGCAACCCCAAAAGCAGGTATAATTTGGTGTTACTAAGATGCTCCTACACTTTGTGATACCGTTTTAAGAACATGGTGTATTTTTTTTTCTTTTTTGTTTTATTTAGAACTTTGTGTATTCTTAAAGTGTGCTTCCAACAGGAAAGTCAGTGATAAATTGACTTCAAAAGCATAATCTTTAATATATTATCTGTTGGATTATTGGATATGACTTATTTTCATGTACTGTAAATATGAAAATAACTTTGATTTTTAATTGTGTAGTTTCCATTTCTTAGCTTTTGTCTTTTAAATTTATACTTCAGCCAGGCATAGTGACCGACGCCTGTAATCCTAACACTTTGTTGGGAGGCCAAAGCGGGAGGATAGCTTGAGGCCAGGAGTTCCAGACCAGCCTGGGCAACATAGTGAGATCCTGTCTCTACAGAAAAATTTGTTTTTATTTGTATTTATTTATTTTTATTTTTGTTGGTAGACGTCTCGCTTTGTCACCCAGGATGGAGTGTAGTGGCGTGATCTCGGCTCGCTGCAACCTCCACCTCCCGGGTTCAAGTGATTCTCCAGCCTCAGCCTCCCAAGTAGCTGGGACTACAGGCGTGTGCCCCCATGCCCAGCTGATTTTTGTATTTTTAGTAAAGATGGGGTTTCACCATGTTGGCCAGGCTGGTCTCAAACTCCTAACCTCCAGTGATCCACTCACCTTGGCCTCCCAAAGTGCTGGGATTACAGGTGTGAGCCACTGTGCCTGGCCCCCACAAAATGTTTAAACTTAGCTAGGCCTGGTTGCATACACCTGTGTTCCCAGCTACTCAGGAGGCTGAAGCAGGAGGATAGTTTGAGCCCAGGAGTTTGAGGCTACAGTGAGCTGTGATTGCACCACTGTACTCCAGACTGGATAACAGCAAGAGCCCATCTTTTAAAAAAAGTAAAAATTAAAAATATACTTGATGGTTCATGTCATAGCCCTAGGAATGAAAAATTTGCGGTAGTCAATAAATGAATGAGTAGTTAAATATTCTTTAAAGTCAACTGTATTTCATTGTAATTTTTGTTTTCTTTTTATCATTGTATCAAACTTATGGAAATCATATGGTTAGATGTGAGTGATTATTTGATAATGTTAGTCCATTTGAATCCATTTTAGATATTTCACAATTAAAGAATATGAAACTTCAGAAATATGCCAAGTCTGTATTTTAAAAAATCAAAGAGTCTGCACTGAAAAGAGATACCATTTATTTGTTCTTAAAAATTAGCAAAATTCAACAGACTGATGTTCAGTATAGGTGAGGTATGGCGGGAAGTTAGGCTTACGTGTGGTTGGATAAGGTATAAACTGTCACAGCCAGTTAAGTGTGCTATATTCGTTTTTAGAGCTACCATAGCAGTACCCCCAAGCTAGGTGACTTAGCAGAAATGTATTGTCTGGATTCCAAAGGCTAGAGGTCCAAAACCCAGGTGTTGGCAGGGTTGGTTCCTTCTGAGGCTGAGAGGGAAGGACTGGCCCAGGCCTCCCTTTTTGGCGTTGAGTGACTGTCTCGTGTTCACATGGCATTCACCCTGTATCCCCACATCCCTTCCCTCTGCCTGTGTCGGAACAAGGACACCAGTCATGTGGGATTATCACCCATGCTGATGACCTCATGTTAACTTGACGAACTCTGAAGACCTTCAAATAAAGTCGCATTCTGAGGTACTGAGGTTATTTGTACTAATGTACAAAGGGATCTGTTCAAGAATGTGAACTGAATAGTATTTTTAATGGTGATAAACCCATAACGTAAATGTTCATTAAGGGGATATGGGGTGCATAATTCATGCCACTTTTGTTCAACAGCAAATGTGCAAGTCTCCTTCAGGGAGAGGGTCACAGCTGGCGGCAAGCCACCCAGTAAGAGGGAATTTCTTGTTACGAACAGATGAGACGGGATCTGGTGTATTTTCTTGCTGTGGAAGGAAATTCAGAGAAAGTAGTTACATACGGATAAAGGGAGAAATTGTCTGAAGGTAACTGGTAAAAATAAAATCTAATGTAGGGGTTAACTCATTTTTATCATTATTAAGTGAATCCCTGATTGGAATCATCTCATAATGGCCAAAAGTATGCTGCCATCAAACTTGAAATGCTTATTTGATTTTAAGATTTAAGACATCACTGGAGGTAATGCTAAGCGTACCGTTAATTGAATGGCTTTTCAGGAAATAGCAATACCACACTAAGTAAATATATCAAACTCAACATTAATCTTGATTTTTAAAACGCCAAAGCCTAAAATATGTCTTTAAAACAAGTAAAAAAATCAAAGGCTTACATTTTGACATCAGTATGAGCTAATTGCTACTATGGACTATGGAAATTATTTCTTAATTTGGTCTAGAATTTCTAGTATCACTTTTACAGGAATGTGGGTACTGAGTGAGGAACATTGGGTACATAATCCATATGTAAGTGTGGAATTTCCTCCAAATCAAACACCTGAGTATAGAACTTGGGATGGGAATTTGGTATTTGATCAAGATGACAAAGCATATTCTCAGCTAGTTTTGCTTTTGTAGCACTGTGTTTGATTTGCTCTTCTGTGGGTTTCTACTTCAGAGATGAATTAGGACAGAGCACCTCTGAAGACCAGGCAAAAGGCAGGAGTACATAGCAGCCCTCAAGACCAGAGGAAGTCAGGGGCAGGGTTCAGGCTGCAAGCTGGAGAGCTGAGATGCAGGGCACCAAGAGGGATGGATGGAGATACTTCTTCCTGAACCATGAGCATTTCTAAAAGGTAGATCAGCCTTTACATAGTGGGAGCCAGTCGCCATCCCTCTTGCTGTTCTCAGATGGCTGTTCCTGTTCAGCTCTTTTCTAGAGCTGAAGGGTCCAAAACTCCCTGTTAACAACTCTAAAGCTTAAATGTGTAAGAAACAACAATCTGAGAAAATGCTTGTGTATCTGGATCCCAAGGCTTAGTTAAATCCTGACTGAGGAATAGGATGCTACTTAGCCAGCTTCCTAGCTGTTCTTGTTTTTAGTTTTCTTCCAAAAAGGAACCCTGAAACTGCTAAGAATGTAAAAGGAAGAACGCATGTGGATGCAATGAAAAAAAAAGGAAAAGGAGGTTAGCTAATGAGGATATATAAGGATATGTCACCTGAAATCCTTTGTTTATGGTTCAGGAAGAAATGTACATAGACTCTCCACATTTGTGTTTTAAGTAAGAACGAACACAAGATACCTGAACACATACCCAGAGAAAACTGAAAACAAGTCTCAGTTCATCTAGCTTTTCACCTTTCCAGACACTGGCATTTGACAGACCCCAAATCCTGATAAATGAATAAATGGTTTTCTGTTTTCAAGCTGGCATTTGGCTTCATGGCCCATAAACAACAAACAATCTTACATGTATAGGGTTTTTTAAATTTTTTATCATGTTTGTTTAAGATGTATGTGCTGGGCCAGGCACAGTGGCTGTAATGGCAGCAGTTTGGGAGGCCAGGATGGGCGGATCACCTGAGGTCAGGAGTGCAAGACCAGCCTGGCCAACACGGCAAAACTCCATCTCTACTAAAAATACAAAAATCAGCCTGGTGTGGTGGCACGCGCCTGTAATCCCAGCTACTCGGGAGGCTGAGGCAGGAGAATCTCTTGAACCTCGGAGGCTGAAGTTGCAGTGAGCAGAGATCGCGCCACTGCACTCCAACCTGGGGGACAGTGTGAGACTCCGTCTCAAAAAAAAAAAAAAAAAAAAAAGGTGTACTGTTTTGATATGCATATAGTGAAATGATTACTGTCATTAAGAAAATTAACCCATGGCCGGGCGCGGTGGCTCACGCCTGTAATCCCAGCACTTTGGGAGGCCGAGGCGGGCGGATCACGAGGTCAGGAGATCGAGACCATCCTGGCTAACACGGTGAAACCCCGTCTCTACTAAAAATACCAAATATTAGCCGGGCGTGGTGGCGGGTGTCTTTAGTCCCAGCTACTCAGGAGGCTGAGGCAGGAGAATGGCGTGAACCCGGGAGGCGGAGCTTGCAGTCAGCCGAGATCGTGCCACTGCACTCCAGCCTGGGTGACAGAGTGAGACTCTGTCTCAAAAAAAAGAAAAGAAAATTAACCCATTGTCCCCTTTTTCAGTTATCTTTTGTGCGAGTAGTAAGAGCACCTAAAATTTTCTTTCAGCAAATTTTTAGTAATGAATACTGCATTATTAACTGCTTCTTCATGCTGTGCATTAGGTTTCTAGACCCGTATGCTATCTAAGTGCAAGCGTATACCCTTTGTCTGTTTCTCCCTATTTCTCCCTCCTCTACCTCTGCATTTCTGGTCACTACCATTTCTGCTCTGTTTCTATGTATTCGCCTTTTTTGTTTGTTTGTTTAGTTTCCACATATCAGTGAGATTATGTAGTGCTTTTCTTTCCATGTTTGGTTTATTTTTCCAGTTTGTCTATGTTGTAGCAAAGGCAGTTATCTCCTTTTTTAAGTCTGAATAATATTCCGTTGTACGTATGTGCACCACGATTTCCTCATTCATCTGTTGATGGACGTGTGGCTTGTTTCATTTCTTGGCCATGGTGAATGGTGCTGCAGTGAAGATGGAAGTTGCAGGTGGCTTCATGCGGTGGTGATTTCATTGCCTTTGGGTATATGCCCAGGAGGGGAACCGCTGGGTCATATGGTAGTCGTACTTTTAGTGTTTTGAGGAATTTCCATCCTGTTTTCCACAATGGCTGTGCTAACTTACTTTCCCACCAACAGTGTGCAAGAATTCACTTTTCTCCACATCTTTGTCAACACTTGCTCTTTCTTGTCTCTTTGATAGTGGCCATTCTGACCAGTGTGAGGGAGTGTTTCACTGTGGTTTGGTTTGCATTTCTCTGACAATGAGTGCTGTTGAACACCTGTTCATATATTTATGCGTCTGTTGCGCTATGTCTGTTCAAGTCCTTTGCCTTTTTTTTTCTTTTTTGTGTTTTTAAGAGACGAGGTCTTGCTATGTTGTTCAGGCTAGTCTTGAACACCTGACCTCAAGCGATCCTCCTGTCTTTGCCTCCCAGAGTACTGGGATTACAGGTGTGAGCCACCATGCCTGACCCTTTGACCATTTTTTTAATCAAGTTGGTTTTTTTGTGGGGGGGGGGGTGTGAGTTGTGTGGGTACCTTGTATTTTTTTTAATATTAACCCCTATCAGATACATGGTTTGCAAATATTTTCTCCCAACCCATAGGCCGCCTTTTGATTTTGTGGATGTTCTACTTACCATGCAGCTTTCTAGTTTGATGTAGCCCCACTTGTTAATTTTTGCTAGGTGTTGGTTTTTGTGTGTATGGTTTAAGATAATGGTCCAGTTTCATTTTGCTTGTGAATATCCAGTTTTCCCAATACCATTTATTGAAGAGAGTGCCTTTTCGCCATTGTGTCTTTTTCGTTGGTCTTGATGAAAATTCTTGTATATGCTTTTGGGTTAATTTCTGGGTTCTCTGTTCTGTTCCTCTGGTCTGTGTGTCTGTTTTTATGCTAGTACTGTAATATTTTGATTACTGTAGCTTTGTAATATAATTTGAAATAAGGGAATGTAATGCCTCTAACTTTATTTTTCTTTCTCAAAACGTTTTTTGTCTATTCAGGGTCTTTCATGGTTCTAAACAAATTATAGAATTGCATCTTCTGTCCAGGCATGGTGGCTAACACCTGTAATCCCAGTACTTTGAGAGGCTGAGCCAGGAGGATTGCTTGAGCCCAGGACTTGAAGGTTGCAGTGAGCTGTGATCTTGCCACTGCTCTCCAGCCTGGGCAATAGGGTGAGACCTCTTCTTTTAAGGGGAAAAAAAAGAGAAAAAAAAAAATAAAAAGTTTTTTTCATTAGCCGGGCGTGGTGGCAGGTGCCTGTAATCCCAGCTACTCAGGAGGCTGAGGCAGGAGAATCGGGAGGCGGAGGTTGCAGTGAGCCCAGATCGCGCCACTGCACTATTTCTGTGGAAAATGACATTGGTATTTTGATAGGAATTGCATGGAATCTGTAGATTGCTTTAGGCGATAAAGACATTTTAACAATATTCTTCCAACCCGTGAACATAGGATATCTTTCTATTTATTTGTGTCTTCAGTTTTTTCAGCAATGTTTACACTTTCTGGCATTTGTGTCTTTCACTTCCTCTGTTCCATTTATTCTTAAGTATTTTATTCTTTTGGATTCATTCTAAACGGGATTGTTTTCTTGGTTTCTTTTTCTGATAGACAGTAACTGCTGTAAAGAACGACAACTGATTAAAAAACTGAAAATCTTAAGGCAGAGTCCACTGCTTTCTTGGTATCACTAATACAGGCAATAGGAGGCACTTAGTAAATTATGGAATGAATAAATGTGTAGAAATGGAGCTTAATATGCTTTAAAAAGTACCTTTAATAAAATTATCAAAATTAAATTAAAAATATTACTCAAAATGGCCAATAAGGAAAGTGTTACTGTTTTGTTTTTTTTTTTTTTGAGACGGAGTCTCGCTCTGTCACCAGGCTGGAGTGCAGTGGTGCAATCTTGGCTCACTGCAAGCTCCGCCTCCCAGGTTCAAGCGATTCTCCTGCCTCAGCTTCCCGAGTAGCTGGAACTATAGGCGCATGCCACCACACGTGGCTAACTTTTTGTATTTTCAGTAGAGACGGGGTTTTACTGTGTTAGCCAGGATGGTCTTGATTCCTGACCTCGTGATCTGCCCGCCTCGGCCTCCCAAAGTGCTGGGATTACAGGTGTGAGCCACCGTGCCTGGCCATGTTACTCATTTTTATATAAAATATGAATACTCTGAAATAAAAGTGAACAACTTTAATAAACTAACATATTCTCATTAAAAGAAAAAAATGTGTTTGTGTTTGCATATACATATAACACATGCACACACCTATTCCTATTTTCCAAAAGTATTCACCACTAAGAGTTCTTAAATTATTTTGTTTGATCATCTTCATTAATAGTGAAAATAATCTTAAATCTCATTATCATTCCTTTCTGCCTTCCTTCTCTGTAAGAGGCAGGGGACTGAGGGTCTGTTCATCTTCCAGCATCTTGAATAATGAAGAACTCACCAGTATGGAGAATTATGACCAAGACTGTATTCGATGGTGATATCACTTACATTCCTACTTGTTCAAATTAGTTGTTTTATACCCTGTGATATGTGCACAGCTCTCCCAGTGATATCTGACTTCTGTATTTCACCATAGCTACAATATACATTTGTGGACATAGGATTTACAGAATTCTATCTGAAAGCAAATTTGTCAGGTTGTTACATTGTTGACAAATACTCTTGTTTCTCAGATCGTTTTTTGCTGGCTATATGCATGTGCAGGAATCTGTGTGTGCTTGTGTTTTGATTACCTGATGCACTGGCTCTGACTGAGTAAATTGCATGATTACCTCCTACACTGGACACAGAACAGTGCACGTCATATTAAAAAGCCATTATATTTGCAACTCTGAGCAAGAGACTATAATTAAAAGGCAGTTGGATGAAATTAGCTTTGAGAGTACAAGAGTTTAAGCAAAATTTGGTAAATGAACATTAATGGTTAACATGTGGTTTTTATTAGGTCTTTTGCTTCTTCTCTCCATAACCCCAGAGTTGAATTTCTTAGATGTCAGTGGACCAGACATGTGAGAACACCTGTACAAAGCTATACTTTACCATGTGGCTAAAATTATATTCATAAAACAAGCCAACATAACTTTTGTGACTTTAGTAAATCAAAGGTATTAGACTAGAATGATCCCCTGGGCATTAATAAGCTATTCTTAATGCTCCTAAGATTTTAGTTATATGTCATTAAAAGCATACTGTGTGCTCCATGCAACTTAAAATGTTTGTCATAAAATACACATATACAAGTCAAAGAAGTAATAAAACTTGAGGGAATTTTAATTATTCTCACCATTAAATATAAAAAAGTTAAAGTTGTACACAGTATGTGTAATAGCACCCCATTCTTATCTGTTTGCAGACTGTTGAGGACTCGGCATGGTAGTGATATTTTTGTAGAGGGGAAAGCTTTATGGAGTATGTGTATGTACTTAATACATTTTACACTTAGGCAGATTAAAGATGCCTGCAAATTCTGGCCGGGGGCGGTGGCTCACGCCTGTAATCCCAGCACTTTGGGAGGCTAAGGCAGGGGGATCACGAGGTCAGGAGATCGAGACCATCCTGGTTAACACGGTGAAACCCCGTCTCTACTAAAAATACGAGAAATTGGCTGGGCGTGGTGGCGGTGCCTGTAGTCCCAGCTACTCGGGAGGCTGAGGCAGGAGAATGGCGTGAACCCGGGAGGCGGAGCTTGCAGTGAGCCGAGATCGCACCCCTGCACTCCAGCCTGGGAGACAGAGCGAGACTCCGTCTCAAAAAAAAAAAAAAAAAAAAATGCCTGCAAATTCTTCGCTACTTCTCCCAGTGAGAGTAGGGATCTATTTCCTTCCCCTTGAGTTTGGGCTGGTCTGTGACTGCTTTGATCAGTAGAGTACAGTATAATGTAAATGGTGCTGCAATGGTAATGCCAATTCCAGGCTTAGTTTGTAAGAAGTCTTGCTGTCTTGGAAACCTACTGCTAGTTTGCTGCTGCCTTGGAAACCAACTGCCATTTAAGAAGCATAACTACCCTAAGACCACCTTCCTGGGCACAATCCAAGCCAGCCACAGGCAGAGGCCCTGTAGGATAAGAAATCATGTGGAGAGAGAAGCTAAGGAGCAATGAGGTGCTGGGCTTGTGAGTGAAGAAGGCGACTGAAAAAGCCATCTAGCCCGGATCACCCCAGGTGACGCCACAGGAGTTGGTCCCTTTCCAGGTTTCTAACCCACAAAATGATGCACAGTACAAAAAGTTTGCCTTAAGCCGCTTAATTTCGGGTTAGTTTGTTATGCAGCAATAAATCACATACACCCCACTTCAGGCTTGTTTTTGAATTTCATAGTCCCTGCTTTATATGTGTGTGTATACGTGCATACATATATATACGTATAGAGATAGATTGTCATATGACTATATACATACGTACATATATACATATAGAAATAGATAAGATTTTGTCTTATATCTAGTTCGTGCCCAAGTTCAAAAGGAAGTCTATATTTCTAAGTTTATATACTAGATTTATTTTCAGCCATATGACAGTGAAGTAGTGAGTTCCCTCTTCCTTGAACATGAAAGACTGGTTCTATTTGGTGGGGTATCTAAGGAAACTGCAGCTGCCTTGAGTTTTACTAAAACTCAGTCTCTAAAGATTGGTGGAGGGAGAATCTCCACTTGGGAGGAACAGTTTTTCTTCACGGAACCGGTTCTGAGGCTGGGCCTGGTGGCTTATGCCCGTAATCCCAGCTCTTTGGGAGGCCAAGATGGGAGGATTGCTTGAGGCCAGGAGTTTGAGACAAACCTGGACAAAACAGCAAGACCCCGTCTCTACAAAAAAATTTAAAAATTAGCCAGGCATAGTCCCAGCTACTCAGGAGGCTGAGGCGGGAGGATCGTGCGAACTCAGAAGTTCAAGGCGGCATTGAGCTATGATCACACCACTGCAGGCCAGCCTGGATGACAGAGCCGGACCCTGTCTCAAGAACCGGTTCTGCCACCTGGGTGGATCACCTTCTTGGAGGAATATCATTAATTCCTATCACCACAAGCGCTGTCCTTAAAGGGCCACGCTACACTTCACGCTCTGACCCAAGCCTGAGCACCTAGCTCTTTCTTTATTTCTTAGTAAAAGTGAGATGAGGTTGGAACATGTAAAGGCTCCTATTAATGGCAAGAAAACAATACCGCTTGGATTCTCAGGTCACAGGCTTTAGAGAGTTGCACCTGTTTCAAGATCTAGAGTTAAAAGGCTCTAATGGTTCATTTCTATCTGAGACCTGGTTTAGGTTTCTGGCTGGGATCTACCTTACCCAGTATGTCTCACTGACCTCTTCATGAAAGTTTATATCCACACATTGTGTGACTTCACATTTCACTTAACACGCTAACAATGTAAATGGCTCAACAGCCCCAAACGTAGATAAGAAATGAATACATTCTTTATGAACTTTTTCTGTAATTCTGCTGGCGGGATTAAAGTATTAGTTAGAGTATTTAACTAGAAGACTCCTCTAAAGTTACCCAAGATGGGAATAGAGAATGAACAAGAGAACTTTGCCCCTGGGAAGGGGCAGTTTTGCAGGCTTTGTAACCCATCATAAAGGGTTAGAACTTTGCCTTGTAGTCAATAAAGGAAGCATAGAAGGGATTAATAAGCAAGTAAGTGACATGATCAAATTCACTTTTTAGAAAATACATTTAGGGTGCAGAGTTAAAGATGGATTGGGAGAAGGAAAAGATGAAGCCGTTGCCATAATCTAGAGGTAAGGTGACATGTCTTTCTGGACTTAGTTTCCAGCACAGGCACAGAGCACAGTGAGTGATTATAGATGTTTGAATATATGCTTGACTAGACAAAACTAAAAGGATTTCCAAGCAGTAGTAAACATAGAAAAGTGACAGATGCACTAAACTTAAAGTCAGTGACACACGACAATCAAAAGATAAATACACCCATTTAAAATGGGCATAGGGCTGGAGTAGACATTTCGCCAAAGAAGATAGATAAACGGCCAATAAGCACGTGAAAAGATACTCAACATTATTCATCACTAGGGAAATGCAAATCATAACCACCCTCAGATACCATTTCACACTCTCAAGGATGCCTATAATCAAAACAAGAAGTATTAGCCAGATGTGGAGAAATTTGAGCCTTCATTCACTGCTGGTGAGAATGTAAAACAGTTTAATAGTTCCTTAGAATATTAAGCATCGTTACATAAACCAGCAGTTTCACTCCCAGGTGTATACCAAAGAGAAATGAAAAAAATCTGTCCACACAAAAACTTATATATGAATGATCATAACAGCATAATACATAATAGCCAGAAAGAAGAAAAAATCCAAGTGCGTGCCAACAAATGAATAAACAAAATGTAATATGTCCATGCAATGAAAATTTCAGCCATAAGAAGGTAGCACTAATACGTGTGATAACCTGGATAAGCCTTGAAGACATGCTAAGTGAGAGAAGCCAGACACAAAAGTACCCATATTGTAAAGTAGCATTTATGTGAAATGTTCAGAACAGACAGACCGACCCAAAGGAACTGAAAGGGGTTAGCAGTTGCTGGAGCGAGGGCGTGGAGGTGATAGGGAGTGACTGCTCAGGGTACTTTTTGTGGCATGTTAAGAATGCGTTGAAATTAGGTAGTGTCAGTGATTGCAGAACTCTGGGAATGCAGTAAAAACCACTGAGTTGAATACTTTAAAAGGGCCAATTCTATGACATGGGAATTGTATCTCAATAAAGCTGTTATTTTAAAAAATCATTTATGCAAACTTTTATGGACTTCTTAACTATTTTACAGTCACTTTCATCAAAAGTAATAATGCAAAAATTCAAACACCCAGGAGGTTACACATTCTATGTTAAGAACACAGACTTTGAAATCAAGCAGACTGAGTGGAAACCCAGTTCCATCCCGTAGAAACTGTGTGATGTTGGACAAATGACGTAACTTCTCTGAACCTTTAATCATCTCTAAAATGTAAATAATACCTATCAGACATGTTATAAAGGTGAAATGGGACAACAGAGAAAAAAGTCCTAAGTTACAGTATGGACATGAATTATTATCCATGGTATTGTTATTCTTTACTGTGCCGAGCCAATGACCCAGCCCCCTGAAGGTATTACAGTTTTATAGCACATTCTAGGTGGTTGACATAAATTGCCATGTTTATGTTTCCTTAGTGAGCACATATATTAACTTTTAAAAAGTATGTTGAGGCCAAGCACAGTGACTCAAACCTATAATCCCAACACTTTGGGAGGCGGAGGCAGGCGCATGGCTTGAAGCCAGGAGTTCAAGACCAGCCTGGGCAATATAGCAGCACCCCGGTTCTACAAAAATAAAAAAATTAGCCGGGTGTGGGGGCACACTCTTGTAGTCCCAGCTACTTCGGAGGCTGAGAGAAGGATCACTTTAGCCCAGGAATTTGTGGCTACGATGAGCTTTGATTGTGCCACTGCCATCTCTGCCTGGGCAACAGAGTGAGCCCTATCTCTTAAAAAATAAAGAGGTGGGGCGCGGTGGCTCATGCCTGTAATCCCAGCACTTTTGGAGGCTGAGGCGGATGGATCTCCTGAGGTCAGGAGTTTAAGACCAGCCTGGCCAATATGGTGAAACACCGTCTCTACTAAAACTACGAAAATTAGCCAGGCGTGGTGGCGCGCACCTGTAGTCCCAGATACTCGGGAGACTGAGGCAGGAGAATTGCTTGAACCCAGGAGGCGGAGGTTGCGGTGAGCAGAGATCGTGCCATTGCACTCTAGCCTGGGTGACAGAGCCAGATCCCTGTCTCAAAAAATAATAATAATAAAAAATAAAGAAACAAAGAAAAGTATGCTGAAGATGAAAATATTTAAAATTGTCAGTATGTTATAGTTTTGTTCGCTTGAATTAAAATACACACACACACACACACACACACGGTGGCTTATACAATCGAAGATTTTCCAAAGACATCTTTTTGTTTGTTTGTTTTGTTTTGTTTTGTTTTTTGAGATGGAGTCTCACTCTGTCGCCCAGGCTGGAGTGCAGTGACGCGGTCTCAGCTCACTGCAACCTCTGCTGCCCGGGTTCAAGCAATTATTCTGCCTCAGCCTCCTGAGTAGCTGGGATTACAGGCGCCTGCCACCGCGCCCGGCTAATTTTTTTTTCTTTCTTTCTTTTCTTTTTTTTTTGTAGTTTTAGTAGAGACGGTGGTTTCACCATGTTGGCCAGGCTGGTCTTGAACTCCTGACCTCGTGATCCACCCGCCTCGGCCTCCCAAAGGCCGCCTGGGATTGCAGGCGTGAGCCACGGTGCCCAGCTTTCCAAGGACATCTTTAATGGGTAGGTCTGATATTTACAAAGCCCACTCCACCTTCTGTCCCTTACACCAGCCAGCCTCCGCAGACACTTTGTTCTTAAATGAAGGAAGCATCCAACTCCAGCATATTTGTCTCACAGCGCCATCCCCTGTGATTTCCGCTCGCAGCGCCCTAGGATTCTGTGATCCAAAAGAAGCCATGGCATCCCTCTAGATTTTCCCCAGATAAAGTTTTCCATAGAAATGCTAGCAGTCTTTTATTGCCAGATATTTCTGGATAAAGTAAAAATAACATGCAAAGTGTATTCATACGTGGTAAGAATTTTCACAGTGTCTTGATTTGGGGTTTGTTGCTGAGGTAGTAAGTGAGGGTGGGACTCTGTGAATGCCCTCTTGCCCTGCCCTGCATTGGGATGACTTCACAGTGGCCCTTCCTGGTCTGCAGACGTAATTCAGGTCCACGAATAGGTAGGTGTCTTCTAGTGTTAGGAAAATATTTAGTCTCTTTGAGAACTGAATCATATGGTAGTTATGTTTTTAATTTTCTTAGGAACTCCATCCTGTTCTCCATAGTTGCTGAATTAATTTTCCTTCCCACCAACAGTGAATGGGCTCCCTTTTCTCCACAGCCTTACCAACACTTGTTACCTCTTCCTTTTTGATAATAGCCATTCTAATCGATGTGAGATAATATCCCATTATGGTTTTAATTTGCATTTCTCTGATGATTCTTGATGTTGGGCATTTTTTCACATACCTGCAGGCCATTTGTATGTCTTCTTTAGAGAAATGTCTATCTAGGTCCTTTGCCTATTTTTTAATTGGATTTTTGTGTTCTTACTATTGAGTCATTTGATTTCCTTATACATTTTAGGCATTAACTCCTTATCAGATGTATGGTTTGCAGATATACAACCAGTGACACCAGTCAGAGGAAGTCGTGGGAGCCAAAGCCTGGAGACGTGGAAGACATTGGCTAGGCATGAAATAAAGTGCTGGGCAAGAACTGCAAAAGGAAAGAGTGCAGGCCGGGCGCGGTGGCTTACGCCTGGAATCCCAGCACTTTGGGAGGCCTAGGTGGGCGGATCACGAGGTCAGGAGTTCCAGACCAGCCTGACCAACATGGTGAAACCCCATCTCTAATAAAAATACAAAAATCAGCTGGGCATGGTGGTGGGCACCTGTAATCCCAGCTACTCAGGAGGCTGAGGCAGGAGAATCGCTTGAACCTGGGAGGCGGAGGTTGCAGTGAGCAGAGATCGTGCCATTGCACTCCAGCCTGGGCGACAGAGCGAGACTGTCTCAAAAAAAGAAAAAGAAAGGAAAGAAAGGAAGGAAGGAAGGAAGAGTGCAGATGCTGGGAGGGGCCTTGCACTAAAGGGGCTTTCATACTGTGCATAAGAGCTTCGGTTTCTCACATGTAGAACCTAAAGCCATTGAAGGTAGAGCTTTAATATTTTGTATTATTTTTTAAATTGCTCATAAGAACTGAGCTCATTTTCAAGAAATACATCAAAGTATAAAGCATTAATAAAAGGCATAAGCACCAAAAATTCACGAGCTCTAAGGAACCATTCTGGTGAATGCATTCTTCAAAAAAGTAGTGCATTTAATCAGAGGAGCAGTAAGTTCAGATTTGCATGCTGTATCTGACACTATTGTGTGGCCCATGGATATAAGCAGATGTGAAGCAGAAAAGAGGAAAAGACTGCAGAATTGTTAGTTTGGAAATAAGAAATATGGAAAGCTTGGAAAAAGCACAGTTGTTGGGATAAGGAGGAGAGAGGAGGAAGGACATATTTAGGTTAAGTGATCAGGCCGGGGCCGAATGCGGAGTGAGGGAGGGAGGAGGAGGAGCAGGCATGCAGGAGGATCTTGAGGTTTTCAGCTTGGTGGAGTGAATGGATTGAGATGCGATTGAAGGAGATGGGAACTGGGAATGCAGGAAGAGAAGCCAGAAGGGGAGACTGCGTGACAATTCGGGTGAAGATAAGAATTATTCTGACAATGCAATTGTGCATGTTGGAAAAATAAATCACCATGGAAATGAGCCTGATCAAATTTGACTCGGGAAACGAAGAGTTGCACAGAACTCTGATTCCAAAATGTTATTGAGTCCTTAAGATAATTGAACTCTGTGTTGCAAAATAGGTAGACATAAACAGAGAGGAAAACAGTATTTTCACAGGTTACATGCAAAATGATTTCATCACATTTTCAGCTCCCCAAATTCACTAGTTTATGACAAAATCAAAACCTGTAGACAGATCAAAGCTGTTTTCTCTCCATCAGTCAAGTATTTATTAGCACAGAGGATCGATATGATCAAGAATATTCAGCTTAACTTTCAAAATAATTAGAGATTCAGAGGCCTCCTATCTAGAAATTTCTCTAGCCAATAATTGTGTAACAATAGTTATAAAATAGCTGACAAGCCACGTATTAAAACAGCAGCCGACTAATGCTTCTCCTTGTTTCAAGGTTACATTATAAATCAACTTAGAGGGGCAAAAACCTTGTCGGAGGCCTGTAGGAGGATGAGCAGAACAATTTACACTATAAAAAAGTCCTAAAGCACATATCTCACTTACAGAAAGGATGAGATTTAAAAGGATGATAATTAACAGAAATTAACACAGCTGGCATCCAGCAAGTTTCGGTTGCAAAGATCATAGAAATTGATTTACAGTGTTCCCATGTGACTAATGAAAGTAGACTGGTGACCATATTGTTCTAAATGATTGCATTAGAGAACGTTCTTACTTTAGAGAAGCCCACATTAATAATAAAATCATTATAACCAAAGAATAAACAAAATAATCATTTTCAGGATCAACATTTGAGATTTTAACCCTCATATTTTATGATTAACTATATCCTTAGAAGTGATTAAAAAGAAAACTATATAAAAAAATCTGTTCTGCTCCTCATTTTATTTTTCCCTTGGAAGAAAAGGGAAGATTCAAAACCTTCCTGATGTCAGCACTTAGAAAGGTTAATTATTCATAGAGAACAATGAAGAGGAAGTACTAGATTTAATTGGACACATGCTTCTCACATTTAAAGATGGGGGAGGAAATAATGGTGTCCCTTTGTGTCCTTCCCAAAGAAATATGAGGAACTGATAATGCCTCACATAAGTGTTAAAGGAAGAAAATGTAGAGCATGCACTTTTGCAGATCACTCTCTCATTAACAATCTCAGAAGAAATGTGGTCTCAATGAAATGCTTCCTTTCTTGGAGCTTAAATATGGTCAAATCTAAATATCTAAGAAATCAGGAAGTTTGACATCTTTAACCACTAAAGATTAAGACAAATTTTTTACGTGTAAAGTTTTATCTGGATATAGACACTTCCTGATCAAGGAAATAGTTGAAAGGAATAAAAAAAAAAAAAAAAAAAAAAAAACTGGGTCACAGAACATTCCATCAATGAATTATCGTCCAGGTTTGTTTAGAAGTGGTGGCACTAATATTATTTTGTTCAAAGTAAATAAACTGCATTGCAAACTACATAAAGAGAGAGAAGTTGTACCTTTTTGTTTACCTCTGTTTTCCCAATGCCTAGTATAAGTTGTCTAGCACGTAGTAAGTAGACAGAAACTAACTACATATGTGGAATGAATGTATGTGGGAAAGATCAATTGTGAAACGCGTATAGACAAGAAGTAACAAATATTCTTAAAATAGTACAAGAACTCATTCATTCATTCATCAAATTCATTTTAATATAGATTCTTTATTGAAATATTAGAGACAGAAAAATAAGTCATAAATGCTCTTATATTCCCCTTACCGGCTTCCAGACTTTACCTTCCCTACCCCAAAAGATAATTTTTCTACTAACCTCTAACGCTGTTAGATGTTAGTTTTCTACTAACCTCTAATGCTGTTGATGGCATCTGAGAAGTCTCCAGTTTTCAGCTATCACTAACAGTGCTGTAATGACTATTCTGTTTTTTTGTTTTGATTTTATTTTAGAGGAAGGGTCTCACTGTCACTCAGACTTGGATGCAGTGGCATGAGTATGGCTCACGGAAGCCTGGATCTCCTGGGCTTAAGTGATCCTCCCACTTTAGCCTCCCAAGTAGCTGGTACTACAAGCACACACGACCACACCCAGCTAATTTGAAAAAAATGTTTTAGAGATGAGGTCTCTCTCGCCATGTTGCCCAGGCACATCCTGAATTCCTGAGCTCAAATGATCATCCTGCCTCAGCCTCAAAAAGTGCTGGGATCACAGGTGTGAGTCACCATGCCCAGTCTCTTCTGTATGTAACTAGAATTGCCCATTCTTTGAATGTATATATGATCAGCTTTAAAAGATATTTTTGAACAGTTTTCAAAGTGAGAGAGGAAATTCGTCTAAAGCATTTTCTTAAGTGATGAATAGGAGTTTCTAATGCGTTCTTTGCCTTTTTCACAGTGTCCACGTTGACATTCATGGTGCAAAAGCAATAATGGATGAACCAGTTGGTGCCTTAGAACGAATCAAGGCAGTGGCACCAAACTGTCTTGGTAGTCATAACATGCTAGTAGTCACTTCCATGTATCAAAGCAAACAAGAGCCAGTTTTATTTTTTAAATGTCTTAATGATGTCGGTTTAAAAATAAATAAATAGAAATGTTAAAAATTGAAATGTTTTAATGAAGCACTAAAAAGAATCAATTTTACTACATCTCAGCCCTTGAGTTCACATTATTATGAAGTATTTTTTAATATTTTCTCTGATGAAATGGACATATGCATAAAGCATATCTGTTGTATGCCTAAGTACCCAAGTACAACAGATGTCTCAAAGAATAGAATCTATGAAATTGGTGGACTTGAGAGCTGACTTAGCTGATTTTTTTCATGGAACATAAATTTTACTTGAAAGAATGACGAAGACGCTGGGTATGGTTATTCAGATCGGGGTGTCTCTCAAAAATATACAGACATACTCTTAGAAACAAGTGAAATGGGCCTGTGATCTCAGAGAAAAAACTATTTTTGGTCAGGGATAGAATCTGAGTTTTCACAAGAAAACTAGAAATTTAAAAAATTTTAAAAACTTGAATCTATCACTGTGAACTTTGCAGCTTGCCTGTACTTCAACATTTTCTGATAAGATTATTATGTTGTTTCATGAATATAATTTTTCAACATTACTGAAATATGTCAACATTTGGAAGATCTGCATAACTCAGTGAACCAATATTTTCAGTGTATTATATTACAAAATTATAGTGAGGAGAGATCCATTAAAGGTGCAAGGGACAGGCCAGGCGCGAGGGCTCACACCTGGAATCCCAGCACTTTGGGAGGCCGAGGTGGTTGGATCACGAGGTGAGTAGATCGAGACCATCCTGGCTAACACGGTGAAACCCCATCTCTACTAAAAATACAAAAAAAAAGCCAGGCGTGGTGGCGAGCGCCTGTAGTCCCAGTTACTCAGGAGGCTGAGGCAGGAGAATTGCTTGAACCCAGGAGGCGGAGGTTGTGGTGAGCCGAGTTCACACCACTGCACTCCAGCCTGGCAACAGAGCGAGACTCCATCTCAAAAAAAAAAAAAAAAACCTACACTTGTAAAGGTTTGGTGTAGATTCAGGGTATCCACAGGTATCTGAAACAGCTATTAAAATACTGTGTGAGGCTGGCTTTTCTTCATATACTTCACTCAATCAACATATCAAAACCGATTGAATACAGAAGCAGATATGAGAATCCAGATGTCTTCTGTAAATCCTAAGTGACAGTTCCATTGTCATAAAAGAGAACACATAGAATAATTTTTCCAGAAACTCCAAGGTCAAAATCTATATTTTAAATGTGCCTAATGTACTTCTAAAGTAAGAGTTCTTACTTTGATTAGTTAAATCAGAAAAAAATTTTATTCAGATTCAAAATAGTATAAATACATAACAATGTCAAAGGCATAGCCAATTATTGATCACAGAAGTGACATGATACAGTTGTTTGTTACAAATCTGAGTGATTAGTTACAAATCTTTAGAGTTGTTGTCTGGTAGGACTCAGTACGGCAATTGGAGTGTAGCTGAAAGTAGGATAAAGCAGGTGGATATGTGCAGATGATAGAAATATGGAGATGGGAGAATCAATAATAAAAATATCACAAAACAAGCTCCATGATCCTACTTTAGCTGTTAAACTTTTGTTGTTGTTGTTGTTGTTGTTGTTGTTGAGACAGAGTCTCACTCTGTGGCCCAGGTGTTCTCAGCTCACTGCAAACTTCGCCTCTGGGGTTCAAGTGATTCTCCTGCCTCAGCCTCCCAAGTACCTGGGACTACAGGCGGGCACCACCATGCCCAGCTAATTTTCTGCTAAACTTTTTGAAATGAGAGGCCCATGGTAAACTACATGTCAACATAAGGCTTGTTGAGTGACTGATTAATTCTAGATTATTATTCTCATTTATTGGCACAAAAACAACTACACATTGCTTTCTATTTGGCTTCTCTGGTGCCCTTACCACCACTGCACAGTTCCTACATATGCAGTGATTCTTAACCTTTGGAGCTCGAGTAATTACCCCTAAATCCGTCTCTTAAAAATCTTGGGGGCCGGGTGCGGTGGCTCACACCTATAATCCCAGCACTTTGGGAGGCCGAGGAAGGTGGATCACCTGAGGTTGGGAGTTTGAGACAGGCCTGACCAACATGGAGAAACCTCGTCTCTACTAAAAATACAAAATTAGCCGGGCTTGGTGGCGCATGCCTATAATCTCAGCTACTCAGGAGGCTGAGGCAAGAGAATTGCTTGAACCCAGGAGGCGGAGGTTGCGGTGAGCCGAGATCGCGCCATTGCACTCCAGCCTGGGCGACAGAGCCAGACTCCATCTCAAAAAAAAAAAAAATACTGGGTTCAGAAGAACACATTAGAGAACACCAGAGGGGACAGCCAGCCAAATCAACTGTGGAGTGTAGGGTGTGTGGGGGGACAAGGATAAGAATTGTGCAAGACAACCTGATTTCTTCAACAAATAAAGAAAAAAGATTATGAAGATTTAATACGTGTTATCAACTAAATGCAATCCATGAAACTTGTTTGGATTTAGATTGAACAATTCCAAAAATATATTTCTTTTTTTTTTTTGAGATGGAATTTCACATTTGTTGCCCAGGCTGGAGTGCAGTGGTGCCACCTCAGCTGACCGCAACCTCCGCCTCCGGGTGCAAGCGATTCTCCTGCCTCAGCCTCCTGAGTAGCTGGGATTACAGACACGAGCCACCACACGCGGCTAATTGTTTGTATTTTTAGTAGAGACAGGGTTTTGCCATGTTGGCCAGGCTGGTCTCGAACTCCTCAGGTGATCCGCCCGCCTTGGCCTTCCAAAGTGCTGGGATTACAGGCATCAGCCACCCCGCCTGACCCAAAAAGATATTTCTGAGATTATCAGAAAAATGTGAATATCTACTATTATCTATTATCTAGATATTAGATAATATTAATAAATTATTAATTGCTCAGAGTAAAAAATAATATTGTAGTTAATGTTTTAAAAGACCTTTTCTCGGCCGGGCGCAGTGGCTCATGCCTGTAATCCCAGCACTTTGGGAGGCCGAGGCGGGCGGATCACGAGGTCAGGAGATCGAGACCATTCTGGCTAACACGGTGAAACCCCGTCTCTACTAAAAATACAAAAAATCATCCGGGCGTGGTGGCAGGTGCCTATAGTCCCAGCTACTCGGGAGGCTGAGGCAGGAGAATGGTGTGAACCTGGGAGGCGGAGCTTGCAGTGAGCCGAGATCGCGCCACTGCACTCCAGCCTGGGCAACAGAGCCAGACTCCGTCTCAAAAAAAATAAATAAATAAAATAAAAGTCCTTTTCTCTGAATAATACATACCGACTTTTTTTATTTTTTATCTTTCTGAGACAGGGTGTCACTCTGTCACCCAGGCTGGAGTGGAGTGGCAGTATCTCGGCTCACTGCAGCCTCAACCTCTTGGGCTCAAGCGATCCTCCCACTTCAGCCTCCCCAGCAGCTGGGACTATAGGTGCACACCACCACACCCGGCTAACTTTTGTATTTTTTATAGAGATGGGATTTCACCATGTTGCCCAGGCAGGTCTCAAACTCCTGGGCTCAAGTGATGTGCCCGCCTCGGCCTCCCAAAGTGCTAGGATTACAGGCATGAGTCACCTCTCCTGGCCCATACTGACATTTTTATCGATAAAATTATGATGTCTGGAATTTGCTTTTGAAAAAGTCCAGCAGGGGCCAGGCACGGTGGCTGACGCCTATATTCCCAGCACTTTGGGAGGCCGAGGCAGGCAGATTACTTGAGGGCAGAAGTTCATGACAGCCTGGCCAACATCGTGAAACCCCATCTCTACTAAAAATACAAAAATTAGCCAGGTGTGGTGGTGCATGCCCGTAATCCCAGCTACTCAGGAGATTGAGGCAGGAGAATCACTTGAACCTGGGAAGCGGAGGTTTCAGTGAGCCGAGATTGTGCTATTGCACTCCACTCTGGGTAACGAGACAGAAACCCTGTGTCAAAAAATAAAAAAGAAAAAAGAAAAGAAAAAATCCAGCAGGTATCTGGGTAAAGGTGAGTGAAAGGGCATGGATAAAACCTGATTTGTCATCTGTTGATAATTGTTGCTGCTGGGTGATGAATACATTAGGAATGTTCTACTATTTTTTTCTACTTTTGTGTATATTTTAAATTTTTCATAGTAAAGATATGTTAAAACAAAAAAATTAGTACTCTTAGGATGAAACAGAAATGCCATTCATGCCTTTGACATTTATAAGCCTTCTGTAATATTTATGATTGATAGAAAACTTAAATGACATAAAATTGCAGTGCTATCATTGTGTGGACCTCAAAGATGTTCGAAACATTCTCTCAGCCAGTACAATGCTTCTGAGCTGAGAGGGCAGAACAGTAAAAAATGACAGGCGTCACAGATCTTGTGATAGGATGATTGAGGTTTAGCAGGGCATCACTTACCTATTGTAACAGTGATTAGCCTGGGCACTGTGACAGGCACCCATTACATAGGAATTTTAATGGCTGGATTCTGAGGGGAAAGTGAAGGAAATCTTCAACGTGAGCCCACGGGGCCAGGGCGGTGGAGCAAAACATGTCAGACACCTGAGCCAGCCCATCCTTCTTCCCCCATGAGGCGGCACAAGCACGCCTGTTTCCCTTTTATTCAAAAGTTCTTTATAAAAATAGTCTCCCCGTAGCTGACCTGAACCAAACAAGTTTAAATCCTAAGAACTGGATCAAGCCAGAACACCCTGACACTTTTATAATGAAAAAATAATGTATAATGAACTGTATCTGATCTGCAATTATAAATGATGGTTCTGAATCCACATACACAAGTTATATTAACTTCCATTCAAATTTAAAAATGTGACATTTATTTCATATGCAAATGTACCTAAATTATACTCATAAAGAAAGACATTCGAAACCATCTAAATTATTTTATTTTGGCTCTGTGGTCAATAGTCTTAAAATACAGCTGCCAACAATTCTTCTCAGCCCTGGGAAGCCACTCCAAGCTCAGATTCCATTTTCTGTCTACTTGAGTATGGGCTGTGCTGTGACTTGCCTCAAATAATAGAATGCCATGAAAGAGACATTCTAGGACTTTGAGTTCAGGCATTAAGAAAACGAGCAACTTTTGATTTTCCCTCTAGGAGCCACCTTTTATCTGTAAAGAAGCTAAGGCTGAAATACTAATGAAGGATATCTTAGGGAAAGAATGCCAATCATGTATGTTCCAGCCCAGCTGAGCTTCCAGCTAAATGCAACAGAATGAATACCCTCAGCCTATGCATTGTGGAGCAGAAGAACTGCCCAGCTGAACTCAGTCCACCCTCAGGATCATAGAAAAAACAATTTTTTTGTTTGGTTTAGACCACTAAGTTGAAATATATTTATTACGCAGCAACTGATAGAGGCTCTAACTAATGAATAATTTGCCATTCAACCATTATATTGGAGTGCCTAACATCAAATTGCATAAAGTTTATTTCAATGGAGGGCATTTTTTAGGTAATGTTTTATTTTGATATGATTTTTAACTCACAGAAAATTTGCAAGAATAGAACAAAGAACTCCCACATGTCTTTTACATTTTGTCACCTTCGTCCACATGATCTCTTTCCGTCTGTCTTGGGCAGGCACACTCTCTCTGTTTCTCTGTTACTTTTTGCCTTACCACTTGAGAATAAGTTAAAAATATATCCATTTACTCATAAATATTTCAGTGTTCATTTCCTAAGAACAAGGATATTTACTGACATAAATACAATAAATATGGTTGTCAAATTTAATTTTGATTTTTAAAAGCCTATTGTCTAATCCATAATCTACATTTCAAATTCTGTCCATTTCCTGGTAATGTCCTTTATAGCAACCACCTCCCCTCTCCCCCAGGTTGAGGATCTAATTTAAGATCATGTATTATATAACAATTGTCATGTCTTTTTAGTACTTTTTAATATAGAAAGTTCTTTGGCCAGCCAGGTGCAGTGGCTCACGCCTGTAATCCCAGCACTTTGGGAGGCCGAGGCGGGTGGATCAGGAAGTCAGGAGTTCGAGACCAGTCTGGCCAACATAGTGAAACCATGTCTTACTAAAAATACAAAATTAGCCTGTTGTGGTGGCATGCCCCTGTAATCCCAGCTAATAGAGAGGCTGAGACAGGAGAATTGCTTGAACCCGGGAGATGGAGGTTACAGTTAGCTGAGATTGCTCCATTGCACTCTAGCCTGGGCAACAAGAGCAAAACTCTGTCTCAAAAAAATAGAAAAGAAAGTTCCTTGGCCTTTTCTTGTGTTTCTTGACCTTGACATTTTTGAAGAGTCCAGGCCAGTGATTTTGTAGAATGTCTCAGTTTGGGTTTGTGCAATGTTTCCTTGGGATTAGATTCAGGTTGTGCATTTTTGGCAGAAATACAACTATAGTGATGTTGTCACCTTCACCATGCATTGAATCAAAGGCACATGATGGTGATGCCTTCCAAGGTGATGTTCTCTTTGAGCACTTGGTAAGGTGGTATCTGCTTTATTTCTCGACAGGCAAGTTACTGTTTTTCCTTTGTTATTGATAAGCAACTTATGGGGAGATACTTGAAGACTACGCATATATCCTGTTCTTTATCATACTTTCACCCAACAGTACCCAATGATGAAAGGAACATATTGTGTATACATGAAATAATAATAAACTATTATCACTGATAGAAGGAACATATTGTGTATACATGTAATAATCATGAACTATTATGACTTCTTAAAGCAGGTTGTTCATTGTTTCCTGAGTATAAATAAATTAGAACTGAATGGCTTTAACTTTCTGTAAAATATATTTACTTAGAAAATAATAGAAAATGTGCTTTACAAAATGAGTTCTAGGGTTTTATTGAACAAAATGTGTTTGCAAAAAACTGTGGGGTGAAAAGAGTATGACCCCTTACTTCCCCATCACAACGCTCCTGGCTGACACTCCTGTAATAAAAGACAGGTTAACAAGAGAAAAGCATAACATATTTATTTGATCAAAGTTTTTTTACGTGACAAAGGAACGTAAATGAAAGGGCTTCAGAAATGAAGCCCCGGAGGCCCCCAGAAAGCTGTCTGTTTTTATGCTTAGGCTGGGTGATGAGTGGACATCTTTGTAGAAATGTGAGTGAACAAAAGGGGAAGATCTAATGCTAACAGACTGAGTGCAGACACCCAGCAAGGCCTGTCTGTTCAGATTCTTCTCGGCCTCTCAGTGCAGCCTGCAGCGTCCCTTCCTCCTGGGTATGGGGCAGGGCCCTTCTGGAATGCGGGTTTATGACCTCCGTGTAGGCAAAATAGACCAGACACTTTCTTTATGGCCAACTCTTACACAGAAAGGCAGGGAAGATTGGAGTAATTTTTTTAGGCTTTAAGGCTAGCTTTCGGGGAGAATGGTTCTGATTTCTATGGACTCACCTTGGGGAAGAGGGATTTTAGTTTCCTCATTTGTTTGTTTGTTTGTTTTTTGAGATGGAGTCTCATTCTGTTGCCCAGGCTGGAGTGCAGTGGCACAATCTCAGCTCACTCCAACCTCTGCCTCCCAGGCTTAAGTGAGCCTTCTGCCTTAACCTCCCAAATAACTGGGATTACAGGCGTGCGCCACCACACCTGGCTAATTTTTGTATTTTTAGTAGAGACCAGGTTTTGCCATGTTGGACAGGCTGGTCTCGAACTCCTGACCTCAGGTGATCCACCCGCCTTGGCTTCCCACAGTGTTAGGATTACAGGCGTGAGCCACCGCACCCGGCCCTAGTTTCCTAGTTTCTATGGTCGGCCTGGGGGAAGAAAGGTTAGCAGGAGAAGGAGGGCGAGAAGAAGGTCAGAAACTTCGCTTCCGAGGCCCTCCAAGGCGCTCCCAGGCCCTTTGCTCCAAGTCCTCAGCAAGCCAGAGGACGGCAGGATTGTCTTCTGAGCCCAGCAACAGTTTAAGGCATTCAAAAATTAGAAGAGCAATGAGGCAGTCAACCATACTAAAAGGGTGTTTATATTTTCAGCATATTTTCCAATCCATAGAACAAACAAGCAAACAGACAAAAGAACTGGCGTGTAGAGTGAAAGGAGCGTTAGTGTGTATAATATCTGTGGACAGAATAGTCGTTTGAACTGAATCTACAGCAAAACTACAAAGCTGTGATATTGTGACTCTGAGAAAGTACAGATTTCATATTCCAGTAAGATTTATTGAATGCCTGTTGCCTGCTAAGCATTTGATACATAAGCATATTCATACACAGCACCTTATTTTATTATCATAATTCTATAGGGCAATGGTATTATGCTATTCTTCCACTCAAGAGAACCTTTCAGAGGTTCATTTACTTAACAAATCACGACTGCCACGTGCCAGGTGCTTTGTTAAGCTCTGGGAATGCAACCTGGAAGAAGATAGATCTGGTTCCTCTCACAATCTAAGCAAGACAGACATGTAAACAGCCCAGTTATAACATGCTGGGCCCAATGGTGAATCAACAGTAAAATCGGGTTTACGAGATGTGCTAAGAGAGGCATCCAAACCAAACGTGTGGACTCAGGGGAGGCTTTGCTGATGGAACTTCTAATTAGGCTGGGAAATGAAAGACGACGGGAAGCTGGGTGAGGAGGGGGGATGGTGGTGGAGGGAGGACCCAAAGGAACGTTGTCTCAAAAAAATAAAAATAGAAATAAAAAAGGCTTCGGTTGGGCACGGTGGCTCAAGCCTGTAATCCCAGCACTTTGAGAGTGTGAGGTGGGCGGATCACGAAGTCAGGAGATCGAGACTATCCTGGCCAACATGGCGAAACCCCCCATCTCTACTAAAAATACGTGGTGGTGGGCGCCTGCAATCCCAGTTACTTGGGAGGCTGAGGCAGGAGAATCACTTGAACCCAGGAGGCAGAGTTTGCAGTGAGCCGAGATCACCCCACCGCACTCCAGCCTGGTGACAGAGCAAGACTCCATCTCAAAAAAAAAAAAAAAAAAAAAAAAAAGGCGCCTCAGGCTGTCCCAGCATTTTCATTCAAAAAGGAGCTTTGAGAGCCAGCCAGGTGGCTAGTGACGGGCTAGCAGAGGCAGAGAGGGCTGCACCTTTTCTACCACAGCTTAACATTGCTCAGAGATTGCGTGTCTAACCTCAGGAAGGTTTTGACATAGTTTACATTGATTTTACTTTGTTCACTTCAGGATCAAAAGGATGGCAGGGTCTCTGCTGCATCCAGGATAGTATGAATCATTAAAATGCTGAAACCACTTTCAGCAGTGTATTCTAGTCCTGGCCGGAAGTCACTAACCTAGCTGAAACATCAAATATTATGGTAATTTGGTCTGAGAATAAATAATAGATTATGTTAATACAGACAGGGATGAGATAATGAGAAACAGGCTTCTTAAGAGGCATATTGAGTGGTTTATTTGTGAATCAAAAAGAAGCAAAGAAATTGCATTAAAAGAAAAACTGACCCTGGAGTCAGTCTTTTAGGTGTTCTTAATATTCCATAAATTATAAGTTAAGATAAATGAAACAAAAGCTCTATATTATGAAGAGTGAAATTATTTTATAATTCTGACAGAGAACTAAGTATTCCAACATTTTACTGAAGAAACGCCTGCTGATCATTCTCATTTCCTGCCACAGAACACGTATACACTTTGCCAACACTTACTGAGCACTTACTATGTGCAGTTACTAAAGTCTAATGTTTTTTGTTTTTTTGAGACAGGGTCTCACTTTGTTGCCCAGACTGGAGTGCAGTGGCGTGACCTCCGCTCACTACAGCCTCAACCTCCCAGGCTTAAACAATCCTCCTGCTTCTGCCTCCCAAGTAGCTGGGATCACAGGCACGCCATCACACCTGGCTAATTTTTCTACCTGTTTAGCAACAGGGCCTCACTATGTTACCTAGGCTGGTCTTGGACTCCTAGGCTCAAGCGATCCACCTGCCTCAGCCTCCCCAAATGCAGGAGGAATTACAGGTGTGAGTCACCATGCCCAGCCTAACTCTTTACATCCATGCATATACTACTTTAAACATCTTTGCCATGCGAGAATGTAGATACCACTTGTATAGATTGGGAAACTGAGGCACATGATGGTTTAATAATTTGCCAGAGGAAACAGAGCTGGCAGGCTGAGGGGCTTGAGACCAAAACTTCTCTGACCTCATTTGGTAGCAAAACATATGCAAAGCTTTCTGCAATCTTTATATACCCCATTAAGTGTGAATACTTATACATTCTCGTGCAGAAATATGTATAATCGTAAAATACTGCCCCAAATCCCTCTTAGGAGAACTGATAGATGGTGCATGGATTGTCTCCTGTCTCTAAAAAACACTCTGAGGCCAGGTGCAGGGGCTCACGCCTGTAATCCCAGCACTTTGGGAGGCCAAGGAGGGAGGAACACGAGGTCAAGAAATGGAGACCAGCCTGGCCAACATGGTGAAACCCCGTCTCTACTAAAAATACAAAAGTTAGCTGGGCGTGGTGGCACACACCTGTAGTCCCAGCTACTCAGGAGGCTGAGGCAGGAGAATCACTTGAACCTGGGAGGCAGAGGTTGCAGTGAGCTGAGGTTGCGCCACTGCACTCCAGCCTGGGCAATACAGCAAGACTCCATCTCAAACAAAACAAAACAAAAAAACACTCTGAATTCTAAATATCTGACCTCAAGCGTTTTGGAAAAGGCATTTTGGTCCTTTGCAATTTATACACCAACAAATAATGAATTAATATAGTAACATAATAATTTATTTAGTATACCCTTTAAATTTAATACTTGCATTTTCCAGATATCAATATAAAGAAATTGGCAAACCTCAAATAAAATTCAATTGGCATGTTTTAGAGACAGTTATGTTGCTCTTGTGAGCCGCTACCTGAAATCCAGGTGGCTGCCTGGTGGTAGTCTGGAGTTTAGTGTCTCCAGAATGTAAAGTACTGAACAAAGCAAGGACATCATGAGGGATCCAGTTTGAATATTTCATCTGCAATTTAGTGAACTGTGTGATCCTCAGCAAATTACAAGGTGACTCTGTAACACTGTGATAACAGTTTATGTGTCCAGGTTATTGTGACTATTGAATAAGATGATATGGGTCTTTACACCTGGCCTCTTCATGGGCATGTTGTAAATTGTAGCAATTATTAAGCTAGATAATTATGCATAGGGATAATACTTTTCTATCAAAGCAAATAATAGGCACTAGCTAAATGTCTCCATGAAAGCTAAGTATGATAAAATACACAGGAAGCATCTCCAACATGAAAAGTACCCTCAGTGCTTTGTAAGATAACAGTTCCCACAGTCATAGAGCTTACCTTTTGGAAAGGCAGGAGTTGAAAAATTACTTTTTTTTTTCAGATGAAGCTTCGCTCTTGTCACCCAGACTGGAGTGTGATGGTGCAATCTCGGCTCACTGCAACCTCTTCCTCCTGGGTTTGAGCGATTCTGTTGCCTCAGCCTCCCAAGTAGCTGAGATTGCAGGCACCTGCCACCACGCCTGGCTAATTTTTTTGTATTTTTAGTAGAGATGGGGTTTCACCGTGTTAGCCAGGCTGGTCTCAAACTCCTGACCTCGTAGTCGGCCTGCCTCGGCCTCCCAAAGTGCTGGGATTACAGGCGTGAGCCACTGTGCCCAGCCAAAAAATGACTTTATTATGTAGCTTTGAAATGAGTCACAAACACGTAAGTTGCTGCATGAGTGACTTAACATTTTCCTGTGATAAAAACATGGAGCGTAATCTTCTTCCCCACGAGAATGTTGGGTCACACTTTATCAGGCCACATATGTGTTGTTGGCTTCAACCTCTGGACCCCAAACACAGAAAATTTGAGATTTTGACAGGCACATTGAGAGTTCAGGCCCTGGCAAGAATACTGTCTGCCAACCTTCAGGCAAGTCTCTGAAGCCACACCCACCAACACTGGCACCGCTGGCTGGCATCAGGGACCTTGTGTCATGGTGGATCTGTGCTGCATTGCTGAAATTCACTCTCCAAAGAACCTCTCCTAGAAAGGAACACCTCCTAGAAAGAGACACCTCACACTTAGATTCAACTTTACGGCTACAGAGGCCTGCTGCCATCCTAACTGACCAGCTAGACTTTAATAAAATTAGAACTCATTTACTCTGTGGTTAATGGACCTCCCTCCTCCATGGAGTGCATTCCCTGTGAGAGCTGTTCTCATTATTCTCCCCCTTTTGAGCATTAAAATAAACAACAACAAAAGCTACAAAACAAAAAACCTCTTTATATGGCAATAAACTGTGATTCATGAAATTATACTTTGTTCATCTCATTTTAATCATAAAAAACACTTTAAAAAGCAAGTTTAGCTGGGCGCAGTGGCTCACACCTGAAATCCCAGCACTGCACTTTGGGAGGCCGAGGAGGCAGGTGGATCACCTGAGGTCAAGAGTTCGAGACCAGCCTGAGCAACGTGGTGAAACACTGTCTCTACTAAAACTACAAACTTAGCTGGGCATGGTGGCGGGTGCCTGTAATCCCAGCTACATGGGAGGCTGAGGCAGCATACTTGCTTGAACCCGGGAGGCAGAGGTTGCAGTGAGCAGAGATTGTACCATTACACTCCAGCCTGGGTGACAAGAGTGAAACTCCATCTCAAAACAAACAAACAAACAAACAAATAAATAACAAAAAATAAAAAGCAAGTTTAAATGAATATGAGAAGATGGTAAGTGCTATGGAGAGAAAAAGAAAAAGCAGAACTGGCTTGGAATAGGTGTTGAGGGAGCGGGCAGCATGAGTGACAAAGGTGACAGGTGGTAAATATAGGCCTCATTACAAAAGAGAAGTCGGATCTGAGACTGGAGGGAAGTGAGGACCTAGTGAGTATCGGTAGAAAGTGTTCCAGGCAAGGACTGTCCAGGGCAAAGGCCCTAAGGCAAGAATTGCCCACTACATTGAATCACCATCGAAAGCATGCCCGGAGCCCTGAGCTGGGTGGGGGAATTGGGGGAGATAGATAGTATAGTAGATGGGTTCAGAGACCCGGGAGTGCGGAGCTCCAGAGAACCACATAAGATAGTACCGGCACTTCTGACAGTTTCTTTGTTATGTACCTGTGCTTCCATTTGAAATCGTCTGACCCAGGGGTCAGCAAACTTTTTCTATAAAGGGCCAGATCATGAGTATTTTTTTTTTTTTTCGAGACGGAGTTTCGCTCTTGTTGCCCAGGCTGGAGTGCAATGGCGCGATCTCGGCTTAATGCAACCTCCAACTCCCGGATTCAAGCCATTCTCCTGCCTCAGCCTCCGGAGTAGCTGGGATTACAGGCATGCGCCACCACGCCTGGCTAATTTTGTACTTTTAGTAGAGACAGGATTTATCCATGTTGGTCTGGCTGGTCTCAAACTCCGGACCTCAGGTGATCCGCCCGCCTCGGCCTCCCAAAGTGCTGGGATTACAGGCGTGAGCCACTGCGCTCGGCGATCATGAGTGTTTTTAAACGTTATGGTTCGTATGAACTCTATTGCAGCTACTGAACTCAGCCACTACAGTGTGAAAGCCGTAGGCAATCATGAAAGGGAATGAGCCTGATTCTGTTTCAGGAAAACTTTATTTACCCAAACAGGCACGGGGCCATGTTTTATTTGCCAGCCATAGTTTACCGACCCCTGCTTTGGCCTAACTTATAAACACAAGGAATTTTTCTCTCTGTTTTCTTCTAGACATTTTATAATCTTATTTATTCTTTTTTTATATATGAAGAGATTTATTCTGAGCCAAACATGAGTGACCAATTGCCCATGTCACAGCCCTCGGGAGATCCTGAGGACATGTGCCCCTATTTTTTCACTTGGGTCTGTGGTTCATTTTGAGGTTATTTGTGTGTGTGTTAGCTAATGCTTGAGTTTATATAGAAAATATGTGTTATTTATATTTAACATATTTCTGGCCTATGGATATCTAATTGTTCAGCACTATTTGTTGAATGATTATGTTTTCCCTTTATTTTGACACTTCAGTCAAAAGTCAATTGAGTGGGGCCCAGTGGCTCACATCTGTAATCCCAGCACTTTGGGAGACCAAGGCAGGCGGATCACTTAAGGTCAGGAGTTCGAGACCAGCCTGGTCAACATGGTGAAACCCTGTCTCTACTAAAAATACAAAAACTAGTCAGGCGTGGTGGCACGCGCCTGTAGTCCTAGCTGCTCAGGAGGCTGAGGCAGGAGAATCGCTTGAATCTGGGAAGCAGAGGTTCCAGTGAGGTTGCAGGTTGCACTCCAGCCTGGGCGACAGAGTCTCCAAAAAACAAAAAAATCCATTAAATGTGTGCACCTGTGTGTGTGCCTGTGTGTGTGCCTGTGTGTGTGTGCACCTGTGTGTGTGCCTGTGTGTGCACGCCTGTGTGTGTGTGCTCCTTTGTGAGTACATGTGCGCTTGTGTGTGTGTGCCTGTGTGTGTGCCTGCGTGTGTGTGCCTGTGTGTGTGTGCATCTGTGTGTGTGTGCCTGTGTGTGTGCACCTATGTGTGTGTCTGCCTGTGTATGTGTGCTCCTTTGTGTGTACATGTGCGCCTGTGTGTGTGCGCCTGTGTGTACGTGTGCACCTGTATGTGTGTGCCTGTGTGTACACGCCTGTGTGTGTGCACCTATGTGTGTGTGCCTGTGTGTGCGCACCTGTGTATGTGTGCCTGTGTGTGTGTGCACCTGTGTATGTGTGCCTGTGTGTGTGCGCACCTGTGTATGTGTGCCTGTGTGTGCACCTGTGTGTGTGTGCCTTTGTGTGTGCATCTGTGTGTGTTTACGTGTGTGCGCTTGTGTGTGTGCGCCTTTGTGTGTGCCTCTGTGTGTGTTTACGTGTGTGTGCATGTGTGTGCACCTTTGTGTGTGCCTCTGTGTTTAAGTGTGTGTGTGCGCCTGTGTGTTTGTGCCTGTGTGTGTGCGCCTTTGTGTGTGCCCTGTGTGTGTCTATATGTGTGTGCGCGCCTGTGTGTGTGTGCATGTGTGTGTATTTGTCTCTCTATTTTGGACTCTATTTTGCTCTATTGATTTCTATGTTGATTCTTACACAAATACAACACCGTCTTGATTACTGTATCTTTATGGTAAGTCTTTTTTTTTTTTCGGAGTCTCACACTGTCGCCCGGGCTGGAGTGCAATGGCACGATCTCGGCTCACTGCAACCTCCGTCTCCCAGGTTCAAGCGATTCTCCTGCCTCAGCCTCCCAAGTAGCTGGGATTACAGGCGCCCACCACCACGCCCAACTAATTTTTTGTATTTTTAGTGGAGATGGGATTTCACTATGTTGGCCAGGCTGGTCTCAAACTCCTGACCTCGTGATCCACCTGCCTCAGCCTCCCAAAGTACTGGGATTAAAGGCATGAGCCACCTTCCCCAGCCTATGGTAAATCTTGACATCAGGTAATCTAAGTCTTTTAACTTTGTTCTTATTTAAAATTGTTTTGGCTATTCTGTGTCCTTTCATTTACATATGTGTTTTAGGGGCAGCTTGCCAATTTCTACAAAAAAACACTATTGGGATATTGATGTGGATTATATTGAATCTATAGATCAATTTGAGAAGAGTTTAGTTCTTAACAAGGATTTATTAGATAGGATAACAAATGTACAAACCATAAAAGAAAAAAAATGATGAATTGAATTTCACCACAATTAAAAAGGCACAACTCCAAAATGGCAAACCATAATCAGGAAGAAAATATATGCAAAACATAAATCTAATAAAGGACTTGTATCCAAAATACATAAAGCACTTTTATAACTCAATAATAAAATAACAATCAACCTAATTAAAAACTGGGCAAAAGATTTGAATAGACAATTCACAAATGAATATATATAAATGGCAAACAAGTACATATAAAAGCATACTCAACATCATTAGTTATTGGGAAAATGCAAATTAAAATTACAGTGAGATACCACTACATAGCCACTACAATGGCTGAATTTTAAACGGCTGACAATGCCAAGCTTTGTCAAGGGTATGAGGGAACTGGAACTCCCACAAATTGCTAGAGGGAATGCAAAATGAAAAGTATGTAGTTTCTTAAAAAGTTTACCCTCCCCTCCTGTGTGGCCCAGCAAACCTGCTCCTAGGTACTCAACCAACTGAAATGAAAACATGTTCACACAAAGGCGTGCCCTGAGATGTTCATTGCAGCTTTATTCCAAATTGCCAAGAACTGGAAACAACCCAAATGTCCATCAACTGGCAAATGGATAAACACATTGCCCTATGTACATACAATGCAATACTCCTGAGCCCTCAAAAGGAAAAATTCACTACTACATATAACAACCTAAACAAATCTCACATGCATTTGCTAAGTGAATGAAGCCATACACAAAAGGGCACATACTATGTGATTCCATTTAAACAAAAATGGATTCCAGTAAAGGCAAGCCTACAGTTACAGAAAGCAGATCAGTGGCTGCCAGAGACCATGAAAGTGGTGGTTGTGACAGGAGGATTAACTGGGAAGGGCATGAGGAGAGTTGGAGGGGTATGGAAGATGGACCTGTTCTACATTGTGACTTATTGTTAAATGACGCGGTTGAATCACAATAAGCAGGCAAGCTTTGATGGAGGCTTGAACCAGGGTGATAGTGAAAGGGAACTCAAATGAGTCATAGACACAAATGTTAAAATAAAACTAGTAAATATCTAGAAGAAAACAGAAAGAAAAAGCCGGGTGCAGAGGTTCATGCCTGTAATACCAACATTTTGGGAGGCCAAGGCGGGCGGATCACTTGAAGTCAGGAGTTCGAGACCAGCCTGGCCAACATGGTGAAACCCCATCTCTACTAAAAATACAGAAATTAGCCGAGTGTGGTGGCGCACACCTGTAATCCCAGCTACTCGGGAGGCTGCGGCAGGAGAATCTCTTGAACCTGGGAGGCGGGGGTTGCAGTGAGCCCCACTGCACTCCAGCCTGGGTGACAAGAGCAACACTCTGTTTCAGAAAAAAGAAAAGGAAACAAAGAAAAAAACCTTTCTGTTTATAAGTTAGGCCAAAGCAGGGGATTGGCAAACTACATCTAGCCGGTGAAACGTGGCCTCCTCCCTGTTTTTCATAAATAAAGTTTTACTGAGACACTGGCCTTGCTTACTCACTTACATAATGCCTGTGGCTTTCTTGCTGCAGGGCTGGGCTGAGCTGAGCAGGTGAAAAGTGCTCAGATTCTCTGTTTTGAAGGTAGAGTCACAGGATCTGACGGCTCGGGTGTAGAACGTGAGTTTTGAGGATGATGTGCCATCTTCCTCGCTTCCTGTGGAAAGGACAGCCGTGGCTGAGCGCGGTGGGTGTGGGCCTTGATCCCGGACTGCGGTGTGTTGTCATGTTTCCCCACTGTAAGATCCTTTCTCCACACCGCGCTCCTGGGAAGAAAGTCAGTCAGTGCAGCGCTTCCTTAGGCAAGGGGGAGTTTCGCTCTGGCTCTATCCACCATGTTTTTAAAACTGAAGATTGTAGACATTCGAAAACAACTACAAATTCTCTTTCATTAACTAATTTTATTTTATTGGTTCTTCTTGAAATTAGATGATGTTATACCTTCATGATCCCAACCCAGAGCTCCTGATTCAGCCTAGCCAGGGTGAAACTCACCGGATTCACAAATGCCTCGTGTGATTCAGATGCAAATAGCCCATCAGCCCACTTCAGAAAGCTCCTCTCTAATCACTTACTAATGATAATTACTCTGAACTAGGACCTCTTTACCGAGGCTGAAGCTATTTTTCTCTTGGTTAAGGTTTTTGTCATTAGTTTCCTGTCAGAGTCGGGGGATACCTCTCTGCCTTTGTCGGCCTGCCCAACAGTCACACAAGTTAAACGAATTCGGCAACCACCTAATTACTATTCATTGCCCATGGGGATATTCAAATGCAGCACACAGCTCTATCGCTGCTCCACTCCACGAAAAATCCCAAGTATATACAAATAATTGTATAAACTACTACAAATGCACTTTAAATGAGTTCCACATCTCCAAGACACAGACAAACCAAGGCTATTGTCAAGAATCCTTCTAGAAATGTGCCTTAAAAAGACACAAAACGAAACAACAGGAGACATTCAACGAGGACAGTGGTTTCCTCTGAAGAAGAGAATGGAAAGCCTGGCGCTGGGAGAGCTGCGTCTTGACTCTCCTTTCCCTCTAACTCGCCGAGCCATCTAGGGAAATGCACTTCGTTTTTGCGCTTCAACCTCTCATCTGTAAAATATTAATAATAGGCCGGGTGCGATGGCTCACGCCTGTAATCCCAGCAGTTTGGGAGGCCGAGGCGGTTGGATTGCCTGAGGTCAGGAGTTCGAGAACAGTCTGGCCAACATGGTGAAACCCCGTCTCTACTAAAAATACAAAAATTAGCCGGGCATGGTGGTGCGCGCCTGTAATCTCAGCTACTGGGGAGGCTGAGGCAGGAGAATTGCTTGAACCAGGGAGGCGGAGGTTGCAGTGAGCTGAGATCATAGCACCGCACTCCAGCATGAGCAACAGAGTGAAACTGAGTCTCAAAAAATAATAATAATAATAGCACCTGCCTGATATTAATTTGCTTAGATTTAGGATAAAATTAGACACTGTGTGGATCTGAGAAATAAAGTTGTCACACAGATGTGAAGTTTTCTGTTTTCTGTTTTTTTCTAAAGCAGTCTTGTTTCAATAAAACCTTATTTACAACAACGGATTTTCTTTATTTCTTTACAAATACTCATGGGACCAAATTTCAATTTTTAATTTTTAATATCATCATGATTCTATGCCCAGATCTAGGTTAAGGAAACAAAGTTGAAGAAACAAATTGCCTCTGATGTCCTAGTAGATAATGAAGTAGATCAAAATATATGACACACAAAACCAGACACAAAATCTGTAGATTCTAGGAGTATTCATATTAAGTTCTATTTAGTTGCTTAAAATAATTACCTTAGCATTCTAAAAATCTGTAAACAATATGGCATTTCTGAATATTTAACATTGGCCTTTTCAAAATGAAGTTCAATTACCATTTCCCCTGAGAAGCTGTAAGCCTGAGAGGGTCTCGGCCCCTGACACTACGGTTTTCAATCCTGGCTCGGCCGCTTACTGGCTGGTGATTGTGGGTGAGTTTCTATGCTCTTCGGTTTTCTCATCAGTAAAATAAAGATAAGAACAGCACCAACTTTGTGGGTTATCTGTGAGTAGTTAGTGTCCACATGTGCAGAAGTCTTTAGAACAGTGCTATATGTGTTTAATATTGTTATTTTTATTACTATCGGTTTTAAGGGATTAAGCAGCTATTGAAACCAATGAGACTACCTTTTTTTCTTTTTCTTTTTCTTTTCTTTCTTTCTTTCTTTTTTTTTTTTTTTTTGAGACGGAGTTTCGCTCTTGTTGCCCAGGCTGGAGTGCAATGGTGCCATCTCAGCTCACTGCAACCTCCGCCTCCCGGGTCAAGCAATTCTCCTGCCTCAGCCTCCCGAGTAGCGGGGATTACAGTTGTGCACCACCACGCCCGGCTAATTTTGTATTTTTAGTAGAGACGGGGTTTCTCCGTGTTGAAGCTGGTCTCAAACTCCTGACCTCAGGTGATCTGCCCGCCTCGGCCTCCCAAAGTGCTGGGATTACAGGTGTGAGCCACCGCGCCCAGCGAGACTACTCGTTAATACACGCACACACACACAAACACAAAACCAGGAAAAATGTGCTCAAATAGTTTGTTAGTACTTTATATAACAACTGAAAATTCTTTGGATTTAATCAAAATGGCATATTTGAAGTAAAAACACCTATACCTAGTCTCTCAAGCCTCTTAGGTAGAAATATTTGATAGAAAGGAAATTAATTGGATTACCAAAGGACAGTAGGTGACCCCAATTACTTTTGCTTTTAATTATAAAAAGAAGTCTGAGCCATAAAATTGAAAAGATCTTCCTGTAATGAAAAATGTAGAGAAGTAGTTTCACAATTTTACATTTTCTTTTTTTTTTTTCTTTTGAGATGGAATCTTGCTCTGTAGCTCAGACTGGAGGGCAGTGGGGTGATCTTGGCTCACTACAAACTCTAACTCCTGGAGTTCAAGTGATTCTCCTGCCTCAGCCTCCCAAATAGCTGGGATTACAGGCACCTGCCACCATGCGCGGCTGATTTTTTAGTTATTTATTTTTATTTTTAATAGAGATGGGGTTTCAACATGTTGGCCAGGCTGGTCTCAAACTCCTGACCTCAGATGATCCACCCGCCTCGGCCTCCCAAAGTGCTTGAATTACAGGTACAGGCGTGAGCCACCGAGGCTGGCACAATTTTAGGTTTTCTCTTTAACTGACACAAAAGGTCTTCCTCTTATGTAATAGTATATTATGATGGTATGATATACCATCCTATTGACTAATATTTAAAATTGCAAATCACTTATCGAAATCCAGATTTTTAAAGATTAGGTTTAAATCTGAATGCTTCACAAAGATCACTTGACTGCCCCTGGAAGAAGTGAGTTCCTACCGCGCTCAGAGGCAGAAGAGGTCTTTGCCATTATGGGAGCTTTCTTATCATTGTTGGCACAGAGTCCCATGGCACCTACACAAAGGGCCTGCTCTTGTATATTTTTGTGGTTTCCCATTCCATTCAGCACAGACAAAGGGACCTGTTGAAAGGCACACAGGTGGATTCTCTTAAAAGACATTTACGCATATTAAAATTTTAAAGTTTATCTGAGCAAAAAGCTATTCATAAACTGGGCAGCTCCAGACAGCAAGCAGTTGGGCTCCACCAAGGAGGGGAGTCGAGGGGACTACTTTTATAAGATGTTTGCAGAAAGAGGTTGTTTAAGCTTAATTTACTGTTCACACTGAGCACTGTTTCCGTTTGCTGACATAGGAACTCAAGGGATTGGGGCCAGCTCAACCCAATGGTCTCTCAATTGATTTTTTTTTTTTTTTTTTTTTTTGAGATGGAGTCTCGCTCTGTCGCCCAGGCTGGAGTGCAGTGGCGCGATCTCGGCTCACTGCAAGCTCCGCCTCCTGGGTTCACGTCATTCTCCTGCCTCAGCCTCCCAAGTAGCTGGGACTACAGGCGCCGCCACCCACCATGCCCAGCTTTTTTTTTTTTTTTGTATTTTTAGTAGAGACGGGTTTCACTGTATTAGCCAGGATGGTCTCGATCTCCTGACCTCGTGATTCGCCTGCCTCAGCCTCCCAAAGTGCTGGGATTACAGGCATGAGCCACTGCGCCCAGCTTTCAATTGATTTTTAACAGCACCCACCTATGACTACAGCCCAAATCTTCTGACACTATTCCAAATATGCTTTTCTCCACATTTTTCTTTTTTTCTTTTTTTTTTGAGACAGAGTCTAGCTCTTTCGCCCAGGCCGGACTGCAGTGGCACGATCTTGGCTCACTGCAAGCTCCGCCTCCCGGGTTCACGCCATTCTCCTGCCTCAGCCTCCCGAGTAGCTGGGACTACAGGCGCCGCCACCACGCCCGGGTAATTTTTTGTATTTTTTTAGTACAGATGGGGTTTCACCAAGTTAGCCAGGATGGTCTCGATCTGCTGACCTCATGATCCGCCTGCCTTGGCCTCCCAAAGTGTTGGGATTACAGGCGTGAGCCACCGCACCCGGCCTTCTTATTTTTATATATGCCAAAGCTGTTCTGAAATTCCATATGGTTGAAAATCCAGTGAGAAGCAAATTAGTTTCATAATAATAATAAAGAAGTTTTAATTTGATCAAATTCTTTTGTACATGATTACACAATTGTTTTACAAAATGAAATAATATCTTCCATTTTCAATAATGAAATGTATTTCACAATATAAAATCTACAATTCCTAACCTAGGATTCATTAAAACTTCAAGTATTTGGTTCTACTAGGGCCAATGCATCACCTTTTTATGTGTATGTGGGTTTCATTTCAGTTTGCTATCAGATATATTAAGGTGACATTTGGGGGAGAATCTATCTTTGAATGCAGAGATTCTATTCAACTCCCAATTTTGAGATCCATTGATGGTGAATTAGTATTCTAGGTCAAAGATCTCCTTCCCTTTACCTTTCATACCTCATTTATGCAATGAACTACCTATGCTATAAAGTTCAAGTCTACCTGATATCAGAGCTTACTACTGCTACCACAGCTGTCTTTAAGTACGTGAGCTAGTTCATTTTTGGTATATTTACTTTAAGATATTTATTATCCATATGCTTTAATTTTAAATTGCTTATGATGTGAAGAAATGTTTGGTTAATATTTTTGTTACAATAGGTGAGCTTTAACCTACTTATCTTATTTGGAGAAGGTTATTTATGTTACACAAAGGTTATTTTACTTTCCAATAATATTTTACTTTTCAAATAATCTTTTTGTAATATAAATTATGTTCTCTAAATAGTCAATCTTTTTTTGATTTTATATTTGTTTTGTTTTTTATTCACTTATTGGACTTTTAAAAATTAGAGGAAATGGTGGATCATCTAGATTTTCATATAACACATTTATATTTTCTTTTTTCTTTTTTTTTTTTTTGAGACAGAGTCTTACTCTGTCGCCCAGGCTGGAATGCAATGGCGTGATCTTGGCTCACTGCAACCTCTGCCTCTTGGGTTCAAGCGATTCTCCTGCCTCAGCCTCCCAAGTAGCTGGGACTACAGGCACGCACCACCATGCCCGGCTAGTTTTTGTATTTTTAGTAGAGACAGGGTTTCACCATGTTGACCAGGCTGGTCTTGAACTCCTGACCTCAAGTGATCTGCTTGCCTCAGCCTCCCAAACTGCTGGGATTACAGGCGTGAGCCACTGCGCCCGGCTACACATTTATATTTTCAAGTCATGAATGTGCTTTAAGCAAAGCTCATTTGTTTATACAAACACTAAATGAAGGAAAAAAGATTTATTTTATCATAAAGTAGAAACAAAATGTCATACGAGTTGCTTTGTGTTTACCGTACAAGTTTCAATGCTATCTCACAGCAAGTATGAATACTACCTGGGTTTTGTTTTGCTTGACAAGTCTTTTCTCCAAGATAAAGCCAGGGCAAAGCCAGCACCTGTCTCCTGGGGTAAAGAAGGGTAAGCACATGTTTATACCAGGGGGTGGTTATTAATCTGAGGAAATGCAGTTTTAAGAGAAATGTTCAATGTGTTGAGAAAACAAAAGATGCTTGAATCACTTTCTATTCAGTTCCTAACAAAGTAGTTTGCAAATTTCAGGTTGGTCTTCCTGTATTTATGAAACATAAACTTCTACTCAGTTTAAAACTTACATATGCAGAAACCAGCACCACCATTTGCTAAATATTGATAGGAATATGATACCATTAATTTTGATTTTGTAAAAGAACAAATGATGTAAAAGTATACTCTTGCCTTAGCATAGGCAAAGGAGAAAAAGTAACATGTTCTCCATACCCATCGTGAGGTTTGTAGCTGACACCCCTATAACAAAGACAGATTCCCAAGAGAAAAGTGTACACATTTATTTAATATAGATTTTACATGACCTGGGAGTCTTCAGAATGAAGACCTTAAGACCCACGGAAAAGTTGGCTTTTTTTGTTTGTTTTTTTGAGACAGGTTCTCATTCTGTCTCCCAGGCTGGAGTACAATGGTGCGATCTCGGCTCACTGCAAGCTCCACCTCCCAGGTTCAAGTGACTGCCCTGCCTCAGCCTTCCCAGTAGCTGGGATTACAGATGCATGCCACCACGCCTGGCTAATTTTTTGTATTTTTAGTAGAGACAAGATTTCACCATGTTGACCAGGCTGGTCTCGAACTCGTGATCTCAAGTGATCCACCCGCCTCAGCTTCCCAAAGTGCTGGGATTACAGGCTTGAGCCACCATTCCCAGCCAGAAAAGTATTTTTATGGACAGTTGTGCAGAATTTAATTAAAGAAGAAAAAGAACCTGGGAGGCACTTAGCAAGGCCTTTTTGTGCAGATTCTTGTTGGCCTCCAGGTACAGGGAGAAGGCGGGTAGATAGAGAATGTTTGTATGGCCTGCTTCAGAGGAGAAAGGCAGGAGGTGATGAGAGAATGGCCTCCCTGCCACTGTGGTTTTCTCAACTGCCTTCACCTTAGACTGTTCAGGGTGCCAGGAGGCCATATTTTGGGGTGTGTGTCCTTCATTCACCACCTGGTTCTTCCTACAATTAAAACCTTACCGATAGAGCAAAATGAGTTGTTAGTATTTTCTATTACCCAGAAGCCCTAAAAATGAACTTTAGCAATTTGAAAACCCATTTGAATCTTTGTGTTGTGAGCTTTATGTGTGTGTTGTGAGCTTTATGTGAGCTTTAGGTGCCTAAACTCATATATGGCAGCCCTAGCCCCCCAGTGTGGCTGTATTTGGAGATGGGACCTCTAGGAACCTAATTAAGGTCAAATGGGTGAGGGCCTGACCCCACAGGATGAGTCTCTCCCTGCAGGTGCTCACAGAAGAAAAGCAATGTGAGGACACAGCTGGGAGGCGGCTGTCCACCAGCCAGATACAGTTCCCACGAGAACCTGAACTGGCCAGCACCTTCATCTTGTATTAATACTTCCAGCCTCCAGCCTCAGGAGAAAAATACTTTTCTGTTGTTTAAGCCACCCTGTCTGTGGTATTTTGTTATGGCAGCTTGAGTAGACTAAGACAGTTTGTGGTCTAAATTTGTGTTCTCTCTATAAATTCATATACAGCTTTTAGAGAAAACACTAAGCATATATAATAGCACAACGTTCTTTAAATGACATTTTATTATTAAAATATTCAAGGACTTATATTAGTATCTCATAAGACACTTAGTCTTCTGTGGGCAAAAATATTTGCAATTTCTTGACCGAACAGGTCACATTACAATTTTTATACCCACGGATATAACTGAATAATATTCTATTTTTTTTACCATATATGCAATGAATATTAATCTTATAAAAGAGCAGTGATCTCTTATGAAAAACGTATCTTCGAGATTGAGGAAAAGTGAAGAGTAAATATTGAAAGAGATGGAAGTAGAGCAAAACTACTAACTCATTAAAGTTTCAATTATTTACTACTCTGGACCCTGTGGACATATGGATATCATCACCTCAGGCATAGAAAAAAAATGTAAAATTCATGAGAGAGAATATTTCTGAAAAAGAGATAGCAGGCCGGGCGCAGTGGCTCATGCCTGTAAACCCAGCACTTTGGGAGGCCGAGGCGGGTGGATCACGAGGTCAGGAGATCGAGACCATCCTGGCTAACACGGTGAAACCCCGTCTCTACTAAAAATACAAAAAATTAGCCGGGCGTGGTGGGGGGCGCCTGTAGTCCCAGCTACTTGGGAGGCTGAGGCAGGAGAATGGCGGTGACAGAGCGAGATTCCGTCTCAAACAAAAAAAAGAAAAAGAAAAAGAGATAGCAGTATACTAGGTTTTTTTTCTAGCATTGCAGGCGCCCACCACCACGCCTGGCTAATTCTTGTGTTTTTAGTAGAGATAGGGTTTCACCATGTTGGCCAGGCTGGTCTCAAACTCCCAACCTCAGGTGATCCACCCACCTCAGCCTCCCAAAGTGCTGGGATTACAGGCATGAGCCACTGCGCCCGGCCTGTTCATATTTTTCTTTACGTCCTTGTGTCTTCAGAGATAAGAACATTCCTTTACTTGGGGCATATGGAGTGCCCCTTTCACATGAGTGGCTTATGATGACCTGCTTCAAGAAACGGTCAGAAAATCCTTCCGAAGTGTTAATGGCCTCTGCTACGGGGGATGACGGCAGAGGGAAGGTGAGAATGACCTTCCTGCTTCTGCAGTGTTCTCAAATGCAAGGTGCCACATTCTGAACCCCATCACATCTCCACCAGAAACAAATCTGTGAAATAACATTAAACATTGCAGAGATTAAACCCTTAGCAATAAGTAGCAAAGGTAAGAAAAAAAATGGTATGTCCTCCTGGCTCCTGGACAATTAGAGTCATAGCATGATACTAATTTTATGAGCTTGTGTATTGGTCACTGACCTCCAGCAAGTCTGGGTCAACACATGCTTCTACCAGCAGTGGATGAGATGCTTGCCTTACAAACATTTCATATGATGTATCTTTTTCTTTAACAATCTTATCAACTAAAAACCAAAAATGGAAAGTTATGAAGCTTTCCAAAGCCATATTGCAAAGACAAGACTAGATAGAATCTATGCTGGTGCTATGTTCCACATCATGACTCCGGATGCCAAAGAGGTTGCCATTCTTTGATACCTTACTCGGTAAATCCCTTGTGATACCAGTACTGCTCTTGGCTCCCTTAGATGCTCAGAGTGCAGGAACCATGCTGGGTTTTTGCAGAAATGGGAGAGTGTACTGCTTCTCCAGAGGTTTCTGATCTGGTCCACTCAGCTCTTCTCCAGAGCGTGAAGAACACCTCCCTGCCTCAGACAGGGCACGAGGAGTAGCCGTGTTAACGGGGGCCTCAGACAGGGCACGAGGAGTAGCCGTGTTAACGGGGGCCTCAGACACAGGGCGAGGAGTAACTGTGTTAACAGGGGGAGGGAGCACTGACTCCTTCACATCATGCGACTCACAGAGACAGGTTTGAAACCTTGTTTTTTGTTTTTCTAGAGATAGAGTCACTCTGTCGCCCAGGCTGGAGAGCAGTGGCACCGTCATAACTCCCTGCAGCCTCCACCTCCTGGCCTCAAGAGATCCTCCTGCCTCAGCCTCCAGAGTAGCTAGGACTACAGATGTGAGCTACTGCACCCGGCCAGCATTCCTTATTTGAGATATATGTGTGGTACTTTGAATTCTCTGTTGAACTGCTTGTAATAATTTACAATGTATAGTTCCTTCATAGATTAATAAATAATTCCATGCTTATTTTCTATTTATGTTAGAGTCATGATTATATTCTTTGAAGATTTCTCTTTTGACACATTTCTTAGAATGCACATTTTATTCTAAAACAACATTTTTAAACAAAAATAGAATATTGCACAAAATTTGAAATACTTGAAATATGCTTGTAGTTTCCTTTTTTAAAATAAATTTTTACTGCAAAATATATATACAAACAAGCAAACATACACATATATGGTTAAGAAATAAAATGACTATAAAATACCTTAGATATAAAATGTAGAAAATATAATATATCAAATAAAATTATAAAACTAAGAGTTCTAAACTACCTATGTAGGGGCTGGGCACTGTGGCTCATGCCTGTAATCCCAGCACTTTGGAAGGGCAAGACCTTGTTTCTACAAAGAATAAAAAAACTAGGCAGGCGTGATGGCGCACCTGTAGTCCCAGCTACTTGGGAAGCTGAGGCCGGAGGATCACTTGAGCCCAGGAGTTCCAGGCTGCTGTGAGCTGTGATCATGCCACTGCGCTCCAGCCTGGGCAACAGAGTGAAACCTCATCTTTTTTTTCTTTTGAGATGGAGTCTCGCTCTGTCGCCCAGGCTGGAGTGTAGTGGTGCGATCTTGGCTCACTGCAAGCTCTACCTCCCAGGTTCACGCCATTCTCCTGCCTCAGCCTCCTGAGTAGCTGAGGCTACAGGCGCCGCCACCACGCCCGGCTAATTTTTTGTATTTTTAGTAGAGACGGGGTTTCACCGCGTTAGCCAGGATGGTCTCGATCTCCTGACCTTGTGATCCGCCCACCTCGGCCTCCCAAAGTGCTGGGATTACAAGCGTGAGCCACCGCGCCCATCCGAAACCTCCTCTTAAATAAATAAATAAATAAAATTACTTACGTAGTGCTGCTATAACGAAGCCCAAAGCCATAGTCCTTTAAGCAGAAGGCATATTGATAAGTAGAATCTGGAAAGAAGCAGATACCATTGAAGGGAAAAACCAGCTGAATTGTTTTGGAGTCCTTACTGCCTAGTACAGTGACAATCTGTGTTATGAGAAGTGTATTAATTATCCATTGCTGCATAATCAATTGCACCAAACTTAAAATAACAGTTCTGGCTTATTATTTCCCAGTTCCTTCTGGTCAGGAATTCACACAGGGCACAATTGCGGCAGCTTGTGTTTGCTGCACGTCTGGGGCCTCAGCTGGCAGCCTCAGCGGGGGGCTGATGGAAGCCTTAGAGTGCCTGGCCCAGGAGAGAGGATCTACTTCCAAGTGGGCTCACTCTGACAGCTTGCAAGTTGACGCTGGAGAGGGGGTTCCTCCACTTCTGGGGACCTCTCTACGGGGCTGAACCATGCCTCATGACAAGGTGGCTGGATTCCCCAAGGCACTCAAAAATGAGGGCCAAGCGCAAGCTCTCCTTTCCATGGCTTACCCCCAGAAAGCACACAGCATCGCTACTACCGTATTCTCTTCACTTTCTAGTGAACGGAACCATGGAGTCCCTAAGTCCAGCTCACATTCAACATTCAAGCAGAGGGGAACGAGGCTCCACTTTTTGAATGCAGGGATGTCAAAGAATTGACAGGCCTTTTTTTTTTTGAGATAGGGTCTTGCTCTGTCTTCTAGGCTGGAGTGCAGTGGTGTGATCTAGGCTCACTGCAACCTCTGCCTCCCAGGCTCAAGCAGTCCTCCCACCCCAGCCTCCCAAGTGGCCGAGACCACAGGCACACACCACCACACCTGGCTAATTGTTTTATTTTTAGTAGAGACAGGGTCTTGCTATGTTGTCCAGGCTGATCTCAAACTCCTGGGCTCAATGGATCTATCTGCCTCAGCTTCCCAAAGTGCTGGGATTACAGATGTGAGCCATGGAGCCCGGCAGGTATGTTTTTAAATCATTACAAAGAAATTGAGCAAAAGGTTAAGTCTGCCAACAAACTGAGCTCAGTTGGGACATGAGGAAAGAAAAAGAAGCCAGCCTTCAGTTCTGTGAAAGCCAAGTCTTCCATTTATTTACCCAACCCCTGCTTGTTGATACATTGATGTTTTACCACCCGAGTATTTTAAAATAAATGTCATTAAAATTATTATAAATGTTTATTGAAAGATTTAGAGTCCATGACATGATGAATGTAAAATTATAGAGTGATGAATTTGGTAAGAATGAATTGTATCGGAAGAAGCTGGAAGTAAAATAGCCAATTGCAAGGCTGTATTAGTCCGTTTTCATGCTGCTGATAAAGACAGACCAGAGACTGGACGATTTACACAAGAAAGAGGTGTGATGGACTCACAGTTCCATGTGGCTAGGGAGGCCTCACAATCATGGCGGAAGATGAAGGCAGAGATCACGCGGCGGCAGACAAGAGAAGAGGACTTGCGCAGGGAAACTCCCCTTTTTAAAACCATCACATCTCATGAGAATTATTCACTATCACGAGAACAGCACAGGAAAGATCAGCCTCCATGATTCAACTACCTACCACCAGGTCCCTCCCACAACGTGTGGTAACTGTGGGAGCTACAATTCAAGAGGAGATTTGGGTGGGGACACAGCCAAACTATATCAAAGGCTCTTAGTTCAAATGGAAGATGTTTAGGTAAAACTTAATACGACTTAGTGATTCATTAAAAGTTGTAAGATTTTTAAAATTTGATTTTTTTGTTTTTGTTTTTGTTTTTTTGTTTTTTGAGATGGAGTCTTGCTCTGTTGCCCAGGGTGGAGTGCCCGTGGCATGATCTCAGCTCACTGCAACCTCCGCCTCCCGGGTTCAGTGATTCTCCTGCCTCAGCCTCCTGAGTAGCTAGGATTACAGGCACATGCCACCACACATGGCTAATTTTTTTTATTTTTAGTAGAGACAGGGTTTCGCCATGTTGGCCAGGCTGGCCTCAAACTCCTGACCTCAAGTGATCCACCTACCTCGGCCTCCCAAAGTGTTGGGATTACAGGCGTGAGCCACGGTGCCCGGCTTGAGTTTCAATGCTGAAGACCAGACTGGGTAGTTCTCATTCTTTTGGTTTGCTGAAAATTTTTTTGAAACTACATTACTCAAACTAGTTTAAAATTCTTCAGTACAAGTCAGTCATTTTCACTGCGCTAAGTGTAGATTACTGAAGAAAAATTTCACTTCTTTTATTTACTATGACTTGCTAGAAATTGTGATTATTTTTATTTAGGCAAATTAGAAGAAAATGTTATTATCTAAGAACAAAGCCTGAGTAATAATATTTAACAAATATAAGTGAGATACTATCTGAGTAATCAAATTCCTTTGTGAAAAAAAACAAAGACTTGGCAGAAAAATCTATGGCCACAAAAAATGTTAAAATAGACTCAAAATATGTGCTACAACAATTCTGCTCTTTCCTTGCATGAGTGGAATGGATGAAAATGGTTGGAATATATTTGTAAAGATAACTGATGAGTCTGTTCTCAACTGTGTTTGATTCTAAATTGAATATGGTCATGTCTAGGAATCTGAGAAATGAGGACCACACTCCAAAGAAAGCGACACGTCTCTCTAAGAAGATGAGAGGAAACTGTTGAAAGATTGTTCAGTTTTCAACCTAGCCTACTGTGTAATCCCCTCCAGCAAGAACTGGAGGAATTACTTTTACTTCAAAAATGTCCTGATAAGTGAGCCTGAAACTTTCCCTTTCAAGCCTTCCTGGGTAATAAGCAAATGGGAGCAGTGGTAAAAACAGAGAAACTTTAAAGAGTTTAATAAAGGGCTGGGTGACAGAGTGAGATCCTGTCTCAAAAAAAAAAAAAAAAGTAAGTCAACCAATTTAATACACATAAAATCATGGGAGAAAATACCTATGTATCATCTTATAAAACAAGTGTCTACTTCTCCTTGATTTCCTGACAAATTTTCTCCCAATAATACTTTCTAAATATGGGTCTTCATTCCCAATGAAGTGTCCCTATCCAAACATTGACCATGAACTGTATTGTTTTTGAGATATTTCCTAATTCAAGCTAATTTTATCCATGCCTCCACTTACATCAACACTGGATGGAGAAGTCAAGTTTGGAAACCAAGTAAAAGGGCTTGAAGCTGGAGCTGAGACCATCAATGTCCAATTCTTGCGATGACGGCAATAAAGAAAGCTCTAATTAATAGAGCTTTATTATATTAACAGTACCATCATTTGGTACTACCCAGGCAGGGCCAAATAATGTACTCTGCATTTTAATAATTCTTAAAAGAATGATGTCTTAGTTTGTTCAGGCTGCTATAACCAAATACCATAGACTGGGTCATTTATAAACAATAGAAATGTATTGCTCACTGCTCTGGAGGCTGGGAAGCCCAACATCAAGGTGCCGGCAGACTCTATGTCTGCTGAGGGCTCTCTGCTTCCAAGCTGGTGCCTCTTGCTGAATCCCCATGTGGCAAGGCAACTCCCTTCAGCCCCTCTTATAAGGCAGTAATCCCACTCACGCAGGGGGAAGCCTCACGACTCCATCACTTTCAAAAGACTCCACTTCTCAATACTACTAGGTTTCAACTTACAAATTTCGAGGTGACACCAACATTCAGATCATAGGAGATGGTGTAAGAACTTCAGCCCATCAAACCCTAATTTCCTTGGTCCACTGCTATAGCTAGAATCATGTTTTTATTTATCAGCTTTGGCTAAAACAATTCCTTGCTATCTGTAGTTATTAACAATATTTGTAAACCACCTTAGTCCAGTGCAGTCCTGCCACAGTCATCCTTAACTAGGGGGCCTTTATTATGATTTATTACTCAGGATTCTATTTGGATAATTTAAAGTATTCAAAAATGCAAATCATGCATTCTACTGATAATTAGATACATACATGAATAGTGACATCTAAATGGAAGATGCTTACTAAGGACTTCTGTTGTATTTATTCGAGATTTTTTATTCTTTTAAAGAAAAAGATCTTTCCAGGTTTTCTTATTGCCTTTTTTCTTTATTTCAGCAAGAGTGAGGGACATGCAGCCAACAGTCTCTGGTAATTCTTCACTCTGGCTTCCTTCAGTAGGGACTTGACATTTTGATGTAGGTGTCTTGATCCTGTTGTTTTTACATGTACATTTTCCCTTGGACCAAAAAACAAACATTAAATATTTCCTCAAAAAAAAACTTTATTTTTCCCTGGTTATAAAAATAAACAGAGGCCAGGTGCGGTGGCTCATGCCTGTAATCCCAACACTTTGGGAGGCCAAGGCTCTGGGAGGAACACCTGGGGTCAGGAGTTTGCAACCAACATGGTGAAACCCCATCTCTACTAAAAATACAAAAATTAGCCAGGTGTGGTGGCAAACACCTGTAATGCCAGCTACTGGGGAGGCTGAGGTAGGAGGATCATTTGAACCCTGGAGGCGGAGGTTGCAGTGAGCCAAAATTGAGCCACTGCTCTCTAGCCTGGGTGACAAGAGCGAAACTCCATCTGAAAAAAAAACCCAAAAAACCAGATATCTCTCAATTAAAAATGGATCCTTAACTTCATCTTTTAATTTTATATGTATTCTGAAATGCTACCAGAAACAACTATGAATAACGAAGATGAGAGATTTCAAAGAATTTTTACAAAGAAGGCAATAATGATCGAGAGCTTGACTCTAGCTCTGTGTGAAATAAAGCTTGATAAGTAGTTGATATCGGCCGGGCACGGTGGCTCATGCCTGTAATCCCAGCACTTTCGGAGGCCACGGATGGCGGATCACCTGAGGTCAAGAGTTCAAGGCCGGCCTGGCCAACATGGCGAAAACCCATCTCTATAAAAATACAAAAATTAGCCGGGTGTGGTGGCAGGCACCTGTAATCCCAGGTACTCGGGAGGCTGAGGCAAGAGAATCACTTGAACCCGGGAGGCAGAGGTTGCAGTGAGCCAAGTTTGCACCATTGCACTCCAGCCTGGGCGACAGAGCTAGATTCTGTCTCAAAAAAAAAAAAAAAATTCATTATCTCCAACATGTTTACCATAGCTGGGGAGCAAACTGAACATAAATTGAGTATAAAAGGTAATTCATAATGAAGAGCTAAATTGTGTTGTGAAGACTGAGGATGTTACAGTTCAAAGCACTGAGGGCTAGAGCAGCAAAGACAGCTTCCTTTGTAGTGAAGTGCCTTCAACCACTCCTCACCCCAGTTGCCTGCTTCGTAGGCATATCTCTCCAGGAAAATCATTAATTTATACTCTCTAAGAGTACATGAGTGTGCTACAGAGAAAAAAAATTAATGGTAAAAATATTTATAGAAAAAATCGTTTGAAGTGAATTATTATACATTTTTTAGATGTGATGATGGCATTGTGATCATGTTTCCGAATTTTCCTTATCTATTAGATAAATAAAATAGTTCCTCATGATATGAAATGTCGAGAATTGTCTTCAAAATACTCCAAAAATAAGTTTCCTGGCACAACTTTTAACTTTGCCAAGTGCAATGACTCATGCCTGTAATCTCAGCACTTTGGGAGGCCAAGGCGGGCCAATTACTTGAGCCCAGAAGTTTGAGATGAGCCTGGGCAACATAGTGAGAGACTGTTTCTACAAAAGTAAAAAATATATTAAAAAAAAAAATACTAGGTGGATGTGGTGGCACATGCCTGTAGTCTCAGCTACTCAGGAGGCGAAGGTGGGAAGATTGCTTGAGCCCAGAAGGTCAAGGCTGCAATAAGCCCTCCAGCCTGGGTGACAGAGCAAACCCTGTCTCAAAAAAAAAAAAAAAAGTAAAACGAAAAGATAAGAAACTTTTAATCTTTAGGTTGATTAAATTCCTACAAGATTTTCTTATTTTTCTCATGGGCTAATAGTCATGAGAGGTTAGAGGTTTATCATAAGAATTTTTTTTTTTTTTTTTGAGACTGAGTCTCACTCTGTAGGCAGGCTGGAGTGCAGTGGTGCGATCTCGGCTCACTGCAACCTCCGCCTCCCAGGTTCAAGCGATTCTCCTACCTCAGCCTCCTGAGTAGCTGGGACTACAGGCACCCCCCACCACACCTGGCTAAATTTTTGTATTTTTAGTAGAGATGGGTTTTTGCCATGTTGGCCAGGCTGGTCCGGAACTCCTGACCTCAGGTAATCTGCCCGCGTTGGCCTCCCAAAGTGCTAGGATTAATACCATCAAATTGCCTTTTTGTTTTGCTAATATTTAATACTCACGATAAAAAGATTTTAGACTGTAGCAGGTTTTCCTTTTTAACCCTGGTTATATTATTTGGCATGATTCAGATGTTGAAGTAGCCTCAATTTTAAAATTCTGCCAGGCATGAAAAGGCCCTCTAGCTTACTTTACCTGGCCACTGCTTGTACAGCTTCCCAGGTTTAATCTTGTCATTTCTGGTTGAGAGAAGCAGATTTTCACCCACATGTAGGGTTTTAGCTATGTTTGTTTTTTCTAAACAGAGCCAACTGTTAATTAATTTCTAAGAGTAGGTAATACATGTATGCACCCAGTACAAAAGTAGAAAAACAAAATGATTTACAGTGCAAAATTTACAGTGCAAAATGATTTACAGTGCAAAGCAAATCTCCCTCTCATACCAAGCCCCCAGCTACCCAGGCTCCGGCCTGCTCACTTAACTTTGGTCAACTGAGATCAATTTACACTTCTTCATTGTTTCATAACCTCTTGGAAAGTTCTCGTAAGAGGAAAACGTGGCCGCATTTTCAATCCTGACCTGTTTCTCTAAATAGATCACATGTCTCTAGTCTTTCTATGACCTACCTTTCTTTCCTTCCTTCCTTCCTTCCTTCCCTCCCTCCCTCCTTCCCTCTTTCTTTCTTTCCCTCCCTCCCTTCCTTCCTTCCTTCCCTCCCTCCCTCCTTCCCTCTTTCTTTCTTTCCCTCCCTCCCTCCCTTTCTTCTTTCTTTCTTTCTCTCTCTCTTTCTTTCTTTCTTTCTTTTTCTCTCTTTCGACAGAGTCTCGCTCTGTTGCCAGGCTGGAGTGCAGTGACACGATCTCAGTTCACTGCAACCTCCACCTCCTGGGTTCAAGCGATTCTCCTGCCTCAGCCTCATGAGTCGCTGGGATTTCAGGCACGTGCCACCATGCCCGGCTAATTTTTTGTATTTTTAGTAGAGATGGGGTTTCACCATGTTGGCCAGGATGGTCTTGATCACTGGACCTCATGATTTGCCCACCTCAGCCTCCCAAAGTGCTGGGATTACAGGCGTGAGCCACCACGTCCAGCCAACTTAATTTAAGATGGACTTCTATCTCACTGTATAAGTAAAGCTCAAGGCTTATATCATTTATTCTTTTAATATTCACTTCCTCTCCCTTCTACAGGATGCAAACTGCCTCAGAACTCTTTTTCTTTGTTTGTAAGCTGTGATCGTTTCTTAATTTGTTTTATTATTTTGATTGCCTTCTCTGTTTTCCTAAAATAGTTTCTAGATTTTAAATAAACTTTTAATTTTAGAAAAGTTTTAGATTTATAGCAAAGATGAAAAGATAACACACCCCCACTCCCAATTTCCTATATTGTTAATGTTGTACATTATGATGGTATATTTGTTACAACTCAAGACCAACACTGATGTATTATTATTGACTAAACCCCACACTTTATTTCATTTTACTAGTCTTCCCTTCTGTCCTTTTTCTGTTCCAGGAGGCCATAGGGATCCCACATTACATTTAGATATGTGTCTCCTTACATTCCTCTGGTTTGTGACAATTTCTCAGACTTCCCATTTTGACAACCCTGGCAGTTTCAGAAGTACTGGCCAGGCCCCTATACAAAGTTCTTCCATCTTGGTTTGATGTTTTTATGAATAGACTGAGGTTATGGGTGATTGGGGAGAATATCACAATGCTGAAATAGCATTCTTTTTTTTTTTTTTTTTTTTTTTTTTTTGAGATGGAGTCTCGCTCTTTCGCCAGGCTGGAGTGCAATGGCGCCACCTCAGCTCACTGTAACCTCCACCTCCCGGGTTCAAGTGATTCTCCTTTCTCAGCCTCTCAAGTAGCTGGGATCACAGGTGTGGACCACCACGCCCAGCTAGTTTTTGTATTTTTAGTAGAGATGGGTTTCACTATGTTGGCCAGGCTGGTCTCGAACTCCTGACCTTGTGATCCACCTGCCTTGGCCTCCCAAAGTGCTGGGATTACAGGCATGAGCCACCGCGCCCAGCCTGAAGTAGCATATTCTTACCATATCCTATCCGGGTGCATGCCGTCACCGTGACTCTTCCCTGATGCAATTAACACCTTGACTGCCTGGCTGAGGACTGCCTGGCTACTGCCTGGCTGAGGACTGCCTGGCTGAGGACTGCCTGGCTAATGCCTGGCTGAGGACTGCTTGTCAGGTTTCTCCCTGAAAAATTACCACTTCTCCACCTCCTTTCCATAGTCTTGAAACAAGCTGCTAGCATCACCTACACTCAGGGGACAGAGGAATTCAGCTCCACCTCATCGAGGGTGGAAGTATTTACATGCACTATTTGGAATTCCCTATGGGAGATTTGTCTCTGCTTCACTATTCATATGCTAGATTTTCTGTGTATTACAGGGTTCTTTTTATATAGCAATTACCAAAAACAAACAAACAAACAAACAAAAACCTGCCTACTGCCTACATATAAGCATTTTTATCTGAGATATTTCTATTATACCTCTAAATAAAGAAAGTAAATGCTAACAGTTGTTAACTGATCATTTGTTCAACAAATATGCATTAGGTTTGGTGAGATGGTTTATATCTGTAACCCCAGAACTTTGAGAGGCTTAGGTGGGAGGACTGCTTGAGCTCAGGAGTCTGAGACCAGTCTGGGCAACATAGAAAGATCCCTGTCTTTACAAAGAAATTTTTAGGCTGGGCGCCCTAGTTTACGCCTGTAATCTCAGCACTTTGGGAGGTCGAGGCGGGCAGATCACTCAAGGTCAGGAATTTGAGACCAGCCTGGCCAACATGGCGAAACCCCGTCTCTATTTAAAAAAAAATAAAATAAAAATAAGTAGAAAAATTAGCTGGGCGAGGTGGCGGGTTCCTGTAATCCCAGCTACTCATGAGGCTGAGACAGGAGAATCGCTAGAACTCGGGAGGCAGAGGTTTCAGTGAGCCAAGATCGTGCCACTGCACTCCAGCCTGGGTGACAAGAGCAAGACTCCTTCTCAAAAAAAAAAAAAAAAAAAAAATTAGCCAGGCGTGGTGTCATGCACCTGTAGTCCTAGCTACCAAGGGGGCTGAGGCAGGAGGATCACTTAAGCCCAGGAATTCAAAGCTACAGTGAGTCACGATCCTGCTACTGCACTCCAGCCTGGGTGACAGAACAAGACCCCACCTCTATACATGCTACTCTGTCAGGCACTTGATAAACACAATGCTGTTGATGAGGCTTACGGGCTAATAGACAATCACAACGTGGTGTGATTGGTGACCTCTGGAATACATGTACACATGCAAAGGAGCCTAAAGGGCTTCCACGCGGAGGGCTTAGGGTCAGCAAACATCTCAGAAGGACGGGCATTCGGCCGGGCGTGGTGGCTCAGGCTTGTAATCCCAGCACTTCGGGAGGCCGAGGCGGGTGGAACACTAGGTCAGGAGTTAGAGACCAGCCGGGCCGACACAATGAAACTCCGTCTCTACCAAAAATACAAAAAATTAGCCTGGCGTGGTGGCTGGCGCCTGTAATCCCAGCTGCTGGGGAGGCTGAGGCAGGAGAATCGCTTGAACCCGGGAGGCAGAAGTTGTGGCCAGCTGAGATTGCGCCACTGCACTCCAGCCTGGGCAACAAGAGCGAAACTCTGTCTCAGAAAAAAAGGGACAGGCATGGGGCATGCCAGGCAGGCAATTTAGACTGTACTTGTGTAGATCTTCACATGACATTGCAGAAATGTCAACTATTTATATATGTATTTTTTAATGGTAGTGTATGTGATACAGAAGTGCCGGGAAGAAAAGAGCACGATCCCTTTAAGTAATTCGGAAGTGGGGAAGGGAAGTGTGGGGTAAAGGAGGGCGTGGTCCCTGGCTAGGGCTCCACCCCCACGGACCTAGGTGAGGACAGGCATCTCTGCCCAAATGTTGTTGCATTCCCCGCCCAAATGTTGCATTTCCCGCCCAAATGTTGCATTTCCCAAAACCACCCTGGCCTGCCACGGCCCCATCCTGGGCCTATAAAAACCCAAGGTGCTAGCAAGGCAGAGATAGAGGCCGCCAGACGTTGAGAGGACACGTCAGCAGAAGACGCAGCAGCCGCTGGTGGTGGAGAGGAGGTCGAGAGGCTCGCGCGACCAGAAGAAAATACCGGCACACGGACAGGCCATTGACCGGCAGGACCAGGCGGAGTTTGGCCGGGGCAGTCGGAGGAGAGCCAGGGGAAGATCATCTTCCTTCTGGCTCCCGATTGTGGGAGAGCTGCTTCCACTCGATAACACTCGACACTCATTCTCCAAGCCCACATGTGCTCCGATTCTTCAGGTACACCAAGACAAGAACCCGGGATACAGAAATCCCTCTGTCCTTGCGATAAGGAAGGGGGTCTATTGAGCTGGTTAACATGAGCCGCCTATAGACGGCAAACTAAGAGAGCGCCGTGTAACACACGCCCCCGGGGCTTCAGGAGCCGTAAACATTCACCCCAGACACCGCCTTGGGGTCGGAGCCGCACAAAGCTCCCCTGGAGGTTTGAGCAGCGGGAAGCGAGCCAGAGCCACACCCCCACTGCACACCCTGCGGGGGCGTTTCAGATGGGAAGAGAGTAAGTCTCCTCCTGGTACTGTAACTTTGAGGTTTGGTGATTTTTTTTTTTTTTTAAACAGTCTTTGAAGACTGATATAAATGGTTTGGCCATTGCCAGCCACTACCAGGTGCTGTCTGGTTTTAGATGAATAACTTTAATTCCCTGAGCTTAACTTTTCATATTTTCTTAGTGTTTTGTGAATATTCAAGCTAAGCCAGCAGGAGCGACTTAGTAGATGACTTTTTGCCATCCCTAATGCATGTCCCTTTGCAATGTGATTGTTACCTTCTCCCATCAATAGGTGAAGTCCATTTTCTTCTTTGAGTCTGGGCTTGGCTAACATGTCTTTTGCTAATGGGAAATTAGCAAACATGATAAAGAGGCTTAAGAACTTACGTTGGGGTTTTGCTTCCTGCTGCTCCTGGAACCCTGCTGTCATGTGAACACATCGGATTATCTTGTCGGAGAATGAGACGAGGGGAAGAGAACCAACCTACCCTGGCCGATAGAAAGCCATTCCCAGGGCCGGACACGGTGGCTCACGCCTGTAATCCCAGCACTTTGAGAGGCCAAGGGGGGGTGGATCACTTGAGGCCAGGAGTTTGAGACCAGCCTGGCCAACATGATGAAACCTGGTGTCTACTAAAAACACAAAAATTAGCTGGGCGTGGTGGGTGCCTGTGATCTCAGCTACTCGGGAGGCTGAGGCAGGAGAACTGCATGAACCCAGGAGGTGGAGTTTGCAGTCAGCCGAGATTATGCCATTGCTCTCCAGCCTGGGCGCCAGAGTGAGACTGCATCTCAAAAAAAAAAAGAAGAGAAAAAAAAGAAAGCCACTCCCAGAGGGTGAGTGGGGCCATCTGGATATACTAGCCTTCACCAGTCCACTGACTGACCACCAGAATTTGCAACTGAAGACAAATGCATGAGTGAGCCTCACCAAAAATAGCAAGCAAAGTGTCCTGTCTCGCTCCAATGATGATCTATAGAATCATGAGTTGACAATTGTTGTGTTAGGACACTAAGGTTTAGAATGATTTCTGACACAGTAGATTACCAATACCAGTCAAATGGTGATGAGAACAGAGTAACTGTTGCAAGTTTCAGAAGTATGCTGTGTTTTTGTTTTTCTTTGAGAGGTTAGAGTGCTGTGCTCACCTAAGTTTAAAAGGAGAATGGGGCTGGGCATGGTGGCTCACGCCTTTAATCCCAGCACTTTGGGAGGCCAAGGCACGCGGATCACTAGAAACTAGGAGTTCAAGACCTGCCTGGCCAACATAGTGAAACCTCATTCTCTACTAAAAATACAAAAGTTGGCCGGGAGTGGTGGCTCATACCTGTAATCTCAGCACTTTGGGAGGCTGAGGCAGGTGGATCACGAGGTTAGGAGTTGGAGACCAGCCTGGCCAACACAGTGAAACCCCGTCTCCACTAAAAATACAAAAATTAGCTGAGCGTGGTGGTGTGCGCCTGCAATCCCAGCTACTCAGAAGGCTGAGGCAGGAGGATCGCTTGAACTCGGGAGGCGGAGGTTGCAGTGAGCCGAGATTGTGCCATAGCACTCCAGCCTGGGCAACAGAGCTAGACTCCATTTCAAAAAAAAAAAAAAAAAGTTAGCCAGGCATGGTGGCACGCACCCATAATCCCAGCTACTCCAGAGGCTGAGGCACGGGAATCACTTGAATCTGGGGGGTGGAGGTTGCAGTAAGCCAAGAGCGTGCCACTGCATTACATCCTGGGCGACAGAGCGAGATTCTGTCTAAAAACTAAATAAATAAATAAATAAAATGGTATTTGCATATAACCACTAGCTGGTCCCCAAAAGCCTCTTCCCTGGCCATCTGATCTCCTGCAGAATCCTGACTAGTGACAATTCCTCCATGGAACCTCTTTTTCTATTATTAAGCAATTATGTAAGTGCATATTCTGGGTGCTTTCACACTCTAAAAACCCCTTCTGTGATGAAATCTGGTTGTTTTCCTTTAAAGATGAAATATATTTCTACCGACCCCAATGTGGAGATCAAGTGATTCTCACCTTGAAAGTATCATGGTTGGTCACTGTGATTACAACAAGAAAATGCTGTGATTTTTTTCTGCAACTGTAGGGCTGACTTGTCCTGAAAGCTGAAAGTCTTTGCAGCAAAAGGAAAGGGTGCAGTGGATGACTCCTAGCCCTGAGAATAACATGGATCTGGAAGGTCAATATATCGTTCAGTGAATTAGTAAACACCACTGAGTTCCCTTTGGGGATATAGCACCAACAATAAAGGGCCCTGTTCTGAATTCTCTGGAATTAAACTGAGTGTTCAGGATGCAAAACTCATTAAAAATTGGCAGTTGCGGCATGGCATGGCATAATAATAAATCCAGGAGCAGAAGGGATGCGAACCCATATATCAAACGAGGTCCCAAAGGCTCCCCAGTGTGTGACTCCTGCTAGTTCTAGTGTGGCTGCCATTGCATGGGACGTGTTGGAGCCCTTCATGGGCTCTCCACGAAAAGACATCTTACTGTGCCACAGGCAGCCCTCCTGGTGGGATGTGCTCCCAACACAATGAAAAAGTCAGCCCTAGAAAGATCAGTGGCAGAGGAAAGAAGTGGGTATTTTGCTTTGTTTTTTTCCCAAAACAGAAAGACATAATTGCTATTCCCACTCTGGTAAGCTTGGCGTATAAATACCAGGGACTCTGGTCTTCCTGGCAACCCTGCTCTCCATTGGTACTCAGTCACTCCAAGCATGTTCCATGGCATGTTAATAAGTGCTGCTTCAACAACCCTTAAAGAAAATAGTTCCACTCTTCAGGCTAATTGCCTATGCACATTCTCTCCCACCTTTCACCATCACAAATTCAGAAACACCCAGCAACTCCTCACAAGTGAATGTTATTAAGCTGTTAGGTCATAAGTAAGACCAATTGAATCAACAGGTTCAAAGGACTTTAAACGTCGCATTGCTTCAGATGTCTAGATCATCAATTACTCCCGTCCTGCTGTGCCTCCATCTCCAGGTTTCTTCACATGAGCTTACTAACTTAAATGAGATTTATTTGAACTAAAACGGAGAAGGATGACCGGGCACAGTGGCTCACACCTGTAATCCCAGCACTTTGGGGGCCAAGGTGGGTGGATCACCTGAGGTCAGGAGTTCGGGACCTGCCTGATCAACGTGGAGAAATCCCATCTACCAAAAATACAAAGAAATGAGCCGGGCGTGGTGGCGCATGCCTATAATCCCAGCTACTCGGGAGGCTGAGGCAGGAGTATCGCTTGAACCCAGGAGGCAGAGGCTGTGGTGAGCCAAGATCACACCACTGCACTATAGCATGGGTAACAAGAGTGAAACACCATCTCAGAAAAAATTTTAAAAAAGCAGAAGGATCTCCCCATGCTCTCACAATGGTTAGTTACTGGTTAAAATTCATTATGTGCCTTTAGAAATTAAAGTGATAAGTTGGAAACCTAACTAGCTCTGAAAGCTAATAAGCTACAGCAGAGAGGGTGGGAATCTGAGAGGCAGAGAGTAAGAGTAAGTAAATAGAGGAGGTGTAAGAAAACACGTATGGGGTTTACCCTGGCTGTGACGGTATCAATAAACTGTATGCAAAAGGCTAGTACTTTTTTTCTGAACTTGTCTAAATCTACTTTTATTTAAATAGAAATCAAAAACACTTCCTAGATTATGATTTTCAAGATCAGTCTGAAATTTAAAAATAAACCCCTAAAAATAATGTTTGAATTATTAGCTATAGAAAATATTTCATGGCTGGGCATGGTGGCTCACGCCTGTAGTCCCAGCACTTTGGAGGGCCAAAGCAGGCAGATCACCTGAGGTGAGGAGCTCAAGACCAGCCTGGCCAACATGGTGAAACCCTATCGCTACTAAAAATGCAAAAATTAGCCGGGCATGGTGGTGCACACCTGTAGTCCCAGCTACTGGGGAGGCTGAGGCAGGAGAATCCCTTGAACCTGGGAGGTGGAGGTTGCAGTGAGCCAAGATAGCGCCACTGCGCTTAGCCTGGGAGACAGAGTGAGACTCCATCTCCAAAAAAAAAAAAAGAAAGAAAAAAGAAAATATTTCATGCCTATCAATCAGAAAAAATACAATAATTATTCAAGCACACATGAAATCTTAAAATAATGTTCATGTGCTAGGATACAAGGAAAACCTTAATCCATTCTGAAGATCAATATTATAAAGATTGTGGTCTGCTGATAATACAGTAAATTTGAAACCATTAGTAGACGATTGATTTAAAATGTTATGCCCGGGATGTTTACAACATGCTGTTAAAAACTTCTGAGCAAGTTTTGCCAGTGTCTGCTGCCTTTTGTGATTAGGCATCCTAGCTGAGGCATGCAGAACCAAATGAAAGCAAGGATTCATTAACTCTTCGAATTTTTTTTTTTTTTTTTTTTTGAGACTGAGTCTCGTTCTGTCGGCCCAGGCTGGAGTGCAGTGGCGCGATCTCGGCTCACTGCAAGCTCCGCCTCCCGGGTTCACGCCATTCTCCTGCCTCAGCCTCCCGGGTGGCTGGGACTGCAGGCGCCACCACCACGCCCGGCTAATTTTTTGTATTTTTAGTAGAGACGTGATGGGGTTTCACCGTGTTAGCCAGGATGGTCTCGATCTCCTGACCTCGTGATCTGCCTGCCTCGGCCTCCCAAAGTGCTGGGATTACAGGCGTGAGCCACCGTGCCCAGCTGAATTTGTTAAATGCTAACAGTTAACCATTAGAAATGGTTCAACGATATATAAGCCACACTACTTCAACTTTTTCTTTGTTGTAGTTTTAGAATGGTCAATTTTTAGCTACTTGACAGATTAAAAGCAAAATAATCATGCCATATTTAGTCCTGGAGTTCAAGTCTACATGTTTATGTGAAAAATCTTTGTAATAAACTTTTAACATGAGAAGGCAACCTTCAGCTATATTTTAGCCAAATGAAACAAAATCTGAAATTATATTAGAACATTTTCCTGTAAGCAACCTTAAGCTCTATTTTAGCCAGCTTAAACATAATCTGAAATTATATTAGAACATTTCCCTGTCTTCAAACTGGTGTAACAGAATCCTGATATGCAGCTTGGTGGATTTCACCAGTTAAGGCACATTCTTCTCCCTCCGTCCCTGCAATACTGTGTATACTGAACAATGTGCATTTGTCTGAAGAGTTATTTTGTTTGCCACCACTTAATGAATCTCAAATTTTGAGTAAATGTACCTCAGTCTAATCGGACTTTTTATGAGCTTTATAACTACATTGAAACCCTTAATTCCCATTTCTGGGTGTTTGTGAGCCTGATTGCTGTCATTTACGACTCTAGGTACTCACCAGCTAAATAAACATAGTTCTTGTGTGGCCAGCACGTACTGCTCCTCAGCTCCTTTCTCCAGCTTCCGCAGTGTCCTGGCATCCTTAAAATATCTACAAAATATGGCCTTCATTCATGCATGAAATCAGTTTCTACGTGAGTGTGTTGATGTTTATTGATCGCACGTATGTAAGTGGAAATACAGCATATGTCTGGGTATTCTTTTTTCTTTTGAGACAGTCTTGCCCTGTTGCCCAGGCTGAAGTTCAGTGGTGCAATCGTGGCTCACTGCAGCCTCCATCTCCCAGGTTCTAGTGATTCTCCTGCCTCAGCCTCCTGAGTAGCTGGGATTACAGGCGTGTGTCACCAGGTACAGCTAATTTTTGTATTTTCAGTAGAGACAGGGTTTCACCGTGTTGGCCAGGCTGGGCTCGAATTCCTGACCTCGTGATCCGCCTGCCTCGGCCTCCCAAAGTGCTGGGATTACAGGCATGAGCCACCCTGCCTGGCCTGTCTGGGTATTTGTATAGTCTTCTTTTTAACATATTTTTTTTCATTAATTACATATCAACATTAATTTTGTATCTTGAAACAAGTTGATTTTGTATAATTAAAGGTGTCAAGCATTTATAAAATAAAAAATTAAAATTAAAATCTTCTGAGCAAAATGAGATTCATTTTGAAGAATGTAGAATAAATGACAGCAGCACCCCATGTTAATATTGGTAGAACACTGCCAAAGCAGTATCTAAAGTAAAGAACTTTAAATATATGAATGAAGAAATAAGAAAGACTGGCAACAAATTAGGTCAGGATTTGACCCAGAATTCACCCTTCAGCTATTCTGAGATATAATTCATACAAGAAAAGTAGGATAAATCCTTTACTCTTTTATTTACCAGACTTTAGAATAATTCATTGATAAAATACTAACAATTCTCTGATCCCTAGGTAGAGTATTATGCATGAGTTTTCACTTCATTTATACTTTTATTTCTGAAGTTTTTTTTTACCAAAAATATTCTAACTTTATAACCAGAAAAAATGCTTTTGAAAAAGGAGTCAGGGAATAAAGATACATTTGCAAGTTAGTGAAGTTCCTCTGATCTCTTGAAGTATTAAAACTTTTGAATACATCTGAAAAAAATTTCTAAGACAACTCATGAAATCTGAAACTGGGATGGTTTCTGGAGGTTTTCAAAGAAAGCATCTCATGCTAAAGTTAAGACCTCTGTTTTATATCATTTTAAAAGAGAGAGCAGCTCTTGTGCTGGGGCATTGCTTCAACCCGCACTCGGAGGAATGAGCTTCACTTCCTGAATCACCAGCCTTTTCTACAGAGCCTCGATTTTCTCTAGGGTCTTCCCATCCACACACCAGCAATGCTGACAATACTCAGAGCTTATAAAACCTGACAAATCACAGCTTGAGGTGAAAAAGCTTTAGGACTGAAAACTATCAAGAGGAATTGGAAATGAAAGGTGAATGCCATTATATTGATTCAATTTATAGCTAAATTATAAGGGAAAAAATCTCGAAATAGAAACATTTTTTAAATCTGAAGACTGTAATTGTAACAATGAGCATTGTCATAATGTTGACCTGTGTCACATTACAAATATTCTCTATCAATAAGACATTAAATATAATAAGTTAATGAAGAAGTTACGACTTTTGCCAAAATGATAGGGCAGATTTTATTTTGAATTTCAAAAATTGTGCTTCGGTTTGCAGGATGTGTGTGTGTGTGTGTGTGTGTGTGTGTGTATGTGTGTGTGGTGTAGGAGGTTGTTGGTATGAGATAGAAATTGACTAACACAGTGCAGCTCCTGTTGATTCTTTTTCTTTCAAAAAAAAAGTCTTCCCATAATATCTTACACTGCTCGTCTGAGTAGTTTAGTCAATGTTTAACACATGCCAAAATATTTCTGACTCTCAGAATAATTTGATTTTAGAGAAGTAGATGGGACCAGCCGGGGTTCTTAATTTTTTTCCCACAACTTTTTATTTTGAGAATGTTCAAACCCACTGAAAAGCTGCAGATAGTACAATGAATACCCTTTGTGATGGGCTAAATTGTGTCCCTACAAAATTCTCATGTTGCAGTCCTAAACTGCGTATCTCAGAATGCGGCTGTGTTTGGAGAGAGGATCTTAAAAGATGTGATGAAGTTAAAACAAGGCCATTAGGGTGGACCCTAATCCAATCTGACTGTTGTCTTTGTAAGAAGAGGAAATTTGGACACACACCGGGACTGCCCTGTGAAGCAGCTGCCAAAGCCAAGGAGAGGGGCCTCGGAGGAAAGGAAGACCCCCGCTGACACCCTCAGCTTGGACTTCCAGCCTTCAGGACTCCGAGAAAATGAATCTGTGCTGGTTAAGCCAGCCAGTAAGTGGTATTTTATTATGGGAGCCTGAGCGAACTAATATACCTTGTACCTTTCTTATACGTTCACTAATTGTTAACACTGCGTCACATTTTTGTGATCCCTCTCTCTGTCTCCACAAACACACATGCATAGGCATGCACACACACACACTCACTTGTGAAGTACACACACACAAACTATCACACACATCATACATATGCATACGTATGTGTGTACATATCACTTTTGGCAGGGGTGAAGGAACGGGTGAACTATTACATGCCTGTTAGTTGCAGGCAACATTACTTTTTTTTCCTAAATACTTTAGTGGAAACCTCCCAAGAACCAGTACATTTGCTTATAAAACCACACTATACGTTTCACATTCAGGAACTAAAAACAGTACTACATTATACAGTAATATGCAGTCATATTTAAATGTTCCCATTTGTCCTAATATAGTTAGGTTTGTTTGTTTTTCTCCAACTCAAAGTTTAATCAAAGCACACACATTGCATTTAGCTGCCAAGTGTGTTTGCTTTTTTTTTTTTTTTGAGATGGAGTCTTGCTCTGTCACCCAGGCTGGAGTGCAGTGGCGCGATCTCGGCTCACCACAGCCTTGGCCTCCTGAGATCAAGTGATCTTCCCACCTCAGTCTCCTGAGTAGCTGTGAGTATAGGCACGTGTCACTGTGCCCAGCTACTTTTTTTTTTTTTTTTTTTTTGTAGAGACAGGGTCTCAGTATGCTGCCCAGGCTGGTCTTGAATTCCTGGCCTCAAGCCATCCTTCCCCCTCGGCCTCCCCAAAATGCTGAGATTACAGGCATGAGCCACCTTGCCCGGCCTTTATTACGATTTTCTATTGGTGCAAAAGTAATTGCAGTTTTTGCAATTTTTTTTTTTTTTTTTTTTTTTTTTGAGATGGAGTCTCGCTGTGTCCCCAGGCTGGAGTGCAGTGGCGCGATCTCGGCTCACTGCAACCTTCCTCTCCCTGGTTCCAGCGATTCTCCTGCCTCAGTCTCCCAACTAGCTGGGATTACAGGCATGCACCACCACACTCAGCTAATTTTTGTATTTTCTGTAGAGACGGGGTTTCACCACATTGCCCAGTATGGTCTCGATCTCCTGACCTGGTGATCTGCCCACCTGGGCCTCCCAAAGTGCTGGGATGACAGGCGTGAGCCCCCACACCCAGCCGCAATTATTTTTAATGACAAAAACCACAACTCCCTTTGCGTCAGCCTAATAACACATTCTTGTCATTATTCGGATGATCGAGTATTCCCAAATTTACAAGCAGGTGTGCTTTGAAGTTGATTTCCGTATCCTTGTGACATGTCCCTATGGGTTTTTTAGCACATCCTTGTTTAAGCTGATAAACAATGAATAGCAAGTTTTTCATTTCGTTATATCTCTTATTTTGAATCTAAAAGAGTAGCCCCTTTTTATTTCAAAATCTTATTGACATATTGAAGAGATTGGTCCAGTTTCTATAATGTTCTACCTTCTTGATTTGTCCAAGTGTTTCCTCATGATGTCATTTAGCTTTGCTTATCACGTGTATTTTTTATAATGTGAAAGTGAGAGCTAAAGGTTTCATTAGCTACCAGGTAAGTATTTTTGGCCAGACATTTTATAAGTTGTACTATACTTTATGATTGCATCACATTAAGATGTAATATTTAGTTGTCCTACTCTTAAATTTAATACTTACCCTACCATTATTGAACAAAATGCACAAAGCAACATAAAAGAAACAACAAAAATTTAATACTTACCCTACTATTAAATTGAGATGTAATTTCATCACCAGTGTGTATAATAAAATGTTACCACATTCACAAAACTCATGTTTTTAATTCAAATGAGATATTATTGCCTAATGATTGTAAGTGAGACTTTTAGTGATTTCAGTAAATATATCTAATCATTTTTTGAGAACACATCCTTAAATATCAGAAAATTGTAGTAAAAATGAAGTACCAACCCATTCTTGGTATTAAATTCTAAAACTTTGGCATTTTTCCTTTGACCACCAATTCCACATCTGGAGATGCTCTACGGACACTTGTCAAGTTCATGATTTTACTATAGGAGTCTATTCGAGCAATATTTGTAGGCACAAAAATGCAGAAACAGTTTCTTCAAGAAGGGGCTTAATAAACCTAATGTGGAACATTGGTTATGTAACTATCATGCAGTCACTAACGACAAGAGGATCTCTGTGTAAGGAGACAGAATACTATGCAGAAATTATTTAGTGAAGAAGGCAGGTTGCAGAACCCTGTAGTGCAATTCCATGTATGTTTGAAAAGAGCACAACTGAACGGCAGAATGAATGAAGAACATGTGGAAACATGCACAAAAATTAGAAAATATTAGAGAATAACTTTGGTAAAGTTAGATAAGATTTTCTTTGTAAAAAGCACCCATTTTGAATAAAGATTCATTCAGGTTAAGGCCTCCTTTGGACCCCTTACATTCACGTGGATTACTTTTCAAGATATATTGCATGATGTCTGTATGTCTGACGTTCTTCAATATTTCAAGAAAAAGGGACTGGCTTTTGCAAAAAGGCCAATCTATCTAACCACAAATATGACTTCTAAATTAAAGACTTACCAAAGGCTGGGCGAGGTGGCTCACGTCTGTAATGCCAGCAATTCGAGAGGCCAAGGCAGGTGGATCACTTGAGGTCAGGAATTTGAGACCAGTCTGGCCAACATGGTGAAACCCCGTCTCTACGGAAAAATACAAAAATTAGCCGAATGTGGTGGCGGGTGCCTGTAATCCCAGCTACTTGGGAGGCTGAGGCAGGAGGATCACTTGAACCCAGGAGACGAAGGTTGCAGTAAGCCAAGATTGTGCCATTGCACTCCAGCCTGAGCAACAGAGCAAAACTCAGTCAAAACAAACAAACAAACAAACAAACAACAAAAAAAAAAAAAAGAAAAGAAAGAAAATTACCAAAGATACCTAATTTTGGCCCGGCACGGTGGCTCATGCCTGTAATCCCAGCACTTTGGGAGGCCAAGGTGGGCGGATCACCTGAAGTCAGGAGTTCAAGACTAGCCTGGCCAACATGGTGAAAACCCATCTCTACTAAAAACACAAAGATTAGCTGGACGTGGTGGCACGCACCTGTAGTCCCAGCTACTTGGGAGGCTGAGACAGGAGAATTGCTTGAACCCAGGAGGTGGAGGTTGCAGTGAGCCAAGACTGCACCACTGCACTCCAGCCAGGGCAACAGAGTAAGACTGAGTCTCATAAAAAAAAAAAAAAATACCCAATCTTGTTACAGAAATACCGAAGTGCAGAAATCAGAAAACTGCATAGATCACAAAACTTGGATACCACAGAAACAGTAATTACAACGATAACAACAAAACAAATAGAAGGAAGCCAAACCTTACAGCAAAATGAACCGCGCTTCCTTAGAGGAATGATTTATGTTGAATAACCACCATCATTAACAAAAATAATAATAATAAATTAGTAGCACACCACCGTCTGAAGTTTCTTATTTTTCAAAAAGCATCTGGAGCGAGCATCTCTCCCATATACTTTTTGCAGGTGAATTCGATTTTGGAGACTTCTTGGCTTAAGATGAGACCTAAGTGGACAGCTGTTTAGTTTCAGAACAGTCTCCCCCACGTGTATGTGCTGGTGAGCGACACGCTCTGCCTGCCTGCAGGAACTGCTGCCTCCTTACATCTCCCAGCCATGGATTGCGCCTTTCCCTTTGGGAAGCACTTAATGAGCCATATGCTCCTGAAAGTGGAAAGAGAACACGAAAGGGCCTCTGGTCCTGCTGACAAAGTCATTTCCACAGCGCCTGGTGGTTTTTGGTTTTCACGTTGGATTCACTTCACTTTTAATTAAAGAAAGTGAGATTTGTGTGTTTCTTTTTGATTTTGGTCATCTTCCCCAAATTAAGGCTCTGTCTGTCAAACAGGAAGTTAACATTTATTCAAGTCAGGAATATAGGGGCTAGCTTTTCCTTTTCCACAGATGTACTTGAGATATTTGGCCAAGCTTGCCCCTACATTCAAAGATTTCTGGTGGGATTATATAGCCTAAACAAACTCAACAACTAAGTTATCTCTGGCCATCTTCAGATATGACCCACTGATATGGTTTGGCTCTGTGTCCCCACCCAAACCTCAGCTTGAATTTTACTCCCCATAATCCCCACATGGCGAGGGTGGGACCTGGTGGGAGGTATTTTAATCGTGGGCAGTTTCCCCCACGCTGTTCTTATGATAGTGAGGGAGTTCTCATGAGATCTGATGGTTTTATAAGCATCTGTCATTTCCTCTGCTTGCATTCATTCTCGTTCCTGCCGCCCTGTGAAGAGGTGCCTTCTGCCATGATTGTAAGTTTCCTGAGGCTTCCCCAGCCATGTGGAACTGTGAGTCAATTAAACCTCTTTTCTTTATAGTTACCCAGTCTCAGGTATTTCTTCATTGCAGCATGAGAATGGACTAATACACCCACATAGCTATCTTCTTTATTCATGGATATAATTCTTACAGTTAGCAATAGACAAAATTGGACCCTTTTTTAGTGTTACACTAGCTCAATTGCATAGACATCCAGTGACCTACAGCTTTCCTAAGACTCTAATGTTTAAAGCACTGTCATGCCCCGGGCCCTCTCTTGGCATTGCCCCAAGGAAGTTTGACTTTGCCTCTCTGAGGCTCAGATTTCTGTAGACAGTTGGAAAGTCACCCGACAAACACCCCATCCATCCATATTCATGCAACTTCTTTATGGTTTAATTTAATAGAGTTTGCCTCCCCATTGAATCCAATTTTAACACAAAAACAAATAAATTTCTACTTCAACGAAAAGGAGAAGATGCCTATACTTTGTTTATCTCTGTAGGCTATTCCATTGTATCTTATCCTAAGGAAACTGGTCTTTTGGGGAATACATAGAAATTATAATGGAGCAATTAGGCAGCTCAATGAAACAAAAAGACATTTAATTCAATCAATTGAATAAGGAGAACAATCACATTCAATATGGTACTAGTGTATCATGTGTGGAATATTTGTGCATTTCCAAATCTCTTGATAACACCACAAAACACATTCAAGTTTCATGGCCTTAGTTAACTGATCTGCAAAAAAATAAACATCCCTAAGTCATTGCTACATGACCTCATAATAACTCATATTTCTACTTTTCTTTCCTGCTGCCTTTTCTTGTAGCTCACTACTTAAATTCCTAGGCCGGGTGTGGTGGCTCATGCCTGTAATCCTAGCACTTTGGGAGGCCGAGGCGGGCAGATTGCCTGAGCTCAGAAGTTCAAGACTAGCCTGGGCAACACAGTGAAACCCTATCTCTACTAAAATACAGAAAAAAATTAGCCAGGTGTGGCGGCGTGCGCCTGTAGTCCCAGCTACTTGGGAGGCTGAGGCAGGAGAATTGCTGAACCCAGGAAGCGGAGGTTGCAGTGAGCCGAGATTGCGCCACTGCACTCCAGCCTGGGCACCAGCAAGACTCTCTCAAAAACAAAAACAAAAACAAAAAAAACTTCTAACAAAATGCCTTCCAGCCTCAGAACACTTCCAAAGTGCTGTCACAACTAGCTCCTGATTTTTCTTTTATCTAGCCCCTTCACCTGCACAACTTTAACCCTTTACCTACATTATTCTTCTTACAAAACTCATTATAGGCTGGGCGCAGTGGCTCACGCCTGTAATCCCAGCACTTTGGGAGGACAAGGCGGCAGATACCTGAGGTCGGGAGTTCGAGACCAGACTGACCAACGTTGAGAAACCTCGTCTCTAGTAAAAATACAAAATTAGCCGGGCGTGGTGATGCATGCCTGTAATCCTAGCTCCTCAGGAGGCTGAGGCAGGAGAATTGCCTGAACCCAGGAGGCGGAGGTTGCAGTGAGCCAAGATCATGCCATTGCACTCCAGCCTGGGCAACAAGAGCGAAACTCTGTCTCAAAGACAAAACAAAACAAAACAAAAACTCATCTCTTCAGAAAGGCCATAGGTTTCCTTGCCTCTGGATTCCTTGTGTCCCCCATATTACACTCATTGCCCCTTTGATCTCCACAGCTTCTCTTCTAGGCTTTGCCACAGATGGTAAAAGCCTTCCTTCTGTGGGTCTTTTCTGCATGATCACACTCACCCTGTGTGTGAGTAAAACACGAAAAATTAAATTTCAAACCCAGACCTGTCTGCTTTGCTCTAGTCCTTGAGTCACATTCTCATCTCTCTCTTTTTTTATTTTTATTTTTTTTGATGGAGTCTGTCACCCAGGCTGGAATGCAATGGTGTGATCATGGCTCACTGCAACCGCCGACTCCCTGGTTCAGGCAATTCTCCTGCCTCAACTTCCCAAATAGCTGGGATTACAGGCACGTACCACCAAGCCCAGCTAATTTTTGTATTTTTATTAGAGAAGAGGTTTCACAGTGTTGGCCAGGATGGCCTTGATCTCCTGACTTCGTGATCCACCCACCTCGGCCTCCCAAAGTGCTGGGGTTACAGGTGTGAGCCACCACACCCGGCCTCATTCTCATCTCTTTCTAATGGTGAGGGCTGACATCATCTGGAACTGAACAGATTCCGTGATGAGCTCCAGGTTTCATTCTCCCTTCCATGCGGGCACAGTCTACCTCAGTCAACCAGTCTCAAATCTTCAGGATCCTGTAAACTTTCAGGCCGTTAAAACCTCCGAACCCAAGTTGGGATCACTGCACTGGGGCTGTCTTTGTTCCTCCTGCTTCCCCTGCACTGCCACCTTGTTCATTCAGCTTCATAAAACCTGCTGAAAGAACCAGTGTAATCATCTTTAAATTAGTCAACCAAAGTTGAGACTTTCATTCTTAAACTTTTAAATCTATTATCCTAACTTTAGTATCCTTTATCTGATCCCTAACTTTTTAACTTTGAGATTTGACTTTCTAATTTTTAAAAGTTTATGATAAAAAGTAATTTTGAATACATAGTTTTACTTGTACTTAAACTGATGTGAAAAAAGTAATTAATTTTTAATGCTTGTATTTTATGTTAAAGACTGGCTGGGCGTGGTGGCTCACACCTGTAATCCCAGAAATTTGGGAGGCCGAGGTGGGTCAATCACTTGAGGTCAGGAGTTCGAGGCCAGCCTGGCCAATGTGGTGAAACCCCATCTGAACTAAAAATACAAAAATTAGCTGGGCGTGGTGGTGTGTGCCTGTAATTCCAGCTACTTGGGGGAGCTGAGGCACGAGAATCCCTTGAACCTGGGAGGCAGAGGTTGCAGTGTGCCAAGATCACACCACTGCACTTCAGCCTGGGTGACAGAGCAAGACTCTTGTCTCAAAAAAAAAAAGACGAATACAATTTTAGATTTAAAAAAGAAAAAGTTGTTAAAATAATTACTTTGTAATTTATGTAGTGAGAAGAAATTAAAAAGTAAATAATATTAATTTTAGCTATAGTACATAGATCATATTTGTCTTATGAACTTTAATTTTTTATATAACATGCACATGTACAATATAAACTTCAGGAGAGCAGGAACTTTATCTCCAACACCTACAAAAGTACCTGATATTTAGTAGGTACTTGCAAATATTTGCTGACTTAATGACTGTACAATTCATCGGCTACAAAATGGTATAAAGGGAAAAGTAACTTTTCCTTTTATCCGTATAGAACCTGGTTTCTACCCCCAGAGACAATCACAACTTTATCATTTTGTCTTTCTCTAGAGATATTATAAGCCCACCTAAGCATGTGTATATATAAAGACAGACAGACATATGTGTGTGTATGGACACACCATAGATATCCTTTTTTCTACCTTCAAAAGGGAACATCTTGTACACATCTCCTGTATTCTACCTTTTGCCTCAACTGTATTTTGGGTGTAATTTTATATCAATTTTGGGAAAACTCTCTCTTCTTTATAAAAATGACATAGCAATCCTTGTATAACTGTGTCCTCAATTTATTTGACCAATCTTTTATTGGTGGTATTTCAGTTTCTAGAATTTGGTGTTTTTTTTTTTTTTTTTTTTTTAGACGGAGTTTTGCTCTTGCTGCCCAGGCTGGAGTGCAGTGGCACGATCTCGGCTCACCACAACCTCCGTCTCCCGGGTTCAAGTGATTCTCCTGAATCAGCCTCCGACTAGCTGGGATTACAGGCATGCGCCACCATGCCTGGCTAATTTTGTATTTTTAGTAGAGATGGGGTTTCTCCATGTTGGTCAGGCTGGTCTCGAACTCTCGACCTCAGGTGATCCACCCACCTTGGCCTCCCAAAGTGCTGGGATTACAGGCTTGAGCCACCGTGCCCGGCCAAATTTTGTGATTTTTAAACAATCCTGTACTACGTGTTCTTGTATGGATAACATTGCTCATACATATGAGTGTTTGGAAAATAATTTTTCCTTGTGCGGCTACAAAACACTTGAGACCAGATAATTTATTAAGAATAGAAATTCATTTTCTCACAATTTTGGAGGCTGGGAAGTCCAAGGTCAAGGTGTCATTTGTCTGGTGAGGGCTCTGCCTTCTGCTTCTGAGCTGGCACCTTGATGCTGTACCCTCTGGAGGGGTAGACATGCTGTATCCTCACATGGCAGAAGGCAGAAGGACAAGGAAGCCAAAACCTGGGTAAAGCCTTTATATATATATATAAAATTATATATATAATATATTTATATATAATATTTATATATATTTATATATATTAATATATTTATATATAAATATATAAATATATATTATATTTATATAAAAATATATAAATATATATTATATTTATATAAAATATATTTATATATTATATATAATTTCTTATATATGTAAATATTATATATAATATTTATATACAATAAATTATATATATTTATATACAATAAATTTATATATAATATTAATATAATAAATTTATATATAATATTATATAAAAAATTTATACATAATATTATATAATAAATTTATACATAATATATATAATAAATTTATACATAATATTATATAATAAATTTATACATAATATTATATATAATAAATTTATACATAATATTATATATAATAAATTTATACATAATATGTATATGTAATAAATTTATACATAATATTATATGTAATAAATTTATACATAATATGTATATGTAATAAATTTATACATAATATGTACATGTAATAAATTTATACATAATATGTACATGTAATAAATTTATACATAATATGTACATGTAATAAATTTGTACATAATATGTACATGTAATAAATTTATACATAATATGTATATGTAATAAATTTATATATAATATGTACATGTAATAAATTTATATGTAATAAATTATATATATAGGGCTTTATATAGGGCTTTAAAAGTGTATACACACACACAAAGGCCTTATATACATAATTTACATACACATATATATACACATGCCTTAATTCCATTCACACGGGAAGGAGCCTTCCTGGCCCTCCCTTAACACCTGAATTTTGGAGGGGACACATTAAAACCATAGCAATATCCTGTAAGTAAAATTGCTATATGAAAGAGTAAATGCATTTAAAATTTTAATGAATATTGGCAAATTTTCTTCCATGGATTATATCAATTTATACTTCCATCAGCAATGTATAAAAGCTCCATTTTCCTTCACACTGGCCAACACATTGCTATCACACTTTGAGATCATTATAATTTATAGTTGAAAAGTGATATCACACTATTACTTTAATGTTCTTTTCTTTAAAGTAAAATTTGTTAATTATCCTCACATTTTAAAGGCATTAATGATTTCATTTTTGTAATTGCCAGGGACTGTTTACATTTTACCAACTTATTTTTGCCATTATTTTCTTCCTTCGTTTTCCTTTCTTTTTTCCTTCCTCCCTTCCTTCCTTCCCTCCTTTCTTCCTTTCTTTTTTTTCTTTCCTTTCTTTCTTCCTTTTTTATTTTTTCTTAGACAGGATCCACTCGTTGCCCAGGCCACAGTGCAGTGGTGTGCTGTCAGCTCACTGCAGCCTCAACCTGCTGGGCTCAAGTGATCCTCCCACCTCAGCCTCCTGAATAGCTGGGACCACAGGCACAAACCACTACACCCAGTTAATTTATTTTTTAAAATATATGGGTCTGGGGTCTCCCTATGTTGCCCAGGCTGGTCTGAAACTCCTGGGCTCAAGCCGTCCTCCTGTCTTGGCCTCCCAAAGTTCTGGGATTACAGGCATGAGCCACAATACGCTGCTTCACTATTTTCTACTCTGTTGGTCATAATTTCACTCATTATTTCCTCACTTTTCCCTCACGTTTCTCCACTTTTTCACCTCAATGGTTTGCATTTGTAATTCTCTGTTTTGGAATTGCCTTTCTCCAGCCTCTCCCTACATCTTAACTTGGAATCTTAATTCCATATGCACAGAATAGCTCCAGGTGGTATTGGAGGGGAGAAACTAGTAACAAGGGATCCTGGGTGGAAGAACTGGGTACATAGAGTCAGAGATTTCAGGGAAACTTACTTTTCACTGCAACACCTTTTGTACTTTTACATTTTGTGGGAAGCTTACATGTAACCTCTATACAAGCAAACACAGGCAAAAACACACACACATTGTCAGTTCACATCCTTGTTTGTCAAGGTATAGCTTGAATGTAATTTTTAGCTAAAAAGTTGTTTATCTTTACTCTTAACATTCATGGAAAGTAACTACATATGTATAACATACCTATAAGTTGTATAACATATACATTTTTATAGAAAAATAAAAATATTTCTTTTATAACTTGCTATCTTCTTGATTGAGAATCTGTCTGATTATTCTTTGAGTCCTGCCAACATGTCTAGCATATTTCTTAATCAATGTAGGCATTCAAAAACTGTTTAATTCATTTAGCAAATATTTATTGAGCTGCTGTTCTGGGAAAGTATTTTGGTAATCACTGGCAATAGAATTTACAGTCACAGTCCTTGCCCTTAGACATCCCAGTTAATGATGAAGATAAACACAGAGATAAATAATTCTAATAGGTACAATTTAGAGATATGCAAAGAAGGGGAATGATAAACATCAAGTGATTATTTATCTCAGCATTTCCCAAGGACTGAGTCAAGTAGCATCTTCTCATGATAATTTTAGGTGATCACCAGGAACACTTTTTATTAGATAACGATTTATTGCAGAAAATAACATAAGAAAACTAATACTTTTGCAGAGATTAATTTTGTGTGAGGTTAAAGTAGACATTTAATTTAAAGAAGTCAGTCACTGAAAGTCAAATATTAAGTAAATAAGAGTTTCAACAGAACATAGCCTCTGCAACAGTAGTGGAGCAGAGGTAAGAACAACTGAGGTTGAGGCAGGAGAATGGCGGGAACCCGGGAGGTGGAGCTTGCAGTGAGCCGAGATCGCGCCACTGCACCCCAGCCTGGGCAACAGAGCGAGACTCTGTCTCAAAAAAAAAAACAACAACAACAACTGAAGCTTGGCACATGTTAATCTGTCCCAACCAGGTACACATTGCCTTGGTAATGAGAATTATAATTAAATGTTAGGATAGCTTCCCTGTCTTGAGGATTTACTCTGTGTCAAGCATTATGTTATGGACTTTATATCTCATTTAACAGTCACAATCTCCCAAGGACGTTTATATTTTCTTGAGACAACAGAGGCTGAGGGAACGTAATGAAATGGCACAGATAACTAAAAGTTTATTCTTTAATTGCCATGCAACTACACCCAGTAGGAGCCAAATATTGGAGGAAATGATCGCTAAGGATTTTGACCTCGTAAATTTTGACTTTGAGTGAGAAAAACAAGTGCCAGATGAATAAATAACCCTTTTCGAGAGGTGCTATGAATAAGTATTATGAGCACGGAGGGCGGGAGAGGATTGGGGCTGGTAGCCAGGTCAGGGAAGGCTTCCTTGAGGAGATGCTGCTGAACTGGGCTCTGACGAATGCATCAGCATTAACTAGGCGTTAACAAAGGAAACTCTAAGTGGAAGTGCCTGGAAGAACACACAAAGAGGCCCCTGTGGTGGAGCCAGAGAGCTTCACGGTCCCACGGACCGTGGTGGAGCCAGAGAGCTTCACGGTCCCACGGACCGTGGTGGAGCCAGAGAGCTTCACCGTCCCACGGACTGTGGTGGAGTTAGAGAGCTTCACGGTCCCACGGACTGTGGTGCAGTTAGAGAGCTTCACCGTCCCACGGACCGTGGTGGAGCCAGAAAGCTTCAGGGTCCCACAGGCTGTGGTCCCAGCGGGCCTCTGTTTCCGTAGCCTTGCCCAAAGTAGATTGTCAACATTTTGAATTACTGACAAATTCAAGAGTAAGAAACGTTATCTCCGGTAGATTTAGTTTGCATTTCCCTTATTAAGAACATCTTTTATAAGCTTAAGAACAATTTACATTCTTCTGTAAACTACTTCTTACATTCTTTGCATATTTTCCTGTTTGTTTCCTCATTCATTTGAAAAAGCATCTCATAGATTAAGTTAGCTTTTGTCTATGATATGAGACATATATTTGCTTTCTAATTTAACATTTATTTCATTTTTATTATTTTAAATTTTTAGTTATGTGAAAAATTTTAATTATTATTATTATTATAATTTTTTTTTTGAGACAGAGTTTTGCTCTTGTTGCCCAGGTTGGAGTGCAATGGAACGATCTCGGCTCACCTCAAACCTCCGCCTCCTTGGTTCAAGCGATTCTCCTGCCTCAGCCTCCCAAGTAGCTGGGATTACAGGCATGCACCACCACGCCCGGCTAATTTTGTATTTTTAGTAGAGACAGGGTTTCTCCATGTTGTTCAGGCTGGTGTCGAACTCCTGACCTCAGGGGATCTGCCCGTTTCGGCCTCCCAAAGTGCTGGGATTACAGGCGTGAGCCACTGCGCCTGGCCTTAATTATTTTAAAAGTCAAATCAATCTGTGATTTTTGTTGTTTTCGAGTTTAACATACTAAGGAGGCTAATATATTCCAATTTGATAAAAGTATTCAACTGTGTTTTCTTTTAGCACTTTTGTTGTATCAGTTTTGAAGTGTAAATATGTGAACATTGGGATTTATTTTGGTTTAAAGTGTGAGGTAGAGATACAATTAATTTTTTTCTTCAAATAGCTCCTGTTGTTGCAACACTATTTGTTGAATAATCCATCTTTCTCAATTGATTTGAAATATCACCTTTATCAATACTGGATTTCCATATGTATTTGAGTCTTTTACTGGACTTCATTCTGTTTCGTGGATGAGTCTATATCTTCATATTCTCGTAATACTGTGTTTTCAATGTTAATATTATTATTTTATTTATATATTTATTTATTTATGTATTTATTTATTTTGAGACGGAGTCTCACTCTCTCTCCCAGGCTGGAGTGCAGTGGTACAATCTCTGCTCACTGCAACCTCCACTTCCCGGGTTTAAGCGATTCTCCTGCCTCAGCCTCCTGAGTAGTTGGGATTACAGGCACCGGCCAGCACGCCCAGCTAATTTTTGTATTTCTAGTAGAGATGGGGTTTCACCATATTAGCCAGGCTTGTCTCGAACTCCTGACCCTGTGATTCTTCTGCCTCGACCTCCCGAAGTGCTGGGATTACAGGCGTGAGCCACAGCACCCAGCCTAATTATTATTGTTTTATTATCTTGTAGGGCTAATTACTTGCATAAAGTATTTCTCAGATTTATACTTTTGCCTGTTATTCTTATTCACTTATTTCTCCATACCTGCTTCAGAATCAGCTTTCTAGTTTAAAAAATTCCTGTTAAAATTGTTATTGAGCATTAGATGGAAGCAGCACGGGTAGGAGCCGTGGGGCTGTTTCCGGGAGGGTATTCCAGGCCTAAGGGCCAGCGTGTGTCAGGGCCTCGACTGGCAGTGCTTGTCGTGTGTTTGAAGAACAGGAGAGTTGGAGTCACTGCAGCAGAGAGTTCAGTCTGAGGAGGGGAGATGGGAGATAATGCCCTAGTGGGGGTGGAGGTGGGACATGAGGGTCCAGATCACTCTTGGGGCCCTTGTAGGCCGTTATAAGACTCTGACTTTTAGTCTGAATGAGATGAAAAGTCCCTGGTAGATTTACAGCATAGAAATATCATATACAAAAACTTGGGGCAGGGTGCAGTGGCTCACACCCATAATCCCAGCACTTTGAGAGGCTGAGGCAGGCAGATCATTTGAGCCCAGGAGTTCCAGACCAGCTTGGGCAACATGGCGAAACCCCTTCTCTGCAAAAAAATACAAAAATTAGCTGAGTGTGGTGGTCCTCGCCTGTAATCCCAGCTACTCAGGAGGCTGAGGTGGGAGTCGCTTTAACCCGGGAGGCGGAGGTTGTAGAGGGTTGAGACTGCGCCACTGCACTCCAGCTTGGGCAAGACAGCAAGACCCTTATCAAGAAATAAAAATAAAAAATAAATTTTATTTTATTTTATTTTTCTATCTGTTAAATATCCAACCAATTCGTTTCTGGGCATCTATCTGAAATATTCAACATACGCCACCCTGCTCCCACCCCCAGCCCCACAAGAGAAAGAAAAAGCATTGTACAAAGATTATTACAGCACAGCTTGTTACAGTGAAAAATTGACAGCTGAAATGCGTATTAATAGAGAAATGATTTTAAAAATCTGTGCTGTGTCCATACTATACGATACCAACATGCAGGTAAATGCACAGAATAAGTTTGAAAGCAGAAAAATAAATAGAGCTCTTATGAGACCGGGCGCGGTGGCTCACGCCTGTAATCCCAGCACTTTGGGAGGCTGAGGCGGGCGGATGACCTGAGGTCGGGGGTTCGAGACCAGCCTGGCCAACATGGAGAAACCCCATCTCTACTAAAAATACAAAATTAGCCGGGCGTGGTGGTGCATGCCTGTAATCCCAGCTACTCCGGAGGCTGAGGTAGGAGAATCGCTCGAGGGAGGCAGAGGTTGCGGTGAGCCGAGATCACGCCACTGCACTCCAGTCTAGGCAACAAGAGCGAAACTCAAAAAACAAACACAAACAAACAAACAAAAAGAAATACAGCCATTATGTTGACAACGAAGTGGTACATCAGGGAGGCTGTGGCTTGGCTTTGGAGCTGTCACGGGAATGTCCGTGGTGCAGTGACGGTGTCCACGATTCGGGTCAGGGCCCTCCAGGACAGGCGGGGAAGAGCTGGAACGAGACAGGCAGGTGCTAGCGCTCACTGAGGCTACTCTGGCAACACATGAGGACTCATTTTATTTTTCTCCCCACTTTTAATATGTTTGAAAATTCCATAAAAGTAAAATAAAACAAAAATAATAAAAATTCGTTAAAGACTCAACCATAAAAGTCAGGAAATTTTTCCACAACAGCCTTGGCCATTGCTGTATTTTTCATTTAAGGCGGCTCTTAGTGAAGAGACATATTTGTAATAAATGTTTTGATATACTAGACAATCAGGGCTCTGAGGATTAAATGAGATGATCCATGTAAACTACTTAGCCTGGAATTCTCAGGACATATAAATCTAAAAGTTTTTATGGAAGTTGATTTTATTACTCAAAATATATTATAGTAATTTTGTAAATCTATTTTATCTCTCTATCTCTATATAATTTGTCTTCTGTTTAACAGCTACAGAATGTTGCTTAATTTATTTAGCCATTCCCCTATTGATCTTTTCTCCTTTTATAACAATTTTGTAATAAATGTCTCATAACATGTATTTGTGCACCTGCCCAATTCTTTCCATGAGGTAAGTCCCAGAACTGGGTATGGTAAACACCAATGCATTTTCATATATCTTTTTTCCAATTTGCCCTGGAAAGAGATTGTACTCATATACACACCCTCCAGGTAATGGTGGCAGTGTCTGATTCTTCGTACCCTTGTTAACAAGGAACTAGACACATGCATTATTAGTGAAGGCAAGTGCATATGGACTGCGTATTTTTGTCTCTGCCAAGGTGAAGTACATTTTTATGTTCTCAACTTGTTTTGTATTGGATTCTTTGCCTTTTCTTTATTGATATGTTAGAACTCTTTATAGCAAGACTATTAATATTTTGTCACATATGTTACAGAACATTTTCTCTAGTTTGCCATTTGTCTTTAATTTCATGTAGTTTTAAATATTTCAGCCTTCATTTTAGGCTATCTGGGATTTATTGCATGCTTAGAAAAGCCTTTTATATTTCAGAATTAAAAAGCTTTTTTTGGTAAATTCTTTCACACTGTTGGATTTTGTTTGAACTTCTGTTTTTAAGCCATCTGGGATTTATTTTTATTTTATTTTACTTTATTTTATTCATTTTTTAATGATTTTTATGATTTTTTTTATTGTACTTTAAGTTCTAGGGTACATGTGCACAACGTGCAGGTTTGTTACGTATGTATACATATGCCATGTTGGTGTGCTGCACCCATTAACTCGACATTTACATTAGATATATCTCCTAATGCTATCCCTCCCCATTCCCCCCACCCCACCACAGGCCGCGGTCTGTGGTGTTCCCCTTCCTGTGTCCAAGTGTTCTCATTGTTCAATTCCCCACCTATGAGTGAGAACATGTGGTGTTTGGTTTTCTGTCCTTGCGATAGTTTGCTGAGAATGATGGTTTCCACCTTCATCCATGTCCCTACAAAGGACATGAACTCATCCTTTTTTATGGCTGCATAGTATTCCATAGTGTATATGTGCCACATTTTCTTAATCCAGTCTATCATTGATGGACATTTGGGTTGGTTCCAAGTCTTTGCTATTGTGAATAGTGCCTCAATAAACATATGTGTGCATGTGTCTTTATAGCAGCATTATTCGTAATCCTTTGGGTATATACCCAGTAATGGGATGGCTGCGTCAAATGGTATTTCTAGTTCTAGATCCTTGAGAAATCGCTACAGTCTTCCACAATGGTTGAACTAGTTTACAGTCCCACCCACAGTTTTACTTTATCTTATTTAGAGACAGGGTCTTGCTCTGTTGCCAAGGCTGGAGTGCAGTAGTACAATCATAGCTCACTTCAGCCTTGACCTCCTGGGCTCAAGCAATCCTCCTGCCTCAGCCTCTCAAGTAGCTGGGTCTTGTCCAGGCTGGTCTCAAACTCCTGGCCTCAAGCAGTCCTTCTGCCTCAGCCTCCCAAAGTGCTGGAATTGTAGGCATGAGACACTGGGCCCAGCCTGGAATTTGTTACTGCAGTTAGGATATATGTTTTATTCCTAAATACAGTAGCCTACTGTCCCAACCTGTTAATTGAAGAGTTTATTATCTATATCTGGTTGGGAGTCCCCATACCATTATTTTTCTTTTAGGCACTTTTATCGGCTATTTTCACACTTACTATTTCGTGTACTTTAGAAACAGTTTTTGCATTCCAAGACAGTTCTGGAGAGACTATTTTTGGACTCACATTGGAAATTAGGTGAGAATTGGCATTTGTCTTTATACAAGTGTTCCACTTAGGAAAATTGTGCGTCTTCCCACTTTTCAAGTCTTTTAAGTAAGTCTTATTTTATTTATATATGTATATGTATACATATATAAAATATACATATATACATATATAAAATATATGTATATATTTTACACATATATTTTTACAAATATATATATATATATACACACATATATATATATATATATTTGAGACAGAGTCTCACTGCGTCCCCCACAGCTGGAGTGCAGTGGCGCGATCTTGGCTCACTGCAATCTCTGCCTCCCAGGTTCAAGCGGATTCTCCTGCCTCGGTCTCCCAAGTAGCTGGGATTACAGGCGCCCACCACCACGCCTGGCTAATTTTTGTATTTTTAGTAGAGACAGGGTTTCACTATGTTGGCCAGGGTGGTCTTGAACTCCTGACCTCGTGATCCACCTGTTTTGGCCTCCCAAAGTGATGGGATTACAGGCATGAGCCACCATGCCTGGCTGAAGTCAGTCTTATGATTAACTTCCCCATAAATCTTTCACATTTCTTATTAATTCCTAGGTATTTTATAATTTTGAAGGTTTTAAAAAATTTCAGAGATCATTTTTGCCATTCTATTTTTTAACTTAGTTACCCCTAATACAACATCTACAAAATGCTGTAGATCTCTGCGCACACACAAACACACACATATCATGCAACAAATAAGAAAATGCCAATACATGAATTGTATGTGAGATGTTGGATATATTATTTTATTGGCACGTCTTAGAACTCATTACACTTCTAGGTACATATCCACGAGAGACCAACGCATGCAACCATCAAAAAAATGAACAATAATATTTACAGCAGTTTCATTAACAATAACTAAAAATTAGAAGCAATCTAAATGTCCACCAATAGGAGAACAGATGAGCAAATGGGATATGATACAGACAGAAGCAACAATAATAAAATCCCTACTGATGTGGATACACATGGAAAAATCTCATGACCCTCATCTTGAGCAAAAGAAACTTCACATCAAGAAATGCATACTCTAGTATTCCATTTATATGAAGTTCAAGAACGGGCAAAACTAATCTTGTAATAAAAATCAGGGCCAGGCATGGTATCTCACACCTGTCATCCCAGCAATTTGGGAGACCGAGGCAGGCGGATCTCAGGAGTTTGAGACTAGCCTGGGCAACATGGTGGAACCCTGTCTCTACCAAAAATACAAAAAAGAAAAGAAATTAGCTGAGCATGGTGGCACGCATGTGTAGTCCCAGCTACTTGGGAGGCTGGGGTGGGAGGATCGCTTCAGCCTGTGTGACAAAGTGAAAAAAGTCAGAATAATGGCTACCTCTTGAGAAGTTAGGTACTATCTGGGAAGGGTATCAGATGACCTTGGAGGCTGTTGGACATTTTTTGAAACTTGATCTAGGTAGTAACATCACTGGTAGATAAGCACTGTTTGTAAAAGCTCATTGAATTTACACTGAAGATTTGTTCACTTGACTCAATATAAAATTTACCTAATTTTATAAAAAGTAAGCTTCCTAATAGGCTTGTGTATATCTAGTCATGAAAGAAAAGTTAAAATAAGTCTGAGCACAGTGGCTCATGCCTGTAATCCCAGAACTTTGAGAGGTCGAGGTGGGCGGATGACCTGAGGTCGGGAGTTCGAGACCAGCCTGGCCAACATGATGAAACCCCATCTCTACTAAAAATACAAAAAATTGGCCAAGCGTGGTGGCGGGCACCTGCAATCCCAGCTACTCAGGAGGCTAAGGCAGGAGAATCGCTTGAACCCGGAAGGTGGAGGTTGCAGCAAGCTGAGATCGCGCCACTGCACTCCAGCCTGGGCAATAAGAGCCAAACTCCATCTCAAAAAAAAAAAAAAAAGTTAAAATAAAACAAAAGCAAAAGACTCCCAAAACAAATCGAAGAGCAGCCAAATAAGCAACTAATAAAAAGAAAGTCATTGTCTGGCTTGTCCCCAAAATGTACTCATCAGTCTAAGACTCAGAGCATTCTAAGCACCAATACTTTGACCTGCTTTCTACGGAGACCCCCGAGTATTCAACTTAGCACATCCCCAGAGGACCTTTCCTCTATACTTGGCTCATCCTCTGTGCTCCGTATTTCTCTTCCTGACACTTCTATCGGCCTGTCTCCCAAGGCACAAGTTACAGCATCCCGTTTTACACTCTATAATAACTGAATATCGTCTCATATCAATCTCTTAGCCCTTTTACTAACACCATCTTCAAATGGGCTACAAAAATAGCTTTCTAATAGAATCCTCCCAACCCAATTTCTGGCTCCAGCGCATTTTGCAAAAGGCTGTCAGTTTGATTTCCTCGCACAGTGCTTCTGGAAAGGATGGAAACGTTCTAGAGCTGCTCCATCTGATATGGTCACTGCTAGCCACAGGTGGCTACTGGGTACTTAAATGTGCTCAGCCGGCTGAAGAACTGACGTTTTCATTTCATTTTGTTTTAATCAGTTTGAATTTAGATAAGCACATGTGGCTAGTGGCTAGTGTGTTGGTCGGTACAGTTCTAGAAGGAAAGCTCTGAGCTGTGCCCCTCTCTCCAGGTGCAATTAGATTTTATACATTCACTGAATCAGGCCTGAGCAGTTCCTGGACTGGTATCAGCCTAACGGCCCCTCTTCATGCAATACAAACATAATTTTGCATATCGGACTTCAAGCTGCATTTGTTCTTTTAATTCTCCTCAAGTAATTGTACAGGAACCTTTTGAGACAGAGTCTTGCTCTATCGCCCAGGCTGGGGCGCAGTGGTGTGATCTCGGCTCACTGCAACCTCTGCCTCCCGGTTCAAGCAATTCTTCCTGCCTCAGCCTCCTGAGTAGCTGGGACTATAGGCGCAGGCCACCACGTCCAGCTAGTTTTTTGTATTTTTTAGTAGAGACGGGGTTTCACCATATTGGCCAGGTTGGTCTCAAACTCCTGACCTCATGATCTGCTCGCCTTGGCCTCCCAAAGTGCTGGGATTACAGGTGAAAGCCACCACACCCGGCCAGTAACCACTTTTTAATGCAAACGTCTTTCTCACTGCTGACCATGGATCCTGGATTATTTTTAAGTGGCTGGGCCCAGTTCTACAGATATATCAAAAGGCTCCCAATCTCTATGCATTACGTCCATTTGAAAGGCACTATACTTGTCCAGGTGTGGTGGCTCACGTCTGTAATCCCAGCACTTTGGGAGGCTGAGGTGGGCAGATCAACTGTGGTCAGGAGTTTGAGACCAGCCTGGCCAACATGGTGAAACCCTGTCTCTATTAAAAATACAAAAATTAGCTGGGTGTGATGGTGCACGCCTCTAATCCCAGCCACTTGGGAGGCTGAGGCAGGAGAATCACTTGAACCTGGGAGGCAGAGGTGGCAGTGAGCCAATACTGAGCCACTGCATTCCAGCCTGGGTGACAGAACAAGGCTCTGTCTCGAAAAAAAAAAAAAAAAGAAATGCACTTTCTGGCCAGGCACGGTAGTTCACACCTGTAATCCCAGCACTTTGGGAGGCCGAGGTGGGTGGATCATGAGGTCAGAGGTTCGAGACCAGACTGGCCAACACGGTGAAACCCCGTCTCTATTAAAAATACAAAAATTAGCCAGGCGTGGTGGTGCACGCCTGTAATCCCAGCTACTCAGGAGGCTGAGGCAGGAGAATCACTTGAACCTGGGAGGTGGAGGTTGCAGTGAACTGAGATCACACGATTGCACTACAGCCTGGGCAATAGAGTGAGATTCCGTCTCACAAAAAACAAAAACAAAAGAAATTCACTTTCCTGGAAACTTCAGCCCAAAATAGCAGAATTAAGTGTGATTGAAACCAGGCTGTATTGTCTATCATATGTACAGATAAGCAAAAATTATAAACAACATAACTGGATTCAATAAAAACTTGGGTAATTCATTTATGGGAAACCAATAGCCTGTAGCCATATAGCTATCAGAATGATTAGATTTGTACTGACACAGAAAGATGTATCAAATTATAATATGAAATCAGCAGGATCTAAAATACTAAATATCCCAATTCTAATTTATTTTTAATATAAAAATATGTATACAATCATACAGAAATAAATAGAAAGAAAATACATTAAAATGTTAGCAGCACTGGTTTATCTCCAGGTGGTAGAGTTTGATGTAGTCAATCCAAATTTTCTCTATAACTGGTATTAACACTCTTTAAAAATGAAAACAGATTTTAATATTAAAATATTCAGTATACTTCTAAAGCCAGATTTTTTTTTTTTTTTTTTAATGAGACAGAGTTTCGCTCCTGTTGCCTAGGCTGGAGTGCAATGGCACCGTCTCAGCTCACTGAAACCTCCACCTCATGGGTTCAAGTGATTCTCTTGCTTCATCCTCCCAAGTAACTGGGATTACAGGCGCCCACCACCATGCCCAGCTAAGTTTTTGTATTTTCAGTAGAGATGGAGTTTCATCATGTTGGCCAGGCTGGTCTCGAACTCCTGAGCTCAGGTGATTCACCCACCTCAGCCTCCCAAAGTGGTGGGATTACAGGCGTGAGCCACCGTGCCTGGCCAGATATTCTTTACATTTTGAATTAGTGGCCAGGCGTAGTAGCACTTGCCTGTAGTCCCAGCTACTTAGGAGTGAGGTGAAGGAGGGAGGATCAGTTGAGCCCAGGAGTTCTAGGCTGCAGGGAGCCATGATTTGTGCCACTGCACTCTAGCCTAGGTGACAGAGCAAAACCCTGTCTCTAAAATAAAATAAAATAAAAATTCTGAATTCGTGACTGTTTTCTGCAAAATTCGTAGCCACAACACCAGGCGAACCAGAAGTCCCACGTATAAGGTTTTAATTATTTAACACTGGCCATTTTCTTTTCTTTTCTTTTTCTTTTTTTTTTTTTTGAGACAGAGTCTCACTCTGTCGCCCAGGCTGGAGTGCAGTGGCGGGATCTCGGCTCACTGCAAGCTCCGCCTCCTGGGTTCAGGTGATTTTCCTGCCTCAGCCTCCTGAGTAGCTGTGATTACAGGTGTGTGCACTCATGCCCAGCTAATTTTTGTATTTTTAGTAAAGACGGGGTTTCACCATATTGGTCAGGCTGGTCTTGAACTCCTGACCTTGTGATCTGTCCACCTTGTCCTCCCAAAGTGCTGGGATTATAAGTGTGAGCCATCACACCCAGCAAACACTGGCCATTTTCTAATAGAGATTCTGAAGTAGGAAAGATGTAAGACTCTGTATATAGACTCTGTACACAGACTCTGTATATAAGTATCAGTCAATGTTGGGAGTGCCATTCTAAGGAACGATTACCAATTCTGAAATTCAGAAAAGGATCTATGTAAACATAACAACTGAGGCCGGGCACGGTGCCTCATGCCTGTAATCCTGCACTTTGGGAGGCCAAGCAGGGCGGATCACTTGAGGTCAGGAGTTTGAGACCAGCCTGGCCAACATGGTGAAACCCCGTCTGTACTAAAAATACAAAAATTAGCCAGGTGTGGTGGTAGATGCCTGTAATTCCAGTTACTTAGGAGGGTGAGGCAGGAGAATTGCTTGAGCCTGGGAGGCAGAGGTTGCAATGAGCTGAGATCGTGCCACTGCACTCCAGCCTTGTGACAGGGTAAGACTCTGTCTCAAAAAAAAAAAAGAAAGAAAGAAAGAAAGAAAAACCAATTGAAAAGAGAAAAAGAAAACTATTCATTAAAGGAGGTATTTTTTTTTAACAGTCTCACAGTGGGGAGGATTTGTCCAAACATAATGCAAAATTCAAAAACTACAGAAGATTTGACTACTTGGCAAAGACCACAAGAAGAACATCAAAACAAACAGCTGAGAGAAATCTGCAACTGACATCGTAGACAAAGGACTAACTTCCTTAATCTATAAATACTGTCTGTAAACCAAGAAAACTAGACAGTGCAAGTATACACAAGTTATCAATACAAGCTGGGTGCAGTGGCTCATGCCTTGTAGTCCCTGCACATTGAGAGGCAGAGATGGGAGGATCACTTGAGCCAATGAGTTTGAGACCAGCTTGGGGTGCATAGTGAGATCCCATCTCTACAAAAGAAAAGGAAAAAAAAAAGATATATCGGCTGGGCACGGTGGCTCATTCCTGTAATTCCAGCACATTGGGAAGCCGAAGTGGACAGATCACCTGAGGTCCAGGGTTCAAGACCAGCCTGGCTAACATGGCAAAACCTCATCTCTACTAAAAATACAAAAATTAGCCAGGTGTGTTGGCTGGTGCCTGTAGTCCCAGCTACTTGGGAGGCTGAGGCAGAAGAACCACTTGAACTTGGGAGGTGGAAGATGCAGTGAGCCGAGATGGTGCCACTGCACTCCAGCCTTGGAGACAGAGTGAGACTCCTCCGTCTCAAAAAAAAAAAAAAAAGATATATAAATACAAAGTAGTAGTTATTTCAGGGAGGAAGGGAGAGAAAAGCAATCAGGGAGAAGCCCACAGAAAGTTTCTAAGATACTAGTTAATATCCTATTCTTTGTTGTATAAACTAGGTGACGGGTACAGAGGTGTTTTATTATTCTTAAGTCTCTTTGTGCGAACATGCATATGTGTGTATATACATTTACACACACTAATACACACGCATATGTTCTGTATGTAGAGTAAAAAAATATTAAATGCATTAAAGTTTTGATTACATCACGGGCTGGAGTAAAGGGGAAGAGAGACTTGCAAGTAAAAATGTATGTGAGCATTTCTGTGGAGAACTATGACATCTATAAAAATTCCAATGCACATATTTTTTGATCCAGTATTTCTACCTCCAGGAAATTCACTCCATATATATAACTGCACATGTATTATAGGAAATTACATTATACAAAGCTATTTATTGTAACATCATGTGTTTTAGTGAAAATTTGAAAACAAATTATTGACAGGGAGCTTAATATATAAAACACACTAGTGTGCTTTTGAATACACATGCAGCTGTAACCACAGACACACACACACACACACACACACAAAGTCTTTAGATAGAATTTCATGATATCAGCCGGGGGCGGTGGCTCACGCCTGTAATCCCTCCACTTTGGGAGGCTGAGGCAGGCAGATCACCTGAGGCCAGGATTTCAAGACCAGCCTGGCTAACAAGGCAAAACCCCAACTCTACTAAAAATTCGAAATTAGCCGGGTGTGGTGGCGCATGCCTGTAATTCTAGCTACCCAGGAGGCTGAGGCAGGAGAATCGCTTGAACCCAGGAGACGGAGGTTGCGTGAGCCGAGATCGTGCCACTGCACTCCAACCTGGGTGAGAATGAGACTTTTTATCAAAAAAACAAAAAAATTTCATAATATATTATTTGGGGAAAAATATATAGAAAAGTATGACATAATTGGTTTATTAAAAAGAAATATGTACAGTCAGACTCTCTGTAGAGGGATATCTGATGGAAAAATAGATATGGAAAGTGTATTATCTATTCAAGAAATAAATTTTAAAAACAAGTTTCCACACAGACTTGTAATTTAATGATCAGACCAAATTAACTGCATCTTGTGATTATACATAGAATTATTTCAGTCACACAAATTTAAACCTTAACAGAGGAAAGGGAATTGCAAAAAATATTCTCTATCAAATTAATTATACTTGTATTGGGGTAATGAAACTCAGAGGGGCAGTTTATATTTCTCCATTTTTATAATGAAAATTCACAGATTTGTAATACACTTAGTGCTATAATAGAGAGTTGTCCTGACAATATTTGAAGAAAAATAACATTAGTTCCTTCCTCCTGTATAGGAAAAATATTCAGTTGCTCTTCCAGGTCATTCAACAAAGACCTTTTCTTTCTTTTTTCTTTTTTTTGAGACCGAGTTTTGCTCTTATCGTCCAGGCTGGAGTGCAATGGTGCAATCTCCGCTCACTGCAACCTCTGCCTCCCTAGTGCAAGCAATTCTCCTGCCTCAGCCTCCCGAGTAGCTGGGATTACAGGCATGTGGCACCATGCCCAGCTAATTTTGTATTTTTAGCAGAGTCGAGGTTTCGCTATGTTAGCCAGGCTGGTCTTGAACTCAACCTCAGGTGATCCGCCCACCTCGGTCTCCCAAAATGCTGAGATTACAGGTGTGAGCCACCGTGCCCAGCCATGACCTTTTCTTTTTTTAACTTCAGCTTTTTATTTTGAAAAAAGCCAAATATCAGTAAAGTTGAAAAAGAATTCTAATGACCATCTCTACATATGTCCATGTTTTGCATAACTGGGCTTATCATTTTCTCGCTGTTCTCAGACACACACAAACATTCAGGCTCTTGTTTTAATTTGACAAAATCAGATAACTCTGTGTAGTCCTCAGTTCTCACAGTATTCTCAGACGGCAGTGTTACAGACCAGTCAGGGTTCAGTTGTGAACTAAAAGAACTGTTCTAACTCCTCCCCGACCCACAGGAGGAAAGCAATTTACTGGAGACCTGTATATCCATTCTGGTTTACCAGAGAGGGCCTGGGACAGAACTGTGTGGTTCCAGTAAACTGAGGAGGTATCTTTTCATTGATTCACCAATATGTTCTGAATTGGGTCTCTGGTATCTAGGAACACATATTCCAATAGTAGAAGATCATTCTTTTATATGATGTGACCGGGTACAGGAAGATGTAACTTATGGCTAGGAATTTTCTGTGTAAACCTATGCATCAGAGAAAAAGATGAAATCAGATATATACCTTTCACTGAGGGATTATCAATCTGTCTCTAGGCCTCGAATTCCTTACTAAGATTATTTAGAACATCGTCAACCTCCTGTTGAAAATGAAATAAACATCTTCTGCAAAGTTCATTTATATTTTATTTTATTATTATTTTTTTGAGACAGAGTCTCGCTCTGTCACCAGGCTGGAGTGCAATGGCGTGATCTCGGCTCACCGTAACCTCCGCCTCCCAGATTCAAGCGACTCTCCTGCCTCAGCCTCCTGAGTAGCTGGGATTACGTGCTCGATGCTGTTGTAGCAGAGGGGGAACATCCCCAGGGAGCTGAAGACCGGTGGGAAGGGCAGGCATGCACACCCGACACAGAGGCACAGACAAACCCTTGGTATCATGAGTGGCACAAGTTCAGAGATAACCAGGCCCATACATGCTGTCTTTCCACGTCAGACTTGTATTGATGCTATTTAAATCATAAAAGCCACCAGCTCCATGGAGTTCCCAAAGAGGCAGTTCTCCTTAGTACTTCCTGGTCACTCAGTGGTCAGAGCTGCGGCACACAGGCTCAAGCCACTCCACATGTCAGTCAATATTGCAAACCATACATCATAATATACCTAATTAATATATAAATGTTGGCCAGGCGCAGTGGCTCACCCCTGTAATCCCAGCACTTTGGGAGGCCTAAGCGGGCGGATCACGAGGTCAGGAGATCGAGACCATCCTGGCTAACACGGTGAAACCCTGTCTCTACTAAAAATACAAAAAATTAGCTGGCGTGGTGGCGGGCGCCTGTAGTCCCAGCTACTCAGGAGGCTGAGGCAGGAGAATGACGTGAACCTGGGAGGCGGAGCATGCAGTGAGCCAAGATTGCGCCACTGTACTCCAGCCTGGGCGACAGAGCAAGACTCCGTCTCAAAAACACAAAGCAAAACAAAATTCCACAACAAACAAAGTAATATTTAACACCAAGAGAAAGGGGATAGGAAAGAAGGTTAATGAACCAGTCCCAAAGAATCTCCTGGTCTGGCCCAGGTGGCCCATCAGTCTTGCAAGGAAGAGTCTTTGATGTGGGCAGAGCCTTTGGTGGTGGATTCTGGGTGCCAATTACCAGTGACAGCAAGATGGGGTCTGTTAAGATGGCTGTTTCGAGCTGGTGAAGTCCTGCTCTTTGATAGCCACAGAGTCCTCTGGTGAGGACTGATTGTGGAGGAGTGTGCCTGGTGATGCCCTTATCTGACTGGATGCACTCTTTGTTGATCAGGTGAAACATTTGGTCCTTGTTGGCAAAGTGCTTTGTGAAATGTAAGATGGAGTCTTTTGTTAAGATGGAATTACTTATGTCAAGGGTGTTGTATACACCTGACAAGGCCAGATGACATTCCCAATTTGTTTTTATAAATAGTAGAGAAACTTCGCTGGAGAAGGAGGGTCACACAGAGCAAGAGCAGAGGGCTTGGTGCATCTTCCATTCCAGATGCTACTGAGAATGTGCAAATCAGTGTCACGATGGATCCCAAAGGTTTCATTTCAAACTGAGCCACGGACATTTTATAGTGCCTAACTTACTATTCAAAAATACTCATACACACAGTTCTGTTTGTAATATTTCCACTCACAGAAATTCCACAGGCTTTGGTATAGGAAGTGTCGGCGGAACACATCTTTACCCTGGGGGTAAAAAGCAGAGTCTTCCCTCACAGTTAATGCTCTCAATCTTCTGATTCTGGTTGTCTGGTAGATCTTGTGTCCCCAGAGGATAAATCAATGTATTTTAAAAGTATTAATAATCAGTTTACAGCCATGCATTGTTTTATAATGGGGACATATGCTGAGAAATGCATCATTAGGCGATTTTGCATTGTGTGAACATCATAGAGTGTACTTACACAAACAGATGGTGTAGCCTCCTAACACACCTAGATTATATGGTACAGCCTATTGCTCCTAGGTAGAAACCTGTCCAGCATATGACTGTACTGAAAATGTAGGCTGAAAATTTTATTTTACATATGTAGGCAGTTGTAACACAATGTAAATATTTGTGTTTCTAAACCTGGAAAAAGCACAGTAAAAATACAGTATTATAATCTTATGGGACCACCGTCCTATATGTCCGCAGTTGACTGGAGCCATCATTAGGCAGCATATGACTGTAGTCCATTAATTTTAAGTATTCAAAACAATTTCCATCCATTCACAATTCAAACAATTGCTCACAATTTTTTACAGCTATTAATCCGGCAAACCATTAGCCTAGGAAGTCAAATGTTTAGTTAGACACAAGTTTAGGGAAACATTTGAGTATTGCTGGAGGACGAAATCACTCACTAAATAACCAGTGGCTGATTACCGGCCTCTGGACCATGCCCAGTTGGAATAGCTCCATGTCATTCTTTCTTTCTTTCTCTTTTTTTAAAGTTTTGTTATTACAAGAATAATTTTCTATATTAGACTGTTTTCACTTTATTAAGTTTCTCATAAGTATGCCAACTTCTGCAAACTTGGAGCAATTGGAATAATCTACTGATTTATTTTCACCAAAATTTCACTTTATTTGCCCAGAATTCAAGCTTGTCTGTTAATTTCCCAGGTCTTCAATGACTTGTCTCTTATTGGCTAGCATCTCTTTATTTTCCTTGTTCAATTAGTAAGGTTTTCCTTATTATATTACTTTTTTGGGGGGCCTTTCTCTGTTAGTATATAGATTTTCTCCTGAGAGCCAAAAATCTTCATAACACTTTAGTCAATATACCTTTTAAAAAATCCCTTATATTGGCTGGTTGTGGTGGCTCACGCCTGTAATCTCAGCACTTTGGGCGGCCGAGGTGGGCAGTTCACCTGAGGTCAGGAGTTTGAGACCAGCCTGGCCAACAAGGTGAAACCCCGTCTCTACTAAAAATACAAAAATTAGCTGGGTGTGGTGGCAGGCACCTGTAATCCCAGCTACTTGGGAGGCTGAGGCAGGAGAATTGCTTGAACCTGGGAGATAGTGGTTGCAGTGAGCCAAGATCACACCACTGCACTCCAGCCTGGGTGACAAGAGCAAGCGAAACTCTGTCTCAAAAAAAAAAAAAAAAATCCCTTATAATTTTCATTGAAATAATCTGACATTCCTAGTAACCTCCGACACTAAAATTTTCTTCGCTTTTAATAGAAACACAATTCATCATTAATCCATTATCCATTGTTTTGAATTTAATTTCATTTCATCAAAATAATACATATTTTAGTACCAAAGGTCAAAAAGTGCTTGAAGGTTTATAATTAAAAAAAAAAAAAATCCTCTCTCCTCCCCCATTGCTATCTAGATACAGTCATGTCCAACGCTCAGTTCTTTCTTATAGAATATGCACGATATTCCCTCATGTTTCATTTAAGTTAAGGAATATTATGTATATTCTATAAGAAACAGAATGAGGCATTCTATTTCTATTTCCTTAGAAACAGAAATTGGAAATAGAAATATAAATTGGAAACAGAAGTAGAAATTGGAAAGATTGGCCAGCTGCAGTGACTCACACCTGTAATCCCAGCACTTTGGGAAGCCAAGGTGGAGGACTTCTTGAGTCCAGAAGTTTGAGACCAGCCTGGGCAACAGAGCAAGACGCCATCTCTACAAAAAGGTAAACAACTAGCTGGGCGTGGCGGCGCACGCCTGTAGTCCCAGCTACTTGGGAAGCTGTGGTAGAAGAATCCCTTGAGTCCAGGAATTCAAGACTGCAGAATGAGCAGAATGACTGTGCCACTGCACTCCAGCCTGGGCAACAGGGTGAGACCCTGTCGATAGAAAAGAAAAAAAAAAAGAAAGAAAAGAGAAAGAAAGAAGGATTGTCTTTTATTACCTTTTATTTGCTACAGATAACTTCCCTGCCACATCATTCCAATATAGTCAAAGCAACATTTTATTAAACCATCAACAACTTTGTTTTTTATGGAGTTAACAGGTACCTCTCTATATATTTAGGTTTTTTTTCCTAGTGTACCAAACACAAATTCATCCCTTATACTGTCCTATGGAGCTATAAAGCTTTTCTTGACATAGCCAAATGGCTCTGAAATAATCAGTTCTATTTATTTTTTCCTTCAAGATACCCTTCTGTGAATCTTCCACCTTTTGTTCTAATTAGGGCCAGCTGATGCTGTCTTCCTGGGAATTTTCCCATTCACGATCACTTTGTTAATTCCTTCACCTCTCTTCTTTCCTGTACTCAGGAGACATCCTTGGCAAAACTTAATGGTTGCTGGGTCATGATGAAATATTACAGGCACACTAGAGAAGCTGTTTCATTAAGTAGCTATCAGTTTGACAAAACAAGAAACAAAAACAAACAAAAGCTAATTTGTAGAGAGTTTTTTAGATAAAATTGTCCTGTAAAACTTCAAAATCAAGCTTCCTTATCTGTTCATTAATGCTGAGATCTTTGTTTTGTTCCTTCAGGTAAGGCAAATACCCAACATACAGGGATTGTTTAATAAACACTTTCTGGGTTTCTTGTTCGTTCATTTAACGCCTTTGCCATCATGGGGTTTCCATTCCAGACAGGAAGTTAAATACATAATGTTAAATCAGGTCATGATTAATGCTACAAAGAAAATAATGTAGGGTAAGAGGTAAGAGAATGAATGGGGATGAGAGAGAATGTTCAGGGAGGGCGCTCTTCATGGAGGACAGATCAAGAAAGGCCTGTGTGGTGGCAGCCAGCTGGAGCCTAGCACTGCGGTCCAGACGAAAGATCACAGCCTCAACTAGTGTGGTCAAAGGGAGGATGGCGAGTGTTTGCTGAGGGACATATATGGATGGTAGAGCCGACAGTCGTTGCTGATAGATTGAACACAGAATGGCAGCAAAATAAAGGATGGCTCCAACGTCAGTGCTGTCTGAATGAGCCCCTGAGGCTTTTAGAATGCACGGGGTGCCTGCGAGGGTGGCACATTTGGGAATCTAGTTGGCTCTGACTGAAGCTATGGAGAAATGTGGCAAAGAAGTGAGGAAGAAAGGATGCTGAGGTGGGCTTAGGAGGCCCTTTATGAAAGCCTGGCTGTGTTTATAATTGCAGGCAAGAAGGGAAGCTAATGTAATTCAGAAGGATGAAGAGAACTAAATTGAGGAAATAGGTTTTCATTTTTATCAAGCAATTCATCATTGACTACGACTCCACATTAATTCAGCTCTACCCATAAAGCAAAATTAAATTACCCCAAGAAATCAATAAAAACACAGGCAGGGTGGGGAAGACATTCTTGATGAACATTCACACGTCTTTTTTATAAGTATTTGGGAAGAGATTTTGGGCTAAAGGGGTGAAGCATGTTCCCTACATCACTGTAGACCTAGGAAACGAATTCTATTTCTCCTTTTCCCTCCACACAAGCAATCTAACTCCACAATGAAGATAGGGACAGCACATTCTCAGGGGAAATTGACATGGATAGTTCCTGGACTATAGTTCACTCCTATCTGAAGCTCTGAATGTTAACATCCAATGTAGAAATAGCTTTTAGCTTCAGAAATTCCACAGGCCAAAGAACAATGATAACCATTAAGAAGATTGCAACAGGAGCTTTTACCTCCACCCTCTTTTTCAAATACAAAGTTCTCTTGTATCTCTGAGTATCTGGAATGACCACATAGCTCTCCTATCTGAAATAAGACACACAAAACAGGGTACTCTAGCTGACCAGAGAGTGCTGGGATAAAAACACAAAGCTCACTAAAACGGTTAGGGAGGGGAAAAAGCTTATTCACATAGTTTTAATCTATTTTTTTTTTTTTTTTTTTTTGAGACAGAGTCTCGCTCTGTCGCCCAGGCTGGAGTGCAGTGGTGTGATCTCGGCTCACTGCAACCTCCGCCTCTTGGGTTCAAGCGATTCTCCTGCCTCAGCCTCCAGAGTAGCTGGGACTACAGGCGCCTGCCACCACGCCCGGATAATTTTTTGTATTTTTAGTAGAGATGGGGTTTCACCGTGTTAGCCAGGATGGTCTCAATCTCCTGACCTCGTGATCTGCCTGCCTCGGCCTCCCAAAGTGTTGGGATTACAGGCATGAGCCACCGCGCCCGGCCAATGTTTGTATTTTTAGTAGAGACGGGGTTTCACCATATTGGTCAGGCTGGTCTTGAACTCCTGACCTCGTGATCCGCCTGCCTCGGCCTCCCAAAATGCTGGGATTACAGGCATGAGCCACTGCGCCCAGCCTGGTTTTAATCTGTTTTTTAATTAAAAATTTTATTTTACATAAATACACTTTTTGAAAATAATTTTAAGTTTCCATCAACAGCTTCCTTTGGGTAATGTGAACCTCACTTCCACATCTTTGCCAGTTCTCGACTTCCCCAACTCTCCCCTCCAGTGAGCCTGTTATCTGTCTGCGAATACTTTTAAAGAGATACAATTTGTGTGGTTGGAAAGAATAAACAGCCCGGGTTTCAAGAGTCTGAATATCACTCTCTGGAGATTTTGAACACATTGGCTCTATTTCTGACTCAGTTAAAAAAAAAAAAAAGTATCTACCACCCAGGGTAGATGAGGTCATAGAAAGCATTCTGAACCTTACCTGGCAGGTAGCAAATGTACGACAAACTTAAATTGCTATTTTGAAAGCAGAAGTAATATTTACATTCACATCCTTTCTATTTATCATTCTACCACATCCATCTATTGTTACAGAGAATTCCCTCTTCTCATGTGAGGTTAAATTTCCAATCTCATACTTGATTTTTTCCAGGTCAAAAGTCTCATTCTCTTATATGTGTTCCAATTTGTCGAGGCATAACTGAAATGCAAATTTACCCACGTTTTGCCGTTACCCACCTACGGGTTGATAGTATTTATCACATTCCAGTCAGAAAATCTGAAAAATCAAAGCTTCAAATTCCTTCCTTATTCCCTGTGAATTCTTATCTCCTCTCTCTCCTGTAATTCCTTTTCTTGCTTTGTGCAAGATCAAAAAATTAACTGCAGTGAGGTCACTTACCTCTCCTTCTTTCAGCCCTACACAGACTGTTTCAAGCTGACTGCCCTGCATTTCCATTGAAGACAGAAGGAGCTGGTCTAGATTCCTATGAGCTGTGAGATTTCCTGAGCCTCTCCCGCTAATCCTTAACCCAGAAATTTATTAGTCATTCGACTATAAAAAAACTCACAGCTTGACATCCCTGCACATATAAGAGCACTTTTCCCAAGTTATAACTACAGAACAAAACTAGATATCCTACTTTATTGATACATTTGTTGCCCAAGGTACATTTACCATATACAAATACAGAGACATCTTTTCAGTGTAGTGAGATAATCCCAGGCATTCCATAGCACTGGAGGTCCCTCTGGCCAAAGGTTTCCTAAGTCTACTTAGCTCAAATATCCAAGTCTTACACTTTCTTTTTTTTTTTTTTTGAGACAGGGTTTTGCTCTGTCACCCAGGCTGGAGTGCAGTGACGTGATCTTGGCTCACTAAAGCGTCGACCTCCCAGGCTCAAGTGATTCTCCCACTGCAGCTTCCTGAGTATCTGGGACTACAGGTGTGTGCCACCATGCCAGGCTAATTTTTGTATTTTTTGTAGAGACAAGATCTAACCTTGTTGCGTAGGCTGGTCTGGAACTCCTGGACTCAGGCGATCCTCCTGCCTTGGCCTCCCAAAATGCTGAGATTACAGGCATGAGTCACCATGCCTGGCCACTTATCGCTTCCTTTTTTTTTTTTTGAGATGGAGTCTCACTCTGTAGCCCAGGCTGGAGTGCAGCAGCATGATCTTAGCTCACTGCAACCTCCGACTCCCGGGTTCAAGAGACTCTCCTGCCTCAGCCTCCCGAGTAGCTGGGACTACAGGCATGCACCACCATGCCCAGCTAATTTTTGTATTTTGTAAATAGAGAAGGGGTTTCACCATGTTGGTCAGGCTGGTCTTGAATTCCTGACCTTGTGATCTGCCTGCCTTGACCTCCCAAAGTGCTGGGATTACAGGCGTGAGCCACTGCGCCCAGCCCACTTATCACTTCTTAAAGCTAATTCCAATTATACTTTGCCCAATTAACAATCTTCCTAATACAGCCGTTTCATTATAACTAATCCCTAGCACCATCAACACTTTTTTACATTTAGACAGTAAACCATACACTACACTAGAGCCACTGAACAAACCAGCTGTTGTTTTCTATTTCTTGCTTCTGCCAACTTTGCCTGTTTGTCTTGGTTGGATATTGTAATCAACTAAGGAGCTTTGAAAAAAAAAATGATGCCTAGTTTTCAACCTCAAAGATTCTGATATAATTCTTGTGCAGATATGATTTAAATATTAGGATTTATAAAAACTTCTCAGGTAGGCCGGGTGCAGTGGCTCACACCTGTAATCCCAGCACTGTGGGAGGCCAAGGCAGGTGGATCACGAGGTCAGGAGTTCAAGACGAACCTGGCCAAGATGGTGAAACCCCGTCTCTACTAAAAATAAAGGAAATTAGCCAGCCTTGGTGGCAGGCGCCTGTAGTCCCAGCTACTCGGGAGGCTGAGGCAGGAGAATCGCTTGAACCCGGGAGGCGGAGCTTGCAGTGAGCCGAGATCCCGCCGCTGCACTCCAGCCTGGGTGACAGAGCAAGACTCCGTCTCGGGAAAAAAAAAAAAAAAAAGAAAGAAAGAAACACCTGGGCCGGGCGTGGTGGCTCACGCCTGTAATCCAAGCACTATGGGAGGCTGAAGTGGGCGGATCACGAGGTCAGGAGTTTGAGACCAGCGTGGCCACTATGGTGAAACCGCGTCTTTACTAAAAAATACAAAAAACTAGCCGGGCGTGGTGGCGGGTGCCTGTAATCCCAGCAACTCGGGAGGCTGAGGCAGGAGAATCACTTAAACCCAGGAGTCAGAGGTTGCAGTGAGCCGAGATTGCGCCACTGCACTCCAGCCTGGTGACAGAACAAGACTCTGTCTCAAAAAAAAACACTTAGGGGTAGAGCAATGTCTCTCAACATTTTTGTTACATTAGATACAAAACCGGTTAAAACCCCACAGGACTATACAATGAAAACCTTTGAGATGATCTTTTTCTACCAGACCCTTCTACAGATTTTTTGGAGTTTTTTCTTTAATCACGTCCTCCCTCATGAAATTTTCCTACCACGTGTATACTGCATATGTTTATGGACTGGGCTCTTTTGGAGGCCCTAGCCACAGGAATATATACGACTTTTTTCACCTCATGACCCAATTTTTACCAATCGAACTCATGGGTTAGAAGTACAGTCGTGTGTGTGTCGCCCCGGTTCCTGAGAAATGCATCCTTAGGCGATGTTGTCCTTGCGCAAATGTCAGTGTACTCACACACACCTGAATGGCACTGCCTGCTGCACCCGTAGGCTATATGGTATAGTGTAGCCTGTTGCTCCCCTAGGCTATATGGTGTAGCCTGTTGCCCCCCTAGGCTATATGGTGTATACGGTGTAGCCTGTTGCTCCCCTAGACTATATGGTGTAGCCTGTTGCCCCGCTAGGCTGTATGGTGTGGTGTAGCCTGTTGCCCCCCTAGGCTATATGGTGTAGCCTGTTGCCCCCCTGGGCTACAAACCTGTACAGCAGGTTACTGGACTGCATACTGTAACACAATGGATTTGTGTATCTAAACATAGAAAAGGTACAGTAAAAATACAGTATTATAATCTTGTGGGACCACCATCATATATATGATCTATCATTGACCAAAACACTATTATGCAACACTTAACTGTATACATTTAGGGGTAACTTCTGAGGAGTTGATAGTTTTGGCTGTGGACATGAGGTTCACTTAGAGAAGTGAATGAGAAGTGAGATCCTAGGAAGGAACATGAAGTATTTACTACAGGTTTAAAGGGAAAGATGCATTTGGTACAATGGTAGGAAAATGAGGACAGTGCATGTCCTATAGGTCAAGGAAGAATTTTCAAAGGATAAAGAGATTAATAGCACTGACTACTCCTGAGAGCTTGAGTAATATGAAATGGAAGTGGCGGGTGTGGTGGCTCACGCCTGTAATCCCAGCATTCTGGAGGCCGAGGCAGGCAGATCACCTGAGGTCGGGAGTTTGAGACCAGCCTGACCAACATGGAGAAACACCGTCTCTACTAAAAATACAAAATTAGCTGGGCGTGGTGGCACATGCCTGTAATGCCAGCTACCTGGGAGGCTGAGGCAGGAGAATCACTTGAATCCGAGAGGCAGAGGTTGTGGTGAGCCGAGATCGCACCATTGCACTCCAGCCTGGGAAACAAGAATGAAACTCCACCTCAAAAAAAAAAAAAGGAATAAAATCAGTTGGATTTAGCAATATGGAAGCGATTAAGACCTGTAGGCAGAAAGAGACAGAAAGCAAATTGGACTGAACACAGGAGTGGATAGCATAAAACAACACACACACCGGAGTGCATTTGGGAGGTGGAGGCAGGTGGATCACGAGGTCAGGAGTTCGAGACCAGCCTGGCCTATATGGTGAAACCCCATCTCTACTAAAAATACAAAAACTAGCCGGGCGTGGTGGCACATGGCTGTAAACCTAGCTACTCGGGAGGCTGAGGCAGAATTGCTTGAACCCAGGAGGAGGTTGCAGTGAGCCGAGATCACGCCACTGCACTCCAGCCTGGGCGACAGAGCAAGACCCCGTCTCAAAAAAAAAAAAAAAAGAGATATAGTCACACATTTTTTTTTTTTGGAGACAACATCTCGCTCTGTCACCCAGGCTGGAGTGCAATGGTGCAACCATAGCTCACTGTAGCCTCGAACTTCTGGGCTCAAGTGATCCTCCCACCTCACTCATCCCTGTAGCTGGGACCACAGGTGCAAGCCACCATGCCCAGCTAATTTATCTTTTGTAGAGACAATGTCTCCCTGTGCTGCCCAGGCTGGTCGCAAAGTCTTGGCCTCAAGGTGTCATACTGCCTGGGCCTGCTGAAGTGTTCATATTACAGGAGGAACCACCACGTCTGGCCTATATTAGCTTTTTAAAAGTTAATTTTAGAAGGTCCTGATTGAGGAATAGTTTCAATATTGAAAAGAGAAAATGAATCATCTATAGCAGGGGTAGGCAAACTGTGGCCCCTGTTTTTATAAAGTTTTATTGGAAGAGTAGAGCCACATGCATTAATTTAAGAACTGTCCTGGCTGTGTATGCACTACAGCAGCAGAGTTAGTTTCAAGAGGGGCAGTATGACCAATAAAGTCTAAGATATTAATTACCTAGTTTTTTACAGAAAAAGTTTGCCAAGCCCTGATCTCCAGGTGAAGATTTCCTAAAAGCCCTCAGGAATTTGGAGGAAATACAAGGTAGGAAAAAATTGGTTTATTGCAAGAGAGAAGAAAGGAGAAAGAATAGGTGAAGGTGAATTTGCAATTTGTTGCTCAAAAGATGAGAAATGTTGACTGCTGGGCTCCTTGAAAGATCGATCATCTGGAAACCCTGTTGGTCGAACAAAGCTCTAAGTCAGGCTCTCTGTCATAAGCACACAACCCTGACAGTCCTATCAGTGTGTCAGATGGAGAAACAGGGGAAAGACATAGGGTCTGGGTTGGAGGGTTCAAAGGGGGTCTTGCAGGATGTGGAACTAGTTGGAATTGGAGTTTTTGGACATTATGAATGCATTTTTAAAAAATATGGATGAAAGTCTGGGCGAAGTGGCTCACGCCTGTAATCCCAGCACTTTGGGAGGCCGAGTTGGGTGGATCATGAGGTCAGGAGATGGAGACTATCTTGGCTAACATGGTGAAACCCCATCTCTATTGAAAATACAAAAAGTTAGCCAGGCACGGTGGCACATGCCTGTAATCCCAGCTATTCAGGAGGCGGAGGCACGAGAATCGCTTGAACCCAGGAGGCAGAGGTTGCAGTGAGCTGAGATCGTGCCACTGCACTCCAGCCTGGGCGACAGAGTGAGACTCCATCTCAAAAGAAAAAAAACGGATGAAAATGTATAGAATTATGACCAAAATATTTAACTAATAATTTATTATTATGATATTCACAAAGTAAGTTCAATATATTAATTTCCTCTTTGTCTTAAATTCAATATTTGAAGATAATTAGCTGCTAACAAATAACCTGCAGCCAGACGAATATGGTGAAATCCTGTCTCTATAAGAATACAAAAATTAGCCAGCTGTGTTGGCGGGCACCTGTAATCCCAGCTACTTGGGAGGCTGAGGCATGAGAATCCTTTGAACTCTGGAGGTGGAGGTTGCAGTGAGCCAAGATTATGCCATTGCACTCCAGCCTGGGCAACAGAAAAATAAATAAGTAAATAAATAAATAAATAAATAGATAAAACTTGCAAAGCCCTCACTACATGGGTACACTAGGAATTCCTGCACTTTGGAGAAAGAACGCTGATAATGGTTTAACAACATTCTCTGATTTTTCAGTTTTTACTATTATTGTTGGTGTAGGTCAGGGTTTGTCAGCCTCAGCACTACTATGTTTTGAGCTGAATAATTCTTTGTGTGTCAGGCTGTGCTGTCCATCGTAGGATATACAGCCGCATCACTGGCCTCTATTCACTAGATTCCGGTAGCACCACTTTTCTGGTGACAACTAAAAAACTGCTCCAGACATGGTCTAGCTTATTATAAACAATTTTATTTTTATGTTGTGGGTTGTATAGCAATGTTTGATCCAAAGTATTTATTTTAGCTTGAAATTTGCAGTACCTAGACATGGAGACGTCTATTACTGGGTTTTGAACATTAATCAAACATTTATTGCTAAATCATCTCACATTTCCCTTTATGAGTCATCATTATCTTTTCTTTAAAAATTAGGTAAGGGTTTGAAAGCCATTGCTCTGACTTCTTTTTTTTATTTTTATTTTTTTGAGACAGAGTCTTGCTCTGTCGCCAGGCTGGGGTGCAGTGCAGTGGTGCGATCTCAGCTCACTGCAATCTCCACCTCCTGGGTTCAAGCGATTCCCCTGCCTCAGCCTCCCAAGTAGCTGGGACTACAGGGGTACACCACCACGCCCAGCTAACTTTTTGTATTTTAGTAGAGACGGGGTTTCACCAAGTTGGCCACGATGGTCTCGATCTCCTGACCTCGTGATCTGCCCGCCTTGGCTTCCCAAAGTGCTGGGATTACAGGTGTGAGGCATCGCACTTGGTCTGCTCTGAATTCTTCATCTCAGTGTTTCAAATAATTATCTCACTTCCAGCTCACTTATCTGACCTGACCCTGACTTTTCCGATAGAGCCACTTCCCCCAATTCTCCATGTGATTCAGCATCAAGACGTATTGTGACTTTTCCAAGTGTCTATCTTTACCAGAATATACTTATTCACAACTTTTTTTTTTTTTTGAGACGGAGTCTCGCTCTGTCGTCCAGGCTGGAGTGCAGTGGTGTGATCTCGGCTCACTGCAAGCTCTGCCTCCCGGGTTCACGCCATTCTCCTGCCTCAGCCTCCCCAGTAGCTGGGACTACAGGCCACCACACCTGGCTAATTTTTTGTATTTTTACTAGAGATGGGGTTTCACTGTGTTAGCCAGGATGGTCTCGACCTCCTGACCTCGTGATCCGCCTGCCTCGGCCTCCCAAAGTGCAGGGATTACAGGCGTGAGCCACCGCGCCCAGCCTTATTCACATCTTTTAAAAGCACATTTCGAGAATTCGAAATGGTCAAAAATGTCTCCCCAAAAGGCAGATAAGTAAGATCCTACATCTTCCTTGACTCCCACGAGTCAACAGTGGCAATTTTCTGACATTTGCCTTTCGTTCCTTCCTCCTCTGCCTGTCCTAAAGAACTTGGCCTCCACGAGCCAGAGCCCACCTACAGAGGGCCATGTACATGATATGCTGCTTCTATTTTCTGTGGGAACTGACTTGCATTTTGAGAACATTTGAGTAAAACTGGACCACCGTTCCACCTAGTCATGCTCATTACAATAGATCCCTGTGCAACACGAGTCAAGGCAGAGCTTGCTTTTTGATCTGATGATGGTCTAGATTTAATTCCTTCTCCTTGTTACTAGATATGTAACAGCAATGTCACTTTAGAAAAAACAAATCAGCTCTCTGAGCATCAGTTTCCACATATGAGTAATAAGATTAATGCACACTCATAGGTTGTTAAAAACATTAAAGGAGATAAAGTATGATAGAACTTAAACATAAAAGTCCCTATGTAGATACTTATTTTCTCAGCATTATACAATCATCCCTGAGCAAGGATGTAAGAGAAGGCATTTGCCAGTAGACCACCAAACAGAGAAAGAAGAGGGTGAACACCAGGCATCATTGGTATTACTTACCTCATTGAAACCATTACCTATTGGGCTTCTTCTAATAAATCAAATTGTTCCTATCAGAAAGAGAGGTAGGCCGGGCGTGGTGGCTCACACCTGTAATTCCAGCACTTTGGGAGGCTGAGGCTGCTGGATCTCTTGAGGTCAGGAGATCGAGACCATCCTGGCCAACATGGTGAAACCCCGCCTCTACTAAAAATACAAAAATTAGCTGGGCGTGGTGGTGGGCACCTGTAATCCCAGCTACTCGGGAGGGTGAGGCAGGAGAACTGCTTGAACCCGGGGAGGTTGTGGTGAGCCGAGATCAAGCCACTGCACTCCAGCCTGGGTGACAAGAGCGAAATTCCATCTCAAAAAAAAGAAAAAGAAAAGAAAATTTAAAAATATTCACATTTTCCACAACTCCTCCTTCTTATCCACATAAAATATCTATATAAATTATTATTCTCTATTTGGAATAAAATATTTTAGGAAGTCCTGATACTCACTGTCAGTAATGGGATGTCTCTGTTCTGCACGGTGGCAAGCTCACATCTAAAATCCTGCCTTCATTCCTGATTATACCTGATTCTGCAAATGTTTTCAGAAATATATCGAGTTCCTAACCTAGTTCTAAGGACCCCAGACTATATTTCTTCTCTAATTCCCCAACCTTACGATGCATATGCATTTTTTCTCATTAGCATAGCATCTCCCCGTTATTATCATTCATGATTCAGGTTAAGTGAAACCTCTTCCACTACACACAGGTGATGACAGCTACACAAATGCAAAGGCTCTGGATATTAAATCAGGCTCCAATTCCTGGAACACTTTTTATTGGGTTAGTTTACACAAATTCTTTCAGTCTTGTTCTTCAACTTTCTAGTGACTCGTGGTCTTGGATTTCGCACACAGAAGATTAAGGGCTAACAGTAGCATCGCAAGAAGGACCACGTTGTGGGGAGATGGTGAGGGAGTCTGGACTTGTGTCTCCATTTGGGATACAGAGGGAAAACACAGGCCTGAGAGCTCCTTGGAAAGCGCAATGGGAGAAATTGTAAATGAGGGACGTCTCGGTCACATTGTAGAATGATATCTGCCCATGGTCACAGTCAAGGAAAACCCCAACTGTGTCCAAATTCTTTTCCAGGAAGAGCCTTTTCAGAGGGGGGAAGACCCAGAGGGTACACTCGGTCCCCATCACTGACCCCGTGAGCAAGACTTTCTCTCCGGAAGCTATGGCCGTGCTGCCCCTTGTGTCTGCAGAGCTGTGGTATATGCCCACTTGCCACCTGGTTGCCTTTTCCACGTCCACCTCCCAGTAGTGCCTCCCTGAGGTGAAGCTCTCCGCAGCCAGCACCATGGCACTGAAGTCCAATCGTTCTGGGTTGCCAGCCCCATCTTGCTGCCCATGTCTCAATCTCATAGTTCTCAGGTCCTCAGATAGTGCCAGGCAAGGATGAGCTGTTTCAGGATCCAACGTTAAATGTCCTACCAGGAGAGAAAACCCTCGTTAACCTAGGAGTTCACCACTGCCAATGCCAGAGACATGATTTCTAACATGCCTGGGTTTCCCACTGAGTGGGCACAAGTCCCAGGCCCAGATACGGGAGAGGTAATTTGGGAGGGTCCAGGAAAAGGAACCGCTAAACTTCAATATGGACCTCATGGAGGAAAAAGTCCATAAGATATGGAGAGGGACACAGTCTACCTGAGCAGGAAGAATAAAACAAAGACGAATGAGCTAAGGAAGGTTTAAAACACCTTCACCCAACGTGGTGCTGTGGCCCACGAGGTCAGGAGTTCAAGACCAACCTGGCCAAGATGGTGAAACCCCGTCTCTACTAAAAAATACAAAAATTAGCCGGGCGTGGTGGTGGGCGCCTGTAATTCCAGCTACTCGGGAGGCTGAGGCAGAAAATTGCTCGAACCCAGGAGACGGAGATTGCAGTGAGCCGAGATCGCACCACTGCACTCCAGCCTGGGCGACAGAGCAAGACTCCATCTCAAAACAAACAAACACACAAACAAACAAAAAACACCTTCACCCCAGAGGCTGTCAAACTGTCCTGGTGCCAAGTTCCACCCAGATATCACTTGGGGCCCAACCCTGGTCTTCTACAGATCTCCAAGCCTGGAGCGGCTGGAGGAGTTGGCTAGCAGCAACTCATTCATGGCCCTCCCAATGCCGTACTCTACACATCTTAAATATCCCCACAGGGTGACATAGAGGCCTGGAAATTGCTGACAACAGGCCCTGGACATCAGGCAGTACATCAGAGAATTTATCAGCAGAGGATAGAATACCTGTGAGGACCCTCCAGAAACTCACGCTGAGAATACGCAGGTTCAATGAATTCCTCACACCTGCATGAATACGCCTTCTTCCTATCTCTGACTGTTCCTCTCATCTCTTTCTGCCCGAACTCTAACTATTGTGATCTTTCAGGGCTTGGTCCTGGGACTTCTTCTTTCAAGTAGTATATTCTCCTTCACTGCCCCCAGGTAACTGTGCATAGCTTCAGTTTTAAACATCTCTGTATTTGTGACTCACTCCATAAACAGCTAAATACCAGTTGGAAAAAACACTGGAATTTCAAACATAATACACCCAAAATGGAACTTCAACGCCATCCTTCTGCAGTCTCTACTTCTCAGTTCACAGCTCCCTTATTGCTTCAGTTGGCTAAGTCATAAACCTGGAAGGCCTTTATTTCCTACTTTCTGTAACGTGGAATCCAGCTTAATTTCTATTATTTGACTGAAGTAAATTTAATTAACTTAAATCTCTGAATTTGAAGCCCAAATCACATTATTAGGGTGGTCTCAACAGCTACAGGTCTTGAATTTTTAAAAAATTGTCTGAGACTCTCAGTATTTCCAGGAGACTGGCAGAAACAAATGCAAATTATCTCTGGAAAAATGCACAGCTGTGGCTGGGCACAGTGGCTCACGCTTGTAATCCCAGCACTTTAGGAGGCCAAGGCGGACAGATCACTTGAGGCCAGGACTTTGAGACCAGCCTGGTGAAAACCCATCTCTATTAAAATTACAAAAATTAGCCAGGCCTGGTGGCAGCCTGTAATCCCAGCTACTCAGGAAGGTGAGGCAGGAGCATCGCTTGCATCTGGGAGGCAGAGGTTGCAGTGAGCCGAGATCATGCCACTGCACTCCAGCCTGAGCAACAGAGCGAGGCTCATCTCAAAAACAAAAACAAAAAAGGTTGAAGAAGAAAAAACAGGAACATCTCAAGAGAAAAAGAACTTGATAAATTCAACATTGATTCATAAAAATTCTTAATAAACCAGAAATAAAGGGGGACATCCTCAATTTGATGAAAGGCAGCCATAAAAAAAAACTATAGCTAGGGCCAGGTGCAGTGGCTCACACCTTTAATCCCAGCACTTTGGGAGCCCGAGGCAGGCAGATCACGAGGTTGGGAGTTCGAGACTAGCCTAACCAACACAGTGAAACCCCGTATCTACTAAAAATACAAAAATTAGCTGAGTGTGGTGGCACTCAGTAGCCCCAGCTACTCGGGAGGTTGAGGCAGGAGAATCGTTTGAATCTGGGAGGAAGAGGTTGCAGTGAGCTGAGACTTCGTCATCGCACTCCAGCCTGGGTGACAGAGCCAGACACCATCTCAAAAAAAACAAAAAAACAAAAACAAAAACAAAAAACACAAACAACAACAAAAAGCCCTATAGCTGTATCAGAATTTAGAGTGAAAAGACTCAATGTTTTCTTTCTTCCTAAGATCGAGAATAAGCAAGTGTCCACTCTCACCACTTCTATTCAACACACTGCAGGTCTGAGCCAGTATAATAAGGCAAGAAAAATGCAGAAAAGGCTTACAGACTGGAAAGGCAGAAATAAAGCTATCTATACTCATATACTGCATGACTTTGTAGAAAATCCCGAAGGATCTATTTATAGAAATCCACTGTCTAATGAGTGAGTTTTGCATAGTTATAGGGTACAAATGTCAATATATATAAAACAATTCCATTTCTATATACTTGTAATGAACTAGAAATGAGTGAAATGTCAATTAGAAATTGATATTTTAAAATACCGTTTACAGTGGCAGTAAAAAACATAAAATACTTAGGGATACATCTCCAAATACATATAACATTTTATGCTGAAAGTGACAAAACAATGATAAGAGAAATCGAAGACCTAAACAAATGGAGATATTTTGTATTCCTGGACTGAAAGCACTAAATATTGTCAAGATGTCAATTCTCCCCAAATTGATCTACGGATTCAATGTAATATCAATAAAAATCCCAGCGGTCCATTTTGAAGAAGCCAACAAGCTGATTTCAAAATTTATGTGGAAAAGCAAACAACCGACAGTAGCCAAAACTATTCTGAAAAAGAATAAATTTGGAGAATGCACAGTACCTGCTTTCAGGACTTCCTACAGAGTTATCAATCAAGCCAATGTGCTATTGGCAAAGGGTTAGAGTCAACCATCAATAGACCTATTAGAGTCACAAATAGACCTGATCACATATACCAGTTGATTTCCAACAAAGGGGCCAAGTAAATTGAATGGATGAGGGTGGTGTTTTTAACAAATGAAACTGGAACAAATGGATACACATGAGTCAAAAAATAAAAATAAAAGGCGGGAGGAGGAGAGGGTTTGCACCATTCTGTGAACTGCATAGATGTTAACTCTAAGTGGCTCATAGGCCGCGATGTAAAACCTAAAACCATAAAACTTCTAGAAGGAAATCTTTGTTGGCTTTGGCAAAATTTCTTAAATAAGACACAAAAAGCAGAAGTCATAAAAGAAAAAACTTGATAAATTGAACTTCATCAAAATGCAAAACCTCTACACTTCAAAAGACAGTATTAGGAAAATGAGAATATAAACCATGCTGGGAGGAAATATTTGCCAAACTTATCTGATAAATGAATGCTAAACAGAATATATAAAGAAATTACAAAACTCAAGAAACATACAACCCAATTTAGAAAAGGGGTTTGTACATGTATTTCACCAAAGTTGAGATAGAGGGAAAATAAACATATGAAAATATGCTCAACATCATTAGTCATTCTGGAAATGCAAATTAAAACGAGATACCACTACCCATCTGTCGGGTCAGATGTAGTAAAACAAACTGACAATACCAAACTCTGGTGAGAATATAGAGTAACTGAATCTTTCGCACGTTATTGGTGGCAAGGCAAAATGACACAGGCAGTTTTGGAAAACAAGTTTGGCAATCCCACCCTTAGATAGTCAATCAAGAACTATGAAGCTGTGCCCACACAAAAATCTGCTGCTAATATTTACAGCACAGAGCTGGAAACAACCCATGTCCATAGAATTGCGAAAGGATAAGTAAATTATGGTATATTTATACAATGGAATATTATCAACAATAAAAAGGAAGAAACTACTGATACATGAAGCAGCCTGGACTTCCATATGTCAACTGCAGTATGCTGTCAGCCTCGAAAGGCCACGCATTGTAGGATTCCATCGATAGGACACTCTGGGAAAGGCAAAGCTATAAGGACAGGAGATATAAACCCTTTGTTATACATGCTGAATTTCTCCCCCAGAAGTTTTAAATTTTTAAGCAGTGGAATCTGCCTGCAATCATGTTTCATGGTTGGGAAACTGGTAAAGAATCTGCAGCCAGGCGTGGTGGCTCATGCCTGTAATCCCAGCACTTTGGGAGCCCAAGGCATGCGGATCACCTGAGATCAGGAGTTTAAGACCAGCCTGACCAACATGGTAAGACCTCGTCTCATACAGTTATTTTTGTGATCCTTACCTAATATGTATAAAATATTAAGCTCTCCAGTCTCCTAAAATTTTTATTTATTTATTTATTTATTTATTTTAAGACAGAGTCTTGTTCTGTTGCCCAGGCTGGAGTGCAGTGGTGTGATCTCAGCTCACTACAACCTCTGCCTCCCGGGTTCAAACAATTCTCCTGCCTCAGCCACTCGAGTAGCAGGGGCTACAGGCATGCACTACCATAACCGGCTAATTTTCGTATTTTTTGTAGAGACGGGATTTCACCATGTTGGTTAGGCTGGTCTCAAACTCCTAGCCTCAGGCAAACCGCCTGCCTTGGCCTCCCAAAGTGCTGGGATTACAGGAGTGACCCACTGTGCCAGCCTAAAATTTTTAAATTATTGGAATTTGTTTTCATTTATGGCAGGATAGTCACCTGATTCTCAAATATAGAACAGTGCCCTGTGAGCGTTCACACGTGTCAACTTACTCTGGAGTACTCTGAACATGCTGCTGAGTCCTCTTATGTGGCATAAACTCAGGTCTGTGATATGAGCGGGCTCCAGATGCTCAAGCAGCAGTGACTTGCTCCTGAAGAGAAAGGACAGCCTCAGTCATCTGCACAGACCACAGGCCCCTTGGTCTAGTGGATGGATCCCATTACATCCTACCAGCAAATGCAATCTCCTTATCCCAATCAACATCTTACTGGACTCTGATTCTCACCCAATTGTATCCAAAATGAAAACTCACCTTTCTAAAGAGTATTTTGCATTCTAAGGGAAAGAAAAGAGACCAGGTTACTACTGGGTTTTTGAGCTGTCTTTTGCAATCTGTGCCCAGGAAAATATCCTCTTACAATGAACTCAATTTCCATGTCATTTCTTCAGCCTCATCATGCTAGTTATCAGATGAACAAATTCTAACATGGAAATAGAAAAAGTCAGAAAAATGCATGAAATCATTTTGTTGTAGTCCCACGGGAAAGGTTTTCTTTCCCTCACCCCAGCCACCTTACTCGGAGCCATCATTTCTCAGTCTTCAGACGGGGGCATCTATCTGCTTTCCATGCAGGAGGTGGCCAGAGTTGAGCAGGTGAAGGGGCCACTGGCTGGGAGGGCAGTGGGAGCCAGGCAGAGCCACACCTGCCTGCATGCTCAAGAACTGAGCTGCTTCCTAAGGATTTACCTGCAGACGCTTTCCAGATGAGCGCATTCACTTGCAATTATAAGCCCAGGAGAGGGATATGGACAATCTTAAAAAGATAGTAAGGCCAGGCGCGGTGGCTCACGCCTGGAATCCCAGCACTTTGGGAGGCCAAGGTGGGCGTATAACCTGAGGTCAGGAGTTTGAGACCAGCCTGACCAACATGGTGAAACCCCGTCTCTACTAAAAATACAAAAATTAGCTGGGCATGGTGGTAGGCACCTGTAATCCCAACTACTGAGGAGGCTGAGGCAGGAGAATCGCCGGGGGAGGCGGAGGTTACAGTGAGCCGAAATTTCGCCACTGCACTCCAGCCTGGGTGATAGAGCGAGACTCTGTCTCAGAAAAAAAAAAAAAAAATGGTAATCCACTTTCCGAAAGGCAATGTATGTTACTGTACAAAATTCAAAATTCAAAATATGCAATACTTACCATAGACTGAGTAGCTTCTGTACAACAGAAATTCATTTCTCGCAGTTCTGGAGGCCGGGAATTTCGAGATCAAGGCACCGGCAGATTCAGTGTCCGGAGATGGCTCCATCCCTCCTAGGTAGCCTCCATCTCCAGCCTCACAAGCTGAAGGGGCAAGGTCTTCCTCGGCCTCTTTTATAAGATCCCTAATGCCATTCACAGGGGCTCTGCCCCTAGGCCCCACTCACTACCCAAAGGCCCCACCTCCCAAACCATCGCCTTGGGGGACAGGATTTCAACATATGTATTTTGGAGGGACACAAACATTCAGACCACAGCAGATAATCTCACCCTTGTTTCAAGATTATCACAGATGACTATATATTTATTTATTTTTTGCCAGAAAGTCTGTAAATGTTAGCAACCACACATGTATATGTGTGTATATACATACTTATTATCCAAAGATCAAACAAAAAGCAGTCTGCATCTTTCTTTTTCACTTAATCAGTGCTTGAAGATACTCTTTTAGTGTCTATAGAGCTGTTTTATTCTTTATGATTACAGAGTATTTCATTGCATGGATGTATCATAATTTGACTAATCAATGATTAACCACACTGTGTCACATCTCAACCCTAACTTACTGCTGATAATTTTAAGGTGAGAATTCATCTCATGAAGCAGCTCCACACTACCCCACGAAGCTATGACCATTCCTAAAGCTTTTGGCAGCTAAAAAATAGTCGTGTAGCCTTCTTTTGTGGTTGAAGATCATTGGATATTGTGTTCTGGCAGCAACCCCTAATGAGTACTGTCCACTTCTCATTTCTCAAATACTGGAATGAATTTTATTTTCTTTTTCCCAGCATCTTACCTTGAGCAATGCTAAGGCGCCTTCCCCACACTTTTTCTCAAGCTCCACGATGAGCTTTCGGAGGCTGCAGATCTGTTCAGAAACCCTGGCTTCACTCTCCTTCAGTTTCTTCATGTTCTCTCTCCCCACAAGGCCTAGTCTCTGCAGAAGCATCTCTTTGTTACTATTCAACAACCTCAAGTTCAGGAACAAGAGCTTGGTAACTTCTCCTATAGATTAATTCAACCATGTCTTTAAAAACCTGCTTTTCGATTGGGCGCGGTGGCTCACGCCTGTAATCTCAGCACTTTGGGTGGCCGAGGCTGGCAGATCACAAGGTCAGGTGTTCGAGACCAGCCTGGCCAACATGGTGAAACCCGGTCTCCACTAAAAGTACAAAAATTAGCCTGGCATAGTGGTGGCGGGTGCCTGTAATCCCAGCCACTCAGGAGGCTGAGGCAGGAGAATCGCTTGAACCCAGGAGGCAGAGGTTGCAGTGAGCCAAGATCGTGCCACTGCACTCCAGCCTGAGCGACAGAGCAAGCCTCCATCTCAAAAACAAAACAAACAAAACAAAAAGACAAAAATGAAAACAAAAACAAAAAAACAAACCTGCTTTTCTGCCTGCTACCCCAGGAATAGACATAATTAGGTAAGGCCATGATATTCTTCTGTTGAAGCAAGATTCCTCTCAAGAGAGTTGATTCTTTGTCCCCTATTATGTATGTTTAAGCTGACACAGATGTGTGTGCACGCAGCCCTTACTCACATTAACATGCACCTAAAACATTTCATGTTTTTTTCTGTGGCTGTTTGTTCAGAAGGTTCCCTATTTTTTCATTAACTTGAAATCAATTAAAATTAAGTTATATAGATTAACAAATAAGAAATAATGATGTTACTGATATCTGTTTTCTTTTTATCCTTGCACGTATACTCTACGTAGGTAGTCACATAAGCAACATGAGTATGTTATTTAGGGGGAAAAAACATAAACATAAGTGATAGTTTATTATATTTGATTACTAATCTGACAACTTACTTTTTTCTTGGAGAACATTCCTTATTCATGTACACAGAGCCATGACACCATCTTAACATGCTGAAGAGTATTCTTCCATGTATGTATGGAGCACATTTTGTGAGTCTTCTATTGACAAACATAGGGTGTTTCTAACCTCTTGCTATGAATAAATGTTATAATTGTAATATCTGCTACTCATCAACTGCTTAACATGAACAAAACACTATTTAATAAGCTTTAGCAGATTATTTCACTCAAATCTCACAATAATTTTATAAATTAGGGGCCATTGTTATATCCAGTTTACAGCTAAAGGAACCAAGTCAAAGGTTAAGCAGCAGGTCGTAGGCCACCCAGGAGCCAGTAAACAGCTGGCTCAGATAGGAACTCCGTTCATCCGGCTTCAAAGGTGAATTCTAGGCTGGGTGCGGTGGCTCACGGCTGTAATCCCAGCACTTTGGGAGGCTGAGGTGGGTGGATCATGAGGTCAGGAGATCGAGACCATCCTGGCTAACACAGTGAAACCCCGTCTCTACTAAATATACAAAAAATTAGCCGGGCACGGTGGCGGGCACCTGTAATCCCAGCTACTTGGGAGGCTGAGGCAGGAGAATGGCGTGAACCCGGGAGGCGGAGCTTGCAGTGAGCTGAGATTGCGCCACTGCACTCCAGCATGGAGACAGAGCCAGACTCCGTCTCAAAAAAAAAAAAAAAAAAAAAAGGTGAATTCTAAACCATGGCTCTAAACTGAAACTCAGTTTCAGTGTTGCCTTACCCAGGTGTCTTTTTCTATGTGTGTAAGTTTATTTGAAGCATAATACAGTAATATGTGTACAAATATATTTATAGCTATATTGTGCTTTATTTATGTCTTTTTGTATGCATGTCAACATAAATTCATAGAAATGGAGTTGCCAGGTAGGTATATAATTCATTTAATACATGTGTGGTTGTCACTGGCTATGTTATTTTGGAATTGACATAATGTTTAGCTCTTCTTTTTCTCATTTCTCAAATATGAGGATGTTGTTTTCAACATCTCACCTGTAGCATTTCCTGGAACATCTCCTCTAGCTCGGTGGCAAGCTTGATCACTTGATTCAGAAGGGCTGCTCTCAAGTTCAAGTCAGATACGCATTCCTGCTGTCTCTGGAGATTCTGCTCACACTCTTCATTCAACAACCGGAGTCTCATACTATACTCAGACTCAATCATCTTTTTAAAATTTTGTTCCTCTTCCTTCCTCATATAGACATGATAGACTTCAGGTTAAACATGATAGATTAACACCACACACACACACACGTTATAATAGTTATTTTTATATATATATATATATATATATATATATATATATATATTACACTGACCACAATGTATTCTTTCCATCTCTAACCCCAATGTAAAGACAAGGAAGGCTGGGCACAGTGGCTTACACCTGTAATCCCAGCACTTTGGGAGGCCAAAGTGGGCGGATCACGAGGTCAGGAGATCGACACCATACTGGCCAACATGGTGAAACCCTGTCTCTACTAAAAATACAAAAATTAGCTAGGCATGGTGGCACATGCCTGTAATCCCAGCTACTCGGGAGGCTGAGGCAGGAGAATCGCTTGAACCCGGGAGGCAGAGGTTGCAGTGAGCCGAGATTGCGCCACTGCACTCCAGCCTGGCAACAGAGCTAGACTCTGTCTCAAAAAAAAAAAAAAAAAAAGTCAAGGAAATATAAAGTACAGAAGAAAAGGAATAAACCCAAAGGAGAAATGGAATTTGAGTCAACATCAGCCAAGACATCAACACAATTTCAGAACATAAAATGGAGACGAAGAAATGTTCATCAATAAGGAAAAACTAAGGAAGCTACAGCCTCTGTCAACACAGAGGAGGAGACCAGGACATTTGAAAAGGGCCAGTGGGATTTGGTGATGCTTGGGTAAGAGTTGTGGGAAAAAAAGGAGTCATGGATGAAAAACACCGAAAATTTTAGACTAAGCAACTGGAAGAATGGAATTACTAAAATATATAGAGAGAATCTATGGAATGGCTGGATTCCAGAAGTGAGGAGTGTGCGTTAGTTCGGGATGTGATGAATTTGATTAGTCAATTAGACATCCAAGTAAAGATGGTAAGTAGGAAATTGGACATGAAGTCTACCACCTTTTGGAAGTCTGAGCTAGGGATATATATTTGGGAGTAGTCATCTTAGAGATGCTTAAATAGCATCTCTATTAAGCTATTTAAGATTCAATGAAATTGAATCCGGGCTCACGTCTGTAATCCCAGCACTTTGGGAGGCTGAGGCAGGTGGATCATGAGGTCAGCAGTTTGAGACCAGCCTGACCAACGTGGTGAAACCCTGTCTCTACTAAAAATACAAAAATTAGCCAGGCATGATGACGGGCACCTGTAATGTCAGCTACCTGGGAGACTAAGGCAGGAGAATCGCTTGAACCCGGGAGGCGGAGGTTGCAGTGAGCCGAGATCGCATCACTGAACTCTAGCCCGAGCAAAAAGAGCGAAGCTCCGTCTCAAAAATCAAGATTTATCAAGAACCTGACCACTTCTCACCACCTCTCTACCTGTCCCCCAGCTCACCTTCATCTCTCTCTAATTATTGCAAGTCCCTTTGCACATCTCTCCACCTCTGCTTTTACTATCTTAATGTCTATTTTCGTTTGGCAGCTAGCATGTTTCTATGAAAATGGAAGTTAAATCTTGTCAATCTTCTGTTCGAAATCTTCCAGTGGTTTTGAACCTTGTATTTCATTGAAGGCTAGCCACCCTAAATGACTGACCGCCTTCTTCTGATCTCATCACCTACAGCCCCCATTTCCTTACACAGCTCCAGCCAGACACATGGCAGCCTCCAGGCCTTTCCTCTGCCTAGAATATTCCCCCCCAAGAAAACTGCATGGCCCAATCCCTCACCTCCTTCAGTGCCACCTTCTGAATAACAAGGTTCTGATCACTTTATTTAAAAGCTCACTCCATTGCTTTCTTTCTCACTTAAAAAAAATTTTTTTAAACACTTCCCATGTAACATACTATACATTAAACTTATTTTGTTTATATCCACTAGAATGCAAATTCCACAAAAGCAGAACTGTTTTTTTTGTTTTCCATTGACGAGCCCCTAGCACCTTGCATAGTCCCGGGCAAACAGTGGGATCTCAGTATTTGCTGAACACGTGGTGCTTGGAACTGAAAAAAAAGGGGAATCAGCTGAAAAATTCTTACCTAGCCAGGCAATCCTCCTCCACTATCTTCCCTAACTAGGCATTTATTTCCTTTAAAAATTGAGGGAGAGAAAAGATCCAGAATCAGGGATACCTTGCACAGAATAGGATTAAGTATGAAGATACAGGCTGAAATTAGAAATGAAATATGCCTAACAGGTGGTGAACCCTCAAATCTGAATAGCAATTCTCAAATTGCTCTTTAAAGGGTTTCAGAATTTATGTGGCAACCAGAAGTACAAGAGATGCTCATTCTCCTATGTCATTGTTATAAACGGTGTCGTTAATCTTTTTGATCATTGCAAATAGCATTGCAAATGCCATTTTACTCACCATATTATTTGTATTTCTCTTACCATGAACAAAGTTCAAATTCTTTCAATGTATTTAAAATATATTTACACTTTCTTTTCTGCAAACTCTTATTCGATCGTTTTTTAAAATTAAATTTCTAGTCTTTTCATTACTTTTTTTATTTTTATTTTTTTTGAGATGGAGTCTTGCTCTGTGGCCTAGGCTGGAGTCCAGTAGTGTGATCTCGGCTCACTGCAACCTCTGCCTCCCAGTTCAAGCGATTCTTCTGCCTCAGCCTCCCGAGTAGCTGGATTACAGGCTTATGCAACCACACCCAGCTAATTTTTGTATTTTTAGTAGAGATGGGATTTCACCATGTTGGCCAGGCTGGTCTCAAACTCCTGACCTCAAGTGATCCGCCCTCCTCAGCTTCCCAAAGTGCTGGGATTACAGGGGTGAGCCACCACGCCCAGCTTCTTACTGACTTTAAAGAGCTTTTTATACATTAAGATATTAGCACTTTTCCTTCCTATAGATTTCACATTTTTCCTGCTTTGTGATTTGTCTTTTGACTTTGTTTATGATACACTATTTTCTAACAACATTACTGGTAATTTTCCCCCAAGAATCAAGATAAGCACTCACTGACCTGAATCATCGCCATTCTTTCTCGCTCATCAGTCAATATGCTTTTAGCTGCTTCAAGTTTCTCCCTCGATGTGTTCAATATTTCCTGGAATAACTTCTATAGAGAAAGCACAGAATTCCAGGTGAGATCATTGATTTAGAACAGTTGGATTCCTAACCTTAAACAGCCAACAACTCTGAGTATATATTTTCTTAGCCTTTAGGTTGAAGGTTCAACGAACTTATCTAATATTCTGTAATAAACATCAACTAAGGTAATGGTTTTGGAAGACCAGAATGTCTGTCCATTTCATCCATATAGGAGTTGGCTAGAGTGTTTTGGGATTTGCGTGAATCTTACCCTGTAATTCTCAGCCGCCTCTTGTATCCCACACACCATGTGATGTTTGTGCTCCTGGGACTGGAAGCATTTGCTGCAGAGTGTGATTTGGTCAACATCACAGAACAGCCGTGTTGGTTCCAGGTGTGTTTCACAATAAGCATCTTCTGTGATGTTGTGCTGTAACTGAGGGCTGAGCCTTTTGGACATCCTGGTAGGGGTCCCTAGTTGAAGACTGGACTGTTTGCTTCTACTGAGGTATTTCCCTGCACTGTGAATGAGAAAAAATGGTGGCTTCCTTTGTTTTCTGGAGCAGGCACACACACTTGGCAACTTCAGGGTCCACGAAGATCCAAGGAAATAAGTCCACGCAGACAGAGCGGGTCGGAGCTCTGGACTCCTCAAATCCAACAAACTTCTGGCAGCTGCCTGCTTGGGGAAAAGACAGAGTTAGGCCAGTGTTCTAAGACCAGCGGGTCTCCCTCAGGTCTTCTGACAATCTTGGGCAATAGGCTGAAAATTAATTACAAGGAACAGTACTCACCTATGAGTCATTCGGGGAAAACGGTGCTCAAAAGGCATCGCGCTAATTACTGAAGGAGCTTCAGGACTAGAGTGAGGTAACAGTACGAAAGAAGTTCATTGATAGAATTACAGAAAAAAAACCACAACTATCTGAAAAAGTTATTAAAATACTTTCCCTTTGAGAGACAGGGTCTTGCTCTGTCGCCCAGTCTAGAGTACAGTGGCGTGACCACGGCTCACTGCAGCCTCCGGAACTCCCACGCTCCAGCGATCCTCCCACCTCAGCTTCCGGAGTAGCTGGGACTACAGGCTCGAGCCACCACAGGCGGCTCAAAACACAGTGCAACAGAAGGAATGGGGAAGCAAATAAGGGAAAACAGCTCCTCTTTTTTTTTTGAGACGGAGTCTGGCTCTGTCACCCAGGCTGGAGTGCGGTGGCGCCATCTCGGCTCCCTGCAAGCTCCGCCTCCCGGGTTCCCGCCATTCTCCTGCCTCAGCCTCCCGAGTAGCTGGGACTACAGGCGCCGCCACCACGCCCGGGTAATTTTTTGTATTTTTTTAGTAGAGACGGGGTTTCACCGTGTTAGCCAGGATGGTCTCGATCTCCTGACCTCGTGATTCGCCCTCCCCGGCCTCCCAAAGTGCTGGGATTACAGGCGTGAGCCACCGCGCCCGGCCGAAAACGGCTCTTCTAAGAAGCCATCAATTAAAGAGATTTGCAAAACAGTGAAGCCAAAGCCACTGTTCTCAATAATTGTTTCCGAAATAAAATTGCAGGAGTGACGTGACGCGAAGTCCGCAGTCTGGCCGTGAGCGCCCTCGCTCCTTCCTCTTTGACTCCATCTTCGCGGTGGCGGCAGCCGGAACCGCCGTTCAGTCACCAACATGCGGTTCTTGGTCCGCGCCCTGGAGCTACACGCCCTCCAGGTGACCGGCCAGGAGACGGTCTCCCAGGTCGCGGCTCAGGGGGCGCCACTGGAGGGCCTCGCCCCGGAAGATCTATCGTGCTCCTGGCAGGCGCGCCCCTGCAGGGCGAGGCCACCCTGGACCAGGGCGAGGCCACCCTGGACCAGGGCGAGGCCACCCTGGACCAGGGCGAGGCCACCCTGGACCAGGGCGAGGCCACCCTGGACCAGGGCGAGGCCACCCTGGACCAGGGCGAAGTGGGAGGCCAAGTCCGTGGTTCCCCGGCCCGCGCTGGGAAAGTGACAGGTCAGACTCTTACTAAGGTGGCCAAGCGAGAAGACAGGCCGGGCTGAGCCGCGGATGCAGTACCACAGGCGCTTTGTCAACGTTGTGCCCATCTTTGGCAAGAAGAAGGGCCCCAATGCCCTTCTTAAGTCCTTTGTAATTCTGGCTTTCTCTATTAAAAAAGCCACTTAGCTCGAAATTTTTTTTTTCAGGAAAATGTTTTTGTTTTTATTATTTTATTAACTTATTTATTTTTGAGACAGAATCTCAGTCTGTCGCCCAGGCTGGAGTGCAGTGGCACGATCTCGGCTCACTGCAACCTCCACCTCCCGGGTTCAACCGATTCTCCTGCCTCAGCCTCCCGAGTAGCTGGGACTACAGGTCCGTGAAACCACACCCAGCTAATTTTTTGTATTTTTAGTAGAGACGGGGTTTCACCGTGTTGGCCACACTGATCTCGAACTCCTGACCTCAGGTCATCCGCCTGCCTCAGCCTCACAAAGTGCTGGGATTACAGGTGTGACCCACCGTGCCTGGCTTGTTTTTATTATTTTAAATGAATAATTATAAAATGCAGTTTTAAATTTCTAATACAGTAAACATAGATATTAACTCTCATAAAAGCTTATTGGGATCTTCGTCAATAATGAGTGCAAAGGAGTACTGATTCCAAAAAGTCGAGAATCTTGGCCTGAAAAGGCATATTCCCCACAAATAGGGCTGTGAATGAATGCATCCATAATTTTGATATGTTTTGTCAGTTTCCCAAGCACAAAAGTTGTACAATTTTGCACTCCAAGCAACAAATTAAAAAGATGTTAAACTTTTGGATCATTGCCCACTGGCTGGGTGAGAAATAGTATATTCATATATTTTCAACTTCCATCTGTTCTATTATTAATATGTCTAAGCCTTTTATTTTCATATGCTAAAAAACCATTTTCATTTCTTTTGCTGCGAACTCTATGTTCAAGCCTCTCTCTCAGTTTATTCCATCAGGTTTGGCCTTTTTGGAGGGAGGGGTCAATTTTAAGAGAGAGTTATAGATCCAAGTTCCTGTAAGTTGTATGAGTTGCAAATACTTTCTCCCTCCTTCCTTGTCTTTGATGCTCTCATCCTTTCTTTTGCTTAGGTCTTTGAAATCCCTGCTGGTTTCCCGTGTCTTAGGTCCCTGAACATGTCCGAGATGACTCCACTGAGTCACCAAAACAAAGAAATTCACCAACTCAAATTTTTCCTTGAGCTCTCAGCAGCAGTTAACATAGCTGACCACGCCCTTCTTCCTAGAATGTTTTCTTTTCTCATCTGTCTGCAGCTGACATTCCTCTAACTTGACTGGTCTTGTTCTCCGTGGCTTTTTCTGGTCCCACATCCTCTGAACCTCTCAATCTTGGGGTGCTTCAAGGTTGAGTTCTGGTCTCCCAGTCCTGGTCTCTCCCTAGGTAATCTTAATAGTTTTTGAAGATTTAAGTTCCACTCTCCGATTTCAATCTCCTGCCCAATTCCCAACATTTTTGCAATAGAATGTCTAAGGAGCACCCAAAATTAACATATCTAAAGCCACTCAGGATCTCAACCCAATGGCTCTCTTCCCCCAAACTCATTCCTTTAGAGCCACAGTTTAAGCCTTCCTTTCACCAACTCAACTATTGTTTTCCAAATTTATATTCTGTCCTACCCTCCTCGCCCATCTCCAACTCCTCTCTGCTCAACCACCAGAATACTGTTTCAAAACCAAAACCAAGTGAGCAGGTTTCTGGTCACTTTCTATGGCATTTAGAGTAAGATCCAAGTGGGTAACCCAGCCCTGTAGAATCTGGCCTCCTGCCTTCTTCTGATCTCACTATAGCTTTCCCCCATCACTGCCAATTCTAGTTGCCTCTAATTCATCACAGCCCTTCCCCCTTCCATGGCCAACAAAGCTCTTCTCTCATCTTTTTGCAATTCTGGCTGCCTCTTCTCTGCAGTTCTCAGCTCAGATGTCTTCCCAAGAGAGACCTTTCCATCGCTACTCAATTTGAAATACCTTCCCACTACTCATCTCCTTATTTTATTTTCTTTGTAGCGAAATGATTTTATCTTTCTATGAACAAGTTTACTTGTGGGTCACTCTCCATCCATAAGAAACTAAGTCCTTGAGATGCCCTGTGTCTACATCTGACATACTCGATGCACAATAAATATTTTAAAATATATTTTATGTCAAACCAGTAAAAATTGAAGGCGTAATGAGAGAGGGAGACTGAATATTTTTACAGAAACAGCAAAGGAAAATTGACGATTTAAGTCCCCAGCATGTTGTCTACCCTTATTTTGTTTTTCCTAATTTTTTTTCTTCAGGCTTTTTCCTGATAACACACAGATACACACACACACGCACACATAGATTCTAAGATCAAGTTTAGAAACAATTATTAAGAAAATGATCTAGAGAGAAAATCTCACTTACTTTCTTTGTAGCAATCCTGGGTATTTCCTTTTTTTTTTTTTTTTTTTTTTTTGAGACAGGGTCTTGCTCTGTCACCCAGGCTGGAATGCAGTGGTGCGATCTCGGCTCACTACAGCCTCGAGCTCCCAGGCTCAAGTGATTCTCCCACCTTAACCTCCTGAGTAGCTGGGATTACAGGCGCTGCACGACCACACCCGGCTAATTTTTGTATTTTTTGTAGAAACAGGGTTTCAGTATGTTTCCCAGGCTGGTCTTGAACTCCTGGGCTCAAGCAATCTGCCTGCCTCAGCCTCCCAAAGTGCTGGGATTACAGGAATGAGTCACCACGCCGAACCAAGGTATTTCCTTTAGGGAAAAAGCTGGACCAGTGGAGACCGAAGAGATTTTATCTGTTCAGTTCCTCCCTCAGCCCCGCCCTCACACCATCAGGAAGGCATCTGTGAAGTTTCTTATCATAGTCACACAATTAATCTCATTAGAACCACCTGAGTTTATTAAAACGCAAGCCTCTTCACAGGGTCTCTGATTCCAGAAATCTAGGGTGGGGTCTGTAATTTACATTTTTAATGGGCTCCCAGAAAATGCTTAATAGCCCTGACCTTGGCTGGATAAATATCTTGTTTTATCTCCAATGCCATGTACAGTGCCTAACACTTCTAGCTCCTTAAGGTTTGGGGTTTTCTTTCTTAATGAATCTAGTGTATATTGACAATTTCACAGGAAAGAAGCCTTCAAGCTAACACTCAAGACTGTGTTTGTTCCTTAGTAGAAAATAATGCCTGACTTGTTAGTTTCTAGAACATTTGCTGGAAGAAGTGTTCATTCCATTATCTGTGGAAAGAAAAACCAAGAGTAGGGATAACTGCCTAAGGAATCTGTCACAGATGGGAGGTCAGGGAACAATCCCAGATAATTCATATTTGATATTTGGCTTCAGTGAGGAGGAACTCTTCACAGCTTTCTAAGTTTTATAGTTTTGTCCCCGAGGGTTTTTATTGCATCAGTCAATCAATCCCCTGCTAATCAAACCAGTGAGTTTTTTTCTTTATACTGCTGACAGGATAATGAGAATTCTTCTCCTTGGCTTATCTGATCTTTCAGAACCTGGTTCTACCTTATGGAATCTCAATACACCATTTCTCTTTTTCTTTTTTCTTTTTTTTTTTTTTTTTAGACGAGAGTCTCACTCTGTTGCCTAGGCTGGAGTGCAGTGGAGCGATCTCGGCTCACTGCAGCCTCCGCCTCCCAGGTTCAAGCAATTTTCCCACCTCGGCCTCCCGAGTAGCTGGGATTATAGGCGCCCACCACACCCAGCTAATTTTTGTATTTTTAGTGGAGATGGGGTTTCACCATGTCGGCCAGGCTGGTCTCAAACTCCTGACCTCAGGTGACCCACCCTCCTTGGCCTCCAAAAGTTCTGGCCACCGCGCCCAGCCATACACCCTTTCTCTTATCTCAGATGATTACATACACCCACTCTCTTTTCCAAAACCCAATTCCCCAGCTTTCTTCAAATAGACCACATTTATTCCTGTGCGCCCCTCCCCTCCTCAGCCATCCATCGTCCTTTACTTCTCTTATTTTTCTAATCCAATCTTCCTTTCTCTTCTAAGCCTGGGTACAGCCAACGTCTGTGAAGATACTCACATATACTTGTCAGATACTCTGTCATTTATTCTCACCATCCCTTGAGCTTTCATAACTCTTGAGCTTACTCATTTTGACAAGAAAACTTTGTAATCTTTGAATCAAATGGAAAATAAACATCAAGCATATTGTCAGGATTTGAAGTCCCTTAAAGCCTGTTTTAGAGTATTAAATACTTATTAAATACTTAAATAAATATTTATTAAAGCCTGTCTTACTATTAAATATTTATTAATAATTAAATTATTAATTCTAGAAAAGTCAATATTTTAAGATAATTCTAAAAACATTACAAAAAAGTGTGCTAAACCCTTATTTACTGTTACATGCCCCACAACCCTGTGAGGTACATCTGCAGCTGATAAAGTAGATGACATAGAGATTAAGTCACTGGATTAAGTAATTGACCAAGAGCACTGGGTGCAGAAAATTGAAGATATGGAATTTGAATCTGGTGCCAAATTTCATGATATTTCCTTATTATACTTATTTGTCCTTATTAAGTGTCAACCAAATGGCTTGACAATTTATAAAAAAGATGCCTCAAATTTGTATGACAATTTATCACGAGATGCTTTCATAGGGCTAGAGTAATCACATTACAAGGAACACAGATCTTTTTAAGGTGGTTAGATTTTTCATAGGAAAACTTTTCATTAAAATAAAAATCCTGAAGAAATGTAATTTTTTTTCACTGTCAAAGAACAAATACAATTATGAATGAGTAAGTCATTGTTCTCATAAGTCATTTCATGAACTTGTAACTGTCGTATCCCAGCCGGGTACTCTGGCTCACGCCTGTATCTCTAGCACTTTGGATGACCGAGGCGGGTGGATCACTTGAGGTCAGGAGTTCAAGACCAGCCTGGCCAACATGGGAAACCTTTTCTCTACTAAAAATACAAAAATTAGCCAGAAATTGCTTGAACTCAGGAGGCGGAAGTTGTAGTGAGCCAAGATCGTGCCACTGCACTCCAGCCTGGGCAACAGAGAGAGACTCGGTCTCAAAAAACCAGGACAAGACAAAAACAGTCCTGTCCCCTTTGTTAGCCACATCACCTTCACCACTCACCCCAGGCTGGCATACTTTCGGCTTCTGGGTGGGATGAGTATGGCTGCTGCCAAACAAGGCTGTATTTGTTACTTTGGACCAAATCTGCAGCAGGAGACTATCACCTCCTCCCATTCCAGAAAAGAAGAGCTGGAGGCAGGGGTGCGCTGGTTGTGGTCCCAGTGTTATCACTCTTCTGGAAGGTGTGGCTTCTCTCTGGCTCCTTTTCTCCAAGGCTGCTCCATTAGAAGCAGGGGCTTGGCTCTCACTGGCTTACTTCCCACAGCTCTAAGAGGTCCAGAAGTCATGTTCAATTGCTTCTTCCTTGTTTAAGAAAGCATTAAAACTTAAGAATCAGGCCAGGCGCAGTGGCTCACGCCTGCAATCCCAGCACTTTGAGAGGCCGAGGCGGGCGGATCACCTGAGGTCCGGACTTCAAGACCAGCCTGACCAACATGGAGAAACCCCGTCTCTACTAAAAATACAAAATTAGCCGGGCATGGGTGCATGCCCAGCTACTCAGGAGGCTGAGGCAGGAGAATCACTTGAACCCAGGAGGTAGAGGTTGCAGTGAGCCGAGATCGTGCCACTGCACTCCAGCCTGGGCAACAAGAGCAAAGCTCTGTCTCAAAAAAAAAAAAAAAAATTAAGAGTCAAACATTATGGGGGCCGGGCGCTGTGGCTCACGCCTGTAATCCCAGCACTTTGGGAGGCCGAGGCAGGTGGATCACAAGGTCAAGAGATCAAGACCATCCTGGCCAACATGGTGAAACCTTGTCTCTACTAAAAATATAAAAATTAGCTGGGCATGGTGGCGGGCGCCTGTAATCCCAGCTACTTGGGAGGCTGAGGCAGGAGATTCGCTTGAACCCGGTAGGCAGAGGTTGCAGTGAGCCGAGATCACAGCCACTGCACTCCAGCCTGGGCGACGGAGCAAGACTCTGTTTCAAAAAAAAAAAAAAAAAAGAATCAAACATTATGGTCGACCTCATGATAGCACAGTTACCCATTTGTTGTTGTAAGTCAGTGCATGCTTATCTGAACCCAACATGTTCAGTTTGCTTGCACTCTTTTGTAAGGAAGATAATCCTCCTAACAATTCCAACAGAATTAAGAGGTCACCTTCACCTCACCTATTACAACACCGGGACAAGCCCTGTTGACTTTCACTAGAGAGAATACCCTCAGCAAAAGGAACAGGCTGGCTTTAGCTGAAATCAGTGAATCCTGAGCAAATAAAGTTCAGATTTTTGCCAAAGTTCACAGGCTGAGGAAAGCATCATGTCTCATGGATGAAATTAGACTGACGTGGGCTCTGATTCCAGCTTGGCCACACACTTCCCACGACCTGCAGCAAGCCACCGAACGCTGAGCATCACTTGCACCGTGAGTCACCGTCACCATCTTTCACAAGTCTCTGAGCATTAGGAGAGGCTGGATGAAACACACGGAGGAGTGAGGAGAGTGGTAATGAGAACAGAAATTGCTCTCTGAATGAGTATGCTTCCTCTTCTCGCCCAGAGTCATTCTTTTCAGCAAAGTCAAGGGCACAGCCCTCTATGTGAGGGAGAGTGCAGCCAGGGTGGTGATGGAGGTGGTAGAGATGAATTATTGGCATATGGGAAATAAAGAGATTTTTGATGCCCTTTTCAGTTTCTTTTGTTTAATAATATACATATTAATAATGTGGTAACTGTATAATTGATATCAAGGCATATATTCAGGTTTTATTAAAGTAATGTTTATCTGAAAACTTTTAGGCCACTGGTATAATTTTTTTTTTTTGAGACGGAGTCTCGCTCTGTCGCTCAGGTTGGAGTGCAGTGGCGCGATCTCAGCTCACTGCAACCTCTGCCTCCTGGGTTCAAGTGATTCTCCTGCCTCAGCCTCCCAAGTAGCTGGGACTACAGGCATGCCCCACTATGCCCAGCTAATTTTTGTATTTTTAATAGAGATGGGGTTTCACCATGTTGGCCAGGATGGTCTCGATCTCCTGACCTCGTGATCCATCCACCTTGGCCTCCCAAAGTGCTGGGATTAGAGGTGTGAGCCACCACGCCCAGCCACTGGTATAAATTTTTATGAATAATTTTTTCTATTCCATTATAGTCAATTTCAATAATAAAGCCTCATCATCAAGATATTAAAATCGCTGGGCATGGTGGTGCCTACTTATAGTTGCAGCTACTTGGGAGGCTGAGGAGGGAGGATCTCAAGCCAGAGAGGTTGAGGCTGCAGTGAGCTATGATTGCGCCCCTGCACTCCAGCCTGGGTGACAGAGTGATACCCTGTCTCTAAAATAAATAAGTAATAAAAATTTAACAAGATACTAAAATGTACATGCTACTCACTATCACTGAGGATATGCATCTTTACACCCTCATGAAACAAGGAGTCAAAAAGCCTGCTCCACACTTTAAAGTTATCTGATAATTTGGATACCCTTCAGGACCTGGACCTGTTTAACAGGACTGGCATCAAATGTTGTAAGGGATTGGATCTCAGAGAAAAAAGTAGCTTTATAAATAAACTTGACCAGAGGTTATTATGCCGGCAATATTCGTTCAAACAGAAAACCTGGCCAGGCATGGTGGCTCATACCTGTAATTCCAGCACTTTGGCAGGCCAAGGTGGGCAGATTGCCTGAGGTCAGGAGTTCAAGACCAGCCTGGCCAACATGGCGAAAGCCTGTCTCTACTAAAAATACAAAAAATTAGCCTGGCGTGGTGGCAGGCGCCTGTAGTCCCTACTACTCAGGAGGCTGAGGCAGGAGAATTGCTTGAACCCAGGAGGCGGAGGTTGCAGTGAGCTGAGATTGAGCCACTGCACTCCAACCTAGGGGATAGAACAAGATTTTGCCTCCAGAAAAAAGAAAAGCAAAGAAAATTTTATGTCGTCAAAATATTTTTACGAAACCCGGTGTTAGTCTTGCAGAACTTGATGCAGTTTACTTAATTTATTCAACCTACTCAATGTAGTACACAGTAGTGTTGTACTACTGTGAACACAGTTTCATAGTCTGATTGGAATGCATGAGGAAAGATGGCTGAGAGACAAAATAAATCAATAAATCAGTACTATCCATCTTCTCTCAAAGTATAATGCAGGAAATCCTTCCCCAAATCCACCTTCAATAGTAGCCCTAGTAGTGATGTAAACAAGAGTATTTCCTCAGCATGCTCAGTCCCTGTACTAAACTTTACATCTCCCGGCTGCGGCGGCTTAGCAAGGATCTGTTGATCAGTATTGTCGGTGCAGTCCTGGAGAGACACTGCTTTTTTGCTTCTCTTGTTAAAGTGGTTAAAGTGAATGTTAAGTAGAAAAAGGGCGTGGTTTGCTAGGGTGGAAGCAGCACAGAGATGGAAAAAATAAGGGCCACCCTGAGTAACGAACATTTACATTTAACCGGGTAGGATATAAGCTATAGATTGCTTCTTAGTCATAAAGTACCTTTTATAAAGAAAATGGAGGCCGGGCGCGGTGGCTCACGCCTGTAATCCCAGCACTTTGGGAGGCCGATGCGTGTGGATTGCCTGAGCCCAGGAGTTTGAGACCAGCCTGGCCAACATAGTGAAACCCCGTCTCTATTAAAAATACAAAAATTACCCGGGAGTGGTGGCGGCGCCTGTGGTCCCAGCTACTCGGGAGGCTGAGGCAGGAGAATGGCGGGAACCCGGGAGGCGGAGCTTGCAGGGAGCCGAGATCGCGCCACCGCACTCCAGCCTGGGCGACAGCGAGACTCCGTCTCAAATAAATAAATAAATTAATTAATTTTAAAAAAAGAAGAAGAAGAAAGAAAATGGAAACAGCCCGGCACGGTGGCTCACGCCTGAAATCCCAGCATTTTGGGAGGCTGAGGAGGGCGGATACCTGAGATAGGGAGTCGAGACCAGCCTGACCGATATGGAGAAACCCCGGCTCTACTAAAAGTACAAAATTTGCTGGGCATGGTGGTGCATGCCTGTAATCCCGGGAGGTGGAGGTTGCGGTAGTCTGGGATTGTGCCATTGCACTCCAGCCTAGGCAACAAGAGCAAAACTCTGTCCCCCACCCACCTAAAAAAAAAGAAAAAATGAAAATGGATACAAACATGAAGTTATAGAAAAGTAGTGGAGATAACATGGTAAAGTAAAAAGATCTTATGGATAGAACTCTTTAGGAAAAGTTATAAACGCAAATATTTTAGTAAACATTGTAAGACTAAACTATAATAAAACTGTTTCTGCTGTCCCCACCTAGCTAATGCAAAACAATGTTTTCTAAGATTCAGAAGTTTACACAGGATACATCTACCTAGGCCTAGTGTGCTTTCTCAGGTTTTGTTTCTTTAAAAACTTAATAATTCTGTTAGTATTATACTCTCAAAAAAAGTTGTCTGCAAATGATTTTAGATGAGCATCCCTCTTGAAGGTAGAAGGAGGACACGTTTGACAGAAACATCAATGGGTTGTATGTAGTAATCACAGTTCGTGTGTGTGCATATGAATAAAATATGTTTCTTTCACATTATTAATTTTTTTTTTTTTTTGAGACGAAGTCTTGCTTTCGTCCCCCAGGCTGGAGTGCAATGGTGCGATCTCGGCTCGCTGCAACCTCTGCCTCCTAGGTTCAAGCAATTCTCCTGCCTCAGCCTCCTGAGTAGCTGGGATTACCGGTGCCCACCACCATGCCCGGTTAATTTTTGCATTTTTAGTAGAAACGGGGTTTCACCGTGTTGGCCAGGCTGGTCTCGATCTCCTGACCTGGTGATCTGCCCTCCTTGGCCTCCCAAAGTGCTGGGATTACAGGCATGAGCCACTGTGCCCAGCCCACATTATTAAATCTTAATATTTATATCATTTCCACTAGTGTAGATGCTAACTTAAATGCTTAGTCTTGATCTCTGATCTTTACCAAGTCAATACATCTAATACTTAAAATTAATGTTTTTCCCTCTGTTGCTGAGGCTGGAGAGCAGTGGCACCATCATGGCTGACTGCGGCCTCGACATCCTGGGTTCAAGCAATCCTCTCACCACAGCCTCCTAAGTACAGACACACGCCATTGCGCCTGGCTATTTTTTCACAAAGTTTCTTTGTAGAGACAGAGTCTGGCTTTGTTTCTCAGACTGGTCGTGAACTCCTGGCCTCAAGTAATCCCCCCCCGTCAAAGTACTGGGATTACAGGCATGAGCCATGGCACTGGCCCTGTTAGAACGTAGTGCAAGCTTTGAACTCCTGGCCTCAAGTAATTGTACTGGGATTACAGGCGTGAGCCACTGCACTGGCCCTGTTAGAACATAGTGCAAGCTTTGAACTCCTGGCCTCAAGTAATCGTACTGGGATTACAGGCGTGAGCCACTGCACTGGCCCTGTTAGAACATAGTGCAAGCTTTGAACTCCTGGCCTCAAGTAATCGTACTGGGATTACAGGCGTGAGCCACTGCACTGGCCCTGTTAGAACATAGTGCTGACTTTGTCAATGCTTTTTCATCAGTAGTAGGTAGAATGTAGGGACTGGTTAAATGTTACGGTGATTACAATCTTGAAAGAAAGTAAGTAGTGTCATTACTGCCAAATAACTTCTTCTTTAGCCTGTAACTATTTCAATGTGCATTTTGATTGTAATCAGAAACAGTGGAGGGAGGAGCCAGGCCTACATTTTATCTATTATTCTATCTGCTTAGTGCAAAAGTCCCTGACTCCTAATCCAGGATTTTTTTTTTTCTCGGAGGGTTAAACATAGTTTTCTTTTTAAAGATTTGTGGACTGGGCAGACAATTAATTGTACAGAATCCCCACGCATATTGTGGGAATGAAAAAAAAGAAGACAGGATGCAGAGTCCTAATGGCACAATTGGCAAACAGAGTAGGAGGTAGTCTCTAGTAGCATCATAAACGAAAACAGCCCCCAAATACCTAGTGAGAGCTCTTCCTTGTTTGTAACAAGCTTTGCTTGAGGAACTAATAGTAAAGAATGCGGTTACAGAAAATACAGTGGTGTCTGCCAAACACCTCGGCAAATACAAATCCACACTGGAGAAGGAGACATCTTTGTCTTCCGGGATACCTGACCGACTCCTACTGCTCAGCCACGCTTCTCTCCCACATGCACCCCCAGTAATGACTCCGAGGTAAAGTTCTGAGTTCTCACGATGGCAGGAGAATCAGCCTGTCAAGACAGTCACCTCGATTAACCACACGCTGCAAATCCGAGGACTCTGTGAGGGAAGGGCTCTGTCTTCCCATCCAGGGTTTAGGCACTGGGATTAGAGTTCTCCAGAAAGACACAATCAGTAGGATAGGTAGAGAGATGCATGAGAGGAGGTGTATCAGGGGAACTGGCTTATGCTATTAGGAGGCTGGTAAGTCCCAGGATGTGACACGCCCTCGTGTGTCAGCTGGAGGGTGTGTCTCCAGCTGGAGACCAGCCACGTGTGAAGGCCTTAGAGCCAGGGAGGCCGATGGTGGGGCTTGTGGCCAGGGCTGAAGCCCCGCAAACCCCGGGAGCTGCTGGTGTAAGTCCTGGGGCCCAAAGGCCTGGGAACCCGGAGTTCTGGTGAACAAGGACAGGAGAGGAAGAGGGCCTGCATCCCACCACGGAAGATGGACACACAGATTCGCCTTTGCTCTGTTTTTGCTTGGAGTGCCCACCCAATTGAGGGCAGATCTTCCCCATCCCCTCCAGTGTGACTCTCACCCTCATCTTTTCCAGAAACACTTTCACAGACATACCCCAAATAATGCTTTCCCAGGTTTCTAGGCATTCCTTAATTCAGCCAAGTTGACACCTAAAATCAATCGTCACAATGTGGGGGAAAGACGCCTAGCCAGCCCCCACCACAGCAACATATAGACATGTCATTATGTTCTCGCCAACAGGTTCTACCACAAAGTTTTTGTGCCACTTTGTAGAGTCCTTTTTTTCTTTTTTCTTTTTTTTAAGACAGAGTCTTGCTCTGTCACCCAGGCTGGAGTGCAGTGGCATGATCTTGGCTGACTGCAACCTCCACCTCCTAGGTTCAAGCGGTTCTCCTGCCTCAGCCTCCCAAGTAGCTGGGCTAAAGGCGCCTGCCACCATGCCCGGCTAATTTTTTGTATTTTTAGTAGAGACAGGGTTTCACCATGTTGGGCAGGCTGGTCTCAAACTCCTGACCTCAGGGATCCGCCCGCCTCAGCCTCCCAGAGTGCTGGGATTACAGGCGTGAGCCACTGCAGCTGGTCACTTTGTAGAGTCTTAAAGAGAGAGGGTGTACCCTTCTCCTCTAGAGCCTGGCTTCAATGTAAACACAATGATAGAAACTGGGTCACCAGATATCCTGTAGGATGGAGGCTGCATGTGTCAAAGAAACGAGAGTCAAGGTCCCTGAATTCATTCTGCCTACTGGATATTAAATGAGGAAAATAAACTTCCAGCCTCTTTAAGCCACCATTACTTTGCTTTTTACTGTCACACATAGCTGAAGCTAGTACATTGGATACATTGACTGTCCTAAAGTTAAGGTCTGGAAGATCTAACATGGACAGCTGAGCATGGGATTTATCTGAGTTTGGGATAACTCATGGGATCATTCTGAGTTTTTGGCAGTGATGGCGAGGGGAGGTGGCTGAGGAACAGGAGATAAAGCTCTGGAAAAAGCAGTGTTAATCGTGGAGAAGGACTCAGACTGTCTCTGCCTTCTAGACTATGTGGCTTTAATAATGAAGAGCTGCAATATAAAACCTGTGAACCAAAAGCATTTTCTCGAAACTGATAGTTCCTGAAAAGAGAGAGGATAGAAGGAAACCGATATTTCTATCTAAGTCCTGTGTGCCATGGACAGTTTCATTTGATTTTAATCCTGTATGGGTAAGCCTTGGTCTTTTCTCTTGCCTGCTCCAAGCGTGGAGGCGCAGTACAGTGATAGAACAGCGTGAATCCAGGCCAGCTCACCTGCGCCATTGCTGACTTCGCCTGAAAATTCTCTCATCCATTCTTACCATCTTGTTGCATTCTCAGGCCTTCTCAAAACCACCTTGGGGACATTCTTCATCTTGGAATGGTGCCTGTGAACAAAGATGGAGTTACTCTGTTTAGGTAATGCTAAGAAAAAAATTTGTTTTCCTTACTCCCTTTTCTCACTGGATGCCTTCAGTAAGTAGGCCATCCCTTAGATACAGGCACATAGAGAAGAGGCACTGTGGTGGGCAGAAATATGAGAATGCCCCCAGGATTCTCAACCACTGGTACACATACACCTTCTCCCAGTTTTTCAAACACACACTAATCTGGGTGCTGGCCAGGAGCGGTGGTTCATGTCTGTAATCCCAGCACTTTGGGAGGCCGAGGCGGGTGGATCACGAGGTCAAGAGATCAAGACCATCCTGGACAACATGGTGAAACCCCGTCTCTACTAACATCCAAAAATTAGCCAGGCATGGCGGTGTGCACCTATGATCCCAGCTACTTGGGAGGCTGAGGCAGGAGAATCGCTTGAACCTGGAAGGAGGTGGAGGTTGCAGTGAGCCAAAATCACACCACTGTACTCCAGCCTGGGCAACAGAGTGACAGAGTGAGACTATGTCTCAAAAAAAAAAAAAAAAAAAAAATCTCGTTGCTGATGTGAGAGATTTTGCAGATGTAATTAAGGCCAAATCAATTGACCTTCAGGTAGGCAGATTGCCCTGGATAGGCCTGACCTACTCATGTGAGCCCCTAACAAAGACTGGGTTTTTGTGGCGAGGAAGACACAATGTGAGGGATTGGTGGCTTGGGAGAAGGATTCTGGAGAGACACACGGCGTGGATCTGACAGTGGTGGACAGTGGCCTCTGACAGCAACTCTCATTGACAGTCAGCAAGAAAATGGGGTCTTCATCCACTCCTCTAACTTTAAGGAACTGAGTTCTGTCAACGATGTAAATGAACTTGGAAGAAGACCCCAAACTTAAGAGAATACTTGCTGTCCAGCCTCTGAGACTCTGAGCAGAGAACCCAGTCACGGGATGCTGGATTTCTGGCCTGCAGAACTGTGAGCCCCTACATGGGTGTTGTTTTCAGATGCTATGTTTGTGGTCACCTGTTACAATGCAATAGACAACTGACACAGACACCCCACTGAACTGCTCAGTGACTAAGGAGATAAAGAAAGAGGATTAGAAGTGGATTCTTCAAGCAACGCCTACATCTTATGTTGGGTTCAGGAAACAAATCAAGCCGGGCGCGGTGGCTCACACCTGTAATCCCAGCACTTTGGGAGGCTGAGGCGGGTGGATCACCTGAGGTCAGGAGTTCGAGACCAGCCTGGTCAACATGGCGAAACCCCGTCTCTACCAAAAATACAAGAATTAGCTGGGCGTGATGGCAGGCGCCTGTAATCTCAGCTATTCGGGAGACTGATGCAGGAGAATTGCTTGAACCTGGGAGGTGGAGGTTGCGGTGAGCTGAGATAGCGCCACTGCACTCCAGCCTGGGCAACAGAGTGAGACTGTATCTAAAAAAAAGAAAACAAATCAAAAATTCTGTTCTAACACAAAATTATTTTGTTAGACCAAAATGATAGCCTCAACACAAACCTAGAATAGCTTTGGCACAGAATTTAACCTAGAAAGAAAATATACTCGGTGAGGATTTTTTCATGAGAAAGTAATAAATTTTACCCTTCCCCTACAAGGGTGAAACCCTCTCCCTGAACCAAAGTTCTTTAGAAGATACAAAGTATTTATTTTCCAAAAATTCATCCTACTTATCTCTATACCTGTTCACAAGACAATGAACTAAATGTCTTCACATATTCAATGAAATGAGCACAAATTGCTATCAGTTTCAGTAGTTTTACATTTTATTTTAAGAATTTTCTTATTTTAAGAAAATGTGGAATGCTTCACAAATTTGGGTGTCATCCTCGTGCAGGGGCCATGCTAATCTCCATATCGTTCCAATTTTAGTTTATGTGCTGCTGAAGCGATCATGGTTTCCGTTTTTTTCTGACCAGATTCTGCATAAGCATCTTCTAGAGAGAAGCCTCCTGCAGGTATTGACAGATTCTTGCATTTTCTTTGTTTTTCTCCACTTCTCACTCATTCACGAGAGGTTTCACGTTTGATTACTGGTAGTTAACTGTGTAATCCACGTGGTTGAAGTTCGTTCCATGAAGTTAGTGGCGTACCCTCTCTCAGTCTTACAGAGGCTAATAACAGGTACTCACAGATTGTTACCTGTGGCTTTCCACTTTAAGGAGATAAATCCTTCTTCAAAGGAAATCCAACACATAGCACACACACAGGTAGTTGAAATTCTCATCCAGCCCTTTGTTTACCTAGCATCTATTTGATGCCAGTCTCCATATATATGCACAGAATTGTTAGAATGCAATGTGTGGAGAAAAATAAAATACTCACAAACACACACACACACGGTCCCCTCCTCTTGGGTCCGTTTTTCTAGACTGCAGGTTGCTATGTCAGTTGAATTAATCATGACCAGTACTAAAAAAAATAAGGGATTTGGGCTGGGCGTGGTGGCTGACACCTGTAATCTTGGCACTTTGGGATGCTGAGGTGGGCGGGTCATTTGAGGTCAGGAGTTGGAAACCAGCCTGGTCAACATGGTGAAATCCTGTCTCTACTAAAAATATTAAAAAATTAGTCGGGCATGGTGGCACGTGCCCGTAATCCCAGCTACTTGGGAGGCTGAAGCAGGAGAATCCTTTGAGCGGGAGGTGGAGGTTGCAGTGAGCTGAGACTGCACCACTGCACTCAGCCTAGGCAAGAGTGAGACTCCATCTCAAAAAAAAAAAAAAAAAAAAAAGATTCAGTGCACTTTTTCTGCAGCAAAGCTAAAAGTGTTTCATCAGCTGCATGTCCCATGTCATGTAAAACTGTGTTTCTTCCAGTGGGTCATGGTCAGTAGTATGAAAAGCACTGACTGACATAAGGGAGTTAAGTCTAATACAAGAGACAAATTACAACACTAAGGCATTGAAGGAGAGATATGAAGAACTATGAGCTCATGTATCACAGGAGGAATTTAATTATCCAAGGAGATTTGGAAACACTTCCCGGAGGAAGCTCAAGCTGAAAAGGCAGTAAGTGGGGTAGATGCCCTTCACCCTGGGGTATCTTCCATTAATCCCTGCAGTTCACTTCTAAAGGTAATCATGGTTGGGCAAATCGATGAACGAAAGCTTGCTTTCTTCTTCAAAATGATTGGTGGTTTAAAAGGAAAACTATTACCGAGTACAAAACAAATAAATTCTTTTCTTCTTCTTTTTTTTCTTTTTTCTTTCTTTTAATTTTTTTCTTTGTTTCTTCTTATCATCTAGAAGTGCCTTTGGTCTTGTCCTTTCAAAATCTTGAGGGTTTTGCAAAGCTTAGCATTTTACATGGAGGTTCCCATGGCTCTATACTATATCTTCTTATATCACACGTGAATTGATATAAAGGTTAGGGGAACCACAAGGGCAGTACTTTTATATGTAGACTATCTGGAAGGTTTGTATTTATAAAGCCAAACCCCAAAATAGGTTTTCTTAAACTTCTGAGTTTGTTTAGCGTTGTTACATAATTCTAGCAAATTTTACCACTCAAAGACCCTTACGCTTGGTCTCGTTTACAAAGCTGGACCATTTCATATAGTCAGGATATAGTTATCAATTAATGTAGTCAATATTTTTAAATACTTTAATTGTCTGACTTGAAAAATATCCTTCCTCAGCACGAATTTTTTTTTTTTTTTTTTTTTTTAATTTGAGATGGAGTTTTGCTCTTGTTGTCCAGGCTGGAGAGCAGTGACGTGATCTCAGCTCACTGCAACCTCCACCGCCTGGGTTCAGGTGATTCTCCTGCCTCAGCCTCCTGAGGAGCTGGGATTACAGGCACCCACCACCACGCCCAGCTAATTTATGTATTTTTAGTAGACACAGGGTTTCACCATGTTGGCCAGGCTGGTCTCAAACTCCTGACCTCAGGTGACTCACCCGCCTCAGCCTCCCAAAGTGCTGGGATTACCGACGTGAGCCACCGCACCCGGCCCAAAATTCTTATATGATAAATCAAACTTATAAAAATAGTGAACCTGATATTCTGAAACATCACAATGCTTTGTATATATTTAAATCTCAACTTAGAATCACAAATCTAAATCAATGACTCAATTGTATGTTTTACATTGGAGTTACTTGGCTATTTCCATAGCTGAGTTCTCCTAAATATCACAAACAAAACTAAATAGATTTTTACATATCCAAAAGAATGAAGACTCTGGTTATGGTACTTCTTTCAGTTAAAAGGCACTAGTCTTCTAGGGGGAATCACTGTCATTGGGTTGGACATTTCAGCTGGGCGTGAACTCTAAGGCAGCAGATACCCAGGGTGCTTCTCCTCAGCACCCACCAAGGAACTGACCTCCCACCACATGATGTTGATGCATCCCTTCCTATGTGATTTTTTGGGATTTCTTTTGCGCCTGCTTGAAGTGACATAATGACCAGATACGTTTGTGAAGATGCTGACTGGGGTTTGGTCAGAGGCCCTGGCAGGCCCACTGAATTCTTACCATACATCAGTGGTCTCATAACCTTTCAGGCTTTCTATTCCTGAAGCTCAAAACACCCCTCTCAGCAGCATACATACATCACTTGAGAGATTTTGCATTTTCTTGGCTCTTAATATACTCAAATGCCTTTTTCATTTAAATCTAGAGTTTGATCTGGATGAAATACTGCATTTTTCCATATATAGGCATTTCTGCTACGTGCGATGTATTTTCCTAACAAACAAACAAAAAGACACCCCACTCTGCCAGATAATGTATTAAAATAATAGTGCTTCCATAAGAGTTAGAGTGGAACACTCAATCCCTATACAACTCAAACCAGATGCTTACAAAATGTTAACAGCCGTTAAAAAAAAGCCACATGTAGAGTCGAAGACATATAAACTTCTAACAACGACAAAAACAAAAATACAGGGTAACTATTGAATCTGCTTTTTTAGGAAGTGAAAGTTATTTGATGAGAAATTTGGGAAAGGGTTGAGGCTGCCGAGTTAGGGTGGCCAGGACAAGATGCACATACGAACAGCAAAATCAGCATCTCTATGACACAGTGTCTGGTCAAACTGAGCCAAGAAGAGTGTGGTGTGGATGGCCATCGTGATCTCATCATAGCAGAGAGATCACCCCACTAAGGGCTTGCTGCACTTGGCTGCGTTAGTGTTCTCTGCCTTCGACTGCTCTTACTTACAACCAAACTGCAGTGTACCAGGGAAAGCTCATGTTTGAATCAACATGATTTTCTTGTCATACTAAAACAAGTCCTTTATTGTGCATTATAGAAACATGTTAATTTTAGCCCTACAGTTGATTTCCAATCCTCATAGGACAATTCCCAAGGATGTTTAAGATCTATTTGAAGTTTGAGTTTCACCTGCCTTCTGTAATCATGACAGTGGAGACTCCCCATTCTACATATTCTTCCTGGACAGCTACCTGTGATCTAGTCTTCAGCTACCTTCTATATGCCAGAACTTCATCTCTAGTTTAGGTCCCTCTGTTCGTCTTCAGGCTTATAAGGATGTACATATTGATCACTGGAACTCTCTATCCAGATATTGTGCAGGGCACCTCAAAGTCAAGGTGTCCAAAATGAAACATATACATATATATACACCATTCTCTCCCCGTGTCAGAGGCAACCACATCCACTCAGTTGTTCGGGAATGCCAGTATTGTCTAGGAAAGACTATCTGCTTCATATTTCTATAGTTAATTACCAAGTTTTAGCTATCTAAGACTTTTTTTTTTTTTTTTTTTGAGATGAAGTCTCGCTCTGTCGCCCACGCTGGAGTGCAATGGCGCAATCTTGGCTCACTGCAACCTCTGCCTCCTGGGTTCAAGCGATTCTCCTGTCTCAGCCTCCCGAGTAGCTGGGACTACAGGTGTGTGCCACCACGCCTGGCTCATTTTTGTATTTTTAGTAGAGACAGGGTTTCACCATGTTGTCCAGGATGGTCTTGATCTCCTGACCTTGTGATTCGCCTGCGTCAGCCTCCCAAAGTGCTGGGATTACAGGCATCAGCCACCGTGCCCTGCATGTCTAAGACTTTATACAACATTAAAGTCCGCTTATCTCTATCCCACTGCCACTACCCCAGCCAAGCTTTTAGCTGAGAACTGCAACCAAATATCAAGTTCTGTGACAGTGTAAACTATTTTGATGCCAACCTGAAGCCAGTCAAAATAAATAAATAAATAAAAAATAGTCTTTCCCTGCCAGTCTCTTGTTTACCACTTTGGTGGATATATATTTACTTTGGAATTAAGTAAACTTTTTTTAGATGTGTAAAGCCCGGCCTATTTTCTCCCAAATAACTTTTGCTGATGAGGAGCTTGACTTACTCCTCCTTCCAGTCCTTCCTACTTAATAATGGTGCCCTCTGAGCCTTCTTGTTCCTTCAAACCCTATTAGGATGGAAAAGTGACGCTTGAGTAGAATCCTTAACTATTTCTTTGAAACTGTTTCTGGCTTTGGTGCTTTGTGTATCCACTACAGCCATTTTACCATAGTTTCTAGATCATGACCATCCAGTGACTTTTCTGACTCTTCCATGAGGATAGTTTCCTTGAGGCAAGAACTTGCTGTATTTTCTGGCCTTTATATAGTTCGGGTACTCACATTTGGCCAAATTGGTGTTGACACTGTGGTGAGGAGAAGCTGCAGCCTGTGACCCTGGACTCACTGAAGATTCCTCCTTGATCAAGCGGCCATTCTTATTCGGAAGAGCCCCAAGCATTCTCACCCGTTCATTTTTCTCTGCCGAGGCAGTTGTCCGCTTGTGAGACCATTGCCTTGTGTAGAGAATTCAGGATTTCTTGGGCCTCATTCTGAAGGGATAACTATTATCCTCTCTTGGAGGTTGCTATGCTAGAGCTATAAAGTCAAAAGTAAGCATAAATTTAGGCGTGAATTAGAATGTGGAAATTAGCATTACTGTCAGTCAAAAGGGGGCTTTTGGGTCTCCTGAGTCTCCATTGTTGACAGGTCAGGGATAGAAAATGAATGAGCTAGTAGGAATTATTTTGAAGATCCCACGTCTTCAAAGACGGAAAGAAGAATGAACCCCTGGAATTTTCTTTTTTTCTTTTTTTTGAGACAGAGTTTCATTCTTGTTGCCCAGGCTGGAGTGCAGTGGCACAATCTCAGCTCACCGCAACCTCTGCCTCTTGGGTTCAAACGATTCTTCTGCCTCAGCCTCTTGAGTAGCTGGGATTACAGGTATGTGCCACCACGCCCAGCTAATTTTGTATTTTTAGTAGAGATGGGGTTTCTCCATGTTGGTCAGGCTGGTCTCAAACTCCCAACTTCAGGTGATCTGTCTGCCTCAGCCTCCCAAAGTGCTGGGATTACAGGCGTGAGCCACCGCTCCCAGCCTGAAATTTTCAGAGTAGACAATCTTACCTTGAAGATGACTTTTGCCTTCCCAGTGATGAATTTTGAGAGAGACTTGTGTTGCTGAGACAGAACTCGAGTCTCATACAGGAGCATCCGATCTGTCAACACAAGGCTTCAGGCTTTTTGGGTGCATCTCATATATGCTATTCTTGAAATCCATTACATGACATCTCAGATGCTTTGCCATCTCAGCCGTCATCCCCTACTGCACAGTAAACCTTGGAGCACAGGCGCCATAACCAGACCTTCCTTTCCATCTCCTTAGACGCACTCACAGCAAGGCCTGTGTGCACCTGCAATTACAAGTGGTTTGATCAAATGATGTGAAAGGATAGAACAAGTCAGCTCTTTCTTGAAATCTGGTAGATCCAAGCTAGCCTTCATACTTTTCAGGGAGGAAGAGAAGGATTAAGGAGAGAAAAATCAATAAAAACCTCTCATCTTGACCTGATTTTTTGCAGCAACAGGAATTTGTCTTTAATGTCAGCTCACGATCACATTCCTTCGTCTTCTGAGTCACACTCTGACTGAGTCACACTTTATTCTTAGCCTGTATAGAAGTTGTCTGGGACTTTCCTCCCTCCACCCTAGACCTCCCTCAGAATGTTACTGTCTACCCACATTCATGCTGCGAACTCTCATTTGGAATGAAGGGAGCGAGCACAGTTTTGCTAAGAGGCAGAATAAAAGCATGCCCCGGGTGCCAGCCTCCAGCTGCCTGGGAACCCAGTCTTTGTGAGGTGGTTTTATTTGTGAAAGCCGTGATTCTTAACTTCTTAACTTCATTGCATGTTACAATCACCTGAAAAGTGACAACAATTCTGATTCTTTTTTTGTTTTTTTTTAGAGAGTCTCGCTCCGCTGCCCAGGCTGGAGTGCAGTGGCGTGATCTCAGCTCACTGCAACCTCTGCCTCCCGGGTTCAAGTGATTCTCCTGCCTCAGCCTCCTGAGTACCTGGGATTACAGGCATGTGCCACCACACCCAGTTACTTTTTGTATTTTTTAGTAGAGACTGTGTTTATCCATGTTGATCAGGCTAGTCTCGAACACCTGACCTCAGGTGGTCTGCCTGCCTCGGCCTCCCAAAATGCCCGGATTACAGGCATGAGCCACCGTGCCTGGCCTTGCTGGCCCTTTTGAAAGCCCTGTCATAAACTTACCTAGAAGTAAGCGCTCTGTTTTCTGGCCTTACCAACTGTGGCTACAAGTAATCAGTGAGCATGGGAGGAGTGTCCCCAGGCAGAATCTGGCACCAACTATTATTGGATAGTTCAGGGGCCAGAGGAACCTCAGCCCATCCACTGCCAGGGACGGACTTGACAGAATCCTTGCCCAGCAAACCTCCTTTTGGTCACAAAACTCAAGGAGTCTTATTGCCAACCAAACTCCTTGAGTTCTGCATTTGTGGCTCATTCAGTTCTGTGGAAATGGCAGTATGGCTCTGTGGTTGATAGCCTGGACTCTGAAATAAGGCCACCTCTGGGCCGGGCGCAGTGTCTCACGCCTGTAATCCCAGCACTTTGGGAGGCTAAGGCGGGCGGATCACAAGGTCAGGAGTTCGAGACCAGCCTGACCAACATGGAGAAACTCCGTCTCTATTGAAAACAAAAAAAATCAGCCAGGTGTGGTGGTGGGTACCTGTAATCCCAGCTACTCAGGAGGCTGAGGCAGGAGAATCGCTGGAACCTGGGAGGCAGAGGTTGCAGTGAGCAGAGGTCAAGCCACTGCACTCCAGCTTGCGCAAAAAAGGGAGACCCTGTCTCAAAAAAAAAAAAAAAAAAAAAGGCCATCTCTGTGAATCTAAGACAAGTCACATAACTAGAGTTTGTTTTCTCATCTGTAAATGGGGCAGGAACTCATGTCCACCTCATAGGGTCACGTGTTGAAGGTGTTGAGAACGGCGTCTGGCAAGAAGCGGGTGCCATTAGAACAACTAGTCTCATGTTTCTTTCCGTTAAAGATCCTATTTTTTTGCAGGGGGGTGACAGGTAGAGTCTCATGGATAAATGTTAAGATTTCCCGGCCGGGCGCACTGGCTCACACTTGTAATCCCAGCGCTTTGGGAGGCCAAGGCAGGTGAATCACAAGGTCAGGAGTTCAAGACCAGCCTGGCCAAAATGGTGAAACCGCATCTCTACTAAAAATACAAAAATTAGCCAGGCATGGTGGTGGACACCTGTCATCCCAGCTACTCGGGAGGCTGAGGCAGGGAATTGCTTGAATCTGGGAAGAGGGAGTTGCAGTGAGCCGAGATTGCGTCACTGCACTCTAGCCTGGGCAACAGAGAGAGATTGTCTCAAAAAAAAAAAAAAAAAAAAAAGATTTACCTAAGAAAAGCAAAAAGTGGACTTTCTCATTAAGGAAGTGGTGTGCACTTACAGTCCCAGCTACTTGGGAAGCTGAGGCAGGAGGACCACTTGAGCCCAGGAGTTCAAGACCAGCCTGGGCAACATAGCAAGACTCTGTCTCTACAAAAAAAAAAAAAACAAAAAAAAAAGCAGGTGAGGAAACAACGTGTATATACGTAAGCATCTGTTTCCCTATAAAATACTAGTTTAATGTGGGATGATTATTTATTTCCTAATATACTGGGTGTATTACACCACCTAGAACTTAAAAGGTTTTTAATAATTCCTGCAGAATTAAGTGATAGAAGCAAGACACAGAACAAGTGACCTTTGCTCTCAAGGGTTTTTCTAAATTAATCTGCCATTATTCTTTACCAATATTAAATCCTATACACATGGTAGTAATTCAAATTATTTATCTCTAATAATCTTAAACCCCAGAATCTGCATTAGAATGAGGGAAGAAGTTAGACTATAACTCCTTTTTTTTTTGAGACGGTGTCTCACTCTTGTCACCCAGGCTGGAGTGCAATGGCGTGATCTCAGCTCACTGCAACCTCTGTCTCCCGGGGCTCAAGTGATTCTCCTGCCTCAGTCTCCCAAGTAGCTGGGATTACAGGTGCCTGCCACCATGCCCTGCTAATTTTTCTATTTTTAGTAGAGATGGGGTTTCACCATGTTGGCCAGGCTGGGTCTTGAACTCCTGACCTCAGGTGATCCACCCACCTCAGCCTCCCAAAGTGTTGGGATTACAGGCGTGAGCCACCGCGCCTGGCCTTAGACTATAACTCCTAAATGTCAACCAGGTGTTTAAATTCTTACTTGTCTTATTTGTTTGAACTGCTTTTCAAAGTTTCCTGCCCAGTCTCCCCAACTTATACAATTTCTTTTTGACTTCCCCCCCATTTTTTTAAATCTTAAGAGACAAGTACACAAAGCACCCGGCAGAAAGCCTGAAACAAGGAAATTTTCTTCGTTTAAGGTTTATTAAAGCAAGGGGATGAACAATATAGCCTTTATTTTCCAGAAACAAACAAAACACCTCCGCCTAAATCCTCAGGGAAGCTACGTAGATGGAAGCTCTAGAGAGCACCTCCCAGTGGCCAACCTGGGCAACTGGTTGAGAGTTGCTGGGTTCGACACACCAGGAAACCTGTGCAGTTGCAGTGCCCGGACCCTTCCCCACAGATCTGGCCCCACGTCTTGCTGTGTAATGTTAAAGGCGAATATTGTCAAGCTGAATTGGGTCTTTAAATATTTCCGAGATAACAAGAGTGTTGTGATTTTTGTTTGTTTGTTTGTAATATTTTGACTCACCATCAATCAGATTACGCATTTTATTTCTGAAATATTCAGTGAGTTTTCTCACTCCTAAATAGTAGCTTATCTCTTCAGTTGAAATACATGTTAGCCCTTAAAGGTCCAGATCGAATGCCATTTCTCCCAGAAGTTTTTTCTAATTGTTCCAGCAGGAATGTCATGTTCCCGCCACTAAAATGCCAAAGTAGTTAATTAATTTAAATTGTACCCCTCTCGGGGCACTTGTCTTTTCATTTCATAGATTTTTCTTCTTCTTTTGCACATATATCTTTTGCTCCCAAAGAAGAGAAATAATTTTTGGTCACTTTCAGCACTGAGCTCATTGCTCTCTATATAACAGAGGCACAATATCTATTCGTTAAATAAATAAAAGCTGCCACTGAAATTGCAAACTATTAAAAAATTTTATTATATCACAGCTGAAACCAATCTTCAGAGACAATTTAATCCTTAAAGGTGAGGAAAACTGCTTCATTAATTGGCTTACTCCAAGTCACACCTCACATTTCTTAGCTCCTACTCCATTCTCCAATATTTCTTTACTGAAAACACTGCTGACAAATTCTTTAGAAGGCATGTGTGTGTGTGTGTGTGTGTGTGTGTGTGTGTGTGTGTGTATTTGGAGACAGGGTCTTGCTCTGTCACCCAGGGTGGAATGAAGTGACAATCATAGCTCACTGCAGCCTTGAATTCCTGAGCTCTAGACATTCTCATACCTCAGCCTCCCAAGTAGCTGGGACTATAGGCACACATCACCATTCCTAGCTATATATATATATATATATACGTATATATATATATATATATATATACGTATATATATATATATATATATATATATATTTATATTTAGAGACACGGTTTCTCTATGTTGCCCAAGCTGGTCTCAAACCCCTGGTTTCAAACTGTTCCCCCAATCTTCGTTTTATTTTTTAATTTTAATTTTTTTTTTTTGAGATGGAGTCTCACTCTGTCGCCCAGGCAGGAGTGTAATGGCACGATTCCACCTCCTGGGTTTAAGCGATTCTCCTGCCTCAGATTCCCAAGCAGCTGGGATTACAGGTGCCCACCACCATGTCTGGCTAATTTTAAAAATATTTTTGGTAGAGGCGGGTTTTCTCCATGTTGGCCAGGCTGGTTTCGAACTCCTGACCTCAAGTGATCCCCCAAGTGATCCACCCACCTCAGCCTCCCAAAGTGCTAGGATTATAGGCGTGAGCCACCGTGCCTGGCTTTCCCAACTCTGTTTAGCACCTTCTCATTTTTTCCCTCCCCCTAGTCCCTGGCAACCACCCTTCTACTTTCTGCTTCTGAGTTTGACTATGTCAGGTAACTTGTAGAAGGAGAATCATGTGGTATTTGCTCTCTGTGCTTGACTTATTTCATTTAGTATAATGTCCTCAAGGTCCATCCATGCTGTAGCATATGACAGGCCTTCCTTTTCAAGACTGACTTGAATATGTATAGTATATTCAATACAGTGTACTCAGTATATGTATTGGTATGTATAGATCTCATTTTCCTTATCCATTCATTCCTCGATGGACATTTAATTGTTTCCTCATCTCCGCTATTTTTTTTTAAAATTGTTTTGAGACGGGGTCTTACTCTTGCCCAGGCTGGATTGCAGTGGCACCATTACAGCTCACTGCAGCCTGGACATCTTGGGCTCAAATGATCCTCCCACCTCAGCTGGACTAAGGACCACAAGCATGGACCACTACGCCCGGCTAATTTAAAAAGAAATTTTTTTGTAGAGGAGGGTCTGGCTGTGTTGCCCAGGCTGAATTCCTGCCCTGAAGCAATGCTCCTACGTTGACCGTCCAAAGTGCTGGGATTACGGCGTGCGTGGTCACCATGCCTGGTCCCTCACCTCACAGCAATTGCCCCATTTTGCATTTCCACCAGCGGGGTTCCAATTTCTTCACATCCTCCCCAACTCTCCAATTTCTTCACATCCTCCCCAACTCTCCAATTTCTTCACATCCTCCCCAACTCTCCAATTTCTTCACATCTTCCCCAACTCTTGTTGTCTGTTTTTTTTGTTTGTTTTTTGTTTTTTTTTGATAATAGCCATGTAACAGGTGAGAGGTGCTATCTCTTTGTGATCGTAGATTTGCATTTCTCTGATGATTAGTGATATTGAGCATCTTTTCATATACCTGTTGACCTTTCTATGCCTTCTTTGGAGAAATATCTAACTCTTTGGTCCATATTGTAATCTGGTTATTAGTTTTCTTGTTATTCAGTTATAGAAGTTCCTTATATATCTTGAGAATTAATCCCTTATCTGACATATCATTTGCAAACAGAGTCAGCCCTCCGTATCTATGGGATCTGCATCTGTTGATTCAACCAACCGTGGATCAAAAATATTTTTTAAAAAACTAATCATGGGGCCAGTCATGGTGGGGCATGCCTGTAATCCTAGTACTTTGGGAGGCGGAGGTGGGAGGATGGCTTGAGGCCAGGAGCCTGAGGTCAGCCTGGGCAAGATAGGAAGAACATATCTCTACAAATAAAATAAAATATAAAATAAATAAAAATTAGACAGGCTAGGTGGTGTGCACTTGTTGTCCTAGCAACTCAAAAGGCTGAGGCGGGAGGATCACTGCAGCCCTGGGGGCTTGAAGCTACAATGAGCTATGATTGCACCACTGCACTGCAGCCTGGGTGACAAACTGAGACCCTGTCTCAAAAAAAAAAAAAAAAAAAAATTATGTTCCTTACCTTGCTTAAAAATTGTTCTTTCTAGCACTTATAACTACTTAATATATATCTGTTTTTGATCTTATGCCTCTCCTTACTGAAATATAAATTCCATGATGGTAGAGATTTTCCTTTATTTTTTCCTAATTTCTCATTTATAAAGAAAAAGCTGGGGTGTTCATGTTATTTGTATTTCTTTCACATGTATGGTTCTTTGATCTTCCGAAAATGTTATATAATATTTTATAATTGTATCACTCCTGTGCCTAAAATCTCTAGCAATTCCCATCGATTACAGAATGAATTTCAAAACTTGGCATAACACAGAAGCCTATTGTGATTGGGTCTCTGCTCACCTTCACCTCCAGCCCGACTCCGACTTCGTCAGGCTCTGAACAGTCTGCCAAAACCTCTAAGTTTTCCATTTTTGAATTTTTTTTGTATTTAGAGTGTTAACTATTTGGATGCCACATGCAGAGTAGGGGAAAAAAAGCAAGAGCATTAAAAATACTTTAATACTTAAAAATAAATAATAAATGTAAAAGTCTGCAAACGTACAGACTTTTTTGGGTCATTCTCTAAACAACACAGTATAACATCGATTTACATAGCATTTACATTGTATTAGGTATTACTTGTAATCTAGAGATGATTTAAAGTATACAGGAGGATGTGCAGGGTTAATGCAAATATTATGTCATTTTCTTTCCGGGGCTGGAGTATCCCTGAATTTTGGTATCTGCAAGAGGTCCTGGAATGAGTCTCCTACAGACGCCGAGGGGCCACTGCATTTTCTTTCATTCCGCAGAATATGCCTTTTCACGCTGTCGATCGTTTCCTTTGCTATGCAGGAGATTTTCAGCTTGATGTAGTTCCCTTTGTCTGTTGTTGCTTTTTTTGACTGTGCTTTTAGTGTCATATTCTTGAAATTCCATACTTCTTCTATGCTTTCAACTACACAAATACATATGTCAACATCTATAGTATGACCTCTTATTTTTAGGAAAAATACATAAATAGTGGAACATAATTTTAATTATTTAGACAAACTATTTTTGAGGGCAAAAATTTATTTCCCCTTAATGTCATATAATGGATGCCATATCATGTTACTGTATGTAAATAGATCTGCTTTTTAAAAACTGTCTATATAGTATGATGAAGGGCTATTATTTTGGCCCAGTGTGATGGCCCATGCCTGTAGTTTCAGCACTTTGGGAGGCCACGGCAGGCAGATCACTTGAGGTCAGGAGTTGGAGACCAGCCTGGCCAACGTGGTGAAACTCCGTCTCTGCTAAAAATACAAAAATTAGCCAGGCATGGTGGTGCACACCTGTAATCCCCAGTTACTCAGGAGGCTGAGGCATGATAATCGCTTGAGCCTGGGAGCCGGAGGTTGCAGTGGCTGAGATCATGCCACTGCACTCCAGCCTGGGCGACAGAGCAAGATTCCTTCTCAAATAATAATAATAATAATAAAAGCTATAATTTTAAATATACATTCATGTAAGACTGCTCCATAATTTCAGAGTATATGTTTGACACCTGTTGCAAATTCTCTTTCCTAGAAATATATAAATAAGGTGAAAAAAGCAATAAAAAAGGAAAAATATGAGTAGAAATTCATACTTAGAGGGGAAAAAATAGACACACTCCCCCCCGCCCACGCACACACACATATATCCTGTAGTTATCTACCTGGAATATACTTTGGTATAAGTTGCTAGGTAGAGATCAACTGAATTTATTTTTCCAGATGACTCCCCGACTTTCCCTAAACTGTGTGTTGAGTAACCTAGCTTTTCCAGACTGGCATGAAATGACAGATATACAGAGGACCCTTGAACAACCCGGGTTTGAAGTCCTCAACATGGACACTTATACATGGATTTTTCTCAATAAAAGTGACACCAAGAATGCCTGCCTCTCCTGCTCAGCCTTCCACTTCCTCTACTTGTCTGGCCTCTGCTACCCCTGAGACAGCGAGACCAGCCCTCACACCCCCACCTCCTCCTCCTCAGCTTACTCAAAGTGGTAACGACAAGGGTGAAGACCTTTATGAGGATCCGCTTCCACTTAGTGAATAGATTTTCTCGTAATAACATTTTCTTTTCTCTAGCTTATTTGATAAGAATAAAATAATACATGTAACACAAAAATATATTAATTGACTGTTTCTGTTATTGATAAGGCTTGGTCAACAGTAGACTATTAGTAGTTAATGTTCTGGGAAAGTTAAAGTGTATTTTTGACTGTGCAAGGGGTCAGCACCTGTAACCCCTGCATTGCTCAAGGGCCAATTGTATTTTTTTAATCTCACTCTGTGCCCAGGCTGGAGTGCACCGGTGATCGTGTCTCACTGCCAGCTTCGTCTCCTGGGTTCAAGTGAGTCTCGTGCCTCAGCCCCGAGTAGCTGGGATTACAGGCACCCTCCATCACGCCCAGCTAATTTTGTATTTTTGTAGAGACAGAGTTTCACCATATTGGCCAGGCTGGTCTTGAACTCCTGACCTCAGGTGATCCACCTGCCTCGGCCTCCCTAAGTGCTGGGATTACTGGGGTAAGCCACTGGGCCTAGCTAACTTTATTTTTAAAACTAGGCTTTCAAGCAATGTATTTTTCAAATAAGCTCCCAACTAGTCCACTGCCTCATCAACAAATAAGCCCTTACTGTATCTATAAAGTTCCATTTTTCTGCATGTGCCAACCCTGATGGCATCTGGGTGATAGTTGTGACTATGACCCTCTTGGAGTACCCCTGGCACCACCCTCTCAGGAGAGAAAGGCCAGAGAAGAAGCTACTTGAGTTGTTGATCTCAGAAGCCATGTCTGGTAGTGCGATTGGGTCATATATTTTGGGAAGGCTGGTCTACTCTATGAATGCATTTCATCTATGAATTAAGCCCAGGCAAAATGTTTAGAAAGACGGTAAGGAAGTCTGCCTTCCCAAGAGTGAATGTGGCCAGTGATTTCAGATACCTGTCACACCATCACTCCATAATGACAGCTGTCTGACTCCCTTCTGACAGCAATTGGGCAATGTTCATTTTTTTTTTTTTTGAGATGGAGTCTCGCTCTGTCTCCAGGCTGGAGTGCAGTGGAGCAATCTCGGCTCACTGCAAGCTCCACCTCCCAGGTTCACGCCATTCTCCTGCCTCAGTCTCCCTAGTAGCTGGGACTACAGGTTCCCACCACCACATCCGGCTAATTTTTTGTATTTTTTTAGTAGAGACGGGGTTTCACCTTGTTAGCCAGGATGGTCTCGATCTCCAGACCTCGTGATCCACCCACCTCGGCCTCCCAAAATGCTGGGATTACAGGTGTGAGCCACCGCGCCCGGCCTGCAATGTTCATTTTATTGAGATAACTGGAAATTTTCACCCACTCACAAGTCAACAAGTGAGATGCAGTATAGTGTGTTGACAAAAGAGAAAGACTGGGAGGTAGGTGCTCCAGTTTCCTAGTCCTAATCTGGTCTATGTAGTAAGTGAGTATCAGGAGACGAATTTAATTTATTCAAGCCTCAGTTTTCTTCAGCATCTGTAGAAGGTAGTTGGACTATATGATCTCTTGACTTCCGCTAAATATAAGACTATGATTCCATAATAATATAGCTCCTCTATTCTTTTTTAACTCATTAACAGAAAAATCAAGCCATGTGCAAAGAATTCTGCAGTCATCAATGAATAACACATGGTTATTGTGTTACGATGATTATAAAATACAAAAAATTATCCAGAAGAGGGAAACGGGATGGAACAGATCAGTGTGACTTGAACGGAGACTATGCCAGCCTCCCTATTCCATATTGGAATACTGGCTCTGTGATGTGCTATAACTGTATTGTGAGGCTTATTCTAACGATTTTGGTAAATGTTAAAGACTCCTCCTGGGGTTGTGTTGAAATAACACACTGAATGGAGATGGTAGTTCATAAATTCTTTTTCTAGTGGTGGCAGTTAGCGTTATTGTAGTCTTTTTTTTTTTTTTGAGATGGAGTCTTTCTCTGTCTCCCAAGCTGGAGTGCAGTGGCAGGATCTTGGCTCACTGCAACCTCCATCTCTTGGGTTCAAGTGATTCTCCTGCCTCAGCCTCCCAAGTAGCTGGGATTACAGGTGGGCAACACCACGCCCAGCTAATTTTACTTTTTTTTTTTTTTTTTTTGAGACAGAGTTTCGCTTTTGTTGCCCAGGCTGGAGTGCAATGGCGTGATCTCGTCTCACCGCAACCTCCACCTCCTGGGTTCAAGCAATTCTTCTGTCTCAGCCTCCTGACTAGCTGGGATTACAGGCATGTGCCACCATGCCTGGCTAATTTTGTATTTTTAGTAGAGACGGAGTTTCTCCATGTTGGCCAGGCTGGTCTCGAACTCGCAACCTCAAGTGATCTGCCTGCCTCAGCCTCCCAAAGTGCTGGGATTACAGGCATGAGCCACCGCACCCGGCCTAATTTTCATATTTTTAGTAGAGATGGAGTTTCACCATGTTGGCCAGGCTGGTCTTAAACTCCTCACCTCAAGTGATCCACCCACCTCGGCCTCCCAAAGTGCTGGGATTACAGATGTGAGCAACTGCGCCCGGCCAACCCTTTTTTTTTTTTTTTTTTTTTTTTTTTAGGACTCTTACTTAAGACTAACTCATAGCAATATTCTGAAGCTGTGACAAGTTAGTATCTTGGAGGCTATCTCGGTAGAGTTTTCATGATGCCACCCTGATGCCACCTCTCTTCCTCTTTACAGTAGTATAACTCTTTGCTCTGTTATTTTTTCATAGCTTAAATTCTCATATGCTTTACACGTATGCTTTACAAGAGATGTAAATTCACATATGCTTTACAAGAGATGTATAGGATGAAAACATTTTGAATTAATGATTTCAGAAAGATGAGTTTTGACTAGGAGAAAGGAAGGTGGAGGAAAAAACATTCTCAGCCAGAAAACTTCTTTTTCCCAAAGTTCAAGATAAGAAAACATCCAACATCCTGTTGGAGGTAAGGGGGAAAGAAGTAGCAGTTGGAGCCTTGAAAGTCAGAAACCAATGAATGGAACAACCTGAGTAATGGACCCCACCCGTGGAAGGCTGCCGAGCTGGAGAGTGAGGGGACCCAGACAGAAATATGGCGTGATGAGTGCGTGGGAAGGTCAAACTTGCGGGCCTTTGAGGAAGAGCTTTTGAGGTGCAACTTCCTGGCGTGCAGTGAGCAGAAGGCAGGCCAGGACAGGAGAAGCTGACTCCCGAGCAGGGGACACAGTGGATTTGTGGCATTTGTTACCAATCTCGGAGTTCACTGTGCACAGTCTCCACACTAGGCATTTACTTTTTCATATGTCTGAAAAAATGTCTGCACACTTCATTTCTGTCCAGTAAGAACTGATAGAGAATCAGGGATTTGAAGAGGCCTAGTGTGGAAATTTTCAATAGGTGAAAATAAGTGAGCAAATTACATTTATACTAAAATATAATTTTTCCATCCGCTCCATAGTGGGATAGCCTCTTGAGGCAACTTCCAATTAGAATGTCATTTTAGATGCTTTCCATGATGGCAGGTGGGTGAGTACTAGGGTGTGCAGGGAAGAACAATAAACAGCTCTGGCGATCCATCGTGCATCTAACACCAAGGAATACTTCAGTGGAAGGGTTCTCATTTTGTTGGGATGAATAAAATTAAATAAAAGTACACAGTACCCCATAAAGGAGCAAAAGCTTGGGCTTTGGTCAAGCAGAACAAAGGGCTAATGAGAAAAGGACTATGTATTACAGTTTTCTTCTCTCAGTTCTCAACTAGGTTTTATTAGTGGAGTTCCCAAAAGATTTGGACCAAATTTCCAATTCAGATATTATTAGAGATCATCAAAACTCAAGTCTCTTTACTGGTTTACACCAAATCACCCAAGCTTCCAGCCTAAAACCCACATGTTCACATGGTTCCACCGTGCTGTTTATGTACAATAACCAATTCGCAAAATGGTAATTCTGTTAGAAGCCAGAATCCTCAGCCTCTAGCACGTGTGCTTTTCACAGAGATAAGTCTCAAAGTTTGGGGTTGGTGAGGAGCCCAGTGTACAGGAGTTCCACATTAAGTCATAATTGGCTTTGTGTTGGACAGTATATGTCAGCTGGTGAAGTCAGGCACAGAAGAGATAAGGGTTTCTTGTCATAACAGCATAGCAACAGGTCACCCACGTGTTACTCAAAACTGTAGGACTGCAGTGAGGGCTTTGCTAATCCCAGAACAGAGGTGTAACCTGGCCCCATATCCAGCCTCGAGAAAATGTGTACAGCAGATCTGATGGAGAACCTCAGGGAGGAACTCACCTGTTTCATCTGCTTGGACTATTTCAACAGCCCGGTGACCACCGAGTGTGGGCACAGCTTTTGTCTGGTGTGTCTCCTCAGGAGCTGGGAGGAACATAACACACCTTTATCTTGTCCTGAGTGCTGGAGGACCTTGGAGGGCCCGCATTTCCAGCCAAATGAGCGTCTAGGGAGGCTGGCCAGCATCGCCAGGCAGCTCCGGTCCCAGGTGCTGCAGAGTGAGGATGAGCAGGGCAGCTACGGGAGGATGCCCGCCGCTGCCAAGGCGCTCTCCGATGACAAGCAGGGTGGAAGCAACTTCATAGCCCAGAGTCATGGTGTAAACAGAGTGCACCTCTCCAGCGAGGCTGAGGAGCATCACAGAGTAAGACAGCTGCTCAGCAGGAACCCTGACTCATCGCAGCTAACTCCGTTAGCTTTCCTGACATTTCCTAACGTCCTCTGTGGGGGACAGTCACGAGGGCCCATCTGAGCACCACATCACAAACTGGTGTGGGTCCAGCTTACACCCTTTTTTTCCCTTTTTTTTTTTAAGACAGAATTTTGCTCTGTCGCCGAGGCTGGAGTGCGGTGGTGCGATCTTGTCTCACTGCAACCTCTGCCTCCCGGGTTCACGCCATTCTCCTGCCTCAGCCTCCCGAGTAGCTGGGACTACAGGCACCTGCCACCACGCCCGGCTAATTTTTTGTATTTTTAATAGAGACGGGGTTTCACCATGTTGGCCAGGCTGGCCTTGAACTCCTGACCTCAGGTGATCCGCCTGCCTCGGCCTCCCGAGGCAGTGCTGGGATTACGGGCGTGAGCCACCGCACCCAGCCTGCCCTTTGTTTTAGAGGCCTAGCACTGTGCAGTTACTGGTCTTCAAAGCCCCTTCATGACCTGGTACTCTGCTCATTTGCCAGAAAGGGTTTGTTTCTATTGCAGGAGAAACTTCAGGAAATCCTGAATCTTTTGCATGTAAGGAGAAAGGAAGCTCAGGCTGTACTAACCCATGAGAAGGAGAGAGTGAAACTGTGCCAGGTTGGTGTCTGTCTGACTTTTGCTGCTTGTATATGACCCCATGAGGGGGACTAAAGGGAAATTTAGTGAAATATCAAGAAAAAAAAAGACAAATTTTTCCAGTCTCACCTCTAAAATATGCAGTTTCCTTGCATTGGGCTGCCTTCTTCGGAGCGTCCCCTTGGGACTCTCAAGGCTCAGCTGCAACTCGCCCCCTCTAGGAGCCTCCTTTGCGCAACTAGACAACCCTGTGGCTTCCTCTATGACGGCTCTGATAGAATTATTTAAAACACAAGTGATACTTATAGACACGTAACGAGACAGATGATACTTATAGACACGTAACGAGACAGATGATACTTATAGACACGTAACGAGACAGAAAGCGATTTTAAAAAGAAATATCTCAAAAACATGGAGGGGAACATGCAAATTAAACAGAAATAAAGAGACAGAGATATAAAAGCAAAATAGTGGTTTAAATTATACCTGACAAGTCCTCAAGGTTAGTCACAGACTTGGATTTGAGCTCTCCAGCAGTCAAAGCAAAGGACTAAATATCTAATTATATATTTTTTAAAACTATGTATCTGATTCTCCCAACAGACTTTGAATTCTGTTTTTTTTTTCTTTTGGAGACAGAGTCTCGCCCTGTCGCCCAGGCTGGAGTGCAGTGGTGCGATCCCAGCTCACTGCAACCTCCACCTCCCGGGTTCAAGCGATTCTCCTGCCTCAACCTTCCGAGTAGCTGGGATTACAGGTGTGTGCCACCATGCTCAGCTAATTTTGTATATTTGTAGAGACGGGGTTTTACCATGTTAGCCAGGCTGATCTCGAACTCCCAACCTCAGGTAATCCACCTGTCTCGGTCTCCCAAAGTGCTGGGATTACAGGTGTGAGCCACTGTGCTTGGCCATAGACTTTGAATTCTTAAGTGAGAGTATTTGCCATGTATATTTCTATTCCTTTTTGGTTATCTGACACCTACTTTCATTGAACAAATATTTATTGAGTAAATGAACACACATTTTTCATAATTTTTCTTAATTTTGTTTTATTTGTATCATAGTCCTGATCACTACCTGTCATATTTCTTACTCATTTTTGGTTTTCTCCACTAGAACGACAGCCTCCTGGGAATGGAGATTTTGGTTTTGTTTCCTATTGTATCTACAGCGCACATACTTCTGAAAACATCCTCTACACCCAGCACATCAATAGATTAAATGTTTTATGTTGGATTTAGGAATCGTTGCCATGAAACTCTAGGACTTGGCTGGGCACGGTGGCTCACACTTGTAATCCCAGCACTTTGGGAGGCCAAGGAGGGCGGGTCACCAGGTCAAGAGACTGAGACAATCCTGACCAACATGGTGAAACCCCATCTTTACTAAAAATACAAAAATTAGCTGGGCATGGTGGCACATGCCTAACCTATAGTCCCAGCTACTCGGGAGGCTGAGGCAGGAGAATCGTTTGAACCCAGGAGGCGGAGGTTGCAGTGAGCCAAGATTGCGCCACTGCACTCCAGCCTGGCGACAGAGTGAGACTCCATCTCAAAAAAAAAAAAAAAAAAAGAAAGAAACTCTAGGACTTGCAAGGATTAAAAATCTACAGACCAGGGCATTTCTCTTACTAACTTTATCTCGTGTGTGTGTGTGTGTGTGTGTGTGTGTGTGTGTGTGTGTGTGTGTTGGCAGGAAGAAACAAAGACTTGTAAACAGGTTGTTGTGTCAGAATACATGAAAATGCACCAGTTCCTGAAGGAAGAGGAGCAGTTGCAACTCCAGCTACTAGAACAGGAAGAGAGAGAGAACATGAGGAAGCTGAGGAACAATGAGATCAAACTGACCCAGCAAATCAGAAGCCTAAGCAAAATGATTGGACAGATCGAGTCCTCAAGTCAAAGCTCGGCTTTCGAATCTCTTGAGGTGAGAGTAACATTCACGAGAGTAATGGGAAAAATTATAGTAACTCACAGTACTTCAAGCCGTAGGAAATAATGTTTTCTTTATTCATCTTAAAAACTAAGTTCTGGTCCAAAAGTAGTTTTCCTAAAGAATTGACATTCTATATGTCAATAAAGCCTTATAGAAGAGAGAGAGAGAGAAAAAAAAATCCAGAGGAATAACTATCCCAAACAAGCCTGAGAGTGGCTTCGATTTCTTCTGTACCTGCCTCTCTGCAACCTCAGCTTTGTTATTTTTTTTCTAGTTTATTAATGTGTATTTACTATGTGCTGAGCACACTAAATTTAATCTTCACAAAGACCTGATGAAGATAAGTACCATTATGATATGAACTCTAGGTCTAGATGACTGTCATCTACAGGATGGGTTAATAGAGGCACTGATTTAATTACTCATGCCTGTGGTACTAACGCGATCTGCCTGTCTGATGGTTAATAGACAGGAGAGCCCCCCTGTTCCGTGCAGGGAGCTCCTATTTCTCACCACCTTTGCTCTACCGCCCTTCTATGCTACTGCATTCTTCAGGACCTTTTTTTTTTTTTTTTTTTTTGAGACAGAGTCTTGCACTGTCACCCAGGCTGTAGTGCAGTGGTGCAATCTTGGCTCACTGCAATCTATGCCTCCTGGGTTCAAGCAATTCTCCTGCCTCAGCCTCCCAAGTACCTGGGATTACAGGCACACGCCACCATGCCCAGCTAAGTTTTGTATTTTTAGTAGAGATGGGGTTTCACAATGTTGGCCAGGATGGTCTCTATCTCTTGACTTCGTGATCCACCCGCCTCGGCCTCCCAAAGGGCTGGGATTACAGGCATAAGCCACCGGCGCCCGGCCATGGACTTTCTTAAACATAAGCCATATGATCCAACTCCGGCTTCAGGTCTGTTTTGTAGACTGGTTCCACAGAATGCTACTATTTAATTTAGTGCCTTCCAAACACACCACCCCGAGCTGACACAGGCTTGGTTAGCCTCAGTTGTCACCAGCCCATTTTCCTTTGTTATCTCTGCCTCTCACTGGATGATCAATGAGACTAACAGGTTGGCTTGTTTGCAGAACAGGTTCCCTGGACAAGGTGATGATACGAGAAAAAGAAAAGGACAAAGTATTCTCTAGTCATTGTGAGAAACATCTTGTGTTCACCACAGCACATCCCTGGAAGAAACTGGGGATGCTTTTCTCTGCTCTATGTGCTCCCACTCACGGTGTGCTTCATGGGAAGCAGATTCTGTGAGCTTTGCAAGGACTGTATGCAAAATGAATTTCGTCTGTGTTATGATCAAAGCGCACAATGCTAACTTCTTTCTTTTTTCCCCTTAGGAAGTGAGAGGAGCCCTGGAAAGGTAGGCTTTCATTCTGTGTTCAGTTACGCAAGCTGCGGGGGAGTGGTGCTGATGGACAGTTTTGAGTGGGGATAGGAGGTCTGCGCTGTTGCTGGGGGACAAACGAGGTGGACTCTCCAGTTGGAGCTGGTCACGCGGTCTGTGCTGAGGAGTGAACCTCTCTGCTGTCTTGCAGGAGCGAGCCACTCTTGCTTCAGTGTCCAGAGGCCACCACCACAGAGCTGAGTCTGTGCCGCATCACGGGAATGAAGGAAATGCTAAGAAAATTCAGCAGTAAGTCAGCCTGATTTGTTACCCCTCCGGGGCTCGTAGATTTAACTTCAGCCTATGTTCTTCCAGTGTCAGACATTCACAATCTGACACTAGGCTCCTGGTTAAGGAATCCCGGCCAGCACGGAACACCAGGGAGGGCTGGGGCCACAGACCGTCTCTGAGCGTGAGCAGAGAGAAGCAGTGAGACTTGACTCAGGCTTTATCTGGCTTTGTTTTCTGTCTAAAGGGTCCTTTTTTTTTTTTTTTGAGACAGAGTCTCGCTCTGTTTCCCAGGCTAGAGTGCAGTGGTGCGATCTCGGCTCACTGCAAGCTCCACCTCCCGGGTTCACGCTATCCTCCTGCCTCAGCCTCCCGAGTAGCTGGGACTACAGGCGCCGCCACCACGCCCGGCTAATTTTTTGTATTTTTAGTAGAGATGGGGTTTCACTGTGTTAGCCAGGACGGTCTCGATCTCCTGACCTCATGATCCGCCCGCCTCGGCCTCCCAAAGTGTTGGGATTACAGGCGTAAGCCACGGCGCCCGGCCAATCCTGGTCCTTTCTTTGTTGGTTTTGTCATTGTCTTTTCCATCCCGCCTTGCACGTGCAGACACACCTCCCTCATGCAGGGGCGTCTACATTTCTAGCTCTGTTCCCGTTAGGATAAAAGCTGACTTAAATTCTAAAATCCCAGTGAGGGCGCATTCAACGAACTGTCCTTGTAGAATGCTCCAGGTGTTTAGTCTGGTCAACACCGAGAGACGTCAGGATTAGTTCTCAGCTTTTATCTTGTGGACAATCTGACCTTCAGAGGAAGGCCTAATGAGCTTTGAACTCCAGAGTGTTGAATAAAGCCCTGCCATGGACCCCACACTATGCTACTGGGCTCTGTGCTTACTTACAATGATAAATAAGGCAGATTTTGCCTTTGCTTTTGTAGAATTTTCAATGAAATTGAGGAGGAAGGCATTAATCACACAGATAATTAGTTATGGTGGGATCTGGTCTATAAATAAAAGTATGAAATGGTATGATTGCGGCCGGGTGCGGTGGCTCACGCTTGTAATCCCAGCACTTTGGGAGGTGAAGGCGGGCAGATCACTTGAGGTCAGGAGTTCGAGACCAGCCTGGCCAACATGGTGAAACCCTGTCTCAACTAAAAATATATTTAAAAAAATTAGCTGGGCGTGATGGGCGCCTGTAATCCCAGCTACTCGGGAGGCCGAGGCAGGAGAATCACTTGAACCCAGGAGGTGGAGGTTGCAGTGAGCAGAGATGGTGCCATTGCATTCCAGCCTGGGTGACAAGAGAGAAACTCTGTCTCAAAAAAAAAAAATCAGAAATGGAATGATTGGGGCACCTGATCTTGTCCGGACAGTGAGTGGAAGATGGAGTCCTCGGCCAGGCATGGTGGCTCATGCCTGTAATCCCAGCACTTTGGGAGACTGAGGTGGGTGGATCACCTGAGGTCGGGAGTTTGAGACCAGCCTGGCCAGCATGATGAAACCCCATCTCTACTAAAAATACAAAAAACTAGCCGGGCGTGGTGGCGGACACTACTACTATTCGGGAGGCTGAGGCAGGAGAATCACTTGAACCTGGGAGAGGAGGTTGCAGTGAATCAAGATCGCGCCATTAACTCCAGCCTGGGCAACAAGAGCGAAACTCTGTCTCAGAAAAAAAAAAAGGAGGCCCCATATGTGACTGTTAGTTCACAGCGTGTGTGCGCTTCATCAGATGGTCCCTGCGTGCTGCACTGAACTCACAGGAAGCTGCATTTGTCATGACATAATGAAGAAAGCTGATTAGGGATTGTGATCTGTGATCTGAACACTCAGTAACTGTGTAATCTTGGTGAAGTTTCCTAACCTTCCTGAACCTATTTTCTTTTTTGTAAAAATGAGAGAAAAGAATGCTTGCAGTGATTAAATGATATAATGTATAGAAAATGTTTGGCACATTAGAAGTTCAGCCAAAGATAAGTGCTATTTTCTCTCCCACCCAAATTGAAGAACCAGAACCTACCATGGCTAATATGAATGCGAACAACCAAGGGTATCCCTATGTGGATACACAGCTCGGAGCTCTAAAGATGTCCTGTAAACAGAGCGATGTCCATTCCACTCACAGGGATTCTCCTCCCCACCTCAGGCAGGCTAAAGCTCTTTCTCCACGTGGCTCTTCTCTCTCTCTCCATTTAGAGCTTCATGCTGTGTGTTGTGGAACAGTGAAAGAAGAGCTCAGAAATTATGTTCTAAACCAAATACTGGTTTTTTTTTGAGACTGAGTCTTGCTCTGTCACCCAGGCTGGAGTGCAGTGGTGTAATCTTGGCTCACTGCAACCTCTACCTCCTGGGTTCAAGCAATTCTCATGCCTCAGCCTCCTGAGTAGCTTGGATTACAGGCAGGCGCCACCACGCCTGACTGTTTTGTATTTTTAGTAGAGACGGGGTTTCACCATGTTGGCCAGGCTGGTCTTGAACTCCTGACCTTGTGATCTGCCTGCCTCACCCTCCCAAAGTGCTGCATTACAGGTGTGAGCCACCATGCCCGGCCCCAAATTACATTTAAAAAACCAGGACTAAATACTAAGAATTCAATGTAAATCTCACATACGTAAGAGGATTTTCAAACATGCCCAAGGGAAATCTCTTCTTTCCTCCTCTTGCAGCAGAGATAACGCTGGACCCAGCCACAGCTAATGCCTATCTCGTGTTGTCGGAGGATCTGAAGAGTGTGAAATACGGGGGAAGCAGACAGCAGCTACCCGACAACCCGGAAAGATTTGACCAGTCTGCGACTGTGCTGGGTGCTCAGATCTTCACCAGTGGGAGACACTACTGGGAGGTGGAGGTGGGAAACAAGACCGAGTGGGAAGTGGGCATCTGCAAGGACTCTGTAAGCAGAAAGGGGAATCTCCCCAAGCCACCTGGGGACCTGTTCTCACTAATAGGTTTAAAAATCGGAGATGATTACAGCCTCTGGGTCTCATCACCTTTGAAAGGTCAGCACGTCAGAGAGCCTGTGTGTAAGGTTGGTGTCTTCCTGGACTATGAATCTGGACATGTAGCATTCTACAACGGGACGGATGAATCCCTCATCTACAGCTTCCCACCAGCTTCCTTCCAAGAGGCCCTCAGGCCTATCTTTTCCCCCTGCCTCCCAAATGAGGGGACAAACACAGACCCTCTCACCATCTGCTCACTCAACAGTCACATCTGAGAGGCGTGCCCTGAGCCTTCACAGCGGGCGATGTCTGAGACCAAGACATAACTATTAAGACAATGAAGGCATCGACACTATTAATGTCAGGTGATCTGAAATAAACTCCCGTACCCCCACCCCACCCCCAAGAGTTCCCATTAACTTGATCCCATTATGAACAGTCACATTACACAATCAACTTCAACCCCAATAGAAGAGGGCTGATCATATTCTGTGTCTTTGACTAAATGTATTCTCTAGGCTACCCCATGTGTGTGCTGGTCACTCAAATATTGAGCCCCTATTACCATGAATCCTACTGCCATAGGCCGAATTTTATAAATATATGTCACTTTTTCAAGTGTATTTAATTATTTGACTCTGAAAAACTGTGCTGCTCGAATGTTTCTTTGTCCTCCATGCAGAGCTCCGCATGCTGGGGCAACGCAAATCCATCTGGGGAAACTGAGGCATGGACACATCTTTCCAGGGTGTGTGAGAGGGCTCAGGTCTCATCCTTCTCCCAAAAGCCATTTTCCTTCCCATCCCATGAGCCTGCAGTGTTTGTACTCAGGAAGGCTTATATGTTGAGAACACTGCAAATATTTGTGTGAATATCGTCATACCATTCATGCTTCCATAATCACAACAGGCTGGAACCTTCCATTAATACGTTAAAAGGTGACAGAGCAAAGTGTCTATTCAGTAAATGTATCATGACAAGGGATACCAAGCGACTATATTGCATTGTATATAAGGTTCTTTTCGGTGCTTTTGTGGTTTGCTGTGAGCAGAAGGCTTTCAATCTCTGGAAGACCAAAGAGCCTACCCTCAAAACGTCAGGGTTGGCCGGGTGCGGTGGCTCACGCCTGTAATCCCAGCACTTTGGGAGGCCAAGGTGGGTGGATTACCTGAGGTTGGGAGTTTGAGACCAGCCTGACCAACATGGAGAAACCCCTTCTCTACTAAAAATACAAAAATTAGCTGGGCATGATGGCACGTGCCTGTAATCTCAGCTACTCGGGAGGCTGAGGCAGCAGAATCGCTTGAACCCAGGTGGCGGAGGTTGCAGTGAGCGGAGATCTTTCCATTGCACTGCAGCCTGGGCAACAAGAGTGAAACTCCATCTCAAATAAAAAAGAAGTCAGGGTTTGTGAGGAAGGGGTGTGATGAAAAGCAAACAGCAAACATTTAGAATATATCTTTTCTCAATTACCAAAAATCCCAATTCTGTGGAGGGACTAAATAAATACAAAAGTAATACATTTTACTTTGTGGGCATTACATCTAATTGTAGCATAATCCAGTGATACATCCTTTCCTTTCCTTCTTTGTCCCAAAGTGGTAGATACTGACAAAGAGTCTAGCCTAATTTTTCCTTTGGAAAAATCATCCTGAGTGGCTCTTTGCTGCACCATTGTGTACACAGGGCCTGCCACTGATGAGGTGTGTGGGGAAGGTTGAATCTATAGGATAACCTTTGGAGTTTGAATAAACCACCAAGAAAACTTTGCAAGAAAATTGCCGCTCATGGTTTCTGGATACAAACGCCAAGGTGATGAGATGTGGGGGTGAGAAGGGGAGTAAGAGTGGGAGTGAGAAGGGGAGAGTGGGGGCTGAGAAAGGGAGTGAGAGTGGGGGTGAGAAGGGGAGTGAGAGTGGGGGTTGAGAGGGGGAGTGAGAGTGGGGATTGAGAAGGGGAGTGAGAGTGGGGTTTGAGAAGCAGAGGGAGAGTGGGGGTGAGAAGGGGAGTGAGAGTGGGGGTGAGAAGCGGAGGGAGAGTGAGAGTGAGAAGGGGAGTGAGAGTGGGGGTGAGAAGGGGAGTGAGAGAGGGGGTGAGAAGGGGAGTGAGAGTGGGGGTGAGAAGGGGAGTGAGAGTGGGGGTGAGAAGCGGAGGGAGAGTGGGAGTGAGAAGGGGAGTGAGAGTGGGGGTGAGAAGGGGAGTGAGAGAGGGGGTAAGAAGGGGAGTGAGAGTGGGGGTGAGAAGGGGAGTGAGAGTGGGGGTGAGAAGTGGAGGGAGAGTGGGGGTGAGAATGGGAGTGAGAGTGAGGGTGAGAAAGGGAGTGAGAGTGGACTCCGGGAGGCTTGTTCCCTCATGTAGACACTCATTCCTCGCACTGCTCAGGGCGGGGTCTCGCTGCTTCGGCCTTTCACCTTGTGATAACGACATTCCTTGGATATGAGGTTGTCTCCACAGAACCTGCCACCATTCCTTAAGCTGTTCCTTATCCTCCCTTGTTAATTCCGCTCCAAATCCCTGTCATCCCCCCTTTCCTGAGGGGCCCATTTCCCCGGGAGATAGCTATTTCAAGCGGAATTTGCTTCTCTACCTCTTCGAAATTAGCTAGAAGAGGTAAGAAGGACATCAGGAGGAATCTTCCGCATCGGACTGCAATTTGCTTCATTTTTAAATTTTCTTCTCCCTGGAGCACTTTAAAAATAAAATATTGTCAATCTCTTATGCTGAAATCTGATATCCAAAACTTCTTCAGATAAGATCTTTATCTACTCTTTTGCTCTGATTATTCTCAACTTCCTGGTGTACCTCCCCCTGCCCCTGCCACAATCAACCTATTATGCTTAGAGAGTATCGGTACCTTATCTGACCTTAGATTACTTTACAAGGCCCTCTTACACTAAGTAACTGAAGAATGTGGCCAATCCAGCCTTCTATATTCTTGGATTTACCCCTGGCTTGTACCTTGGAAGGATGAGATCTAATACGCCACCATAGGAAAATGAAAAAATGCTGAAATGTGCAAAGGTTAAAATAAAAATTGCATGTAATTTTACAACATGCAGATAACCAGTGCTTATATTTTTGTGTATATCTTTCTAACCCTTTGTTTTTTAATGTATGTATGTTTTTAACAAAATGAAAAGAAAGGTTACCTTAATATTACATAGTGAACTTCCTTCAATCATTAGATAGTTCTTTAAAATATGAACTTTTATATTCCTAAATGTATAAGCATGTGTCTTCTACAAATTAGCACATTTTATTACATGACATTTATCTTATCCAAAAATCTACATTCAATAAATGATACAATGATATTATCTAATAAACACTTCATATAAAAATTTCTCACTTGTCCTTGTGATGTTCTTTATAGTTGTTTTTCAGTCTTCCAGTTACCAGAAATAATATAGGAGCATGCATTGAATTTAATTGTCTCAGAAACTATGATTTTTTTTTTTTTTTTACTTTTTTTTTTTTTTTTGAGATGGTGTCTTACTCTGTCGCCCAGGCTGGAATGCAGTGGTGCGATCTCGGCTCACTGCAACCTCTGCCTCCCAGGTTCAAACAATTCTCCTGTCTCAGCCTCCCCAGTAGGTGGGACTACAGGCACATACCACCATGCCTGGCTAATTTTTGTATTATTATTATTTTTTTTCAATAGAGACTGGGTTTCACCATATTGGTCTCGTACTCCTGACCTCAGGTGATCCACTGCTTTGGCCTCCCAAAGCACTGGGGGATTACAGGTGTGAGCCACCACACCCGGCCTGATTTTTTTGAGATGGAGTCCCACTCTGTCGCCCAGGCTGGAGTGCAATGGCATGGTCTTGGCTCACTGTAACCTCCACCTCCTGGGTTCAAGTGATTCTCCCACGTCAGCCTCCCTAGTAGCTGGGTTTACAAGCACGTGCCACCACACTCGGCTAATTTTTGTATTTTTAGTAGAGATGGGGTTTCACTATGTTGGCCATGCTGGTCTTGAACTCATGACCTCGTGATCCACCCGCCTTGGCCTCCCAAAGTGCTGGGATTACAGACGTGAGCCACCATGTCCAGCAGAAAATATGATTTTTAATGGGAGTAGTATTTCATTATATGACTGTCCCTAGTTTATGTGATCATTCCACTATCGTGCAGCATTCAGATTTTCTGTTGGTAACTATTATACCTCCTACTGTGGTGAATACAGTGCACATAAGCCCCTGGGTGTCTCTCTAATTCTTCCCCAAGTGTGTCTCTGGCAGGCAGGAAGGCTCACTGTGTGTCCTGCACCGTGTACGTGTTGGTTGTACCCTCCCTTCGTTCTACCTGCACTGCAAGGCGTCCCAAAAGCTTCCCTCACACCCCCACACCGAAGGGACAGACACACTAGTTCCAGACCAGTGAAAGACCATGTTTGCCCCTGCCTTACGGTCTCACCAGAGCATTGCGTTTATTCCCCAAGAAACTACACTGAGAGGAATTGGAGTAGGGCTTAGACTTTGAAACTAGACAGTCAGGCTGGGCGGTGGCTCACACCTGTAATCCCAGCACTTTGGGAGGCTGAGGTGGGAGGATGGCTTGAGCCCAGGAGTTTGAGACCAGCTGTGGCAACATAGTGAGAACTTATTTCTACAAAAAACTGAGGGCTGGGCACAGTGGTTCATGCCTGTAATCCCAATACTTTGGGAGGCTGACATGGGCGGATCACCTGAGGTCAGGAGTTTGAGACCAGCCTGGCCAAAATGGTGAAACTCCGTCTCCACTAAAAATACAAAAAATTAGATGGGCATGGTGGTGCGTGTCTGTAATCCCATCTACTCAGGAGCCTAAGGCAGGAGAATCGCTTGAACCCGGGAGGCAGAGGTTTCAGTGAGCCGAGATCTCACCACTGCACTCCAGCTTGGGTGACAGAGTGAGACTCCGTCTCAAAAACAAAACAAAACAAAACAAAAACTAAAAACTAAAAAATTAGCTGGGTGTAGTGACACACCTGTGGATCCAGCTACTCTGGAGGCTGAGGTGGGAAGAGCGCTTGAGCCCAGGAGGTCGAGGCTGCAGTGAGCCGTGACTGCTACATGCCAACCTGGGTTGAGGGAGCGAGACTCTGTCTAACAGAAAAAAAAAAAAAAAAAAGTTAAAGAAATGAAACTAGACAACCTAGGCTTGAATGCTTGACTTCACCACAAAGTAACTGTTTTAACTTTCATAAGTTATTTCAACTCTCAGAGACTCAGTTGCCTCTTCTCAACAGTGTGGGGAAGCCCTCCTGGCTGTGACAATTACGTGAGCACAAATAAAAACAATGTGTGGGGCATGATGACTTTTGTTAGTTCTCCCATCTCCCCCAGAGGCTCTATTTTGTATTTTTCAGAAAGGAGACAGAAAAACATAGGACTTGTGGGGAAGACAGAACATACAGGCACCAACATCTTTGAAATGTTTCCAAGCTTGGTGTTACTATTTTAGAGGGAAAAATATTAATAAAAATTCAGTTGCAGTAAAAGAAAGCCTCCATACATTATTTTCGTATGTTTATGTAGTCCTTCTGACCCTTCATGCTGAGCACTCTATTACGAAATTTCTAAAAAATAAACTAATATATAGTAAATAAATAAAAGTAGGTTGGGCTTGGTGACACATGCCCGTGATCCCAACACCTTGGGAGGATCCCTTGAGGCCCAAAATTTGAGACCAGCCTGAGCAACATAGCAAGGCTCTGCTTCCACCACAAATAAAAATGAAAACAAATTAGCCAGGCGCAGTGGCACATGCCTATAGTCCCAGCTACTCAGGAAGCTGAGGCGGGACGACCACTTGAGCCCAGGAGCTGGAGGCTGCAGTGAGCTATGATGGTGCCACTGCCCTCCAGCCTGGGCAACAGAGCGACACCCTGTCTTAAAAATAAATTTAAAATGAATACATAACCATTTTAAAGAGGAAGTCTTGTTTTCATCCTCAGTCTTGGAAATCTCACACCTTTGCCCTGAGCTCCTAGGACATGGTATGAACTTTGCTAAATGTTATTAGTGTGCACGCTTCACGTCCTGCATGTGGAAGAATGGGCTAATGTCGCCTTTTACAACCACTGTGCCTCAGTTAGTGTTCTCATGTAGATTAAAGGTGTCCTGAAATGTGGACCTCATCAGCCATTGGGTGAGGCTCAGGAAGGTTACCACCAGCTGTGAGCACTCCTGTCTGCCTTATAAAAAACATGTCAGATGTGTGCTATGACGTGAACAAGGCTGGAAAGCACTGCATCCTCTCTCTTTGTATAATTTTTTTTTTTTTTTTTTTTTTTTTTTTTGAGACATAGTCTCACTCTGTCGCCAGGCTGGAGTGCAGTGGCGCGATCTTGGCTCACTGCAACCTCCACCTCCTGGGTTCAAGCAATTCCCCTGCCTCAGCCTCTCGAGTAGCTGGGACTACAGGCGGGTGCCACCAAGCCTGGCTAATTTTTTGTGTTTTTAGTAGAGACGGGGTTTCACCGTGTTAGCCAGGATGGTCTCCATCTCCTGACCTCGTGATCCGCCCAACTCGGCCTCCCAAAGTGCTGGGATTATAGGCGTGAGCCCCCGCGCCCGGCCTGTATACATTTTTATATTGCATACATACATGGAGTCCTGTGAGACCTCCCCGGGCCTGCTGCTGGTCTCCCACATGATGGCCTGTGGGGGCAAACCCCTCTATCCTGGCTTCACGAAGCTTCTGTACAAGGAGCTGAGCGCGGATCATGTCTCCTTCACCAAGGCCACAATCTGGGCGGGTTCCGATAGAAACTTTACTGTCTGGCTAGGAGTGTCGGTTGTGGCTCACCTTTCTACCTGCAAGTCTGAGTGGATGACCCAAGAGGAGGATGGTGAGTGTCTGAGGATGTGATCTACTCACTCCTGAGAATGGGCTCCTGTTAGATGGGCGTGGGTGGATTAATTTCAGCAAAACATTTTGCTGAAATTAATCCACCCACGCCCATCTAACAAGAGTGTGGTTAGCCGACTTTGGAACTCTGGGGACATGACGGTATTTTTTAGGTTCTAAGGTTTTATGGTTTTATCTTCTTTCAAGAGTGGGACCAACCCCAGGGAGAGGACAAGAAGTCATCCTTGGAAACTTTACAGGGGGCAGTTTTTCCAGGGTGATCTGTCTTTGGGGTGGGAGTGGCTGGCTGCTAGCTCCATGCCTGATAGCCACTGATTTCTCACTGGCATCTCTGTTGGTTTGTCTCATTCTTCTTGGTTGAGTAGGTTTTAACTGGGGTAACCCTTCTGCTAGAGTCCCAGTTGTTTCTGAATAGAAGCAGGGGAGTGTTGGGGGTGGGGAGAGTTGACGTTTCTGTCCTATAGGCACTTTCTGGCCAGGGAGACATTGCTGCAGGTGAGCCTGGAATGCCCTTGCCACTCATAGCTGGGGTCTTTGTTTTTTGTTTGCTTGTTTTTGTTTTTGTTTTTGAGATGGAGTCTCGATCTGTCGCCCAAGCTGGAGTGCAGTGGCGCGATCTCGGCTCACTGCAAGCTCTGCCTCCCGGGCTCAAGTGATTCTCCTGCCTCAGCCTTCCAAGTAACTGGGATTACAGGTGTGCACCACCACGCCCGGCTAATTATTATCATTATTGTTTGTATTTTTAGTAGAGATGGAGTTTCATCATGTTGGCCAGGCTGGTCTCGAACTCCTGACCTCAAGTGATCTGCCTGCCTCGGCCTCCCAAAGTGCTGGGGTTACAGGTGTGAGCCACTGCACACCCGTCTGGGGTCTTGTTTTATATCTGCAAATAAACAGCTTGTTTGGAAGCAAAAAAAAAAAAAAAAAAAAAAAGACAGAGACAGAGAGAGAAAGAGAAGTTACCCATAGTTGCACTGTTGAACCCTTGTCTGAGATATCCTGTTGCAACTTTCTCTACTGTTGCAACCCCTTTCTTATTGCAACTTTCTTATTGACAGCTTGTTGCCACTTTCTTATTGACAGCTCACAGAATGGAGCAATGTTTTTTGAGGCCAAACCTCTTTAAGAAAAATAATTTAGGCTGGGCACGGCTGCTCATGCCTGTAAACCCAGCACTTTGGAAGCCTGAAGCAGGCGGATCACCTGAGATCAGGAGTTCGAGACCAGCCTGACCAACATGGAGAAACCCCGTCTCTACTAAAAATACAAAAATTAGCCGGGTGTGGTGGCGTGGGCCTGTAATCCCAGCTACTCAGGAGGCTGAGGCAGGAGAATCGCTTGAACCCAGGAGGCAGAGGTTGCGGTGAGCTGAGATTGCACCGTTGTACTCCAGCCTGGGCAACAAGAGCAAAACTCTGTCTCAAAAAAAAAAAACGCCGGGCGCGGTGGCTCACGCCTGTAATCCCAGCACTTTGGGAGGCCAAGGCAGGCAGATCATGAGGTCAAGAGATTGAGACCATCCTGGCTAACACAGTGAAACCCCGTCTCCACTAAAAATACAAAAATTAGCCAGGCGTGGTGGCGCGTGCCTGTAATTCCAGCTACTTGGGAGGCTGAGGCAGGAGAATCACTTGAACCCGGGAGACAGAGGTTGCAGTGAGCCAAGATTACGCCACTGCACTCCAGCCTGGTGACAGAGCGAGACTCTGTCTCAAAAAAAAAAAAAAAAAAAAGGAAAAATAATTAAAAAATTACAAATGATAAGATTAGGCCCAGGGTCTTAGAGAGTTTCAAATAAATAGGGGCCTGAAACTTAAGTTTCTCTAGCTCCATTGTACATCTGCCTCTGGGTTAGCCAGATATGAACATGAAGCACAAAGGCAGTAAAGCCAGGTCTGATGGGTTCAAATCTCAGCCCCACCACTCCACCACTTACTAACTGTACCACCTTGTCTCCCTCTGCCTCAGTTTCCTCATCAGAAAAATGTGTTTGAAAATAATATCTGGGCCGGCACATTGTAATCTCAGCACTTTGGGAGGCCCAGGTAGGAGGATCACTTGAGCCCCACTCAAGACCAACCTGGGCAATATAGTGAGACCCCAAGTAATACTATTACCAAAAATAAAAATAAAAAGACTAAGCCAGGTATGGTGGCACACACCTGTGGTCCCAGTTACTCAGGAGGCTGAGGTGGGAGGATCACTTAAGCCTGGGAGGTCAAGGCTGCAGTAAGCCGTGATTGTGCCATTGCATTCCAGCCTGAGTGACAGAGCGATACCCTCTCTCAAAAAAAAAAATGGAAATAATACTGCTTCACAGGGCTGTATAGGGCCGTATAGGGCTGTCGTATGTATGAAATGACATAACGCTTGTACTTGGAGCATCACTTAATTTAAGGTGTAAGCACTCAACAGTGCTAACTATGAATTGCTCCTCACCAAGCTTGGACGTCTACACTAGCATGATGTTATTTGCGATTTTAGACACTGCCCTGATTCCTCACAGTTCTGACCAAGAACCTCAATCTGAGGTCGGAATATTGCCTTCTATTCCTCCCATTTCTGCCTGGGGGTCCTGGTTCTGTCCTTACGGAAACTCTACCTCCCCAGTTTTGCAATGGCCTCTGTGGGGTCCCCCAGTAACCCTTCTCCCCTACTTCACTTTCTTTCTGTGTCCTGACCAAAAGTCACAGAACGCCTTGACAGCTCTTGACCCAGCCAGGTGCAAGCTTCTCCCAGCACGCCCAAATCCAAACCGGAGTCTTGAACATTCCCAGACACTCGTAAAAGTCTCGAGGTTGTCGCCCGAAACACGGAAAGAAACTGGCCCCGGCCCCTAATCAAATTTCTTAAACTCTCACATTCCATAATCCCTGAACCCCTCACTGCAGACACACCCAGGTAGAACACCCTTTTTTTTTTTTTTTTTGAGATGGAGTTTCACTCTGTCACCCAGGCTGAAGTGCAGTGGAGTGGTCTCAGCTCACTGCAGCCTCTGCCTCCCGGGTTCAAGCAATTCTCGTGCCTCAGCCTCTTGAGTAGCTGAGATTACAGGCGCATGCCACCACGCCCCGCTAATTTTTGTATTTTTAATAGATACGGGATTTTACCACGTTGGCCAGGCTGCTCTTGAACTCCTGACCTCAGGTGATCCGCCCGCCTCAGCCTCCCAAAGAGCTGGGATTACAGGTGTGAGCGACGGTACCCAGTCTCTCTCTCTTTTTTTTTTCCTTTCCTGGTTATTAAATACTTTTTAAAAATGTAATTTAATTTTAAGTTCCGGAATGCATGTGCAGGACACGCAAGTTTGTTACATAGGTAAACATGTGCCACGGTGGTTTGCTAAACCTATCAACCCGTCATTTAGGTATGAAAGCCCCGCATGTACTCACTATTTATCTTGATGCTCTCCCTCCCCCTGCCCCACCGACAGGCCCCAGTGTGTGTTGTTCCCCTCCCTGTGTCCATACAGAGCACCCCTTTCTCTCCAAGGATCACTGTGGCCTCTGTAACTGCTCTGAACTGAGCACCCTGCTGCTGAGGGCTTCTTTCTTTGGAATCCCAATCCACCCCATCCTGGAACAGTTCAGAGCACTCCCTTGTGGGAATTCCCCCGCCGCTGCTTTTGGGGTGATTCCAGCCTTGAGTTGGCTGGACAAAACAGCCTCGAAGCATACTGCCCCAAATCCGGTTCTTCTGAGTTTCTGATTCCCTCATTCTTCATCTCTTAGGAAGCCTTCCTAAAAATTCCTGAGAGTTTCAAACATTGTCCTTCATTTGACTCAGGGATTCATCCCTTTCCTGTTCAAATAGTAAACTCCTCCGCATCGACTCAGGGGTTCACCTCCTTCCGGTCTAAATAGTGAACTCCTCTGCATCGACTCACTACTCACCTCCTTCCGGTCTAAATAGTAAACTCCTCTATACCCACCCACGGGTTCACCTCCTTCTGGTCTAAATAGTGAACTCCTCCACATAGACTCACTACTCACCTCCTTCTGGCCTAAATAGTAAACTCCTCTATACCCACCCACGGGTTCACCTCCTTCCGGTCTAAATAGTGAACTCCTCCACATCGACTCACTACTCACCTCCTTCCGGCCTAAATAGTAAACTCCTCTATACCCACCCACGGGTTCACCTCCTTCCGGTCTAAATAGCGAACTCCTCCGCATCTACTCACGTACTCACCTCCTTCCGGTCTAAATAGTGAACTCCTCTATATTGACCCACAGGTTCACTTCCTTCCGGTCTAAAGAGTAAACTCCTCTGCATCGACTCACGGGTTCACCTCCTTCCGGTCTAAATAGTAAACTCCTCTGTATCGACTCACGGGTTCATCTCCTTCCGGTCTAAATAGTAAACTCCTCGGCATTGTAAGTCAGTGTCTAGAGTGGTGATTTGCTTTCTGGGGTGTGTTTTTCACAGTGATGGTGGATCCACAAATTTCAAACAAATTCCTTCCCCACCAGTTCTGTTCGGTTCTATTTTGGTGGGGCCCACTCCTCCTTACAGAGTATCTGAGAGCCCTGCCCTCCTGCAGATGGGAATGAAGGCCCAGGTGATCTGGAGAGGCGACTGTCCTCTAGGTGAAGGGTGTGAGTGTGAGAGGAGTGAGGTGCGGTGTAGGAGGGTCCTTGCAGGGTCCGGCTGTTTTTGGAGGCTGTTTTTCTCAGCTCCCCATCTTGTCCCTTCAAATTGTGCCCCTCTCCTTCCAATTGTCACTCTCCTTTCCCCCAACCCTCTCTGTCTCCCAATTGTCTCGCTTCTCAGAAATGAAACACTGGTTCTGTAAACCTGTTTGAGAAGAAAAGCTCTCGGAGGTTTCTTGGCCTCTCTGCTTCTGGAGCACGGGGAAAAAATAGCCCCAGGCTGAAGACAGGAGGGACCAGATTGCTGCTTGGTGATGCGATCTCACTGCAGAGGCAGCCGGGAGACCCTCCTGAGACGAATCAGAGTCCATGCTGCTTTTACACACATCCTAGTTATTTTATAACTAGCCTTTTCCTATTAACGGACATCATTCAAAAGCCAGTTTTAAGCAACATGAATATTGAATACTATACTATTTAGAACTAATTATGTTTTGTTTTTAAAGCCTAAATCTTTTATTGTTGTTTGAACCCTAGGCACTGAAGCTAATAATGTAACTTTTCTCCCTTCTTTCTTCTTTGGCATAGATCTAAAGAACTGTTAGACTCATTTAAAATGCTATTAGGCATTTTAAAGAGTAATTGTTAAATGTGTTGTCTCTTTTGTGGCGCTGGAAATGTTCTGTTCTTATCTGGCGCTGGTTACATCCTGTTTTTCATTTGGGAAAGTGCATTGAGCTGGAAATTCATATGTTCAATTTCTGTATGTAAATTGTACTTCAGTAAAAATTTTTTAAAAAGTGGCTGCCTTTTATAGCAGGTGTCCAATGCTGATATATATATATATATATATATATATATATATATTTTATTTTAAGAAGATGACCTCAAGACCAAGACCTGTTTAAAGATGGGGAAGGAAGCAGGATTTGGCAGAGGGATAAGTCTAGCTGCCATGCAGGGCCAGCTACAGGCTGCCTCAGCGGCACACAGGGCGCCCTGGAGCTAAATTGGCTCTGCAAACTAGCCTGGCTGGAGTTGGACTGAGAGATCCCAGCCCTTAGGCACCCTTGGGCAAGGTGGCTCCCCCAGCAGAGGCAGTTCCTAAAGGGGCTGATAGCTGCAGTCAGTCTATCTGCCCAGGGCATTTCCAGCAAAAGAGGCAACCAAGTCCTTCTTTGCTGGGAGGAATCTGGGACATGCATCAAAGTGTCCACGTTGGCCAGGCGCAGTGGCTCACAACTGTAATCCCAGCACTTTGGGAGGCCAAGGCGGGCAGACCTGGGGTCAGGAGTTCGAGACAATCCTGGCCAACATGGAGAAACCCCCCCTCTACTAAAAATACAAAAATTAGCTGGGTATGGTGGCGTGTGCCTGTAATCCCAGCTACTTGGGAGGCTGAGGCAGGAGAATTACTTGTACCAGGGAGGTGGAGGTTGCAGTGAGCCGAGATCGGGCCACTGCACTCCAGCCTGGACGACAGGGTGAGACTCCGTCTCAAAAAAAAAAAGAAAAAAGAAAGTGTCTACCTTAATTCTGGAGACCAGGACTTCAGGAGGGAAGAGGTGGAGCAGAGTTCTGTTGGCCTTTCATTTTAAAACTCCTTTTTATTGATTGATTGATTGATTGAGACAGTCTCACTCTGTCACCCAGGCTGGAGCGCAGTGGTGCAATCTCTGCTCACTGCAACTTCCACCTCCCAGGTTGAAGGGATTCTCGTGCCTCAGTCTCCCAAATAGCTGGAATTTCAGGCACGTGCCACTATACCTGGCTAATTTTTTTTTTTTTTTTTTTGTATTTTTAGTAGAGAATGGGGTTTTGCCATTTTGGCCAGGCTGGTCTTGAACTCCTGTCCTCAAGTGGTCTGCCCACCTTGGCCTCCCAAAGTGCTGAGATTACAGGTATGAGCCACTGTGTCTGGCCCAGCACTCTGTATTATTTAATTTTTAAACATCCATGTAGATGGCCGGGCGCGGTGGCTCATACCTGTAATCCCAGCACTTTGGGAGGCTGAGGCAGGCGGATCACGAGGTCAGGAGATCGAGACCATCCTGGCTAACACGGTGAAACCCCGTCTCTACTAAAAATACAAAAAAATTAGCCAGGCGTGGTGGTAGGTGCCTGTAGTTCCAGCTACTCGGGAGGCTGAGGCAGGAGAATGGCGTGAACCTGGGAGGCAGAGCTTGCAGTGAGCGGAGATCGCACCACTGCACTCTGGCCTGGGTGACAGAGTGAGACTCCATCTCAAAAAAAAAAAAAAAAACTATATGTCTTTACATATAGAGATATGTATATATCACATACTGAATGTACAAAGCTGTTCTTAATTCTTCAGGAGTTACATACATTGCTGTTTTTTTTTTTCTTAAGAGCTACTATAAGGAAGAAGCTGAGAATGTCTTTAAAAAGAGCAGGCTGTGGAAGATCTAGCTGGTAGATCTTAGTTAGTATTCTGCTGCTAGAAATCAGATTCTATTTTATCTGCCTCTTCTCATCTCCACCGCTTTTATCTTCCACTTCATGGAGAAGATCTTGGCTCTGTGTTTGGATTCAGATGCTTATCTTTTCCCAGGAGCTTGGCCCTCTGGGGACTGTCATCCTCCTGCCTTCCTCCCCTGATGGGTAATGGCTGATGGCTGCAGCTTTGTGCTTAGACGAGCGGCCACTGAGCTAGGCTGAGCTGCTGCTGGGCAGCCTTGGTGTGCATATGCAATAAAGGCAAAGAGAATAGCTATGACTCCAAGTCTTTTCTATGCATGTGTACTTTCTCGCTAATAACGATTATAATCTCTTGGATAATATATCCCAGATATTTCATAAATTCTCACATTTATGAAACGTCTGTAACAGGCCAAGTATGTGTATAATAGTTACACTACTTTTAGAAGGATTAAAGAAGTTGCCTAGGCTGGGTGCAGTGGCTCATGCCTGTAATCCCAGTGCTTGGGGAGGCCAAGGCAGGAGGATCACTTTAGGCCAGGAGTTGAAGATTAGCCTGGGCAACATAGTGAGACCCCCATTTCTACAAAATTAAAATAAAATATATTAGCCAGCTGTTGCGGCACATGCTTGTTGGCCTAGAACTCAGGAGGCTGAGGAGGGAGGATTGCTTGAGGCTAGGAGTTCAAGACCAGCTTGGGCAATATAGTGAGACCCTCATCTCTACAAAAATAAAATAAATTAGCCGGATGTGGCAGCACATGCCTGTAGTTGCAGCTACTTGGGAGGGCAGGAGGAAGTCGAGGCTACAGTGAGCCATAATTGTGCCACTGCACTCCAGCCTGGGTGACAGAGCAAGACTCTGTCTCCATAAATAACTAAATAAATAATCAGGCCGGTTGAAACAGCATTTGAATCAAGATGGTGGTCAATGGAACTCTGGGAACCACTGTGTTATTTTAATAATACTAAATTCACTCATACAGAATTTCTATGAGAAAAAAAAATCACAGGGGGAAGGAATAAGATGTTACAAGAGACCCAGTTTTTTCCTTCTCATGTTTCAGTTTCCTTCGTCTTTTTCTCCATTTTGCATTTGGTTGACCAGCACAGAAAAAAAATTTTTTACTAAGAAGTAAATTTATAAAAGTAAATTTATTTACTTTTGGGGAAACAAAATGTAGAATCTTAAAATGGCAGCAAAGTTTAGTCATAAAACAGAATCAGTAGAGTAAAATCTCACATTCTTGGTTATTAATTAACCAGAGGGTCCCATGAGTATTGCAAGCCAAGTATCAGTGCTCTGAACTTGAAATAACCAATAGTTTTCTCAACAGGGCCGAGGGTTTGCCGATTGCTGATGGATATTCATCAGCAAACCCCTGACATCATGGTGTCAACATCTCGGGTAGCAGATGTTAACCTCTGGAACATTAATAAAAAGTGGTAGATCAAGGCCATACTGATTAGAAATTGGGGTATTATGGGAAGTCAGTCATTAAGAATAATAATCCCTGTAGTTTATAAGGATATATTTTATACACATTTATCATTTTACCGCTTTGTGAAAGGTCATTTTTTAAAAAGACTAAGATGGCCGGGCGTGGCTCACACCTGTAATCCCAGCACTTTGGGAGGCTGAGGCAGATGGATTGTCTGAGCTCAGGAGTTCAAGACCAGCCTGGGCAACCTGGTGAAACCCCATCTCTACTACAGATACAAAAATTAGCCAGGCGTGGTGGTGACTGCCTGTAGTCCCAGCTACTTGGGAAGCTGAGGCAGGAGAATTGCTTGAACTTGGGAAGCAGAGGTTGTAGCGAACCGAGATAGCACCACTGCACTTCATCCTGGGCAACAGAACAAGACTCCGTCTCAAAAAAAAAAAAAAAAAAAAAGTCTGGGTGCGGTGGCTCACCCCTGTAATCCCAGCACTTTGGGAGGCCAAGGTGGGCAGATCATGTGGTCAGGAGTTCGAGGCCAGCCTGGCCAACATAGTGAAACCCCGTTTCTACTGAAAATACAAAAAAATTAGCCAGGCATGGTGGCGCATACCTGTAGTCCCAGCTAGTCGGGAGGCTGAGGCAGGAGAATCGCTTGAACCCAGGAGGCAGAGGTTGCAGTGAGCTGAGATCAGGCTCCAGCCTGGGCAACAGACCTAGACTCTGTCTCAAAAAAAAAAAAAAGGAAAAAAAAAAAGACCAAGATGACTTTCGTCTTTTTCTTCTTTTGAGATCTACACAGGAACAGCTTTGAGGGCTGCTGTGCCTACACCTCAGCAGAGAGAAAAGACCACTGCTGGAGAAAGTTGTTAATTAAGGAACTTATTAAATGATAGAAACAAAGGAAAGGAAAACAATTTTGTCAATTTGGGCCAATGCTGACGAGCTAGTTTTTTGCTAACTGAGATTCAAGGAGAGGAAAAAAAATCAGTGAGCTGAAAAGGCGTCTTATTTAATATCTAAGAAACCTATTCAAAAAAGTTTGAGAACAAATTTTCTTTCTTTTTTTTTTTTTTTTTAGACAGAGTCTTGCTCTGTTGCCCAGGCTGGAATGCAGTGGCGCGATCTCAGCTCACTGCAACCTCCGCCTCCTGGGCTCAAGCTATTCTCCTGCCTCAGCCTCCCAAGCAGCTGGGATTACAGGCGCCCAACACCACACCTGGCTAATTTTTGTATTTTTAGTAGGGACTAGAAATACATGTGGTTTCACCATGTTGGCCAGGCTGGTCAGGTCTTGAACTCCTGACCTCAAGTGATCCACCCACCTCAACCTCCCAAAGTGCTGGGATTACAGGTGTGAGCCACCACGCCTGGCCTAAATTTTCTTTTTCTTTTTTTTTTTTTTTTTTTTTTTTGAGATGATGTCGCACACTGTCGCCCAGGCTGGAGTGCAGTGGTGCGATCTTGGCTCACTGCAAGCTCTGCCTCCCGGGTTCACACAATTCTCCTGCCTCAGCCTCCCGAGTAGCTAGGACTACAGGTGCCCACCACCACGCCTGGCTAATTTTTTGTATTTTTAGTAGAGACGGGGTTTCACCATGTTAGCCAGGATGGTCTCAATCTCCTGACCTTGTGATCCGCCTGCCTTGGCCTCCCGACGTGCTGGGATTACAGACATGAGCCACCGCACCAGGCCTAAATTTTCTTTTCTTGAAAGAAATAATGAAACCTCATTAAGTCACTATGTGCTGACTGGATGTTGATGATCTCATAATAGGTAAAGGCCAGGTGCTATACCAAAGATAACCTCAAATAGTATAGATTAAACAGCAGAAAACTTCCTCTCAGGTAACCATTCTTGGTGAATTAGTGGTCTCTGCTCCACAGAGTCATTCAGGAACTGGGACTAGCAGAGTGTCTCCACCACGCCCAGCACAGGGTTTTAAAGTCAGCTTCAGTCATGACCATTTCAAGCTGCTAGAAGCTGGGGGAGTAAGGGAGCCTGGAAGTTCAGAGCGAGAGGCTGTTCTTTCTTTCTTTCTTTTCTTTCTTTCTTTCTTTCCTTTCTTTCCTTCCTTCCTTCCTTTTCTTCCTTTCTTTCTTTCTTTCAAGTTTTGCTCTTGTTACGCAGGCTGGAGGGCAATGGTGTGATCTCGGCCCACTGCAAACTCCGCTTCCCAGGTTCAAGCGATTCTCCTGCCTTAGCCTCCTGAGTAGCTGGGATTACAGGCATGCACCACCACGACCGGCTAATTTTGTAGTTTTAGCAAAGACAGGGTTTCTCCATGTTGGTCAGGCTGGTGTCAAACTCCCGACCTCAGGTGATCCGCTCGCCTCGGCCTCCCAAAGTGCTGTTATTATAGGCGTGAGCCACCGAGCCTGGCGAGAGCCTGTTCTTTACCCGGGTGATGCAGAAGCTTCAGCATCTCTTTGCCTTAGGTTCCACTGCTCATCTGGTCCCAGGTGTCTGTGAAAACGGCTAGGTACTGGGTGCAGCCAAGCGCTAACAGGAGAGCACATTTAGGGACCCCAGCAACCTCTGCATCAGCTGCACTAAAACCTCACACACGTTACCTGCTTGACGGAAAAAATGCTTTGAAAAGCGTGCGGGCTTTCAATTCCTTATCCCCCTTGGGCTCAATGTGTTTTGAAAGTCAGGAATTTTTGGTTTATAGAAAAGTAACAAATTACATGCACTCTACACTGTGTAGCACCCCAGTGGGGTCGGAGGCAGCACCCTTTACACAAATCAGTCAATATTCCTGGAGTGAAACATAAAATGATTCATATGAAATGGGATCAGTAAAGACTAAAAGCATCCTCCTGTCAGTGCAGGGCAGGTTGTCTCTGAATACACTTTTTGTCCCCTGGATTGAGGAAAACACTTTTAGGCCTGGATTGATAAATTGTTGATAAGAAATTATGGAACTGAATTAATGGTAAAACCATGTAAGTTAAGCATGATTGAGTAATTTTAAAGCAAACCTTTTAAAGCAATTATAATGACACAAGGTCAGAGAATTTTTATTTAAGTTCTATCCTTTAAAATTATGGTTCTTTATATATAAATATAGTATTTGTGTGTACGGCAACTACAATAATGACAGGGTGGCTTAGAATTCTAGGAATAGGCCATGCGTGGTGGCTCATGCCTGTAATTCCAGCACTTTGGGAGGCTGAGGATCACCTGACATCAGGAGATCGAGACCAGCCTGGCCAATATAGTGAAACCCCATCTCTACTAAAAATAAAAAAATTAGCTGGGCGTGGTGGCGGGTGCCTGTAGTCCCAGCTACTCAGGAGGCTGAGGCAGGAGAATCACGTGAACCTGGGAGGCAGAGGTTGCAGTGAGCCGAGATTGCATCACTGCACTCCAGACTGGGTGACAGAGTGAGACGCTGTCTCAAAAAAAAAAAAAGTCGTCTAGGAATAAAGGACTAAAAGAAGTCCCACACTCAACAGCAACACAACTAACGAAGGTGGAAACGATGGCTCGGAGAAGAGAGGATGGGTACAGGATTGGGAGAGTCCCTGTGTCCCCTGAGCAAAATTTCTAAAAGTAGTTACTGTTTAAAAGGAAGGAAATACATTGACATTGTGGCTGTCATAAGTGCAAGAGAAGGTGGTCAGTGGATGGTGCTAGGAAGCACCATTGTTCTCATCCATAGCTGACTCTTGCCCAGCTTAACCCCAGGACCTCTTCCTACAAGGCTGGAACCCCACTAGACCTTTGCCTCTAAGAGCCACCCTGAACTCTCCTTTTCCTCCTTTTTGGAAGAGAAACTCAGAAATGCATGCATTTCATTCGGAGCTTGCTAACCATCCCTCAGTGCTCTCACATTTGGGTGCTGATTTGCGTCTCTGCACTTAGCATCACGCAAAATGTAGAAACAACCGCTTTTTCCTGATGCCCAAGAAAAACTGGCTGAGATGCAGGAGTATCCCCAAACAGGAACTTGTGCCTGATCAATGTGAGCAATGTGAATTGGTCCTCCCCGTCCGGATGAGCTCAGCTTCACTCCAGGGTCCTGTGAGAAGTGAGGGCTGGAAAATCTCTGTGTGAGAAACAGCATCACTTCAGGAAGTCTTAAGGCTTCTTAGAGCAGTTTTAGGTTCGAAGCAAAATTGAGAGAAACAGAGAGAGATTTCCCATAAACTCCTGCTTCTGCACACATGCATCCTCCCCCATGATCACCTTCGCCCACTAAAGTGGTACCTTTGTCAGAACTGATGAGCCTACACGGGTACATCTTTATTATACAGAGTCCAGGGTTCACACTCGGGTTCACCCTTGGGCTCAATGTGTTTCAAAAGTGCTGCACATTCCTTGGGTTTGACAAGTGTATAATGACATGCATCCACCACTATCGTATCGTACTGAGTCGTTTCTCTGCCCTAAAAATCCTCTGTGCTCTGCCTATTCATCCTTCTCTACCTAGTAACCCTTGGCAACCATTGATCTTTGTAATGTCTCCATAGCTTTGCCTTTTCCAAAACACCATATAGTTGGAATCACACAGTACGTCACTGACATTTTTTGGAGCAAGGATTTAGTGACTATTCCTTTCTACTAGGATAGACTGCTTCCTTGCCTACATCTTCTGCTGTGAGACAGCTTCACAGTCGTCTCCAGTTTGCCCTTAATGTGGGAGAGTATTCCCATTTCTCACCATCTGTCCAAGAATACCCAGAGATGCCTGACAACTGAAAACAGCTTATGTTTAATAGCTTGATAGGCTACAATCTGATGGCATGACTCCCTAAGGAGGATCTGATCAGATCACTCATATAAAAATACATTCAGTTCTGCTATTGTTTTGAAAATGCAAATTTGTTCCAATGCAGTTGGTGTATTGGAGAACAATTCAAGCAGAAAGAGAATTTCATGTTTGTGTATGCATGATTTCATCCATGAAAAACACTAGGTGAGCAGAGACAACTGCGCTTAGCTGAATCCAGCTGCCCAGGAAGGCATAAAACACTCACACACTCACACACACGCACAGACACCCCTCAACATCTGCTAGCCACCTCAGTTCACTGCCAGTGTTATGAGCCACGCCCATGCACATTTGGTATAACAGCTTTCCGTTTGATTTCCTTTCTTTTCTGTCCATCCTGATAACTCTCCTTCTACTGCTTCAGAATAACTCATAAGCTATAATCCTTCTGATGCCCACTTCCACTAGCAAACTTCAGATATTTTTCAAGGTACAGTGCCATATTTATTGTAGTATTTATGTATTTCTTAGCCATTTAACAAGTGTAAAGCTGTGCTACAGTGTTTATTAGGTTCCTTCTTTTTTAATGTGTCAGCTGACAATGTTTCTAGGTGTTGTGCCCAGGACCCCATAAACCCAGTAGTTTGTTGTTGTGTTTCTTTATTTTTTTAATTAATTACTTTATTTATTTTTGAGACAGAGTCTTGTTCTGTTGCCTGGCTGGACTGCAGTGGCGCGATCTTGGCTCACTGCAACCTCTGGCTCCTGAGTTCAAGTGATTCTCCTGCCTCAGCCTCCCGAGTAGCTGGGACTACAGGCACACGCCACCACGCACAGCTAATTTGTTTGTATTTTTAGTACAGATGGAGTTTTACCATGTTGGCCAGGATGGTCTCTATCTCTTGACCTTGTGATCCACCCGCCTTGGCATCCCAAAGTGCTGGGATTACAGGCATGAGCCACCACACCCAGCCAAACACAGTAGTTTTTTATTACACAATTCTGTATATTGCAACGATTTTTAGGAACACATGTGGCACTCCAGCAGCAGAAATGACTGTGTATGACAGGATGCAAAAATGGAATTCCTTTTCTCTAGGATTCCACTGAGAGTCCAGGATCATTTATGCGTCAACTTCCTCATTTGCAAAGGAGTTAGAAAAAGAATCACCTTTTTATTTACTCTTGCATGGGCAAGTACTGCAGTTGAAGAAGATGGAAATTTATTTGGAAATTAGAGGTGTTAAAGCAAAACATCCAGGAGGCCATTAGCCTGGGGTTGGTTCTGTGCCTGGAACACTTACACAAGCAAATGAAAGTTCAACTTGGAAGCATTTCTTGAAACTGACTATTATTATTATTATTTGTGGGGGGTGGGGGTGGTGGGGGGAGACAACAACCAATAATCAGCCAATCAGAAACAGCCAACTAGCAGCCAGTCACAACCGTTAACCAATCAGTGAACTAGCAACCAGTCACAGACAACCAACTAGCAACCAATCACAAACAGCTAACAACCAGACATGAACAGCCAACTAATGATTAATTATAAAAAGCCAACCAGCAACCAATCACGAATAGCAAACCAGTAAGCAGTCACTAACAATCAACTAGTAGTCAATCACAAACGGCCAACTAGGAACCAGTCTCAAACACCCAACCACAAACAGCTAATTAGCAACCAATCACAGGCAGCCAACTAATACTCAATCACAAGCAGCCAACTAGCAACTGGTCGCAAACAGCCAACTAGCTGTTAGTTATGTAAGTAGGGACTTTTCACAAGATCGTACTCAAACGAGGCCTGGCTGGAGTCAGTTGAGTAATTCCTTTGTTTTCATGGTCAGCCTATAAAAGCTTGCTGCTCAGTCTGCTGGAGCAGAGCTCTCTGCACCTCTTCTGTGTCTGAGTGCTGCCTGATTCCTGAATGCCTTAATGCTCAAATTCTGTTAAAATTTATTTTGTCTAAACTTTTTCTTTTCATGGAAACTTTCTTTGGAAAGAGTAACTTGAGCACCTGGGTCCCTAAATCTCCCCTCTCTGGGAGAAGGATGGGTGTAGTGTCCCCTCACATCATGCCTGGTAAGAGGAGCTACAGGCCCCTGCTACAGCTGACTGTGCATCCACGGAGCTTGTGGTTACACAGTGGAGCAGTGTCTGCCTCACAGCTGAGAAAAGCCAACAACCTGGCTCCAGTGGTCTGAAATACATGATCAACATTAAATTTTGTGTATCTGCCACAACTGCTTGAAATAACCATTTAGAATGGTGTCACGGGTCCTGAGAATAGAGATGATGACTGAGGAGAGTTGTGGACAAGATGTAAGGACATATGCAGAGGGCAGACAGGACACAAGATGCCACTCTTCTGGCTGTGAAGATAGGGTAAGGGACCACAAGCCAAGGAATGCAGGCAGCCTCTAGCGGCCGGAAAAGGCATGGAAACAGCTCCTCCCCTTATCTTCCAGAAGGAATGCAGGCCTGCCCACACCTAATCTTAATCGAGTCAAAATAATGTCAGACTTCTGAGACCTCCAGAACTACGAGATAATAAATTTGTGTTGTTTTAAAACCACAGAAGGCATGGTGATTTGTTAGCCCAGCTATAGAACACTTAACACGGATCAAGGGTAGAAGCAGAGGAGGGGAAGAAGGGGGAAAGACCTTCAGTTCTTCTTGGAAAGTAAGGCTCACAGTCACACTGCACACTGAGTACAAATTTACCTCCAGGAACTGAGGCCAACCTAGCTCAGGACCAGGGCAAAAGCACCTTGAAGTGCTGAGACCAGTCTCATCATATCACCACCAATAGCACAGGGAGGCTCAGTTCCAGCAGACACACCCTGCCGACTCCATTGATGACACAGTCTGTCTGCTATTGGCAAACTCTTCTTTGTCTGTGAGTAAAATGATGTTGTTTACAAGCAAAGTTGAAAGCATAAAAGATTTTCGATAAACTCCTCAGGGCTCATTACAATTGGGATCAATTTTATGCACTCTGGTTTGGGTAGCATCCTTCTATGATTAGAGGGTGGATCCCAAGCAGCCTATTGTGTTAAAAATAGGAAGAGGTGCTGTGTAAAAAGACTATAGGATTGTCTAAGCAGAGTGGAAAAACAGGCTGAAAGAGTTCAGTGGGTTTGTGTAACTTTGTCTTGTAACAAAGTCAGCAAGTGAAAAGCTAGGGAAGGTTTTTTCCTCCTCTTCTACCTCAATTTTCTTTCTTTCTTTTTTTTCCTGCCTGAATTTGAATATAGATTTCACTTATTTAAACAGAAATACGGTCTATCCTCTTTGTATACTGACCTCTTGTATTCCCCGCTTCTTCACTTTTGTTTCTTCCTCATTACTTACAAGCAGGATGGAAGTCAGATAGAGCCGACTGCATTCCAAGTCCTTCACTTTCTCTTCAGGTAGCTGGGCCCTGGGCCTGGCATCTTGTGAATGTAAAATGAAGGTTGCCTTTTGTCTGGTCCTTCTTTCTTATAACAGATCATAGTGATTGGCACTCATCACACACACATTTTTATTCCAGAGTATAGTCTCAGAAAATCCTGCTGAAGGTTCAAGCCAAGAAGACACTTCTATGCCAATTAATCCTAAAACCACCCTTGCATAATTATAAATAATTAGAGAACTCTAACATGACTCTAATTCCATCTTGCTTTTAACTTTAACTGCTAACTTGTTTTTGTTTTGCTTATAATAATAGAGAGGCCAATAAAACTATGAGAGGAATGTAGTCATAGTTAAACTTGGAGTCAAGGGAAATTGATCCCCCTTCTTGTCTGGAGATTAAAAGTACATTCATAAAACAAAATTAGAATTATGGTAGGGGATTAAACTTCGCTAAGGACTAGGAAGCACTAATGACCTGCCATTGCTTAGTGATTATTGAACTCTTTCTTGGCTGCAATAATTGTTGTTCTTGGGCCAGGCAGGGATGGCTCATGCCTGGAATCTCAGCACTGTAGCAGGCCAAGGCAGGAGGATCAGTTGAGCCCAGGAATTGGAGACTAGCCTGGGCAACAAAGTGAGACCTCATTTCTACAAAAAATTTTTAAAAATTAGCTGGAGGCTGGGCACAATGGCTCACACCTGTAATCCTAGCACTCTGGGAGGCCGATGCAGGTGGATCACTTGAGGTCAGGACTTTGAGGCCAGCCTGGCCAACATGGTGAAAACCTGTCTCTACTAAAAATACAAAAAAAACCCAAAATGGCCAGGTGCAGTGGCTCATGCCTGTAATCCCAGCACTTTGGGAAGCTTAGGCAGGCAGATCACGAGGTCAAGAGATCGAGACCATCCTGGCCAACATGGTGAAGCCCCATCTCTACTAAAACTACAAAAATTATCTGGGCATGGTGGCACCTGCCTGTAGTCCCAGCTACTCGGCAGGCTGAGGCAGGAGAATCGCTTGAACCCAGGAAGCAGAGGTTTCAGTGAGCCGAGATTGCACCACTGCACTCCAGCCTGGTGACAGAGTGAGACTCCATCTCATAACAAAACAAAACAACAACAACAACAAGAAAAATTAGATGGGTGTGGTGGGGTATGCCTGTAATCTCAGCTACTTGGGAGGCTGAGGCAGGAGAATTACTTGAGTGGGGAGGCGAAGGTTACAGTGAGCTGAGATCATGCCACTGCACTCCAGCCTGGGCAACAGGCAACAAGACTCTGTCTCAAAAAAAAAAAAGATAAATAAATAAAATAATAATAATTAGCTGGGTATGGTGGTGAATGCCTGTAGTCCCAGATATTTGGGAGGCTGAGGTGGAGGTTGAGGCTGCAGTGAGCCATGATTTCACCACTGTACTCCAGCCTGGGTGACAGAGTGAAACTCTGTCTCAAAAATAAATAAATAAATAAAATACCTTCCATCTCATTGGCTTTTTGAGGGAGGCAGTGGAAGAACCTGTCAGTCTGTGACAATCCCTCAATATTGGCTATCAGTGACTTTTATGGTCTGGATGGTCAAAGAGAAAAATGGCTCCAGAAAAACCCACCATGTCCCTATTTAATTAGGAAAAGGGGAATTAGTATTACTGTATGCTTACTATTTACTAGGTACTGATTAAAGTGTTGGTTACTTAGAAATATTTCATTTCTTTACCATGTTCATAGTTATACCAAAGCGTAGGTTTAATTGTCAAATAGCACAATCTCTAGCAGCTGGTATAACTTAGGCTATTAATAAATGCTAGGTATTTGGAATACGAGTGGAGTTTGAAACTTTATTTTGCTTTTTAGAAAGTGGTGGATTTCAGACAATTTTCTTAACCTTTTTAAGCCTCATTTATTCAACAGACCTTTTACTCAGCGTCTGCAATGGCCTACCACTGGCCTGTCCTGAAGGGGTAACAGATACAAGACAAAGTCCCTTCTTTGCAGAGAAAACCATCAGCCTTTAGTTTCTTCCATGTCAAAATTTGAATAGTACCCATCTTGCAGTGTGTTGTGAGAATTAAATGAGATAAATTTTTATGAGAGTGCTTCACATTCAGAAGAAACTCAATAAATGTTAACTTCTTGCTTTCCCTAGTGGCAGCCTAGGGGGAAGGAAATTTTTCAGCTGGGAAACCTTTATTTGTGCTTCTCAAATAATATTAACACTGCCTTGGGGGTGACTGGTTCTGAATAACAAGCACGGGAACAATATTAGAATGAAGGGACCTCCATGGATTGGTGAAAATTATAGTGAGATTTTGGTCAATATTGAAATTTGACAGTAACCTTATTATAAGAATAATTCTAGTATATTCAGTTTTATTGTTTGGTGAGATGTGCTGAAGTGTAACCTCATTGATGGAGACAAAGTGACAATAGTAGTGATTTGGAGTAGAATTAACAGAAGTGTGTATTACTGGTCCTGGGTTTATTAAACGGTCCATTACAGCCAATGCAGTAACTCCTGTAAGATGTGCTGATAAGAGTAGAGTAATACTGTGACTATTCATTCGCAAATGGTAGGACTAAAGTTCTCTCTTTTTTTTAATGGAGTTTCGCTCATGTTGCTGAAGCTGGAGTGCAGTGGCACGATCTCAGCTTACTGCAACCTCCACCTCCTGGGTTCAAGTGATTCTCCTGCCTCAGCCTCCCTAGTAGCTGGGACTACAGGCAAGTGCAACCACGCCTGGTTAGTTTTTGTATTTTTAGTAGAGACGGGGTTTCACCATGTTGGTTAGGCTTGTCTCGAACTCCTGACCTCAAGTGATCCATCTGCCTCGGCCTCCCAAAGTTCTGGGATTACAGGTGCGAGCCACTGGGCCTGCCCTGGACCAACGTTCTTCTAACAGGACGAATATGCTTAACTCATATGAAACTAGACTGCAGTCTGCTCTAAAGGTGAGCCTCCTTCTTTGGCGAATTTATAAGGAAGTCCCCACAGCCCTCAGGACAGAGACTGAACAAGGGATGTGACTGCTGTGAATACTCCCAGCCAAAGGCCATCAGGACACCCGGAGTTGAAAAAGGTGGGCTTATTGGTAACAAAGAGACCATCCTGTGGGGACCCATGGCACATCTCAGGAAGAGGGTGACAGCACGGGCTTGCGATGGGGTTTGAGCTTATACCAGGGGATTTTGAGTGAGTAATCAATGAGACATGGTTTTTCTCTGGTGCTGAGAGCAAGAAGTGGAGATTCTGTGATAAAACGTTGTAATAATTTTTATCTAAGAGGCAGGAAGAACACAGGAGGGCTTAAGCTGTAATCCACACAGAGGCAGTTGTTCACGTTAGAGGAAGAACGGGATGTTCAGGCAGTATTATGGTTTGCACAGTCTTCTTTTTTTTTTGAGATGGAGTTTTGCTCTTGTTGCCCAGGCTGGAGTGCAGTGGCGCGATCTCGGCTCACTGCAACCTCCGCCTCCTGGGTTCAAGCGATTCTCCTGCCTCAGCCTCCCAAGTAGCTGGGATTACAGGCACGCGCTACCACGCCTGGCTAATTTTGTATTTTTAGTAGAGACGGGGCTTCTCCATGTTGGTCAGCCTGTTCTCGAACTCTCAACCTCAGGTCATCTGCCCACCTTGGCCCCCCAAAGTGCTGTGATTACAGACGTGAGCCACCGTGCCCGGCCAGTGTTCTTGTTTTATTCTGTGCTCAGACATGTTTATGAAGGGATCTTGTTTTTGTCTCCCTCCATCACAGTCACAGAGTGACCCTGTTGATGCTGTGCTCCGTGAAATTGTTTACTTTCACCAGAACACCGGGCCCAGCTGTGAGGGTCAGGCCAGCTCCTAACAAATGAATGGCAGGAGCTGCTCTTTTTCTTTTGTGTTTTTCCCGCCCTCACCACATGGCCTATTTCCTTCCAGTCCAGTAGAAATGGGCAGTGACTGGCCCAATAGTAGGAGCCCTTAGCCACTGACATCTGGAACAGGCCTAAGGCTGGTGAGTCTGCAACACTCAGCAAGGAGATAGTCTGCCAAATAGGAGAAAAAAAGGGGAGAAATGGAGGAATTGAATAGGGAGATTAGACAGAAAGAGAAGGGTGGAAAGGGAGACAGAGGGAGAGAGGGAGACAGAGGGAGAGAGGGAGACAGAGGGAGAAAGGGAGACAGAGGGAGAGAGGGCCCATGGAGACACGCTCCTTTCCAAGTCTGTAAGGTTCCTTTCTTTGTTTGCAAGAAAATGTAAATTATATAGGACTTACACGTAGGAATGGTCTTTTGAAATCCACCTATTCTATTCGTGCATAATTTTGTACACTTCCTTTGGAGTTTGGTATATGATTGGCCACCCAGCAATGCAGGAGGTGCTTAAGGGACGGAAAGTGCTTTTTTTTTTTTTTTTTTGAGACAGAGTCTTGCTGTGTCTCCCAGGCTGGAGTGCAGTGGCACAATCTTGGCTTACTGCAACCTCCGCCTCCCGGGTTCAAGCGATTCTCCTGCCTCACCCTCCTAAGTAGCTGAGATTACAGGCATGCGCCACCATGCCCGACTAATGTTGTCTTTTTAGTAGAGGTGGGGTTTCTCCATGTTGGTCAGGCTGGTCTCGAATTCCTGACCTCAAGTGATCCGTCTGCCTTGGTCTCCCAAACTGCTGGGATTACAGGAGTGAGCCACCACGCTTGTTCCTAATTTTTGTATTTTTAGTAGAGACAGGGTTTTGCCATGTTGGCCAGGTTGGTCCTGAACTCCTGACCTCAGGTGATCCGTCCACCTCAGCCTCCCAAAGTGCTGGGATTACAGGCGTGAGCCACCACTGCCGGCTGGAAAGCACCTCTTAAACCTTAATTGGGCCGGGCACAGTGGCTCATGCCTGTAATCCCAGCACTTTGGGAGGCCGAGGCGGGCGGATTGCCTGAGGTCAGGAGTTAGAGACCAGCCTGGCCAACATGGCGAAACCCTGTCTAAACTAAAAATACAAAAAATTAGCTGAGCGTGGTGGCAGGTGCCTGTAGTCGCAGCTCCTAGGGAGGCTAAGGCAGGAGAATGGCGTGAATTCGGGAGCTTGCAGTGAGCCGAGATCGCGCCACCGCACTCCAGCCTGGGCGACAGAGCGAGACTCTGTCTTGGGGGGGGGGAGAAAAAGGAGATGGGGGCGGGAATAGGCATTATGCCAGAAGCAGAAGGGAATGCTCCCTGTAGTTTAGAAAACAAAACCAAACAAAACACACTCCAACACAAAAAGATGACCTGAGGGCAGTCAGGATCGAAAAGTTGAGAATTTTCACAATGTTTTGTATCCTACTGGACTGTGTTTCCTGAGAGAATGATAATGAAGTTTTCAATAGAGGGCTTAGAAATACAAAAATCGTTTCTTGAATACAGATATGTTTACTAATTATAACTTGCCTTAAATATATTAATGTATTTAAACTTTATTTTCTGTACCTCAATTTGGTCACCCCAAAATTAGGTTTAGAGTAATTTTTTGAGATACGCTGTAGTGGGGTGAGGAGAAAATTTGGTGCTGCCGAAGAGCTATCCCAATGCAGAGGTTTGCAATGAGACTGGAATTCCATGCAGGAAAGGATTCTCCAGCCAAAAGGGGTTTAAAATATGCCTCCTCCTAGCTCCTATCATTGCTACAGATCTATAGGAATACTGATCACACAGAGGGAAAAGAACTAACTGGTAGTGTCGCCGCAGACTAGAGTTTGGATGAGAAAAGGCGGGCACTGTAGGGTGCATAGCACCGTGGAAGGAAACACTCAGTGATACGATAATGACAGAAATAGGCTTGAAGTAAGCATATATGCAAGCACTGAAAATTGCAGGGGTTAGAAGTTGCCCTGAAGGAAGAGGTGGACAACTCTGCCAGACACTGTTCTGGGAAGATCAGCGCGGAACACACGGCCAGGATCCAGCCAGTCAGAACTGACTCCCCCATCAATCACATCTTTGCAGAAAAATCTACACCAGAGCTTACTAGATTCCTAGGTTAGTAAAAAAGTTTTTTTTTTTTTTTTGTAACATTGCAAAGTAAACATTATATCATGTTCATTATACATAAGTAATGATTTCAGCTATTGTTTGAAATCCATGGTCAACATCAAAAAGCCTGTAGGTTCTGTTTTCTAAAAATGATAGGACAAGCTAAGAAACCTTACCCCCATCCCCTTATGCAATCTTGAGGAGTCATGCTCAGAATACATTAGATGAAACACTTAGATGTATTAGATATGAGTCATTTCTGCTTCTCAGGTTGAGAAAGTTCTTTGCATTTGAACTGTGAGACCAAGCTGAAGACAAAAACTATCTAAATATATCTTAATATTATGAAAACTAGGATCAATATGATAGGATCAACCTAGGATCAATATGCTCAGAATATTTATTTTAAATTTTATGTAAATTTTTTATTTGTAATATATTGGGCAGGTGAATGGTTCAAAATTCAGGTACAATAAGACATACAAAGACAAGTAAATATTTGACTTTTTTTTTGGTACTATTGAGAAGTGACAATGTGCTGGCGGTCCTCGCTCGCTCTCAGCCCCTCCTCGGCCTTGGCGTCCGCTCTGGCCACACTTGAGGAGCTCTTCAGTCTGCCGCAGACTGTGGGAGCCCCTTTCTGGGCTGGCCGAGACCGGAGCCGGCTCCCTCTGCTTTCGGGGAGGTGTGGAGGGAGAGGCTAGGGCAGGAACCAGGGCTGCTCGCGGCGGTCGCAGGCCATCGCGAGTTCCGGGTGGGCGTGGTCTCGGTGGGCCCCGCACTTGGAGCGGCCGGCTGGCACCACCGGCCAGGGCAGTGAGGGGCTTAGCACCTTGGCCAGTAGCTGCGGAAGGGGCGCCCGGTCCCCCAGCACTGCCGGCCTGCCCAGGCCGCACTGGAACTCTTGCCGGGCCTCAGCTACCTCCCAGCAGGGCAGGGCTCAAGACCTGCAGCCCACCATACCTGAGTCTCCCCCGCACCGTGGGCTCCTGTGCGGCCCAAGCCTCCTCGATGAGCGCCGCCCCCTGCTCCACGTCGCCCGGTCCCATCAATCGCCCAGGAGCCGAGGAGTGCAGGCGAACCACATGGGACTGGCAGGCAGTTCCGCCCGCTGCTCCGGTAGGGGATTCTCTAGGCAACGCCAGCTGGGCTCCTGAGTCCACTGAGTCAGGTGGGGACTTGGAGAATTTTATGTCTAGCTGGAGGATTGTATATGCGCCAATAAACACTCTATGTCTAGCTTGGGGTGCGTGGATGCACCAATCAGCACTCTGTGTCTAGCTCAGGGATTGTAAACACACCAATCAGCACCCTGTGAAAACAGACCAATCAGCGCTCTCTAAAACAGACCAATCAGCTCTCTGTAAAATGGACCAATCAGCTCTCTGAAAAATGGGCCAATCAGCAGGATGTGGGTGGGGTCAGATAAGGGAATAAAAGCAGGCTGCTTGAGCCAGTAGCTGGCAACGTGGTTGGGTCGCGTTTTAGCTGGTGGAGAATTTGTTGTTTTGTTCTTTGTTGTAAATCTTGTTGATACTGATGTTTTGGGTCTGCCTTGTCTCTTACCAGCTGTAACACTCTGGGTGAAAGTTTGCAGTTTCCATTTTGAGGCCACTGAGATCCTGAACCCCTTGGGAAAAATGCACATTTCTGCTTGGGATAAATGAACAACTCCAGACAGGAGAGGTGAGTAACTCCAGAGGTGCTGCCTTAGGATTTGTACCACTCACAGTGAAGCTCTGCAGTTTCAATCCTGAAGCCGGAGAGACCACCACCCACCAGAAAGAAAGAACTCTGAAAACGTCCAAACATCAGAAGTGGAAGGGTTAAAACAAATTGCTAGAGATGAGAGAACAATTAGTAAAGTGAATTATTCAAAAATTGTATTGACTGTTACATGAAGAGAGCAATAGACTGAAAATAGAAAAGTTTGAGATAAGTAGAAAATCCACCATGCATATAATCAGAATTTAAGAGGCAGATTATTGGAAACATGCAAGGAATAAAGTATTTCTTTTTTTTTTTATTGAGACAGTCTCACCTTGCTGCCCAGGCTGGAGTGCAGTGGTGTGATGTAGGCTCACTGCAAGCTCCGCCTCCTGGGTTCAAGTGAGTCTCCTGCCTCAGCCTCCCGAGTAGCTGGTATTACAGGCACCTGCCACCACGCAAGACTAATTTTTGTAATTTTAGTAGAGACAGGGTTTCACCATATTGTCCAGGCTGGTCTTAAAATCTTGCCTTGGCACCCCAAAGTGCTGGGATGACAGGTGTGAGCCACTGTGCCCGGCCAAAATATTTCAAGAAGTAATGACTAACAGTGTTTCTGGAATGAAAGACACGAATCCATCGTGTGTCTTTCATTCATTCCATTTGATTTCTCATTTGATTTTTCTTTTTGCAGCTCGGAAGTTTCAGGGTTATTGGCTCATCATAGTACCAAATCATGACAGATCCAAAGAAAGACAAATAAGAGCGAGGCAATATTAGGACATATTACAGTGCTACAGCGGAACAACGTAAACAATAAGGGATCATGAAAGAAGAGACACTTTGCTACCGGGCATGGTAAATAAGCATATGTAAAGATGATGTCAACATCTTTTATCACCAAGTATTACAAATTTTTAGAAAAGAAGATAGCACTACACACCTATTAAAAAGGGGAGCAGGCGGGGCGCGGTGGCTCGTGCCTGTAATCCCAGCACTTTGGGAGGCCGAGGCCAGCAGATCACCTGGGGTTGGGAGTTCGAGACCAGCCTGACCAACATGGAGAAACCCTGTCTCTACTAAAAATACAAACGTATTCGGGCGTGGTGGCAGGCACCTGTAATCCCAGCTACTTGAGAGGCTGAGCCAGGAGAACCACTTGAACCCGGGAGGCGGAGGTTGTGGTGAGCCGAGATCGCGCCACTGCACTGCAGCCTGGGCAACGAGAGCCAAACTCTGTCTCAAAAAAAAAAAAGAAAAAAGGTGAGCATCCCAAACACCAATGCTGGCAAGGATGTGTAGCAACAGGAACTCTGTTACATTGTGCTGGGAGTGGATGTACTCATAAAATGGTACTGATACCATGGAGGGCAGTTTGGTGGTTTCCTATAAAACTAAACATTTTTTTACTATATAGTCCAGCCGTTATGCTCTTTGGTATTTACCCAAATGAACACGTCAATGTTTATAGCAGTTTTATTTGTAATTGCCAAAGTTTAGAAACAACTAAGATGTTGTTCATTAGGTTAAAAAAGAAAAGAAACTGTGGCACCTCCAGACAATATGATATTATTTAGTGCTAAAAATAAATAAGCTACCAAGTCACACCACCACATGGAGGAATGTTAAATGCATATTATAAATGACTGAAACAAAAACCAATCCGAAAAGTTTATGCACTGCATGATTCCAGTCATGTGATGCTTTGGAAAAGGCAAAACTATGGAAATGGTAAAAAGGTCAGTGGTTGCCAGAGGTTAAGGGTAAAGAGAGATGATTAGGTGGAGAACAGAAGATGTTTAGGATAGTGAAACCATTTTGTATGATAATATAATGGTGGATATGTGTGATTATACATTTGTTAAAAACCATGGAATGTACAACCCTAAGAGAGGACCCTAATAGAAACCATGAAATTTGAGTAATAATGATGTATCATTGCAGGTCTTTAGATTTGTCAAATATGCACCACTTTCATGGGGGATGGTGGTAGTGGAGTAGGTTGTGTGTGTATAGGGACCGAGGGTATATGAGAACTCTCTGTACTTTCTCATCAATTTTGCTGTGAAGCTAAAACTGGTCTAAAAAATAAAGTTGATTAAATTACAAAACTCTAACAGGGTTAAAAGGAAATGGGAAAATTAATTTAAAAATGTATATGGGCCAGGCGCAGTGGCTCACGCCTGTCATCCTAGCACTTTGGGAGGCTGACATGGGCTGATCATGAGGTCAAGAGATCGAGATCATCCTGGCCAACATGGTGAAACCCTGTCTCTACTGAAAATACAAAAATCAGCCAGGCGTGCTGCAACGTGCCTGTAGTCCCAGCTACTCGGGAGGCTGAGGCAGGAGAATCTTGAACCCGGGAGGCAGAGGTTGTAGTGAGCCGAGATCACACCACTGCTCCCCAGCCTGGGTGACAGAATGAAACTCCATCTCAGGAAAAAAAAAAAAAAAAGAAAAAACATGTATAAGGCAGCATAAATATTAAGAACAGATGGGAGAAACTCTTCAAGTGGAATGAGGTGGGAACATATGCTTCCTCAGATATCAAGATGCATCATAATCCATAGACTATAAGACAGTGGCATTAGTACAAGAATAGACCAATAGAGAAAAGAAATTTGATAGATTGTCTGGAAATAACACAATGAAAGTGTGGAGGTTTGATAAGTGGTGAAATTATCCTGTATGTGAATGGGGATAATATGCGCTAGTCCATTAAATCTCTCTCTCTTTCTCCCTTTCGCTTGCTTTCTCTGTGTGTGTATGTGCCTATATGAGTGTGTGTGCATGCGTGTTTGATATGGACAGGAGGCAGGGAAACACTGGGTAGAAGAAGGTGGTTCTTCAGCAAAGGCCCCACCTTCAAGCCTGGAAACTGCGACCCTAAATGAAAACAGTTATCTCTGTTTTCCCGTCCGAATGTTGCTTTATTCAAAACCACCCTGGTCCCCCACCCTCACGCCCCGCCCCCCCGACCCCGCATCCTGTACTCATAAAACCCCTAAACCTCAGGCTCCATGAGCAGAAGGGCCTCACAGCAGCAGAGCAGCAGAGCGGCACAGTGGAGAAGCAGAAAAGAGAAGTGTCTGAATGTGCGGAGGAGTTTGGCTGGGGGCGGTCATAGAAGAGATTCGCCACGAGATGGCTGAACTCCAGGGGAAAATCATCTTCCCACTCCATCCCCTCTCCACCTCCCCATCCCACTGAGAACCACCTCCACCTCGCAATAAAGTCCCTGCATTCACCATTCTTCAAGTCCGTGTGAGCTGATTCTTCCTGGAAGCTAGACAGGAATTCAGGACCCATTGGGTACAGGAACCCAAAAGGCTGTCACACTGACTCTTCACTGAGCTGTTTAGCACTTTAGCTTTCCCTGGGTGGCAGGGCTAAAGGACATTGTAATACCCCTAGCCACTGCTTGGGGGGGTCAGAGCCCAAGTGTGCTCACCCCAGCTCACCTGTGTGCTCTCCCTCCCTTAAAGTGTTTGAACACGCAGCAGCCTAATAAATGAGCCACGTGCCATCATGTGTTCCGTGAGGGGGTCAGAGAACTCTCTCGTTTCATGTTGACAGATGTTGTAAGCATTAATGGTTTTAAATGCAAAAGAAAAATTCGGAAATGTTAAAGGCAGTATAGAATAATTCCATTATGGCCTTTGAATAGGAAAGTATTTCTGAAACAGCATATAAGATGTACAAGCCACAAAAACATCTTGATAAATTTGACTACATTAAAATTAAAAACTTCTTTTTATCAAAAGATACAATAAAGAAAGCAAAAATATGATACACATGCAGGGAAAATAATTTTTTTCTTTTTTTTTTTTTGTGATGGAGTTTTGCTCTTGTTGCCCAGGCTGGAGTGTGATGGTACGATCTCGGCTCACCGCAACCTCCCCCTCCCGGGTTCAAGCGATTCTCCTGCCTCAGCCTACCGAGTAGCTGGGATTACAGGCATGCGCCACCACACCCAGCTAATTTTGTATTTTTAGTAGAGACGGGGTTTCTCCATGTTGGTCAGGCTGGTCTTGAACCCCCGACCTCTGGTGATCCACCCGCCTCGGCCTCCCAAAGTGCTGGGATTACAGGCATAAGCCACCATGCCTGGCCTAATTTTTTTTTAAATACATAAAATTAATGAAGCATTATGATCCAGAAAATATAAAAATATATCAGTAAATCAATAAAAGTGGGGAAAAGATGTGAAAAAATTTCACAGTAGAGGAAATAACCTGTTAGAAAAATCTGTAAAAGGTACTAACAAGTACTTTACAGAACAGGAATATAAGTGGCCAGTAGATATATATAAAAAGATTCTCAATTCGTAATAATCAGTAAAAGGCAATTAATATTTAATGAAATCTCATGCTACACCCAATACATAGGTACATATGACCAGGATGTAGAACAAGTATGTCCCTGGGGCAGGTGCTAAGAGTGTGAATTGGTGCAATGACTTTTGAAATCAATTTGGCATTATCTTGTAAATTGAATGTGAGTATGCCCAATTCTAGTATGTGCTGTAGAAAAAATGTCTGCCCTTTTGCACAAGGAGTCATATAAAATAATGTTTTTAGGAACATTGTTAATAATAGCAAAAAGCAAAAACAAGAACAAAACCTTGCAAGTAACCAAATGTCTATTGGGTCTATTGGTGGGAAAATGGATAAAGAAATAGAGGTTTATTCATGAATTGGACACTATATAATGGTCAAAATGAATAAACTTGAATTACACATGTCAGGGTGATTGAAACCCAGAAAGTTAATACATTGAGGAAGCAAGCTGTGGAAAGATATGTAGTGTGATACTGTATTATAAATTCAAAACCAAGCAGATGAGGCAGTGTATTAACAGCTGTGCAACACTTATGTGAATGGAACTCTTGGAGAAAACCCAGGGGCAGGGATAAAGTGACAGAAGCAAACAGGAGCTTCAGAGACAACAGTGACGTTCCATGTCTTAGTGTGGGTGAAGGGGTCAATGGTGTTTGTTTCATGAAAATCTATCTCTATCTGCTTATCTGTCTATCTGTCTGTCTATCTATCTATCTAATCTATCTATCTATCTATCTATCTATCTATCTATCTATCTATCTATCTATCTATCTATCATCTATCTAATCTTATCTATCCATCCTATCTACAGATGTATATGTTTGTGTGTATATAAATGTACATCTGTCACATTCTCTTATGTGTATCAAATATTTTCATAATAAAAACATTTACAAAATCTCCTCTTTCTAGTCCTGTTATTCCATAGTTTCCCCTTCTGTGTCTTGTTTTGTAAACTTAATGTGTGGGCCGGGCGCAGTGGCTCACGCCTATATTCCCAGCACTTTGGGAGGCTGAGGCGGGTGGATCACCTGAGGTCAGGAGTTTGAGAGCAGCCTGGTCCAACATGGTGAAACCCTGTCTCTACTAAAAATACAAAAATTAGCTGGGTGTGGTGGCGGGTGCCTGTAATCCCAGCTACTCAGGAGGCTGAGGCAGGAGAATCACTTGAACGTGGGAGGCTGAGGTTGCAGTGAGCTGAGATGGCACCACTGCACTCCAGCCTGGGGGACAAAGTGAGACTCCATCTCAAACAAAAATAAAAAAAGAAAATAAGAAAAATAAACTTAATGTGTGGATATTGTTCCTTCCCAGTATACATTATTTCCTCCAGCTTTATTTAGGTATAACTGATAAATTAAAATTATATATATTCAAGGAATACAATATGGTAATTTGAGATAAGTATACATTGTGAAATGACTACCACAGTCAAGTTATTTAACAATCATCATCACACATAGTTACGTGTGTGTGTGTGTGTGTGTGTATTGTGTGTATGTGGTTAGGACACCTAAGATCTACTCTCTCAGACAATTTCAAGTATTCACTGCCTCCTTGTATATATGGATGCAGTGTATACTTGAAATTGTCTAAGAGAGTGGAAGCTTTTTATCTTCTGTCTTTCTTTTTTTTTTTTTTTTTTGAGATGGAGTCTCTCTCTGTTGCCCAGGCTGAAGTGCAGTGGTACGATCTCGGCTCACTGCAACCTCCGCCTCCTGGGTTCATGCCATTCTCCTGCCTCAGCCTCCGAGTAGCTGGGACTCACACCTGGGTAATTTTTTGTATTTTTAGTAGAGACGGGGTTTCACCGTGTTCGCCAGCATGGTCTCGATCTCCTGACCTCTTGATCCGGACCCTTCTGCTGTTAAAGCTTGAAACTTGTATTCATTTTATCTGAGGTCCTCAGGAAAGAACCTTCAGGCCTCTCAAAAAAAAGTATCGAAGAATTGAAACTCACCAGATCATATGCCTTCTTGTTTTCTTACACATTGTTATATTTCTTTCCCGCTGTATAAATCCCTAGTTGTAGTCAGTTAGGGAGAGGATTTGAGACTGAGCTCCCATCTCCTTGGCTGCAGCGTCCCATTAAAAACTTCTTCCTTGGCAATACTTGTTGACTGGCTTTCTGTACAGTGAGAGCAGGACCTAGACCAAACCCTTGCTGTTTTGGTAACAAAATGATGTGTAAAATCACTATGCAGATAGATATAAAACATTGCTCAGAGAAAGAAATACTGCACAATTTATGTAGGATTTTTTTTTTTATTTGGAGTCTTGCTCTGTTGCCCAGGTTGGAATACATTGGTGCAATCTCAGCTCATTGCAACCCCTTTCTCCCAGGTTCAGGCAATTGTCCTGTCTCAGCCACCCAAATAGCTGGGATTACAGGCTCCCACTATCATGCCTGGCTAATTTTTGTATTTTTAGTACAGACAGGGTTTTACCATGTTGGCCAGGCAGATCTTGAACTCCTGACCTCAAGTGACCCACCCACCTTGGCCTCCCAAAATGCTGAGATTACAGGAGTGAGCCACCTCGCCCAGCCAGGTCTTTCTTAATTAATTCAAGGTGGACTATATATCCAAATGTAATTACTAAAACTATAAAGCTTTTCAAAGAAAACATAGGAGAATATCTTTGTTACCTCTTAGTAGGCAAAGATTGCTTACACAGAACTTGGGAAGCACACACACACACACACACACACACCCAGATAAATTAGACTATTTGGTATGTAATTATTTATTTGAATAATAGTAGATTTATGTACTGTAAAATTAAAATGATGGAAAAGGATCTATTGTCTATTCCTGAGGTACTAAGTTCCCTTCCTTATGGACATTTAAGTCTATAGGTGAATTTTGTATTTTTCAAAAGATATTTTAAACCTTTATGCTTTTCCACACTGACCCTCCTTTAACCCACTTTTCTCTGTTAATTTTTTTCACTTAATGTATCCTAGTGATTGTCCATATTACTACAAAAAATTTCTTTCTTTTCTTTTTTCTTTTTTTTGGTTGAGACAGAGTCTCTCTGTCACCCAGGCTGAAGTGCAGGATCTTGGCTCACCACAACCTCCACCTTCCAGTTCAAGCCATCCTCTTACCTCAGCCTCCTAAGTAGCTGGGACTTCAGGTGTGCACAACCACGTCGAACTAATTTTTTGTATTTTTGGTAGAGACAAGGTTTTGCTATGTTGCCCAGGCTGGTCTTGAACTCCTGACTTCAGGCGAGCTGCCCTCCTCAGCCTCCTGAAGTGAGCCACTGCGCCTGGTCTAGTACATAAAATTTCTTTATTTGTTAGTTTTAATTTTTTCAAAGTTGTAAATGTACATATTTCAAAGCCTCAAATAGTTCTATAAGGATTAATATGTAAAACTGTACTACTGTATTTGGCCAGGCACGGTGGCTCATGCCTGTAATCCCAGCACTTTGGGAGGCTGAGGCAGGAGGATCGCAAGGTCAAGAGATTGAGACCATCCTAGCCAACATGGTGAAACCCTATCTCTACTAAAAATACAAAAAAATTAGCCAGGCGTGGTGGTGGGCACCTGTAATCCCAGCTACTTGGGAGGCTGAGGCAGGAGAATTGCTTGAACCCAGGAGGTGGAGGTTGCAGTGAACTGAGATTGCACCATTGCACTCTAGCCTGGGCAAAAAGAGAGAAACTGTCTAAAAAAACAAAATTAAATTGTACTATATTCATCTCCTTCTAGTTCTCATTCTTCAGAGACAATAATTAAGCTCACATAGCTTTTCTTTTGGTATTAAATGTAATCGCATGTTTTTAATGACTTTACTGCTAGTGAGTCCTAAGCTTAACTACTGACTTCTCACTAGATCAAATTTATTTTCTTTCATCACATTTCACATACATTTACACGTTTTCATGTACCATTCTACCAATTTACTTATATTTGTTAGATAAGTATTCAATATTTGTATTATGACTATATAAGCATGATTTACACTACAGATATGTAGAATACAGACTTTAACCCTCCCAAAAGAGGGCTGCTAATAATTTCTCCCATCTTTGTATGTGTAAAGTCTATTCTTTCCCACATGAATCTGGACTGACCTTGTGACTAGCTTTTTCTCAGTAGAATGTGGCAGCTCTAAGCCTTGTCCCTCAGAGTTATGGTAACTTCCATGTTCTGTCTTTGGGAGACTTATGACAGCTTGTAAGAAGTCTGATTGTTCTCCTGGACAGAGAAGCCCAGTCAGTCCCCAGCCATGCTGGCTACCACTTCAGCCAGGGCACCAGACAATATGAGTGCAGTCGGGTTTTGATGGAGTGCTTTTTCGTGATTCACATTCCTCCTTTTTTTTTTTCTTTTTTTCTTGGATTAAGGGATTCTTTTTTGGATTGAAAGTCTAAAATCCTTGTAACTTTCATATTTTATTTTGTACTTCTTAGAATCATGCTCTACTTTTTGGGAGATCTAAATTTTAATTTTTAATTAATTTCTTGGTTAAGTTTTTAATTACAGACATCATATTTTTCTCTTATTCTCCAAAATAATTCTCCTCCTCCTCCTTATCCTTCTAGACCTATTTTTCTTTCAGGGATGCCATATATCCTCTTATTTCTCTGTGGACATTAGTGACTATTTTACAGAGTTTTGACTTCCTGCATAGTCTCAATTTTCTCCAAGTTACTTATTATTGTTTTTTTGTTCTACTCTATTTTTAAGGTGAGAGGCTGTCTTCAGTTGCTTAGAGACACATGGTTGTCTGCTCATATTTAAGACTGGGGTATTAGTGGCTGGGTGCAGTAGCTCACACCTGTAATCTCAGCACTTTGGGAGGCTGAGGGAGGCGGATCACCTGAGGTAAAGAGATCGACACCATCCTGGCCAACATAGTGAAATCCTTTCTCTACTAAAAATGCAAAAATTAGCCGGGCATGATGGCGCACGTGTAGTCCCAGCTACTTGGGGAGGCTGAGGCAGGAGAATCGCTTGAACCTGGGAGGCAGAGGTTGCAGTGAGCCAAGATTGCACTATTGCACTCCAGCCAGGCGACAGAGCAAGACTCCATTTCCCCCCACCCGCCCCTAAAAAAAAAAGATTGGGGTATTAGCAAATTGATTGGGCAAGGCTTAAGCCTAGCCCCACTGCAGAGAGATTTAGTTGGGCTGACTTGTTGGAGCCTCACTATGCCAGTCTCTAAATTTTCTTCCTTGGATAGGTCAGATTTCTCAGAAAAGTAGCTTCTGGTCTGCTTGGAGGACAAGATCCTGGATATCAGGCCGGCATTCTGCACATCAGGTGGGGGAAGAAGGCTGGATATGTGAAATTCTGTATGTGAGCAAAGTCCAGTGTGATCCCTTTTTGTTAATGTGGCATCGCAGGTCTTGTCTGGTGATCCTCTGATCTACAGAGAAGAAACCTCCATCCAGCCTTCTGTTGGATGACGTGAGCCAATTGCTTAAACAGACCTTCCACTTCTTGGAAACAATCCTATGTTTAATTGCACTTCCTAAGATTCCTGGAGCCAAAAATTACTGAGCCTTTTGGGATTTCTGCAAACTGGTTACTTCTGGCCTTTTTCTACCTCTGGCTTAGTATTTATTACGTTTGGATTTGCTCATTTAAATATTACTTCCTTTTTTTCTTTCAGAATTTTGGTGCTTTTTATTTCTTTTCCAGGTTTTTGTTCTTGTGGGGTTTTATCTTCAAAATAATCCGTCTGTATCATTTCATGATATTTTTGGAAAGATTTGGTATTTAGACAACTATCATAAATGAAGTCTCCTTTGTTTAATGGCCTTATAAAAACATTATGCTGTGAATATATGAGAATTTACTTATCCAGTCAAATATTTTGTTTTTTTAAGTATGTTGTTAGACAATTAAAAAATGTCCCAGTTGAAGACTAAGAAATGCTATTTCAAATTTGTATTTATTTTACTATGAGAACCTTGTGCGTATTTTCATTAGTTTAAAAAACATTTGTTTTTCTTCACTTGATCTTAGCCAAAAGGCTGAGAAGCAATGACATTTGTTTTTCTTTAATGTGAACTACCTATCATGCTTTTTCCCTCATTTTTCTATTGAAATTTTGGTGTTTCTCTTCTGAAATTTTGTATCATGTGCTATTAGTAACACATAATTCCTTTAGGCTGACTCAGAGCACACTGCCTATGAGTTACCCTGCTCTGTAAGGAGCAGCACTGTTCAGTCAAAGACTGCTGTCTAGGCCGGGCATGGTGGCTCACACCTGTAATCCCAGCACATTGGGATCCCAAGGCAGGCAGATCACCTGAGGTCACGAGTTCGAGACCAGCCTGGCCACATGGTGAAACCCTACTAAAAATACGAAAAAATTAGCCGGGTGTGGTGGTGGGCGCCTGTAGTCCCAGCTACTTGGGAGCCTGAGGCAGGAGAATCATTGGAACCCGGGAGGCGGAGCTTTCAGTGAGCCGAGATCGCACCACTGCACTCCAGCCTAGGTGACAGAGCGAGACTCCGTCTCAAAAAAAAAAAAAAAAAAGCCTGCTGTCTGACACTAAAACAATGGATGTATTCCAGTTTGGTTTTGGTCTTTTGGCTTCACTTATGTTGTATGCTTCTGTGTATTTGTAAAGTAGAACTCTAATAAAATTTACTTTTAACTTCTTAAAACTGAATATTTATTGGATGAGAAAATTATAATATCACTTGAAAACTTGTAATGTTTCAATAGTTTTCAATTTTGTCTCCATGTTAATAATGTTTTCTAATAAATTTCTAATAATGTTTTCTAATAAACACTCCTAACATATTCTGAAATAAGACATCAATAAGGAGCACACGACCTTGTGAACACTCATGACGTGATGCGCCATCCCGTTCCCTTGTCTGCCCCAGCTTCACGCCACTGCTCCTCAGTCTCCCCGCAACCCCTCAGGGGCTTCCCTCTTTACGCCTTTCAGGTCCTCTCGGCTCTTTCAGAGGCGCGGAGTGGTGTAGAATGAAGATTCTGTGGGGGAGTTGTAACTTAGAGTCTTCCACTTGAAACCCAAACCAAGAAATGTGGGGAGACAAGGCTGGGGACAGATTCCTGGAGATCGCCAGTACCCTAGAGTCAGGGGGAGCAAGAGGAGCCCCTGGGAGATACTGAAAAGGAATGATTACAGCAGTCAGAAAAAAAGTTGTCAAGACAGCACCACAGAAATTAAAAAGAAGAGAGTTGACTGGGCTTAGTGGCTCATGTCTGTAATCCCAGCACTTTGGGGGGCCGAGGTGGGCAGATCACGAGGTCAGGAGATCGAGATCATCCTGGGCAACATGGTGAAACTGTCTGTACTAAATATACCAAAATTAGTTGGGCATGGTGGTGTGTGCCTGTAGTCCCAGCTACTTGGGAGGCTGAGGCAGGAGAATCGCTTGAACCCAGGAGGCAGAGGTTTCAGTGAGCCAAGATCACACCACTGCACTGCAGCCTGGCAACAGAGTGAGACTCCGTCTCCAAAATAAATAAATAAATAAATAATAAAATAAAAAGAAGAGAATTTTTAGAAGAATAGTTGGAAGATCTAACAGTTTTAGAGATATCAGCAGTAGTCTCCTGGAGAATTCTATCCTGATCAGAGGAGGGTCATTCCTTTTGTTCTAACCAGGCCTTCACCTGATTGGATGGGGTCCACCCACAGTCTAAAGGATAATCCGCTTCCTCAGCGTTTATTGATTTAAATGGTAATCTCAGGCAAAACCACCTTCCAAATAGACACACAAAATTAACTGTCATGGAGTGGTAGAGAAAAAATGTATCTTTTTAGTAGGATAAATAGAGAAAGAAAGGGGAATGGGTGCAATAAATGAGATGATCAATTGGGGAATTAAGTGGACTAGAGAAAAAAACAATACGATGCAAGAAGTTTTTCTTTTTTATTATTTTGTTTTTTAAAGATGAGTGAAACAAGCATGTTGTTTTGCTGGGGAGATGCAGTAGCTGGGATGAAGAGCAGGAAGGTTTTCAGTGTCATAGCATCAGCTGTCACTTCTGAGCCTCAATTTTCGCAGATTCTCACAAGAAGTTCTGGCCCTGCTTCATAGATTTTTGCTAGCTATATCTACTAGCATCTCCCACCATTCCATATGCAATACAGTTAAGTTTATTTTTTCCATTTCCCTTTATCAAAACCTTCCCCTAATTTCACCTTTCACATGTCTGTCAGTGACGTCAGTAAACGCCCAAAGGTCTAGAACCTTGCAGAAGAAATCACAAACACACACATGAACATGAACTGTTTCACCTTAAGAACTCTACCTTGTTATTAGCCGAGCGTGGTGGCGGCCGCCTGTAGTCCCAGCTACTCCGGAGGCTGAGGCAGGAGAATGGCGTGAACCCAGGAGTTGGAGCTTGCAGTGAGCCGAGATCGCGCCACTGCACTCCAGCCTGGGGGACAGAGTGAGAATCCATCTCAAAACAAACAAACAAAAAAGAACTCTACCTTGTTGATTTACGTACTTACTGGAATCTTTTATTTTTTATTACCAGGATTTGCGGTCGCAGGTCTTTTTTCCTGATCACAGTATTGATATATGACGAGAACCATCAGGATAGCTCCCTCGGGAAAGGTTTCTCAGGAGGTTTTGCAGAGGAGGAGTGACTTTCATGATTCTCAGTAGTTCTTGAAGAGAGAATGCAGAATCTCAGCTCTGGTATTCCATGGAATCTCTGTTGTTTTATTCGCAGAGTCTCTTTGCCCATTTTTCCTCCTTGCATTTATTAGAGAGAAAAGCATCTGGTTATCACTATTGGCCTAAAAAGATTTAGTAATTAAGGATCTTCTTAAAATTCACATTCTATAGCATCAAGATGCACAGATGAGAAGGTGTCTCATGGAAAATAAACTTTGTAAGCAAAATATAAAAACCCATTTATAATAGGAAGAATTGTGAGTCAGCTAGCTATCTCAACCCTTCAAGGCACACAGAGCACCATAGAAGTGAATTACACTGAATTATCCAATATTTGAATCTTGCCGCTGATTGAAAAATGGTAATTTTTACAACAAAATCAACTAAATAAAGTGTTGCTCCATTTGTACACTGGAGAATATGCAGCTATTATAAAAAAGGAGGAACATCTATATAGATGCTCGTCAGCCAAGATTGGGATTACTTCTCAGTAAATCCATTATAAATTGGAAATACTGTAAGTCAAAAATGCATTAGGTACCCCCAAGTAACCTGACTTGATCACTACACATTCTCTGCGTGTAACAAAGTACCACACGAGACCCATAAATGTGTACAAATATTATGTATCAATAAAAAATGCCTTTAATACCCCTAGCCTCCTGAACATCAGCGCTTAGCCTACCTTAAGTGTACTCTGAACACTCACAGCAGCTACCTCTGGGCAGAAGCATCTGGCAACACAGACCACTGCAGAGTACTGGCTGCTTACCCAGGTCATCACATGGCTGACTGGGAGCTGTGACTCGTTGCCACCACACAGCATCGAGAGAATGTTCTGCCTCTTTCTACTGAAGCATATTGCATTTGCATTATCTTAAAGTCACAAAACTGTAAGTCAAACCATCATGTCAGGGAATGTCTGTACATGCTGATAAAGAAATTTTTCCAGGGCCAAGCATGGTGGTTCACGCCTGTAATCCCAGCACTTTGGGAGGCCCAGGTGGGCAGATCACCAGGTCAGGAGATCGAGACCATCCTGGCCAACATGGTGGAACCTCGTCTCTACTAAAAAAAAAAAAAAAAAAAAAATACAAAAATTATCCGGGTGTGGTAGTGCATGCCTGTAGCCTGTATTCCCAGCTACTTGGGAGGCTGAGGCAGGAGAATCTCTTGAACCCGTGAGGCAGAGCTTGCAGTGAGCTGAGATCGTGCCACTGCACTCCAGCCTGGTGACAGAGAGAGACTCTGTCTAAAAAAAAAAAAAGAAAGAAAAATTTCCAATATCCACTGGAATATAAAATGTGCAAAGGTATAATATACTCCATGTACGGGAAGAATATGTTCATACATTGAAAAGAGATTTCTGAAAAAAGATCCTAGAAACTGGCAGCAGCGCTTGTCTCCAAGTAGAGGGAACTAGGTGGCTGGGATGCAGAGAAAGGCAGGAAATCTAGTTTTCCTTACATGTGCTCTGGATTTTTTGAATTATGTACATTTTAAAATATGTACTTCCAGTACATGTTTTAAAAGGAATAAAAATTTTCATTTTCAGTTTTGGGGAAGGAAAGCAAAGAAGCAGCAGAGACACTGGGGCAAGAACATAAGGTAGTTTGGGAAAGGTGGGATTGTGAAGTGCTGGACCTCCAGCATCCGAAGTGATGGTCGCCCACGTGAATAAGGCGGGCCTGGTCTGGGCTCCAAGCCAGAAGTAAAGGCTGTCACTGAGCCAAATCGTTTAGAGGACATTCAAAACTTCTTCCCTTTATTTAGTGGTACAGTACCTGAGATACAACCTGTCCTTTATGAATGCGATTTTCACCTAATGACTGCTATGAAGAAGAGTCTAGTGACCTTCTAGAAGAGTCTACAGCTTATAGTGGCCTGCAAAGCTGGCTATGCACCAGGCTTTCCTGTGACGCCTTAACAATATAGCACTGTGCGGTCCCTCCCTGGAATTAATAATCAAAGTTTCCAGAGCTGAGGTCCAAAAACCCCTGGATTGCAGTTTTTAACAGGCAGGTAGGTAGCAGGCAAGGAGAAGGGGTTGGCTTAGTACCAGGAAAATTAAATGAAGAAAGTGAGACACCTATTCTAAAATTGGATCCTTCTTTCCTCACCTACCTTCAGCTCGGGACTATGAACACAGTCTCTGAAGAGCCCTGTGTGCTTCTTGCCAGAACATTTTTCTGAAAAAATAATAATAGCTGCCATTCATTGAGCACATGTTTTATTCCAGCACTGAGCAAGAAGTTTTAGATTGCTGACTTTCATTCTCACAGTGCCTCAGTGAGGAAGGCATACCTGTTTTACAGACAAGCATCGCAAGCTGAGAAAAGTAAGATAACTGCCCGAAGTCAGGAGAGCAGTGGATCTCTGTATTAATTACTCTGCTGGACTGCCTTTAAGTTTCAGAGACTTGCGGGCTCAGAGGAAATCCCGGACTCTAGGAACCGGGTGGGTGGATTGGATTTGGAGGGCCCAGGAAGCTGGCTGCATGCCGCGTGCTCGGGGGTGCTCTCTGCCACAGCCTGAAGCCTGGAGCTCCACTTCTGCACTGCAGCATCTTAGACTCCAGGGCCGTGCTCACCTTTGCACAATACCTACTTTCACATTCGTGCTTTTCCCTTACAGCGGTCGGCTAGGCTAGCAGAGAGATAGGGATGTTTACTGGGGAGAGAAGCATATGATCACAGTTAAGAGGCTTAAGTTACATTCCCCTCCAGTTCCTACCCACTCACATTGAGACGTGAGAGGGTCAGAGAAGTCCTGGGTAGAGAAAAGTGGGTCCCCGGCTAGGGGTCCACCCTCAGGCCTGTGCCCACAGGCCTAGGTGAGGACAGGCACTCCTGCCTTCGTGCCCAAATACTGCATTTCCCAAGACCACCCTGGCCCACTACGGCCCCTACCTGTGCCTATAAAAACCCTGAGGCCCTGGCAGGCACAGACACAACCCACTGGACTTTGAGAGGAACACGCCCGTGTTAGAGTACACAGGCAGCTGGATGTCCAGAGGAGCAGAGGGGGAAGAACACGCTGGCAGGCCATCAGCCGGCGGAGATGCGGGGTGGAGGGGAATCTCGCCGGGGCGGTTGAGGGGAGTCAGGCCACCCAGCGGCCCGACTCCGAGGGAAAATCACCTTCTCACTCCATCCCCTTCCCCCTCCCACCCACCAGCTGAGTGCTACTTCCTCCATTCAATCCCACTCCATCCCCTTCCCACTCCCCACCCACCTGCTGAGAGCTACTTCCTCCATTCAATCCACTCCATCCCCTTCCCACTCCCCACCCACCTGCTGAGAGTTACTTCCTCCACTCAATCCCACTCCATCCCCTTCCCACTCCCCACCCGCCTGCTGAGAGTTACTTCCTCCACTCAATCCCACTCCATCCCCTTCCCACTCCCCACCCGCCTGCTGAGAGTTACTTCCTCCACTCAATCCCACTCCATCCCCTTCCCACTCCCCACCCGCCTGCTGAGAGTTACTTCCTCCACTCAATCCCACTCCATCCCCTTCCCACTCCCCACCCGCCTGCTGAGAGTTACTTCCTCCACTCAATCCCACTCCATCCCCTTCCCACTCCCCACCCGCCTGCTGAGAGTTACTTCCTCCACTCAATCCCACTCCATCCCCTTCCCACTCCCCACACGCCTGCTGAGAGTTACTTCCTCCACTCAATCCCACTCCATCCCCTTCCCACTCCCCACCCGCCTGCTGAGAGTTACTTCCTCCACTCAATCCCACTCCATCCCCTTCCCACTCCCCACCCGCCTGCTGAGAGTTACTTCCTCCACTCAATCCCACTCCATCCCCTTCCCACTCCCCACCCGCCTGCTGAGAGTTACTTCCTCCACTCAATCCCACTCCATCCCCTTCCCACTCCCCACCCGCCTGCTGAGAGTTACTTCCTCCACTCAATCCCACTCCATCCCCTTCCCACTCCCCACCCGCCTGCTGAGAGTTACTTCCTCCACTCAATCCCACTCCATCCCCTTCCCACTCCCCACCCGCCTGCTGAGAGTTACTTCCTCCACTCAATCCCACTCCATCCCCTTCCCACTCCCCACCCGCCTGCTGAGAGTTACTTCCTCCACTCAATCCCACTCCATCCCCTTCCCACTCCCCACCCGCCTGCTGAGAGTTACTTCCTCCACTCAATCCCACTCCATCCCCTTCCCACTCCCCACCCGCCTGCTGAGAGTTACTTCCTCCACTCAATCCCACTCCATCCCCTTCCCACTCCCCACCCGCCTGCTGAGAGTTACTTCCTCCACTCAATCCCACTCCATCCCCTTCCCACTCCCCACCCGCCTGCTGAGAGTTACTTCCTCCACTCAATCCCACTCCATCCCCTTCCCACTCCCCACCCGCCTGCTGAGAGTTACTTCCTCCACTCAATCCCACTCCATCCCCTTCCCACTCAATCCCACTCCATCCCCTTCCCACTCCCCACCCGCCTGCTGAGAGCTACTTCCTCCACTCAATCCCACTCCATCCCCTTCCCACTCCCCACCCGCCTGCTGAGAGCTACTACCTCCACTCAATCCCACTCCATCCCCTTCCCACTCCCCACCCGCCTGCTGAGAGTTACTTCCTCCATTCAATCCCACTCCATCCCCTTCCCACTCCCCACCCACCTGCTGAGAGTTACTTCCTCCACTCAATCCCACTCCATCCCCTTCCCACTCCACACCCACCTGCTGAGAGTTACTTCCTCCACTCAATCCCACTCCATCCCCTTCCCACTCCCCACCCGCCTGCTGAGAGTTACTTCCTCCATTCAATCCCACTCCATCCCCTTCCCACTCCCCACCCGCCTGCTGAGAGTTACTTCCTCCACTCAATCCCACTCCATCCCCTTCCCACTCCGCACCCGCCTGCTGAGAGCTACTACCTCCATTCAATCCCACTCCATCCCCTTCCCACTCCCCACCCGCCTGCTGAGAGTTACTTCCTCCATTCAATCCCACTCCATCCCCTTCCCACTCCCCACCCGCCTGCTGAGAGTTACTTCCTCTACTCAATCCCACTCCATCCCCTTCCCACTCCGCACCCACCTGCTGAGAGTTACTTCCTCCACTCAATCCCACTCCATCCCCTTCCCACTCCCCACCCGCCTGCTGAGAGTTACTTCCTCCATTCAATCCCACTCCATCCCCTTCCCACTCCCCACCCGCCTGCTGAGAGTTACTTCCTCCACTCAATCCCACTCCATCCCCTTTCCACTCCGCACCCGCCTGCTGAGAGCTACTACCTCCATTCAATCCCACTCCATCCCCTTCCCACTCCCCACCCGCCTGCTGAGAGTTACTTCCTCCATTCAATCCCACTCCATCCCCTTCCCACTCCCCACCCACCTGCTGAGAGCTACTTCTATATTCAATCCCACTCCATCCCCTTCCCCCTCCCCACCCACCTGCTGAGAGCTACCTCCATCATTCAATCAGACCTTGCACTCATTCTCCAAGCCCACGTGTGATCTGATTTTTCTGGTACACCAAGGCAAGAACCCAGGGTACAGAAAGCCGCGTGTCCTTGCAATAAGGCAGAGGGTCTAATCGAGCTGATGAACACGACACCTACAGACGATGAAAGCTGAGAGCACCCTGTAACACACGCCCTCTGGGGCTTCAGGAGCTGTAAGCGTTCACCCCTAGACACTGCTGTGGGGTCGGAGCCCCATGACCTGCCCATCTGCATGCTCCCCTTAGAGGTCTGAGCAGCAGGGAACTGAAGTCAGCCACTCCCCCTGTTGCACGCCATGTGAGGGGGACAAGGGAACTTGTCCCGTTTCAACATGAGAAAAACTCTAGAATTAGTCCATTTGAAAAATTGAGGCTGTGGCCGGGGGCGGTGGCTCACGCCTGTAATCCCAGCACTTTGGGAGGCTGAGGTGGGTGGATCATGAGGTCAGGAGATGGAGACCATCCTGGCTAACACAGTGAAACCCCGTCTCTACTAAAATACAAAAAATTAGCCGGGCATGGTGGCGGGTGCCTGTAGTACCAGCTACATGGGAGGCTGAGGCAGGAGAATGGAGCGACCCAGGAGGTGGAGCTTGCAGTGAGCCGAGATTGTGCCACTGCACTCCAGCCTGGGTGACACAGTGACTCCGTCTAAAAAAAAAAAAAAGAAAAAGAAAAATTGAGGCTGTATCTCCACACCATCTCTGACAGCCCTGCTCTCCTTGGTCCCCTCTCAGGAAGCCCGTGCATCGGGACCCCCACCCTCCAGAGGTGTTCTGCCCATCCCTCCTCACACAGCTCCCCACTTTCCCAACTCGCCACTATGCCCCCAGACAGTCCATTCTTTGGTCCACAATTTATCTTAAACTTTTGAAACCTTCACTGAATATATATTTTTTTATCTTCTTGCTTTAACTAAAACTTGGATATCCACTGAGCACAGTGGTTGCCTATAATTCTTTTCTTTTTTTTTGAGTTGGAGTTTTGCTCTTGTTGCCCAGACTGGAGTGCAATGGCGTGATCTCGGCTCACTGCAACCTCCACCTCCTGGGTTCTCCTGCCTCAGCCTCCTGAGTAGCCGCTGGGAATACAGGTGTCCACCACCACGCCCTGATAATTTTTGTATTTTTGGTAGAGATGGGGTTTCGTCGTGTTAGCCAGGCGGGTCTTGAACTCCTGACCTCGGGTGATTCACCCGCCTTGGCCTCCCAAAGTTCTGGGATTAGAAGCGTGAGCCACCGTGCTCATCAGTTGCCTGTAATTCTTCAGATTGAAGCAGCTTATTCTTCCACAAACGAAAAACTTCAGAGTGGCTACTTTCATAAAATTGTTCGGCTGCCTGAGCGTGAGGCCCATTCCTTTTGAGGCTCACAGCCTCCAGGAAGCCCGCCTGTAACTTCCCTCATGTTCATCCAGGACTCCTTGCCATTCTACACTACTCATTGGAGATTTAAAAGCCAGGGTCACTTTTTTCTCCACCCTGAACCCATCATCCAAAATGACTTCGGTGTTCATGGGGTTGCCACATTATGCACCCTAATTTCTAAGTTCCTTGGCCTCCTTATCATGAGAGACAATGGATTTCATTTCATTTCAGCCACGGCTTCCCACTGGACTTTGCCATAAGAAATTGTACTATGAAATCTGAAGTTTAAGTTACTGTGTTCACGATTTATCACTCCAAAAACTCTCTTATTGTATCTCAAAACTCTGTCATGCCCAAATTTCTGTCTGTTATAAATTAAATGTCTACCTTTTCTGCCTTTTCAAATGTGAGGATCAGAGGTACCGGTAAAGAATTTCACAGCTTTAGAGATGAGTGCCGCTCTGTAACTGCATGATATCTAAGCTCAATAATCAGGAGTCCCTGTCTCCTCAGCCACCTTGATCTCATTCTCATCAGGAGATACTTCAGACATTTTCTACTCTCTTCTGACCCCCAAGCTCATTTCATCCCCTGCAGTTAACCTTGCAGACACAGAAGAGGATTGCCCACGCTGTTCTCACTCCCACAAAATCAGCACTGCAGAAGAATCCCTATCCACGCCCACCGTTTCCCTTTTCTCCCCTTACAGTGACACGGCATATAAAGCTAATGCTTTCTACTTCATTTTACTTTTTTAAAGTCTATGCTCTGAATTGTATTTCCTTCCACTAACTCAGTAAGTGTAGTCTTAATGATGACATCTCCCTGCTATATTTTCAACCTTTGTTTGCTCATCAGCATGAAAGCGTATTTATTTCCTTCCCAACTTGAAAAAACCAAACTCCGGTTCCTTGGCTTCATATACCTTTTTAAAGCGTTGTCTATTTAGTTACAAATGTTGTCTCCATCATCCCACTAAACTGTTTTCCCAAAGAATGAAAACCTACTTGTTGCTGGGTCCAACCCTTTAAAAGCTTTACTTCTATTTTTACTCTATCTTAAGAGCTAAATTGTTTTGAATTCCTAGACACCACTGCTGTCTCTACACCACACCCAGCTCTCAGGCTATACTTCTCCATCTTCTTTCTAGGCATCTCTTTCTCTTATCTATCTATCTATCTATCTATCTATCTATATGCTTTCCAGGCATCTCTTTCTCTAATATATATAAACATATATATATATACATATATATATATATATATTTTTTTTTTTTTTTGAGACAGAGTCTTGCTCGGTCACCAGGCTGGAGTGCAGTGGCGTGATGTTGGCTCACTGCAAACTCCTCCTCCTGGATTCAAGCGATTCTCCTGCCTCAGCCTCCGGAGTAGTTGGGATTACAGGCGCCCGCCACCATGCCCAGATAATTTTTCTATTTTTAGTAGAGACAGGGTTTCACCATGTTGGCCAGGATGGTTGCGATCTCTTGACCTCGTGATCCGCCCGCCTCGGCCTCCCAAAATGCTGGGATTACAGGCATGAGCCACCACGCCCGGCCTTTCTCTGTTCTTTAAAAGCTGTTCTTCAGGTTTTGGTTTTAGCACTTCAGTCTCCTTTCTTCACTGCATTAAACAAAGTTTATGGGAGGCCGTTGTTGGGACTGAGCTTCTACAATGGGCCCCACAGACCAGTCCAAGCCACATAATCAAGCTGAACTTCAAAACCGGCAGCTTTCCAAAAACAGGAGACTTGCAGCCACCAATCAGAAGGGGCCCAGTTTAGCTGAGCCAGCCTGGTAAAGAAGTGCCCTTTGCTTTAACCTTATGAGAAAAGTAACTTTTAAAATTACCAGTCTGCTTTTCATCCCAGTTTCTGCCTTCCTCAGTCCTTCTCTGCCTGTAAAGCTAAACCCACACGTTCAGCTCATCACAGCACCCATGCTATTTTATAAAATGAGATGGTGTCTGGTCCTATAATAGCTAATAATAGCCAGTTAAATTTCAACTAATTTTTTTTTTTAAGTATTTATTGATCATTCTTGGGTGTTTCTCGGAGAGGGGGATATGGCAGGGTCATAGGATAATAGTGGAGAGAAGGTCAGCAGATAAACACATGAACAAAGGTCTCTGGTTTTCCTAGGCAGAGGTCGCTGCGGCCTTCCGCAGTGTTTGTGTCCCTGGGTACTTGAGATTAGGGAGTGGTGATGACTCTTAAAGAGCATGCTGCCTTCAAGCATCTGTTTAACAAAGCACATCTTGCACCACCCTTAATCCATTTAACCCTGAGTTGACACAGCACATGTTTCAGAGAGCAGGGGGCTGGGGGCAAGGCCATAGATCAACAGCATCCCAAGGCAGAAGAATTTCTCCTAGTACAGAACAAAATGGAGTCTCCTATGCCTACTTCTTTCTACACAGACACAGTAACAATCTGATCTCTCTTTCTTTTCCCCAAATTTCCCCCTTTTCTTTTCAACAAAACCGCCATTGTCATCATGGCGCGTTCTTGATGGTCGCTGTCTCTTCGGAGCTGTTGGGTACACCTCCCAGACAGCGCGGCCGGGCAGAGGCGCTCCTCACCTCGCAGACGATGGGCGGCCGGGCAGAGGCGCTCCTCACCTCCCAGACGGGGCGGCCAGGCAGAGGCGCTCCTCACCTCCCAGACGGGGCAGCCGGGCAGAGGCGCTCCTCACCTCCCAGACGGGGCGGCCGGGCAGAGGCGCTCCTCACCCCCCAGACGGGGCGGCCGGGCAGAGGCGCTCCTCACATCCCAGACGTTGGGCGGCCGGGCAGAGGCGCTCCTCACCTCCCAGACGGGGCGGCCGGGCAGAGGCGCTCCTCACCCCCCAGACAGGGCGGCCGGGCAGAGGCGCTCCTCACCCCCCAGACGGGGCGGCCGGGCAGAGGCGCTCCTCACATCCCAGACGTTGGGCGGCCGGGCAGAGGCGCTCCTCACTTCCCAGACGTTGGGCGGCCGGGCAGAGGCGCTCCTCGCTTCCCAGATGGGATGGCCAGGTAGACGTGCTCCTCACTTCCCAGACAGGGCAGCCGGGCAGAGGCTTTCCTCACTTCCTCCCAGACGGGATGGCGGCCGGTGTGAGGAGCGCCTCACATCCCAGACGATGATTTATTTTTATGGCTTCAATTTCATCGCTCCCAAATCATTTTCTGTAACTAAGTCCTTTCTCCTGAACTTCAAACCTACATATCCAGCAAGTCCTGTAGACTTCCTCCCAGGAACCGCCAACTAAATGTTGCAAAATATTAACTTATGGTGTTTTCCCACTAGCTTTTCTTTTTTTTGTTGTTTTTTAATCCATTTTTTTACCTTTATTGAGGTATAATTGACAAATTAAAATTGTGTATATTTAAGGTGTACAACATATTTTGACATAATACACACTGAGGTAATCACTACAATCAAGTTAATTAACATATTTACCCCACTAGCCTTTCTTTTTCCTCTTCTAATATAGATGAATGACATCACCAACAATCCAGTTTCCAAAGCCAAAAATTATTCTTCTCTTACATTATATCTAATTCATTCTGAAATTTTGAAAATTCAGTCTCTGAAGCTGCTCTTAAAATAATTCCCTTCCTAGTCAGGCATGATGGCAAGAGCCTGCAGTCCAAGTTACTTGGGAGGCTAAGGCAGGAGAATCCCTTGAGCCAAGAGTTCAAGTCCAGCCTGGGCAACACAGCAAGACTGTTACTGAAACACCTCAGCCTCTGTGTAGGTCCTGCTGCTCGCCACACAGAAAGCCAATGACTGAGACGATGAGTATTGCCAAGGAAGATGGCCTTAATCGTTGCTGCAGCCAAGAAGATGGAGCTCAGTCTCAAATCCATCTCCCTGTGGTACTAAAACCAGAGGTTTCTATAGCAGGGAAGAAATGTAACAGTGTGTAAGAAAACAGGAAGCAGCGAGGGGCAAGGAAGCCATCATGATGAATGAGGCGTTCAGCATCTCATTGGATGTGGTGATCTGCTGACTTTCAGTTCTTTGATACTCTTTTTTTGAGAGGCCTGAAGGTCTTTCCCTGAGGGATAAACTCAGAAAAAAAAAATATGTTAATAAGTTTCAAGCTTTAAGACCAGGCGGGTCAATTTCTGTGTTTATAAAAAAAAAATGTCTATGAGACAATTGGGTCAGTTTCAAAAACACATCTCTAAAAAACAAATAAATACATTAATAAGAAAATAATTTCCTTTCTGTCTAACTGCACTGCCATTTCCCTGACCTAACTACAGTCATTTCTCAACTGGATCATTACATTAATTTCCCAGTTGATTTTGCTTCCAGTCATTCTCATTCCAATTCATTCTCTAGATTTTTCAAAAATTAAGTCTTATAGATGAATTTCTTCCCTATAAATTTTCAATGCCTTCTTAAATAGGTCCCATATCTCATGATCCATCAGCCTGTATCTTTAGAGGCCATATCGCACTATCTTACTGCTTCTATCTACACACACTCTCTCTCTCTCTCATTCCACACTTCACCCGTATTGGATAATTCATGTTCTCTTTTGATGTCAACCCTTTTGCTCATGTCTCATTTGCTCAGGAAACTTCCCTGTTTGTCCTATGCTTCTTCTCTTGCCTCCAATACACTGCCTTGTCTGAATGGGGTCATCTTTTAATTGCCCTTTAGCCTCCTCTCAGACACCATTTTACCTGAAACCTCCCTAGAATTGTACCAATAATATTAATTCAAGTGGAGTCTGCTCTTTCTCATAATCACTACTCACACTGTCACCGTGGCCACTCCACAAAATACGCTGGGGTGGAGCGGTGTAATGGGGAGTGAATTTAATTTGGAACATGAGGTATCTGAAGTACCCTTGTTTATCTATGAATAAATTTATAGATATAACAGTCTGAAGCTTGAAGAGATCTGGGATTGAGATACGGATTTGAGAATTTTCGGAATATAGATGAGAACTAAAACCATTGGAGGGGATGAGATATTTGGAGAGTGTGTGCAGAATGAGAAGAGGCGAGAAGAGAGGACAGAAGAGGAGAAGGGAGCATAGGAAGCAGGACAGAACACTCAGCGTGAGAAGGGTTCATTGGCCCCACCCAGGTACGTGGTTGGTTCTTTTGATAACCAGTATTCTGATATCTTGGAGAATTACATCTTTCCCCATTGTGTTCAGCTTTGGTGTGTCAAAAATCAATTGCTGTGCCCTGCTGTAGCTGAGGAATGTGATTAAAATCTCCTAGATCATTTTGTCTTGAGTAGAGTAGCACAAGGACACAATAGTTGTAGAGTATTTATTTTAGATCAGGCAAACTGTTGAAGCTCTCGCGTGAGTTCTTGCTGCTCAGATTCCTAAGACTTCATGGTTTCCCATCCTATTATAAATAATTCTACTTCTTTTTTTTTTTTTTTGAGATGGAGTCTCGCTCTGTCGGCCAGGCTGGAGTGAGTGCAGTGGCGCAATCTTGGCTCACTGCAAGCTCTGCCTCCTGGGTTCATGCCATTCTCCTGCCTCAGTCTCCCGAGTAGCTGGGACTACAGGCGCCTGCCACCACGCAATTTTTTCTATTTTCAGTAGAGACGGGGTTTCCCCGTGTTAGCCAGGATGGTCTCGATCTCCTGACCTCGTGATCCGCCCTCCTCGGCCTCCCAAAGTGCTGGGATTACCATTACTGGCCCATAATTCTGCTTCTTAAGCCTTCGCTTACAGCCAGGGAGTTACAGATATGTTTCCAACAAAGTCCATTCCTGTTTAGAATGCCAGAGCCAGTTTTTTCTTTTTTCTTGCCATGCAAGAACTCAGTTACACTAAGGAAAAACAACATTCATGCCATGTTAGATACCAGGAGGAAACTCCAAATGAGATAGAACAGCTTCTAAGGGTGCCATTCAAGATGCTTCAAGAACCAAAGAATTGATGACAAAAGGAAAATGAGTATTTCAAGACAAAAGTCATTAATATTGAGTGGTTTAAATATTTTACTAATTTTATTAAATAAATTAATGAAAAATATAAAATAAATTAAATTTAAAGTTATATCTCGCTTGTATTTTTAGTTACTCACCAATTTTTGTTTTTTAATTATGTTCTTATAGATTGTTTTTTCTTTTCTAACCTTTACTTTGAATGTATGACTATTTTTTTTTTTTTTTTTTTGAGACGGAGTCTGGCTTGTCGCCCAGGCTGGAGTGCAGTGGCACAATCTTGGCTCACTGCAACCTCCGCCTCCTGGGTTCCCGCCATTCTCCTGCCTCAGCCTCCCGAGTAGCTGGGACTACAGGCGCCCACCACCACACCCGGCTAATTTTTTGTATTTTTTAGTAGAGACGGGGTTTCATCATGTTAGCCAGGATGGTCTCGAACTCCTGACCTTGTGATCCGCCTGCCTCGGCCTCCCAAAGTGCTGGGATTACAGGCGTGAGCCATGGCGCCCAGCCCAATGTATGACTATTTTTATTCGTATTTTCTATGCTAGTAATGAAAGCATTTAAAGTGTATTTTTAAAAATAAAGCTAATTTATTCCATCATTTTAGTATTTGTTATTGCTCCTTTAAATATATTCTTTTATTTTAGTTTTGATTTCATCTTTGACCCAGGAGCTCTTTAAGAGTGAGTTTTGAAAATATTAATGTATAGGAAGAGGAAACGAAACACCACACATTCTCTCTTATAAGTGGGAGCTGAATGATGAGGACACAAGGTGGGGACAACACACACTGAGGCCTGTGGGGGTGTGTGGGCGGAAGGAGAGCATCAGGAAGAATAGCTAATGGATGCTGGGCTTCCTACCTCGGTGATGGGATGATCTGAGCAGCAAACCACCATGGCGCATGTCTATCCATGTCACAAACCTGCACGTCCTGCACGTGCACCCCTGAACTTACACAAAATAAAAGTTGAAGAAAAAAACAAACAAAACACATTTAACACATTTGGCCAGTTCTATTTTATCTTCTAGGAATAATTTCTCCTTTTTTGTATTATGGTTAAAGAATGTGGTTATTTATCTTATTTTGGAAATTATAGAAGTCATGTTTTTATGTGTAATTTCAGATACACTTGAAAATAAATGTTCTACAGACACTTGTTTTCAGCTTACAGAACTGAACAGACACAAACATAAACAAAGTCTTTTTCATTATAATATTTAGTCAGTTGTATCCATTATTTCTGGTGTCTTTGATCTGTTACAGAACTGGATGAGTGTGTTGAAATTTCTTACGGTGATTACATTTCCATTGATTCCTGCAGTTTTACTTTAGTGTGGGAGATTAAAATGTAAAGATTCATGAGAGTTACTTTCTCCACTGTGAATTATGCTCCTTATAAATTACAAAGTGCCCTTCTCATTTGCCTTGAATCCAATGTGGTCTAATATTAGCAGCTGAACTGTTGTTTCTTTCCGTGTTTAATCGTCTGCTATGTATTGTTGACTAGTCGTTTACATGCCGCCCTGCTTTGTCCCTTCCTTCTAGGCAGAATATTTTTTTACTATAGCTTTTTTTAAAAAACGGTATGAACCTTGTTTCCTTTTTTTTAAAAAGGTGAGTTTATCTACTTAACCTTATAGTTACGCTTGGATTTAAGTTTGCTATATTAGATTATCTCTTTTTAATGACTACTCTTTGGAAACCGCCTGGTTCCTTGATAGCCACGGCATCATTGAGGTCATTCTTTAACACTTCTCATTACCACAGTACTTAAAATCATCACCCTCATTTTAAAGAATAAACAACATGATAATCTCTCTCTCTTTCTTTGTGTGTATATATATATGTGTGTGTGTATGTATATATATACTCTCTCTATATATTCATATAGATAATATACCTATTGACACAACATGAATACACTACAGATGTGTGTGTGCATGTGTGTGTCAGTGTATGTTTGTATTTCATATTTATAACACTCCAGCATGACACATGATTTTTACTTAGGTACACAGGTTAACATAGTTTTAGAGATGAGAAATTGAGGAGAAGCAAAATTAAGAAACCTGTTCCAATGTAACCTGGCAAGTTGGCAGATCTGGCATATTAATTAATGCATTATGTGCTATTACTTTCGTGGCCTCTGAGCATTTTTTTTTTTTTTTCTTTTTTTTTTTAGGCGGAGTCTCACTCTGTTACCAGGCTGGAGTGCAGTGGCATGATCTTGGCTCACTGCAACCTACGCCTCCTGGGTTCAAGTGATTCTTGTGCCTCAGCCTCCTGAGTAGCTGGGATTACAGCTGGCCAACATGGTGAAACCCATCTCTACTGAAAATACAAAAAATTAGCCAGGCATAGAGGTGCATGCTTGTAATCCCAGCTACTGGGGAGGCTGAGGCAGGAGGATAGCTTGAAACCAGGAGGTGGAGGTTGCAGTGACCCGAGATAGCGCCATTGCACTCCAGCCTGGGCAACAAGAGCGAAACTCCATCTCAAAAAAAAAAAAGGAGATTTTATTTTTAGAACAATTTTAGATTTACGGAAAAATAGAGAGATGCAGAGTTCTCATACCCTGCACCTAGTTTCTCCTATTATCAACCTCTTAACATGGTACCTTTGTTAAAATTAATAAACCAATTTTGATACATTACAGCAGTTCCTTGAATAACGTGTTTCTTCCAATGTTAGTTTGTTACAATGTTAATTTTTTTTTTTTTTTTGAGATGGAGTCTGGCTCTTGTTGGCCAGGCTGGAGTGCAGTGAGTGGCATAATCTCAGCTAACTGCAACCTGTGCCTCCCAGGTTCCAGCAATTCTCCTGCCTCAGCCTCCTGATTAGCTGGGATTATAGGCACCTGCCACCACTCCTGGCTAAGTTTTGTACTTTTAGTAGAGACAGGGTTTTGCCATGTTGGCCAGGCTGGTCTCGAACTTCTGACCTCAGGTAAACCACCCGCCTCGGCCTCCCAAAGTGCTGGGATTACAGGTGTGAGCCACAGCACCTGGCCTACAATGTTAATTTTTTTAAAGTGGCTTCCCAGCAAGGTCACCTGTGTGGAGTCTGCAGGTTATCCCCATGTCTGCGTGGATTTTCTCCAGGTGCTCACGGTTCTTCCAGCTCCCAAAGCTGTGCTCATCGGGTTCACCAGCATGTCTCCATGGTACTGGGGTGAGTAAGTGTGGGTGAGTGCGGGTGAGTGCGGGTGTGTGAGAGAGAGTGAGTGTGGATGGGTGAGGGTGAGTGTGGGTGAGTGCGGGTGTGTGAGGGTGAGTGAATGTGAGAGTGAGGGTGAGAGTGTGGCTGAGTGAATGTAACTGAATGAGTGTGAGTGTGAGGGAGTGAGTGTGAGTAAATATGAGTGAGGGAGGGTGAGAGTGGATGAGTGTGGGTGAGTGTGAGTGAGTGTGAGTGGTGGGTGAGTGTGGATGTGAGGGTGAGCGGATGTGAGGGTGAGTGTAAGTGAATGTGAGTGGTGGGTGAGTGTGGATGTGAGGGTGAGTGGATGAGTGTGGGTGAGTGTGAGTGAATCTGAGTGATGGGTGAGTGTGGATGTGAGGGTGAGTGTGAGTGTGGGTGAGGGTGTCATCTTGCCCTGGGAGGGCATCCTGGCCAGGGCGGGTCCTGCCTGGCACCCTGAGCTGCAGGGATGGGCTGTGGCCACTGGCGATCTTGAACTGGATAAGCAGGTAAGTCATTATCTCACTTGTTTTTATTAATCTTTCTTAAATGTACATCTGGCTGACGTTTATTTCAATGTTTAATATGAGAACTGTTTTGGTCTTTACTTAGGAGTTCAGTCATGTTTCTGTGACCAGAAATACACTACATGAACTTCACCCTGGTCTGTGGCATTAGCCTACGGGAAAATTTGTTTGGTTACAGTAATTTAGCTTCAAATCACAGTTTCCATGAACCTATGGCCAAGGTGGGCTTCCTGTAGAGAGGATTTGCATGTGTGGTCACTGAGAGCTGCTGCACACGAGGAACTGGGCCAGATTCCACGGGGATGGCAAAAATGGATCAAGAAAGAATTCTGTCCTCCAGCTATTTATAATGTAATATAGAAAATAAGACACACATAAATTAACTATAAGGTCATTTTTGCTCAGTGTGGTGGAAGTAGTTTAAATAAATACTAGAAAATGGCCAGGCACAGTGGCTCATGCCTGTAATTCCAGCACTTTGGGAGGCCAAGGTGGGCAGATCACGAGGTCAGGAGATTGAGATTATCTTGGCTAACATGGTGAAACCCCATCTCTATTGAAAATACAAAAAATTAGCCGGGTGTGGTGGCAGTTGCCTGTAGTCCCAGCTACTCGGGAGGCTGAGGCAGGAGAATGGCATGAACCTGGGAGGCAGAACAGTGAGCCGAGATTGCGCCACTGCACTCCAGCCTGGGCGATAGAATGAGACTCTGTCCCCGCTCCCCACCCCCCCAAAAAAAGTGTACATATATATATACTAGAAAATAGGGAGATAATTAATGAAGATAAATGGCAGTTTGGAAGAAACAGAAAAAAAACACAAAAGTAGGCTGGGTGCGGTGGCTCACACCTGTAATCAGCACTTTAGGAGCCCGAGAACAGCTGAGGTCAGGAGTTCGAGACCAGCCTGGTGAACATGGTGAAACCCCATCTCTACTAAAATACAAAAATTAGCCGGGCGTGGTGGCAGGCACCTGTAGTCCCAGCTACTCAGGAGGCTGAGGCAGAAGAATCTCTTGAACATGGGAGACAGAGATTACAATGAGCTGAGATCGTGCCATGGCACTCCAGCCTGGGCGACAGAGCGAGACTCCATCTCAAAAATAAAAATAAAATAAAATAAAATAAAATACTAGAATAATTGGTAGAAGGATGTTTTTGTGACCAGAAATATGCTATAGAACTGAATTCTTGTCTATATCAATTAGCCTGTCAGAAAATTGGTTTCATTATTCCAAGAACCTATTGAGGAGGTTAAGTGAGGCCTTACTGTCCAATTAACTAAAGTCTGTATTTTATTCTGACATCTTTAGTTTTATCTGATGGCTTTTTCATTTCCAGGATCCCACCCTGCCCTGAGTTGTCACGCCCCGTAGGCTCTCCTTGGCTGGGGCTGTTTCTCAGATTTTCCTTGTTTTCAAGGACCTTGACAGTTTTGAGGAGTACTGGTCAATCATTCTGCAGGATGCCTTCTGTCAAAATTTATCTGATGTTCTTCTCATCATTTGATCGGTATTATGAGATCTGGAGAGGAAGACAAGAGCGACAAAGCGGCATTCCTCTCGTGTCACATCAGAGGTGCATACTACAGGGTTCCTCACAGTGGATGTTGACCTTGATCCTGCTGGGAAGCGTTGGTTAGCTTTCTTCATTGCAGACCCACTCCCCCTACCCCACACTGAACTCCTCAGAGGGAGGTCACTGTGTGCAGCTCACATGTATGGAGCAGTGACTCACGCTTCCCTTCTGCAGGTGCAGTGTCCATCAATTGCTGGGAATCCTTCTGTGAGGGAGATTTGTCTCTTCTTCCCATTCATTTATTTACTTGTGCTGTGCAGTCATTTATTTATGTTGGTGGAGACTCACTCCCTGCCCTTTCGGAAGTGCTCTGTGTTTAGGTGATAAATTGCGTACCCATTATCTTTGCTTATCACCCACAGCCCCAGCTCATCTTACTTCTTATTTTGTTTTGCTTTGGCCTCAGATTTGCCACTTATGTTACATTTTCATGGTTGTGCTTGTGGCACATTCTATGTCATGTGGAGCAATCCTGGCATATTGTGGGGAATACATGATTTCGTAGGCCACACCTAAGTACAGGAAAGACAAGTGCACAGAAGTGTGTGTGGTGGTCTGATGCTGCACAGGTGTGGCAGCAGCCTTGCGTCTCTGGGTATCAGAAATAATACATGGAGTAGCATAAATTGGAACCATGCAAAGAAATTTATTTAAGAATCATGTGGCTGGGCACAGTGGCTCATGCCTGTAATCCCAGCACTTTGGGAGGCCGAGGCGGGCAGATAACGAGGTCAGGAGATCAAGACCATCCTGGCTAACATGGTGAAACCCCATCTCTACTAAAAATACAAAAATTAGCTGGGCGTGGTGGTGCATGCCTGTAGTCCTAGCTACTCGGGAAACGGAGGCAAGAGAATGGCGTGAACCTGGGAGGCGGAGCTTGCAGTGAGCTGAGATAGCCCCACTGCACTCCAGTCTGGCAACAGAGTGAGATTCCATCTGAAAAAAAACAAAACAAACTAGAATCATGTACTTTCAGCTTTGCTATCAGTCATCGAACCCTTGGAAAGCCAGAATAAGTTACTCTGGGCAATGTCAAGGAAGATGTAATTTGAGATTGGTGTTTTTTCCTCAGATAGTCCATTCTTCCTTCCTTTCAGTCAGTCTCACAGGCGCTCCCCCAGACAAACATCCCTGCTTGCAACTGTGTCTCCTAACACAACCAATCAAAGAGCACACAGCCAAGCTGAGGGCAGAGTATGGATGCGTGCATCCTATTCACTATCCTGCTAAGGCACTCATGCTGGATAAAACCTTCACTTCTTCCCCCATTCCTAAAACCCTAATGCATCTGTCCCCCCAATCTTAGCAAGCTTAATGCTTAAAATAAACAGTTTTATGTAGAAAGTTATCACATTGACTTTTCTGGTCTTCTCCTCTACAAACAAACTTGATATACACATTTGTGTACAGCTTTTTCAATGAACATATGCTTTTATTTTTCTTGGATAAATACCTAAAATTGGCTGGGTCATATGGTAGGTGTGTATTTAACTTTGTAAGAAATCGCCAAACTCTTTACCAAAGTTCAGTGTATTCTACATTCCTACTACCAGCATGTGAGAGTTTTAGTTCCTCCACACACTGGGCAACACTTGGTACAGTCAGTTGTTTTAACTTTAGACAGTCTAGTGGGTGTGCAGTTGTATCCCACTGTAGTTTTACCAAATGGCTTTTTTAGTGATGTGCAATGTAGTCTGATGGAACTCTTTCAACTTCCTTATTTTTAAAAATTGATACATAATAATCGTACACATATATGGGGTACATGTGATTTATTTATTTATTTATTTATTATTTATTATTTTTTCTTAGACAGATTCTCGCCCTATGGCCAGGCTGGAGTGCAGTGGCGCGATCTGGAGTCACTGCAACCTCCGCCTCCCAGGTTCAAGTGATGCTCCTGCCTCAGCCTCCTGAGTAGCTGGGATTACAGGAGTCCCCCACCATGCCCAGCTAATTTTTGCATTTTTTAGTAGAGACGGAGTTTCACCATATTGGCCAAGATGGTCTGGATCTCCTGACATAGTGATCCGCCAGCCTCGGCCTCTCAAAGTGCTGGGATTACAGGTGTGAGCCACCGCGCCTGGCCACAGGTGATATTTTGATCTCTGCATACAATGCAGTGAACATGTCAGGATACCTATCATCGCAAACCTCATTTCTTTGTGTTGAGAACATTTTATTTATTTATTTATTTATTTATTTATTGAGACGGAGTCTGGCTCTGTCGCCCAGGCTGGAGTGCAGTGGTGCGATCTCGGCTCACTGCAAGCTCCGCCTCCCAGGTTCACGCCATTCTCCTGCCTCAGCCTCCCGAGTAGCTGGGACCACAGGCGCCCGCCACCGCGCCAGACTAATTTTTGTTGTATTTTTAGTAGAGACGGGGTTTCACCGTGTTAGCTAGGATGATCTCGATCTCCTGACCTCGTGATCTGCCCACCTCGGCCTCCCAAAGTGCTGGGATTACAGGCATGAGCCACCGCGCCCGGCCGTTGAGAACATTTTAAATCTAGTTATTCTGAAATACACAATAAATTATTGTTAACTACAGTTACTCTACTGTGCTATTGAACACTAGAACTTATGCCTTCTGTCTAATTATGTTTGTACTTGTTAAGCAACCTCTCTTCATCCCTCTCCACCACTTCCCAGCCCCTGGTAGCCTGCATTCTACTATCTCTTTCAATGAGATCAACTTTTTAAGCTCCCGCATATGAGTGAGAACATATTTGTGTTTCTGTGCCTGGCTTATTTCCCTTCACATAAAGTCCTCCAGGCTCATCCACGTTGCCGTGAATGACAGGACATCAGTCTTATGGCTGAATAGTATTCCGTTATATATATATACCACATTTAAAAAATGAATTTAGTTTATAAATTGGCATAAATTTAACAAATTTTAAATCTGTTCATTTATTTAACAAACATGTATTAAGTATCTTTTATATGCCAAGCTCTGTGTTAATGCGGCAATGGTTATACAAAGATGAATTAGATATTATTTATTTTTGTTTTGGTAAAGTTTGCAGTCTAGGAGCAGATGTGCTAGACATGCTCAAAGTCAAATTACAGTATATTGAGGTGTGAACTAGGTGGGAATTTGGGTTTTGAAAGTGAAAATAAGGAAAAAATAAAAACATGAAAGGAACTCAATATTAGGTTATACATAGAGAGAGGAGGCCAAGGAAAGAAAGTGGGAAGTAGAAACTGGAGATTCAAGGAAACTAGGAGAGAGAAAATTCTGAAGATTTCAAAAGAAGAAAGATTCTCAAAGCAAGGCATGGTTAACAAATACAAATCTGAGGAGATGCCTAGTGGTATGAGATCTGAAATGAACACCTTGGGTTTGGAAAAGGGAGTCCACAAATGATCTTAATATGAGTATTTTTTTGTGTTGTAATAAAGGTGAAAGTCTTTTATCTAGCAGTAAGCTAGAAAACTTTTACTGATTTTTGAAAAGAAATTCTCTAGGTTTTGATTTTTTTTATTTCTGTAGGTCACATATTTTACTCTTACTTTCATTCTCAACATTTCTAATACAAATACTATATACTATATATATACATATATATATATAAAATTTTTTTTTTTTTTTTTGGAGATGGAGTTTTGCTCTTGTTGCCCAGGATGGAGTGCAATGGCGCGATCTTGGTTCACTACAACTTCCGCCTTGGCCTCCCAGGTTCAAGCGATTCTCCTGCCTCAGCCCCCTAAGTAGCTGAGATTAGAGGCGCCTGCCACCACACCCAGGTAATTTTTGTATTTTTAGTAAAGACAGGGTTTCACCATGTTGGTCAGGCTGGTCTCGAACTCCTGACCTCAGGTGATCCATCTGCCTTGGCCTCCTGAAGTGTTGGGATTACAGGCATAAGCCATAGCACCCGGCCAAATACAATATTAATTTGGATTATATTTAGCTGTGTGTTGCTGACAGTCATACACACTATTGAGATTTTATTTCTTTTATATCATTTTCTTTTTGTTAAAGTCAATTTTAGAATTCGTATAGCGTTTTTGAATTTTTGTTGTTGTTATCAGCAAACGACAATGTTTTGTTCATTTCTTTTTCACTATTTGTTCCCAGTGTTTCTGGTTATATCTAAGTGTATCGTCTAAATTCTTAAAACACTAACATTTGTGGCGGTTGTTGCCATACTGATTTCTTCCCAATTTTAAAAAGAATGACTGGGATTTTGGATGGAGTTTAACATAAACTTTTAGTTTAAAATAATTTTGTTTCATCAGAAGAGAAACTATTTTTTCCTTTTTCAAAATATTTAAATTGGGAACGAATGTTGTTCTTTTAAAAAATATTCTTCTGGCCGGGAGCGGTGGCTCACGCCTGTAATCCCAGCACTTTGGGAGGCTGAGGCGGGCGGATCACGAGCTCAGGAGATCGAGACCATCCTGGCTAACACGGTGAAACCCCGTCTCTACTAAAAATACAAAAAATTAGCCGGGCGTGGTGGCGGCGCCTGTAGTCCCAGCTACTCGGGAGGCTGAGGCAGGAGAATGGCGTGAACCCGGGAGGTGGAAGTTGTAGTGAGCCGAGATCGCTCCACTGCAGTCCAGCCTGGGAAACAGAGCGAGACTGCATCTCCAAAAAATATATATTTTTCTGATATTAGTTAAAAGTATATATATGTGTGTGTGTGTGTGTATTGTGTGTGTGTGTATATGTATATATATTTGTTTTCTTCTTTCAGTCTTTTTTAACCTATGGTAATGGTGTCTATTCAGATTACTCTGTTCTCACTCAGCTGTAGATGCTTAAGACCGTCAAGGCCTCTATCTTGCCCTGTTCCGGTGGAGGCAGCATAGGAGTGGATTTGGACCATTCCCGGTGTCTGAAACGAGTGTTATTCATCCAGCGTGCCTGCAGTGAACTTCCGGTGTGTATGTTCTTCCCCGGCCCTCTGCATCTTACTCTCTTATAGTAGAGTGTAGCAGATGCTGTTTGTGACTTGTCCATATTCTTTTGGCCCAACGTGGAGGTCTGCTGCAGCTTGGTGATAACTCCTTCTTCATCCACCTCCATCTCTCAGAATGATGGTGTGAGGCTTCCTGAAATACACCTCACAGCTTATTTGAAAAGCTCCCCAATAAATTACTTGAACCCACTTCTTGCCTCAGAGTTTCCAGTTGAAAAAACACAGACCAAGACACTGGACTACGGTTTGCTTTCCTGATTGCACGGTGATTTCTCTTAGGAGTACCAGGTCCTGCCTGGAACCACGCTCACCTGGCTGTAGTCTGAAGTCTTCCATTCTTTTATATTGACCACATTTTCCGTTTCTACTTTCCTCTTACTGATCCCACTTCCCAAAAAACCCACAGAGCAGATCCTGTTTGCTGAAACCTTGCTCCAAAATGAATAGACTATTTTTTCCTCCACATCTTAGTTGCCAGATCGTGCTCCTTTGGCTATAGGATGGAGTTGAAACTTGCTACAGGCCTTTGCACATGAATTCGTCTGTTGGAAAATTTCTGAGGAGGCTGTGATGACTTCTGTGTTAGTCCCACTTGGTTGGCCCCACCCACTCTTGTTTTTCTCCTCCCCTTTCACATGGACTCATTTATTACATTCTAGAATGTCTCCAGTATGAGTTTTCCTGCAGAATGGTGCACTTTATAATAATAGGTGGTTTCTTGTTCTTGTTGCTGAATGATTATGTTCCTGGAATAAATTCAGTTTGTTCACAGTATTTTAAAAAATTAAATCTATTACTAAAAAGTCTTCATTAGTATTTTCTTTGATTTATTTTACAGATATATTCAACATACATAGGTCTATAATTTTTAGACTTTTTTTTAAGGTTTGGAATTATATGTTTGCCAATGGGAATGAATTAGGTAACATTTCACCTTCTACAATGTTACACGGGGGTTTACTTTTTAAAATTAATTTTTTGGACACAAAAGTTGTACCATAAAATCTAATTTGCTGCACATATTTCAAGTGCTTTGGAAATGTTTTATATTTCAGTTTATTTATGAGTCTACCTTATGAAAACTGTGGGTTTTTGTTACATCAATTTTTATAGTTTACTTTTTGCGTAGAGTCAGAAAAATGAAACAACTCCCTTGACTGTACCACAGAGACACGGAATACAAGTATCTCCCATACCTAACGGTAGTGCAAAATGGGGTTGTGGAAAAGTTGTGGCAGAATGAAATTTCTCAGTCCTTAGATCTTGGTCATTGCTAAGTCACGTTGACATTTACGATTAAAGGTCAGTTGGTTCTTTAATCATCGTCCTTGAATCCTCTTCTGCCTTCTGCTTTAACCATTGGCTCACTTTGAGTACGGCCTTTGCTCAATTCTGGAAACTGTTGGCTTATATTATTTTCCCACTCTACTAAAACTTCAAATCTTTCTATGTCATACACATAAGCAAGAATGACCCCAGCCTGTTTTTGAGAAGGTTCTTACAGCGGTGCAACGAGAGGTGCATACATGCTGATGGGCTGCAATGAGGTTCTAAAAGGGATGCCCACATCACTTACTGGAAACAGAAAGGCAGGAGTGTTGCCCTTGTGCAGAAAATAAATACTTCAATGCTGATTAGGAGTGGCTTTACTTCACCAGAAAGTCACAGGGCAAAGCTAGTGGTTAAAATTATCTCTATGATTTTATATAAATGTAAAATCATAAGGCTGAATTATAATAAATTGTCATTTTTATAGGTTAAAAAGATGATTCAATGTCAGCAATTTAATAGGATTCAACCTAATACTATTTCCTTTGTAAGTGAGAAAACTGAAGTGTAGGTAGGTTAGATGACTTCTGAGATCACACAGAGCTGCAAATGAAGTAATACATGTTAACTTGTTATATTTTGAAACTTCCCAACATGAAATCCCTGGGAGAATTTTTGGCATACTGATTTTGCTTTGATAAAACCATTCATGCTTTTGTAACAGTTGTTTTAAGTAAATTAGGAAAAGGAAAAAATGGGTGCCAATTCCAACCATTGAGGTTTATATAATTTAATAATCTCCATTAAATTAGGTGATACAGAGTTTATGCTATATACATTTTAAAGTTACATTTCACTTTCTACCTGACCCTAGATTTAGATATCAAATTGCTATACATTTTGCAAGAAATATAGAAAATACATTGATTTGTCTTATTTGTTTTTACTTCCTGTCTTTTTCCCTCCCTCCCACCCTCCTTCCTTCCCTCCTTTCTTCCTTCCCTCCTTTCTTCCTTCCCTCTTTTCTTCTCTCCTTCTCTCTCTTCTTCCCTCCTTCCCTCTCTTCTTCCCTCCTTCCCTCTCTTCTTCCCTCCTTCCCTCTCTTCTTCCCTCCTTCCCTCTCTTCTTCCCTCCCTCCCTCCTTCCTTCCCCCTTCCTTCCTTTTCTTCCCTCCTTCCCTCTCTTCTTCCCTCCTTCCCTCTCTTCTTCCCTCCTTCCCTCTCTTCTTCCCTCCCTCCCTCCTTCCCCCTTCCTTCCTTTTCTTCCCTCCTTCCCTCTCTTCTTCCCTCCTTCCCTCCTTCCCTCTCTTCTTCCCTCCCTCCCTCCTTCCTTCCCCCTTCCTTCCTTTTCTTCCCTCCTTCCCTCTCCTCTTCCCTCTCTCCTTCCTTCCTTCCTTGATTTCTTCCCTCCTTCCTTCCTTCCCTCTCTCCTTCCTTCCTTCCCTCTCTCCTTCCTTCCTTCCCTCTCTCCTTCCTTCCTTCCCTCTTTTCTTCCCTCCTTCCCTCTCTTCTTCCGTCTCTCCCTCCTTCCCTCTCTTCTTCCCTCCCTCTCTTCTTCCCTCTCTCCCTCCTTCCCTCTCTTCTTCCCTCTCTCCTGCCTTCCCTCCCTCCCTCTCTCCCTCCTTCCCTCTCTTCTTCCCTCGCTCCTTCCGTCTCTTCTTCCCTCTCTCCCTCCTTCCCTCTCTTCTTCCCTCTCTCCTTCCCTCGCTCCTTCCGTCTCTTCTTCCCTCTCTCCCTCCTTCCCTCTCTGCTTCCCTCTCTCTTTCCCTCTCTTCTTCCCTCCTTCCCTCTCCTTCCCTCTCTCCTTCCCTCTCTCTTTCCCTCTCTTCTTCCCTCTCTCTCCTTCTCTCCTTCCCTCTCTCCTTCCTTCCCTCGCTCCTTCCGTCTCTTCTTCCCTCTCTCCCTCCTTCCCTCTCTCCCTCCTTCCCTCTCTTCTTCCCTCTCTCCTTCCCTCGCTCCTTCCGTCTCTTCTTCCCTCTCTCCCTCCTTCCCTCTCTGCTTCCCTCTCTCTTTCCCTCTCTTCTTCCCTCCTTCCCTCTCCTTCCCTCTCTCCTTCCCTCTCTCTTTCCCTCTCTTCTTCCCTCTCTCTCCTTCTCTCCTTCCCTCTCTCCTTCCTTCCTTTGCTCTACTTGGGGTGTGTGTTTAAAACTTTCTTTCATTAATCGCTTACTTATTTTAACTTTCTTCTAGAAAAAGTGTTTAAATCTAAAACTATAATGTTAAGCACTGCTTTGATTAGATTCCATGGGAACTGATATGTTTTGATTTTCACAGTTTTCTAAACAATATGTCATCATGTATTCAATTTTCTCTTGACCAAGTTATTATTTAGAAAAATACTTTTAAATTTTCCTGTATATGGTGTCTGGTGTTTAAACTCATACAATTAATTTAAAAATTCTACAGATTCCATTTGGAATTTAAAAAGTGGTATAATTACATTAAAAATTATGCAGAAAAATGAAAAAGCAATCCCGACCGGGCTAAAGTAAATATTTAGGTCCATTTGGTAAATTAATCTTTTCCCACATGCATACTTATTTTTATAGAATTGTACAAACAAGTTTTTTTGCAAAATTTACAGTTTGTTTTAATGTATTTCTACCAATTACTCCAAAAAGAAAGTTATTCATTTACCATTTATGCCATGAGCATTTTCCATATTGCCTGCATGAATGTTTGTAATTATTAATTCTATTGGGAAGCATAGTATTCTAATGACCGAATGTGCTAAAACAATTTTTTAAATCATTGGACATTTAATTTATTTCTATTTGAGGGCTATGATAAACAATGCTCAGTTGAATTTATAACTTCCTCCCTGTTTTAGATTATTTTCTTAAGACATATTTACATAAATGGGGTTCTGGCACAGAAAGTATGAATATTTTTATGGCTTTTAATGTAATGCCAAATTGCTTCCCTAAAGCATTGGAGCATTTAAAAACACAATCAGAAACGTGTGAGAGTAGCCATTTCTTTAGTCCCTTGCCAGCATGAGAAATTATCATTTTAAGCCATTTTTTTCTAATTGAAGAGATTTTAAAGGGAAATGTGTTTTAATTTGCATGTATTTTAATTTTTTGTAAGTGTTTATATGTTTCATTCCTACTTCTGAACCTTTTGTTCATGTCATTTGACCCTTTATGTATTTCCCTGTTATAACGTATATCATTATGGCTGACTTTAATAGTTATTATTACATCAGCGCAATCTGTTTATGCATATACTGCATTTTATTCTCTTCAGATACAACTCATGATACATTTATTCATTAGTATAGTGAGAACAATACTTAGTGTTTGCTGTTCAATACAGACCTTAGAAGATATATTCAATAAAACCTACATTCTATTTGATTAAATATTCAGACACTACATTACATTGACAATACATGTAAAAATCATAAAGGTATAATCTCTGAGGTGACCAGAAAAACAGGAAAATCACCCGTGTAGCCAGGAAAACAATACCGTCCACCACCACCTCTCAGTGTTAACATTTACACATTAACAGTGGTTTTCGTGTGATTACCAGCTGCTTTGCAGGATGATTACATGCAAACCACGCCTATCTGAATCTCGGGGAAAACTAAATCTATTTTTAAACTAACAGGGTAGAAAAGAAATACGGCCCAGTGTTGGCTCCAAGCAATCTCCGCCTGGACCTCTTCCTGTGTATAGAAGCGCTCCCAGGGTGTGGAGATGGGGCCTCCTGGAACCAGGGCCTGGAGTAGCAAAGACAGTTGATGTGTTCTGGACCGTTGTTTTGACCACGGCAATAAGCAGATCTGAAACAGAAAACGTTCCCTTGTGACCCTAGCAGGGGTGCAGTGGGGGTGTGGCTCGCTTCTTCAGTGCCCAAACCTCCAGGGGCGCAGACAGAGGGCGGTGCGGCTCCGACCCCACGGCGGTGTCTGCGGTGAATGTTTACGGCTCCTGAAGCCCCAGGGGGCGTGTGTTACACGGTGTCTATAGGCGGCTCGTGTTAACCAGCTCAATAGACCCCCTTCCTTATCGCAAGGACAGAGGGATTTCTGTACCCGGGTTCTTGCCTTGGTGTACCTGAAGAATCGGAGCACACGTGGGCTTGGAGAATGAGTGTCAAGTGTTATCGAGCGGAAATAGCTCTCAGCCTGTGGTGGAGCCAGAAGGGAGATGGTTTTCCCCTGGAGTGGGGCCGCTCGGTGGCTCCGGCCAAACTCCGCCTCGTCCTGCCAGTGGATGGCCACCAGCGTGCTCCTCCCGAGGTCCCCTCCACGACCAGCCGCTTGCACCTTCTTCTGTCCATGTGCTCCTCTGGACGTCTGTGTGATCGCCTGCTGGGGTCTCGGTTGTTGTGTTGTTTTTTTGAGACGGAGTCTCTCTCTGTCACTCAGGCTGGAGTGCGGTGGCGCAATCTCGGCTCACTGCAAGCTCCGCCTCCCGGGTTCACGCTATTCTCCTGCCTCAGCCTCCCGAGTAGCCGGGACCACAGGCGCTGCCACCACGCCCGACTAATTTTTTGTATTTTTTAGTAGAGACGGGGTTTCACCGTGTTAGCCAGGATGGTCTCCAACTCCTGACCTCGTGATCTGCCTGCCTCGGCCTCCCAAAGTGTTGGGATTACAGACGTGAGCCACCACGCCCGGCTAATTTTTCTATTTTTAGTGGAGACGGGGTTTCACCGTGTTGGCCAGACTAGTGTTGAACTCCTGACCTCAGGTGATCTGTCGGCCACAGCCTCCCAAAGTGCTGGGATTACAGGCGTGAGCCACCTCCCCACCCCGCCCGCAGGTCTTGGATTTTATAGGCCCGGGATGGGGGCGTGGCAGGCCAGGGTGGTCTTGGAAAATGCAACCTTTGGGCAGGAAATACCTGTCCTCACCTAGGTCCGTGGGGGTGGAGCCCTAGCCAGGGACCAGTCCCTCCTCCACCCAGCACTTCCTTTCCTGGCTTGGGTATTATTTAAAGGGACCACGCTCTTCCTTTCCCAGCACTTTCGTATCCGATCCAGTCTAAACAGATTCCCACTGAGTCCGGATGGGGGGATTAATACCCTCAGGCCTGTGTGCCTGGTGCCTGTCTCTGGACTGGAGTCTGTTCCTGCCATGAAGCTGTGGAGGCGGTTCCCCCCAAGCTGATTACGTTGCTGCTGCCGCTGCTCTTTCATATTTATCCTGTGTCTTCTTGAGCCCTAGATGGGGTCCTGCTCCTTTGGCAGAGAGTAAGATCTGGGGGTTGTAATCTGGGCTGGAGGCTTTATCTTCTTTTAGAACTTGGTCCCCTGCTGCCCTAGTAGTTCCCTTCCCCCATCTACCGGCACCCGGCAGCACCCTCCTCTGTGGCCGCTGAGCTGCTTACAGAAAACCAAAACCAGGAGTGCTGTTGGAAGCAGAGTCAGCCTCCAGGTCTTTGCTCCACATTCGGCTTACCCTGTGGATGGCTGAGGGGAGTGAAACCAGGGAGCTCAATTAACATCTGGACCCTGGCCCAACCTGGAAGAGATCTCTTGGACTTGTGAGAATTAATTTAGGTTCAGAAAGTGCTTAGAACAGTGCCTGGAACAACGTCAGCTCTTAATAAATGGAAGCTATTATCTTCTATATATAGGTTAGTTCTGTTTCTCAAGTTCTCCCTGGATAAAGTTTTCACGTGATCAACAATGGCTGCTTGTTAGAAATTGTTGGAATAAAATAAAAAGCATGCCCAGTTGGACTGTGTGTTTAATGTGTACAGTATTTTTTAACAATAACTTTTCCTATTCTTTTGAACCTTTTTGCTTTTTTTTTCACTGAGAGCAGAGGAAAAAGCTACATGCTTCATCAGTTCTAAATACTATAATCAAGAGTTAGACTCATTAGAATGGAAGGCTATGCAAACTTTAACTTTAGATCCTGTAGAATGTCTAATGTACAATAGGTGATCAATGAACACTAATATATAAAACTTATATAACTTTTGTACCAAGTAGAGTTGTAAGTGCTTGCTTTACCTATATTAACTCATCCATCTTTTAACTCACTCCTGTAACATTAGCAGCAATGTATTTTTTAAAATTTTGTAAATGAGGAGGCCGGGTGCGGTGGTTCACACCTGTAATTCCAGCACTTTGGGAGGCCGAGGCGGGCGGATCACGAGGTCAAGAGATCGAGACCATCCTGACCAACATGGTGAAAGCCCGTCTCTACTAAAAATACAAAAATTAGCCAGGTGTGGTGGCGGGTGCCTGTAGTCCCAGCTACTCGGGAGGCTGAGGCAGGAGAATCACTTGAACCCAGGAGGCAGAGGTTGCAGTGAGCTGAGATTGCGCCACTGACTCCGGCCTGGGCGACAGAGCGAGACCCTGTCTCAAAAAAAAAAAAAAAAAAGTTCTAAATGAGGAAAACTGAGAAACATGGCGAAGGTCGCTGAGCTGGTAGAACACATCTGGAATTCAAACCAAGATATATATTTTGAAGAATCTATATGAATAAAAGCCGCATTTTTGAAATTAAAAAATTCTGACAGCATCAGGTAAATGCAAATTAAAATAGTAACCAGACAGCATTTTAATTCTATCAGGCGAACAAGAAAGAAATTATGACAACACTCAATAACCATGAGAATGTGGATCTCAGGAAACACGCAAACGTTCTGGTAGAGTGAAGTGAGTGAAACCACTGTGTAGAGCGGTTTGGCGGCATCTGGTAAAGCTGGAATGTACACTCCCAAAACCTGGCAGTTTCTCTCTCAGGTAAACACCCGAGAGAAAGATTCTTGCACAAGTGTTTAGGAATGTCCACAGCATTGCACGTAAAAGCAAAATAATTGAAACAGAGTAAATGTCCTTTGTCAGAATAAATAATTTAATTGTGTCATTGGCATATAATGCAATAACATATAGAAGATAAAAGGAATGAAATAGAACTACGTGTCTCATGCTTTTAGAGAAATCTCATACAGGTTGCAGAGCAATGGTAAAAGCAACTTACAGAATAATGCTTACAGTAGGTATGGCACCATTTGACAAAAATTATAGTATTAATCACTTTATTGTTTTCACAAAACATCCGGGGAAGATATGGGTACACTTCAAAAATGAGTGTTATGACTAATCCATGCTGATGGATGGCAATACCATAGTGATGAGATATCATAGTGATTAACACACGAGTGAGAAGAAAAAGTTAGGGTGATACGTTTCAATGTCTTTCTAAATGCAAACTTTGTTATCAATAATTAAAATTTTCTAAAAGCTTCCAAATTGGAAGTTTCAGGTCTTTCAGGTCTATCCATAGAGTATTTCTTTCTTTCTTTTTTTTTTTTTTTTGAGACAGGGCCTTGCTCTGTCACCCAGGCTGGCTGGAGTGCAGTGACTCAATCTCTGCTCACTGCAACCACTGCCTCCTGGGCTCAAGCAGTCCTCCCACCTCAGCCTCCGAATAGCTAGGGCAGTGACTCGATCTCTGCTCACTGCAACCACTGTCTCCTGGGTTCAAGCAATCCTCCCACCTCAGCCTCCGAATAGCTGGGACTGTAGGTGCACACTACCACACCTGGCTAATTTTTTGTATTTTTTGTAGAGCCAGAGTTTCACCATTTTGTCCAGGCTGGTCTCAAATTCTTGGGCTCAAGTGATCCAATCCACCCGCGTCAGCCTCCCAAAGTGCTGAGATTACAGACATGAGCCACCATGCCCAGCCAATTGAGTAATTACATTGAGTACTTATAACTGATTTGAAAAAATATGAAGCTACAACCCAAAGAACTCATTTACCAAAGTGCTTCCTTCTAGGTTGATGTATAAAATAGTTCTCTGGGCCGGGTGCAGTGGCTTATGCCTGTAATCCCAGCACTTTGGGAGGCCGAGGCGGTGGATCACGAGGTCAGGAGATCGAGACCATCCTGTCCAGCATGGTGAAACCCTGTCTTTACTAAAAATACAAAAATTACCTGGGCATGGTGGCACATGCCTGTAATTCCAGTTACTCGGGAGGCTGAGGCAGGAGAATCACTTGAACCAAGGAGTCAGAGGTTGCAGTGAGCTGAGATTGCACCACTGCACTCCAGCCTGGTGACAGAGTGAGACTCCATCTCACTAATCATAATAAAATAAAATAGTTCTCTGGCCTGGTGTGATGGCTCATGCCTGTAATCCCAGCATTTTGGGAGGTCAAGGTGGGTGGATCACTTGAGGTCGGGAGTTCAAGACCAGCGTGGCCAACATGGTCAAACCCCGTCTCTACTAAAAATACAAAAATTAGCTGAGTGGTGGTGGCTTGCACCTGTAATCCCAGCTATTTGGGAGGCTGGGTCAGGATAATAGCTTAAACCTGGGAGGCAGAGGTTGCAGTGAGCCGAGATGTCGCCACTGCACTCTAGTCTGGGTGACAGAGTGAGACTCTGTCTCAAAAAAACACACACACACACAAAGTTCTCCAAGTTCTCAAGTATTTCTAAACTCTGATTGATGATGGGTAGCAAAGAGAGAATGTGTGTACTTCTAGCATGCTGACTGATTTGTGTGTGTGTGTGTGTGTGTGTGTGTATTTAACATTAAGCTTCATCCTGGAAGTTTTGTAGTTCAGTCACTCTGATTGTGTGGTGATGTGACTGTGTAAATACAGCTAGTACAGCTTCAGTTTTGATTGGTAGAATACAGAAGCTGGTTTGGATGAAATTACAATAGTCACTCAGCAAATGTGTGGGCTTGGTTCCAGGACCCTGACAGATAGCAAAATCTGCAGATGCTCTAGTCTCTGGTGTAAATAGTGTAGGATTTGTGCAGAACCCATGCACACCCTCCTGTATACAGTCATTTCTAGATGACTTACAATACCTAATACAATGTAAATAGTAACTATGTAGCGCTTATACTGTATCCGTTTTTATTTGTATTGTTTTTTGTTATTGTATTGCTATTTTTTATTATCGAATTGCTATTTTTTATTTTACTTTTTTTCAAATATTTGTGGTCAGCAGTTGGTCAGCTACACTAACTGTCCTTCAAGGGCAGCAATATGCGTTACATCTGTCAACACTAAGCCTAGGAATCACTGACCACAGCTGCTGATTAGAGAGCATTTTACTTTATCAGAGAACCAACAAACTGCTCTTGAAAGGAAGGAATTACTTACAGATGCATCTGGGAAAGACTGGGGAAAGAGAGGTGGGTCACAGGCCTTTAGATGTAAGCAACTGTTACTGGGAGGACTGCTTACTGCACATGGGTCTCCCACAGCTCAGATGGGACGTTGGCAGAAGCTGGAAGTGCAGAGTGAAAGTCCACCAAAGCATTCTGGCTTCTCTTACTGCAACTATGAATATGAATAATAGCCAGGCATGGTGGCTCACGCCTGTAATATGAGCACTTTGGGAGGCTGAGGCAGTTGGATCACGAGGTCAGAAGATCAAGACCATCCTGGCCAACATGGTGAAACCCCGTCTCTACTAAAAAATACAAAAATTAGCTGGGCGCAGCGGCGTGAGCCTGTAGTCCCAGCTACTTGGGAAGCTGAGGCAGGACAATTGCTTGAACCCAGGAGGCGGAGGCTGCAGTGAGCCAAGATCGCACCACTGCACTCCAGCCTGGGCGACAGAGCGAGACTCCATCTCAAAAAAAAAAAAAAGATAATAATAATAATGATTCTTCATTAAATAAATAACAATTTCTAGGACAAATGTAAAGCCAGCTGGGTCACTGTACAATGTGAGAAACCAGGACTCTCTTAGGCAAAGAGTGCCTGTAGTCCCCCTATTAATGACCATCTGTGGGTCTAGCATTTTCTACATGTGGACTTTTCTACAAGTGTACTTGCCTGTTAGCTGACTAATTGCATTTCTTGGTCATTCCTCTTTCTGAATTGATTTCTGACATTATGGCATATCTTTAATTTCCACCTTCTAAGAACTCTTTTCTTTTTTTCTGAGACGGAGTTTCCCTCTGTCTGTCATCCAGGCTGGAATGCAATGGAGTGATCTTGGCTCACTGTGACCTCTGCTCCCGGGTTCAAGAGATTCTCCTGCCTCAGCCTCCTGAGTAGCTGGGATTACAGGCACCCGCCACCACGCCCAGCTGATTTTTGTATTTTTAGTAGAGACGGGGTTTCACCATGTTGGTCAGACTGGTCTCAAACTACTAACCTCAGGTGATCCACCCACCTAGGCCTCCCAAAGTGTTGGGATTACAGGCGTGAGCCACTGCGCCCGGCTAGAACTCTTGGTTTTCATTATTTCCTTGAATAGACCTGTAGGAGCTTTGTCATCATCAAGGCTGCCCTGTTAATCAAACCTCATAGTAATAAACAGACAGCCTGGTTTCCCAGCCAACAAAGATGCATGCATTTGACGGCTTTTGAATATTAATGTGTTGAACACCTCCTAGGGCTAATAGACACAGGCACAGAAGACCTCTCCAGGCTCTTCAGTACAATTCCGAAGGTCTACATGTCCTTCATTAGCATCCTGCAAGACTTTCAGAATGTTGTATGAAGATGAACCTTTATTTACAAAATAAGCTTTGAAGTGATTTGAAGAATACGTGAAGAGCTTCTTCTGAGCCAAGTATTCAAGGTATTTGCTTCTTGGATCCAAGGATGTCATTCATGTGGGGTGCTTAAGTCTCAAGTTTCCTTACATCTCAGAAAAAGTGAGTGGAATACTTTTCTAAATTCATTCCTTCATAGATGTTGTGCCGGAGAGTCACAACTGCCTCTGCATATTGTATATGACTGATTTCCTGATACTAATTTCCTGATACTGATTTTCTTTTAAGAAAAATTCTAGCATTTGGAGGAAACAGTTCTATGGGAAGCTTTCATAAATTCTTCCAGCCAGGCACGGTAGCTCACACCTGTAATCCCAGCACTTTCGGAGGCCAAGATGGGAGCATCACTTGAAGCTAGGAGTTTGAGAGTAGCCTTGGCAACAAAACAAGACCCTGTCTCTACAGAGAAGAAACAAACAGGCCAGGCGCGGTAGTTCACGCCTGTAATCCCAGCACTTTGGGAGGCCAAGATGGGCGGATCACCTGAGATCGGGAGTTTGAGACCAGCCTGACCAACATGGAGAAACCCCGTCTCTACTAAAAATACAAAATTAGCTGGGCGTGGTGGTGGATGTCTGTAATCCCAGCTGCTTGGGAGGCTGAGGCAGGAGAATCGCTTGAACCCAGGAGGCAGAGGTTACGGTGAGCCAAGATCACGTCATTGCGCTCCAGCCTGGGCAACAAGAGCAAAATTCTGTCTCAAAAAAGAAAAAGAATAAAGAAAGAAACAAACAAAATTCTTCTGCCTTCCATTCCAAATGCCTAATACTGTGTAGGTCTGCTGCTATTTACATATGCAGGAGATAAAGACAGCAGAAATGAACTTGTATTGATGAGCTCTAATTAATCGTAAAATGCTGGTTTATTTCTTCGATACTGTAACTGGTAGGATAAAGTCCTTCTTTCTCCACAAAGCAAGGACTGCAGAGAAAGCTGGTGCTTATTCAAGAACTCAAGAGGGTCCCGACAAGCAAAAAACTGTCGGCGACCGTCACTTGAGGGTTCTCTTTGTTTTGCTTATTCTTTTGGGTTTTGTTTTTCTTCTGAAATTGTATTACTAGTTGGGTGCCAAGAACTTTTCACAACTAAGTTTTTGTTCTGTGTTTCTCCTTTCCCCTGAAGTAGCTTTCATCATTCATTTATTCTTTCTTTCATGTATGTTTTCATCAGTATTTCTCATGATGCACCGACTCCTTCCCAGGCACAGGAATAAAAGAGTTACGGTCTCTGATCGCAGAGTCATGGTTTTGTGGAGAGTGAGGGCAAAGAGGCAAGACCTGGGCTTGACCCAATACAACCATAAGGTTTGGTAAATATTTCATTAATATCATCCATGTCCAAAACTAATGTAAAACCTGATAGGTTTGCTGCTTCTAGAATAGGATTACGAAGACTGATAGTAGTACTTATTTAATCTTTTTTTTTTTTTTTTTTTTTTTTTTTGAGATAGAGTCTCGCTCTGTCGCCCAGGCTGAAGTGCAGTGGTGCGATCTGGACTCACTGCAAGCTCCACCTCCCGGGTTCACGCCATTCTCCCGCCTCAGCCTCCCGAGTAGCTGGGACTACAGGCGCCGCCACCACGCCCGGCTAATTTTTTGTATTTTTAGTAGAGACGGGGTTTCACCATGTTAGCCAGGATGGTCTCGATCTCCTGACCTCGTGATCCGCCCTCCTCGGCCTCCCAAAGTGCTGGGATTACAGGCTATTTAATCTTTATGTTTGCTTCTCAATATCATGAGAATCCTGTCAGGCTCTTGTTAGAGAATGAAATTAATTAAAAACATGGAGTTTTAAGAGTCCTTAGGGAATCTTCAGGCAAAAAAATAAAATTTGTTTTTTGTAGTAGTGGTTTCACCCTTGCTCTCTAAGTGGTGTCTATAATTCGCATTAGAACTTGGAGCCAACCATCGTCTAAATCTCTTGTTAATGGAAGTAGCGTATCTGTGTCTCAAGTGTTAATTGAATGAAGAAAAGCACACACTTCATTCTATGAAATTCTATGAAAAAGTTTTCAACAAATAAAGCATATTGTCCAACTTAAGGGAACTCTATGAGGATTGAATTTTTGAGTACATTAAATGTTGCCTGGGGAAATTAATGAAGAATATATCACAGGAAGAAATCCTGCTTTGGCAAGTTGGCCCCAATTTACATCGTCTGTTTCCGGTAGACCCCCTCACGGAACTGACCTGGGGCAGGTGACAACTGACCTTGCCTCCAGGTGTTCATTCGCTTGTTCACAAATCCCTAGAGGAATATCCAGGGCACCCATGGATCCAGTGGCCTGTCCCACATAACGATGAGTGTGATAACATGTTACCCTTGAGTTATTTTCAGTATTTTCACTTATACATGAACCTCTTTATTGACTATAAATTCTTTAAGGGCAGGGACAGCAACTTTGGTCTATTTTATACCTCACTTAATAAATTTCAAAAAGCCAACAGAAAACAAGGCTAGGGCCAGGCACAATGGCTCACACCTGTAATCCCAACACTTTGGGAGGCCAAGGCTGGTGGATCATGAGGTCAGGAGTTTGAGACCAGCCTGGCCAACATAGTGAACTCCCGTCTCTACAAAAAACACAAAAATTACCTGGGCTTGGTGGTGCACACTGGTAATCCCAGCTACTTGGGAGGCTGAGGCAGGAGAATCACTTGAACCCAGAAGGTGGAGATTGTGGTGAGCCAAGGTTGCACCACTGCACTCCAGCCTGGGCGACAGAACAAGACTCTGTCCCCACCGTGGCAGAAAAAAAAAAAAAAAAAAGGAAAACATGGCTAGATTATCAATATTCAGAAAAATGATTTTACATTTAACCTATGCTTCTTTTTTCTTATTTTCAGCCTTTTTCTTTCTCCCAAATCTCAGGAATTTGTTAAACTTTATTATTTATGAGCTTAAGTCAAACTTTTACCAGCTCAGCTGTAAAAAATATTGAAATAACTTAATTAAAAGCTTGAAAACATTTTAAAAAATCATGAAATGTGGCAACTATTCCACAGTTAAGGGGCATTTTAAAATCACTGACGAGATATAGGGCTAGAAATAGTTTGCAACTTCAATGAATTCTCTTTTTATGTGCTTAAAAGTGGGTGTCAGACTCATTATAATGCTTTTAGAAGGTTGGTAATAATTGATATTTGATTGTAAAAAAAAAAACCTAATAAGCAACCTCATTTTATTCAGAAAACAATAATTGTCTGGCAATTCAATTTAATGCTATGATTATAGTCAGAATGCTTTATTTGAAATCACAGACTCAATAGAAATTAAGATTTCACTTTCATACACTCATTATTTTTTTCTTTAAAAACAAAAGAAAAGCTCTCCCCAAATATAATGAAGCTATTACAGAAGAGAAGGGGGTAATCAATTTCTAATATATAACACCATGGCAATGAAATGAACTATAATTTAAATAAAAGCATCTTCTGTCAGGTCAGCAAAAATGCAAAGAAAGCATTCTACTGGGATCCCATTTCTCTCACAGTCAGAAAGATGAGGCTAATGAACAGACTATAAAGGTTAATAACAATCTCATTTTGTTCTATTTTTTCCTTCAAAACGTACTGCCATATTTTGACAAAGTCTTCTTGCCCCTTGAAAAAACAATTTCAAAGTAACTTTAGGAAATCAATCAATTTCTCCAGACAAGAAAATTGTATGTTTGGTTAAAAAAAAGCACTTCATACCTTGGATTAATTTGGTTCGATTTGTAACTCTGAAGAGCACATGCCACTTAACTTTTATAATCTCTGGACCTCAGTTCACAATCTGAAGAAGTTTGGAGTGTCAGACCAATAGTACATGTGACTACAGTGGTGTGATTACTGAAGTGAGCGAGATTATCCAGGAGCTCGTGTGCAATGCATTTTAGAGGTTTGTTTATTTTTGGCAGAGATAAGAGGTCACAGTCTTTAATACACATTTTTTGTGGCTTCTCTAACATATTTTCCACAGTGACTGTTCCAAACCTCCTCTCCTCCTCAGTTTTCAATTGCATGTTTCTTTCGTGTTTAGCTTTTTTATTTGGAAGAATATAAATTATTTATTTAGGAGGTTACTAAATTTCCCCCACGTTATTCTTGGCTTTTTTTTTTTGAGATGGAGTCTCGCTCTGTTGCCCAGGCTGGAGTGCAGTGGCATGATCTTGGCTCACTGCAACCTCCACCTCCCGGGTTCAAGCGATTCTCCTGCCTCAGCCTCCCAAGTAGCCAGAATTACAGGTGTGCACCACCACTCCCGGCTAATTTTTGTATTTTTAGTAGAGACGGGGTTTCTCCATGTTGGTCAGACTAGTCCTGAACTCCTGACCTCAGGTGATCTGCCCACCTTGGCCACCCAAAGTGCTGAGATTATAGGCGTGAGCCACTGTGCCTGGCCTGTTGGCGTATTTTTTGTCAGCTATTTTTCTGGTCTCCTTTCTTTAAAAAAATGTTAGAGTGGGGTAGAGGGAAGAGCAGAAATTTGAGGTTGTGCTAAACTTGGCTAACTAAGTCGGTAATTCAACCTTGTAAGCTTCGGTTTTCTCATTTTTAAAATGGGCATAATGGGCTGGGTGCAGTGGCTCACGCCTGTAATTCCAGCGCTTTGGGAGGCCAAGGCAGGAGGATGGCTTGAGCCCAGGAGTTCGAGAGCACCCTGGGCAACATGGCGAGACCTCTTTCACTTTGGAAAAGTAAGGAATTAGCCAGGCTCAGTAGTGCATGCCTGTATTTCCAGCTACATGGGAGGCTGAGGCTGGAGGATCTCTTGAGCTGAGGAGTTGAAGGATTCAGTGAGCTGTGATCACATCACTGCACTCCAGCCTGGGTGACAGAGTGAAATCCTGTCTCTAAAACAATAAAAATAAAAATAAAAAAGGGCGTAATGGTACCTACTTCACTAGATTGCTGGGAGATGCCTTATAGAAATGCTTAGCAAAATGTCTCTATATAGCTGGTGCAAAATAAAAATCAACATTGGTACTTTTTTTAATGAAAAAGTACAAATCTCTGCATTCCTCATTACTCCTTTCTTTTGCATCTTAAATCTTTCTCCTGCCCCTGGCTTCTTCCTCTGGGCCTTCAGACATACAGCAGCCTTTCTCCATCCTCCCAACAAGCTGCCCCTCATTTGAGTCTGTGATCCGATCAAAAGCCGCCGTCCTATCTTGCTGCCTTGCTTCTCTGGCATGTCAACAGCCACTGCCTCCACTTCTTCCTCCTTGCTCTCTATTCATTCACTGCAATGTATCCTCTTTCCACAAAACTCCTCAGAAACTGCACTTTCAAAGGTTTCTAACGATCTATTAAATGCCACATTAAATGACCTGTTCTCTGTCCTCTGACTATTTAATATCTGCATAGGGGAATACTCATACCTTCTGGGAGTAATCTTCTTTCTTGATGAATGTGGCTGTCGTTGGAATTTGTGGTTATTCCAGACGATGCAAAATATAGATATATATTTATATATCTATATTATATATATATATCATGACAATAGCAATTTCTGTCAAAAAATGTTTTCAGGGAGAAAGTGAACGTGCATTTTAGTACAGAGTATGTACTGGCTTGGTAATGTCATTTATTAGATGATTTAAATCCTCAAATTAAACTCTATTTAATTATCAAAGTAGCAAGTACATTTTCTCTAGGAAATTACACAATACAGCAGTGGATAGAGGTTTTTTATTTTGTTTTGCTTTGTTTTTGTACTTCACCTCTCCGTCTAGTCTTGCCATATAGCCTCGATTCACCAAATAAAATACTCAGGTAAAGAAATGTGAAACTCTGAGCTTGGCTTGGCCATAAAGCTTTTCTTCTCCCAGATCAGGGCTGCTGCAGGCTGGAAGTGTGCTCTGGGAAAGGGGAGTCTGCTTGTCCCCTCCACATCTTTGCCTTGTGCATTTCTTCCTCTCTTCCTTAGCGAACTGGAGCTTCAGCTGGTGCAGCACAGGTGGAAAGGTGGGCAAAGTGGGAGAGGCCAGACCTGACCAGCACCAAGTCAGCAGCACAGAAATGCTCCCCAGCGCCATCACCACTTGTCAGCCATTCCCTTTCCCTCTACATCTTCTGGGCTAGCTCCAGGCCCCAGGCCACCAGCTCCTCAACTAAAAAGCTTGCAACTAAAAGCAAGCTCTCCATTGGCCCTCTTGCAGCCGGACCTCTCTCTCCAATCTAGAGGACAGGAGGAGGGGGGCACTGCCCTCCCTGGGGAATGACCTGGGGTTGGTAGCTCAGGATGCTCTGTAAAGAAATAACGGCACGGATAGTCTCCTCCTTCCTGCTCAGATCTCTGAATGTCCTTGGCCCAACTGAAGAGTCTGATAGCTGTGGAGATGGTGCTTAAAAACTCTCTTTGAAAATCTGCACACATTGACATAGGATCTCACTTGGGAGCACCAACATAATTGCCTTTTGGTACCTAGTAAATCATTATTTTAGAAACCTGTAGCACATACTCACATGCATATACTCACATACATATACTCACATACATATACTCACATACACACACATACACTCACATACACATACATTCATATACTCACATACACATACTCACATACATACACTTACATACACATACTCACACACATATATTGTAGACATCTTTTCACCTTAGGATATTCTTCTCTTTTTATTTATTTATTTTTTTGGAGACGGAGTCTCGTTCTGTCGCTCAGGCTGGAGTGCAGTGACACGATCTTGGCTCACTACAACCTCTGCCTCCTGGGTTCAAGTGATTCTCCTGCCTCAGCCTCCTAAGTAGCTGGGACTACGGGTGCGCACCACCATGCCCGGCTAATTTTTGTATTTTTTAGTAGAGACGGGGTTTCACTATATTGGCCAGGCTGCTCTCCAACTCCTGACCTTGTGATCCCCCTGCCTCAGCCTCCCAAAGTGCTGGGATTACAGATGTGAGCCACCACACCCAACCTCTTCTTAACTTTCTGTAAGGGAGCATACTGGGTCTCAGAGATGTTAAGGATCTTGCTTAAGTATACACAACTAGAGAAATTTTAAAAGTGGGACTTAACCCTATGTCTGCCTGATGTCAAAGCCCATGTCTATATCCTAACTGTGTATCTCTTTCCTACATTTATGTAGTATCTCCCAGCTTCTCAAAAATTGCCCCAACCTCCTAGGCAGTGTAGATTTAGGTAAAGCTTACAAGTTTTGTTTAAATGTTACTGCATCTCCAGGGCAGGACCATGAATGTTGACACATTCACAGGAAGTATGTAAACCCAGCTAGTTACAAGTTATGTCACCTACACACATAGGATAGAAGGGTGAACAGACCGGGCTTCTGCCCAGGAGAGGTTGTAGACCTCTGAGTTTCTCATTCATTCATTTCTTCAATTATCCAGTGAAGGGAACTGAGCACTCTGCCACAGTAATGAACAAGAAAGACAAAGTCTATCATTGAGTTTATTCTTCTGCTGGGAGAGATGAATACGTACAAGAGAATTCAGGTTGTAACAAAGTTAGATGTCTATAAATCAAGGTAATGGGGATAATATGTCACTGGGATGTTGAAGGAAGCCTGAGCTCCTGCGTGAGGGGAGCCAAGGAGATAGTCCTGTGAAAAGTCAAGGGAAGAACCTTGCGGTCACGAGTGTGTGGGAGCCACATTGAGACTGGATGCACGTGGCCCCACGTAGCAATTGTTGGAAGGTGGGTTCAGGGCTCTGGGTTGCAGGCAGCCCATGGTGGACCCCTGGGCTGGAGCCTCAGTGGGGGTGCCTGCATTGGCTTCCATCATTTAAAGCTCCTGAGGCTGGATGTGGTAGCTCATGCCTGTAATCCCAGCACTTTGAGAGGCCAAGACAGGAGGATCATGAAGTCAGAAGTTCAAGACCAGCCTGGCCAGCAAGGTGAAACTCTGTCTCTACTAAAAACACAAGAAATTAGCTGGACAACGGGGCGTGTGCTTGTAGTCCCAGCTACTCGGGAAGCTGCAGCAGGAGAATCGCTTGAACCCAGGAGGCGGAGGTTGCAGTGAGCTGAGATCACACCATTGCACTCCAGCCTGGGCGACAAAGCAAGACTCTTGTCTCAAAAACAACAACAACAACCAGAAAAAAAACTCCTGAAATAATGGGGTGGGGGCTGTCCACAGACATCCTTTTCCCTGGGCATCCCACCAATGCCTGGGGGGTTGCTCCGTTCACCCCACCCCTTCACCATCATACCTAGGTAGAATGCCCAAGCTTCTCCTTTGTCTCATGTCATACTTCACAACAGTTTTCAAGGTCTGATGAACCCCATGTTTCAGATGAAAATCCAATGCTTGAAGCGGGTAGAGGGACAGGCTTTCCCGACTGGATTTCTGATTCTACTTGCTTGTGATTTCAGACGTAGTGTCTATAAAGAGACTTACGGATTGTGCCTGGCAGAGTTCTAAGATGGACCCCCAAGATTCCTGGCCCCTGGAACCTCCTTCCAGTTATTCAATCAAATACTCATCTAGTTACTGCTGGGAAGGGAGTGTGAAGATATAATTAACGGTCTAAATAAGTTGATTTTAAGACCAGGAGATTATCTACGTGGAGCTGACCTAATTACATGAGCTCCCTCTAAAAGAAGAGAATTTTCTCTGGCTGGTCACAGAGAGAAAGTCAGAAATGCCCCCCAGCTCGTCTGAAAGAGCCAGCATTCACATACACGCTGCCCATGGAGTGGGTTATATGGTAGAAACGGTACCTGCCTCTGGGGCATAAGAGGCATCCCTGGCTGACAGCCAGCAGGAAAATAGGACCCCCATCCTACAGCTGTGGGGAAATGACCCCATCAATGCCAGGGAGGTTGGACCAGGACCTCATGCTCCAGGGGAGTGCCACACCTGGCCAACACCTGATTTCAGCCTGGTGAGACAGGGAGTAGAAAATCCAGCTCCACTGTGCCCGGACTTCTGACCCACAGAAACTGTGAGGGAATCAGTTTACATTGTTTGAAGCCACTATTTGTGGTAATCTGTTACACAGTATTAGAAAATGAAAACACAGGCCGGGCCTGGCGGCTCACACTGTAATCCCAGCACTTTGGGAGGCCAAGGCGGGAAGATCACCTGAGGTCAGAAGACCAGCCTGCTCAACATGGTGAAACCCCATCTCTACTAAAAATACAAAAAAATTAGCCAGGTGTGGTGGCAGGGGCCTGTAATCCCAGCTACTTGGGAGGCTGAGGCAGGAGAATGGCTTGAACCTGGGAGGTGGAGGTTGCGGTGAGCTGAGATCGTGCCATTGCACTCCAGCCTGGGCAACAAGAGCAAAACTCCATCTCAAAAAAAAGAACAAGAAAACACATAGACTGTTCACAGATTTTAGGAGCTCAGATTGTATGAAGAAAACTATTATGGCTTTAAAGAGAGGGTTCTGAAGCAAGTCTTCAACTCAGGAATCAGATGGTCAAATCATTATATGAAATCACAGTTAAAATCAATAATGTGATGATATATGGACAGCATGTGGAGCCCATTCTGTATCTTCTTATAACTCCTTTATTACTGCAAATATTTGAAAGCAAATAAAAATACTGTATCATAAACAATACCCTTGGGCCAGGCGTGGGGGCTCACGCCTGTAATCCAAGCACTCTGGGAGGCCGAGGCGGGCAGATCACCTGAGGTCAGGAGTTCAAGACCAGCCTGGCCAACATGGAGAAATCCTGTCTCTACTGAAAATACAAAAATTAGCCGGGCATGGTGGCGGGCACCTATAATCCCAGCTACTTGGGAAGCTGAGGCATGAGAATTGCTTGAACTTGGGAGGCAGAGGTTGCAGTGAGCTGAGATCATGTCACTGCACTCCAGCCTGGGTGGCAGAGCAAGACTCCATCTCAAATAAATAAATAAATAAATAAATAAATAAATGTATACCACCCTTGTTCTGAACGCTTGTGCCCACAAATCCCTTTATTATTTATCAGGAATGCACATTTTATCAGACACACATGTTTCAGGTTCAAGGCTCCACCTAAACATCGACATGTTAACATTCCTGCCATCCTCCAGAAAATGTTAACATTCAGCATATAAAAGATAATATGGCAGCACAGGCATAGATTTCTTGTTAGCCTGCAGAATTGTAAGTATTTATCTTGATACAAACCTGCAGAATTATAAAACAGTAAAATATTAGATAATTCTGAGTAAAGGAGAAGCATCAAAAACATGTACCAATTCTGCCTATCTTTATTAGCTATATGCATACAACACAATGTGAATCACTCTTTGGCAAAGATGCAGTTCATCTGATCGGTGGAGGACACCAGCTTCAGATGGAAAAACTATAAATTTCACCTAAAAATCAAATACATCTGGGGCATCATCAGAGTGTTGAAATGTAAAAGACATGTCTTATACTGATGTTCATTTTGGGGAAGCTAAAATGGAGGAGCTTGCCAGTGTATCCATAGAAAGTTGAAAATATACTGGGTGTTACCATTAGGAAATAGCACCTTTCTGAAGGTTCTCCTGAGTTGCTTTCAGTAGCAAGTGAGTACAAGAAAAAACTGGCGGGAGAGCATGGTGGCTCATGCCTATAATTTCAGCACTTTGAGAGGCTGAGGCGGGCAGATCACCTGAGGTCAGGAGTTTGAGACCAGCCTGATCAACACGGAAAAACCCCGTCTCTACTAAAAATACAAAATTAGCCGGGCGTGATGGTGCACACCTGTAATCCAGCTACTCAGGAGGCTGAGGCAGGAGAATCGCTTGAACCCGGGAGGCGGAGATTGCAGTGAGCTGAGATCGCTCCATTGCACTCCAACCTGGGCAATAAGAGTGAACCTCTGTCTCAACAACAACAACAAAAAAGAAAAGAAAAGAAAAGAAAACACTGGCTCCTGTTTCTGCCATCACAAATTGGGAAGAAGCTAGGAAGATGTGCAAAACATGTTCTGGGCAGGGTGGGTTGGGCCATGTCCACATAACAAAAACGAAGCCGACCTTTGAAAATTATCTAGCTCAGGCGACCAAGGAAGCCAAACCGGATAACTCAGACTCAAACCACTTCCAGAGTAATTTGTACTGCCAGTTCGTCAGTGCTTGCACAAAACAGATGTTATGAAATGCACATTTCAGAGCTCAATAATAAAATATCTGCAGGATATTTCCATGATCATCGATACAAGATTTGTGCTGATGAATGTGGAATCTTCCAGGACCTAATCATGCACTAATAATTTCAGCCTATTCCTGAATGTGATTTAACCTAGAAAACAAAATGCTAAATGGAAAACCTTATTCAAACAGAAATTTTACATGATGGAACTGGTCCATTTTCTGTGACAGTGCACTTGCACATTTTAGTGTCGTACTTTGCTGAAAAGTGCCTTAGATGTGTTTGAGTCAAAGGTGCTATAGAAGTTTATTTGTACTATACTCAAAGTAAATGCATTCTCTCTAGACTGCAAGCACAGTCAATAAGATGAATGAGTTTCTCGAACTCATTTAGTGCCTTGTCTATAATAGTCCCATTACCAAGTCCCCATGTAACTTGACAACTTTTCATCAAGGTGGCCTCGGGACCGAATAAGCAAGGAGAAAATACAGCTTCTTGCCTTGGCACTCCATGCTGGACTGGATGCTCCTGGCAGGCTGTGATTGAAAGTAGGTCTTACTGCCTGGCCCTCTGAAGATGCCTTTTCTAAAAATGTTGTACTTTGAAAAACCACTTCCACTTTACAACTGAAAAGGCAAAGCTGGACTCAAATACCTTGTTCCGCATTAACCTTTACGATTGCCTCTGGATTTCCGAACCAGTTAACTCTATTCCCTTTCTATGTGGACATTTTAATGGAAAATGGTTTTGGCTGGTTTCCTGTACTTTGTGTACTGCCCAAGGGATAATAGCTTGACATAGGCAAATAACAACGGAAAGAGTTAACTCTAAGCTGAGGTTCTGTGTTTCAGTTGCCAGAAAGAATGGATTAATTAGATGTGGTTCACTAGAATAATTTCTCTAGAATTCTAAAACCTTCCTTGCATAAAAATTCAAGCCCAAGGAGGCTTCTGCCATAAAGAAAAACAATATGGACTTCCATATGGCTTGTGAGGGAGACGCACACATCTGATCGAATGCATCGGGCTGAGCCAGCTACTACGTATACACAGGTATACACAGGCTGCATTTAAATGGGAGAATCATCTTGACTTTGGCAGTCAAATTTGGCCAAAGCACCACTTTATCTGTTCAAATGTCAGGTTGGTGGAGTAAATTTGACTGGGTTACGGTCCCTGGTCCACGCATCCACACGGTGATGGAGACGGCCTGAGTCTGGGCTGTGGTCCCTGGTTCACACATCACACGGTGATGGAGACAGCCTGAGTCTGGGCTACGGTCCCTGGTCCACGCATCCACATGGTGTTGGAGACGGCCTGAGTCTGGGCTGTGGTCCCTGGTCCACGCATCCACACGGTGTTGGAGACGGCCTGAGTCTGGGCTGTGGTCCCTGGTCCACGCATCCACACGGTGTTGGAGACGGCCTGAGTCTGGGCTGTGGTCCCTGGTCCAAGCATCCACACGGTGATGGAGACGGCCTGAATCTGGGCTGTGGTCCCTGGTCCACGCATCCACACGGTGTTGGAGACGGCCTGAGTCTGGGCTGTGGTCCCTGGTCCAAGCATCCACACGGTGATGGAGACGGCCTGAGTCTGGGCTGTGGTCCCTGGTCCACACATCACACGGTGATGGAGACGGCCTGAGTCTGGGCTGTGGTCCCTGGTCCACACATCACACGGTGATGGAGACGGCCTGAGTCTGGGCTGTGGTCCCTGGTCCACACATCACACAGTGATGGAGACCGCCTGAGTCTGGGCTGTGGTCCCTGGTTCACACATCACACGGTGATGGAGACGGCCTGAGTCTGGGCTATGGTCCCTGGTTCACACATCACACGGTGATGGAGACGGCCTGAGTCTGGGCTATGGTCCCTGGTCCACACATCACACAGTGATGGAGACCGCCTGAGTCTGGGCTGTGGTCCCTGGTTCACACATCACACGGTGATGGAGACCGCCTGAGTCTGGGCTGTGGTCCCTGGTTCACACATCACACGGTGTTGGAGACGGCCTGAGTCTGGGCTGTGGTCCCTGGTCCACGCATCCACACGGTGTTGGAGACGGCCAGAGTCTGGGCTGTGGTCCCTGGTCCAAGCATCCACACGGTGATGGAGACGGCCTGGTCTGGGCTGTGGTCCCTGGTCCACACATCACACGGTGATGGAGACGGCCTGAGTCTGGGCTGTGGTCCCTGGTCCACACATCACACAGTGATGGAGAAGGCCTGAGTCTGGGCTACGGTCCCTGGTCTACGCACCACACAGTGATGGAGACGGCCTGAGTCTGGGCTACGCTCCCTGGTCCACGCAGCCACACAGTGATGGAGACGGCCTGAGTCTGGGCCATGGTCCCTGATTCACGCATCACACAGTGATGGAGACGGCCTGAGTCTGGGCTACGGTCCCTGGTCTACGCATCACACAGTGATGGAGACGGGCTGAGTCTGGTATCCATGGATGAATTCTAAAGCATCTGTAAATCCCCTTAAAACTAGAAGCAAATTTTTGTATCTGTGTGCAGATGTGGGCTTTTGTGGGAATTAGGTGCTTAGCTTTCATCTAATTCTCAGACAGAACAATTGACCTTAAGCGTTTAAATATTTTCTAATTTTTTATGACTATAAACACAGACATAAATACACTATTTTCACAGATGAGATATCAATGCTAGTTTTTTTCCTTTGTTCGCTTGCTCCTGCAATCTTTCCACATTCACCTGTATTATCCTCCCTTATCCCAGCTATCATTCCAGATAACCCATAGTAACAACCTGATGTGGATGATTCTGTACTTTTCTCAAAACTCATAGTATCACATGTAAAATTTGTATATTTATATTAATGTATATGCATATATTTGAATTTACAGAGTATTTCTGGTCATTGTTTAAAAATGTGTCTTATATACACTCTGTATTTTATTTTTCTTATTCAATAATCTGTAATGAAAATCTGTTTAAGTTAGTACAGAAACCAATTTATTCGTTGTTTCGGTTGCATGGTACTTAGGCACAGATGTGACATTACCGTCATGTGTTGCTTAATGATGTGTATATATTTGGAGAAATGTGTCCTTTAGTAGCGATTTTGTTATATGACCATGATACCGTGTACTCACACAAACCTAGATGGTAGAGCCTACTACACACCTGGGCTATATGGCACACCTATTGCTCCTAGGTAACACACCTGTACCGCACGTTACTGCACTGAATACTGCAGGAGATTGTAACACAATGGTAAGTACTTGCGTGTTTAAACATAGCTAAATATATAAAATGTGCAGTAAAAATATGGTATTATAATCTTATGGGATCACCATTAGATATGTACATGGGCCCTATAATCTTATGGGATCACGGTTAGATATGTAGGTGGGCCCTCATTGACCAAAATGTCTGTAGTTAATCAGTCCCTGCTGTGGTGGGTGTTCACTTTTCTTCTTGATCTTGTTCAGTATAAACAACGTTTCAGTAAACATCATTGCACGTATATCATTATCAACTGTTGTTCTGATTGTTTTGGCAAAGATTCCTAAAGATGGCATTCCCAGGAGAAAAAGCATGTTCTAAAATTTAATAGATGCAGTCAGATGCAAAGCTCATATGATACCAGCATTAGATAAGAACACTCTTTTACCTGCCAGGTGCGGTGGCTCCCACCTGTAGTCCCAGCACTTTGGGAGGCTGAGGCGGGCAGATCGCGAGGTCAGGAGATTGAGACCATCCTGGCTGACAGGGTGAAACCCTGTCTCTACTAAATATACAAAAAATTAGCCAGGCGTGGTGGCGGGCGCCTGTAGTCCCAGCTACTCGGGAGGCTGAGGCAGGAGAATGGCGTGAACCCAGGAGGGGGAGCTTACAGTGAGCCGAGATCACACCACTGCACTCCAGCCTGGGCGACAGAGCCAGACTCCGTCTCAAAAAAAAAACAACAACAAAAAAACACAACTCTTTTACCTTCTCACAATAGGTTTAATGCTTCTTTTAATTTTTTGCATGCATAGGTGCTATAAAATAATATTTGTGTTTTTTGTTTGTTTCTTTGTTTTTTGAGATGGAGTCTCGCTCTGTCACCCAGGTTGGAGTGCAGTGGTGGGATCTCGGCTCACTGCAACCTCTGTATTTTTAGTAGAGACGGGGTTTCACCATGTTGGTCAGGCTGGTCTCGAACTCCTGACCTCATGATCTGCCTGCCTCAGCCTCCCAAAGTGCTAGGATTACAGGTGTGAGCCACTGCACCTGGCCATAATATTTGATTTTTAATTTAATTTGCATTTTGTGACTACTAGTGGGTTGAAACATCTGGTGAAAGATCTACCAGCCATTTGGAATTGTCTTTTTAGGACTTTCCTATTCACACCCTTTGCCCGTTTTCCTATTGGTTTCTGTTGTCTTTTTCATATTAATTTTAGAGCTGTTTATATATTTATTATAGGTTATTAACCATTAAGTACCATCTGCAGAAAAAAGTACAAAAATTATTTTCCAATATTTTAAATTTGTATGACATATTTTGGTGCAATTTTATTTTTTGGAAATACAATTAAATATGTCTTTTATCATTTTTTTTCTCTTTTTTGGAGACAGAGCCTCACTCTGTCACCCAGTCTGGAGTGCAGTGGCATGATCTAAGCTCACTGCAACCTCCGCCTCCCAGGTTCAAGTGATTCTCCTGTCTCAGCCTCCCCAGTAGCTGAGACTACAGGCACATGCCACCACGCCAGGCTAATTTTTGTATTTTTAGTACAGACAAGGTTTCACTATATTGGCCTGTCAGGTCTCGAGCTCCTGACCTCAGGTGATCAGCCCGCCTCAGCCTCCCAAAGTGCTGGGATTACAGGCTTGAGCCACCGTTCCCGGCTGGGTTTTTAGTTTAGAAGTTTTCTCCAACCCCCGGAATATTTTTATGGCAAAGTTTTAGGATAAAATCTTCGTAGAAAATATGTGGAGAGTGAAGATGTGGATGAGGAGACTTTCTACCTATTTATCTTAAAGGCTTAATCTGTAAAACGTGTCATTTTATTAAATATTATAATAACTTGCAAAAAGTTTTATCCCAAATTTACTGCCACTGTCAAAAAATCACCATAAAAATCTTACATATGCCCTAATCAAAATGAACACTTCACCTCAGTACCGGTGAGGGGTTCCCAAGGGTGCTATGATGTCTTGTGCTGACATTTTAAAACCTACTGAGGCCTGGCACAGTGGCTCATGCCTGAAATCCTAGCACTTTGGGAGGCTGAGGCAGGAGGATCTCTTGAGCCCAGGAGTTTGGGACCAGCCTGGGCAACATAGTGAAACCCTGTCTCTACAAAAAACAAAAACCAACAACCCCAAAATAGCCAGGAGTGGTGGCAGGCACCTGTTGTCCCAGATTGTTAGGAGGCTGAAGTGGGAGTCTGCTCAAACCCAGGAGGCAGAGGCTGCAGTAAGTCAAGATCATGCCACTGCACTCCAGCCTGGGCGACAGAGAGAGACTGTGTCTTATAAATAAATAAATAAATAGGCTGGGCACGGTGGCTCATGCCTGTAATCCCAGCGCTTTGCGAGGCTGAGGCAGGCGGATCACAAGGTCAGGAGTTCGAGATCAGCCTGGCCAACATGGCGAAACCCCGTCTCTACTAAAATCACAAAAATTAGCCAGGCCTGATGGTGCATGCCTGTAATCCCAGCTACTCAGGAGGCTGAGGGAAGAGAATTGCTTGAACCCAGGAGGCGGAGGCTGCAGTGAGCTGAGATTACACCACTGCACTCAAGCTTAGGTGACAGAGCTAGACTCCGTCTCAAATAAATAAATAAATAAACCTATTGCACATTTGTTTATCATCACCCCTGCTTTCCCTAGCAGCTTAGCCCTCCATATGTCTTAGTGTTTGCTTCTGCCAGGCTTTTGGGGATACAATTTAGAAAGTATATTTAGTATCTTCACTCTGGAAATTACATAGCAATGTGTGTTTACTGTGGTCGAGAAAGAAACAATTCTGGCCTCTTAAATATAGACTTCCACAGAGGATCACCCATGCAACGGAGTGGTCAGCATCCCCTTCATTCACTTTAACATTTGCACAATTATATAACTTGTCATCACACTTTGTCCTTGTTATGGCTCTTTGGATCCATGTAGGAATTTGTGTGTGTCTGTATCTTCTGAGAATAACTGAGATATTTAGCTTGTAATCGATGGCAATGTATGAAATCCATTGTGCAAAACTTGCTAAAAACAATTGTTTGTAAAATTTTTCTTTAAATGTTGAACAGAAAAAAAAAACCCACAGAAAATTGTGTTACTCTCTCTTTCCCTTTTTTTGGGGGGAGTAGGGGAGATGAAGTCTCACTCTGTCACCCAGGCTGGAGTGCAGTGGCTTGATCTCAGCTCATTGTAATCTCCGCCTCCAGGGTTCAAGCAATTCTCCTGTCTCAGCCTCCCAAGTAGCTGGGATTACAGGTGTGCGCCACCACGCCCAGCTAACTTTGTGTATTTAGTAGAGACGGGATTTCACCATGTTGGCCAGGCTGATCTCGAACTCCTGACCTCTGGGATCAGCCCGCCTCAGACTCCCAAAGTGCTGGGATTACAGGCGTGAGCCCCCGCACTGGCCCTCTTTATATATGCATAGATATTGGCAATCTCATTTTTTCCCTCATTTTTGGGGGCTTAAAAATAATGACATGGGAAATATAAAGTTACTGGGAAAATAAAAACACCTCAGAAACGTACCACAAAGGAAGGAAATAAAATTGCTCTCCAACTGAGGAATGCTAAGGCTGAGGTCAGCGATTGTTAAAGCTTTGTTTGGGAAGTTGAAGAAGAGTTTTAAGGCCTTTGATTTCCTCTTCCCTTTGAAGCCATCAGAGTGAACAGAGACTGTTTTGTTTTAGACCCTAATAAAGGTGACATTTAAAAAGCTGTATAACCACAGAGCTTAGGCTTATTCCTGGGAGTGCAAATGGGATACACCAGTATTTAATGCCTGCATTACAATAATGCCAAGGTCAAGGACAGCTTGACTTCTGGATATTCCTAACCCTTGTGAAATACTACTTACTGGAATTTCCCAAAGCGATATGGTGTGTACTATGGGCATTCAAAGGCCAGCCCTTCCAGCATCGCTCTCATGATTGGAGCCACAGTCTCTTCCCAAACCCCAGGTGGCTGGAGATACTGCCACTGTCCTCAAAGCTGCCTGAAGGAGCAACATCACTGCACTGTTCCATGCATGAGGCTGCCAAGGCCATGCCGAGGTTTCTCCAGTGCCTCCACCTCCATATGCTTCCCTTGACAACAGGGCTGTGAGCACAACTTTCTTGCAGTGATAGGCAGAGAGACCCTCTGCCCTGCCGGGCTGTGCTGCCAGCTGGGTGCAGACCTAGAACACTGGGATCAGAGTCCCCCAGGGCTCTGCTCATGCGCCCGTAGCTTCCTCAGGACTCTTAGCTTCAGATTTTCTACTGACATCAGCTTGAAAAGATAAACTCTTCACTTGAACAATTAATGGTTTTTTTTTTTTTTTTTTTTGAGATGGAGTTTCACTCTTGTTGCCCAGGCTGGAGTGCAATGGTGCGATCTCAGCTCACTGCAACCTCTGCCTCCTGGGTTCAAGCGATTCTCCTGCCTCAGCCTCCCGAGTAGCTGGGATTACAGGCATGCATCACCAAGCCCGGCTAATTTCATATTTTATTTTTGGTAGAGATGGGGTTTCTCCATGTTGGTCAGGCTGGTCTCAAACTCCTGACCTCAGGTGATCCATTCGCCTCAGCCTCCCAAAGTGCTGGGATTACAGGTGTGAGCTGCCGCACCTGGCTTTTTTTTTTTTTTTTTTTTTCAGACGGAGTCTTGCTCTGTCGCCAGGCTGGAGTGCAGTGGTGTGACCTTGGCTCACTGCAACCTGCACCTCTCAAGTTCAAGTGATTCCCCTGCCTCGGCCTCCCAAGTAGCTGGGACTACAGGCACCCACCACCACACCCAGCTAATTTTTTTTTTGTATTTTTAGTAGAGACGGTGTTTCACCATGTTGGCCAGGATGGTCTCAATCTCTTGACCTCATGATCTGCCAGCCTTGGCCTCCCAAAGTGCTGGGATTACAGGTATAAGCCACCATGCCTGGCCACAATTAATAGTTTTCAGGAACACGGTGGTCTCAATATATACCTAATACAAATTTCTCTTTGTTCATAACAACAGCAGCAGTGCGCATAGATGCAATTCAGCCTATTATTTACTCGACTTCTCCCCATTCTTGTGCAGAGCAGTTTTTCTCCTTGGAGCCATAGATATTGCTGCTTTTCATTTGCATAACTAAATTATTCATTCGAGTGATTTCCCAGAACAAAGGTATGATGTGTGTGTGTGTGTGTGTGTGTGTATACCAAATGTTAAATATATATGTGTGTATATATATACTTATTATATCTATGTCTATATCTAATAACCTTTGGTCAACAGAGCATTGCTCTCAGTTTTGAAAGTATTTTCTTCTTGTATCTCCACTCAAATTTCAAAGATCAAAGTGTTTTGGACTTCTCCATTCTCCACTTCATAATCTTCCTTAATTTGCTTAAACCTGCTTCACAGATTATCCCTGTGAAGATGGTATGGCAGGTCAATATCCCTATTTAAAACATTTGTTTTCAGCTTTCCTGAAATGTGATTAACAAATAAACATCCTATCTATTGAAGGTGTACAATGTGATGTTTTGATATACATTCACATTATAAAATGATGACCACAATCAAGCTAATTAACATATTCATCACCTCACACCATCTCTTAATGTGTGCATTTATTCTTTTAGCTATTTTCAAGTAGATAATGTATTGTTATTAACTCCAAGCTGTATGTTTCAGTTTCCAGAACTTAATTATCTGATGCCTGCAAATTTGTCCCCTTGGATTAACACCTCTCCATTCCCACCCCACCTCCTGGCCTCTGGTATCACCCTCTGCTCCCTGTTTCTATGAGTTAGATTTCTTTAGATTCCACGTACAAGTGAGATCAAGCTGTATTTGCCTTATCTCACTTAGCATAGTGGCCTCTAGATTCATCCCTCTTTTTTTTCTTTTTTCTTTTTTTTTTTTTGACAGAGTCTTGCTCTGTCACCCAGGCTGGAGTACAGTGGCAAGATCTTGGCTCACTGCAACCTCCACTTCCCGGTTCAAGCGATTCTTCTGCCTCAGCCTTCCGAGTAGCTGGGATTACAGGCCTGCACCACAACACCCGGCTAATTTTTATTTTTATTTTTATTTTTTATTTTTTATTTTGAGTAGAGACAGTTTTACCATGTTAGCCAGGCTGGTCTCGAACTCCTGACCTCATGATCCGCGTGTCTCAGCCTCCCAAAGTGCTGGGATTACAGGCGTGAGCCACGGCGCCCGGCAGGTTCATCCCTCTTTAAGTGAGTTACTACGTGAACAGCACTTAGGAGAGTGCCTGGTAGCAACGAGCATTCAGATAACTTCAGCTCTTGCTGTTCCCTTCCTCATCTAGGTCTTTGTAGGGATCCCTGCCCCAACCCACCACACCCCTGCTATTCTCTCATGCAAGCATTATGCAGAGAAAGAAGACCCAGCTAGAAGCCCTGGCTCTGAGATGCATCATGCCAGGCCAGTTCTGCTATCCGAAGGTCTCTCCAGTCTTTCCCATGTTCCTGGAACTACTGGAAAGAGATACCTTGTCACTAGGTAGCACACACAGCCAGGAAGTCACCGTGCGGGGGTTAGATGACAGCATCAGGCTGTCTGTCCAGACAATACGTTCATGGGGCCAAAATACCGGGCTGTGGTGTGGCTCAGAACGGCAGGTCTAGACCAGGATCTTGCAATGAGCATTGTGCCACGATTCAGCAATGAGGATTACAGGGGCAGAAAGGCATGATTCCTTTCCTCACCTGTCATAAGGGTCATGGCTGACATTCCTGTAGCAAAAGACAGGTTAACAAGAGAGGAGCATAACAAACTTATTTAATCCAACTTTTATGTGACACAGGAACCTTCGGAAATGAGGATCCAAAGACTCAGGAAAAACCATTTTTATGCTCCAGTTAGATGACGAATGGACAGCCGTGCAGCAATGTGACTGGACAGGAGGGTCTGATCTAATGCTAACAGACGGAGGCCTGCCTGTTCAGACTCTTCCTGGCCTCTTTGTACAGCGCGCCTTCCTCCTCGTGTGGGGCAGGACCCTCTAGAATGAGGGTCTTCAAGGGAGGAGAGAGAACGACTGTTTTAGGTTTTATGGCTGTCTTTTGGGGAGAGGGGTCCTAGTTTGTAAGACCTGCCTTGGGGAAGAGGAATTCTGGTTGCTGTGACTCGCTTTGGGGGAGAAAGAGCAGTGGAAGGCAGGAGGACGGGAGAAGGTCAGAGAGCCACTTTGCTGCTGAGGCTGCTCCCAAGGCCTTCCAATCTCCTTTAGTTCAATGTACTCCCAGGCCAAGCACCACAATTGTGGAATTGTTTTCTGAGACCTGTCAGGACAAAAGACCTAGTCCCTGGTACCGCATCATCCCTAGATCAAAAGACAATATAACAGCATTCACTCATTCCAACCGGTTCAAATGCCGGTCCTGCTTCTTACTTATGTGTGACCTGATGCAGTGTCTAAACTGTTTCCTCCTCTGTAAACAAGGGATGTTAACAGTGACTACTTCGGGGGTTGTAGTGAAGATTAAGTGTATGTTACATATGTAACATGTGGTGGAATGGTGCATGGCATGTTGTGAAAGATTAACGTATTAACATGTCAAGTATGACGGGTCTTACAGAGAGCAGGGCGCAGGGCAGGAGAGAGAGCTACCAACCCGGGTCATAGGATAAAGGTCTGGATGGAAGAGGGGGGCAGAAACTTTGTGGAAGACTGCAGCTGGGCAGCACTGCAGTTGGGGGAGGCCAGTTCACAGGGGTGGACCCAGGCAGCGGTGCATTTCCTGCATTAACCATGTTTACTTAAGGAAAATCTTTATTTTAGGCACCTGCTGATGTGACCCAAGGTCCCCTCACTGAGCCCCTCCTGCTCCCCGTCTGAACTTCAAACAGGCCCTGCCCCCGTTTGTACTTCCCACCTCTGCATTAGGCGTGCACTGCTTATACCTGCCACTAGCCTAATATTCATTTTGCCCACAGGACATGTTGATGGACCGCACGGAAGCTTCACAAGGAGAGGATTTTGCATCTGTTTCGTTCACAGTGTTGTCACTGTCATCATCAGCTGTATAATGGATGCTGGCACAGAGTAGGTGCTCAGTATGTCTTAACAGAGTGCGTGGCTGTGTGAATTAGTGGGTGAATTGTGACAGGACTCTGAGTCGACTTAGGGAGGCACAACTATGCCCCTCGCTGGAAGAATTAGGGAGGGCAGATAAATGCACTCCTCTTTTGAGAGGTCTTGTCTGTCAATGAAAGAGATGCCGTTTAGTTTACCATATTTCTTTTCAGCTCTCTCCACCCAGAGTTAAACAAGCTGGTCCTCACAGCCACCACCCAAGATTCCAAGTTTCAACTGCCCCATCTCAGGTGTGATGTCTGTGGAATATTGAACCTGAAACGTTAAGCCTCCAAACCTAAACTTGAAGAATGATGATGGCTATCACAGGAAATTACATTCTAAATGGAACATGATACAGAGGAAATTAAGTCTGTCTTGCTGCCTTGACACATAGATGCCACCAGTATCTCCTTTAGAAAATGTGCACTTCCAGGCTCTAAGCTTTATGAGGGCAAGCACTACATCTATGCCATTGTGACTTTGGCACCTGGTCTCCTTCACTGCTTGTTACATAGGAGGTGACAGGAATGATTTGATTAACGAATATATGCATTTTAGTGAGTCATCTAATTCAGGTGGTGTATTGAGAAAAAGATACGTCTTTTCCATAGCAGGCTATTAGTGGTAAAAGCCTGGATTAGAAATCAGAAAGAAAACTTTGGCTTTAGTCAAACCAATTATGAGAAGTTGAATAAATTCCTCAGTTTCTTCAACACTTTTATGTTTGTGGTATAAATGAACCATAAAATTATACTTTGTAATTTAAGATGGAAAACATCACTTATTTTTGTTCCTTAAGTGAGTCAGAAGGTAAGTGACCTAAAGCATTGAAAATTATTACTTTTGTTGCATAAATGATATTTTAAAGAACCATTAAATAGTTTATCTGCAAAGTAGTGATAATTTCTGTTTTACCTACAGACTGTAAAAGTAACGTGAATTTTGTAAACTGGGAAATACTAATGAAAAGTAACCTGTTATATTACATTTCAACTTTATTTCTCCAATGTTTACTGCAATTGCAGAAGTTTTGCTTTAATACTCTTTCACCTTTTTATTGTTTTTTTTGTTTGTTTTTGCCTTTAGTACTTTGACTTTGTTGCTTTCCGGTTACCACAGAGTTAAGTTTTTCTTTGTGTTATTGTCCGTATTAAATTTTGGTGAACTCTCTGTGCTGCCGCGGTTTTAGTGGTTCTTGGGTTGTTATAGTTAAATACTTTAAGCCGAACACTTTATGGGATACGCTTATTCCAAGTAAATAACTCAGTAGGAAGCTCATTTCTGCATATTTCTTTACTGCTTGCTCATCTAGTGTGACAAATGCCCTTTCAAAAGATTATCAACACTGAATGCTTAAGACCCTGGGCGAGGTGAGACCAAATTAGCTGGAACTGCAGATTTTGGATATTTAATAAAGCATTAATGAACAAGCAACCAAATAAGAAACATACAGTTTGTTGTTTTGACAGACCTCAAACCAAAAAACTTGTTTTAAATTGCTGCAGTCTTTTCATTTTCACCATTATGGTTAAAAATCTGCCAGTAATTTCATTATAAACTCTATTTCCAGAGAGATTCTATTTGGCAATAAAAATTAATTCTGATTTAAGAAGTTTTTTTATGTTGCTGTAATATACCACAAAATTATAGTTTCTAAATTCATATGACTCTAGGGAATATGAATCTGCTAGCAATTCCCGCCCCGCCCCCCAACTTTTTTTTCTCCCACAGTATGGAAGACAAATGACCAGAGAGATTTTTACAATTTTTCTTTCTTTGGGGCTATACAAAATATTTAATCAGTGATATCGCTTGTTACTCCTGGGCATATATAAATATTTGATATACTTTCTTAAAGGAAGTAACAATCTGATAATAATTACTTTCCTAAGTCTTATTTATATAAATAAATTCAAATTATTAATATAATCCACAAGAATGAACACATTTTGCATAACTGGGAGATACTCCTCTAAGCTTGGATATTTCTGATCCAAATCCCTGCATAATTGTGTGCATATGTTAGTCGTGGTAATGCTAGCTGCCATAACAAAAATATCCTTGCACGGTAACAGTTCATTTGAAGCTCATGAAGCAGTCCTGGATGGGGGTGTCTATTGGGAGGCTCTCTCCTATATAATCGCCTAGGCAGCTGGTGTGGAAGAGACTGTTATCTTCAAAGACTGTCATAATGGCTTCAAAGATTGTCATAAATGCCTTCACCCCTAGTATCTGGAAGAGAAAATGAACATGGGTGAGCATGCTTGTGAGTTTTATAGACAAGATCTGGAAGTGGAACGTGTCCCTTGCACTCAGATGTCATTGACTAGAGCTCGTAGCTGCAAGAGAGGTTGGGAGATGCAGGCTCGTTTCTTACATAAAAAGAAAATGGGCCGGGCACAGTGGCTCACGCCTGTAATCCCAGCACTTTGGGAGGCCGAGGAGGGCGGATCACGAGGTCGAGAGTTCAAGACCAGCCTGACCAACGTGGTAAAACCAGTCTCTACTAAAAAAAAAAAAAAAAAAAAAAAAAATCAGGCGTGGTGGCTCACGCCTGTAAACCCAGCACTTTGGGAGGCTGAGGCAGGCAGATCATCTGAGGTCAGGAGTTCAAGACCAGCCTGACCAACATGGTGAAACCCCATCTCTACTAAAAATACAAACATTAGCCGGGTATGGTGGTAGGTGCCTATAATCCCAGCTACTTGGGAGGCTGAGGCAGGAGAATTGCTTAAACTCAGGAGGCAGAGGTTGCAGTGTGCCGAGATCATGCCATTGCACTCCAGCCTGGGGGACAAGAGAGAGACTTCCTCTCAAAGAAAAAAAAAAAAAAATTAGCCAGACATGGTGGCACACACCTGTAATATCAGCTACTCAGGAGGCTGAGGCAGGAGAATTGCTTGAACCCAGGAAGCAGAGATTGCAGTGAGCTGAGATTGTGCCACTGTACTCCAGCCTGGGCAACAGAGAGAGACTCCATCTCAAAAAAAAAAAAAAAAAAGAGAGAGAGAGAGAAAATGACAGCACAGATTTGGGAGAACAATGATGAACCTTTGCCATAATATGCGTGCTTGATTCACTACGTTAAGATCAAAGTAGTATTGCTATGTTTAAACTTTCAATGTAAAATAAAGGCATTGGTGTTTCCTGTCTGTTTTCTGTAAATTATCTACCGTGGGCAAATGGGTATCTAGTCCAAACTTAAGCAAAGTTGAATTAGAGAAGAAGTCTAGTTAAATACTCTGTTTATCTGAAAATATATTCAAAGTTAATCTTTTTCCTAGGAATACTGATTTAAAAAATTAAAGTTATCATGATTGAATGGGTATCTTTGAGGAAATAGATAACTTAGGATGTATTTCATCAGCCTTCCGATACTCCTCTGTAATTGATCTGAGCCATGTGACAGTGACTGGTCTCTAATACACTTCACTTGTCATAGTCAATGTCTTGGAAATCAAAGTCTTTGTTTATGCTATAGCTTCCTAAATTAAGTATTATAACGGAAGTCACATGGGATGACACAATGATCCCTAATTTATAAAATATGAAACCAATAACTATCTCTTTAAAAAAAATTGATTGGCCAGGTGCGGTGGCTCATGCCTGCAATCCCAGCACTTTGGGAGGCCGAGGCACGTGGATCACTTGAGGTCAGGAGTTCGAAATAAGCCTGGGCCACATGGTGAAATCCCATCTCTACTAAAAATACAAAACAGCAGGGTGTGGTGGTGGGTGCCTGTAATCGCAGCTACTTGGGAGGCTGAGCCAGGAGAACTGCTTGAACCCAGGAGGTAGAGGTTGCAGTGAGCCAAGATCGTCCCACTGCACTCCAGCCTGGGTGACACAGCAAGACTCCATCTCAAAAAAAAAAAAAAAAAGATTATTATAATATTGTTTTGTCAAGTAGATCATTTCAGAAATCGTGTCTCCAGTGACCTTGGTAAATGAAATCCTTATTTTTAGCAAATTCATTAACACCAGAAACAGACCTTGGAAGTCCTGGAAGCTGCTCCATTTGCTTCTAGGGCCTGCATGTCACCATGATCCATTAACCTCCTCTGTGACATTAATGAGTGGCTTGTATGCATCAGAAATAGGGGCATGATGATGAATAGGAGCTTACGGTCTAGTGAAGGGCACACATATGGCACCATCACCCTCTTCCACTGCAGAGCTGGCACTGCACACATTCCTAGCAAAGAGAAAAGCAAAGCATGCAGGGTGGGCTGCCTACCTTTAGTAGCAGAACTGAAAATCAATTTGTGAGTAGATGTACTGGCAGGAATGACGCCTAGCTTTGACTGGCGAAAGATTCTCAGTCCTGGGCCCAAGCATGCTGGAAAATGCACTGTTGTCATCCTGAGTTCGCTAACCCAGCCAAGCAGGCACTGGCTCTTTGGTAAAAATTAAATATTCATCATAGGCAGAACCACTTTTAAAGCGCTATATGATAATTCCTAAGGAAAACTGTAATTGGCATTTCTATTCTTGAAGCTCTGACACCACTCATCCCACTCTCTAAGCTTATAGAGTGGGGCATGATAAAGAAGCTCCCCCATGGTTCCAAATTCTACCCATCTAATCATCAGTGACAAGCATAGAGGCAAGAGTGGCCGCAAGAAATACTAAGGGACCACGGCTAAGCTGGTTTTAGGGGTAGCCTTATTATCATCCATGTTATCCTTCATATCTTGGTTATATCAGACAGTCAATAAAGACTTCAGGCTACCTCTCCTCTTGTTTCCCTTCCTCTCCACAGGCTATGCTCCAGGCCCATTCTCTCAGCCACCATTTCGTTTTCCATGATATATATATATTTTTGTCACTGCATCTCATCAAAGGTTTTCTTTCCTGTGTCCCATAGCTTGGCACTTACTGGAGAGCTAATAGTCTAACCTAGCCACTGTAGTATACTTTCATAATAAAGGACGCCTTAGAAAGCACAGGTTTACAGTGCTCCAAAGCGACTCCACTAGTCAAGATCTTAGAGAGCATGGATTACTGGTGGTAAAAGTAACTGTGGGATGGAGATCATTTTAGTGCCTTTGGTAGACAGACTCCTAAAACAGCCTCCAGTAATCTCTACCTCCTGGTATTTATGCCTGTGTAATCTGCCCTTGTGGGTGGACTGTAAGTAATAATTCAATTCTAAACCAATACATATAGCAAAATAAATGAAATGCTACTTATGTGGTTAGTTTATGAAAATCCATGATTTCCAACTTGTTAGCAGGCTTTCTCTGCCGCCTTCTTGGCTTGCATGTAATAATGAAGAAAGTTGCTGTGTAGGAGGGGCCCACATGGCAAGGAACGGAGGGTGGCCTCTGCTAGCAGACAGCAGACACTGCAGCCCTCAGTCTAGGAGCCCACAGGGACTGAGTGCTGCCAAAAATCACTGAGTAAGCTTAGAAGGGAATCTTCCACAGTTGAGTCTTCAGATGAAACTGCAGACCTTGGGCTGACGGTGTTTTTTTTTTTTTTTTTTTCTCACTCTGTCATCTAGGCTGGAGTGCAGTGTCATGATATCAGCTCACTGCAACCTCTGCTTTCCGAGTTCAGGAGATTCCCCTGCTTCAGCCTCCCAAGTAGCTGGGATTATAGGCACCTGCCACTGTGCCTGGCTAATTTTTTGTATTTTTAGTAGAGATGGGGTTTCACCATCTTGGCCAGGCTGGTCTTGAACTCCTGACTTCATGATCCACCCACCTCGGCCTCCTAAAGTGCTGGGATTACAGGCGTGAGCCACCTTGCCCAGCTGGGCTTACGTTTTGATTGTAACCTTGTGAGAGACCAAGACACAGGACACTTCTAAGCCATGCCCTTATTTCTGACACAGAGAAACTCTGAGTCACTAATGTGTGCTGTTTTAAATAGCTACGTTTTGGTGTGATTTGTTACTCAGCAATTGATAGCTAACTCATGCCTTACACTGCTGCATTGAGATGGCTACACACTCTGCTAACTCGGGAGTGATCTCCTAGAGGCAGGAAGAGTGTCTTTTGTATTTTAATATCATTACTACCTAACAAAAAATACTTGTTAATTGAATGTATGAACAAATACATTTGTGTATGTAAAGCCACTGATCTCCAGTCCTCTGTACTGTTCAGCTTGCGAGAGAAGCGTGTTCTTGTGGTCTCCTTTTGCTTGGTGGGAGTGGGTGGAGGGGAAAGTCTGGTAATTCCATTATGTTGGCAAAGCTAAAGGGATATGAGCATGTGGTCTTCTGTGTCTTCATACCAGGTCCTGTCAGAAGCTGTGGCCTGGCTGCTGTTGAAGCTGTTCTGCAGGCCTGTGTCCTTCTAGAACTTCTCTGCACAGCAAAGTTCTTCACTGTGTAGTTTCTATCAATCTAACTGTCTTTTATAATTCACAATATTTTAGATTCCAGAAGCACTTTATTGGCTGTATATATCAGTGTTTTATCTGCTTAATTATATATTAATTACAAAGCTTTATCACTCTATAAATGTATTATATGTTGTATTACGGCAAAAGAAAAATTGTAAATTCACAGGCACAATAAATGTGCGAGTGTAAAACCTGGGGCCTGTGCTTGTGTTACTTCATGTTTATTGTTAAGCAGTTAAATTCTAAAGCCCACTCTGCTGATGTTGATAGAGTGTGTAAATTGATAATAATGAATAATAATGACAAAAATCAATCACTAGGCTTTAGGGCTTGCCAAACAATGGAAGCTCTTGATATTTTGAAATGAGGGTATGCAAGAATGAAGCAAATTCAAACCGATGTGTTTGTTTTCAGCATGAAGAATATGAATTAGAAAAATCTGGAGGTGGAGAAATGGCATTTGCTGCCTCTGTCTGAAGTTAATATTCATTCAGCAATAAACCACTCCATTGTAAAGCAGATGTCTGGAGGAACTGAGAGATCCTCTGGTTTTCCAAGCATGGTGTGGGCACATGGGCATTGTAAGATTCTTAGCCCTTCTATTTTCCTTGTATTTTGTAGCTGTTTTGAAATACTTTATGAACAAAGAAAGTAAAAATAGAAATAGGTAGAATATGAGTAAAACATCCAATAATTATTGGCGTCAAGGAATTGAAATATTTCCTAAAGTAGAAAAGCTAGAATGCTCTCTGGGGGTTTAATTTAAATTATAGTTTTAGTTTTTTTAAACCTGTAATCAGTATACCTAAAGCAGGTGTTTGTTTTGAAGATAATAGTTTAAAAAGGCTTTCCTCTGTGCCTGGTAATCAGGGTAATATTTGAGTCATTTTAATTTATTTTATATGGTGATTATTAGCACATTACATGAATGTAACAGAGACCAGGTCTGTATTGTTCTTTTTATTATAGATTTAACTTTGATATAACAAGTTTTGAAGAAAGAAGACGGTTGCCAATTATTTTTCTCATTGAAATTGAACATTTAAATTTCTAGTACTTAATACCATGAAAGCTGCATAATGGCAAAAAGCTTCATTATTCACCAGAAAGAATCCGAGAGCAGAATAATACATCCCTTGAAAGGATAATTATTTAAACAGAATTAGTGCATATTTTGTCTCTAAATTGAGGATAGCATTAGAACTTAACTCATATGGCTGGAGAGCTAGGTGATACTTGGTATTAAATCCAATGGGGGTTATAAATTGCTTAGAGCAGGGCTAGGCACACAGTAATGTCTTGCTCACTTCAGATTCCGTTCTTCTGCACAAGCGTCCGCATCTTGCTCATGCAATACTCAGATACACACAATTACACCTCTGTAGCTCATCTGATCTTCTCTACGAACCCTTGAGTTCATTTTCCAGGACTTCTGTAACAAAATACCACACGTGTGTGGCTTAAAACATCAGAAGTGTATTTTCTGACAGCACTGGAGGCCAGGAGTGCAAAATTTAGTCATCAGCAGGGCCACGCCCACCCCCGAAGACTCTGGGTAGAATCCTTCCTTTCTTCTTCCTAGCTCCTGGTAGTGAATGTTAATTGGGGGTGTTCCTTGACTCACAGCCGCATCACCCTAATCTCTGTTTCTGTTATCCCATAATGTTCTCCCTGTGTGTCTCTGTCTTCTTATAAAGATACCAGTTAATTGGACGAAGGTCCATCCTACTCCAGAATGGCCTCATTTTAACTAATTACATCTGCAACAACCCTATTTTCCAAATAAAGTCACATTCTTAGGTACCAGGGTTTAGGATTTCAGCATATCTTCTTGGCGGACACAATTTAACCAGTAAGAGCCCCCGTCTGCTGACAAATTTTTTAAAGCATATATAAAAACTATAAAGTACTTTTGGGGCCAGGCACAGTGGCTCATGACTGTAATCCCAGCACTTTGTGAATCTGAAGCAGGAGGATTGCTTGAGCTCAGGAGTTTGAGACCAGCCTGGGCAACATAGTGAGACCATGTCTTTACCAAAAATTTTAAAAATCGGCCGGGAATGGTGGCATGCACCTGTAGTCCCAGCTACTTCGGGGGCTGAGGTCTGCGTAAGCCTAGTGGGTTGAGGCTGCAGTGAGCCGTGATCGCACCACTGCACTCCAGCCTGGGTGACAGAGTGAGACACTGTCTCAAAAAAAAAAAAAAAAAAAAAAAGAAAAAGAAAAAAAGGAAAAGTATGAAATATTTTGTTAGAGTAAATACAACCCTCAGCAATGATGAAAACATCCCCTTTTTGTAAAAGCTCATTCTCTTTGGGTAATTACATAGTCTCCCAAATATTCTTTTCTGCTCTTGCTCTTTCTTTTTCTTTCTTTTTTTTTTTTGAGAGGGAGTTTCACTCTTGTTGACCAGGCTGGATTGCAATGGCGAGATCTCGGCTCACCGCAACCTCCGCCTCCCGGGTTCAAGAGATTCTTCTGCCTCAGCCTCCCAAGCAGCTGTAATTACAGGCATGCACCACCACACCGGGCTAATTTTGTATTTTTTTTTAGTAGAGACAGGGTTTCTCCGTGTTGGTCAAGCTTGTCTCAAACTCCTGACCTCAGGTGATCTGCTCGCCTCGGCCTCCCAAAGTGCTGGGATTACAGGCATGAGCCACCGCACCTGGCCTCCTCTTGCTCTTATAAAAGAGGTGTCAGGTATGTGGTAATGTGTGCCAGTAAAGGAGGGGGTTCTAAGACAGCAGTCTTCTTCTAAGACAGCAGTGTCTGTCTTCTAAGACAGCAGTCCCTGCTGCAAAATGGCTGGCCTGGATGGAAACTCAGACTCAGGTTGCTGAGACACAAGTGGTTCTCTCGGTTATTTTAGGGTGGTATGTGATATATGTATATAGTTATTTATTTTGTTGTAATAATATAATTTTTTTGTTGTAACAAACGTATAAAATTACCATTTTACCATGTTAAAGTGTGTAATAAGTGGCATTAAAAACATTTACAGTCTGGGCGCAGTGGCTCACGCCTGTAATCCCAGCAGTTTGGGAGGCCAGGGCAGGTGGGATCACGAGGTCAAGAGATTAAGACCATCCTGGCCAACATGGTGAAACCTCGTCTCTACTAAAAATACAAAAAAATTAGCCGGTTGTGGTGGTGTGCACCTGTAGTCCCAGCTACTCAGGAGGCTGAGGCAGGAAGATCTCTTGAACCTGGGAGGCAGAGGTTGCCATGAGCTGAGATCACACTACTGCGCTCCAGCCTGGGGACAGAGCGAGACTCCATGTCAAAAAACAAGCAAGTAAACAAAAATTCCTCCTAGTGAGCATGAAATGGCAGCACACTGCTGTGATCTGCATTTCCCAAGAGATCAATATATTGAGCTCTTTTTTGCATGTGTCGGTCATCTGGTCATCTGCATGTCTTTCTTTGAGAAATGTCAACTCAGATCTCTGACTCATTTTTTAATTGGATTTTGTCTTTTTATCGTTGACTTATAAGAATTCATTATATATTTCTTGATATGAGTCCTTTATCATGTACAGTATTTGCAAATCTATTTATTTATTTATTTATTTATTCATTCATTTGAGGCATGGTCTTACTCTGTCACCTGGTCTGGAGTGCAGTGGCATGATCTTGACTCACTGCAACCTCCATCTCCCGGGCTCAAGGGATCCTCTCACGTCAGCCTCCCAAGTAGCTGAGATTACAGGCGTGCACCACCACACACAGCTAATCTTTTGTATTTTCAGTAGAGACGAGGTTTCGCCATGTTGCCCAGACTGGTCTCAAACTCCTGAGCACAAATGATCTGCCCCCCTGGGCCTCCCAAAGTGCTAGGATTACAAATGTGAGACTCCACGCCTGGCAGTCTTTTTACCGTTTGATGGTGTCCTTTAATACACTAAAGTCTTAATTTTAATAACATCCAATATAGCTGTTGTTTTTCTTTCGTTGCTTGTGTTTCGGTGTCATACTGCCAAATACAAGTCATGGATATGTACCCCTACGTATTATTTTAAGAGTTTCATGGTTACTAGCTGTTAAATGTAGATCTTTGAGCTGTTTGAGTCAATTTTTGTGAGAGAAAAGCTCAACCTTTTTCTTTTGCATTGGGATATCCAATTGTCTCTGCAGCATTTGTTGAGGAGACTCTCTCTTTTCCCATTGAATAGTCTTGCTGAGAATCAAGTGGCCATCGATGGATGGTTTATTTCTGGACTCTGAGTTCTCTTCCACTAGCCTGTATGTCTACCCCTGGGTGGTGTGTGATACTGGCCACTGGAATGGTGATTCTGGCTACTAGTCTCCACTCCTAAATCCACATAAACTACAGTCTCCTCTCCCAGTCTCAGCCATCAGTCCTCAAAGTCTGTTTGCATTTTTTTTTTTTTGACAGTCTTGCTCTGTCGCCAGTCTGGAGTGCAGTGGTGTGATCTTGGCTCACTGCAACCTCTGCCTCCCCGGTTCAAGTGATTCTCCTGCCTCAGCCTCCCGAGTGGCTGGGACTACAGGTGTGCACCACCACGCCCAGCTAATTTTTGTATTTTTAGTAGAGACGGGGGTTCACATTGTTGGCCAGAATGGTCTTGAACTTCTGACCTCAGGTGATCCATCCACCTCGGCCTCCCAAAGTTCTGGGATTACAGGCATGAACCACCGCGCCCAGCCTGTTTGCATCTTTTTTATAAGAAAATATACCTTTTTTTTTTTTTTTGAGACAGAATCTCACTCTGTTGCCCAGGCAAGAGGGCAATGGTGCGATCTTGGCTCACTGTAACCTTTGCCTCCCGGGTTCAAGAGATTCTCCTGACTCAGCTTCCCGAGTAGACAGGATTACAGGCACGCCCACCGCACCCAGCTAATTTTTTTGTATTTTTAGTAGAGGTGGGGGTTCACCATGTTGGCCAGGCTGGTCTTGAACTCCTGACCTCAAATGATCCACCTGCCTTGACCTCCCAAAGTGCTGGGAGTACAGGTGTGAGCCATCGTGCCCAGCCAAAATATGGTATTTTAGATTCATTTATTTGTCGCCCATCGTAACCAACTCTTTGTCCTTTGTTTCAACATATAGAGATGAGCTGGGATCTAAGTAGATCTGCAGCCTCCCTCTTGTACTATCTTGGGAAATTGAGCTGAAAATCCAGAATGCCTTGTTTTTCCATTCCTTACTGGATGTTTCTAAAGTTTTGACTGCCTTTCGAACAATGACATTTTCCTCCTGTTCTACTTTCTTCTTTTCCTCTCATTACTTTTCCTACTCCACAACCTGCCATGCAGAGTGGAAGATGTGGATGGAATATTTTTAATTTGTTTAGAGTGCTTATATGATTTAGTGTTTAACAGCTTAGGTTCTACAGCTAGTCACCCTAGCATAGGAAACTGACTCTGATATTTTCTAGTTGTGTGTCTTGGAACAAATTATTTAACTTCTGTTTTCCAGTCTTTCATGGCAAACTAATATTAATGAATTCAGTGAAAATATAGGAGCAGTAAATGATTCTATACATGTAAAGTGCTTTGAAGAGCCCTGGAAAATCGTAGGTACTCAGTCACATCAGGCTGATACTAACTAGCATTTCTGAATGCAGCTGAACTTCATAGCCTCGCCCAGCCTTGGCTTTTTGTTGTCTTGACAGCAGATCTTCCTCCTGACTCCAAGGTATTCATTGTCCAGTTTTATTGGAAGACAGGGTAAGGGTAAGGGAGATGGAACAGCTAACTACGGAGAAAAACTAAATTAGGAAGTTATGTAATCAAGAATACAAAACTGTTCTCGGTAGGGTCTGGTGGCATGCGGGAAAAGTACAAAGAACCAAGAAGACGCCACAGAGTCTAGAGTCTCAGGAAAGGCTGTGCTGATATGTTCAGAGGGAAATCAGTAAAGGGAAAGACTGGGAAAGAGTCGACATTATCTTTAAGGCTCTTAGACTCTTCTTAAAGAAGTGCACATACAGTCAGTGATAGGCCACCTAAATAGTACGGTCCTATACAATTATACAGAGAGCTGCACATTTTCTATTACCTCATGGCATCATAGCTGTCATAATGTCATATCACAAAGCATTACCTTTTCTATGTTGAGATATGGTAATATGCACAAATATTTACCGCTGTGTTACAGTTACCCACAGTGTTGAGTACAGGTTTGTATCCTAGAAGCAATAGGCTGTACCATATAACCCAGGTGTCCACCAGGTGTCCAGAGGCTGTACCATCTAGGTTTGTGTACACTCTGTGATGTTCACACAACGACAAAAATTGCCTAATGATGCATTTCTCGGAATGTGTCCCCATCATTAAGCAATGCATGAGTGTATATAGGGTTGAATTTTTTAACTTCTTGAAGTTTGCAGTTAAGCATAATTTATAAAATAAGAACTTTTTGACTCAGATGAATTATCTATGCAACATAAGCAGCAAATAGTTAAGGTTTCATAGATAGCAAACTCAACTGTCGATATTTTAAATGTTATATACATTTGTTTTTGTCTCCATTCAGACCCAATGTTTGGAATTGAGGAAGACTCATTAAAGTTGGAAAAAGTTCTAAATGATTTGTCAAATATATTAACATGAACTATGGTGAATAAGAAGAAATATATCTTTATTTGTTGTACAAAGGGCCTTAGAATAGATCAGTAGAGGCAGTTATCAGGAATTGGAGTCACATCTAAGTTTCTCTTGTGAGGAACTTGCTTTTTAGGAGGGCTTGTCCTAAAGCCCTCATTTAGCCACATTCTGTGATTTTTTATTTGAATTCCAAGAGTACTTGTGTAATCAGATGCCTGTGTGACAGTAAGAACTCTAGGTTTTCATTAGTAGTATCGGGACTTTCTTTCAGAAACAATGGTACTTGGAGTTAGCAAAGTAAAGACTGAAGCCTATCTACTCTTCATTTATGTATGGTACACTCCCCCATACTCATGCTTTCACTGTGGTCTCAAGACACAAGTAATGTGACATCTTAACTTATATAAAAGGATGGTAGGCAGCATTGTTGGAATAAATGGAAAGTGAGTAGCCGCTGCAAATGACTGTGACTTTAAGTTGGTGACTCTTCAGAACAGAGATCTCCTTTTATCTTCTTTTTATATTACTTGGCATTTTGTGCAAGTACTTAGCACCTGTCCATGAGGACTGAAAACTCTTGGCTTAACATTGAAGACCAGATTTATGCATGACGCATATCTCTACTTGGGGAAAGCTGGAAAGTGTCCGAAGATTGTTACTGGGAGGCTCTGTTCGATAGATAAAAAAATTCAAGCTGCATATTGAAGAGCTGGGGAGAGGAAAATAAAAACAAAACAAAAAAATACCCTAAAAGATACAAAATATTAAAAAAGGAATAGAAAGGAAAAGAAAAATGCAGGCTGCAATCAGGCTGGGACATTCCCTTGTTCAGGAGAGTAATGGTCATTATCAGTATCAACCGCAGTAGCTATGGCTCTAAATATCTCACTTAACTGGGAAGTTTAATCCAAATGTTTGCAACCCCTTTATTAAGCCAACTTAGAAGCATCCTCTTGAACTGGAAGGATTGCCAAAGAATACTGTAATTTTTCAGTTGAAGGAAACTTTGTATACAATTGTTGCCTTATATTGATCTCAAGGCACATACTAGATGGTATGGATATGTCAATAAAGCATTCCTGACCGGGTGTTGTGGCTCACGCCTGTCATCCCAGCACTTTGGGAGGCCGAGGTGGGTGGATCACCTGAGGTCAGGAGTTCGAGACCAGCCTAGCCAACATGGAGAAACCCTGTCTCTACTAAAAATACAAAAATTAGCTGGGCATGGTGGTGCATCCCTGTAATTCCAGCTACTTGGGAGGCTGAGGCAGGAGAATTGCTTGAACCTGGGAGGCAGATGTTGCAATCAGCCAAGATCACACCATTGCACTCCAGCCTGGGCAACAGAGTAAGACTCCATCTCAAAAAATAAAATAAAATAAAATAAAAATAACATAAAATAAAATAAAGCATTCCATGTATCCCTCAAGTAGAAGGCAAACTTTATTTAGTGTCAGACAAATGAGCTACATTACTTTTTCCCTTGATTATTCTGTGTGCAAAGATGTAGGAAGAAGTTATTTTTATCTAGTTCAATCTCAAGTCACAATTTAACACACTTTGTCTCACAGCTATGTGCTATTTATTCTGTGTGTTAAATTCTTGTAAACCACTATGTGACTCCTAAACTAAGCAAAATGCAGCATGAAATCTCTAGTGCCTTTCTCATTTCTGTGACTACAAGATTCCAACTCTTCACATTTTTCTGTTGGGAAATATTCATAGTATTCATATTTAGCTATTTGTATAAAAAATAGCACAGCCTCTCTTGAGAGTTTCAATCAATATTTTTTAGCTATAAGTTTCCAAGAATGAAATTCCAGAACTTTACTTAACAGAAAATGTTTTCAGGATATTATACCAAGTTACGTGCACATAAATTTCATGGCTAAGTCCTGGTGGTACGAGGGACCTCAGACTACTATCCAACTCAATTCCCTCCTGGTTTAGGGAAGGAAACTAGACCACAGTAAAATAACTGCATTTCCTTAGGTCACATTGCCAGCTGAAAAGCTAATGCATTTAAAATGAAAATCTAGAATGGTACTTTTTGGGATTATTTATTATTTCTATGTTTAATAATTTCCTGCCTCATTTTTGTCTTTGTCTACCCTAGCATTTTATAAACAAGAACATATGCAATAAAATATTAAATTATAAATGAGTAAAAAGAAAAATATAAATAGAAAGTCAAAACCAAGAAAAAGAAGAATATAAAATGCATGCTGAGGTCAAGAGATTGAGACCAGCCTGACCAGCATGATGAAACCCATCTCCAAAAAAAAAAAAAAAAGAAAAAAGAAAAAAAGGCCAGGCGCCGTGGCTCACGCCTGTAATCCCAACACTTTGGGAGGCCGAGGTGGGTGGATCACAAGGTCAGGAGATGGAGACCATCCTGGCTAACACGGTGAAACCGCGTCTCTACTAAAAATACAAAAAATTAGCTGGGTGTGGTGGTGGCACCTGTAGTCACAGCTACTTGGGTGGCTGAGGCAGGAGAATCGCTTGAACCCAGGAGGCGGAGCTTGCAGTGAGCCGAGATCACACCACTGCACTCCAGCCTGGGCAACAGAGCAAGACTCTGTCTCAAAAAAAAAAAAAAAAAAAAAAAAAAGGAATTATTGTGCACATCGGTGCTCCCAAACTGGTTTGCTGGAAGCTTTTGCAGGACCACTGCTTTTCCTCCTGCCATCGCTCACCCTCGCTTCTCTCCCTGCAACTGCTCTCCTGACTGGTGACTCCAGGGGTGAGTTTGGGCTGTTTCAGAGCTTTATGTGTATGGAATATGGAAGGATGCTTCCTTTTTAGCTGGGCTGCTGTTGCATAATAGTGTGCTTTTGGGGATCATCTGTAGCAGTTGTTAGTTTTCGTTTCTGAATCATATTTCTATCTCATGGGGTATCTAAAAATCTATGGACAGTATTGTTGATGAATAGAGAGCTTTCCTCCAGTTTCTTTTACTGCTATGCATAATACTATTATGGATAACTTTTGTGAATTTCTTTGGGTTCCCATTAGCACACAGCTCAGTTGGGCATATCCCTAGGACTAGAACTGGTGAACCACAGGAAACGTATATTTTCCTTCGGTAAACAATGCCAACATTTTCCAACATATAACTAGCCCTCCCGCAGCAGTGCAGGAGATTTAGTTCTACCACACACTAGGCAGCACTTGGTATGACTTTCTTTTAAATTAGATATTCTGGTAATGGTGTTACCTTGTGGCATTGGTTGACATTTTACTGATCCCTAATTAAGTTGAGACTCTTCATGTGTTTGCCCAAGAGAGTTCCGTTGACATCAGTTGTCACGGTAAAATAATCAACCGCTCCTCTTTCCACCTCCTAAAGTGTCCCTGATTGGCCATTTCGGTCTTCTCTTTGGGGTCTAGCCAGGTTTATGTCTTTCGTTTATTTTTATATAAGGTTGTTTGCATTTTTCTTATTGATTTGTGGGAATTTCTTGTATATTCTGATAATGAACTTTCAGTTATATTGATGACATATATCTTCTCCTACTTTGCAGCAGGATCTTGATAAACAGAAGTTTTTAATTCAATTCTAATTCTCAGTAGTGATTTTTGGGTCCTGGTTTTATCTACTTTATGGACACATGATATTTTTCTATTTTCTTCTCCCTTCAAATTGAGGTCTTGTATTCTTCTGCTTATGGCTAATGTAGAAGTCAATATTAACTTTTTTCACATAGATTTCCAATTTATGTCCACTTATTAAAACACTGCTTTTCCCCACAATACCATCTTTGCTATACATTGAATATCTATATCTGTTTTATGTGTGTGTGTGTTTTTTTTTTTTTATTTTTTGAACTCTCTCTTTTCTTCCTATGGTCTATTTATTACTGTTTGACCAATAACCCACTGATTTTAATAGCTCAACTTTAAAATAAGGTCTGATTGTCGGTTTTGTAAGCCTTCCAACTTTGTTATTCAAGATTTTCTTAGCCATTCTTGGCCTATTGCATTGGGCATTTATATTTTAGAATCAGTTTATCAAGGTGCACAAAAAAGGTGGAGCTCCTCATTGGAGTTGCCGTGAAATTTGTAAATCACCTTGGGAACACTGATATTTTGCAGTACTGGGTCTCCCAGCCTAGAAACAATGTATATCTTTGCATTGATTTTGGTCTTCTTTAATATCTCTCAATAATATTTTGCAGTTTTCAGAGAAAAGATGTTTTATACCTTTATTTTTAAAATTATTTATTTATTATTATTATTTTTTGAGATGGAGTCTTGCTCTGTTGCCAGGCTGGAGTGCAGTGGCGTGATCTCGGCTCACTGCAACCTCCACCTCCTGGGTTCAAGTGATTCTCCTGCCTCAGACTCCCAAATAGCTGGGACTACATGTGCACACCACCATGCCCAGCTAATTTTTGTATTTTTTTTTAAGTAGAGATGGGGTTTCACCATGTTGGCCAGGGTGGTCTCGATCTCTTGACTTTGTGATCCGCCCGCCTCACAGTCCCACAGTGCTGGGATTACAGGCGTGAGCCACCGCACCCGGCTGTTTTATACCTTTCTTAAAAGCCCACCATAGACTGCATGTATGACAGCAGTCCCATAAGATTTTAAAATACTGTATTTTTGCTGTACCTTTTCTATGTTTAGATTCTTGTAGATACACAGATACTGACCATTGCGTTACAAGTGCTTACAGTGTTCAGTGCAGTAACCTGCTGTACAGGTGGGTGTGTAGCCTAGGAGCAATAGGCTGTACCACACAGCCAAGGTCTGAGGTGTGTAGTGGGCTACACCATCTAGGTGTGTGTAAGTGTACTCTATGTTTGCACAATGACGAAACTGTCTGATAGTGCATTGCTAAGAACATATCTTCATGGTGAAGTGGCACAAAAGTAGCACTGATATTTTCAATGCTATTTTTAATGAAATTTAAGAAGATAATTTTCTAATTGTTAATTGCTGGTATACAGCAGTCACTTGGTTTTGTGTATTGACATATCCAGCAACTTCTCCAAAATCATTTATTAATTACATGTTCATCTGTAGAGCCTTTTGATTTTCTATGTGTATAATCAGTCAGAGCTAAGCATGCCAACACCAGGAGCTTGAAGCGTGGATATTGGACTGGAAGGGTCTAAAGACGAGCCGCCTGCTACTGGAGAGTGCACGGTTCAGGAAGTTTGCCTGCTCTCGCTGCTTAGGAAGTCCACAGCCCCTGGCGTGGAGGGTGGAACAGTCCTATGCACCTAGTATGTGATGGGATTAATCACCTTGAAGGGAGCCAGCAAATGCTCAGCACTGAATTCCTTTGTGACACACAGACCTGTATTTTCTGTTTGAATCATTACAGAAAAATATTATTTCAGTGGAAAGCTTGAGATTAAGCAACTTCTTCTGTTGTTTGTGTTTATTTTAAGTAAATGGAACTTGACAGAATGTTTTATTACAGAGGCCCAGTAACTACCAGACTAGTAAATAAATTTCGTGATGATCACTGTGGGAAAGTCTAGAGTCTTTGAATGAAAAATTGTCATTTTTACAATGAGAAGAAAGAATTTTGAAACATTAAGTCACAATTTTCCACTCTATAATCATCAATCAACTGCCTAATTAATAAATAACCTTTTAAATGGTTTGGACTTCATTTTGGTTAGAATCACTTAGGCAAATGGCAAATATTAATGTGAAATTAGAGCTGGCAAGTAAGTAGTTATGAATAATTTGATAGATTATAACAGCCCTTTTGTAATATTTTAAATCACTCTTATTGCAGTTAGCAGACAATAATTGTCAGAGTATTTGCATATTACTTTAGTTAACACATGGGCTGTTTTAAAATGAAGTATTTTTGCTCTTATCCTTCCACTGGAATTAATGGGTGGTGTCATGTATTTGCTTTGCTTCTTACCATTGTATTGATTTTATCACCTGATTGTATACTGTACAACATAAAATTATTATTATTTTTGCCATCAATAAGAAATTTACTTGTTTTAAAAAAATCCAAATGCTTTTTAAAACTAGTGTAAGGGAAGAAAATATACCTAATGATGCCTGTCACTTGGAACCTGCTTTTTAGAAAGCAGCACATAGGGTTGAGATAAGCTGCTGTGACTAGAATTTGTAATCTTACTCAGCTGAAATTCAAAGGCAGTAAATGTGAAGGGGATACTGAAAGCAATGAACTTAATAACCACATACCAGAGAGGACGTTAGCTATGATATTACAGATGAATGCAGGCTGCTATGTAACTTTGTGTCTTTGCTTTTTAAAGTAATAAATGGAAGCCCTGCTAAAATCCATAATGTGAGCATATGATAGCCACTGACTCTAGAATGAACAGTATTAACCCCACTGGTTTGGTGCATGATGAAATGAAGGACAGATCCATTGTGTTTTCAGTAAAGGACAGGATGGTATGTAAATTCAGTGTCAGATCTTGATATTTAACTCAACAGCTAAAATATTTTCACAACAACTTCAGCTCTCAGAAAAAAAAAATGTAATCCTAATATTTCCTTCAATTAATCTAAATTCTTCTTTAAGACAAATATAATTTAAACTTGCCATAAAAATGATAGGTACTTGTGGGAACATTCAATCACTTCTATTTTAAAATTTTGTAATCTTTTGTGTCTTATTATTTATAATCACTTTAAAATAACTATAATTATTTTTGTCAAGGTTTGACACATTATAGCTATTTTTAACATCATTCAATCTTTACTGTCAGGTAATTTTTGTAAAATTGAATAATATACAATACATGAGCTCAAGATATTGATTAGAAAACTAAATTATTATAGTTATGGTTACTCGATTTGTAATGAGATGTTAAATTTCTTCTTTGGTATTTAGTGAGACTTCAAATATTCTGTGTTCTGTATACGGTATATTATAGCTCACATGTCTTAATTTTATTGATAGGTTTCAATATCTCTGTTTCTTTTTTTGCCCGCTTGATATACCATTTTCTGAAAAGGGTATTTTGTAATCTCCAGCTCCAATTGTTGATGTCATGATTTCTCCCTACACTTTAATTGTTGCTTGATACACTGTAATCCTATAGTTAGTTACATATGAGTTTGTGGTAGGCATGATGGAGAATCTGTTCTATTATTCCCTGAAATATTTTATACATATTTAACATTCTTTTTTCCAGCATGACATTTTTACTGTAAAATCTTTGTCAGATACTGAGATTTCTACCCCTGCCTTCTTTTGGTTCATATTACCTTAATCTCTCTTTTTCCATCCTTTGAGCCTCAGTTATCCTGTTATTGATATCTACCTCTTCCTTTTCCTGAATCAGAAAATACTTTAACATATATTTATGTCCTACAGTCTACTAGCCCACACCCCCACCACAGCCGTATCATATTGATAATGTCTTCATTTTAGTTTTGGATTAACTTGAATACATTTTCTTTTATTTTGTCCTGGCCTTATTTTTTAGACAACAATTTAAAAAATAACTTCTACTTTCCATATTACTGCGTATAACCTCTACTTTCTATATCACTTATAACATACTTGAATATTGTCTTCAATTTCTTGAGGATACTCTTAAGTACGTATCTTTCCATTGCAAACATTTTAAAAACTGTATGCCTGAGAATATTTTTATTACAATCTTACAAGTAATGGACTATTTAGCTGGGTAGAAAATTCTAGCTAAAATGATTCTCCTTCAAAATGGTAAAAATGGGTTTCCATTATCTGTTTGCATTCAATGTGTTGGTTTGCTCATTTGTAGATGATCTTTTCTATTTAAAAGTTTTTTGAAGTTTGTTCTTGTATACAATATTTCCAAATTTTCCTAGAATTTATCTGAGTGTGCTTTTTTTTTTTTTTTTTTTCAGTTGTTTGGTCCTCTGTGAGCTCTTTTACTTAAGATCGTTCATCTTTCTTGAATTCTGAGAAATTCATTTCCATTATTTCTTATATACTTCCTCAGCTTCATTTTTATTTCTCTGCTCTTGAGACTCGTAATTTTGATGCTGGCACATTTATTTCTAGCCTGTATTTCTCTTAGATTTTCTGTTCTATCTCCTCTGTGTCCTTTATTGCTGCCCTCTGGAAGGTGTCACCACTTAGCTTATGTCTATCCTACTATTTATATGAACCATTTCTTCTTCATTTCAACTGTGACATTTTTCATACTTACATTTTTACCTAGTTCAGGTTTAGAGATGCTTTGCTCCTGTTTGATATCGTTATTGTCCTCCCTATCTCATAAGCATATTTGCCATGCTTAGCTGAGCTCCTTGATCTGTGTGTTCTTGTAATTATGTTTCTGATGCATAGATTGTCTCAAGGATCAGTTTTGAACTTCTCCTTCTTTCTTTCTTTTTTTTTTTTTTTGAGACAGTTTCACTCTTGTTGCCCAGGCTGGAGTGCAGTGGCACAATCTCGGCTCACTGCAACCTCTGCTTCCCGGGTTCAAACGATTCTCCCGCCTCAGCCTCCTGAGCAGCTGGGATTATAGGCACCTGGCACCACGCCCAGCTAATTTTTTGTATTTTTAGTAGAGATGAGGTTTCATTGTGTTGGCCAGGCTGGTCTTGAACTCCTGACCTCAGGTGATCCACCTGCCTTGGCCTCCCAAAGTGTTAGGATTACAGGGGTGAGCCATTGTGCCTGGCCTGAACTTCTCTTTCTATCTATACTCTTTCTCTGGGGATCTCATCCTGCTTCATGGCTTTAAATATTATTGTTATGGCATGATTCCCTCATGTTTACCTCCAGTTGGAACCTCTCACTGAGTTCCAGACTCAGATATCCCACTGCCTATTTCTTATCTCTGCTGTCTGTATAACAGGCCTCTTCAACCTCAATATGCCAGACTGACATACATGCATTCTGCACACGTGCCAGCTGACCTGTCGTCTTCTCCATTTCAATGAAGACATTTCATTCTTCCAGTTGTTTAGACCAAACGTCTTTCTACCTTCCACATTCTTGATTCCTTTCTTTCATACACATTCTGCATCCAGTTTACCAGAAAGCTGTTGGCTTTACACTCACAATATATCCAGGATGTGACCACATTATACCACTCCACTGCCTTATCTCTGACCCAGACCACCACCTTCTGCCTGGGTTGGCCCCGTAGCTGGTCTTCTTAGTGTACTTTTGCCTGTTTCTACTCAACACAGCAGACAGAGGAGAGTCTGTTAGCAGGTAGGCCAGATCATGTCAGCCTTTTGCTCCAAACTGTCTAACAGCTCTGTGTCTCACTCACGGTGATTGTCAGAGCCTCACTGTGACCTACGGGGCTCTACCTGATGCCAATCCCCCTTCACCTCTGACTCAACCCTCTGACTTCAGCCTCTGCCTCTCTCTCTTACTCACCCTGTTTTGCCCACATTGATCTTATTCTTCTTCAATATGCCAGACTTCTTTCAGGACTCCTGTCAAAAGTCATCTTTCTTCCCTCACCCCCATCTAAAATTTCACCAACATTGTTGACCATTTTATATCTCCCCCAACCAATTCACTTTTCTTTCTTAGCATCCATCACAACCTAATGTTATATATACCTGTTTATCCTATTTATCAATTAAGATACATTTACATACAGTAAAATTCTCCCTTTTTCGTATACAGTTTTGTGTGTTTTGACAGATGTATACAGAAGTTGAAACACTATCACAATAATGATATAAATAGTCTCATTGTCATAACACACTGCCAGACTCTTTCAGAAACTGGCTGTACCATTTTGCATTTTTATACAAAATGTGTGAGTTTCAGGTGCTCACCATCAACAGCTGCAATTGGCATTATGAGGGTTTTTTTTTTTTTTTGCCATTCTAATTGGTATTTAGTAGTATCCCATGGTTTTAATTTGCATTTCTGTAATCATTAATGATACTGAGCATCATTTCATGAGCTAGTTAGCCATTTTGATGTTTTTCTTGATAAAGAATCTGTTTGAATATTGTGCCCATTTTCTTACTTAGGGTTTTTCTTATTAAATTTGAGGGTTCTTTATATGTTCTGGATGTAAATTCTTTATCAGAGAAATGATTTGCAAATGCTAGTTTCCAGTCTATAGATTGTATTTTTACTGTTTTTTTTTTTTTTTTTTTTTTTTTTGAGACAGAGTCTTGCTCTGTCTTTCAGGCTGGAGTGCAATGGTGTGATCTAGGTTCACTGCAAGCTCCGCCTCCCGGGTTCACGCCATTCTCCCGCCTCAGCCTTCCGAGTAGCTGGGACTACAGGCTCTGCCACCACGCCCGGCTAATTTTTTATATTTTTAGTAGAGACGGGGTTTCACCGTGTTAGCCAAGATGGTCTCGATCTCCTGACCTCGTGATCCGCCCTCCTCGGCCTCCCAAAGTGCTGGAATTACAGGCGTGAGCCACCATGCCTGGCCTGTATTTTTACTCTTAATAGTCATTTTCAAAGAACAGAGATTCTTACCTTTGATAAAGTTTATTTATCACTTTTTCTTTTATGGATTTAGTCAAAATTCAATCACTAATGGAAACACAGTAGAAAATCTATCTATCTATTATCCATCTATCTATCATCTATCTTTCTATTTAGATCATCTATTCTCAACAGCAAGAGAGAAAGAGAAAGATTTATTACAAGGAATTGGCTTCCATAACTGTGGAGGCTGGCTAGGCTAGTTCAATATGCGTAGGGCAGACAGTCGTGAAGATGAAGCCCTTCATCAGGTTGAACCGTGGGCACCGGGGGCAGTATTTTTACAGAATTTCTACTCTCCAATTGTTTATTCCTGGTATATAGAAATCTGATTGATGTTTGTACATTGACCTTGTGTTTTGCAACCTTACTGAAGTCACTTATTTTGTTCTAGCAGCTTTTTTTTGCAATTTCTCTGGGATTTTACACAAAGACAATTATGCTGCCTACACATTGTGACGTGTTTGTTTCTTTCCAATCTGCATGCCTTCTGTTTCTTTTTATTCACTTATTGTGCTAGCCAGGACCTCCAATGTCAGTTAATTTGGAGCGGCTTGAGTAGCGTCCTTGTGTTGTTATGTATTTTATGTGTTGACTTCCCCCGTTCCTCTCCAGTGTTAGCACCACAGGGCGGGATGTGGAGGTAGGGCTGTTTCCTTTTAGGATTCTTGGCTCTTTCTCCAATGCCAGTGACAATGCTCTAGTAAGCAGTCAATAAATATCTGATCTTTATTATGCTGTTTAGTTTGTTTTCTTTCTCTTGAGGGAGTTTTAGTTCTTGTCTTGGCATTTGGGCCTGTGAACACATATTTGCAAGGTCATACTACGTCCTAAAGACCAGACCCCTCTTGGTGGGTTTAGGAAAGAGAGGGAGGGTGAGGCCCAGCGTGGAGAGCCCAGGCCCCTGGAACTCTGGTGGACCATTGCCATCTGCTGCCACTGCTTCCAGCACACCACGGCCCTTGGGAAGAAGTGGTGCTGGAGGAGGCCCCGCCTCAGGGGAAATGCACCAGGCTGGGGACTTGGAGGAAGAGGATGGAAGGGAAAGGTCTAAGAGCAGGTGGCCATTCTCGCTGATTTTTGCCCCAGCAAGGATTTCCTAAACCTTCACGTTACCCCAAGGAGACCTGCATAGGTGGTGTGGGCTGTTCTTAGCATTTTTGCAGTGTAGCGTCACGCAGGAATCACTGAAAAGCATTTCCTTCCACCTTTTGGCTGCTCCATCCAGTGACTATGCCCAGGCTACCACCTTCAGCCTTCCACCCGCCTCCACCCTCCTCCCTGCCACAGCTTTTGCTTTTCTCAGGTGTTCTCTCTCTTTCCTTTTCTTTCTTAATAACTTTTTTTTTTTGAGATGGAGTCTCGCTCTGTCACCCAGGCTGGAGTGCAGTGGCCCGATCTCGGCTCACTGCAAGCTCCACCTCCCTGGTTCAAGCGATTCTCCTGCCTCAGCCTCCCGAGCAGGTGGGATTACAGGCGCGCGCCACCACGCCCGGTTAATTTTTGTATTTTAGTAGAGATGGGGTTTCACCATGTTGGTCAGGCTGGTCTTGAACTCCTGATCTCGTGATCCGCCCGCCTCGACCTCCCAAAGTGCTGGTATTACAGGCGTGAGCCACCGCACCCGGCCTTAAATAACATTTTTAATTGCAGGAAGTTCCAAATCGATGTGCAGAGAATATCGTCATGCCCCCATATCCCCTTCCTCCCCGTTAAACACTATTTGCTGGTGGCGAACACTGCTAGGCTCCTGACTGATGCTGAAAGCCACCTCCGGGCATCACACCGGTGGTGAATTTGCATCGCGTCAATTTAGCAAAGCCGCTATTGCACTTCCTAGAACTTCTGCTGCTGCACAGTTCCAGGGAGCCTGGCCCACAGGACAGCTGCGTGAGATCCGGAAGGCTGCAGCGCGCTGGGCCAGCTTGATTTGATGCGTGGAGGGTCGGTGCGGGGCACGAGGCTGCCGTTTCCAGACACGCTGTTGCTTCTCGTCTGTCACAGGCAGAGCGGGCCTTGCAGATCTCCCTGCTCTGTGAGATCCTCCTTCGGCTTCTCTGGTTTCTGGCCCAGGCCAGGGTCTAGCTCCATGTGAAAAGTCACCTTCTCCTGCAGGCACCTGCGCATTGAGGGTGAAGGCTTGAACGTGGCGAGAGATGAACCCGGCTCACAGCTTGTCCTTGTGTGGGCTCTGGCCCATTCTCCCAAGTTCCAGTGTCGCCCGTCTTCACCCACTGTCATCACGTTCCCTGCCCTGCTACCCGCCTGAACACTCAGTCTCCAGCACCAGCAGCAGCAGCAGCAGCAGCAGCAGCACCAGCACCAGCACCAGCACCAGCACCAGCAGCCTCGCATAAATGGTGTGACCAGCTCCCCTAGGAGCTGAAGGTCAAATCTCCAGAGTAACCCCTTACTGTTTACCTCTCCTAGGGGTTCTGCTTCTCTAATTGAACCCTTACTGGAAAAATATCATTTCATCCATAAATATCAGTATGTATCTCCAAAAAATACAAACTCATTTAAGTAATGAAACCTGCATGTCCTTTTCTAAAACACACACAAAATTAAAAATGACTTCTCTGGAGTGCCTTCCACCCTCCCACACACACTTTGAGAATCTATTTTCCCAGAACTGATGTTTGGGGGAGAAACTCAGGTAACTCCCATCCTCTTGGCCCACTAACATATACCATCTGATGAAATTCTATTAGCATATTATTGTTTTAAATACTGGTATCTTCGATAGAGGGCAGATATCTTGTAAAAAGATAGGCTATTATAAATTATTTGTGAAAAGGATTGGCTTGTCTAGAATATCTTTTGATTGTTTGTTTTAAAGTCACTTTTAAGTGTATTTCTTTTTCTTTCTTTCCTTTTTTTTTTTTGAGACAAAGTCTTGTTCTCTCGCCCAGGCTGGAGTGCAGTGGCACCATCTGGGCTCATAGCAACCTCTGCCTCCTGGGTTCAAGCAATTCTCCTGCCTCAGCTTCCTGAGTAGATAAGATTACAGGCATCCACCAACATGCAAGGCTAATTTTTATTTTTATTTTTAGTAGAGACGGGGTTTCATCATGTTGACCAGGCTGGTCTTGAACTGCTGACCTCAGGTGATCCACCCACTTCAGCCTCCCAAAGTGCTGGGAATACTGGCATAAGCCACCACACCCGGCCCTTCCTTCTTTTTTTTTTTTTTTGAGACAGAGTTTTGCTCACACTGTCACCCAAGCTGGAGTGTGGTGGCACGATCTCACTGTAACCTCTGTCTCTCAGGTTCAAGTGATTCTTGTGCCTCAGCCTCCCAAGTAGCTGGGATTATAGATGCCCACCACCACTCCTGGCTAATTCCTGTATTTTTAATAGAGACGAGTTTACCATGGTGGCCAGGTTGGTCTCGAACTCCTGACCTCAAGTGATCTCCCTGCCTCAGCCCCCCAAAGTGCTGGGATTACAGGCTTGAGCTACCTTGCCTGGCCTAAATGTACTTATTTCTTAATGATATTAGAAAGTTCGTATATTAATGTTTTGGCACAGAGTATGCACCTATGCTAGTATAGGGACAATTATTGTGATGGATATAATAAAAAAAAGCCCTGTTATTATTAGGGAATCTAATATATTGGTATTGGTGACATTTCTTGACAAAATTTCCTGGATTTTACTCCATCACCCATTAAAATTTGACTGAATTTATGAGCCACTAGAAAAGTAGGTAGATTATATCCGACCTGTTGACATAATGATTGTGAATCTGTTTAGCATTGGAAGTGACTTTTGAGCAAATCAGATTGTAATTACTAACTTGGTAATCAATTGATCATTGTTCAGGGAGATTAGTGTAAGAGGTCCTTCCATAATCAGAAACTGAAGTAGTCATTTTCCTAGCTTTTATTTTTATCAATACTAGTAACACCAAATGATGCTTTATAGCAGAAATAAGTAAAGAAAAGAGAAAATATATCCTTTTTGGAATTTGAAGAGGGTTTTAAAGTTAGTGCCCATGGCTGAAAGAGCCATCACAAAGGAACCGAGGATGAAATTAAGGAGTAGCCCAGGGATGACATTAAGGTTTTGATAATAACTGAAAATTAGAATCCTTGCCCTACAAGAAGCATTCCCATACACAAGCAGGAAGACTGCTACACAAAGCCCATTTGTTGTTTTACAAGATACACATCTGCTAACATATTGTATTTGGTTACCAGTTACCAGGAATAGTTTTTTGTTTGTTTTATAACCAAATTGTGATGATTACTCTAAATTAAGGCAGGAGGAAAGCTTGTTGGTTTAGGTTTTATGACGAAGAAGTTGGTACTAGTAGTTAAGGCCCAGACTCCTAACTCATACTGATAATTGTTACCTTGTCTATGTGTGGTGAGGAGAGTCTTCCACAGTCTTAGAACTTAGGACAGGATTACAATGCCAGTGTGCTGACTATAATGAACAATCATTTATTTTTCACCAGAAAACAACCTTTCTGAGAAATATTTGCTGGAAGCCTTGAAATTAAAATCTTATGGGACAAAGTAAGATAATTATTTTCCTCCAATACGCAGACTTGATTATATTTCTAGCCCTATTTAAATGTATGAAAAATCAGTCGTATTATTAATGATTATTTCAAGTTGTTCCATTTTTCAGTTAAACTGATTATGTGTAATGATTTTAGAAGAGTGGCATCATTACCACAGTTAAAATTCATAGACTCTTCCTGTTTGCCTGAACGTTTCTAAGCATATATTTTAAAAAATAAAACTATTCAAATTTTTGCTACAAAGATGTTTTTCTAATTGATTGTCTTGTTTCTGCATTGTAAAAGCATTTTGAAAAACATTTTTTAGAGTTTAGGTAAGTTTAGCTGTATATTCTATTATTTACTTATTGGCAAGATGTTAAAAAAGTTGATATTTCAGAATTATTGAAACATAGCGTGTGGTCTTTTTTTTTTGAGACAGAGTCTCGCTCTGTCACCAGGCTGGAGTGCAGTGGCATGATCTTGGCTCACTGCAACCTCCACTTCCCAGGTTTAAGTGATTCTCCTGCCTCAGCCTCTCGAGTAGCTGGGACTACAGGGTGCGCCACCATGCTCCGCTAATTTCTGTATTTTTAGTGGTGATGTGGTTTCACCATGTTGGTCAGGCTGGTCTCGAACTCCTGACCTCGTGATCCACCCACCTTGGCCTCCCGAAGTGTTGGGATTATAGGCATGAGCTATTGCGCCCGGCCAACGTGTGTTCTTTAATAAGTGAATAAAGCAAACATAATAGTGCTTTTAGAAAGACATATTTGTTTAGTTTATAAATTAACTTACATGAAAGCATTGCTTAAAATGTCCTAATGTCAATGTAAAAACTTCAAATCCATTTAGTTATTAAATTCTTCCATAAATATTTAAATTATATTAATGTATAATATCCAACACCTAATCTCAGAACATTTATGTATAATTGAATACAAGCACTGAAAATGCTTTTGCAATAAAGTAAAAAAAAAAAGTTTTGCACATTTTCCAAGGCTAAAGAAAACTTATATACAACTGGAGAAGACAATGTTTAGAGGTGCAGGTGTACTAATATAAAACTGAGTTGTAGTTGTCTTACATTTTCCATCCTTCCTCACTCAAGGCTAGGGGAATTGCAGCCACTTAATTGAGATTTATCTGCAACACACTATTGCAAGGGAAATAAAGAGTTTAGTTGGACTGACCTTTTAGTTTCACAGTTTAGTCTATTGTTGTTCACATGATATGTCTTCTCCAGCTCATGACGTGTCCTGTTCTTCCAGGTCCTAAAGTAGGATCCCCAGAGAAAAGCAAAGTCAGTCCGGGCACGGTGGCTCACGCCTATAATTCCAGCACTTTGGGAGGCCGAGGCGGGCGGACCACGAGATCAGGAATTTGAGACCAGCCTGACCAACATGGTGAAACCACGTCTCTACTAAAGAATGCAAAAATTAGTGGGGCGTGGTGGCGGGCGCCTGTAGTCTCAGCTATTTGGGAGGCTGAGGCAGGAGAATTGCTGGGACCCAGGAGGCGGAAGTTGCAGTGAGCCGAGATGGTGCCACTTCACTCCAGCCTGGGTGACAGAGCAAGACTCTCAAAAAAAAAAAAAAAAAAGCAAAGTCAAAGAAGATAAATACCTATGCCCATATTTGCACATGGGTTAAATTCCTCCTGGGACAAAGGGACATCAGTCAGTCTTCAACAGTCTGGAGCAGTGTGTTAACATTATAGGGTGGCAGTCATATTTATGCTACAGTTCAAAAGCTAATAGCCACTGTAGAATTCTATCCATTTTAAGGGAAAACTTAGTTCCATAGTATAATATGATGTAACCTAGCACAAAATAGCATAGCATAACACAATGTATCAATCTGTGATCCAAGTAATAGCCAACAAAACTAAAGAGTTTACAATCTTGTTATATTTTTCTTACAAATATAAAATAATTCAACATTTCTAACATTTTCAAATAGCCAGTAGCCCCTTCTAGTGAATGGCAGCTATTTCAAATATTACACTCTTATTGCAAAGTATAATTTTGTATTACTTAATGCCATAAAATACAGAAACATTTGACTAAGCCTGTCAGCCAATTAAAAAAATATACATCTAGTGTTTTCATTACGTATAATGGAGTTTAAAAATAAACATGTAAAGAGAATAAAATCTAACTTCACAGTTTGCTGAACTTTTGACCAACTGTTTTTGGGTAATTTGGATATAAACAATCTCCTCGTTATTAAATTCTTCCAAAATAAAAATTTATTAAAAGGTATGAGTTATTTATTCATTTAACTGGTATACATGTCTGCCCGTGACTGCCAAGTAGTCGACTACGTACTGGGTATTACACAATGGTAAATGAATAGGCAAAACTGTAGTTTCCTCTGTGGAAATCAGTCTAATGTTGTGCATTTACCTACTGTAATTAACTAGTAGAGTGTATATGTGTGTTTTGTTTTCCTTGTTTTTATATAGAACAAAAGGAAAAATACATCACCATGATAAAGACCAAGTCTTTCTTCTCTCTTTCCCCGTTTCTAGAGGATTCCAGAGAAGTGATGAGGAACGAATTTAGGGAAACATGGCTTCATCGCGGGAAACAGGTGAATGCATCCCCATCCTGTGTGGGAAGGAAACACGACAGCCATTGCATGGGTGGCAGAACCTACAAGGGGCATTACCCTGTTGATTTACTCACTACAGGCAAGAATCCCAAATGCAGGTGAAAAGTTTTGCTGGGCACCGTTGACTCAGAAGAGTTCATTGTAGTTAATAGAAGTAAAGCCAGAAATCATCGTAGATCATCTGCTGACTACATGGGAAAAGCTGAAATAAAAATCATAATACTAGAAACGCTTTACTCAACCTCTACTGATCTGATTTATTGAATCAAAGTTTTCATTTGCTTGAGGTATAAAACATACTGATCTCAACACACTGACCAGGGTGTACGCAGTGGTGTATACCTGTGGCTCCTAGAACACGTCCTCTCTAAGACTCCCACATCCTTCTATTCCTGCTTGGTGACAATGCTTAATAAGAATGGTTGTTCCCAAACTGATTTACGTTGGTTATATTTCATAATTACAAAATTTTTTTAAATGTTATGTAAGTAGGCCAGACGTGGTGGCTCACGCCTGTAATCCCAGCACTTTGGGAGGTCAAGGCGGGCAGAGCACTTCAGGTTAGGAGTTGGAGACCAGCCTGGCCAACATGGCAAAACCCCGTCTCTACTAAAAATACAAAAATTAGCCAGGTGTCGTGTCAGGCACCTGTAATCCCAGCTGCTTAGTAGGCTGAGGCATGAGAATCACTTGAACCTGGGAGGCAGAGGTTGTAGTGAGCCAAGGTTGTGCTACTGCACTCCAGCCTGGGGGACAGAGTGACACCTTGTCTCAAAAATTAAATAAATAAATAAATATTATGTAAGTCATAAAATGAGTGTGAAAAAGGAAGTTGTTTCTATACCAGCTAAGTAAAATGCATTGGAAATATTTGATAAAGCAAGTAGGTAAGAAAATCATGAGTGGCGTAGAAGGCACGTGTTACAAAGGAGGGTCAAACCCCAGATGGGTTCTGCATTCAGATCGCTTCTCAAGTGGCTCCTTTTCAAAGGAAGCTAAACTTGAATTCATAGATCAAGAATTATGGTTTTAGTTTAGGTCAGAAAAATAATACCTATTGCCAGTCAGAATCACATATGCAAAAGGCCTCAGCCCTATGGCACATGTTTGGCAAATGAATGCAAATTTATTTGTTTTGAGTTAAAACAACATGTTTAGGAAATGTAAGTATATATTTTAAAAATAATCAGTTCATTTAACCACAGATCTTGATAGTTTCAAATAAAACTATTTCTCATATTTACATAAATCATTGAGACAGTCTGAATTATTGTAACTTAAATGGTAAAAGAAGTAAATAGATTAGAATTGTGTGAACAAATGAATGGGTGTAATGAGTAAATGTTTCTATTCTAAAATTCAAACTTTGGCAGGGTGTGGTGGTTCACACCCACAATCCCAGCACTTTGGGTGGCGAGGTGAGCAGATCACCTGAGGTCAGGAGTTCGAGACCAACCTAGCCAACATGGTGAAACTCCATCTGTACTAAAAATACAAAAATTAGCTGGGTGTGGTGGTGCACACCTGTAATCCCAGCTACTCGGGAGGCTGAGGAAGGAGAATCGCTTGAACCCAGGAGGTGGAGGTTGTAGTGAGCTGAGATTGCGCCACTGCACTTGCCTGGGCGACAGAGAGAGACTCTGTCTCAAAAAATAAAAAAAAGCTACTTTCAAATAAGAAAGTTAAATTATTATTTTCAATAGGGACAATAGAAAAAATGCCTTGCTTCTTGTATGGTTGATCGAAATTTATTTCAAGAAGAATTTTTTTTGAGACATTCTAAAAAAAATAATTTTGCATTAGTTTTCTTAAAGAGGACCTCCAAAATTGTACAGCCTGGGCGGAAGTTCACTGTTGCAGTCATGACTTATTACAACTTGACCTCCTCGACTCGAGTGATCCTCCCACCTCAGCCTCCTGAGTAGCTGGGACTACAGGCTTGTGCCACCACACCTGTTTAGTTTATTATTTTTTGTAAAGATGAGGTCTCACTACGTTGTCCAGACTGGTGTTGAACTCCTGGGCTCAAACAATCCTTCTGCCTCGATCTCCTAAAATGCTGGAATAACAGGCATGAACCATTGTGCCCAGCCTAGAAATAATTATTTTAGCTTCTTAACTCTTTATTGGCCATGTGAAATTTTTAGGATTGTTGTCAAAGTTTGGAAAACTTCTATCAAGTTGCTTTTGCATAAGAACTATAAGATTGAGAACATTTTTGCTGTGTTAGTGACAATTCTACACCTCTTGCAGTATGAGGTAGGCTAAGATATGTGACCTGAAACAGTGGGCTCTGAAAAGCATGTGAATGCTCATAGAGTCACGCAGCTATGCCTGCTGACTGTAGCGTTGCCACAATGCTTCATGGTTGCAAGAATTCAGGAAGTTATGCTTCACCTGATTCCTTTACGAAAAAAATCATAATGTGTTTATATTGTTTATAGTTGGCTTCTTTTTTTTTCCGCCTGCGATAGTGTCTCACTCTGTTGCCCAGGCTGGAGTGCAGTGGCACAATCTTGGCTCACTGCAGCCTCCACCTCCCGGGTTCCAGTGATTTTCCTGCCTCAGCCTCCTTCCTGTGTAGCTGGGATTACAGGCATACACCACCACGCCCAGCTAATTTTTGTATTTTTAGTAGGAATGGGGTTTCGTCATGTTGGCCAGGTTAGTCTCAAACTCCTGAGCCCAGGTAATCTGCCTGCCTCAGCCTCCCAAAGTGCTAGGATTACAGGCATGAGCAACCGCGCCAGCCTGTAGTTGGCTTTTAGAAACGGTTTATGCAATAGATAGTCCTGAAGCCTAAGTTTGATTAGATTCACAGTTGACCTAGCTGGAAGAACCAGTCATTCACAGATAGGTGAGGGAAGAAACTACGTCCAGAGGAATAACATCCAAAGAAACTTCATGTTTTCACAGTGAAATATTCTCTCATGCTGTGTGCCCAAGTGTCTAGGATTCTGCACTGCTGTTGATAGCCACTGCTACACTCCCTTCTACTGTGTGTGCTCAGGTGTCATTGTTTGTTGATGTTTTCATCTTTATCATAACCATAAGACTACCTGAAGTTACACAGTGCTTTTGATTTTTGAGGAATGTACACACACACACACACACATTATCTCATCAGTTTTTGCTTTTTTGTTACATCCCCATCAGGCAAGTGGAGTAAGTAGGGTTGACTTGCCCAGGGTCACCTGTTTCAACTAGAACGTTGTGATACCACATATTCAGGGTTTGCTCCAGGCTGTACCAAGTTCTTTTCTGTATCGTATTATGACATTATGATATTTGAACACATTCATAAGTCTGCTGGCATTTTAGGTTAGTTAATGTGAACCGCTGCCACAGACGACCTCTAGTCATAGTAATCACTGTAAAGGCTTATTTCTCAGTCCAGTATCTTAAAGGCCAGTGAAGGTACTTCTGCTGCAATGGCTCTCACCCTTCCTGAGGGGCCCAAGCTGCTTTTGTCTCACGGTGCTGCCACCTGAAATGCAGTCTCCAGTAGAATAGAAGGCATCCAGGAGCGGGCGTGCAGGCATCAACCCCGCGACACAGATGGCTGCTGTCACACGCTACAGTAGTGGTCACACGGCTGTGCCTACATGCTGTGAAGCAGGGAAACATATTCCCTGGCTTGGTAACAACTTTCTGTGCAGGGAATAAGTAAGGAAAAAAGGTAGCTTATTTCAAAAATCAGTTATTTCAGTCAAGTTTTTAAAAAGACAAGATCAAAAGAAGAGACAAACTTATAAATAGTTTCTTCTTGGCTACCACACCAAAACCTTACTTTTAAGCTTAAACCGTGAAGAAAGATGCTCAGGATATGAAACTAAAAAGACCTTCAGAGGGCAGAGTACCTATATATAATTCTTTTATATTTATATTTTCCATATCCATATCTTGTGTGAATGCATTTGTGTTTGGAAACCTGAAATATAATTTATTATAGATTTCCATTCTAATGTATATTCTAATTTAACCCCCATATATTTTTAGAAGCATATTATTAAACATTTTGAATTCATTCAAGAGCATTTTTTTTTGTTTTTTCTTGTGTATTTGTTTGTTGCATGTGGTATTCCAGAATACCTTCTGGGACATGAATCCCTTTCAGGGAGCTGCAGTTTAGTGGGCAGATAAACTGCATTCGTAAAGTCAAATGCAGTGGCAATATGCAAATGCCTGAGAGATGCATGTGGAGTACTTGGGAAGTCTGGGCAGGAGGAAGGGGGAAGGGGGTTGAAAGTTGAAAAACTTTGGTGATAGCAAGATAGGCTTGTCCAGTTCAATTTTTATGTTTTCCCTCATTTAAAGAAAAAGTTAATAATCCAAGTGCATTTTTAACTACCAGCAAATAGAAAACGATATAAATGTTTTTGACAGCGTAAAAAGCTATTTCTTGGCAAAACAAAGTTAGTATTAATTTTTCTTTTGTAGAAATCATTCTCAGTAACCAAAACAGTATGGTACTGGTACCAAAACAGAGATATAGACCAATGGAACAGAACAGAGACCTCAGAAATAATACCACACATCTACAACCATCTGATCTTTGACAAACCTGACAAAAACAAGAAATGGGGAAACGGCTCCCTATATAATAAATGGGGCTGGGAAAATTGGCTAGCCATATGTAGAAAGCTAAAACTGGATCTGTTCCTTACACGTTATACAAAAATTAATTCAAGATGGATTAAAGATTTAAATATTAGACCTAAAACCATAAAAACCCTAGAAGAAAACCTAAGCAATACCATTCAGGACATAGGCATGGGCAGGGACCTCATGTCTAAAAGACCAAAAGCAATGGCAACAAAAACCAAAATTGACAAATGGCATCTAATTAAACTAAAGAGCTTCTGCACAGCAAAAGAAACCACCATCAGAGTGAACAGGCAACCTACAGAATGGGAGAAAAGTTTTGCAATCTACTCATCTGACAAAGGGCTAATATATCCAGAATCTACAAAGAACTCAAACAAATTTACAAGAAAAAAACAAACAACCCCATCAACAAGTGGGCAAAGGATATGAACAGACACTTCTCAAAAGAAGACATTTATGCAGCCAATAGACACATGAAAAAATGCTCATCATCACTGGCCATCAGAGAAATGCAAATCAAAACCACAATGAGATACCATCTCACACCTGTTAGAATGGCAGTCATTAAAAAGTCAGGAAACAACAGGTGCTGGAGAGGATGTGGAGAAATAGGAACACTTTTACACTGTCGGTGGGACTATAAACTAGTTCAACCCTTGTGGAAGTCAGTGTGGCGATTCCTCAGGGATCTAGAACTAGAAATACCATTTGACCCAGCCATCCCATTACTGGGTATATACCCAAAGGATTATAAATCATGTTGCTATAAAGACACATGCACACGTATGTTTATTGCGGCACTATTCACAATAGCAAAGACTTGGAACCAACCCAAATGTCTAGCAATGATAGACTGGATTAAGAAAATGTGGCACATATACACCATGGAATACTATGCAGCCATAAAAAATGATGAGTTCATGTCCTTTGTAGGGACATGGATGAAGCTAGAAACCATCATTCTCAGCAAACTATCACAAGGACAAAAAACCAAACACTGCATGTTCTCACTCATAGGTGGGAATTGAACAATGAGAACACATGGACACAGGAAGAGGAACATCACACTCTGGGGACTGTTGTGGGGTGGGGGGAGGGGGGAGGGATAGCATTAGGAGATATACTTAATGAAAATGACGAGTTAATGGGTGCAGCACACCAACATGGCACATGTATACATATGTAACAAACCTGCACGTTGTGCATATGTACCCTAGAACTTAAAGTATAATAATTAAAAAAAAAAGAAATCTTTCTCATTTGCTTGCTAAAAAGATTTAGTGGAGATATATATATCTCCACTATAATATATTTAGTGGATATATTTCTATTTCCTATATATATAATAGGAAATAGAAAAATATGTTGATAAGCACAGAAATTATGTATTATGAAGAGTTTCAACATAGTTTCTACTAGTTTTATAAATTGCTATTGCTTTCTCACTCTCTAAGAATTTAAACTCCGTAGAAATATTTCTTTTTTCTTTTTTTTTTGAGACGGAGTCTCGCTCTGTCCCCCAGGCTGGAGTGCAGTGGTGTGATCTCGGCTCACTGCAAGCTCTGCCTCCCGGGTTCACGCCATTCTCCTGCCTCAGCCTCCCAAGTAGCTGGGACTACAGGCGCCGCCACCACGTCCTGGTAATTTTTTGTATTTTTAGTAGAGACGGGGTTTCCCCGTGTTAGCCAGGATGGTCTCGATCTCCTGACCTCGTGATCCGCCCGCCTCGGCCTCCCAAAGTGCTGGGATGACAGGCGTGAGCCACCGTAAACTCCGTAGAAATATTTCAAACATTTAAAAATTCAAAGTGACGGCAATTAGCCCGGCAGAAACAAATCTGACTGTGCTTTCCTTGTCCCTTGAAAGTGTCATTAGAGCTCCTGTCTAATGAAGATTGTGGCATCAGTATTCAGGCTTGTCACCTGCTCCTCGTAAGAACAAATAGGGATACTTAGAGGGGAACAGTTTGCTACATGGTAATGTTCAATCAGAGAGACAAAATGCGAGGGGCCGAGTTGTATAATCAGGTGTGCTGAAACTCCACGGGGCACTGCTTAACAAGGTTGCTTTTCGTTTTTGTTTTTCCTCAGTGTGGTTAGCAAATTAATTGACTGGAGAAAAATGCACATTGAGAAACAAGCTAATGTGCGCGGCATGCAAAGCCTTCTGCACCTGCCAGTCTCTCCTCCCCGCTGCTGCCGGGAACTCCCCGCGGTCCCAGACCGGCCTGCGCTGCCTTCCTCCTTCCCTATCCCCGGGACGCCCGCGTCACCCTCAGCCTCCCGTGCACGGTGCACTCCCGCCAGGGCCGCTCACGCCCTGATTTCTGTCCCGGCTCTACTCCCCTCCCGCTCAGCCGTTAAACAGGTGATGGCTGAGCACCTGCTAGGGCTCCAGCGGTGTGCACGGCCCCGGGCTCCAGGCCTTGGTAAGCGGGCTGGCCCGCTCCCGGGGCTCGGTGGAGTGAGGGCAGGACTCTGTGGCCCGCACCGCCACTGCCAGCTCCTTGTTTGCAGACACTCCTCTGCGAGTCTCTGCGAGACTGTGCCCTTGCTTAATCCTGGGACCCGTTCTTCGTTCTCCTCCGCAGTAGGAAGCAGGGATGCCGCAGGCCCCACCTGCCGGGCCAGACACGGACGTGGCCTTTACGCAGTCCCAGCCCGTTCCATTTCCCAGGGACTTGCTTCTCGTTGGCTCAGCCCCAGGGCCCTGGGTTCCTCTGTCCTCGCGCTGGCCCGCGGCCAGGCCGCTCCCTTTGCTCGCAGTGGGTCTTGTAGCTTGCTGCTCGGCTGTGACGGCCACCTTGCACCTGTCGGTGCTGCAGGGCGCTCTCCCTGGGCCTGGGTCATCGGTCTCTGCTTCACTTCACTTCACCTCACGGGTGGGCCCGGAAGACTTCGTCTTCCTACTCCTCACCTGAAGCTAGGCTGTGATTTTTTAATGAGCTCTTCAATACGTTTATGGAGTCCCTGCTATAGGCTCAGAATCGCTCTAGGTGTCAGAGACGCAGTGGTGAAAAAGAAAAACGAGTCTTATCATCCAGCCTGTGTGTGGACAGAAAAAATTTAAAGCCAGGCCCTGTTGTGCCTCATTGCTCCAGGAGACGTTTTCCTGGCTGAGTCAAAAACAGAAGCTGCCTGGATTGCACCTATCCTAGGAATAAAAACTAGCATTTATTCTGTATTTACTATGAATCAGACTCTTGTGACGGTTATATGCATTAATTTAATCTTCTAAAAGTCCCACAAGGTGGGTACTCATGCCATCCCATTTTACAGATGAGAGCACTGAGGTTCAGAGTGGTTTAAGGCCACCTAGGGAGCAGGAAGGCCCAGATTCAGTGTTTCCTCTTAAGCAGTCTTCATAGATCCTTTATGCCTAGTCAGTGCCTTCGAGGACAAAAGAAGAGAGAAGTAGGGAGCTGTGAAGAATAGAGAGGTGGCCAGAACAATTTCCCTTATGCTGGGAAGGGGAGGTAGGCTTGTGAGCAGGGAAGACCCACATGCCGCATGCTGGTGGTGCCTGGGAAGTTGACAGGACCCCAGAAAATGGGTATGCCCAGGGAGACTGCAGGCCGTCAGCTTCTCAGCACTGGCCAACACTCTCATACATCACACGTGGCACAGAAATAGAGCCATCAGACGCAAGGGTCCTCATGATCTTGAACTATGCAGTTGTCAGTGGTGAACAATGAGGCTTAAGAATAATGGTCCTTTCCCATTTATTTAGGTGGTCACAGGTGGGTCCCAGTATGATCCTTTGAGGGGGAGAGAGCCCCATAATGTTTGTACTTAAATGTCCTGACATTCCCAGGCATGGAGGCTCAGAATGAGGGTTGTGTTGTTTAAAGGAATAAAGAAATGGTCGTGTCTTGCACACTGAGTTTATGGTTTGATTCATAGCTACAACACGACAAATGTCAGTGAATACAGACCCTGTGTCAAGGGGTGTGCTATTTCCTTGATGCTTTGTGGTGAATAAAAAAGCCTGACTTGGGCCGGGCGCAGTGGCTCACACCTGTAATCCCAGCACTTTGGAAGGCCAAGGCGGGCAGATCATGAGGTCAGGAGTTTGAGACCATCCTGGCCAACATGGTGAAAGCCCGTCTCTACTAAAAATACAAAAGTCAGCTGGGTGTGGTGGCTTGCACCTGTAATCCCAGCTACTTGGGAGGCTGAGGCAAGAGAATCACTTGAGCCCAGGAGGTGGAGGTTGCAGTGAGCCAAGATTGCGCTACTGCACTCCAGCCTGGCGACGGAGCGAGATTCCATCTTGAAAAAGAAATAAAAATAAAAAAGCCTGACTTGGCTGGGCGCAGTGGCTCACGCTTGTATTCCCAGTACCTTGCGAGGCTGAAGTGGGTGGATCACCTGAGGTCAGGAGTTCGAGACCAGCTGACCAACATGGTGAAACCCTGTCTCCACACACACACACACACAAAATTAGCCGGGCCCTGTAATCCCGGCTGCTTTGGAGGCTGAGGCAGGGGAATCGCCTGAATCTGGGAGGTGGAAGTTGCAGTGAGCCGTGATCACGCTATTGCACTCTAGCCTGGGCAACAAGAGTGAAACTCTGTCTCAAAAACAAAAACAAAACAAAAAACACCTGACTTAATAAAGTCCACAGTTGAATGGGCAAAGCCAATATTAAGTAAATACAAAATTTAAATACAAGTTGTGCATTATAAGAAAGCAGGATGCTCTGAGAGAAGATAATGGGGAGATCCACCAGGACTGGGGTCAGGGAAAGTCCTTCCTGGAAACTTCACACAGAAAGGGGAGGTGAGGTGCTCAGGAACACAGGGTGGGGAGGAGAGATTCTGAGTACAGAGGACAGACAGCACAAGCAAAGAGCAGAAAATAGTCACAGAATTGAAAAGACACCTGGGTGCCTGAAGCATAGTAAGGGAGGGGCACGTGGGATTCAGCTGAAGATGTAAGTCAATCGGGTGGGGGTCAGTCCTATCCAACCCACGGCCCGTGGGTCGCATGCCACCCAAGATGGCTTTGAATGCAGCCCAACACAAATTCATAAACTTTCTGAAAACATTATGAGAATTCTTTGCGATTTTTCTTTCTTTAGCTCACTAGCTATCGTTACTGTTAGTGTATTTTATGTGTGGCCCAGGGAAGCCAGAAGACTGGACACCTCTCGTGTAAGTAGCAGTCAGAAACTGAAGAACTTCATGTGTCACATCAAGGGCTTGTAGTTTAATCTTACCTGAAATTGGAAAACATTGAGGGCTTTACAAAATAGAGAAACCAATTAGATTTACTTTATACAAGATCATTTGAATGGAGAGAGGAAATGGCAAGATCAATTGAGAAGCTATTGTTATAGGTGAGGAAAAGGATGGAGGTGGCTTACCATGGAGACGGGCAACGCAAAGAGAACGGGATGCACCAGCAATGGATTTTGGAAGCATAACTGATAGGACTGGGGGAAGTGTGGTGTGTAGGAGGCGATGGAGAAGGTGATGTCCGGGAGATCCCTAGCGTGCTGGAGGTGATGTCTACTGAGATGGAGTAGAAACAGATTTAGGACCAAGATTAAGAATTCAGATGTGTGGCTGGGAGCGATGGCTCAAACCACTTTGGGAGGCTGACGCAGGTGGATTACCTGAGGTCAGGAGTTCGAGACCAGCCTGGCTAACATGGTGAAACACCATCTCTACTAAAAATGCAAAAATTAGCTGGATGTGGTGGCGTGCACCTGTAATCTCAGCTACTGGGGAGGGTGAAGAAGGAGAATTGCTTAAACCCAGGAGGTGGAGGTGGCGGTGAGCCGAGATCATGCCATTGTACTCCAGCCTGGGTGACAGAGCAGACTCTGTCTCAAAAAAAAAAAAAAAAAAAATTCAGATGTGTGAGCTCCAAGAAGACATTTAATCATACTGAATATCTGGATACTTATTTGTCAATTTAAAACCCACACTTAATTTACAGATAGATAGATAGATCTAGATAGATCTTCTATACATATAGATAGATCTTTTATAGTAGATCCTATGTATATTTTATAGTGGATCTTTTATATGTATCGATATAGATCATGTCTATCTGTTGCTGTTTGTCTAAAGCAGGAGAAATCCGAAGACTAAGCTCATATGTGCTGATTTTATCTTGAGGTATTGACGTACACAACCGGAATGAATGCAAATAAAGTCCACAATGCTTCTGGAATGTTCTATAAAGGCAGATCTACATCTGCAGAATAATATGCTTATGTTAGTCAGCAGAGCTTTAATTATTTAATTGTCTTACCACACTAGCCCAAGAAAGATTTTAAGCCTAAGCCTTTAAAATAAAAATAATTTACAGATGCTATAGAGAGAGAAGTAAAGTTGTCCAGTATTGATCACGTGTCCTTGGTCTGCCTTACCCTCATGATCATAAAATAGAAAGTACATAAATTAAGGTTTTCAAATAAATATTCATGGCATGGTGATATCTAGGCAAATTTCTTTGAGCAGAAAAGCTACACGCTGGCTTCCTCTAAAATGCTGAGAGGCTATGGTCACGAGCTAGAGGGAGGCAGTTCTCTTGTTGGTGATCAGTGATTTTTTTAATGCTACAGACTTGGACACCATTTTCATTTTGGTTGTAAGGATTTTCATTTTTCCTCTGTGTTTTACATATTTTCTCTCTTGTTTCTACACCGTAGATACTAGACTGAAAGCTGTGAGCAAATGAGAACTCTAAAGTTCTACCTTTCACTGTCACACACCATTTCTGTAGTCTAATCAAAATGCGGCATCTTTCCCCTAAGGCAATGCCATATTTTTCTCTCATCATGACACTTAATTTAAAGGTGGCAGACTGGAAGATGCAGTGTCCTGTGACAAATTTGTAAGCCGTGAATTGATCCCTGCTCCACACACAGCAATACCCAAGCATGGTCTCTGGCAACTTACCATAAATCATCTTTTACTTCTTTGCTCTTAGACTTTCTGAGAGCTGAATGGCAATGCGGAGACGGATGGGGGTCAGCTCCTCACTGTCATCCATAGCTGCTGGTAATTTACGGGCAATATATAACACCTGTGAGTTATGGTGTCTTTTGTTTGCCTGAGTTGTCCTTTGCTGAGGACTGCAATGCCTACATCATAATGTTTGAGTGTTTACTATCATGTACTACAAAAAAATACCTAAGTCATAGAAGCATGGCATTATACCCATGAGCTTTAAGATTTATCCAATCAAAAAGCCATTTCTCTTTTGGCTTGATGCCCTGCGTCTGATGTACAAGGATGCTGGAGGAATATGAATACCAGTAAGCCAGATAGAGCTACAGCAAGCTCTTCATTTCATGGTCATTAAGAGAGCTGAGAGGGACTTCATTATAGTAGGTCTTCGACAGATGAAATGGTTCTGCCTGTTCCCCAGCTCTCCACAAACAACCACAGGAGGTACTGTGCCCGTGTTGTTACGAAATGCACTTTATAAAAAGTAAACATAAGCACCATATTAAGAGAATGGAAGAAATAAGTACCTTGCTGTTTGGAACATCTCAAGTGCGAGTTTATTCCTAACAGATCCTTTTAATTTGTGGAAGAAAGTACAGTCTTAATTGCATGAACATTATTATGATTCATTAATATTAATCAACCAGATATACTCTCCCAAGTTTTCAAGTATTTTCTGCACTCTTTATAATCATTGATGTTTATCACTGGCCTAAGAAGTGAAACACAAACCTGCAACATCAATTAACAGATGATGGATTATGGCTGGGCACGGTGGCTAACACCTGTAATCCCAGCACTTTGGGAGGCCAAGGCTGGCGGATCACGAGGTCAAGAGATGGAGACCATCCTGGCCAACATGGTGAAACTCTGTCTCTACTAAAAACACAAAAATTAGCCGGGTGTGGTGGCGGCGCCTGTAATCCCAGCTACTCAGGAGGCTGAGGTAGGAGAATCCCTTGAACCTGGGAAGCGGAGGTTGCAGTGAGCCGAGATCGTGCCACTGCACTGCAGCCTGGAGACAGGGTGAGACTCCGTCTCGAAAAAAAGAAAAAGAAACAAAGACATGGTGGATGATATAATAGTAGAAGGATCAGTTATTATGAGTGACAAACATGAAGGAGCTGTGATGTGCCATAAGAAAATGTTAGCATTTATTTAACGCTAGTCTAATGATCCCTACCTGGCAAGCATAGGCATGTCTTCATTTTCACTTTTAATTTACCTGGCACATACATTCACTTATAATATTGTGAGATAATCATAGGTTTATACATCTGTACTTCTATTGATATAAGTTCTGAAATAATTAAGAACATTTGAGATGGGGTGGTGATGTTTTTAAAAAATTAGCATTCTAAACTAATTCTAGACTAGTTCTCGTATATTAGGCATTCACCTTTTAAACAAATAAAGGAACAGATAAATAAATGGAAATGGAAAGAAGAAATAGGGTAACAGAAATACATAGTTCAGGGGCCAAGGTGTAGGTCTATGAATATAAAATCAGTGTTTTCCCAGTTTCGTATAATTTAATAAATTTGAAATAGAAACCACATAGGGTGCTACATGAACTTTTAAAATTAAATGTACAGTCTCTGATTTACAATGGTTCAATTGAGGATTTCTCAACTTTGCAATGGTGCTTAAGTGACAGGCATTGAATAGGAACCATACTGTGACCATCTGTTTTTCACTTTCAGTAGAGTCATTAGTAAATTATATGAGATATTCAGCCCTTTATTTACTACAAAATAGGCTTTGTGTTAGATGATTTTTCCCAACTGTAGGCCAATGTAAATGCTCTGAGCACATCTAAGGTGGGATAGGTATGGTTGTGATGTTCTGTATGGTAGGTGTATTCATGCACTTTCCACTTAGGTTATTTTCAACTTAGGATGGGTTTAATGGGGAGCAGGGGGTGCACACAACTCCATTGTAAGTCGAGGAGAATCTGTGTTCTGTTTTCAAAATCCATATGTTAAAAATGATTGATGTCAAATAGGCTTCCAAAACATATTCTAAAATAGGCAAATCCGCTGAAGTATGGAAAGAGCATGACACAGTTTTATTGCACATTCCCCTGGAAACCTTTGTCTGAAATTTTCCGAGTAATCCAAATATTCAAAATAAGGCACTATAAGTTCTCTGGAGAGGGATTTATTTTTAGGAAAAGGCTGTCATTGCTTGTGGAATTCATATTCATAAGTGGTTTTTGTATTTGGTATTAATTCCTCTATACTATAAGACCCAGAAAGACATGTTCTGTAGGGTAAGTACACTAACTCTGATATGGTTTCTTTCAACAGTTTGTTCTCAATAATTACAACAGCAACAATAACAACAGAAAAATTAGATGTGAATAGACTCTATGTCTTCTAGTCTTTATCACAATATCCTGATATTTTAATCCTGTTAAGTACTATATTATTCCAGAGTATACAAAGAGAAACAGTGGCAGTGTGTAGGTGGGATAGATTAGGCTAGTATAAACTCTTTTCATATAAGTATGCATTGACGTGCAGGCATTGTGATGCTTCCTAAGTCAATTCAATTAAAGTCATAAAAACTTTACAAAGCTGATCACACCTGTCAAAAAAATGTCAACGCTCATCAGCCTTCTATTTCTTCTTCTTTTTTTTTTTTCTAGCCTAATTCAGGCCACTCCCCATTTTAGGAATTTCTAGATCCCAAGACTTAAACTTAATGATTTCACTGAACTTTGCCTATTATAGTACATTTTCCTTCTTTGTGTCAGAAAGGCATATAATTATGAGAAATGTGATTTAGAATAAGGGAGAGCAGTGATTTTTAATAAAAAAATAACATGATAGATTCCACAAAATAGAGCACCATTTCAGAGAGCTTGAAGTTATAATAAAATTCTAGAGTGAATAATTATATAACGGCTTATGAGCTTTCACAAAGCAAATGGTAATCAGGTTAGGATAAATTAACTAAGACTAAGAAATACCAGATTATTAAATACTTTTTAAAATAGTCTTTTTAGACAGGAAGATTTGGAAAATGCTATAAACATGTCATATATGAATTTCAATAAAAAAATGTGACAAAGACATTCTGGGGAGTATTTTGGGCAAGCTAGTGACATGTAGATTGTATAGTCACCCACGTGAGTTTGTAATTGACTGAAGGCCTTCTTTCACAGATGCTACTGCTGGTTCATGGCTGTCCTGGACAGATGCCTGCAGAGTGTGCTCAGGCCTATGTGTTCAGCCCTGCCATGCTCACTATTTCATGGACTGGTGATCGAAAGAAGAGATGGAGCCACTCTAATGAGATAAAACAATAGGAACTGTATAGAAACCGAGCTGGGTAAATGGAGTGTAAGAGTGGTATATGTGGCTGGGTGTGGTGGCTCATGCCTGTAATCCCAGCACTTTGGGAGGCTGAGGCAGGTGGATCACCTGAGGTCAGGAGTTCAAGACTGGCTTGGTTAACATGGTGAAACCCCGTCTCTACTAAAAATACAAAAATTAGCCTGACATGGCTGGGTGCAGTGGCTCACGCCTGTAATCCCAGCACTTTGGGAGGCCGAGATGGGTGGATCACAAGGTCAGGAGATCAAGACCATCCTGGCAAACACCGTGAAATCCTGTCTCTACTAAAAATACAAAAAAAAAATTAGCCAGGCGTGGTGGCGGGCGCCTGTAGTGCCAACTACTCAGGAGGCTGAGGCAAGAGAATCGCTTGAACCTGGGAGGCGGAGCTTGCAGTGAGCCGAGATTGTGCCACTGCACTCTAGCCTGGGCGACAGAGGGAGACTGTCAAAAAAAAAAAAAAAAAAAAAAAGAATGGTACATGTGAAAAGGACTTATGGCCCCTCCGCTCTTATTCTTTTGTAATTTTGTAATTTATATTTACAGATTGTCCTTTTCTTTTTTTTAAAAAAATACTTATTTAAGAATAGGCAATCTGTTTGCTTGAACTGGCAGTGTTGTAGAAAGGTTCCAGCAAAGAACATTTTCCTCTAGTGGAGCTGAATTTGTGCTCAGTCTTTACACCACAAAAGTAAGGGTCATGTTGTTGTGGTATCTGGGGAAAGAGCAAAATGTTAAATTCAGACATAGCTCCATAACTTGAATGTAACTTCCTCTTTTAAAAATTATTTTTAATATAACATAGTTTTCTGTAAAATAAAGTAAAAATATTAATAATAGTGGATTAATGTCGAGCAGGATACATAATTTACACTATCTACAATACTTACGCACTGATAAACTCCACACGATTACAACTGATTCATAAAAATGAATAAATAAACAATTCAGCTCAGTTGAGTTAGAAACATTTCCAAAATCAAATGGAAGGCAAGTGTTATAAGCAAACAAAAAGTGTTACTTGAAAGTGACGATAAATCTTTTGCAGTAAATTATTAATAGATACCAATTTTTTATTTTGAAGATTAAAATACTACTACATTTTAAATATAGTAAGTTGAAGCAGAATTTAATGAGGAATAGTCAATAATATTCAATATAACTATAAAACCAGTGATGTATAAAAACTGTGGTACATAAAATTCTAATACAGATTTTTAATTTTTTTGGTAAAATATAGTTAAACAACAATCATATTAAATCAGATTGGCATTACCTACAGTGCCAATTCTTACCTGAGTTAGAGGTTAAATAAACATGTGATTGAGAATTTCAAATTGAATCTAAGGACAAAAAGTTAGTCCCTCCCAGTTGTGTTGACACAATCTGGCCAGGTGGGCTGGTTGGAACTGGATTTGACAAAAAGTAGTGGGGACTGCTCCAAACCTCCGTATATGCAAGCAAAAGGTTAAAAATGTGTTTCAAACATTTCTGTTGAATAAAGTTAGAAACGAGCAGACTGTGTCTCCAAGTGTACATTTCCATGAAGACGAAGGAGGCATTGAGTGCCTGTCCGTGTGCCTCCATGGCCAGTGCATTGAAAGGAAAGTTACACCTTTAAGGGAGCTGGTGCACCTTTGGCTGATTATAGAATACAATCATGGCGACTCACAGAGCCACATAAATTAAAATAGGAACTGCCTGGAGGGTTGTTTAAAACCTCCAGAAAAATACCTCAAAGGCAAGATGTTAAATGCTTGAATCAGACATCTCTCGTAATAAGTGAAATCTCTGTTCCTGCTACATTTTAGTAACATTATTGCAGGAATTTGGTTAAGTGTGGATGTAAAGGACAATTGTATCGTTAAACAGGGCTAACTACAGTTGCAATATTTTAGACAAAGGATCACCTAGAATCAGAACCTGGATTTTTACATACTGTGGCCCTATCTGCAGTCCATCTTTGGGTTTGCTTGCTTGGCTTTCACAGATGTAAACTACATTTCTAATAATGGCTCATAAATTTGATCATAAATGTATTTTCTTTAAGAACTTCAAGACATTCATTGGCAATTGATTATTTATTACTCAGCTTTGATCCATTTTTTGCTGATTTTGTGGCCACACTTATTCAGACGACATCCTTTAACCTGATTTGTGAATTTAAACTTGGCAATTAAAAAGCGGAAAACAAAACACAACTTTGCATTAGATTGGGTGTAGTGAAAAGTCTATGGGTTAGCCCATATGTTACTTTACCTTTCACACTGAATTTTTCTATTTCTGAATAATTCAGTAAATCTATATAAATTATGTAAATGACCAATATCTAAAACACAAGCTAAACCTACACAATAGATAGGCACACACACATACATACATCTGAAATGTAATGAATAATTCAAAATTTGAAATGTAAAAAGCATTACAGAATAGATTTCTATGACAAGAGATTTGATCGACACAGCAAAATAAGTCACCGCAGTCAAAAGTTTGCCCCCATTTAATGCTGGTGCCTGAGCCATCCTAACAGGTACATGAAAACCTTGACAGAAGACCATGCTTCTTTTTATTTGCTTTGAGCGGTGCCGTATATACCTGTCTTGTACTTTTACAGTCAGAACCACTTTTATACAAGAATACTACTGAACATTTACATTTTTAGCTGAGTGATTTCTTTTCTTCAACCAGCAACAGGCATAGCTGCTGCAGTGGTTCTCTCTCCAAGGTGGCTGGAGCTGGCACTTCTGGGAGGGTGGGAATCAAAGCTGCAAAGAGAAACCTAAAGAACAGGTCTCAGGCTCTTGCCCACATGAGGCATAAAAGTAGAGAGAGGAGGCCGGCTGCGGTGGCTCACACCTGTAATCCCAGCACTTTGGGAGGCCAAGGTGGGCGGATCTACTGAGGTCAGGAGTTCTAGAGCAGCCTGGTCAACATGGTGAAGTCCTGTCTCCACCAAAAATACAAAAAAATTAGCCTGGCATGGTGGTGGGTGCCTGTAATCCCAGCTACTCTGGAGGCTGAGGCAGGAGAATTGCTTGAATCCAGGAGGTGGAGATTGCAGTGAGCCGAGATCACGCCACTGCACTCCAGCCTGGGTGACAGAGTGAGACTCTGTCTCAAAAAAAAAAAAAAAAAAAAAAAAAAAGAAAAGAAAAAAAGAAAAAAAGTTTTAATCAGATGCCATGTACATGGAGAACGGAAGCTTAAAGCAAAGATTTAGAAGGGGCTAATTTATGTCTATTCAGGGTAGGCACAGAAGTTTTTTGGCAAGGTGCATTACTTCTGGCAGAGCTGTATATTGTAAAGTGGACAGAGGATGATGTGCTGTGTGAAGAACAAGGTTTCCCAGTGGCCATGGTAGAAAATAATATAACAAGTAAATGAATGTTATCTTCAGGTTGAAGGAAATTTTTCATATGGCTTTTTTTTTTTTTTTTTTTTGAGAGAGAGAGAGAAGGGAGTCTTGCTATCTTTCCCATGCTTCAGCCTCCTGAGTAGTTGGGATTACAGGCACCAGCCACCATGCCCGGCCGAATGACTTTTTAAAAGCTTTCCAATTAGATCACCATATTATTTATACAGTGTTGGGATGTTCAAGAAAATTATCTCTTTGCCTTTTTTTTTTTTCCAATGAGATAAACTTAACAATGCAGAGCAGGATTTCTTTAGTCTTGGTGGCTTATCCTAAATCATATTGCAAATGAGGTGGATTTAGTTTGTCTTCGGCATAGCATGTTTACCACCTGAGAATGATAATGCAGCAGCAAATAGTTACTATCCACTGAGAGTGCAACACACCGACCACGCCATGTGTTGAGTTCATTCATTCCTCTTGATCCATGGAGGGGTAGAACATTTCAGTAACTTAGACTGTAGGATTTGAGTTCTTTGATTAGAGTCATTGCTCCAAACTCCTAAATTAATAATTGCAAACTGCTCATTCACACAACAATTTACAACTATTAATGTTCTTTGTTCCTTCACTTTTCCCGCAAATACTTATCAAGCATCTTTTCTATGGCAGGCACTGTTTTTCAGTGCACAAACATTGCCCAAAGTCTTTCCCCTTGTTTTGTGTATGTTCTAAGGGGGAAACAGATGATAAAATATGTATAATGAAGAAGCAAACAATAATAAGACACAAAGTCAAACACTGTTGGTAGTAGCACAGCTGTGAGGCAGATAAATAGTATAACGGATATATAATGTAGCAGTTTGCTATATTAAATAGGGTTATTTAGGAAGGTGACATTTGAGCAAAGGCTTGAAAGCCACAGACACTTTTCATGATGCTAGAACAAGACTGAAAACAACCCCTTCCTTCCTGTCAACTTACCTATCCCCAGGCTGCTATGGGTATTGGAGGACATGCTACCATTGCCATACTCCTGGGATGCAGTGACAGGATAATAGATGTTGAAGTGGTGGCTCTTTACCCAAACAGAGCATTTACACTTAGAGACCTGAGGCTGGGTATGTCAGGCAATATTCCCCATGGTCTGTCTGACTGTGTGGTCCTGCCGTTATTGGGGTAGGCTACTTCCTTGGTGTTCATGTTGCATTTTCTTCTCTTCCGAATGCAGTATCAGTGCCTTATTCCTCTTTATATACCCATGTCTCTGCTTCCGCAAGCCCAGTATTTATGCTAATGCATTGCAGAAAAGTACTAAGTAAATTTTTATATATTGCAAAAATGTTTTTTATTTTCAAGATACATCTTTTTACAAACATAATACTTTTAGTGAAAATTACTTATGAACGGCAACAGGAAGAATCAAATTGTACTGGCAAACATAACATGCTTTAGTTTAGTCAGACATTTGCTAGTGTTGTCTTGTTTTCTGGTGCTGAGAAGAAAGTCTTAACATGCAAGAGAAAGTGAAAAAGTCTAGAGGCTGAGACCACGTGAACAAATGTCTTTCTGTCCTCTTTATGGTGAATTCAACTTTGCTCCTCTGACAGGCCAAATACAACTAATTCCATATTGGGCTGCTCTTTCCTAGGATAAAGCCTGAAAAATTTATCCATGTGTCTATGTATAGTTATAAGTTAATTCAGGCACATGGTTGCCTTAGAATGATGAAACAAATGCTTACAGAAAGCAATCTATTGGTTGAGACTAGGAAAATGCTGGCTGGAGCCCATGCTGTCTGTTGGAAATGGAGCTGTGGAAATTGCCAGCTCTAAATGAGGCAGGAAATTTGTTGATTGGTTTGTTGGATTTTTTTTTTTCTCCATCATTTTCCAAAAGAAGAAGCAGGCATGAATTCTGGCAATTTTCTATTTTTCCCTTGCTTCCCAGATTTAGCTCACTGATTGCATAATTTTCTTACTGCTCATTTTTCAGGAAAGTCCATAGGCATTAGCCACTGCCTTTTGATGCCAGTTTGCATCAGAAGCCAGTGGCTAACAGGGAGTGTATGTCATTTCCCCAGGGGCCAATCAGCTCAACTCAGTCACATGGTAATTCAGTTGAAAGGAGGCAGTGGGAATCATAGATATGGGTGATGTTTTTTTTTTCCTTCCCATGGTGCTCAGAGGGCACAAAGGAATTCTAAACAATCATCTTATTAGTTATAAAAATTTTTCCACCTCTGCAGACATTCACACTACACTTCAATGAAACTATTAATTTCTCTTAATTAAACAGGTGCAAATCTTTATCCTGTTTTATATTAATAAACAGGTTTGAAACCTCTTTGTTTCAAACATACCATTTAAAAATTAGTGCTAATGTTTATTTATGATGGTCTCTGCCGTAACACATTCATGCATCAAGCAATTAGTCATTTCCTAGTGTGCACACTGCATTGTTTTAACCTCCAAAGAAGAATCCAGATTTGCTCCCAAATCTAGAAACATGGTCAGATGCACCATTTGATGATGAATACAAAATCTTGACAATTCAATTTTGGTAAACAATAAAGAATGTGTATATGCCACACCTATGGAACATATCAAGCAAGCTGACATCAAGGAGCACACAGCTAATATCTGAGCACTTAACAATGAACACTTTCTAATGACATTTCTAGGAAATCACACAAAGTAGGAGCCTGGGTCAAAATGATTAGAAGGCAGCCAGGAAAGTCTTCACACTGGCATCATGAATTTTATTCTTTATGTACATTTCTTTTTCTAGTTGCTAAAATTAGGAAAGCTGGTAGAAGAAGAATGGGAAAATTGAAGGCAAATAAGTGATACAGTGTTTATTTACAACTGTGCCTAAGTTCAAAAAAAAAAAAAAGAGAGAGAGAGAATTGGTTACCTGTGAAACTGTTACCTACCCATCTGGGACAGCTGCCCTGTGGTTTCCTTCAGAACTCTACGGAAAAGACTGACTTAGACAAATGCTTCTTTGGAAAAGATTTTTCTTTCACCTGGCAGCTTCTTTGCCTTGCTACTGCATTAATCTTTTTCCATGCCTGTTTTGTTCTCATTTTTTGTTTGTTTGTTTGTTTCTGAGACAGAGTCTTGCTCTGTCGCCCAGACTGCAGTGCAGTGGCGCGATCTCAGCTCACTGCAACCTCCTCCTCCCGGATTCAAGTGATTCTCCTGCCTCAGCCTCCCGAGTAGCTGGGATTACAGGTGCCCGCCAACATGCCCAGCTAATTTTTGTGTTTTTGGTAGAGACGGGGTTTCACCCTGTTGGCCAAGCTGGTCTTGAACTCCTGACCTCAGGTTATCCACCCACCTCAGCCTCCCAAAGTGCTGGGATTGCAGGCGTGAGCTACTCAGCCTGGCCTCATGTGGATTTTTTGGACTCCAGATTCTCCTCCTTCAATCCAGCTTTATATATGCAACCACCACACACAGCTTTCTCAGGCAGAGTTATAATCACTTCCTATTTTGCCTGGAAAACTTTACACAAATTTGAAACTAGTACATGCACAAGGTTTATAAAGATGTAAAAACAAATATATAGTTAGAGTATAATTAAAGGAAGAATTTATCAAATAGCAGCTAAGATTAGGTGATGTGACTAAATGACTAGTTTTAAAATGTTGTTTTAGTTTTCATATTTATCAAATTCTCTAACAAATTAGTATTAATTTAGTAATTTAGTAATCAGATACAAAATGTTATAAATATATTTATAACATAATACTTTTTTTTCTGACTCTTTCTCTTATTTTGTACACTAAGTGCAGTAAGATGTACCTGAGGGTTTCTTTGAAGTCTTGGGTCTTTAAAAGATCAAGTGAGGCTTGGGAGAGGACAGGGAAGATAAAATATGGACTGAGTAGTTTAGATGCTTAGCATAGCATTAATGAGGTTTTTAAAGTTTCTACATGATTCATTCCAGCTCATGAGCTAAACTGCTACATGGCACATTAGAACCGAAGGACTCACTGGTGCTGACAAGTCTGCCTGGAGTGTCCTTAGACATCCAAGCGGTGTCATGGTGATAGGACAGGCTGGTCAGGGAATCGAGACTCTTGGCCGTCTCTTCTTAAAAACCATTGCTAACAAAAAGCTTTGATCAGCTGCAGAGAAGCAAAACTCATTCCTGGGGAAAGGGCATGAAAACAACCAGGAACCATTTGAGAGCACAACTTAACAGATCAACACTTAAGAAAAGGATTGGAATCCTTTTTTTTTTTTTTTTTTTGAGACAGAGTCTCGCTCTGTCGCCCAGGCTGGAGTGCAGTGGTGCGATCTCGGCTCACTACAAGCTCCGCCTCCCGGGTTCAAGCCATTCTCCTGCTTCAGTCTCCTGAGTAGCTGGGACTACAGGCGCCCGCCAGCACGCCTGGCTAATTTTTTGTATTTTTAGTAGAGATGGGGTTTCTCCACGTTGGTTAGGCTGGTCTCCAGCTCCTGACTTTGGGTGATCTGCCTGCCTCGGCCTCCCAAAATGCTGGGATTACAGGTGTGAGCCACCGTGCCTGGCCCAGCTGCTGCCACTTTGCACCCTTATCTCTTTCACACTTCTATTAAGAAGCATGGCTATGAGCCTGTGACTGGACCTTCTCTGAGAATCCAGCGAGTGGGCACTGGAGAGGAGGAGGTGGGGGACTGGACACCCCATTGCAACACTTCCCCGGCTCCTGAAGCGGGTTGCTGTGTCCATTTGGAGAGTTAGAGAGAGATCTTTCCCAATAGCCCTTCTCTACCATCTAATGCCTTTCTGTGAAGAGATGGGACTCTATTTTAAAAACTTGGTCCTTTTCTTCCTCTTCAGACCTTCTGAGTTGACGTTCCCACTTTGTGAGTTTACTGGAAGCAAAAAACAAAAACCAAAACCCAAACAAAAACCTATCACAATCAGCTTTTACCCAAAGGTAGTTTGGGGAGTAGTTAGTCAAAAGGATGGAGAGTTGGACAAAAATCGTCCTATGTCCCAGGCACTTAGGGGAGACTGCAGGTCCTTCTCTAGGCAGTCACACATCACAGCTTTCTGGGCAATCTTGGTCTGGCTTCTGACTTCTGCAGTGCAGATATAGCAGAGAGGGTCCTGTGCTATGTGTTGTGATCACTATATACTGTGATCCCAGTATCCCCAAATGGGATTACTCAACTGCTAGGTAAATAGCACCGGGTCCTTTAATGATGGGGTGTTGATACACATAGTGTGATGAATCCCTTATTGCTAACCTTCCAAGAGGAGGTATTGCAGTTCCCTGCTGGCTGGATTTCAAGTGCTGGAAAAGCCTAGGATTGACTGCGGCAATTGCAGCACTGGGTAGAGTTTAGTGGGTGGTAGCTGGGAAGATACCACATTGTTAAAATCATATTCATTACCTCAAGACCAGGCAGCCCAGGGGAACAGTGTATTTCAGTTCTTGATAGTTTGTCAAGGCACAGTACAGTTCCTTTGTTTGATAATCAGTTCATTTTCCTAATTCAAAAGGCCAATACCAGGACAAAAGACATTTTGAGACGGAAAGTAGAACTTTGTTTCAGTGTGTATGTGTGTTAAGTGCATGAGAAAACCTGTAAGCTACATGTCACTTGGAGTCTTCTTTTAACCTTAACATTCACTCTGTTTCATATTGTCTGTTAAGTTCAATGCCCTCTTCAATAATTCTGCAAATCTGTGGATAAGAGTGTGTGTGTGTGTGTGTGTGTGTGTGTGTGTGTGTGTGTGTGGAGGGGATCCATATGATTAATTTCTGGGCCCTCATTCTTGTCTCTGTTACATTCTTTGCTGTTATTCCTTTATCTCTACTCTAGCATTTATGTGTATGTTTAACTCACTCCATTCCTTGATTTTTCCACCAAAAACAAAACCAAACCAAATAACCAGAGTCCTTTGTTTAATACAACTATGCTTTTTTTTTGATCTCATGAGATAGAGGAGGATTTTTATCACTGGGATGTGAACAACTGTTCTAAGGAGAGAAGCTGTCCCATCTTTCAGAGCGCCCTGTTGTTCTCTGCCGCTCCCATTTTTCTCATGTGTGTACCCTGTTCTCTCTGCTTTCTCAGATTCTCCTCCTCAGTTACTATCAATTTGTAGAACAGCATGCTCGATTATTTTATTCACTTCCTGCTACCATATTTGCAGAGTATCACCTTTCACCGCCAACAGCTTATTAAGATAATTTCCACAAAGGATAGCAGGATTCCCAGTGCCAGCTTTTAAGATAATTACTCAACAATCCTGACACCTGATTTTTTTATAGGCTTGATGACATTGTAATGAAGTCCATTCTACTTAGAATTTCAGTAACAAAATCTTCTGGAATTGCCTTCCCTGATTACAGTTCCTGTTTATACCCCAAACAACCAATTTGCCCCCATCCCTCCTCCTTCTTCCCTGCTTAGTCATAGAGCATGCCCACACCTCCCTTCCTCCTTGGAACAGATAAGACAAGGCCAGCCCTGGTTTTCCTTCTAATCAGCAGTGTGGAAGCAGATCATCCTAGCTCTTAAAGGCTCTCTCCCTGGCCAGCAGACATATCTCAAAGTGACTGAATGCTCTTCTTCCAGAAGGTGCTAAGGACTGTCTGACATTCTTCCTTAAGGCTGAACCATTATTTGTTTTTGAGAGTCCTGGAATTTGGAAGATAAACTCCCTCCTACTCTAGCTTTTGGGACTTCTTTCTATTTGGCCACTCAGTAGTATAACTGTATAAAAGAAATAAACAGCTAAAGTTAGAGTGGCTTTTTCTGAGTCACTTCACAAGTTCAATAAAGATGCATCACACCATGTCTTCCTCCCTTTGGGCTGCTGTAACAAAATACCATAGATGGATGGCTTATAAACAACAGACATTTATTTATCACAATTCCAAAGGCTAGAAGTCCCACATCAAGGCACTGGCACACTTCATGTTTGGTGAGGGCCCATTTCCTGGTTCATAGACAGTGTCTTCTTACTGTGTCCTCACATGGCAGAAGAATCGAGGGGATCTCTGGGGTCTCCTTTAGAAGGGCACTAATCCCATTGAGGGGCCCCACCCTTGTGACCCCATGTAACCCAAATTACCTCCCAAAGGCCTCACCTCCATCAAAATGGGGGTCAGATTTTTTTTTTTTTTTTTTTTGAGACGAAGTCTCACTGTCTCCTAGTCTGGAATGCAGGAATGCAATCTCAGCTCACTATAACCTCCACCTCCTGGGTTCAAGCAATTCTCGTGTCTCAGCCCCCTGAGTAGCTGGGATTACAGGCACGTGCCACCACACTTGGCTGATTTTTGTGTGCGTGTGTATTTTTAGTAGAGATGGGGATTCACCATGTTGCCCAGGCTGGTCTCAAACTCCTGACCTCATGATCTGCCCACCTCGGCCTCCCAAAGTGCTGGGATTACAGGCGTGAGCCACTACGCCCGGGGGGGTGGGGTTAGATTTTAACACAGTCAGTCTACAGCATGTGGTTTTCTTTTCTTTTTTTGGGGGGGGATGGAGTCTTGCTCTGTCACCCAGGCTGGAGTGCAGTGGCACGATCTCGGCTCATTGCAACCTCCGCCTCCCGGGTTCACGGCATTCTCCTGCCTCAGCCTCCTGAATAGCTGGCTCTACAGGCACCCGCCACCATGCCTGGCTAATTTTTTTGCATTTTTAGTAGAGATGGGGTTTCACCGTGTTAGCCAGGGTGGACTCGATCTCCTGACCTCGTAATCCACCTGCCTCAGCCTCCCAAAGTGCTGGGATTATAGGCGTGAGCCACTGTGCCTGGCCCATGCCTTTTTCTTATTCATTGTGAAGATTGAAAACAAACGAATAACTTGCTTTATGTCAGTATCTTTATTTCCCTGTCAGTGTATTCAATGACACAGAAAATACTTGATTCCATAAATGCTCCCACAGAAAAACACTTCATGCAAACCTTCATCTCCATGTCTTCTGTCCATTGGAGAACCCAAACTAAAAAATGTCTCACACATAGTTCTGCACATTCCTTCCCATTCGCCTAGTTGTTTCAGATGAAAATTTAGAAGACAGTGTAGGAGGTGGGAGAAGCCAAGAAGGAAGGAATCTGCGTTTGAAGGAGGGTCATATGCATAATCACGAATAGCTATTTGGATTTGATAAAGAACTGCTATTGTGTTTGGATATACAGGAAATAAATCTGTTTGGAAATATAGAATATACACACCCAAACATATGTACACACACATGTTGGACACATATTGGACTTTGTTACAACAGCTACCCATACCTTTCCTGATACAGATCTCACTATGTGCCAGGCACCTGTGTTCTAGGCCCATTAAGAACTGTCTCGGTGACCTCAGTGGGGCCCTTCATCAATGGCTGCTGTCTAGGTTGAGCACTCTCGGATGAGTTCCCAGTTTATGTCATTCACGGTCCTTCCTCTTCAGGGATGCAGCCACCTTGCAGAATGCTGTAGGGGCGTCAGGCACTGGCCTTGACATCGAAGCGTCTGTCTTCTTGCTCTGCATCTCTTTGAGACGGGCCACCCTCTTCTGCTTAGGAAGTACCAGGCTCTCTGCTCCCTCTTTTTCCCAAACCAAACCAAACCAACCCAACGTGTTTTTACTGCTGATGGATAGGCCTGCCACCTAGAACAGAAACCTTAGTTTCAGATCCTGTTATCGTATGAGTTTGTAGGTTCTAATTGAATACAAAAATCCAAATTTCTTTTACATAAAATATCTCTCTTTCTCTCTCTTTTGTTTTTTGATGGAGTCTAGCTCTGTCGCCAAGGCTGGAGTGCAGTGGTGTGATCTCGGCTCACTGCAATCTCTGCCTCGTGGGTTCAAGCGATTCTCCTGCCTCAGCCTCCTGAGTAGCTGGGACTACAGGCGCAACCCTCTACACCTGGCTAATTTTTGTATTTTTAGTAGGGATGGGGTTTCACCGTGTTGCCCAGGCTGGTCTGAAACTCCTGACCTCAGGTGATCCACCCGCCTTGGCCTCCCAAAGTGCTGGGATTACAGGTGTGAGCCACTGCACTGGGCCTATCTCATGTTTTTTTGTTTTCAGCTGATTATTATTACTTTAGAATCACTGTGTGAGCTGGATGAGAGACATCTTCATATTTTAAGCAATTGCAGTTTCTGGCTGAGAGCCTCCATTCATTCAGCAAATAGCTTTTTAGCCCTCGTTTGTGCCAGGTGCTGCTCCAGGTGTTAAGGATATGGCATGGCACAAGGTGCATGCAACCACCACTCTTGCAGAGATGATGTTTAGCATTATAATACAATAAGCGGCTGAACTTGAGGTTTTATGGGATGAGGGTGATGTTAAGGGATTTATCTTTTCACTGTTTCCAGTTCCTATTGTAGCAGTAAGAACAAGAAAAGTAGGAATATCTCAACAGTTAATTCTGTTATATGTAGATATAAGGACATTGCTACAACTAATAGATAGCTTAGAAATAGCAGGAGAAAAGCTGGGCACGGTGGCTCACCCCTGTAATCCCCCAGCACTTTGGGAGGCCGAGGCCAGAGGATCACAAGGTCAGGAGATCAAGACCATCCTGGATAACACGTTGAAACCCTGTCTCTAATAAAAATACAAAAAATAGCCAGGCATGGTGGCGGGAACCTGTATGCGCAGCTACTCGGGAGGCTGAGGCAGGAGAATGGCGTGAACCTGGGAGGCGAAGCTTGCAGCGAGCCAAGATCACGCCACTGCACTCCAGCCTGGGAGACAAAGCGAGACCTCATCTCAAAAACAACAACAACAACAACAACAACAAAAAACAGAACAAACAAAATACAAAAATTAGCCGGGTGTGGTGGCAGGCACCTGTAGTCCCAGCTACTTGGGAGGCTGAGGCAGGAGAATCGCTTGACCCTGGGAGGCAGAGGTTGCCGTCAGCCAAGATCGCACCACTGCACTCCAGCCTGGTGTCATAGCAACACTCTATCTCAAAAAAAAAAAAAAAAAAAAGAAAAAAAGAAATAGCAGGAGAAAGCAGAACTGATGTGAGAAACAATAGATTCCAAAAACTAAATCTAAATTTGCAATAATTGCTACAATTTATTGAGCAAGTACATATTAGATGGCTAAGTTTATATACACTCTCATCATAACAGCAGCACTAAAAAACTGGAATTATTATGCTCATTTTACACATGATAAAACTAAGGTGTAGAAAGGTTAAGTGGCTTGCCCAAGGGTACATAGCTAATAGAAGGACATTTAAAATCACGGTTTTTTTTTTCTTTTTCTTTTTAAATTTTATTTTAGATTCAGGAGTACATGAGCAGATTTGTTACAAGGGTATATTGTGTGATGTTGAGGTTTGGGCTGCTATTGATCAAGTCACCCAAATAGTAAACATAGTTCCTGATAGAAAGTGCTGTAGCCCTTGTTCTCTTCCCTTCCTCTCTCTCCTCTTTTGGTGTTGCCAGTCTACCGTTTCCATCTTTTTCATCTTTTTTTTTTTTTTTTTTTTGACACAGAATCTCGCTCTGTCACTCAGGCTAGAGTGCAGTGGCGCGATCTCAGCTCACTGCAACCTCTGCCTCCCAGGTTCAGGCCATTCCCTGCCTCAGCCTCCTGAGTAGCTGGGACTACAGGCACCTGCCGCCAAGCCCAGCTAATTTTTGTATTTTTAGTAGAGACAGGGTTTCACTGTGTTAGCCAGACTGGTCTCGAACTCCCGACCTCATGATTCACCCATCTCGGCCTTCCAAAGTGCTGGGATTACAGGCATGAGGAATCGTGCCTGGCCTACCGTTTCCATCTTTATGGATGTGTATACCCAAGGTTTAGCCCCACCTATAAGTAAGAACGTAAGATATTTGGTAAAATTCAAGTTCTACATGCATGTTCTTTTCTAAACATTGCTACCCTGAAGAATAAACTGAGAAATTTTATCAGAATTAGTCTAAGCTGACACACAACATATCACTAGAGAGGCCCTCTCACGTTTCCATGACACCGTTTTCCTACCATCATGATGGGCCTGACGGACATTGACTTATAAGCCAGAGATTCCTTCCAGTTTGGATTGCACATTATTTTTCTAGCTCAGAGATCGGCAAATTACTGCTGCAGGACAAATCCAACCCTCTGCTTATTTGTGTATTGCCTCTGAGCTAAGAATAATTTTTACATTTTTAAATAGTTGAAAAAAAATTCAAAAGAATAAGTTTTTTTTTTATGAGATGGAGTCTTGCTTTGTCGCTCAGCCTGGAGTGCAGTGGCGTGATCTCGGCTCACTGCAAGCTCCACCTCCTGGGTTCATGCCATTCTCCTGCCTCAGCCTCCCGAGTAGCTGGGACTACAGGCACCCGCCACCATGCCTGGCTAATTTTTTGTATTTTTAGTAGAGACAGGATTTTACCGTGTTAGCCAGGATGGTCTTGATCTCCTGATCTCGTGATCTGCTGGCCTCAGCCTCCGAAAGTGCTGGGATTTCAGGCGTGAGCCACCGCGCCCGGCCAAGAGTAAGTTTTATGATACATGAAATTTACATAAAGTTAAAATTTCAGTCCCGTAAATAAAGTTTTATTGGAACACAGCCTTACATTCACATATGTGTTATCTATGGCTGTGTACATGCTACACGGACAGAGCTGAGTAGTTGTTTCAGAGACCTTATGGCTCCCAAAGCCTCTCAGCCTTTTACAGAATAAAGCTTGTTGACCTTCACTTTACAAGAACAGCCTTAAGGGCCACTCCTCTTGACCAATAACCTGTTCAATTTCTTTGCCATCAGTTCACTAGTTTGTTCATTCATTCATCCATTCTTCCATCAAAAACCTACTGTTTGCTTACTATCAAGCTTTGTGCTAGGCACTGCAGTAGAGGGACAAATGAAACTATAGAATGACTAGGAACACAATGGAAGGGGGAAAGACAAAGGCTATTTGAGGAGGAAAGAATATGTGAAGGCATGAAGTGATGACGTAATGATAATAATGACCCCTTTAGTGAGTAACTCACATAATCTCTTCTAGCATAGGTGGCGCATGAAGCAAGCCCTGTACCAGCCCATGACTGCCTTATTAAAGGCTCAGAACCACACTTTCTAGTAGATTAATCACAAATCATATAATTGTATAGATGTAGAAACAGGTTTGTAATGGTAATGAAACTTATTCATGGCACACAGCTAGAGTGCAGTAATCAGAACTCCAACCCAGGTCTACCTGGCTAGACTGGAAAGGTGCTTTTATGGATACTGAAATCTCACAAGAGTCTAACAGAATATGCGTTACTATTATTAAAACGGATTTCTGATCTGTGATGTACAAAGACATGTCAGATTAATCTATTTTTGGATTAATTTGTAATGACAGGGGCATTAGGGACCTGAGATGTTCTTTCCTTCCCAGGAAAACTTTGTGCTATGTCAGAAAAGCTCCCCGCCTTTGCCCCCACAATTTTCTGCCCATGCCAAGTCCTCTCAGGGTGGGAGAAGACGAGGCAGAGACACCAACAATAGATATTGATGTATGGTTTGAGTGTATGCCCTAATTTTTCCACCTAAACATTGATGATGACTCACCTTTTTCTCATTATTTTTACATTTTATTTTTTAGCATGTTCTAAATGGCTAAATGTGTTTATGGAATTCCTATTCTGTTACATCTGAGTTAGGTAATTTTTTTTTTTTTTTTTTTTTTTTTGAGATGGAGTCTCGCCCTGTCGCCACGGCTGGAGTGCAGTGGCGTGATCTCGGCTCACTGCAATTTCCGCCTCCCAGGTTCAAGAGATTTCCAGCTAATTATTGTATTTTTAGTAGAGACAAGGTTTCACCATGTTGGCCAGGCTGGTCTTTAACTCCTGACTTCAAGTGATCCACCCGCGTCAGTCTCACAATGTACTATTACGGGCGTGAGCCACTGCGCCCAGCCCGAGTTAGGTAATTTTTGATTCAGCTTTATAGGCAGGAAAATGAGACTCAGAGAATTATAATGCCCTGCCCAAAGACACACAAAGTAGTAAGTGATAGAAAAGGAGATTTAAGACTACATCTGTTTTTACAGAAATAAATACAAAGCAAAACCAAATCACTTTGTACTGAGTACTGTAATATGTCATAGTTCATGAACAAAAGGCACTGTGTGCAGAAGCCTTATGTGCAGAACTCCATTCCGAATAGATAATCTTTTTTCCTTCCTCTATCGTTAGAATCAGGAAGATGTTTTGTAATTTAAGATACTGTGTTTCTCCCTATAACCCACTCTATTGGCAGCGCTGTGGCTAACGCTGTTTCTCATGGCTCCCTTTACCTTTAACAAAATTTAAAACAGGAAATTGTGCTGTTAATTGGGGCTTGCGGGATGTTACCCTTCCTTCCTCTGGAAGGGTTCAATGTTCAAAGGCGTCTAGTCATTATTTAGTGGTGAGGTAATGTCTCTAGAATTTGGAAGTGAAGCTCAAACAGAAAGAAACAGCAGGACTGGATGGGCTTCCAAAGAGTGACTTATTTTAAAGAGACTGATTCATCTTTTACTAATTGGAGATACCTAGTTCCAATTAATTTAAGGTAGTGTCTCATCAAAATATGACCAAAGTAAAAAGAATATTTTGCAACTCCACCAAGTTCATTGTAAACTTTCTTAAGAAAAAAAAGTTTTGGCCAGGTGCGGTGGCTCACGCCTGTAATCCTAGCACTTTGGGAGGCCGAGGTGGGTGGATCACAAGGTCAGGAGATCGAGACCATCCTGGCCAACACGGTGAAACCCTGTCTCTACTAAAAATACAAAAAATTAGCCGGGCGTGGTGGCGGGCGCCTGTAGCCCCAGCTACTCCGGAGGCTGAGGCAGGAGAATGGTGTGAACCTGGGAGGCGGAACTTGCAGTGAGCCGAGATGGCGCCACTGCACTCCAGCCTGGGCGACAGTGCCAGACTCTGTCTCAAAAGAAAAGAAAAGAGAAAAAGTTTTAATCAAATGCCATGTACACGGAGAACGGAAGCTTAAAGCAAAGATTTAGAAGGGGCTAATTTATATCTATTCAGGGTAGGCACAGAAGTTTTTTGGTAAGGTGCATTACTTTTGGCAGAGTTGTATATTATCTTTTGTGGGAGAAGGGAGAAGGTTTTTTTTTCTAATTCAAATTTCACCATGACTTGAGCTCAATATTCTTCAAGACAAGAATCTTGAGGTCTTGCTTCTCACTGCATAGAAAGCCAATCACAGAGATGATGAGTAGTGCCAGGGAAGAAGGCATTTTGGGTGTTGCAGCTGAAAAGATGGTAGATCAGTTTTAAATCCACCTCCCTAGCTGACTAAAATGAGGGGTTTATACAGCAGGGAAGAAATGGAAAACAGGAATTTGGGAGGGGTAAGGAAGAGGAGTTGGTTGATAAGCAGCAGGTGATCAGTTAGACAATCGTGATGGGTGAGGGGTCTGGCATCTCATTGTCCAGAGGCTGTGATCTGGTGAGTTTCAGCTTCTCGACGTGGTGAGGACTGATGGTTGGTTTCCTGGGAAAGAAACTCAGGTAAGACAAACGTACCCTTCTCAAGTTTCAAGACTGGGAGGGAAAATTTCTACATTGTATTAGTCAGGGTTCCCTAGAGTGACAGACAGACACGGTTCTCTAAGTTCATATATATATATATATATGAACTTATATATATAGGAGTTTATTAAGTATTAACTCACATGGTCACTGTGTCCCACAATAAGCCATCTGCAGGCTGAGGAACAAGGAGAGCCAGTCCAGGTTCCAAAACTGAAGAACTCGGAGTCTGATGTTCGAGGGCAGGAAGCATCCAGCATGGGAGAAAGATGTAGGCTGGGAGGCTAGGCCCGTCTCTCTTTTCACATTTTTCTGCCTGCTTATATTCTAGCCACCCTGGTAGCAGATCAGATGGTGCCCAGCAAGATTAAGGGTGGGTCTGCCTTCCCCAGCCCCACTGACTTCAGATGTTAATCTCCTTTGGCAACACCCTCACAGACACACCCAGGATCAATACTTTGCATCCTTCAATCCAATCAAGTTGACACTCAGTATTAACCATCACATGTGTTTACTCAAAAGAAACCATAAACTTCAATTATATGGGACAACTGGGTCAGTTACATCTCTACCTTCATTTTCTCAGAGCCCATGTTGATCGATGAATATTTTGAAGATGAATTCCATTTCTACAGTACATTGAGTACAATGGAGAGTAGAAATCAGTGTTCAAGTAGCTACAAATTGATGAATTTGCATTCTAGTTTAACTCCAGTAGTTGACTAGAGTAGCCTATCTTAATGAGTTTATTCAATGCTATGTTCCCTGAGAACATATTTGCTGTTTGGGTAGTCCCTGATCTGCGGGGAATCAGCTCACAAAGGAGTGGCCAGCCAGTGAGGTGGGAGGGTGCGGTCAGGGTTGACTGTGAGGTTCCCTCCGTGGCAACTTTGCAGCCTTGACAATACTTTTTTTTTTTTTTAATAACGTTTTGCTTTTTTGGTTCACATACTTCTTTTGTGTTGCCATGTTTAAACACTGACAACACTGCTGACCAATTTATTTAACAGGTCCATATTCTAAATTCATTGAGGAACATGAAAAAAATGTGGATCCTGCTAATTAGTATTTTGTTCCACCACTGATAAAATATTTAGCAGATACACTAATCTAATTTCCGTTCTTAACGTTGGCTTTAGAGGAAACAAAATCATATCTTAATAATGAAGAGAAAGCTGGACGGAAAGTAAAAATAATTAGCTTGCATTTTGCATTTCCCGTTGAAGTGAAACCAGAGACGTAGAAGAATTTTAGTTGTGTTGCTTACATCAATAGATCAACCATTTAAACAAAAGCGTAACTAACCGCAAATGCTTAAAGATTTGGTGTCATTCCAAAGTTGAGATTTTTTTTTTTTTGAGATGGAGTCTTGCTGTTGCCCAGGCTGGAGTGCAATGGTGGGATCTCTGCTCACTGTAATCTTCACCTCCCAGGTTCAAGTGATTCTCCTGCCTCAGCCTCCTGAGTAGCTGGGATTACAGGTACCTGCCACCATGCCGGGCTAATTTTTTTTGTATTTTTAGTAGAGACAGGGTTTCACCACGTTGGCCAGTCTTGTCTCAAACTCCTGACCTCAAGTGATCTGCCCGCCTCGGCCTCCCAAAGTGCTGGGATTACAGGCATGAGCCACCTCGCCCGGCCAGTTGAGTTCTTTAGATCATTGCTTTTTGAACCATTCATATAAACTTGTTTTTAAAGAGAGATGACCTCCTTGATCTTCCTACAGCCTCACAGGATGGGACTACAGTCTACATTGAGAGGCTCACCTCAGGAAGATCTAGCTACTGGTAGAGGTCATCAGTCTTGTTAATGAGCTGACTATTGGCCTCTCTCTGGTGTGACATCCTGGCAGCCTTGATCTCTACAGAAAGAAATCAGTGCTGGCATTCAATGGAAATCTCCAAATGGGCTTAATTGGACTTTTTCAGGTTAAGATAAAATGTTCAATTTTTAGCTTAATGATGATTCTGGGACCATAAACATGCCAGATTTGAGTTCAGTTAAGGTAATTATGTGGGCAAAAATAAAAGTGCAATTAGGTTGTTCTAGCCTTAACTAAGTGCAATTATCAAGAACACTAACCTGGAGAAAATAGGTTCATTCTTTACATTTTACTAAGCTTCCCAGGTTTGCTGCTTCTATTTTCACCTGTCAGTGGGGGTAGAACTATCCAAGACACTTCCAAACACTAATTCCAGATAGTCTTTTTTTAACCAAAAAACAGTGTTAAAAAGTTTTTAAAAAGAACGTAAAGGAAGATAGCTTTCTTAGGTATTCTGTCTCTTTTTTGTAAACAATGAAAAAAATGAGAGAATTTTTGGGTGTATTTTGAGTACTATTTGTTGAATTGATAATGTAGTCAGAATGTAGAAAAGAAAACATGAATTATAATAAAAGTTTGACAGTTTTGGTCAGGCTGATTGTTTCTAGTTAATTACTGATAAATCAGTTGCTTTCTCACACAACAAATTCTATCTAATCATTAAAACACCCCCAGTGTCTGGAGCACTAGATGATTAATCTGATCACTTCGGTTCTTATAATGAACTAATGAAGTTGAGTTTATGGCAAGCTCTGGACTGTGGCAGCGACCGGCAAGATTAAAACAGGAGCCTGGCAATTTTGGTTTATGAAATACAAAATAATATCCATTTCAGAATTGTCAATTTAGCAAGGTTGCTAGTTTAATAAAATGAAAATACCTATTGGCAAAAATATTTGGATTTGTTAAAAATCTGAGAATTGTCTAATCTTTCATGGCAGGTGATCAATGCATGGAAGAGGATATAGTTCTTCATCCTAATTCTTCTCCGGGTTCCAACCTGAGTCTTTGTTCATGTGTAAACATGCTATACACCAACTCAGCCCACTATAAATATGCTATATCATGAACTATTTCATCAAGGAGTTCCTTTAATCCAACAATTTCAAGGAATCTTTAAAAAAACTTCTTTTTTTTTTTTGAGATGGAGTCTCACTGTGTTGCCCAGGCTGGAGTGCAGTGGTGCGATCTCAGTTCACTGCAAGCTCCACCTCCCAGGTTCACACCATTCTCCTGCCTCAGCCTCCCAAGTAGCTGGGACTACAGGCGCCCACCACCACGCCCGGCTATTTTTTTGTATTTTTAGTAGAGATGGGGTTTCACCGTGTTAGCCAGGATGGTCTTGATCTCCTGACCTCGTGATCCGCCCACCCTGGCCTCCCAAAGTGCTGGGATTACAGGCGTGAGCCACTGAGCCTGGCCTTAAAAAACTTTTTTTTTAAGAGATGGGGTCTTGCTGTATTGCCCAGGCTGGTCTCCAACTCCTGTTCTGAAGCCACCCTCCTACCTTGGCCTCTCAAAATGTTGGGATTATACGCATGAGTCACCATGCCTGGCCCCAGGGAGCCTTTTTAAAAGAATAAATATGTACATGCATATTTTCTTTAAATATTAAATTTGTAAACAGAAATGTATCATACTTTTTTCCAGTGGAGTTTATTTGACTAAATATAGGAAGTAAGACTAACAAGCTAAATTGTTACTTCTTCTAGACTGCATTCAGGAAATTTATTTTTCCCAAAAATTTTTATTTATTTTACTATTTTTCAGATGTTATGAAATTTTTTTTCTACTGAATCAGCAGAATCAACTGGATTTACTAAGTTAAAAAAACAGTAATTTTCAATTAGCCATACACTGTATATCTAATTTCATGTTATCATTATATTTAATTCATGCAACCTTCTTAGAAGGTAAATGTCATTACAGTTTTCATTTTGCAGAGAAAAAAATGAAAGTTAATGAACTTGCCCAACGCTGGGCAACTATGAAGTGGCTGAAGCCGTGTGTCTTTATTTCTCAGTTAATAGCAGAATATGTATAGTTAATGGTTTGAGCACTGGTGTTAGACACATTTGGATTTGAATTCTGTTTCCGTCATTTACTTCTCTAGATACTTAATTTTACTTTTCTAAATTAGAAAGATACTTAAATTTACTTTTCTAACTCTTGGTGTATTCATCTCTAAAAGGTATAGTAATAATATTGCCTCCTAGGATGCATTCACGAGGTTTCAATAGGATAATGCAAACAATGCTTTTGGTGCTGTGCCTGGAAATTTTTTAATTTTAAATTTTCAAAAAGTATTTATATTATTACAGGCACAAAGTAAACCAAAATTTAGCCCAGGGGAAGTAGTTGATGTTTTAAATTAGTTTGTGTATTCTTAGCCTGGATACATGTATGTAAACCCAAGTTTGTTTGTTTATTTGTTTAATGAAAAAGAAAGAAAGAAAGAAATTCTTAAGACTCCTAGAATCTTGAGCTCCAAGGCTGGAAGTGTTTTCCAAGAGCAAAAGGTTGATCAGTTACTTTCATGTCCTGGCTTCTTAAATATTACTAACATTTCAACATCAGAATGACAAAGAGAAAATGAGGGAAGGAAGGAGTGAGGGTAGAGTATACAGTGTGCTGGTGATAGGGTGCCCAGAGAGATAACGCTGGCAATGGGAAGGAAGGAGTGAGGGCAGAGTGTACAGTGTGCTGGTGATAGGATGCCCAGGGAGATAACATTTGCAAGGGGACTTTACAAACCTCAACTTTACACAGTTAGCCTTTGTGTAGGATACATTCTAAGGAGAAATCCTATGAGATGTTTCAGATTAAATTGTAGATTCAAAAATAAAAACAATTGGGCTGGGCACGGTGGCTCATGCCTGTAATCCCAGCACTTTGGGAGGCCGGGGCGGACGGATCATGAGGTTAGGAGATCGAGACAATCCCGGCTAACATGGTGAAACCCCGTCTCTACTAAAAATACAAAAAATTAGCTGGGCGTTCTTGCTGAGTGACATCTGTGTTCAAATTTTTCCTTTTTCTAACTACACCAGTCCTATTGGATTAGAGTTCCAGCCTACTCACTATGATCTCATGTTAACTAATTATACGCGTAATGACCCAGCCACCAAATAAGGTCACATTCTAAAGTCCTGGGAGCTGTGAATTTTAGAGGCCACAATCCACCTTAACAGCAATCATCACAGATGGATACACGGAGCAAATCCAAGATGGGAAAATTAACATCACAGGGATAATCATAGTTTTGTATTAAGTTAAAAATTGCCCTCAGAAAAAAATTAACTGAATGATTGAATGGCAAGAATGTGTCTGGAAAGGCTCTGAGGGGTTTAATTAACCACAACTTTTTAAAAGCTGAAAAATTCACGTGACGACTAAAAATATTAAAGCAATTAGAGCCTACATTACAAGAGTTATAGTCTACATCAAGAGAAAATGATAATCACCATCAACACTCATTCCAGAAAAAAACAAATAATGCTCACTGATGAAAGTTGTAGCTAAACTCAAAGAATATTCAAATAAGTTTTCTGTTGGATAGTAGGACAGTACTGAATCCCTCTTCAATGGAAAACACTTCAGCAGAGGTGGACAGCCAGCTGTTGCAAATAGAAGAGAATTTGGAAAAGTTTCCTAAGAAAGCCAGCACATCTGCACCTTTGTCAATTGACATTAAATGGCACCTGTAGGTTTCTACGTCTCTAGGGCTCTCCGGATTTTATTGTCCATCAGCAAGCTCTGTCTGGCTCTCCCTTCTTCCTCTCCCAAGTGCAGACTGTGAAACAGACGGGATCCCTGGATCAGATCCATTGCGTATGTTTGAAATGGGCTGTTGCGGCCAGGCGCGGTGGCTCACGCCTGTAATCCCAGCACTTTGGGAGGCCGAGTTGGGCGAATCAAGAGGTCAGGAGATCGAGACCTTCCTGGCTAACACGGTGAAACCCCGTCTCTACTAAAAATACAAAAAATTAGCCGGGCGTGGTGGCGGCGCTTGTAGTCCCAGCTACTCGGGAGGCTGAGGCAGGAGAATGGCGTGAACCCGGGAGGCAGAGCTTGCAGTGAGTCGAGATCGCACCACTGCACTCCAGCCTGGGCGACAGAGCGAGACTCTGTGTCAAAAAATAAATAAATAAAAACATAAAAAATAAAAATGAAATGGGCTGTTGCTATCTTTTGGACCCATTTGAGCCTTTGAGAATTGTCCCACACTGGCCGTGTGGGCGATTCCCCAGATGTGGCTGAGGCTATGGTTGACTTTCCAACCTGCCTGATTCTTCCAAGTGCATTTCTCTTTTGATTTAGTCAATGAAGTGTCTGATCCACAGTACTTCCAAGACCAGTCATTTCTGGCTGAACTTTAATCTTTATCCCTTCAGGCTAGCAGGGGGCATCCGTTCAAAGAAGGTTAGTAAGTCAATCACCCCTGAGCTAAGAAAGGCATTTTAATCTAGTAATTAAAATGTAGGCATCTGAGTTAAATAGACTTGGTTTTGAGTCCCAGTTCTATCTCTTATTATTGGGCAAGTCATTAAATGTTGTAAGGCTTAGTTTATTATTTCTTCAAAATTTGAATGAAAATTTGAATTCTCAGCCTGTTCTGAGAATTAAATGAGATCATGCATATGAAACACTCAGTCCAGGATCCAGCAGATAGAAAGCACTAGTAACTTATAGCTTCTTGAAAGAAGCAGCAGCAGATTGGAGGGAGGCAGTGGAGAGGGAGATGCACAAGAGGAGAAAGGCTTATGGGCACGAAGGACGTCATTCAGGAAGCCAGAGCTGTAATTTTAATCCAACACAGAGGGCCTCTCTAGATGGGAGCAAATAGGCTTAAATGGGTTTAGACTCGGTCATATCCGGAGGGACTGAAATGTGTGCAGGCTCAGCTGAAAGCAGCAGGAGACTTTCCTGCTAGGTGGGGTACAGAATCCAGGAGTGATACTAATAACCTGTACGTGGGACTCTAGGCATTTAGTCCAAGTTAGGGAGATTTTATATGGGAATAAAGATGGATGGAGAAGAGTGGAGAATAGGCAAGAGATGGAAATCCATGTGGAGACAGCTGCACTGCAAGTGATCTGATCTCAGTTGAGGCACTTCATTTTGAGTCTAGAAATTATAGAGGCCTCTAGTCTCTGGTAAGAATGATGGGAGCAAAGGAAGATCCAGGCTGACAAGAATTCAGGTACTATAAAGATTATACAGATAAAGACCTAGACAGGGATCTCCTTATTATAAATAAGAGGGTTGGTAATGAAAGAAGCTGGATTCATTAGGTAGAGGTTAGGAAAGATTGTGGCCGGGCGCTGTGGCTCACGCCTGTAATCCCAGGACTTTGGGAGGCTGAGGCGGATGGATCACAAGGTCAGGAGATCAAGACCATCTTGGCCAACATGGTGAAACCCCCTCTCTACTAAATGACAAAAAATTAGCTGGGCATGGTGGCACATGCCTGTAGTCCCAGCTACTTGGGAGGCTGAGGCAGGAGAATCACTTGCACCCGGGAGGCAGAGGTTGCAGTGAGCTGAGATCGTGCCACTGCACTCCAGCCTGGTGACAGAGCAAGACTCCATCTCAAAAAAAAAAAAAAAAAGATTGTGTCTGTTGAAGAAACTCAATAAATGCTTCCTAAATGGTGTCACATTAACAGTTTTAATTTCCCACCCATTAAGAGCAGGACTGTCCTGTGGTCTGAGGTGAGGCTGAGCTTATTAAAGGGGACAAAGTCTACTTTGTCTACTTAGTTACTCAGTTTAGTTTTCTTCTCTTTTTCTTTTTTCTTTTCTTTCTTTCTTTTTTTTTTTTTTTGAGACAGAGTCTTGCTCTGTCCCCCAGTCTGGAGGGCAGTGGTGTAATCTCAGCTCACTGCACTCTCAACCTGCCAGGCTCAAGCAATTCTGCCACCCAGCCTCCTGAGTAGCTGGGACTACAGGTGCACTCCACCATGCCAGGCTAACTTTTCTGTTTTTTGTGGAGACGGAGTTTTGCCATGTTACCCAGACTAATCTGGACCTCCTGGCCTTAAGTGATCCTATTGCCTTGGCCTCCCAAAGTGTGGGATTACAGGTGTGAGCCACAGTGCCCGGCCTGGTTACTCGGTTTTCTAGGAGAAGTGTCTTAGGGACTGATGTGGCTTCGACCTGTTACTTGGAAAAGGACAAGCCTGTCAGAAATACATATCTCTGTGGAAGAAATTACAGCATATGAGAAACAAAACCTCTGCCAAATATGCAAACTTTGCTTCAATACTTCACTTGATTTGAACAATGGAAGTGAAACTTATCTTGGACAAAATCAAGGGAACTTTACACCCTTGTCTTCCCTCTTTTCACATACTTTCCCATCTGCATTTGGTGGGGAAAGCCATCCGCCCGGACGAAGTCCTCAGACCTTCAGATTTACATCTTTAACACCTCCCTATGAACTGCATGATTTTCTGTCTTTTTCTGACCTGGAAAAAAAAAAAGATTTTCTTCTACAGGCCACATGGCAAAGTCTTTCTGGTTATCCGTTGGTCCTTAATATAACATGAAGGCAACTGTCAATTTTTTTTTATACTTTAAGTTCTGGGGTATGTGTGTAGAATGTGATGTTTGTTACATAGGTATACATGTGCCATGGTGGTTTGCTGCACCCATCAACCCGTCATCTACATTAGATATTTCTCCTAATGCTCTCCCTCCCTTTTCCCCCCACCCCCGACAGGTCCCGGTGTGTGACGTGCCCCTCTCTGGGCCCATGTGTTCTCACTGTTCAACACCCACTTGCGAGTGAGAACATGCGGTGTTTGGTTTTTGGTTCCTGTGTTAGTTTTCTGAGAATGATGGTTTCCAGCTTCATCCATGTCCCTGCAAAGAACATGAACTCATTCTTTTTTATGGCTGCATAGTATTCCATGGTGTATATGTGCCACATTTTCTTTATCCAGTCTGTCATCGATTGGCATTTGGGTTGGTTCCAAGTCTTTGCTATTGTGAACCGTGCTGCAATAAATATATGTGTACATGTGTCTTTATAGTAGAATGATTTATAATCCTTTGGGTATATACCCAGTAATGGGATTGCTGGGTCAAATGGTATTTCTTGTTCTAGATCCTTGAGGAATCACCACACTGTTTTCCACAATGACTGAACTAATTTACACTCCCACCAACAGTGTAAAAGCATTCCTATTTCTCCCCATCCTCTTCAGCATCTGTTATTTCCTGACTTTTTTTTTTTTTTTTTGAGATAGAGTCTTCCTCTGTCACCTAGGCTTGAGTACAATGGTTCGATCTTGGCTCACTGCAACCTCTGCCTCCCAGTTCAAGCGATTCTCCTGCCTCAGCCTCCTGAGTAGCGGAGATTACAGGCACTCACCATCAGGCCTGGCTAATTTTTGTATTTTTGGTAGAGATGGGATTTCACCATGTTGGCCAGGCTGATCTCAAACTCCTGACCTCGTGATCCACCCACCTTGGCCTCCCAAAGTGTTGGCATTACAGGCATGAGCCACCGCTCCCGGCCTGTTTCCTGACTTTTTAATGATCACCATTCTAACTGGCATGAGATGATATCTCATTGTCGTTTTGATTCATTTCTCTAATGACCAGAGATGATGAGCTTTTTTTCATATGTTTGTTGGCTGCATAAATGTCTTCTTTTGAAAAGTGTCTGTTTATATCCTTTGCCCACTTTTTGATGTTTGTTGTTGTTGTTGTTGTTTTCTAAATTTGTTTAAGTTCTTGGTAGATTCTGGATATTAGCTCTTTGTCAGACGGATAGATTGCAAAAACTTTCTTTCTGTAGGTTGCCTGTTCACTCTGATGATGGTTTATTTCGCTGTGCAGAAGCTCTTTAGTTTAATTAGATGCCATTTGTCAATTTTGGCTTTTGTTGCAGTTGCTTTTGGTGTTTTAGTCATGAAGTCTTTGCCCATGCCTATGTCCTGAATGGTATTGCTTAGGTTTTCTTCTAGGATTTTTTATGATTTTAGATCTTATGTTTAAGTCTTTAATCCATGGCAATTGTCAATTTTATTTATTCATTGTTTACTCTGTATTTTCTAAAGTTGCAAGGAAACAATAGTATTTATTTTTAAATGACTTTTGTTAAAATTATTTATTTATTTATGTAGGCCAATAGAGTTTATTAACCTATTGATCTCTGAGGAAAAAATGGATATAGTGACTTGATTATATTGTTATTTGAAATCTTTACTGAAGAAAAGTCACAAATTCTTCTATCTGAAGTTAAATATGAAGCTTCTACAAGTGACTGGATAACCTTGTTTATTTGTACCTGTTTAGTACATTTGTAATGCTACCAAGATTTTTTTAACAGAAATAACAACTCTATTTTGAAGAAATCTAAAATTTACATGGAGAAGCAAGAACTTTCCTATAATATTTTGTGATATCGAATTTAATTTCAGGAAGGTAATCCATTTGGAATTCATAGTCAAGAACAGAACAGGCCAGAAGCATATAGTACAGCTCAATTCTAACTTTCCAAATGTTAATTTTATGTTGTTTCTTCCTTTGATTTTTATTCTCTTTAAAATATTTTTCATTATAATTCACAATTCAGTAGATGCCTACTTATTATGCAGCACTAACATACTTTCAACTTTCATTTACACATTCTACAGATATGCATTAAACACCTACCATATGTGAATCACTGGGTGAAGAACTGCAAAGCAGTGAACCAGCCTGCTCTCAGTCCTAGCCAGAGCAATCAGACAAGAGAAAGAAATAAAGGGCACCCAAATCAGTAAAGAGGAAGTCAAACTTTCACTGTTTGCTGATAGTATGATCGTATACCTAGAATACTCTAAAGATGCCTCCAAAAATCTCCCAGAACTGATAAAATTCAGCAAAGTTTCAGGATACAAAATTAATATGCACAAATTAGTAGCTCAGTATCACTAATGATCAGGAAAATACAAATTAAAACTACAGTGTGATACCACCTTACTCCCACAAGAATGGCCATAAAAAAATAATAAATGTTGGTGTGGATGTGATGAAAAGGGAACACTTTTACAGTGCTGGTGGGAAAGTAAACGAGTACAACCACTATGGAAAAGTATGGCGATTCCTTAAAGAATTAAAAGTAGAACTACCATTTGACCCAGCAATCCCACTACTGTGTATCTATCCAGAGGAAAAGAAGTCATTATAGGACTCATTATAGGAAAAAAGGCTGCTCTCAGGCAGCCTTCGTTCTACCAAGTGAGCATTTGATAAGAAACTGTGATGCTCTAAGGTACAAGGAGGACTCAGGTGTCCCTAATTGTAGGGACCAGCCCCACAGGGTCGGTGGGTTTTTCTCCCCATGTGCGGAGACGAGAGGGTGTAGAAATAAAAACAAAAGACAAAGAGATAAGAGAAAAGGCAGCTGGGCCTGGGGGACCACTACCACCAAGTTGCGAAGACCGGTAGTGGCCCCGAATGTCTGGCTGCACTGTTATTTATTAGATACAAAGCAAAGGGGGCAGGATAAGGAGTGTGAGTCATCTCCAATGATAGGTAAGGTCACGTGGGTCACGTGTCCACTGGACAGGGGGCCCTTCTCTGCCTGGCAGCTGAGGCAGAGAGAGAGAGGAGACAAAGAGAAAGACAGCTTACGCCATTATTTCTGCATATCAGATACTTTTAGTACTTTCACTAATTTGCTACTGCTAACTAAAAGGCAGAGCCAGGTGTACAGGATGGAACATGAAGGCAGACTAGGAGCGTGACCACTGAAGCACAGCATCACAGGGAGATGGTTAGGCTTCCGTCTAACTGCGGGTGGGCCTGACCCTCCACAAGAGGTAGAGGAGTAGAGTCTTCTCTAAACTCCCCTGGGGAAAGGGAGACTCCCTTTCACTGCTAAGTAGCGGGTCTGCTAAGTAGCGGGTGTTTTCCCTTGACACTTACGCTACCGCTAGACCTCGGTCCGCCTGGCAACGGGCGTCTTCCCAGACGCTAGCGTCACCGCTAGACCAAGGAGCCCTCTAGTGGCCCTGTCTGGGCATAACAGAAGGCCCACACTTGTCTTCTGGTCACTTCTCACTGTGTCCCCTCAGCTCCTATCTCTGTATGGCCTGGTTTTTCCTAGTTTGTGATTATAGAGCGAGGATTATTATAATATTGGAATAAAGGGCAATTGCTACAAACTAATGATTAATGATATTCATATATAATCATATCTAAGACCTGTATCTGGTATAACTATTCTTGTTCTATATTTTATTATACTGGAACAGCTCATGCCCTCGGTCTTTTGCCTTGGCACCTGGGTGGCTTGCCACCCACACCTAATGCAGTCTTCAGGACAGGCACCCTAAAGGAAATGGCCTTCACACTGGGAAAATGGAGGATGAGCAAGAGATAGCAAAGCCAGTAGGGGTGGGGTTGGAGAAGACATCTCAGACAGACAGAACAGCATAGGCAGAGAACAGTCTAGAGCCTTACAGGACACGTTAGTTTCAAGCCTTTAACTTGGGGAAAAAGAGATGCTATTGAAAGTTTTCATCATGGGGGTGACACACAGGGCTGCTGCATGTTACCACACACATTACAACAAGCATGTTACAACACCTTATTGTACACATGATGAGAAGAGTACCTCATTTAAGTGAGTGCCACTCACATTGTGGACATCTGTTATTTATGTGTTTATTAGAGTGGTTTTCTGGTAGATGGAGATAAAATGGCTTGTTCTAACAAAATAAGTATCTTCTGACAATTTTTTGACAGATGGAAGTAAATTGTCTTGAGGAAAGGGCCTTTTAAAAATTTATACAAAGGCAGTGAATCTGGCTAGCAGCAGACTCTGGCTGTAACCGTTTGCATTTTAAAATACCCCTGTCATGAACATTTGGAGAGTAAATCAGGAGAAGGAGGTGGCTGTGGGATGCCATTTAGGAGGCTCTTGTGTTGTCTGTGTGAGGCATGATGGTGGTTTGGATTAGGATGGTGACATAAGGTGAAAGACAAGTAGACGTGAGAGATATTTAGTGAGGAAAATCAACAGGCCTTGACAGTTGAACAGATGTAGGTTGGAGACTCCTAGATTTCCGGCCCTTAATTTATCAATTTCACTTGTGATTTTAATAGAAATTAATCACCTAGCTCTCAGACTTCTAGCTACTCTCCCGACAAGCCCAGGGACTCCCTTAACAAGACCTGATTTCTTTATTCAAGGTTGAAATACATCTCTTGGTATTCTGCTTCAGTCAGCTTTGGCCTTTTTTGGCTGCCGAAAGAATCGAAAACTGTTATGCAGTCGGTGTCTGTTATAATCCTCAGTTTGCATTGGATCATCCTATTTTTTCATTTCTCCAGCTGCTGAATAGCTGAATTCCTTATGATTACACCCTCTCCCTCTCTAGTGCTCTCTAGAAGCTTAAGCTCCAGATTTTCCTTGGAAATTCATTTAGTTATTTCCTCTTCATTATAATACACTCTTCAATTCACCTCTTTTGAATTTTTCTTCTGTTCTCTGATGAGTTTATTGCTTTCTAACTTGGTCATGGCTGAAAATTTCGTTAACTTGCTGCTGTTTTCTGTATTTGTCACTAATAACAATGTTGGAAATTTGGTTTGACTCCCACCCTGAGGAGCTAGGCAGCGGGCATGCACACGCACACACACACACTCACACTCCAGTTCAAATGCTTTGCAATTGGAAACACCACTCCTCTTCAGGCCTTGTAAGAATTATTATGAGTGTTGATAGCAATTCAATTCTGATTCATTAAGTTTTACTAAAAAATAACCAACATCTCATGTACATTCAAAAGTGTTCCCTCTTTCATTAATTATATAATTGAGCAAAAAGTTATTTTATCTAAAATGTTTAAAGCCTGGCCATTTTACTATGCTTCTTTTTCGATAACTTAAACATACCAATTTCTCTATATAATTTTTAATCATTTGACTTTGAGGATTCTACTTTAATGGAAAATAGGAAAAATGGATGTCATAATACATTCTCAGGAGGGACTTATCAGCAAACAGAAACAATCTACAAATTTCATGGAGGAGTTTGATGGTGGTTACATTTGCCACAAGACATGGTGGTTTCCGATGCCCAAATGATGACCTGCCCTCAACCACTGCAGATTTAGTGTGTTCTTTGCTCCATTAGCGCAGGGACTATGGGAAAGACATTTCAATAAGATTAGAAAATAAAAAAAAACAGGGTGGGGCCTTTGGTTAACACATGGTTAAAAGACTATTCAAGGAGAAGATAACAGCGTAACTGAAGTATTTCAGGTAATCGAGATTTTAACTGCACACAACTCACCAGGGTGAACTCGCCCTTAGAAAATACTTTTCAGCTATGGGTGATTACGACTTTTCAGTTTTCTTCCTCTTATTTTCCTTGATGTCTACTTTCTATGCATACGGTCATTAAGGAATGCCAAAAGGTGATGTAAGAAAAGTAGAAGAAAATGACATTATTGTATGGCATTCTCTAAACAGAAATATGGGCAGTGGAGGAATAATTGTCTCATATAACTTTGGGATTATATGTAAATTTCTATTATAAATTGCTGCCTAACTTTCATTTATATAAATTTCTGCATTACTGTATTTTAACTACACAAATTAATATACTTTCAAAAGATTACTGAGTTCTGTTTCTCCTGTCAACATCCAAGATGTCGGGTATTTGTACAGTGGGGTCCTCTGCAATATTGGCTTGCAAGAAAAAGTTACATGTTAGAGCATTCCTAACAGTGCATCGAGAAATGACGCAAGGCAATATGCTAGCACACAAACATTGTCAATGTTTCCAACTCTAGTCAGGTACTGTAAGGTAAACAGCTCAACTGAAGACTATGATGGGGGTTTGTGCTATCAGATGTCAGAAAGATATTCTGTCGGAAGAAAAGAACAAACTTTTTTAAAGTAGCATCTCTCAATATTATTCTGAGTAAATGGTTCCAAGAAAGCAGAAACAAGTTTATTACATAGGAGCTTCAGGACTAGATGGAAATCCAGGCTCAGGGCTTGCAGGAAGAGGGCTAGAAGCCAGAGGCTCAGAACCCAGTTGAGAAGATGGAGCAGGAGGAGCCAAAGGAAGTCATCAAATGAAAGGACACAGTGGGAGTCAGAAAATACCAAAACCAATAGCCAGGTCTTTGGGAGGTTCAAGAGCAGTGATATACACAGAATCAAAGACCAGGTCTTAAGAGTCACAACCACTGAATGATATTTAAGAAAGAGATTTTAAAAGGTTCCTCGGGAAACTTTGTTGAGTGCCTGTGGTTGGGGTTCCACTAATGAGCTTCAAGTGTGTGTCACACACACACACACACACATTATTTTTCCTAAAAAAGGTTTCATAGCTTTCATTAGATTTTCAAAGGGTGTACCAACATCTCAAAGAATTAAACCCACAGTGTTGTAAAGGCCTTCCTAGAAGCTAAGGATACGTATGAATGGTATGTTGTAAACGCCTTCCTGGAAGCTAAGGATATGCATGAATGGTCATTAAATTATGATATCTGGGAGCAAATACATGTACCAAAGAAGACTGACAATCACACATTGATGAAGACCATCACCAGCCTCCATTTGAGGGAAATTTAACTGCCAAACAAATGTGTAACACTGATTTTTCTGTATGTGATGAAAATGTCTATTCTGCTCACAGTTAATCTCTACTTCTGGACACTCCTGCTTTCTATAGAAGGTGATTAAATTAGAAAAAATTATCTGAATGTTGAAAGAGAAATTGGGTATCATAAAATTAATTATTGAATGTTGCCAATACCACAAAAATACAAAAGATAATTCAAAGCTACTATGAACACCTTTATGTGCATAAACTAGGAAACCTAAAGGAGATGGATAAATTCCTGGAAATACACAACCCTCCTAGATTAACCAGGAAGAAACAGAAACTCTGAACAGACCAATAACAAGCAGTGAGATTGAAATAGTAATAAAAAAAATTACTAGGAGACGGAGGTTGCGGTGAGCCGAGATCACGCCACTGCACTCCAGCGTGGGCGGCAGAGTGAGACTCCATCTCAAAAAAAAAAAAAAAAACAAAATTGCCCCGGGGCCTGTTGGGGGCATGGGGGACAAGGGGAGGGGGAGCATTAGGACAAACACCTAATGCATGCCGGGCTTAAAACCTAGATGATGGGTTAATAGGTGCAGCAAACCACCATGGCACTTGTATACCTATGTAACAAACCTGCACATTCTGCACAGGTATCCCAGAACTTAAAATTAAAAAAAAAAAGTATTAGACATTAAAAAATAATTGCCAACATAAAGAAAGTCCAGGACCAGATGGATTCACAGCTGAATTCTATCAGACATCCAAGTAAGAACTGGTACCAATGCTATTAACACTATTCCACAAGATAGAGAAAGAGGAAATCCTCTCTAAATTATTCTATGAAGCCAATATCACCCTAATATCAAAACCAGGAAAGGACATAACAAGAAAAAAAGCTACAGACCAATATCCCTGAACATAGATGCAAACATTCTGACAAAATACTATCTAACGGAATCCAATAGCATATCAAAAAGATAATTCATGATTATGAAACCATGATCAAGTGGGTTTCATACCAGGGATGCAGGGGTGGTTTAACATACACAAGTCAATAAATGTCGGCCGGGTGCAGTGGCTCACGCCTGTAATCCCAGCACTTTGGGAGGCCAAGGTGGGCAGATCACGAGGTCAGGAGATCGAGACCATCCTGGCTAACACAGTGAAACCCCATCTCTATTAAAAATACAAAAAATTAGCTGGGCGTGATGGCAGGTGCCTGTAATCCCAGCTACTCAGGAGGCTGAGGCAGGAGAATGGCATGAACCTGGGAGGCGCAGCTTGCAGTGAGCCGAGATTGCGCCACTGCACTCCAGCCTGGGCGACAGAGCAAGACTCTGTCTCAAAAAAAGAAAAAAAAAGTCATACACCACATAAACAGAATTAAAAACAAAAATCATAAGATCATCTCAATAGATGCAGAGAAAGCATTTGACAAAACCCAGCATCCCTTTATGATTAAAACACTCAGCAAAAGAAGGGACATACTTTAATGTAATAAAAGTAATCTATGACAAACCCACTGCCAACATTATTCTGAATGGGGAAAAGCTGAAAGCATTCCCCCTGAGAACTAGAATAAGACAAGGATGCCCACTCTTACCTCTTCTATTCAACATGGTACTGAAAGTCCTAGCCAGAGAAATCAGACAAGAGAAAAAATAAAGTGCATCCAAATCAGTAAAGAGGAAGTCAAACCTTCACTGTTTGCTGATAGTACGGTCATATACCTAGAATACTATAAAGATGCCGCCAAAAATCTCCCAGAACTGATAGAAAAAAATTCAGCAAAGTTTCAGGATACAAAATTAATATGCACAAATTAGTAGCTCTGCTACACACCAACAGTGACCAAGCTGAGAATCAAATCAATAACTCAATCCTTTTTACAATAGCTGTAAAAAAAAATACTTAGGAATATACCTAACCAGGGAGATGAAAGATCTCTACAGAGAAAACTACAAAACATTGCTGAATGAACTCATAGACAAAACAAACAAGTGGAGACACATCCCATGCTCATGGATGGGTACAATCAATATTGTAAAAACGACCATCTGCCAAAAGCAATATACAAATTCAATGCAATTCCCATCAAAATACCACCATCATTCTTCACAGAACTAGAAAAAAAATCATAAATTTCATATGGAACCAAAAAAGAGCCTGCATATCCAAAGCAAGACTAAGCAAAGAGAATAAATCTGGTGACACTACAGTACCCGACTTCAAACTATACTATAAGGCCACAGACACCAAAACAGCATAGTACTGGTGTGAAAATAGGCACATAGACCAATGGAACACAATAGAGAACTCAGAAATAAAGCCAAATACTTACAGCCAACCAATTTTCAACAAAGCAAACAAAAACATAAAGTGAGGAAAGGACACCCTATTCAACAAATGGTGCTGGGATAATTGGCAAGCCACATGTGAAAGAATGAAATTGGATCCTCATCTCTCACCTTATACAAAAATTACTCAAGATGGATCAAAGACTTAAATCTAAGACGTGAAACCATAACAATTCTAGAAGATACCATTAGAAAAACCCTTTTAGACACTGACTTAGGCAAAGACTTTATGACCAAGAACCCAAAAGCAAATGAAACAAAAACAAAGATAAACAGATGGTACTTAATTAAACTAAAAGGCTTCTGCACAACAAAAGAAGCAATCAGCAGAGTAAACAGACAACCCACAAAGTGGGAGAAAATCTTTGCAATCTATATATTTGACAAAATACTAATATCCAGAATTTAGAAGGAACTCAAACAAATCAACAAGAAAAAAACAATCTCATCAAAAAGTGGGCTAAGGACACGAATAGACAATTCTCAAAAGCAGACATACAAATTGCCAACAAACATGAAAAAATGCTCAGTATTTTTTCCCCATGAAAAGGGAACACTTTCACACTGCTGGTAGGAATGTAAACGAGTACAACCACTACGGAAAAGTGTGGCGATTCCTTAAAGAATTAAAAGTAGAACTACCGTTTGACCCAGCAATCCCACTACTATGTATCTATCTGGAGGAAAAGAAGTCATTATAGGAAAAAAGATACTTGCACACACATGTTTATAGCAGCGCAATCCACAATTGCAAAAATATGGAACCAGCCTAAATGCCCATCAGTCAACGAGAGGATAAAGAAACTGTGGTATATATATACACCATGAAATACTACTCAGCCATAAAAAGGAACAAAATAATGGCATTCATAGTGACCTGTATGGAAATGGAGACCATTATTCTAAGCGAAGTAACTCAGGAATGGCAAACCAAACATCGTATGTTCTCACTAGTAAGTGGGAGCTAAGCTATGAGGATATAAAGGTATAAGAATGATACAGTGGGGCTGGGCGCGGTGGCTCATGCCTGTAATCCCAGCAGTTTGGGAGGCCAAGGCGGGCAGATCACCTGAGGTCAGGAGTTCGAGACCAGCCTGGCCAACATGGAGAAACCCAGTCTCTTCTAAAAATATAAACAGTAGCTGGGCATGGTCATGGGTGCCTGTAGTCCCAGCTACTCGGGAGGCTAAGGCAGAAGAATTGCTTGAAGCCAGGAGGCAGAGGTTGCAGTGAGCCAAGGTTGTGCCATTGCACTCCAGCCTGGGTGACAGGGAGACTGTCGCAAAAAAAAAAAAAAAAAAAAGAATGATACAGTGGACTTTGGGGACTCGGTTGGAGCTTGGGGAAGGGCGGGAGTGAGGCAAGGGATAAAAGACTACACACTGGGTACAGTGTACACTGCTTGTGTGATGGGTGCACCAAAATCTCAGAAATCACCACTGAAGAACTTTTGGTTGTTTTTTTTTTTTTGAGATGGAGTTTTGCTCTTGTCATCCAGGCTAGAGTGCAATGGTGCGATCTCGGCTCACCGCAACCTCTGCCTCCAGGGTTCACGCGATTCTCCTGCCTCAGCCTCCCAAGTAGCTGGGATTACAGGCATGTGCCACCACGCCAGGCTAATTTTGTATTTTTACTAGAGACAGGGTTTCCCCATGATGGCCAGGCTTGTCTCGAATTCCTGACCTCAGGTGATCCACCCGCCTCGGCCTCCCAAAGTGCTGCATTACAGGCATGAGCCACTACGCCTGGTCCACCACCAAAGAACTTAACCAAAGTACCACCTCTTCCCCAAAAACCTATTGAAATAAAAAATAAATAAAATTATTGCGTGTTAAATAAATACTTCTACAAACAAATAGAAGGCATTTTAGTCAGCTCAGTAAGAAATAAACACACAGACAAAAAACCAATGCTGCTGGCTGCCATCAAGTGACTACCTGAAATGTCTTATAGTGGCGAAGTAAATTTGCAAATTTCAATTATAGGGAGACATTTAATATCTGTATTTTACAGACTTAGCTCACATAATAACACTACTAAATGTCCCTTTCTATTAACATTTCAGTTAAATTTTCCTCCAAAGTGATATGTTCAAGTGGAGGTTTCAGCAAAATTGACACATTTGGCATATAAATTAATCATCAGGCCTAGTTATGCCAGTAGGTTTGTTTTTTAAATTGGGAAATTGGCACAATATATGTATAAGTTGTTGCCAAGACATGTATTATATATTTGTAATCATTGAATATTGCTCTAAATTATTAGTAGTGACTAATATCAGAAATAAATTTAATAGATTACCTTAATTAAATATAATGTATTTACAAAACAATAAGAAAAAAATTGCAGAGATATTTAGTTGCACCTGTTCAGTGATTAGTTTACCAAAAAAACTGAGATTTGTATATGCCAAGCTGTACATATAAATGTATTATGATGCTATGCTAATGGCTTAAGAGAGGGAATATTCTTTTAAAAAGTTTATTTTACATATATAACATAACTATACTGAATTGGAATTATATAGGGAAGATGGCAAAATATAAAACAATTTAGATTAAATTATCATCATTCAGAAGTTTCACGAGGTTATAGATAGAATATAGCCATGATTTAGGTTTGTTTATTCCCTATTTTTTCAGTGTTTCTCACTAAGATTTATTTAGAAATAAATGAAAATAACACTGAATAGATTTTTATTTAAAACCAGCAAAATTCTTTTATTATTACTTTTTTCTTAAGTTTTATTACATCAAAGTTTAAATGAAGGGAAAATTGAAGAAGAAAGAGAGATAATTGATATAAATAGCACAGAAGAGTAGAAAACAAGAAGACTGCTTTAGGCCACTAATTAAAAGAGACAAGACAATTTGCAGTGGTGTGGATTCAAGAATAAAGAGAAAAAGAATACAATAAATTATTCTTGATGGGAATTAAGACGGCTTTTAGTAGTAATTCTTCTATTAGAATGTAAGTATGACTCTAATTAAAATAATACCCACAGTTGTCAAGTAGAAATATGCCTGTAAAATTAGCATATTGACAAGACTCGTATTTTTTCCAAAATGTACCATTATTCTCCAACAGTCTAACACATTTAATGGTATTTGGAAACCTATTAGAAATGGTGTAAGTATTGCATTCCAAAGGCTATTTAAAACCTTTCCCAAGAGCATACAATTTCCATAAGACTAGATAAAAAACTTCTTATTTTTATGAATGCATTTTACCTCAATGTCAAGCAAAAGTAATACACTGTCTCATGCAACATTGTTAATTTTTCCAACTTAAATCAAAGAGGCTATAAGGTAGATAACTCAACTGAAGACTGTGATGGTGGTTTGTGCTATCAGATGTCAGAAAGATATTCTTGCAGGGAGAAAAGAACTAACATTCTAGAGTGGCAGCTTTCAATGTTATCTGTGTTATCTCCTCAAAAACCTCACAAAATCCCTGTGAGGTAGTTACTGTTACCATTTTACATACCAGGAAACTGAGTTTCAGAAAAAGGTTATGTAACATTTCCAAAACATGCCTGGCAAACTACAGAAACAACCAGCTATTCAATAATTGATTTTTAGCAAAATATTAAATTGTCAAATATCTAAACAATAACTTAAAGCTACTGCAGTAATAAATTTGAAAATAATTCAATAACATTTAAAAATTATATTTTACCCATTATATATGTAATAAAGATGATTAGAATAAATTTGAAAACAGTGAAAGAAAGAAAGAAAACCACAGTATTGATATGATTTAAAGAAAGCCTCTCAGTATTTTTGTGAGATCCTCTTTGGTGTTCTTTTTCTTTTCATTCTCTGTTGCTCTTTCTGTTCTTTTTGTTTTCTTAGTGTTAATATTTGTGGTTATAATATATTATATTTATATTTAATACAAATTTATATTTAATTCTGCTTCCAAGCTACTTTAAACCTATCATAAGTATATGATTAACTGATTCTAATAATTTATCAAGTAAATGTACCATAAATTATGTAACTCTTGAAGCATATTTAACATTTAATGGTCTCCCATGTTTTGCTATTATAAACAATACCAAGCTGAACAACTTGCACATAAAGTCTTTTAAACACTGTACTTTAGATAGATTTTTCAGAAGTTAAATCACTAAATATATTTAGAGCTTTTGATAAATTCAGTCAAATTCCTTTTTAAAAAGTTAAGCCAATTTATGCAAAAGAGATAAACATTCAAATGTTTATATTACCTTAGCCTGGGAGCAGCTCCTTGGCTGTAGCACCTGATGAAAGCCTTCTTCCTTGGCAATACTCAACATATCAGTACTCATCATATTGGTACTCATCATATCAGTACTTATCATATCAGTACTCATCGTATCAGTACTCATCACATCAGTACTGATCGTACCAGTACTCATTGTATCAGTACTCATCACATCAATACTCATCACATCAGTACTCATCGTATCAGTATTCATCATATCAGTACTCATTTTATCAGTACTCATCGTATCAGTACTCATCACATCAGTACTCATCATATCAGTACTCATCATATCAGTGATTGGCTTTCTGTGCAGTGAGCAGCAGGACCTAGATGGAACCCCTGGTGTTTCAGCAACACCAATAGTCCATCTCTGTCAGCAGGAAGAATTTAGAGGAATGCAGAAAAATTATGCTTTTGTACATGTTCAAACTTACCAATGAAAACAAAAATAGCCAGGGTTGGTTATCTTATAATTAATCTTTTCTTTCTTTTAAGTCTGAACTTTGGCCAACTGCAGACAGGGAAAATGAGTCTATGATTGCTGTATCATCCCTCAAGCAAGGCAGCTAAGGATCCTTACTCCAACAGACAAGCTTTAGAGAGGGGATCCATCAGCACAGATGCAAATAAAGATCAGTGATCAACAGAGACTATTAGGACGATGGAGGAAAATGAGATCTGGACAAATAGATATTGTAAATAGCTTATTTTTGCTAAGGATCAGATGACAGTTAACACCAGAACAGAACAATGCTTATAATAATTCTCAACTAGCATAGATTTTTGAGAAAAAAACACATTCAGCATATTCATGTACTGTTGCAGAAAGATTCCTGAACAGGGTAGACACTAATGACATTTGCTGTTAAAACTGTTCCCCACAATATGCACACAAGAATCCCAGAATGGTACATGAATGAAGCCCATTCTTTCTTTTCTTCTTCTCCTTTAAAAAATTATGGTGAAATATACATAACATAAAATGTACTATTTTAACCATTTATAGATGTACTATTTACTGGCATGACCCATTGTTTCTTGAGTATGCTAGGGTGACATCATGTTTTTAAAAGGTACACATAAGTTCCTATAAGAAAAGAGATGAGAGCCATTATTTCTGCTCAGGGAGATCAAGGAAAGCTCCTGAGATGCTATGACATCCAAATTGGGTCTTACAGAAGAAGTAGGCGTTTCTAGACAGATAAGAGAAAATGACACTTCACATAGACAGAAGCCCCTGAGCAGTGCCAGAATCATTAAAGTGCAGGACCTGCATTTTGAGGGGCAGTGAGTAATTGGTCTGAGTAGAGCTTAGACTGATATTGAATTATTAATAATAGTGAAATGAATTTCACTTAAAATTTTTATTTTTTGAGGCTCTAGCCTGTGAGACAAGAGATGCAGAATCTATTTCTTACTTCATCCTCTTGCCCTCTCCTGAACCCATAGCCACATGTACCTTATGAGGGGAGGTGGCCTTAATCAGTGGCAAGCATTTTCTGTGACAGGTAGTACCTGTCTTCCGCTTCACACACCATATGGTCTTGGTCTTTGTTGCAGCTGCTCAACTCTGCTGCTGTAGTGTGAAAGCTGTCACAGACAACCTGTAGAAAAATGGGCAAGGGGAGATGTCACCTGAGGGGTGCACTTTACCAACCCTAGGACTAGATCATCTCTAAGATAACCTCCTGCATTCGTATTTTAGAACTCTAGCATTCTTTTTTTTTTTTTTTTCAGATGGAGTCTCGCTCTGTCGCCCAGGCTGGAGTGCAGTGGCAGGATCTCACCTCACTGCAAGCTCCACCTCCTGGGTTCATGCCATTCTCCTGCCTCAGCCTCCCAAGTAGCTGGGACTACAGGCTCCTGCCACCACGCCTGTCTAATTTTTTGTATTTTTAGTAGGGACGGGGTTTCACCATGTTAGCCAGGATGGTCTTGATCTCCTGACCTCGTGATCCGCCTGCCTCGGCCTCCCAAAGTGCGGGGATTACAGGTGTGAGCCACCATGCCCGCCCTAGATCTCTGATTCTATTTTCCAAATTGTGTTGTTTCACATCAGCTTGATTACAAAGAAGAATATTTTTGGATGAGGGGATTTTAAAAATTTACATTCTATAGCTCTTTTTCTTGCAAAGCAGTAACTAAGTGTCTTCCCTTAGTCTCTGCAAACAATCGACATGGACACTCAGTTTCTACGTTGAAGGATATGAATTCTAGATTCTTCTCTAAGAAGTCAGAACGGGAATCACAAAGCAGCTAAAGCTAATGCTCTGTGGAGGAATATGGCTAACCTTACTCTGGGCAAATCTAGGTAATGTGAAATATAAATTAATAATAGTTTACCCTTGACTGTAACTACAGGGATTGTTTTAATGGTAGATGTGTTCTCAGTTATTTTGGTTTTGTGTGGCTCAATAGCAAGGGAATGTAACTCTCTGGTGTGCGATTCCATTTAGTGTCCATATTAAGTCAAACTTAAGCATGTGTTTGAATAATGCATAACTAATGAGAATTATCAAGAAAAATAAGATTATTAATATTTCTAGTCCAGTAGGAACTAAAGCCAGCCTGGAAGTGGAATGAAGACAATGAGCCCAGTTCTTATCCTGCAGAATCCTGTGGAGGCATAAACTAATTAAACAGTTTTGCTTTAATAATCTTTGTGTGTCTTTCTACAGGGTGAACTCTCAGATTGAATAGTTGCATAGAAGCAGTTGGGAAATGGAAGAAACTTCTCAATTGATGAAAAACTGTGAGATATCAGTTAGCATTGTCAATCAAGGAAAATTTCTAAGGAAAGTCTGAATTATTTTAGGAGATTTATCTGCCAAAGTTAAGGACATGTACCTGGGAGACAGGTCTATGCTTTTCTTCAAAGAGGATTTTGAGGGCTCCAATATTTAAAAGGGGAAGGGTGGGATATTAAGAAATACACAATTCTTATGTGAGAGGGCGGCAGGGGAAAATAGCCATTCATGCCTTTGCCTGGTTCAGTGAATCTGCTTTTTTTCTTTTTTTTCTAATTGAGATGGAGTCTTCCTCTGTCTCTGTCACCAGGCTGGAGTGCAGTGGCGCGATCTTGGCTCACTGCAACCTCCACCTCCTGGGTTCAAGCTATTCTCCTGCCTCAGTCTCCTGAGTAGCTGGAATCACAGGCATGCGCCACCACACCTGGCTAATTTTTGTGTTTTTAGTAGAGATGAGGTTTCACCATGTTGGCCAGGATGATCTCCATCTCTTGGCCTCGTGATTTTCCCTGCTTGGCCTCCCAAAGCGCTGGGATTACAGGCGCACCGTGCTCAGCTGAATCTGTATTGTTCTATAAGATAATGTAGACAATAGGACAGAGGAAACAAACAGATATGCATTTGTCTCTGCTGGACAGAGGGACGACTGAGTTCCGTGATATGTCCCCGCACCTGTGAAAACGAGCTATCGATTTACATTGCCCTGGTGAATTTTAACAGAAATGTTTAGATCTCGGGACCACAAGGAATTTCCTTAAGGGCAAAATGCGAGGGAAGTATGTAGCTTTTGATCTTTGTAGCCATCTTTTAGGAACCAAAATGGGAGGCAGGTTTGCAGGACCCAGTTTTCACCTTGACTTTTCCCTTTAGCTTAGTGAGTTTGGGGTGCTGAGTATTGACAAAGAGTCAAACTCTGTAAAATATTTGAAGAGATTTATTCTGAGCCAAATTCAAGTGGCCATGGCCCATGACACCGCCATCAGGAGGTTCTGAGAACGTGTGGACAAGGTGGTCAGGGCCAGCTTGGCTTTCTACACTTCAGGGAGGCACGGGGCTTCCATCAGATACATTTAGGAAATGCATTGGTTTGGTCCAGAAAGGTGCGACAACTTGAAGCGGGGACTTCCAGCTTATAGGTAGAGTAAAACATTTTCTGGTTGACAGTTGGTTGAGTTTATCTAAAGACCTGGGATCAATAGAAAGGAATGTCTGGGTTAAGATAAAGGCTTGTGGAGACCAAAGTTCTTATTTGCAGAGAAAGCCTTCAGGTAGCAGGCTTCAGAGAGAATAGGTTGCAAAACGTTTCTTATCAGACATCAGAATTGAAGTCTGTGTTGCTGTTAGTGCTGGAGAGGTAGAATGAGGCATGTGTGACCGGAATCCCCATCATGGCCTGAACCAGTCCAGGTTAAATTTCAAGAGTGCCCTGGCTGACAAGGAAGTCCATTCAGATGGTTGGGACGGCCTTAGATTTTATTTTTGGTTTACTTGAGATTAATTTTTCTTTCACAATTACAAAACAAAGAACACTTTTTAAAAAAATGTCATTTTTAGAGCTAGTTTCTCAAGCCTGTAAAGGTATATTATAAGATACATTAATCTCAGTTTACCTACTAAGAGTGTTTTCAGGAAAAATGCAGTTTTTTTGTTAGCTTGTTTTTTGATTTTTATTTTTTGGGAGGACGGAGTGTTGCTCTGTCACCCAGGCTGGAGTGCAATGATGCAATCTCAGCTCACTGCAACCTCCACCTCCCAGGTTCAAGCGATTCTCTTGCCTCAGCCTCCCGAGTAACTGGGATTACAGGTGCCCGCCATTACCCCCTGGCAATTTTTTTTATTTTTAGTAGAGATGGGGTTTCACCATGTTGGCCAGGCTGGTCTCGAACTCCTGACCTCAAGTGATCTGCCCATCTCAGCTTCCCAAAGTCCTAGGATTACAGGTGTAAGCCATCACGCCTGGCAAGTAATGTTTGTAAATCAACAATTAAAACACATTTTTCGATTTTAGTTTATGTCTCTCTTCATTCCGTCCTTTGTAAGGAAAAAGTCAGTGTATGGAGACAAGTTCAGGGTTGGAACTGAGAGTCAGGGTGTCCTGAGAGCCAGTCTAGAGAGCAGCAGCATGGCTTCTCCTTCTGTCAGAAATGGAGCTGGCCCTGGGTACTTGAGCTCCGCACTGGAGACTGCATTCACCTCTGTCCCTCACAATGAGATGACATCATGCAATAAAGTTCTCTGCTGTGAACTTCACCTCACAGTCTCACCTTAATAAGTAATGTACGCCAGGCCCACACTTCTGATACTTGGAAACACTGATGGCTGAGCAACCTTAGAATCCCGGGTTTAAGTTGGGGAAGCATCCGTGAGCAGCTAGGGCCTCTGGCGGACTTCCTGGGGCAGAGCTGCCCCATGGGCCTGAGCTGGTTAGAACAAAAGTCAGCAAACTTTTCTTGTTAAGGGTCAGAGGGTACATATCAGCCTTTGTGGGCCATTCAGTATTGCTCACAACTCCTCTTATCTGCCCTTGTGAGGCAAAAGCAACCATAGACAATATGTAAATGCATGAGTGTGGTTGTATTCCAATAAAACTTTATTGGTGAACACAGAAATTTGAATTTCATATCATTTCCATGTGTTACAAAGCAGCCTTGTTTTTTTTCCCCCAAAATTTAAAAAATAGAAAAGCCTTTTTTTGTTTGTTTGTTTGAGACGGAGTCTCTCACTCTTGTCGCCTAGGCTGGAGTGCAGTGGCGAGATCTTGGCTCACGCAACCTCTGTCTCCCAGGTTCAAGCAATTCTCCTGCCTCAGCCTCCCAAGTAGCTGGGATTACAGGCATGAGCCACTGCACCCAGCCACAAAAGTCATTTTTAGCTTGCAGGTTATACAGGTCATACTTGGCTCATGGTCTGTAGTTTACCAAATTTTGGGTTACACAATTTTGTGGGAGAGAAATAAACTTCTGTTTTTTAAAAATAATTCTGAGGTCTCTTGGTAATTAGAGGAGCTTAGCCTTAACTCTAAATTTTAGACGGTCTCTGCCATTTGTATTAGAATCCATTCATTCGGATACTTCTCCTTTATTGACACTAGGGCGTGGAGGGAGGATGAGCTTCTCATGTTTTTCTCCTTTGCTTCCCTCTTGCACACCTTTCCTTAACTACTTTGATTCCTTGCACGGAGATGGACTTGCCAAGACATTTTTAAGAGCATGCTAGGGACACCTCAAGGTGTTTTTATAACCATTTCAATGAGTTAGAACTTTTTCTTTTTAGAAGAAAAATATAAGGATTATTTCTTCATCATAAGTTACCTATGAATAATTTACTTACTACCCATCATTATGGATGGAATTGTTCCCCTAGAATTTGTATTATTGAAGTCCTAACCCCCAATGAGACATATTTGGAGATAAAGCATTTAAGGAGGTAATTTAGATTAAATGAGCTCATAGTGTGGAGACCTAATTTGCTAGAACTGATGTCCTCATAGGAAGAGAAAGAGAGGCTGGGCATGGTGGTTCAAGCCTGTAATCCCAGCACTTTGGGAGGCCAAGGCAGGAGGATTGCTTGAGCCCAGGAATTTGAGACCAGCCTTGGCAGCAAGGCAAAACTTGGTCTCTACAAAAAATGCAAAAAATTAGCCAGGCGTGGTGGCACACGCTTGTAGTCCAAACTACTAAGGAAGCTGAGGTGGTAGGATCACTTGAGCCCAGGAGGTCAAGGTTTCCGTGAACCAAGATGGCACCACTGCACTGCAGCCTGGGGGACAGAATGAGACACTGCCTGAAAAAAAAAGAGGAGGCACCAGAGACCTCTCTCTCTTTGCACTCACAGGGGAAAGGTCATTTGGGGACACAGCTAGGAGGGAGCCATCTCCATGTCAGGAAGAGGGCCCTCACCAAGAACCCAAGTATGCTGGCACCCGGATGGTGGGTCTTCCCCGCCTTCAGAACCGTGAGAAATGAGAAAATAGCTTTCTGTTGTCTAAGTCACGAGACTGTGATACTTTGTTTTGGCAGCCTGAGCAGACTAATATATTCCATATATGGGGGTGATAATAGTTTGCTAGTCAGCCTTTTTTGGCACCCTTTACCTTATCCTTAAGCCCACTAGTCAAATAGTGTTAACAGTTTTCTATATATTCTTTCTTTGGATAAAAAGAAAACTTCATGAGCATTTTTGACTTACATACCTCATTGATCAGCTTGGACTCTCAAAATAAACTTTGAAAACAAACAAAAAGGAAACAGCAGTTTTGAAAGTTAGGCTTTTAAAAATCTGCAAGAGCCAAGCACTTGAGGGAAAATAGACTTTTCTGAATTCCAGGTTTAAATAGCAAGAGCCAGAATTTATGTTTTGAATACCAAGTCTGGGTGTATGTCAGAGACTATGGAAGGATAGAGGCTATGAACTAAGGAGAGGTTTCCATGACAGAGCAAAGAAAATAGGAGGATTTCCTGGAATAGGAGAAGGAGCTTGGGGATTGGACGTGGGTCTGGGTAGCGGAGGTTTTCCATAGGCCCTCAGAGAATATTTTAGACACAAGAGGCAAAATGCATGACAGGAAGTGCTGCCTTTTGGGGAAGATGTGACTAAGCTCTCAGTAGCAATGGTGGAACAGAGCACACGTGGAAAGATGCTGACATCAGCAGCAGATTCACTGGTATTAAAGGAGGAGCTCCTGGCTGGGCGCGGTGGCTCACGCTTGTCATCCCAGCACTTTGGGAGGCCGAGGCGGGCGGATCACGAGGTCAGGAGATCGAGACCATCCTGGCTAACAGGGTGAAACCCCATCTCTACTAAAAATACAAAAAATTAGCCAGGCGTGGTGGCGGGTGCCTGTAGTCCCAGCTACTAGGGAGGCTAAGGCAGGAGAATGGCGCGAACCTGGGAGGCAGAGCTTGCAGTGAGCCGAGATCACGCCACTGCACTCCAGCCTGGGAGACAGAGTGAGATTCAATCTGAAAAAAAAAAAAAAAAAAAGAAAGAAAGAAAAGGAGGAGCTCCTAAGCCCAGTAAGACTAGACATCTCTGGGAAAGCCAGCCAAAACTGATGGCCAGGGGCCTCTTTCCCAATATGTGTGTGTTTTTATAATCCTTTTGCCCTCAGACTAAGTCTAAGGGAGGAGGGGTGTATCTTTAAGAGTGAGAATCAGTTCAGATATAAGTTTAAATTTTTCATTGAGAGAAACCAAAATATTACATTTAAGTGTCTACGTAAGCATCTAAATTTTAGAGCAGGGTGACTGCATTACCTTGAAGTAGTAAAGCTTCAGGTCAATCCACATGAGCAGACGCTACCCTGTGTAGAATCAGAGGAAACTGAGCTCAATTTTGGAAAAATTAAAATGCTATGTCTGCATAACTAAATTGTGATTATAACGTTGACCCAGCTGCAGGGATTGGCTAATATCTATAATAAAATGAAACAAAACGATTGCTGCAGGTATTTATCTAAACTACTTCATGAAACAGTTCCAATAAACTTGTCAACAGCATGTATTCATTATAGTAACTCAGATGTGCTACAAGTTTCTGAAATTCTTTCTGAATCATAAAAAAGCCATATTATGTTCTTGGTATGTATATATATTTTGTTCATGGTATATATACCATATGCTATGGTAAGTGAATATTTGTGTACTATAATCATTGTAAATTGGTAATACACATATCCTGTTAGGCAGGACATTTGGCTACATGTAATGTTCTATTTCCCAACAACTCCACTAACAGAATTATTTTGATAGAACCCCCTTAACATTTTTAATAATATAATGTTTCTTTTTCTCATAGGGATATTCAGTTTAACAGGCTCATTGATCAATTTTGATCATTCCACTTTTCTGTTCTAACACTTTCAGGGGCTATCACTGCCCATGAATTTTATGAATTCCTGGCCCATGCATATTGGACTCGCTAAGACATGGCTCCAATGATCATTCAAAATTCCAGATGGGCTAATTATTGTTCCCTGATAACCCTATACATCCCGATTTGTTATTTTCCTCCTACTTTCTCCTTGGCATGCCTTCTCCAACCTTTTTAGCCTTCTCCCAACCCCCCTTGCCATTCATTTCATCCATCTCAAATGTACCCTTTCCCCAAAGGATGCTCTGATCTAGCTTTTTGAATATGCTCATTTCAATATCCCATAACCCCCATTTTGGACTTCTCTTGAGACTTATCCTGTTCTGTTTATATTATATTTATTGTGACATTTTCTTATCTGTACCCCATATGGTATTCTTTTTGTAGTAATGACTATGTCTTATTTTTTAAAAATCTCTCCCCTCATATTACTGTATTGAGCATAGTCTATTCTCGGTCAATATATTTTTTAAAAAAATAACAGAACAATAAAGTTTAAGCTGCTACAATGTCTTCAATTTGGAAATCTGTGTTTGCTCCATGAAAGAGCACTTTAAAGAAAAGACGTGCATGAATTTGCATGTGATTAATCGTATTCACTCTGCTTTCAAATCTCCTTCTAGGCAAGAAAAAAGAATAGTGAAGTGTGGAAGTTTGAGGGCTGCCCAAAGATATAGAAAATGAGGGAGAGTGATTACAGAGGAACTTTCCAGGCATAGAAGGGCCCAGGATGGGGGAGCTCCTGCTGATGGCTGAGACTATGAGGACAGCCTGGAGAGCAGGAGGGAGAGCATGAACAGGAACAGAGTTTAAGATATAGAGGACAACTCAGAGCTACAGCCCCAGCCCTGGTGAAAATAGAGGGAGAAAAGAAAAAGACACGTATCTTAAAGATACAGTGTGAAAATACTGTGTGTGAAGTCAGTAGGAGAAATTGTATGACAAGCAAGGAGTGTGTGATTAGTTTACCTGATAGAGTTGAGATTGGACACTGAGCTAGGTTGGATGTATGGTGGGAATAGTTCTGATTTTTAAACGTACACTGCAAGTCATCTGGCTGTAAAGCAGGTTGCTATGCCGAGTTCCACGCACGTAGCCAGTTGTCAGGTTTCATATATGCCTATAATGGGTTCCCACTTCCTCATCTGTGAGAGAGCTGATCAATGGGTAAATTGGTCCAAGAAACTAACATCATTTGGATACAGAAATCACACAAGGCACTGAACCAGAAGGAGCTGCTCCAGATGTGAAGCGGGCTGCTAGGAAATCTGATGCCTAGCGGTGCCACTGTCACAGGCCGTTTGTTGCTCCAGAAAAAGGCCAAAATCCTGGGAGATTCTTTTAGATACAGCAACTGCCTGGGATAGAATTGAGGCTCCACAAAAGTGTTCTTCATGTGGGAACTACAAGGTCATCCGCGGACAGAGCCTTCCAGGAAACCCGCGTACATCAGGCCCCTCCCGCTGGAGGTGAATCCTCACTCCCCACACCCCCCGCTGCTCCCCTTTATCCTGGACACAGAGGGTTGCCCTCAGGCTTCTCCCCAGCTCTCCCTGCTCACCCCATGCTTAACAGTGAATTAAACATGTATGCAAATGTATTTTGCAGATTGTACATTAAATTTTAAAATGCAAGATTTTTTTTTAAAATCAACTTTCTGGCTAATGGGACCCAGCATATTTTCACTAAGATTATCAGTAACAGGGTCTTCATCTTTTCTTGACAAATAGTTTGGACAGTTGTGATAATTTTCTCATCCTCCAAGCTTTTATTGGAAGCGACCTCCTTGCCTCACCTCCGCGTTTTCTTTTTTCCACTCTGGACCTTGTTTCCATTCCACATTTTCTTTCTTCTTTGTTTTTTTTTTTATTTGAGACGGAGTCTCGCTCTGTCTCCCAGGCTGGAGTGCAGGGGCGTGACCTCGGCTCACTGCAAGCTCCGCCTCCCGGGTTCCCGCCATTCTCCTGCCTCAGCCTCCCGAGTAGCTGGGACCACAGGCGCCGCCACCACGCCCGGATAATTTTTGTATTTTTAGTAGAGACGGGGTTTCACCGTGTTAGCCAGGGTGGTCTCGATCTCCTGACCTCGTGATCCGCCCGTCTCGGCCTCCCAAAGTGCTGGGATTACAGGCGTGAGCCACCGCGCCCGGCCCCCCAATTCCACACTTTGCAATCGCTGAGACATTTTCCTCTGCGCCCCAGTGTTTAGCCCCCAACCCCACCTACTTCTACTGTCCTTGTACTTCAGCTTCACCGGAGCTTTCCTTCGTTTAACAGGTATTTTAACTCAAGTCATGCCCCTTCTGCCTTAAAAAACAGAACTTGGCCAAACAAAATTGGATCCAGGAAAGGCGTGGCCGCGGCTGGAGAAGGATTGTGTCTCTTACCTCAACTAAGGCAGAAGGTGTTTCTCATTTGCTTTTCTACCATTCCTTCAAACTCATTCTATTACGTTCCCTTTTCCTGCCATGACAGGCGTCCTAGTTGTCCCCTTAGGAGTTCTCTGGTGTCCTGTATGGGACCCCCAACAAAGGCCATTTCTCTTCCATACAAACCCTTGGTAATCCTCAGTTCCTGCTCGAAAGGCTGCCTGTGCCAGCAGCCGGCCGTGCGGAGCGGGGTCCCTGCAGGGCGACTGGAGCTCAGCGCGCAGCACCCGCGTGAGGCGTGGGGGCCTCGCCCCGCCGGGGAGGGCGGTCCTGCTCCCTGGCTCCGGCTTTTGCCGCCCACCTTTCCTCCCTGCTGTCGGGACGCAGCACTAGCGGCCGCTTCACCCAAGCCCCGAAACTCTGGAGAATGCAGCTGACGCTGTCCATGAGTGTATGGAGGAGTCCGCAAGTTTCTGCAGCTCAGCACCCAAGCCTGGAGTGAGCTTTAAACCTGCTCTGATGCAAACAACCCCAGCTCCAACAGAAGCATATATGTGACTTGAATTTGTGGGGAGCAGGGGCAGTCGTTGAAGCTGCCGCAGAATTATTACTCTTGGGAATTCCAGTCCAGGAACGCTCTCTTTCGATGGACCTTCTCTCAGAAATTCTTCCTAGTCCTCTCCTTCATGGCTTGAAGGTAGATGATTTGGATTGATAGAGACTTCTGGGCTTCCTCTTGCTGAGTCTTGCTCAGAGGAAGGGGTTATTTATCTTCTACGTGGTCATCAACTGACAGGACCTCAGTCAAAACATTGAAGCAAAAGAAAAAAGTCTCACTGGACATTCTTTTACATGTGCTTCCATGGCATTGTGAACATATGAACATAGCAATGATCAAAGCGGTAGTTTTGCATTTATTGTGGCCATCATTTGGCTAGTGTCTGTCTTCTCCAGTGTACTGGAACTCCATGAAGGTCGGGGCCGTCTTTGTTTTGCTCACTATTTTATTCCTAAGGTCTTACGCAAGGTCTAATCTGAGGCATTTTTAAATTAATGATCAAATAGGCCGGGCGCGGGGGCTCACGCCTGTAATCCCAGCACTTTGGGAGGCCAAGGCAGGCAGATCACGAGGTCAGGAGATGGAGACCATCCTGGCTAACACGGTGAAACCCCGTCTCTACTAAAAAAATACAAAAAAATTAGCCGGGTGTGGTGGCGGCGCCTGTGGTCCCAGCTACTCGGGAGGCTGAGGCAGGAGAAGGGCGGGAACCCGGGAGGCGGAGCTTGCAGTGAGTCGAGATCGCGCCACCGCACTCCAGCCTGGGCGACAGAGCCAGACTCCGTCTCAAAAAAAAAAAAAAAAAGAAATTCTTGTATACTGCATGTAAGTATGGATTCTTTTTTTATGAACTAAAAGGCAAACATTGGATAGCCTATTAACTCATAATTTTAAACTCTTCTTAGTGGTCATTTTTGTTTTGTTTTTAATTTTTTTTCTTTTTTTCAGAAACTGATGAATGCTAATTAGTGGTCATTATTGAGGAATAAGTAAAATATACATTTAATTACTCATTCATTCACTCAGCAAAATCAATGCTCACTTACTACTCAGGTACTGGGATTATGGAGATAATAAAACGGCTGATTCCTTTCAACCATGTACCACGGAGTGAATAAAATGGACACCCAAATACAATAAAATGTGAAGATCTATTAGGACAAAGCTGTGTGTTTGCGAGAAACATTTTCTGGATGCTTACGATATTCAGCCCCTTTGTGCACACATAATTTCTTATTTGATTTTTCACAACTGTCCTCTGAGTTATGCTTTATTCTCTTTTTCTTTTCCCAATGAAAAAAACTGAGGCTCAGTGAATTTTCACCTCTTGAGAAAATTAGTCCATTGTTCAGGCGTAAGTCTATCTGATTTCAAAGCAAACACTTTTTTGTTGATGGCACATTACTAAGAACTGCAGTTTTAACTCTGTGGGTAGAGAGCAGCACAAAACTAATTAAGGTGAGTAAGTGAGAACACTAACACTAATCATAATAACTGCATCTATTATTTATTGAGCAACTGTGCTGTGCCAAGCATCACGTTAGCTCCTTTACAAAAATAAACCAATCTTACCCTAAAACAACTCTAAAGTATTGGCCTTATCATTCTCATTTTGTGTAATGGGACATCGAGGCTCCTCACATTTCAATAACTTGCTCTAAGTCATCCAGGCAGTAAGAGACAGAGCTAGGATTTGAAATCAGTTGTGATGATGATAAATCTATGCTCTTAACAATTTTTTAAAAATGGCTCTTCTGAGATTATTTGGCATTAACATGGGCCAGATGAATACAGTGTGTTTGATGGCAAGTAGAAAATAGCCTTCAGGAAGTTTAAACCAGGCTGCACTTCAATGCTGAAGTTTAAAAACTTGTTTTGTTTCTGGCTCCCTATGTACTCCTGAGCTTTCAGTGCCCCTGAAGAGGTATTTTCTATCTTATATTTTGTCAGGATAATTCAGACAATATTTACCACAAATCAACTGGTGTAGAAAAATCCAACAGCTCCCTTTGGGAAACAATGGAACATTGGTTAGCATAACTATTACCAGCAAGGACCTCAAAGGCCTCTCATGTTCTTGTTCCTTCAACCAAAATTCATTCATCCATGGGCCAATCTGCTCCTAAATTTGTAAACAACTGTCCAGTAATTAACTCACTAAAATGAATCATATTCTCAAGCAATTGCATGCAGTTTCACAAATGCTCTTATCATCATATGCCCATCTCTGTGATATCTATGAGCTGTTAAGGCAGTGAAAGTGGAGAAGAACATTTTTCATAAATGTACACATGGTGACTTACAATTCAAGGTTCTAATCACTGCTTGAGCTCTTAAAACATCGATTTGTCTTTCTAATTTAGATTGTGTGTCTCCTGAGCCCTGAGCACATATTCTTTATGCCTGGTACAGTGCCAGATCCATCAGTGTTACACAAATAATTAATCTTCATAATGATAGCTTGCAGAGGTAGACCCACAATTACTGAAGGGCACCTTGACATCCCAGGGAAATCTGCTTTGAAAATATATGTGTGTGTGGCAGATACAACTGTATGTGAAGGCAAATCATTTCACTTTTTAGGTCCTCAGTTCCTAGTCAAGAAAGGAAATAGATGCTCAAATGTTGGACTAGAAATTCAGAAACTTAATCATCCATGGCCCTTTATATTTTAAACATTCTTTTAAGTTTAGACAATAACTTTATATTTCTAGGTTTCATTCACTTTCTTCCAAGGTTTGTAATACAGAATCTGACTAGATTCCAATATATATTTGACATATCTTTATGTTTCATCCCATTTTGGTAGATTGGATATTGCAGAGCAAATATTCTTTCTTATAAAATGGTACCACTGGCATAGTGTTCAGAGTAGCAAGAGTCCAGCACAGTTCTTTGTCCTTGTCTACTTCTATCTACTTACAGCACACATGGCACTCTTTTTTTTTTTTTTTGAGACGGTCTTGCCCAGCCCAGGCTGGAGTGCCGTGGCGCAATCTTGGCTCATTGCAACCCCTGCCTCCTGGGTTCAAGCGATTCTCCTGCCTCAGACTCCTGACTAGCTGGGATTACAGGCTCGCACCTCCACGCCTGGCTGATTTTTGTATTTTTAGTAGAGACGGGGTTTCAGCATGTTGGTCAGGATGGTCTCGAACTCCTGATCTCCTGATCCACCAGGCTCGGCCTCCCAAAGTGCTGGGATTAAAGGCGTGAGCCACCGTGGCCAGCCTCATGGCACTCTTTATACATCCAGAAGCCTCCAGTGGGAGGACGAGGGGCTTGGGATTCAAATCTGTCCACGACTGCGCATGAAGCACATAGAGTGCCCTTGTTTAATGAGGTTGCTCAAGTGTACAGTGGTGTACTGTGCAGTGAGCATGGGAGAAAACACTTAACATCCCCAAGCCCAATTCTGTCACCTACATCATAAAAGTACTATTAACTTCCAGCATTTAATGAGAATTAATGCATATAAGTTACTTGACAATAGAGTAACTGCTCAATCAAGGTTAATTTCCTTCTCTTCCCTTTCCCTCTGTCTTTGCACTCTTTCATTCTAGTAGCCTCTTTTCGTCAGTACATAATTCCATATTATTTAAAACAAACATTCATCAGCGGCTCATTTGTCATAACTCTGAAAGTGGTGAAATTAAAGTAGTTATGTGCATGGAAAGCCCACCTTTGAAGTATTTCTACCCGACCCGTGTATCCCACAATTAACTTACCGCTCTGTCTGAAGCCACCTCTGGGTGAAGGTATTAAATGTGCCTGTTGAAATACACATACCAGGAGTGGGGAAACCACTCTAAAGAAGTAGAGATGGTCTTTCTCCTTATAGCTACAATCAGTTGGGGAAGAAATGTTTTCAAGCTTCATACTTGATTCTGAGTTTTCTGACATAATCACAGCGAGATATACTTTCAGAGTGAGTCACCATTACTGAAAATGTGTCTTATCAATTAGTCGTGCTAGAGAGTGGAGAAAAAAAGAAAAGTAACGTTATAGAAATTCAAAATTAAAACAGCTTCTCTCTATATATTTTTCAAAATGTTCTTAAAGGATTTCAGTATGTCCCAAGGCAATGGGTTCATGCAATTCCATTCAGTCCATACCTGCATGTGCCTACCGTGAGTAAGGCTCTGAAACTGGTGTTCCATGCACAAGGCTAATTCAGTCTGAATAACACTGAAGGGGACAGAATTAAGAGAAGAATTTCTGGGCCACAGGGTTGAAAGCGTAAGGATGGCCTTGCAATGGGCAGCCTATTCAGCCAGGGCCAGCGTGAGGACACATACGACTCTAGAGGGCAGGTAGGAGCTGAAAGTGAGGACAGCCGAGGTCTCACCCTGAAGAGGAAGGGGGAATGGAAGGTCAACTCCACTAATTGAGAATATTATTCAGTCCAACCTCAATACAGATTTAACGTCAGTGTCACCCTTTCCTAGGAACAGGCAGCACGCTGTGGTGGAAGGGTCACAGACTCGGAAGAAAGCATATCTTTGATCCGTCCTAACTCAGTCTCTCCCAAGATACGCAGTCTTGTGCAATACCCTTAATCTGCCTGAGCATTAGTTTTCTTAGCTGCAAAATGGAGTTAATAATTCTTGATCTGTTTCACAAATATGTCATAAGAATAAAGAAATATGAACTAAAATGTTTTGACAATGATGGATTATCTAAATACCAACCATGCTTGTAGATGTTCTTAAAGTTCATATCAAAGGGGTTAGGAGAAATGATAAAGGATTATTCTAGGTTTGCTTTTTATTCAGATATTTATTCATGTGGTTGAACATCTTAAAGCCAAAGAAAGAGTAAGATGCTGGTGAAAACTTAGATATTATTTTCTGTATCACTGGATGCTAGAAATGATCATAGCAAAAAACTCTTTAATGAAACATGCTACCTGAACACTCCAGGAGGCAGATTAGCAGAGGAAAATGTCTTTGGCCTTTTCACCAGTGAAGCCTGGATCCTTTATGACTTGGCTTTCATCAATATTTTGTGCACTCAACAGAGATCCTCAAATATGTTTATTGAGAATTCACTGTGAAAACTGCACTCTCTTAGGCACTGTGTGAAAGGGAAAGAAAAGAAGGATGTGAGAAAGAGGGATGTTTATGCGCTTTCTAGAGCTTCTACTCAGCCTGGTATGATTCCAAGCAGACATTTACTGTGTTACACAGATGCTATATCAGGTTCTGGAAGAAATTTTCCTCCATAAAGATAACTTCCATCCTAATTGTGTTACCATGTCACTTAAATAGCTTCTATCAGGGTCATTTCTGCCAGTAACCCCCATGAGGAATCAAGGACTCTGTGATGTTAGTAAAGGCAAGATGTCAAGGAAGCTGCACCAACTTTCTTACAAGGAAGGGAAGAGAATATATATCTGTGCTTACCCAAAGACAAATATTTGAACTTCTTTTTCTGTTTTCGCATCAGTGATAGAATGCTGTGATATTTCCCTTCTCTTCCACTTTTGGCCACACCAGACAGGAGAAGGGAATTTAAGGAAATGTGGAGCATAGTAGTTAGAGGGAAGATGGAAAAAGACATGTGTTGTTTGAGTTTGTTTGAACATTGATGAGGTGTGTTAGGCAGTATGAAGAGGGAGAAGAGAGTGAGAGCAAGAAGGAACTGTAGGGAACACCAATAGGACAGAGGACAGGGAGAAAGAGAAGACATGCATGAGATTAAAAGAAACTGGCCGGGCACCGTGGCTCACACCTGTAATCCCAGCACTTTGGGAGGCTTAGGTGGGCGGATCATGAGGTCAGGAGATCGAGCCCATCCTGGCTAACACCGTGAAACCTTGTCTCTACTAAAAATACAAAAAATTAGCCAGTTGTGGTAGAGGGCGCCTGTAGTCCCAGCTACTTTGGAGGCTGAGGCAGGAGATTCTCGTGAACCTGGAAGGCAGATGTTGCAGTGAGCCGAGCTCACGCAATTACACTCCAGCCTGGGCGACAGAACGAGATTCAGTCTCAAAAAGAAAGAAAGAAAGAAAAAAGAAACAAAAACAATAAGGACAAAACACCAACCATTTTGTCTGGCAATTCAGAGCTCATTGGTGTCTGTAGTCAATTACTTTTATTCTCTTCCTGCTAATGGTCCAGACCTCTGATTATGTTTTCTCTGAAAGGAATTAAAGTGAGGGTCTCTCATTCATAGAAAAGTTCCTATAGGTTGCCAGGCGTGGTGGCTCACGCCTGTAATCCCAGCACTTTGGGAGGCCAAGGCGGGCTGAGGCGGGCGGATCACAAGGTCAGAAGATCGAGACCATCCTGGCTAACACGGTGAAACCCCGTCTCTACTGTAATACAAAAAATTAGCCGGGCGTGGTGGCGGCGCCTGTAGTCCCAGCTACTCGGGAGGCTGAGGCAGGAGAATGGCATGAACCTGGGAGGCGGAGCTTTCAGTGAGCCGAGATCGCGCCCCTGCACTCCAGCCTGGGCGACAGAGCGAGACTCCGTCTCAAAAAAAAAAAAGAAAAGGAAAGAAAAGAAAAGTCCCTATAGGCAAGGTTAGCATAAGGCAAAATTGTGAAGTACTTAGTGTATATTGTCTGGAGCAGGTCTTTTTTGCTCTGCAGTCCTTCACATACTACAGAAGCACTGCAGTCTCTTATCAAGATCTATTCTATGATTTGTTATGATCTGTCACTTTGAGATAAACATGATTGGTAAGTGTTAAAGTGTTACTCGCCCCTGTTTTTCATTGGTTTATTTTATTTTGCCTTTTTTTTAGGGGGAGGCAGACGAATACATTTTGTGTTAAAATTTCATCATTGATACTATTGGTGAAGCATAGACTTCTAAGAGAATGTCTGATTGAGACAAAATTATGTAATAGTTCAGAACATGAACTTTGAATTTGCCTTTGAGTAAGCTGATTTCCCTGAGGCTGACTTTTTTAATGTGGAAAATTGCTATTTTGTAAATATATTTTTTAAATTTCTTTTTAATTTTTTGTCTTTTTTAAGTAGAGACAGGGTTTCACCATGTTGTCCAGGCTGGTCTCAAACTCCTGACCTCAAGTGATCTGCCTGCCTCTGCCTCGGCCTCCCACAGTGCTGGGATTACAGGCGTGAGCCACCATGCCCAGCCTATTTTTAAAATTTCATAAAATTTTTTACACTAGAAATTGTTCACTATATTGTACTATTGTCATTATTATTTTTCAACTTATTTTGGCTATGAGCACTAAACTCTAACCTGAATATTCATAGTTTCCTAGTTTCAGAGGCAATTTGGACTTAGGCAGTTTCAGAACTAACACAAGAGAATCTGGAATTGTCTTTACAAGACTGATGTCCCTGTGTCTGAAGGGAGGCCACGGAAGCCCAGCCATTCCCTGACATGCGCTCCAGTTTCATTCTTAGAGAGTAAGTAGGAGTGGGCGGGCTTTGTCCCCAGTCCTGCCACCCAGCCTCCTTTTCCCTGGGGTTTCCTATGGAAGGAGTTGCGTGTATAAAGAATAACACTCAGCGACACATCAAACCCAGTGTCTCTCTGGCTGGACCCATCCTCAGCAGAACCCCTGGAGCGCTTCTGGTTCCAGCTGCATTTGAAAACTGGCTTTTGGCCGGGCGCAGTGGCTCACACCTGTAATCCCAGCACTCTGGGAGGCCGAGGAGGGTGGATCACGAGGTTTGGAGTTCGAGACCAGCCTGGCTAACATGGTGAAACCCCGTATCTACTAAAGATACAAAAAATTAGCTGGGCTTGGTGTCTGGTGCCTGTAGTCCCAGCTACTCGGGAGGCTGAGGCAGGAGAATCGCTTGAACCTGGGAGGCGGAGGTTGTAGTGAGCCGAGATCGCGCCACTGCACTCCAGCCTGGCAACAGAGCGAGACTCTGTCTCAAAAATAAATAAATAAATAAATAATAAAACTGGCTTTTTCCAGGAGGCCTGCGTGAGGACTCTTGCTTCCTCTTCACTCCCTTACATCTAAGATGCTGGACTGAGGAGGAGGCTGTGGCCTGATTTGCCCTCCCAGCCTTAGCTGAGAAGCTGGAAAGAGTGGAGGGAGACGAGGATTTCCAGCACAGCCTCCAGTTGGCAGTTCACCTTTAGAGGCCAGGCCAGGCTACAGCAGGGAGTCTGAGGACCAACGGGACTCAGGGCAGGCCTGGGTTCGCCTGTAAGACCAGGTTGGGCCATGTACTGGCAAATGTGGTCCAATGACTGACCTAATGGAAAAATAATTTCCGTAGGCAAAAGGTCTGGCCAGGGTGTAAGGAGGGACAAAAGGAAGTGGCAGGAACATGGGGAGGAATTTCTCTTCTTATAAAAATTGTATAAGATTTGAACTGTTCTATCTCAACATGTTTTTGAATGTGTATCATTGAAAAACAATGGAGTCGGTGTTGATGCTAAAATTATTTTAGATAGTTGTTTCACTGTGGCCCCCCATTGCCCTGAGAAAATGTTCCCTGAGTCCTATCAATTCTAAAAAGCACTAAACATTTTGTTTAAAAAATAGATCTGGCTGGTGTGGTGGTTCAGGCCTGTAATCCCAGCACCCTGGGAGGCCAAGACAGGTGGATCACCTGAGGTCAGGAGTTTGTGACCAGCCTGGCCAACATGGTGAAACCCCATTTCTACCAAAAAATACAAAAACTTAGCTGGGTGTGGTGGCGGGCACTTGTAATCCCAGCTACTCAGGAGGCTGAGGCAGGAGGGTCGCTGGAACCCCGGAGGGGGAGGATGCAGTGAGCTGAGATTGCGCCACTGCACTCCAGTCTGGGTGACAGAGCAAGACTCCATCTTGAAAATAAATAAATAAATAAATAAAAATAAATAAATAGATCTGAATAAAGATTAAGGAAATGATGACTAGAAACTACACAAGTGAGAAGTTATTTGTCCGGGAGAATGGGTGACTTACTGTATTTCTTTTAGTTAGATTGTATCAAGGTATGATTACAAAAATCAATAACAATTTTATAGAAAATAAATAGAGAAGCAACAAGCTAAACCTATTGAGAGAACATAACTTGACTGTCATTTTATGTATATAATACAGTATTATTTATAAAACTGTAATAGATAAGAGTCAGGTATACAGTATACATTTCAAAGTATTACCAGAGCAATGAATAGTATTTACAGTTATCTATAATTGTAGAATTGTTAACATATACTTTTATTTGGATTTCTTACCTTAACAAAATACGGTCACTCTATCAATCTCAGAGAAATGTCTGTGCAATTAGTATTTTGGTGTTAACTTTGAGTCTTTATAAGGTCATATACTCATTTTTCAAAAGGAAAAGTATTTCCACTGTAGAAAGATGTCTGTTGAGAAAATAAATCTCCCTTCAGCACAATTTTAATTTCAAAATGCTGCAATACCCAGACCACAATCCTAGCTAGCATTAAGAAAAATCACGTCCTACAAGGATTATCACTAACAAAGGAATAAGGATTTTGAAGGCCATTCTCAAGGCAAGAGCTGCATTGTTGAGTAGGAGTAATCTCAGGGGATGGCTGATATCAAAGGAGCAGTGGAGTCTTTCTGCTTCGAGTACAGGATGGAGCACAAAGCAAGATTGATTGTCATGTTTTACCTGCAATCAGGGTGAGGGAAAAAACGAAAGGGCTTTTCAAGAGTTGAAGGAAAATGCTTTAAGGCAGAACAAGTGGAGATTAGAGCTTTTGTTTCACAGTGATCTTTGCTTTCATTTATACACATTCCTGATTTATACTTAATGACATGAAAGTGGCTAATTTTCCTATTCATAGAAAATATTGCTAAGTGTGCAAATATGAATTACTCACTGCTTCTCTTTAAATGTACTCAGTTAACAGGTCAGGTTTTCTTTTTTAATTTTTTTTTTTTTGAGACCAGAGTCTCACTCTGTACCACAGGCTGAAGTGCAGTGGCGCGATCTCAGCTCACTGCAAACTCCGCCTCCCAGGTTCAAGTGATTCTTCTGCCTCAGCCTCCTAAGTAGCTGGGATTACAGGCATGTGCCACTATGCCTAGCTAATTTTTGAATTTTTAGTAGAGACGGGGTTTCATCATGTTGGCTAGGATGGTCTTGATCCCTTGACCTCATGATCCGCCTGCCTTGGCCTCCAAAAGTGCTGGGATTACAGGCGTGAACCACTGTGCCTGGCCTTAATTCTTTTTTTTTTTTTTTAAATTAGCAAACAAAACAATCAACAAGGTGAAGAGACAGCCCACAGAACGGGAGAAAATATTTGCAGTTTATCGAACTGACAAGTGATTAGTAACCAGAATATATAAGGAGTCCAAACAACTCAAAAACAAAAAAACAAATAATCTGATTTTAAAATAGGCAAAAGATCTGAACAGACATTTCTCAAAAGAAGAGATACAAATGGCCAACAGGTATTAAAAAAATGTTCAACATCACTAATCAGAGAAATTCAAATCAAAATAATCATGAGCTATCATCTCATCCCACTTAAAATGGCTTTTATCAAAAAGACAGGCAATAAGGGATGCTGGCAAGGATGTGGAGAAAGGGGAACCATTGTACACTGTTGGTGGGAATTAAATTAGTACAACCACTATGGAGAATGGTTTGGAGGATCCTCAGAAAACTAAAAATAGACCTCCCATATGATCCAGCAATCCCACCAGCTATAGACGCAGAAGAAAAGCAATCAGTCTGTTGAAGAGGTGTCTGCACTTCTATGTTTATTGCAGCACTGTTCACGATAGCCAAGATGTGGACTCAATCTAAGTGTCCATCAGCAGACGAATGGGTAAATAAAATGTGGTACATATATATAGAGAATGGAATATTCTTCAGCCATAAAAAGAATGAAATCATGTCATTTGCAACAACATGAATGGAACTGGAGGATATTATGTGAAGTGATGAAATAAGCCAGGCACAGAAGGACAAATATTGCACGTTCCCACTCACATTTGGGAAGTAAAACAGTGATCTTACGGAAATAGAGAGTAGAATTGTGGTTATCAGAGTCTGGACGGGTAGTGGTGGGGGGAGATAAAGAAATAATTGTTAACAGGTACAAAAATACATTTAGATAGAAGGAATAAGATGTAATGTTCAGTAGCTCAATAGGGTAAACATAGTTAACAGTAATTTATTGTGTATTTCAAAATAACTAGAAGATTGGAATTGGAATGTTCCTGACGGGAAGAAATGATAAATGTTTGAGGTGATGGGCATCCCATTACCCTGATTTGATCATTACGTGTTGTATGTGTTGTATGCTTATATCAAAATTTCACATGTACCCCAAAATATGTACAACTATGATGTATTCAAAAACTAAAAATAAAAAAATTATGAACACGAGCAACTAGCATCTAGGCAACTGGGTCTGCTCTGTTTAATGATTTCAATAATTCAACAAATATTTATTGACTGCCACTCATGTATTAGACACTAAGATATTTGTTAATGATACAATGGTGAATCAACAGATAAATGATTTCTCCTGATGCTTATACATTAGTACGGAAGATTAAAAAAACATGTAATCAAGTTAAGTGTGACAGGCATCATGTGCTATTGGAACATGTAGAAGGGGTTTCTGTGTCCCTGCAATCAGGACAGGTCTTTCTGAGTCTGAAGTATGAATCAGAGTTAGGTAAAGCAGAGAGGGAAGGTAGTTTAGTTTGCTTGGTACAAGACACTGTATTAAACACTGCAGTAGAGAGAGCTGTAAATGATAATTCTGCACTTACAGAATTTGCAATTTAGTAAATATGAGAATATTATCTAAATTTACTGAATGCTCATTGTGTGCTAGGTGTTATTAAATACTTACTTGTATTGATTCCTTTAATCCTCACAACAACTGTATGAAGGAGTTACTGTTATTGACCATCTAAAGGTGAGGAAACAGAGGAACAGAAATGGGAAGTAGCTTGCACAGAGCTTCCTGATCTCCCTGATAGCCAATGACAGGCCTAACATACAAATACTTGGCGTCTGGGTCTGAAGCATGCACTCTTTTTTTTTTTTTTTTGAGATGAAGTCTTGCTCTGTCGCCCAGGATGGAGTGCAGTGGCACGATCTCAGCTTACTGCAACCTCCACCTCCCAGATTCAAGCAATTCCCTGCCTCAGCCTCCCAAGTAGCTGGGATTACAGGTGCCCGCCACCACACCCGACTAATTTTTGGATTTTTAGTAGAGACGGGGTTTTACCATGTTGGCCAGGCTGGTCACGAACTCCTGACCTCGTGATCCACCTGCCTCAGCCTCCTAAAGTGCTTTGAGCCACCGTACCCGGCCTCAAAGACTGCACTCTTAAGAAGCATTTTAGTCTAAGAAAAGATTGACATACATAATTGCAGATTTACAAATAACTGCAATGCAATAAATTACAGTTACTATAAGAGCATCCTTATATCGGAACTCAGTGGAATGCCTAGGGCTTGGTGTGCCTTAGCTTTTTAAGGAAAATTTGTATTATTTTAATTATTTTTATGTACAGAAAACTCAACAGTGTACATTTAACCCAGTTTAGTGGGAATTTCTTTAGCCTTTGCCTTTTTGAGCTTTGGGGCAGGTCTTCCTGTAGACTAGACGTCCCAGTCTTGCCTTCCCCTTGGTAATGCAGTAAGGGACCCCCATTTTACCACACAGGGCAGGCAGAAAGATAACCAGCTTGATGGGATCCACGTCGTGTGCAATCACCACCAGCTGAGCTTTCATGTTCTCCACCAAGGTGGTGACGGTGTTAACTCTGGCTGGAAGGACAGGTGGTCTCTTAGTGGGGACGTCCCCTTTGCCAGCAGCTTTCTTCTCAGCTGGGGCCAACAGCCTCTGCTTCTTCTCTTGCTTTGTCTTTAGTCTGTACTTGTGGGCCAGCTTAAGCAGCTGAGTAGCTGTTTGGCGGTCCAGGGCCTGGGTGAACTGGTCAATCGCAGGAGGCACTTTCAGTCGCTTACAGAGGATGGCTCTCTGCCGCTGCAACCTGATATAGCGGGGCCGTTTCACAAGGTGGGCGAGGTCTCTTTTGGGTTGGATGTCCTGTCCAATGCCAGAATTCTTAGGCCTTTTCTCAAATAGGGGATTCACCACTTTCTTGGCCTCCTGCTTCTTCATGACAGCAGGGGCCGGAGCCACCTTCTTCCCCTTGGCCTTCTTTCATTTCGGCATCTTGAGCGGCGGAAAGAGAGAGACGCCCCTTTTCTTTCTTTCTAGACTCTCACTCCCACGGACTTTTGGTAGGTGCACTAGATAGCACACACAGTTTTCCCTTGAAGCAAGGCATTTCTGTCTGGTTGAAAGCAGACTCATGGCCTCTAAATGCTTGTCATGCAGTCTGCAAACAAGATGTTTAAAGAAAGTTGAAAACTCATGTTTCTCCTTGTGGAAGTTCATCCCTCTTTCCGCACGAGGTGGACTACAAGAGGTCTTTCTGGCTGGACCAAACTTATTTTCAGGAAGCAGCTCTGAATCTGTAGAAAAGCTTGAACACTACTAGTTCTCAAAGTGATGCTGCATAATACAAGAAGAGGCTACCTTCATTTGATGTTTCTATGATTACTCTATGTCCACCTCTACCGTGATGCCGACTTACTAGGGATTGCTAACATTTAGGCATACTTGCATGGTAACAACTTAACAGTTTAACTTTGACTACAAAGGCCAGTGAAGGGATTGTCTACTATAATTTTCAATTATGTTGAAATGTTTCCACAATAACCATCTTTAAACACTTTATGTGTCTAGAAATGCAGGTTACTTGGTGAAATCTAATCTCAGTGGAAAGCTTTGATGCTCTGTATCAAATGAAAACTAATTTAACTAAGCCATCTATGCTGCACATTAATATTAAGCAATTATATGAACTAAAAGCACTGTGAATACATGAATTGCTTTCATTAAAAAAAGATTTCCTTAATTACCTTCTAAGCAAATATTCTTCACTAAACTTTTTAAGTATTTGCAATACTCAAATAAAATAGGTAATGGGGATGTCAATTTACATGAAATACATATTTCTAAAAATCTAAATTGTATTGCAAGTTTAAAATATGTTTACAAAATCCAGAATTAAATATAATTTTATAAGGCTATTTTGATTTGGATACTGTTATGTTATGGGATGAAAACAATATTTCTTGTTTTTCATCCTTTACTAGCCAAAGGTTTCTCAGGTTACCACTCATATCATATTGTGATGTTATGATGTATGCCCATACCACTTTCTGTCTCAAGGAAAAGGTCTGTCTCCTCTTATCCACATTGGCTGCTGTGCCCATCTCCCTGGTCTCCATCTTGCTGGCACTAACGTAGCCCCTCATGTTCACAGAGAAGAAAGGCTGAGGACGTACATGGGTGTTTTGTGACTGCAAGCTTTTCAGTGCTTCTGTGACTCTAACTTCTGTGAAATTTCTTGATTTTCCTCAAGTGGGACTTCAGGGGATTCATGGAATATAAAAGATGGAGCTAAAACAGACTATTTCCCATATGTTCTTAGGCTTAAATGTTGAAGTGTAAATGTTTAAGCTGTATTTATTTATTTAGGACAAATTATAATTGTATATAATTGTGGGGTACACAATGATGTTATGATATATGCCCACAGTTTAGATGATTGAATCAGGCCAATGACATATCCATCTTTTTTTTTTTTTTTTTTTTTGATGGAGTCTTGCTCTGTTGCCCAGGCTGGAGTGCAGTGGCAGGATCTCGGCTTGCTGCAACCTCCACTTCCTGGGTTCAAATGATTCTCCTGCCTCAGCCTCCCGAGTAGCTGAGACTACAGGTGCACACCACCACGCCCAGATAAATTTTTTTTTTTTGTATTTTTTAATAGAGATGGGGTTTCACCATGTTTGCCAGGATGGTCTTAATCTCTTGACCTTGTGAGCTGGCTGCCTCGGCCTCCCAAAGTGCTGGGATTACAGGCGTGGCCACTGTGCCTGGCTCTCCATTTTAAATATGTATCATTTATTCCTCCTGTTTAAAGCTTAATACCCTTTGACCGACATCTGTCATTTTCCCTACCCTCCAGCCTCTGGTAACCACTGTTCTACCCTCTGCTTCTGTGCATTTGACTTTTTAAAATTCCACGAGTGAGATCACAGGGTATTTGTCTCTGTGCCTCACTTATTTCACTTAACATAATGTCCTCCAGGTTCATCCATGTTGTAAATGAAATAATTTCTTTCTTTTTCCTTTTTTCTCTTTCTTTGTTTTTTTTAAGGCTGAAGAACATTCTGTCGTGTATAGATCTCATTTTCTTTTTCCATTTATCCATTGATTGACACTTACATTGATTCCATGACTCGGCTATTGTAAACAATGCCGCAACGAACATGGAAGTGTTGATATCTCTTAGACATATTAATTTCAAGTCCTAAGGGTATATAGTTAGAATGGGGTTGCTGGAACACATGGTAATCCTATTTTTAGTTTTCTAAGGAAACTCCACACTGTTTTCTGTAATGGCTGTGCTAATTTATATTCCCACCAGTGTACAGTGTTCCCTTTTCTTCACATCCTCACCATCACAGTTGTTATCTTTCCTCTTTTTGTTGCTAGCTCTTCTGACAGATGATATATCATAGTTTTAATTTCTATTTCCCAAAATATTAGTGATATTGAGCATTATATATATATGTATATATGTTGGTCATTTGCATGTCTTATTTTGAAAAAATTTATTCAATTTCTTTGCCCATTTTTAAATTGGAATTTTTTTTTTTTTTTTTTGCTATTAAGTTTTTTGAGTTCCTTATACATTTGAGTTCCTTTTAAAATGTATTGCTTGTTAATTTTTTTCTGATCTGCAGATTGTCTCTTCACTTGTAGTTGTTTTCTTTGTTGTGCAAATGTTTTTTAGTTAACTGTAATCTTATTTGTCTATTTTTGTTTTTGTTATTTGAGCTTTTGGGGGTCAAATCCAAAAAAAAAAAAAACTGCCCAGATCAATGTTGTGTAGTTTTCTCCTCTGTGTTTTCCTAGTACTTTTTATAGTTTCAGGTTTTACATTTAAATCTTCAATTCATTTTGGGTTTATTTTTGTATACTCTATGAGATAGGGTGGGACTAATATTATTCATCTGCATGTGAATATCTCATTTTCTCATTGTCCTTTATGGGAGAGATTGTTCTTTACGCATTGTGTGTGTTCTTGGCATTCTTATCAAAGTCAATTGATGAAAGGCATGGGTTCATTTTTGTGCTCTCTATTCTGTTCCATTGGTCAGTGTTTCTGTTTATACTAGTGTCATGCTGTTTTAATTACTATGGCTTTGTAATATAGTTTGAAGTCAGGTAGTGTAAGACCTCTAGCTTTGTTCATTTTGTTCAAGACTGCCTTGGCTAGTCAGGCTTTTTTGTGTATGTTTCTGTATGAATTTTATGATTTTTTTTTTCTATTTCCATTTGCATGAAATATGTTTTTCTGTTACTTCACTTTTAGTCTATTTGAATCTTTAATAGTGAGGTAAGTCTCTTGTAGGTAGCATATAGTTGGGTTTTGTTTTTATACATCCTATTTCTTTGTCAAGCTTCTCATTTTGTAATATTTTTCATATTTTATTTAATCTTCAATCCTTATATTCTTATAGCTGACTGAACTTCTTTAAGAGCTATATTAATTTTTTGTTAGTCATTTCATAGATCTCCATTTCTTTAGGGTCTATTGTTGAAGCTTTATTTGTTTCTTTTGGAGATGTCATTATTCTGATTCTTCGTAATCTTTGTGTCCTTACATTGGTGCTTGTGCATTTGAAGAAATGGTCACCTCTTCTGTCCTTTACAGGTATTCTTTGGCAAAGTTACACTCTCACTGAAGTCTAGCCTGTGATTCTAGGTGGCCTACCTGGTAACAATGCTAAGCAGGCAGAGCTTGGAAGTCTAGCCTGTGATTCTAGGTGAGCTACCTGGTAATGGCACTAAGCAGGCAGAGCTTGGCATTAGACTCTCTAGCTTGCTAAGCCTCTGCCTTTGCTTTGAGATCAGATGGATCTGAGCTCTTCTATTTGGTGAGACCACTGGCTGGGTTCTGCAATCAGGCAGAGATGGTAGCTGGGTCCTCTGATTGGATGAAGACACAATGTGTATTCCCTAGTTAAATGGTACTGCTATTTGACTTTTGGAATTTGGGTAGGGCTGCAGATTGGGTCCTAAGCTTAGGCTGAGTCACTGATTGAGAGAGTCAGGATCAGCTGCTAAGTTGGCAGAAATGCACAATATTGAGGTTTGCTTCCCTGCCTGGATGTAGCCTTGGTGTGGGATTTGAGGTTGAGGTGAGCTGCTATTTGAACTCCCAGGTTGGGGTGGTCTAACCCCTGTATGTAGCCAAGATATGCCATGGTGGGTATCTCACTCCATGAGCAGGGTCTTCTTGGGTCTGGTTCTTGGGATGGACTTTTAGGTTGAACCAAGCTGCTCTTAAATGCCCAAGTGGTGCAAGTATATTCCCTGTGCTTTGCCAAAATACTCTGTTCTAGGTGTCTGTCTTCTCAGCGGGAGGAAGTTGGGGGAAGCCTGAAGCTGAGCATGGAGGCTGAGTGTCTAGGGATTTAAGCTACATTGATCTTTCCACTGTGCTTCTGGGGTAACCAGCTTAGCTTTGCAGGTGGGCTCTGGTACTCCCACCTATGTGGTGCTGTTTAAGACGCTACTACTGGTACCTCTCGTCAGGTGCCTCTGCTGACAGTAATGCAGAGCTACCACCAAGATACAAGCCCTGTCTACTGTGAGTAACACCTCCTTTCTTTGCTTGTATTTGACACCAGGTGACCTAGTCATGCCATGATCCCATGTTTCCCATGAAGTGAGAACAGATTGGGCTTCCTGAGAGGCATCTTGGAGTGCTAGTTAAGCTGGATGGCCACCTTATGTTTTATTTTTCCACTTTAGAAACTGTGGACCCAGGGGAATCCTCTCTGTGTGGCACTGTGCCCATTAGGGGAGGGGGAGGGGGTAGCACAGTCAGAGTGACACTGTTCTGTTACCTGTCTGATGTAGTTTTTATGTGGTTCTGTGTCAGGTTTATTTACAATTTTGGAATTTTCGCCAAGATGGTCTTGTATATAAATAGTGGCTAGTTGACCTTTCTTTTGGAAGGGAAGAGCTGAGATGTCCTATTCTGCCATCTTGCTGATATCATTCCCTTTGTTGCAAAATTTTTAATATAAAGCTATTCCCTAGGTTAATTGCTTCTAAATGTGAAGGGTATATTATATCGCAAAAATATAAATTTGGAGTCACATCAAAAGAAAGAAGAAGAGTGAGAAAAACTACTTTAAATAAATTATGAGGTCAAATATATGCTTCAAAATATTTTTTTCTTTTGCAATGTAAGGATCAATTCAGAAAAAAGAAAATGTTTGCAGAAGCCTTTCTTAAATGTTATTTTTTCTTAATTTTTATCAACGATTGCTGCTTGTGTTTAGTTTTATTTTAAGCAGCTTTATTGAACTATGATCAACATATACTAAACTTAAACATTTGACAAATTTTGACATATATATATATACATATACATATATATAAAACATCACTATAGTAAAAAAATGAGAATATCCATTTCCCAAAAGTTTTCTCTTGCCCCTGGTAGTATCTTGCACCTGACCTTTCCTGCCACCTCTCCCTTCCAAAAACAGTATATACTCCATTTTTTCTTCCTTCTTTTATTTATGTCATTCAGAATAAATATTTTGAGATTTATCCAAGTTGTAGCATGTTATTAATAGTTTATTGTTTTTGGTGTTGTGTGGTATTTCATTGAATGGTTAGACCATTGATGGATATTTGGGTTGTTTTCAGTTTTTGGCTATTACAAATAAGGCTGCTATGAATGTTTATATACAAGCTTTTATGTGGACAGGCATTTTAATATTTATTGGGTAATACTTAGAAATGGAACAGCTGGTAGGTATATGGTAGGTTTACATCGAACTTAAAAAGCTGTCAAAATGTTTTCCAAAGTGGCAGTGCCATCTTACATTTCCATCAGCAGTATATGAGAATGTATATTACACCACATCCTCTCCAGCACTTGTATGGTCAGTTTAAAAAGCACATGTATAGTCTAATAGGTGCATGGTGGTAGTTCATTGTGGTTTTAATTTGCACTTCTTTTGTGACCAAAGATGTATAGCATTGTTTGTCATTGATAGAACTTCGGTGGTAAAGTCCCTATTCACAGCTTTGGACCATGATTTCAACTGGGTTTTTTTTTTTTTTCATATTATTGAAATTTAGGAGCCATTCATATATTTTGGGTCCATCTCCTATATCAGATATATAATTTTCAAATTTTTTTCAGTCTGTGTTTTATATTTTAATTTTATTTATTTAATTAATTTTTGGTGGGGGGAGACAGGGTTTTGCTTTGTCACCCAGGCTGGAGTGCAGTGGTGTGATCACAACTCACCGAAGCCTCAACCTCCCAGGCTCAAGTGATCCTCCCACCTCAGCCTCCTGAGTAACTGGGACCACAGGTTCACACCACTATGCCTGCATGGCTAATGTTATTATTTTTTGTAGAGATAGGGTCTCACTATGTTGCTCAGGTTGGTCTTCAACACTTGGGCTCAAATGGGTCTCCTACCACGGCCTCCCAAAGTGCTGGGATTACAAATTTGAGCCACTGTGCCTGGCCTTAATTTTCTTAATAATTTTTATTTTTATTTTTTTGTTTGAGATGGAGTCTCACTCTGTCGCCCAAGCTGGAGTGCAGTGGTGCGATCTCGGCTCACTGCAAGCTCCACCTCCCGGGTTCAGGCCATTCTCCTGCCTCAGCCTAGCTGGGACTCAGGTGCCCGCCACCACGCTTGGCTAATTTTGTTTTTGTATTTTTAGTAGAGATGGGGTTTCACTGTGTTAGCCAGGATGGTCTCGATCTCCTGACCTCATGATCCGCCCGCCTCGGCCTCCCAAAGTGCTGGGATTACAGGCGTGAGCCACCGTGCCCGGCTGAAGAGCAGGAGTTTTATGTTTTGTTAAAGTACAATTTATTACTGCTTTCTTTTATGGCTCATCATTTTGTCATCTGTAAGATATCGTTACCTTATCTAAGATCACTGAGGTTTTTTTTCTTTTGTTTTTCTGGAATTTTTAAGGGATTTGGCTTAGTCTCCTGGAGGTGGAGTGAGAACAAAGATCCTAGAGAAATAGTGATGGAGTTCTATTTGGCTGAGGCTGCAAAGAAGATTGGTGGGGGGGTTCTGGAAAGAGCAGAGGTCTTTTTCAAAATGATCATGAGCAGTACTCTGGGGATGTGTGAACAACTCAGAAAGAATTCCTTTGACCACTTGGTGCTGTTTAAGAGGCTACTACTGGCCGGGTACAGTGGCTCATGCCTGTAATCCTAGCACTTTGGGAGGCTGAGGCGTGCAGATCACCTGAGGTCAGGAGTTCAAGATCATCCTGGCCAACATGGTGAAACCCTGTCTCTACTAAAAATACAAAAAAATTACCTGGGCATGGTGGCGCACACCTGTAATTTCAGTTACTTGGAGGCTGAGACAAGATAATTACTTGAACCCGGGAGGCAGAGGTTGCAGTGAGCTGAGATCGCGACACTGGCCTCCTGGCAGTGCCAGGAGAGCAGACTCTGCCTTAAAAAAAAAAAAAGTGGCTACTCCCAAGGCCTAGCCATTTTCAGTTCCTAAAGATCTATGGAAATGGCAGAACTGGCAACCTTTAAGGAATCACAAAGGCTAAGACAACAAACATCTCAGTCTTATTTACTTAACTAGCACGAACTCAGATCTGAGGATGAGGGGCCTCCCTGATGGGCAGGAACTTAGTTTGATCATAGAGCCCCAAGAATGAGCTAGAATTTCCTGCTAGCTTTGCAATATGCAAACTTGGTGCCAGGTTAATGCAGAATTAATTTAAAGAAAACAAGAAAATGCAATATCTTTCGTACCTCATAGTTACAATATTAGCATTTTCTCTCCAAGTTTCAAAGTTGGTTGCTATTTACTTTTTCGCTTTCTTTTTGTTCCACCTGATAACTTTCCAAGTTAATTATTTATGCTGCAGAAAAGTTATAATGGGTTATGAAAGCAATTCTGTGCTGTATCAGCTTTCATTTTCTCTTTTGATCAAATATCACTATATTTAATACATATTTTTTCACAATTTGTAGTTTGGGATTGGAGCCACTTCTCAGTTTTATGATGGATGGAAGTTTAGTTTCTAGTTTTTGTACGTTTAAATAGGTCTCCATAGGTTTTAAGAATATGTCTGATACTATTTTAACAAATCTTTAGCCTCTGGAGTATGTATTCTGGGTGTGTGCCATACTACTAAGAACTCAGAAGAACTCAGTTTCTCTTTAAAACAGATATTTTTATGCCCTCCATCCCCACTCCACCCCATCATTTTTCCTGGGAGCAGCCAAAGCCATACACAGAGTAGGAATTTAAATGTAATTTACAAATGCTGTCCTTCTCATTCCTCCTCCTGTGGTGATTTGTCCCAGGCCTCCTCTCTTCCTCTTCTAAGTCTGAATCAATATCAGTTAACAATGTCTCGCCAACACTCCTGATCGGTTTTTAGTATATATGAGCTCCACCTCACAGATTAGCAGAGCCTTTTCTCATTTAAGAGGGAACAGTTGAATGTGAATGAGTTGAATCAGGCTGATATAGGTTTCTACTGGATTTTCACTTTTCTACCTATAAAAGTGAGAAAAATGAGAGATAGCTGAAAAAGGACCAAAGACCGCCTCTTGAGGCTGTATGAGCAAGCTGCTTATCCCTGAGGCTGACACTGTTTCACTGACTTCACTAATATCAAAGATGGAGTTGAATTTGAACCCAGGTCTCTCTTATTTGGAGTACATTACATTAGATTTTGTGTTTACTGTTTCCTTCTGTGATGCTAATGGAATATGATATGGTCATAGACTATATTAATTAAGACGTACTTCTCAAGTATAAGTGGGTATAGACTAATAATGCTACTGCTTTTCAGTAAGTGGGTTAATTTGACACGGGAATTCACAATTTGACCATTTTATAAACAGAAATTATAAGGGACTATCTTGCAGAAAATTCGGTCCAAAACTGATTAAAACAGAATAACAAAATAAATTTATACAAATAAAACTTAGGAATAAAGAAGGTGACACGTGACCAAACACTGCATCAAATTTCTGTTAGCACCTTTAACACATATATCCTGACTTCTAATTTTTTCTAAAAACCCACATATTTTTATTTATTTATGTATTTTTTTGAGATGGAGTCTCGCTCTGTCGCCCAGGCTGGAGTGCAGTGGTGCGATCTCGGCTCACTGCAACCTCTGCCTCCCGGGTTCACACCACTCTCCTGCCTCAGCCTCCCGAGTAGCTGGGACTATAGGCGCCCACCACCACGCCCAACTAATTTTTTGTATTTTCAGTAGAACAGGGTTTCACCATGTTAGCCAGGATGGTCTCTATCTCCTGACCTCGTGATCCGCCCGCCTCGGCCTCCCAAAGTGCTGGGATTACAGGCATGAGCCACCGCGCCTGGCCTCCAATTTTTTTATGAAAGGTAATTTTCATATACAGTCACAATACATGGGCATTTGTATGTTTATTCAGTAACTTGCAAATGATGCTGTCAATACTTTTTCAAGAGGAAACAATGCTCTTCCCTAATGGAAGAGTCAATCTGGTATATTCTACTGATCTCACTCAGAACAGTGAGATACTTAGGAGAGATCTTCTTCTTGGACTAAACGTAAAGACTTAAAAACTCGAAATTATATTGGTCATGTCTTTTTAATAAATATGACTTTATTAGATACATTTTGAAGGGACTTGTGTCTTATTGATATAATAAAAGAGCAGTCTATCACTCGTTTTAAACCGGTTACTTGAATATCAGCCTATGGCTTTTAAAGCTCTGAACAGTTAGAACTGAGCTGTATTTCTGTAATTGATGGACTGTCCACATGGCCTAGAGCACATTCAAATGATGCTCCTAAATAAGCTTCCAGTTATCACCGAGGCACATGCAAACAGGCAGAAATTTCACATCCAATCATTGTACAAGAGGAGAAAATTCTGCTTGTATAATGGAAACGATAACCTTGAAATACTTCAGCACTCATCTTTGAGGAAAGCAGAAAGACCTGAAACCTGTCATGTGACTAGCCCGTGAAGCCTAGAATCACAGGGCAGCATTAATTTCATGGGATCTAGCGAAAGAGGATCTAGATGGTCATTCCAAGTCCTATGTAGCCTGTTAATCATCCCCATTTTACACTTAAATTTATTCAATAGGTGTCTTTACATGAGTAGATTTTAAGTATAGGTAATTTGTAGGCACAATTCTTTACCAAATATTTAAACATAATTTCTAAAATTATTCAAGGTTTTATCCTATTGCACAGTTAGACTCTATTTCAGTTGAAAAATACACGTCAAATTGAAAGGTGTGAAATTATTTTTTTAAGCCGGTACTATAAATTATATGCCAGAAATATATGGTCACTTTCCCTAGTCATAGCAAATGTTCAGGTACCAAGTTAACTTTTCAAAAACTTTTCTAGAAGATCCATGGAAATCAGCTGTCACACTGCAACAGGACTCAGGAGGCCTAATACGTGCATTCCTGATATATTCAGCTGTTTTAATATACAGTAGAGTAATACAGTGGAAAACAGACTGCATATGGAGTCAGAACTGTATACAGCTTTGTTCACTCAATGTTTTTAAAAACACTTTTAAGAATGTTTTAAAAGTGTTTTTAAAATGTTTAAATGTTTTAAAATGTTTAAAAATGCTTAAAAATGTTTTTTGTTTTTTGTTTTTTTTTTTTTGAGACGGAGACTCGCCGTGTTGCCCAGCCTGGAGTGCAGTGGCGCGATCTCGGCTCACTGCAACCTCCACCTCCCGGGTTCACGCCATTCTCCTGCCTCAGCCTCACGAGTAGCTGGGACTACAGGCACCCGCCACCACGCCTGGCAAATAAAAATGTTTTTAAAAACAAAAGTGAACCACCTTTGTTCACTCATTGTTTTTAAAACTTTAGGTACCATTTAGTGTTTTGGAACTTTACCTGCTTATTATCTGCAACATGAATTTAATAATATTATCATAAAAACTGCATCTAAAAAGAAGATGCACTCAGGTAATGAGTCATATACAACTGTGGGTAGGCAAGATTTTCTTGTTCCCTGTACCTTATTAACTCATTAGTGCAGGATACAGATTGGGTTACATCTGCTAGTGAGGAACTCTGTGTTAAAATGCCTTTCCATAGGTGTGCCTTTCTCCTGTCCCTGCAGTGCCACCACAAAAGCCCAGCCAGCTGATGGCTTTAGCCAGTGTGGCAGCAGGGAGTGTGAGGCTTCTGGCTTTGCTAGGACTCAGGCCAGCTGTCTCCGTCACTAGGCTCAGGGTGCTCCCTTTAGTTACAAAATCAGACCCCGTGGTGTGGAGCCTGTGCATGTTTGCATTGCTCTTTTGAGTTAAAAATCATTTAGACCTAATGAGTTTAGGATAAAGGACTTATAAACAGCCTTCTTATCCAAGTTTTCTGCAGTGGAGTCTGCCAGCTCATGCCCAGCTAATGATGTGTCTTTGGAGCCATTAGGTATTTTCTATTATTTTATTGCACATAAATATGCTTTGTGGACCTTGTAGAAAGAGGTGACTAGAGACTGGAGCAAGATTCAGGTCTTCCTGGATGCCCTGCTAAATGTCATATGATTACATTGGTTAAAGTCCTAATTCTTCATTAATACCAACATATGTGATGGTGGGTTGCTTTCATGTATTTCTGATAGTAATCATTAGTGCTGTTTATTGTTAATATGATCATTTTATTCTTGATTTCCTAGTATACTGAAGAAAAGTATGTTATTCAATCAGCTTTTTGCTAAACTATATATATTTGGCCCTTAAAAGTCCTTTGCTTGCTGCCTGAATGTTGAAGTTTCTTACTGTTACTTCCAGGTCTTCTCTTTTCACTTTCCAGCATAATTTCATCTGCTTTTATGGCATTAATTATCTCTGCATTGATTACTTCTAAATTCATATCTCCATGCTTAATATTTTATTTGAGATTCAGTTCCACATTAATGTGTCTACTGGATTCCCCAGAGGCATCTTAATATGGATTAAAAAATCCATTTTTATGGCCAGGCGCAGTGGCTCACGCCTGTAATTCCAGAACTTTGGGAGGCTGAGGTGGGCGGATCATGAGGTCAGGAGTTCGAGACCAGCCTGGCCAACATGGCGAAACCCCGTCTGTACTAAAAATACAAAAATTAGCCAGGTGTGGTGGCAGGCTCCTGTAGTCCCAGCTACTTGGGAGACTGAGGCAGGAGAATCACTTGAACATGGGAGGCGGAGGTTGCAGTGAGCCAAAAAGGTGCCATTGCACTCCAGCCTGCAACAGAGTGAGAATCCGCCCCCTGCCCCAAAAAAATCATTTTTATAACCACCTATATTTATTTTACTTCCTGTTTTAATGAACGAAGTCAATGGCACTATCACTTGCATTTTCATTCTGATCCACTCTGCTCCATTCTGTCCCATGTCCTTTGTTCACCTGCACATCCACGTAGTTGCTGAGTTTCAGGCTATTCCGTCTCAGGGCAGAGCCACTGCTCTGACTTCCACTGCTTCACCTCAGACCCTCATCCGATGCCACCTTGGCTATTCCAGGAAACTGCTCTCTGCTTCTAGTCTTATCACAGCTGGGAGGCGGGTTCTCAGCCATGCTCGCCCCCGACCTGGAAACAGACTCGGGGCTGGGAGACGGGTTCTCAGCCATGCTCACCCCCGACCTGGAAACAGACTCGGGGCTGCTGTTGGGGGCACGGTGGGAGTGAGACCGGCCCTCTGGGTTGTGTGGGATCCTCCTGATACTACCACAGCTGATGCTTTCTTGAAAGCACCACCTCCCAGCAGAAACCCAACCAGCACAAAAATCGTGCATTAAACAACCAAAGCTAAGGACCCTCATAGAGTCCACTTCACCCTGCTGCCGCCTCCACCAGAGCAGGTGCTGGTATCATGGCTGGGAGACCCACAGATGGTTCACATCACAGGACTCTGCAGACAACCCCCTTTGCCAGCCCCGAGCCTGGTAGACTTGCTGGGTCACTAGACCCAGAAGAGAAAAAACAATCACTGCGGTTCAGCTTTCAGGAAGCCACATCCCTAGGAAAAGGGGGAGAGTACTACATCAAGGGAACGCCCATGGGACAAAAGACTCTGAACAACAGCCTTCAGCCTTAGACCTTCCCTCTGACAGAGCCTACACAAATGAGAAGGAACCAGAAAACCAACTTTGCTAATATGACAAAACAAGGTTATTTAACACCCCCCAAAATCACACTAGCTCACCAGCAATGGATCCAAACCAAGAAGAAATCCCTGATTAACCTGAAAAGAATTCAGAAAGTTAGTTATTAAGCTAACCAGGGAGGGCTCCAGAGAAAGGCAAAGCCCAATTTAAGGAAGTAAAAAAAAAAAATGACACAAGAAATTAGGGCAGAAATTTTCAATGAAATAGACAGCATAAATAAAAAAGAATCAAAACTTCAGGAAACAATGGACACACAGAAATGCAAGATGCTCTGGAAAGTCTCAGCAGTAGACTTGAACAAGCAGAAGAAAGAACTTCAGAGCTCAAAGACAAGGTTTTCAAATTAACCTAATCCAACAAAGACAAAGAAAAAAGAATAAGAATATATGAGCAAAGCCTCCAAGAAGTCTGGGATTATGTTAAATGACCAAACCTAAGAAAAATTGGTATTCCAGAGGAAGAAGAGAAAAATAAAAGTTTGGAAAACATATTTGGGGGAATAATCGAGGAATACTTCCCTGGCCTTGCTAGAGACCTGGACATCCAAATACAAGAAGCACAAAGAACACCCGGGAAATTCATCACAAAAAGATGATCGCCTGGGCACGTGGTCATCAGGTTATCTAAAGTTAAGACAAAGGAAAGAATCCTAAGAGCTGTGAGGCAAAAAAAACCCCAAAAAAACACAAAAAAACAAAAAAACAAAACAAACACAAAACCTCTAAAGGAAAACTTACCAGATTAACAGCAGATTTCTCAGCAGAAACCCTAAGGCTAGAAAGGGTTGTGGCCCTATCTTCAGCCTCCTTAAACAAAACAATTATCAGCCAAGAATTTTGTATCCAGCAAATCTAAGCTTCATAAATAAAGGAAAGATACAGTCCTTTTCAGACAAACAAATGCTGAGAGAATTTGCCACTACCAAGCCAGCACTACAAGAACTGCTAAAAGGAGCTCCAAATCTTGAAACAAATCCTGGAAACACATCAAAACAGAACCTGTTTAAAGCATAAATCTCACGGGACCTATAAAACAAAAATACAATTAACAAAACAAAACAAAATGAAAAACCGAGGTATACAGGTGACAATAACACAACGAATGGAATGATACCTCAAGTCTCAATACTAGCACTGAATGTAAATGGCCTAAATGCTCCACTAAAAAGATACAGAATTGCAGAATGGATAAGCCGTCACCAACCAGCTGCTGCCTTCAAGAGACTCACCTAACACATAAGGACTCATAAAATCTCTTGCTAATTTCTCCTCTCCTTTGCTCCCTAATCCTATACCAGAAAGCAATTTTATCCTTAAAATTGCCACTTGCTTCCCATCTATTCGATAAAGTCTAAATTACTTATCTTGTGCATGGTTTTTAGTTGTCTTTTGCCTACCCAGTCCTCTGACCTCATATTCCCAATGTTTATATCATTCACCATGACTTGGAACGTTTCATTCCTTATATTATCCCTTCCCTAGACCTTCCTTCTGATTATCTCTTCCATCTGGACCTTTCCCTTCCTCATTGGGCAATTTCCATTCATTATTTAAGGCTCGGCTTAATTTTACTCCCTTGTGGAGCTCTTCCTTATTACTCCCTAGTCAGTAGCTCCCTCCCCAGCACTGTCTCTAGGCCTGTATCACAGCACCACACCACCTGCTGACTTGTCAGCCCGGCTCATGATACCTTGCTGCCTTTAATCAAGTCTGGTTCTTTGATTATGATCACAGTGTTTGCTACATAGTAGAAGATAAAGAAATACTTATCTGTTGGATGAATGGTCAAGTAGCAATGAACTTTGCCTATTCTTTTTTAACATAAGTAACTTCAAAATACCTTCTTTTACTCTCATTGAAGGTATTTAAAATACCTTCACCACAATTTTACTCTCATTGAAGGTATTTTAAAATACTTTCAATTCCTTACCCTTCAACATCCATCTCAGCCCCCAGTTCCACTGCAGATGCAACCATTTTTAAGGAAACTTTTTAGATATATTGTAAATACTGAAAATAAAAAATAATAACTATTTAAAATGAAGATCATTCAGGAAAACTTACTATTTCATTTGCATTTAGTTCAATATGCCAATTTCATGTGCTGTATTTATAAAAGTATTCTTTAATAAGCATCACTAATATATTTATGAGAAGCCATTAATTAACTGCCTCTATAAAAGGCTGGTGTCGAAGGTAATGTTATCTCAAAATCTGAGATGTTTAAGTTCCAAACTTTGTCAATTTTTTTCTGTAATCAAGAATCCACATGTTGGATGTTTTACTATAAAATAATACTGAGTAACATTTAACATGGATTTAAAGCTGGAGACAATAAATTTATTATGGTGTAAATTAGCTTCTTTATAGAATTTTTTCCTAAGTTGTTCAATAACATGGGGGTTGGAATGAATGGGATGTACTCAATAACTATTTTTAATCTATTTAGGTATGAATGACCAAATAAATGGGTGGATGGATTTCTAGGCACTGTCTTGGGAGACAAAAGATTAAGAGTAACTAAGTTGAATTTCCTTCCTTTGGCAAAGGCTGTCCCTTAAACAACTGGTGTATTGTCAGAAAGTGATTTAAACTATGTTCATGCAGCAAAAAGCATCTGTTTTGTAAATAACCAAAACATTTTGTTCAGGTGGCAAAGTGGTATCTTCAATTTAGAACTGACCAGCCTTTGGTGAAATGCTTCTAATTAATCTAATTGCTTAATTAAATCCATGCTCAAGGGATATATTTTCAACCAAAGCCTCCTAATTGTTTATCAATGAGTGTGATTCACATTCTGCTTTATCTGTGAGCTCCTTCTTGAGCTCCTTAAAGATAGCCAAAGACAGGGGAAAAGAGGTTTTAGAAACACTGCCTCACATTGAATGGACCTTAGTCGATAGGTAGAATAGAAGCTGGCAGGTCACAGTATTTCTAAATAGAGCACAGCCAACCTTAGGCTTCATCTTACCATGAAACATAGAGCTTCCTTCCTATGTGATTCACGAAGCCCTTTCCATCACTCTGGCCATCCCTCCAGCTCTTCGCCTGTGTTCCCCCGTTTCTGCTCTTGTTTCCATACATTCTCTCTGAAACTCTCAAAAATACCTTCTCCTCCCTTTCCATATTTTCTTCATGTATTTTTCTTTTTCTTTCTTTTTTATTTATTTATTTATTTTTGAGACAGAGTCTTGCTCTGTCACCCAGGCTGGAGTGTAGTGGCATAATCTTGGCTCACTGCAACCTCTGCTTCCCCGGTTCAAGCAATTCTCCTGACTCAGCCTCCTGAGTAGCTGGGACTACAGGCGCCCACCATCATGCCTGGCTAACTGAGATATATATATAGATATACACACACACACATTATGTATATACACACATATATAATGTGTGTGTGTATATATATATATATTTTTTTATTTTTAGTAGAGGTAAGGTTTCAACATGTTGGCCAGGCTGGCCTTGAACTCCTGACCTTGTGATCCACCCGCCCCGGCCTCCCAAAGTGCAGGGATTACAGACATGAGCCACCATGCCCGGCCTTCTTCATGTATTTTTCAAATTAGCAATTTATATTTTTGAAATTGAAAATAACATCCAATAGATGAACAGCATATCATGTCAGAAGCCTTGCTTTCAACGCATTTGCATTTGCTTTAGATCGTCGTCTCTTCTCCTGATATCAAGCCTGACATTTCTTACTCTGAAAATAATTTTATCTCTTGTCAATCTTGTTATCTCAGCTACATCTCTTAATGTTGATTACACCCAAATCCATGCTTACTGAACACAGTCATATGTTCTAAGTGAGTTAATATGTGTAAGGCATTTAATAGTTGGCCTGGTACTTACTAAGTGACATGAAATTTTTGGCTATTACTATTACATCATCATCATCATTATCATTACTATTATTATCATTATTCTTATGTTTCTATTAAGTTGCCTCAGAGCAAATCAAATGCATATAACCAAATGTTTTAATCCTTATGTGTATGTTTTTTAATGTAAATTCATAGTTTCCACTCTCAAACTTGTCGTTCTTCCTTGTATGCTCTGCATTGAACCATTGTTAATTTCTTACCAACCTCTGTTACATCTCTTGTATTCATTTTCTCTTCTCCATGTAGATCCCATTGACTTTGGTTTAAACTCATTTCACTTCACTGGGATTCTTCTCTAGACGCTGAACTTTTTCTTCATACTATAATTCATCTTATCTGTGGTAACCAGTTTATTTTTTAAAGCGTAGTTCTGTTTACACGACTTCTCACAAGCTTCCAAGTCCCCATTGCCCGTTGAGTAAAGTTCACCGTCCTTCATGTGACACTGAAGACGCTCAGTCTTCTGCTTTCAGATAATGTTTCTGACGCGGTCACCTGCCATTTTCTTTCACACCTCCTAGAGTGCAACGGATCTGCATAGTATTCAATGCTCCTTCATTCAATGACTATGTAGTGAAGTGTTCCTGGAAGCTTGGTTCTAGTTTAAGTGTCTTCACCCAGTGATAAATAAGACTGACACGATCACTGCTCTGTGATTAGCATCACTTTGCTCATGCTCCCACCTCTGCTCCCTTCTCCAAGATACTTTTGTTCTCATTCATCCACATCTGATTTATCTGGTGTGAAACTGATCGTACGTCTCCTTATTTATGAAGTATTCTGGTCATTCTGACTGAAAGTCCTCTTTTTCTTCTTCATTCTCACGTTATTTATTTATATCTTTTTCATTGCACCTAGCCTTTTCACTCTTGTTCAGCTTTCTGTTCAGTGTTCAGGGAATACATGAAGATTCTCTGAACCCGCAACAAGGAATGCTGTAGCTTGGAATAGTCTTTCTAAATCCAGAGGCTGCTTTCTTCAACTGTGTGTGCCTTTCATAAGTTTCCAACTTCTATTCAGAGCCAGCCAATGCTGTGTGTACTGGTACAAAAACATAGTGTTGTAAGACTAAATGTAGAAATGCACTTAAACTAGAAGCAATAACAGACGTAGGTTAGTGTAAGTTATATTTTTTCTGTGAGTTTTGAATTTTGTTTTCACTTTTATATTTCTGCAAATGGAAGATGGCAAAAGGGCTGTAAAGAGGTGAAGATCAGAAACTGCCTCAAATTTCAAGGCAAGAAAAGGCAGATTGTTAGAAATATCCATCTGATTGAAGGAAAAGTGACATGTTTGCTTGAGGTATGTGTGTAATAGATTCCACTGGCCACTGCACGGAATATGTGCAGACACCGCTGATGCTGCAACCTTATCTTAAAAACTCATCCTTTAAAAAATAATTTCAGCATCACAAATACGCTTTTTCTTTATTTCTTCTCATACTGTCTTGCCGCCTAGTTACCAATTTGCTGAAAACGTAGTTTCACAAGAATCCTGATTTGCAGAGCACAGGTTTCCTTAGCTCAAAGTTGTATATATGTTCTGAAATGGAAATAAAGTCTCTTTAAATGATTGGATTCAGTGGAGCTGGGTTTACTGTAAAGGGAATTTTAATAGCTATTTTTCAATGAACACAGACCATCTCCTTTTGATTAGGTTTAACTATTAATGTAATTTGACAAGTAGGTGAGAAGCTCATGCCTCATCTTCATCTGCTGTCTAAAGTAACTTAAAACAAAAGCAAAGAAAAGAAGCAGTAAGGTGTTGCTGCTGGAAAATTCTGTCTGAAAATGCTGTTACTTTTGAAATTATTTATAGAGAATTCACTGAAGTGAACTATTTCAATAATTTTTTATGTTAACAAAGGTTATCAATGATAAGATGAGCCAATTATAATAGTCTATCATAACTTAAAATTAATCACTGGTTATCTTTTCAACATATTTTACCTGTCCAGGAGAGGAGCATGTCTGCAGTGCTTAAGTGTATAGTCTCTGAAGGCAGGTGGGAGGTTTGAATTCAGTCTCTAGGGTCTGTACGTCTGTGACCTTGGGTGGCACAGAAGGCTTATCCTTTGTCTAAGCCCTGACTTCCTCAATAGTAAAATAGGGATAATAATTATACTTACCTCAAAGTTAATACTCTATAGGCCGGACACGGTGGCTCACGCCTGTAATCTCAGCACTTTGGGAGGCCGAGGTGAGCAGATCACCTGAGGTCAGAAGTTCAAGACCAGCCTGGCTGACATGGTGAAACCCCATCTCTACTAAAAATACAAAAATTATCCAGGCAAGGTGGCACGTGCTTGTAATCCCAGCTACTGGGGAGGCTGAGGCAGGAGAATTGCTTGAACCCGGGAGGCAGAGCTTGAAGTGAGCCGAGATGGTGCCACCGCACTCCAGCCTGGGCGACAGAGTGATATTTAGTCTCAAAAAAATTTTTTTTAAATAGTTAATATTCTATAAATTTTAGCTCTTATTATTTATTTATTGTTAAGAAAATACTCAACATTTTGAAGGAAATGATTACATCTTTCAACATTCTTGTGACTTTTCTGGATATCTGCTGATTTGATGCATTTTTAAAAATCAAAATATGTAACATGTTTTTACCTTATTAATCTATCATACCATTTAAATATACAACCAGTGTTTCTTCTCTTGGCTAACAAGTGAACGATAATGATAATTCAACAACTACATGATTTATTATCTGACCTGAGGTTTAACTTTAAATGCCAATATCATTTTTAAGGTATTTTAAAATAGACTTTATTTTTAAAGTAGTTTTGTGTTCATAGCAAAATTGAGCAGAAAATAGAGTTCCAATATATACCCACCTCCAAACATGAATAGCCTCCCAACTGAAAGCATTTTCATTGAAAGTTTAATGATTGAGGGTTGCTTGCTTTTACATAATCTACTGTCTATGTATTTTTTAAAAATTATAGGCCAGGCGTGGTGGCTCATGCCTGCAATCCCAGCATTTTGGGAGGCTGAGGCAGGTGGATCACCTAAGGTCAGGAGTTCAAGACCAGCCTGGCCAACACAGTGAAACCCTGTCTCTACTAAAAACACAAAAATTAGCCGGGCATGGTGGCGCTGCCTGTAATCCCAGCTACTCGGGGGGCTGAGGCAGGGGAATCGCTTGAACCTCAGAGGCGGAGGTTGCAGTGAGCCGAGAACGCACCAGCCTGGGTGACAGAGCAAGACTCCATCTCAAAAATAAATAAATAAATAAATAATAAAATAAAATAAATAAAATTATGTTAATAGATGTTACTATATATGTTCTGGTTAAAAACCTGAGAAAGTATTTTATTACATTTGAGGAATAGATTTGAGAGTATTTGTACTTCAGGCAATAAGAAATATTGATCAAATCTAAAAAAAGAACCATTAAGAAAAGCATTTGATACTTTGTTTATCCATATATTTGAGAACATAAATGGAGTTTTTTGGATCAGATGACATAGTATCTATTTCCTTAATCTGTGGGTTAGAATATAAAATGTGATTGATTACAAAATAACTTGTTTTTCACGAAAAAAATTAGCAACTCTTGTAAAATGCACCTGAATAAGGAGAACGTGTGCTACAAATGAGTAAAGAGAAACGCTGCCTGGCGATACAAATACATTACGTATTAGCACACAAAAACCTTCTCACTTAACCAGGGAACTCCTTCCATTCCATCAGGCATTCCTCCCAGAGCACGTTCTTGCCTTTTAAATCATCAATCATTGCTGCAACTTTAGTGAGACCAAAAGGGTTAAAATTGAAACCCAGCCATTCCCTCTCACTTCTGCAAATGCAGCTCAGCTTTCCCTTCTCTGGTCTATAACAAATGCCACCCACTCTTTCCTCTGGGGTCTTCTCTGATTTGTATGGCCAGTCCCCAACCCGCCTCCTGAACGTCCATGCAACAATTTCAGACTCTCAGCAGTGTAAAGTCTTAGCATAGATGTTCTGTGAGCTTCAGGGCTTAACCCCTCATGAAACTTGACCTGAATCCGTCAGTGGATAGAAAATGGATTTCATATTTAGAATCAGCATAACTATTTGTTACAATTTTCCAGAATGGTTTTTTTTTTTTTTTTTTTTTTTGAGACTGAGTCTTGCTCTGTCCAGCCCAGGCTGGAGTGCAGTGGTATGATCTTGGCTCACTGCAACCTCCACCTCCAGGGTTCAAGTAATTCTCTGCCTCAGCCTCCTGAGTATCTGGGATTACAGGTGCCCGCCACCATGCCCGGCTAATTTTTTTGTATTTTTAGTAGAGATGGAGTTTCACCATGTTGGCCAGGCTGGTCTCGAACTCCTGACCTCAGGTGATCCACCCACTTTGGCCTCCCAAAGTGCTGGGATTACAAGCATGAGCCACTGCGCCCGGCCTCTCAATATTCTTGATATTATACGTACTTGTATTTTCTTTGTATTTGAAATATCATTAGAATGGTAATCAGACAACTTAAATGTTACAATATCTATACTAATCACATCACATTACTTTATTGTTACTAGTTTCTGTGAATGTGTCTTATCTTTTAAATTAAATCCATAGCTGTTTGAGCCAGAAACTTTGTCTTGTCTGAGGTTTGCTGTATAAGTATTTGGAGGGAAAATTGAGTGACTCGTTCTTTTGTAAAACTGTTATATAGGAACACCACAGATTCATGAAAACACATTAACTAGAAGTTATTACACTGGAGTTCTATCTCCAAATAGTGCGGGTTGATTAAGTTCCATTAGCTCTGTGGCTTTAAGCAAGTTCCCTACTTCTCAAGACCTTATTTAATTCACTTCTTCACAATAGGGTGACTGGGTCAGGTGATGTCTCCAGTATTCTCCCTTTTAAAGTTATATCACTTTTCAAAAAGAAAGTCTATTCTAAGAAAGAAAATATGACTCGAAGTCTGAATTTGCCCAAATACAAAAGAAAGGCTAAAGTTAAAGCAAATCTTATTCATAAAGCGCACTAGTAAATCTATTTCTTTTTGATGCTTGAATGTTTTCTATGCTTGAATGTTCTGGGTACATATTAGGTTATAAAATGACTCATCTTTAGGACATTTCAGTGCCTGAGGATATTTTCTTGGTAATCCACGTATTGAAATTTGACTCTTGATAGCACATGCCAAGCACATAGTTCCATAATATGATTTTTTTAAATTACAGATAATTAATATCAGATTAACACAACAGAAGACACTTAGAAATAAATCACATTTTGACCACTTTTAACAAATACTCTTAGATCAATGTCAGATATGAGTCCTTAAAGTTTGGCCACAAAGATAATAAATGCTTTATCAAATCTCTGTCTTCATAATGTTTGATCTTCTGAAGAATTATTGTCTCTAACAATGTTCTCAAAGAGCTACCAGAAATGTTATTAAAATGAAAACTATGGTCACTGTAGTCAGAATACAAAACAAACACAAATAGTCACAGTTCATTTGCATCCATTTGCACAGTGCATTTGTTTTATTTTACAAATAACTGATAGATTAGTGGAAATAATATTCAATCTCTTGCAATTTGAAGAAAAGAGAAGTGCAACTTTAATCTCAGAAGAAAATATTTCCCAGAGAATGTGAATATCTAATATGTTGTGCTATCAAAAGCTCTATCCCTTTATTTTATGTCCTTGCTTGACATTTAGTTGGGGTTTATTCAAGGATTATTTGATTGGAAAAGTGTCTGCATCTTTGGATATTTAAATACATTTGATTTGTCTCAAGTGACATTTGTGGAAACATTTTCTGTTTTAGAAACAGTCGGGGTCAGGGAGATCTCCCTGAGGGGAGGCAGGGACTCAGATGAAAGACCGGCCACATGGAGCATGTGTATCTTGGAGAAGAACGTTGCCGACCTCTGTAGGAAGAAAGATGTGCACAGGTGGGTCTGGTCTATGCCACACGGATCCCAGTAACATCAAGGAGGCCAATGTAACAGGGGTAGAGAAGCAAAGGAGACATTTGGAGAGGCTGCCATATTTTAAAGGTTTTGTGGCCATGTTTAGATTCGGTTATAAGAGTCACAGGACACCATTGGTCTTCTGTTTTAAAGACACTTCTTGCTGCTATAGTGGGAGGAAGGAGAAATATTAGCATCAGGTACAGGTGAACCATGTTTGTGTCTGAGAGGTAGATGCCCAGCAAGATGAGATGTGCAAGGTCCATCTACATAACTGTGAAGGACAAAGGGAGTGGGGGCAGAGGCAGGCAGGGGAAGCCTTCAGACAGTTGTGCCAGTGGGACACCTTGAAAGGGGAGGTGAGCTCAGACAGCCTGAGACCCAGCATAGTGCTGAGGAGGTGCTGGCAAGGCCAATGGGGGCCGCCTGGGAAAAGCTGCTCTCTAGAAGAATCCTGTTCCAGGCATGAATAGCCTTGACCTAGTCCTCTCTCCTAGGACTGGGAAGAGCCTGGGAGAGGGTGGCCTGGTAGTCAGGTAAGAGTGGCAGCTGGGGACTGTCACCTGCCTGCTCCTTGCAGCAGGTTCTTGTGAAGGGAGAGCCAATCAGGCACCTCCATGGGCACCAGAACGTGAGCGCTTTGGACTAGGGTGGAGGTAGTGGAGGTGGTGAGGTTTTGCCGGGGTTCTAATATACTTAAAGGGGAGAACCAACGATATTTACTAAAAAATAAAATGTGAAATGTCAGAATTTTTTGAGTTGAGATTTTGGGTGAATGGTTACGACAATTCCTGATGGAAATTGGAAAATATTTGGAAGGAATGGATGTCAAGGTCAGGTAAAGGCAGATAAGAAACTGTTTCAGGCATATTAAGTCTGATTTAACTACTCACCATCCACTTGGATATGTGACAGTGGTAGCTGGATATATTTTACTGGGCGGTTGGTGGCCTGTGGTATTCCTTTAGCTGCCATTGATGGATAGATGGCTTGTAGAGCATGAAGACCATCGAGGAGCGGAGTACAGCTGAGGAAGAGAACGGGGTACATTCACGACACCCCGGTGCTCCGCAGCATCTAGAAATTGGGATAAGAAAATGGATTTAGCAAGAGAGTAGAAGTAGCCAGGTAGAAGAATAAGTAGTTTATATAAAAAGAGAGGGTCTGACTCAGAAAATAAGTCATGTAGATGAAAAGGAGGGGATCGATTTGAGAAACATCTACTTAGGATTGGATTATGAAGTAAAGAAAGGACTTCAAGAAGGAGGCAATGGTCACTTGTTTCAAATCCTGACAAGAGGTTGAAAGGATGATACCTCAAATGGATCACTGGATTTAGCAGTGTGGAGGTCAGTGGTAACACTGACAAAAGCGGTTTCAGTGGAACACTGATGAAAGCATTATTGGAGGGAATGTAAGACAGAATAAGAGAGCAAGTAAAGGCAGTGAGCATAGAAACTACCCAGAGGAAATCAGCTGTAACAACAAATGAGATGGAGAATTGCTGTTGTCCTCTCAAGAGAGAAGCTTTTGTTTTAAGACAGTGACATCACAGCAGGCTTAAATGTTTGTGGGAAGGCTCTCTTAGAGAAGGCAAAAACGTATGATCCAGGAGGAAAAGGGGAGAAGCACATGGGAAAATTCTTAGAGGAATCAATAAGAGGGGATGGGATCTACTTCATGTGAAATCAGTTTTGCTTTAGAGACAACATAAGTAGATCGCCTGTTTTACCAGGAGGAGAGGCAAAGCGCACAGGTCCAATGCAGCTGAAGTGGTTTACTCGCTAGTGGAAATTTGTAGACATTCTCTTCTGATTGCTTTCAAACTTCTCAGTGAAATAAGGATCAAGTCACAGTTAGGCAAAGAGGTGTGGGGTGGGCATGGTGGAGAGTTGAGAAGGGGTGGTGTGAAAGTCACTTTGGTGGGAGGGAGAGTAAATGAACTTAATGACTGTTGTGACACTGTTGGGCAGTCCTGAGTGCCTGCTTGAGTTCATTCCTGTATATTTAACGTGAGGCCAACCAGCAGGTTTAATGTTTTTCTGTATTCATTTCCAAGTCCTTGGGTGTGAGCGCAAACGGGCACAGGCCATATGTAATCATTGTGACGGTTTTACTAGGCAGACGTGACACAGGAAGAAGGGTGAGGTAATCAAAAGTAAATAGAAGGGGGTGGTGACAGTGACTGATGTAAGATTGACGCTGGGAAATGAAGGAACTGAGAGCTGGAGGGGTGCAATTAATAGACTGTGGGCTTTGTGGGTTCAAAATATTTAGAATGGGGGCCAAAACGGTGAAAGAGATAGCAAGAAAAGATTATGGAGGAGACAGAGTGAGTCTGGATATGCGAAAAAGTCTAGTGTGTGATCACGAGAGACGAAGTGGAAGAGGCTAGGTGACCAGAATAGAGGACAAAGAACCAAGAGTCCTGGGTGTTGGTAAAACCCGCTGTGGTCCAAATGCTTGTGTCCCTCCAGATTCCTATGTTGAAACCCTCATCTCCAAGGTGATGGCATTAGGAGGCGGGGCCTTTTGGGATGCGATGGGGTCATGAGGGCAGAACCCTTGTGAGTGAAGTTCATGCCTTATACAAGAGAGCCCAGGGGCTTCTTTCCTCTCCACCATGAGGATGCAGTGTGCAGTGAACTAGGCAGCAGGCTGTCCCCAGACACCACACCTGCTGGCACCTGGATCTCAAACTCTCCAGCCTCCAGAACTGTGAGGAAGACATTTCTGTTGTTTATAAACCACCCAATCTATGGTATTTTGTTATAGCAGCCAAAATGGACTAAGACAGATCATTTACATGGGTAGAAAAATCACCAGGAATAGCGATGGCGAGAAAAACAGCAAGCCAGACACAAGAACAACCCATGATGAAGGGGATGGTAAATGACTAGGGAGAGTGACAGAAGGCCCAGTCCCCTGACATGAGCCTTGATGGAACTGGAGCTTTTAGCAGGAACCAGGGCAAATGGGCTTGAGGCAGCCCTGTAGTGTGCAGGGTGTGAAAGGGAAAAACAGCCCTCAGTTGACAGTGTAGTACTTTCCTAGGGCTTCTGTAGCAAAACACCATCAACTTGATGGCTTCAGTCAACAAACATTTATTCTGTCACAATTATGGAAGCCACAAGTCTGCAGTCAGTATCACTGGGCCAAAATCAGGGTGTCAGCACTGTCACCCTCCCTTGGTGGCTCCATAAGGAAACCGGTTCCTTGTCTCTCAGCTTCTGGTGACTGCCAGCATTCATTGGCTTGTGGCCACATCACTCCAATCTTTAGGGTCAACATTTTTTGATCTCCCTCTGCTCTGTCTTCATATCTCTTTCTCCTCTTTGTGCCCTAAAATCTCCTTCCTTGCCTCGTAACAGAATATGTGTGATGTGTGATTGCATTCAGGATCCATCTGAACAATCCAGGACAATCTCCCCATCTTGAGAACTTAATCATATCTGCAAAGGCTTTCTTTTCTTACCATATGTTATGGTCACGTGCAAAGACATATGGGCCCCTGAGGTTTGATTTGGATGTTGAGGCTGATGATGCCGCACACAAGCTAAGGGGGTATGAAGGGTTCATTACTCACATACTTCAGGCTTCTGGGGAGAGCAGGTGGGCCTCACAAGCAGATCCAATGTGACCTAAGAAAGCAAGGGAAGAAGACTGGCCTGAGATGTTATAGTGATTAGGGGTGAGGCTGAGGTGGGGTCAAAGTTCCTATGTGTGGGAAGGGCTTGTATGGTTTGACTCTCCCACCAGTGCCAAGGGAGGGGGCTCCCTGTCTTTCCTGTTGGCTTATCCAGATGCGGGCATAAAGGGATACCAAGGGGTGAGGCCTAGAAGCTGTCAGGAGTCAATCATCAAGAAATGGGGCCAGTCTGGGCCTGGTGGCTCATGCCTGTAATCCTAGCTGGGAAGCTGAGGCCCAGAACTTTGGGAGGCCCAGCACTTGAGGCCAGGAGTCCGAGACCAGCCTGGCCAACATGATGAAACCCTGTCTCTACCAAAATACAAAAGTTAGCCAGGGGTGGTGGCACATGCCTGTATTCCCAGTTATTTGGGAGGCTGAGGCAGGAGAATCACTTGGGCCCCAGAGACAGAGGTGGTTGCAGTGAGCCAAGCTCACACCACTGCACTCCAGCCTGGGTGACAGAGTGAGAGCCTGCCTCAAAAAAAAAAAAAAAAAAAAAAAAAAAAAAGAAGGAGGGAGGCCAGACTACTCATTACATCACATAAGGCAATTTCCCCAGGTTTTAGGGTTCTAGGGATTAGGAACTGGCTATCCTGGGGTGGGTGGTACAGTCCAGCCTACTGCAGGGAGTTATGAAACATAAGCATGGTCCTCAAGGGGGAACTGAGATTAGGATTCAATCAGAAATAGAAGGGGCATATGAAAGAAGTCAGTGCCATGGATTTTTATGCAGTTATCAATGAGCTGAAACCTATTTCCCTATTTTATCTGTCTTGTTCATTGCTGCGTTCTCAGCTTCTACAGCAGTACTTGGAAAATAGTTGGCGTTTTGATAAATATTTTCTAAATAAATAAATGAATAAAAATGGATGGCATTTCTAATGTAAAGAAGTTATTGGAAAATCACAATGGAAAGTTGGATTTGAAATTTAGGCATCTTCACAAAGTTCATATGCATTATTACTTTAGAATTCTGTAGCATGGAAGGGAGATGGCAGGGGAGCATACCACTTTGTGACACAAATGAATGAACAATGCTGATTTCCTGGAAAACTCCATCTAAAATTCTGAAACAGAACACCCTGCCTCCTACCTGACATAGCTGCTTCTGTTAGCATTTTCCAACCCTGTGTCTCCACACAGATCAACCCTGACCGCCTGCTCTGTTGTGGGTCAGTACACTGCCTTTCCAACCACTCTGAATACGCCATAGATGTGTCCTACCAACAAACGTCTTCCTGGTGGTGCCCCTTCAAATTTAGGATCTACAATATGGAAAGAAAATTTTATTTAAGTAGCTGTTCATAAGACGCTAACTGAAAGATATGTGTGTGCACACACACACATACACACACACACACGATGTACAGTGTCACAGAGGCTCTAGCTATGGATATTGGACTTCCGAAGGATGTGGAAGGAGAAAGAGAGTGATAATTAATCATTACATTAGAACAAAACCCAAGATGGTTCCTGCACATTGATTTTCTACAGTGAATAACTTTTTTTTTCTTTTGTTTTTGAGATGGAGTCTCGCTTTGTGTCCCAGCCTGGAGTGCAGTGGTGCGATCTTGGCTCACTGCAACCTCTGCCTCCCAGGTTCAAGCAATTCTCCTGCCTCAGCCTCCCTAGAAGCTGGGATTCCAGGCGCCCGCCACCACACCCGGCTAATTTTTGTATTTCTAGTAGAGATGGGGTTTCACCATGTTGGCCAGGCTGGTCTTGAACTCCTGACCTCAGGTGATCCTTCGGCCTCCCAAAGTGCTGGGATTACAGGCGTGAGCCACCATGCCCAGCCCCTCTACTGCATAACTTAATTACCACAAAATAATGCACTAGCTCTTCATATTTCCTCCCATGGTGCACTCATTCACCAAGGGACTCATTTCCAAGGTCTTTCACCCTATTTCTTTTCTTTTGAAAAATATTCAGGGAATGAGAGCTTAATATAAATTGTCGTTAGCCAATATTCTTAGCCAGTCCTATACCTTTAAGATGGCCCATCTTGACATCTTGTTCAATGGGTGCCAAGCCAGCAAGTAAGCACGCACATCATCTCGGATTTCGTCTCCAAATACAAGGGGAAAGAAACAACGTCTCCCACTGTGAAGGATGGTGGTATCGTTAGTGGGAGGGTGTCCACTAGATCTGTCTTGCTCTACTGCCCTGTATTTTCTCATATCACAGCTTGACCTCTCTAAATCTGATGGACGGAGAAAGACTGAAGTCAGAGAGGCATGTACGGAGCTTTGACTTTTATTGTTTGACATGCAACGGTCTGATACTTTTGTTTCTGGTCTCCTGTCAGGGTGCCACTGACAGGGCCTTACACTCTGCTGAGCGTAGCCCGTAGCCCTTCGGTGAGCACCCTGGCCTGCACAGAAGGCCCCTGCGCTCAGCAGAGTCTTCAGGGAGAAGTTCACACCTGGGCTTTCTCGGAGCCTGAGAATCCTCTTCAAGGCCTCAGTCTTCCATCTCTAGTCCAGCTCTGCCCTCTCTCTGAGTTCACTAAGATTCTGGATCTTCTAGGTTTTCACAGTTGACTTTTCCTTCTCATTTTGCCCTGCTCTGTGCTTTGTATTTGTGCAGCATGGAGTTGTCTGAGCCCTGTGCAGAATCTCAACTCCCAGCCCTCTTGTTTACCTAGCATTGTGAATGCACACTGTGATTCTGGGTGGCATTTCTCTGGAACTGTGCATTCCAGGATTCCGGTCATGAGATAAATAATGTTCACATACTTCCTCAGAGAAGGACTAGGACTGACTCCGCTGCATGCATCTGAAGAGGTAATGGTCCCTACAGTGTGATCCTTTTTGGGCAAGGCTTGTTAATATCTGCTCTTTCATTATTGTGTAGTAGGGCAAAGTCACTGCAAAAGGCCATTTCCCGGTTTCCAATGTCCTGTTTTTCCTGGCCCCCTAAGGTACTTCGACCACTGGTTATGGACAAGGCTGCTGGCTATTCTATTTTCAAACAGCAGTCATCTGTTAGGAATAACTATCAATTTAATGGCGCCAATGGCCATCAAAACAAAGAAAATTACACAGTAAGTCTGTCTTTCTTTCTCAAAGGGAATCATTTGCATCTCACTGTGGTACGGAGCGTCGCCGTTGCCCTCAACATGCTGGTAACCATCAGTCACACAACAGGGTGAACCAAGAATGCAGAGGGCTTTTTGTGTTCAATATCTTTGCTTTGGCCAAGGAAACACTTTCCATAATATCACGTTTACTTTTTTAACTTTTATAGTACAGAGTGAACCATGTAGAAAATAGTAGCTGTCTCGAAAGAGATGGGAAGATTTAAGTCTAGTGATGAATGAGGCACACATAGAAAGGGACAGATGCACCAGCACACGGGTGGGGATGGTCCCTGCTCCATAGAAAGGGACAGGTGCACCAGGACAGAGGTGGGGATGGTCCCTGCTCCATAGAAAGGGACAGGTGCACCAGGACACGGGTGGGGATGGCCCCTGCTCCATAGAAAGGGAAAGGTGCACCAGGACACGGGTGGGGATGGTCCCCGTTCCTCACGTCTGTGCGAGGCTTTCATTTGCGGGCTTCACAGTGCTTTAGAACAATGTGTTCATGGAATAAAGAGAAAGGTAGCATGGGAGGAAAATGTTTTCATACAAAGCAAGGAAATTAAATATCACTTGATTGGACTGGGTATTTTAAGGGGAAAATTACATGATTAAATCGCACCCATGGAAGTTGGGTTTAGAATTCTATTATCTAAGATGGATGAACATTTCCAAGGCCCTAAACTGTGTATTAGAAAGAAATCCTAATTGCATCAAAATGAATGAAATGTTATATTTTTGTTATTAGTTTTTGAGTGCCTTTCAGCCCAGAAGAAAACTAAACTTGATTAAATAAAAACAGCTTTATAACAAGATGTTAGAGGTGATAAATTTAAAGTTAGAATAGGAAGAGTGGAAAAGTTTAACTGAAGTATCTTAATAACTGGGTGTAAATGTCATACAATTTCCTAAAATTAAAGTATTTGCATAGTAATTTGAATTTTCTTGGTTCTTACTATAGTTTGTGCTCAGATTGTTTACACATGTATCTATGTCTGTATCTGTATCTATGGCTACATCTCTATCTATAGCTCTCTGTCTACCTGTCTATCATCTATCAATCATCTAATATATCATGTATCATATATCAATCATCTATCTATCATCTGTCCATTATGTCTCTATTGTCTATCATTTATCTGTCATCTATCAATCATGTCTCTATCATCTATCAACCTATCATCTATTGTCTATCACCTATTATGTATCTATCACCTATCTACCTGTATATCATCTATCTATCATCTATTTATCTATCTATCATCTATCTATGTATCTATCATCTATCATCTATCTCATCTATTATCTACCTATCATCCATCTAATCTATCTATCTATCTACCTAATCTATCTGCTTTAAGACGATCAATTGATGCTTTTGAATTACTGAGGACAAGAAAATGGTCTCCCCATAAGTATTTCAGCTTCTTTCCTTTCCACTTTAAAATGGAGATGTTGCTCTTTCATTTCAAGAATAATTCTTCCATCTATGGCTTCCAATCTTTCTCCTTCCACCACTTCAGAAACTGTGTAATTATCTCCTCCTTCTCTTGCACCTCAGCTTTTCTCCCTCCTCCTTCTGGCTTCTTTTTCTTACTCTTTAAGCTTGTTCAGGCCTCCACATCCTGAAGCTGTTACACTCATCTCTCTTTTCTACCTTACCACAAATTTCATGAAGCAGTCAGCACTGTCTCCTCCCTTTTGCCATCCAGTACCCAAGGGCCTGTGTGGGGTCCGGCTTGCACATAGCTCTTCTCCTGAAGCCAACAGCACGTGCCCTCTTCTCCTCTTCCTGTGTGTGGTCCGGCTTGCATATACCTCTTCTCCTGAAGCCAACAGCATGTGCCCTCTTCTTCTCTTCCTGCAACTTCTCTGCTGGTTACAGGCAGCCTAGATCCATCTTCAGAGGTCCATCTCCAAAGCCAGACTGCCTGGGCTCTGATCCTGGCCCCAACACTTATTTTCTAGGTAAACTTGGGCAGTTTATTTAATCTTCCTTTTTGCTTCTGTTTCATCAACTGTAAATGGGAATTCTAATTTTATATACATCCTATAGGAATTGCATTTTTGAAATGTATTCATAGGTGTAAAGAGCATGGTCCGGGACTAGAAACCACTATAGGAAAGAGATGTTCCTTTCCACCTATTTAGTTATTCATTTAATAACAGGCTACATGTATCACCCGTTCTTTTTTTTTTTTTTTGAGACTGAGTCTCACTCTGTCGCCCAGGCTGGATTGCAGTGGTGAAATCTCAGCTCACTGCAACCTCTGCCTCCTGGGTTCAAGCAATTCTCTGCCTCAGCCTCCTGAGTAGCTGGGATTATAGGCGCCTGTCACCACACCCAGTTAATTTTTTTGTATTTTTAGTGGAGACAGGATTTCACCATATTGGCCAAGCTGGTCTTGAACTCCTGACCTCGTGATCCACCCGCCTTGGCTTCCCAAAGTGCTGGGATTACAGGTGTGAGCCACTGCACCCAGCCCTATCATCCATTTTTGATTGCACGTCCTCTTTTGGCTTCCGTGAAAGCACACTGCTATGTTTTATTTCTGCCTCTCTTGTTACCTGCCGTTATCAATCCTAGGCTCCTTTCTCCCATGCTCCTGCCTCTGTATGGTGTTGCTGAGGTCCACCTTTCCTTTCTCATCCATCACTACAGTTGCTAGCAGATCCCTGTTCTCAGGGTGACATTCACACACATGACTCTCAAATCAAAGTAGCCAGCAGGACCTCCACGCTGTGATCCAATCTAGAATTTCCAAGCTGTCTTCTGGATATTTCTTTTTGAATATTTGAACCAACAGTACTGTACTTTAACTCTTCCTCTCCTTTCTTCCCAAGGCTTCTAGCTTCTGTGTTACCATTTGTGACTTTTCCATTAAGAAAAAATCTGTTAAGAGTTATTTCACCTAAAACACAGCACATTATTATTTTTTAATTTGTAATAATTGTGTATGTAGTCTTAAAAGTACAATGCTAACTCAGAACCATATAGGTATCTTGTTTCGTTTGTTTTTTTGTTTTTGTTTTTGTTTTTGTTTTGAGATGGAGTCTCGCTCTGTTGCCCAGGCTGGAGTGCAGTGGCACGATCTCGGCTCACTGCAACCTTCTACTCCCTGGTTCAAGTGATTCTCCTGCCTCAGCCTCCCAAGTAGCTGGGATTACAGGCACACATGCCACCATGCCCAGCTGATTTCTGTATTTTTAATAGAGATGGGGTTTCACCATGTTGGCCAGGATGGTGTCGATCTCCTGACCTAGTGATTCGCCTGCCTCGGCCTCCCCAAAGTGCTGGGATTACAGGCATGAGCCACCGCGCCCAGCCGGGATCTTGTTAAAGACACAGACCCCACTTAAGATTGGGGAATCAGAGCCTTTGGAGGCTTGGGAACTCGTGCTGTACCCATTACTTCATGTGGTTCTCATATACACTAAGGTGAGAGAACCATAATCCTGGACAGCAGAGAGGATACTTTTTGCAAATTAAATACCACACTTTATTTCAAGATATTAGATTAGGTATTATTGACAGCTGTTTGCAAAACCCAGGAAGGCATTTTATCAATAGCCACTATTCATTTTCAGTTTGCTTCATTTCAGTTTGTTTCCTTGGCAGTGAAACCTCGTGGATCTTCTCGCCACTGAATTTCCTTCAGTTGGACTTTGGCTCCTGTCACTTGCAACCTGTACTTCCACTCCTGCTCCCAAATTTAATTTAATTTTTTAAAATTACTTCTAAATGACATGTAATAATTGTACATATTTCGGAATACAAAGTGATATTTCCATACATGGATATAAGTGTAATTACAGTATTGTGGTAATTAGTGTATCTATCATGTATAACACAAAGAATTTATCATTTCTTTGTGTTGGGAATATTCAAAATCCTCTTTTCTAGCTATTTGAAAATACACAATAACTATCATCACCCTTACAGGGCTATAGAAACTAGAGCTGACGCCTATCCAGTTGTAATTTTGTATCTTTCCTTATCCTTCTCTCCTCCTATAGTCTCCAACTGACAGTAACCATAATTCTACTCTCTGCTTCTAGAGCTCAATATTTTAGCTCCCATACATAAGTGAGAACATGCGGTATTTATCTTTTTGTGCCTGACTTATTTCATTTAACATAATGTCCTCCAGGCTCATCCTTGTTGCTGTGAGTGACAAGACTTCATCCTTTTTTATGACAGAATAGTATATCATTGTGTGTAGTTACCACACTTTATCCATTCATCTGATGATAGACTCTTAGGCTGACTCCATATCTTGGCTATTGTGGGTAGTTCTTCAGTAGACATGGGAGTGCAGATATCTCTTTGAGATACTGATTTTCTTTCTTTTGGATGAATAGCGAGTAGAGGGATTGCTAGATCATATGGTAGTTCTATTCTTAGTTTTTTGAGGAAACTCCATATGGTTTTTCATAGTGGCCATACTAATTTACAATCCCACCAACAGTATGTAGGAGCTCCCTTTTCTCTGCATCCTCACCAGCATCTGTTATTTTTGCCTTGTTGATAGTAGCCATTTTAACTGGGATAAGATAATATCTCATTGTGGTTTTGATTTGCATTTCCATAATGATTAGTGACGTCATTTTTTAAAATGTTCTTTTTGCCCATTTGTATGTCCTTTTTTGAGAAATGTCTTTCAGATTCTTTGACCGCTGTAAAATCAGATTTTTTTTTTGCTTTTTTATTTTTTTTGCTGTTGTTTGAATTCCTTGTATATTCTGAGCATTAATCTCTTGTTGGATGAATAGTTTGCAAATATTTTCTCCCATCCTACAGTTGTCTTTCTATTCTGTTTGTTACTTCGTTTGCTGTGCATAAGGTTTTTAGTTTGATATAGTCTCATTTGTCTATTTTTACTTTTGTTGCTTGTACTTGTAAAGTCTTACCTATAAAAGCTTCACCCAGTCTCAAGTCCTAAAGTGTTTCCCCCATGTTGTCTTCTAGGAATTGTATAGTTTCGGGTCTTAAACTTAAGTCTTTAATCCATTTTGAATTGAATTTATTTTTATATATGGTGAGAGAGAGAGTCTAGATTTATTCTTCTGCATATGCATATCCACTTTTCAATGTTTTTGGTGATTTTGTCAAAAAGTCAGGTGACTGTAAATAAGAGAATTTATTTCCGGGTTTTCTAGTCTGTTCCATTGGTTTATGTGTCTGCTTTTATACCAGTGTCATGCTGTTTTGATTACTAGAGCTTTGTAGTATATTTTGAGGACAGGTAGTATAATACTCCCAGCTTTGTTCTTTTTGCTTAGAATTGCATTAGCTATTCAGGGTATTTTGTGGTTCCATACAAGATTTGGAATATTTTTTCTATTTCTGTGAGGAACATCATTGGCATTTTGATAGTGAAACCAGTCCAGTAGTCCCATAGATAGTTTTTTTTGGATAAACATAGAATTTGATCCTTCTGTTCTTAAAGCTTGAAGCTTGCATTTGTTTTATCTGTGTTCCTTCCTCAGGAATGACATTCAGGGCTCTCAAAAAAAGTATCGAAGAACTGAAACTCACCTGATGACCACATCCAGACAATGAGATGCCAAACCCCTCATTCATCATGATTACTTTCTTGCCCCAACCTAGTTCCTCCCTTTTCTTAAACATTGTCACATTTCTTCCCTGCTATATAAATGACTAGTTATAGCCAGTCAGGGAAATGGATTTGATACTAATCTCCCATCTCCTTTGCTGCAGCACTCAGTTAAATCCTTCTTCCTTGGCAATACTCATTGTTTCAGAGATTGGCTTTCTGTGTGGCAAGCAGCAGGACCTAGACTGAACCCCTGTGCTTTGGTAACAATAGGAATTGCACTAAATCTGTAGCTTGCTTTGATTAAGATGGTCATTTTAACAATATTGACTGTTCCAATCTGAACACGGAATTTTTCTTTTTTTGGTGGGTGTGTCCTCTTCAATTTATCTCATCAGTGTTTTGTAGTTTTCATTGTAGAGGTCTTTTATCTCCTTGGTTAAATTTATTTCTAGGTACTTTATTTTTTTGTAGCTATTAAAAATGGGATTGCTTTTTTGATTTCTTCAGCTAGTTTGTTATTGGTATATAGACTTGCTATTAATTCTTATATTTTGATTTTATATTCTGCAACTTTACCAAATTCATCGATCTGTTCTAAGAGTTCTGTGGTGAAGTCTTTAGGTTTTTCTCTATATAAGATTATGTCATCTGCAAAGAGGGACAATTTGATTTTCTCTTTTCCAATTTTGCTGTATTGTATTGCTTTCTCTTGCTTAACTGCCCTGGCTAGGAATTCCAGTACAGTGTTGAATAAGAGTAGTGAAAATGGGCATTCTTGTCTGGTTCCAGCTACTAGAGGAAAAGCTTTTCCCCATTCAGTATGCTGTCAGCTGTGTGTTTGTTACATACAGCCTTTATTATTTTGAGGTACACTCCTTCCATGCCTAATTTCTTGAGAATTTTTTGTCATGAAGGGATGTTGAGTTTTATCAGGTGCTTTTTCTGCATCTATTGAGATGATCCTATGGCTTTTGCCCTTAATTCCATTGATGTGATGTATCACATTTATTGATTTGGGTATACCAAAACATCTTTGCATTTTTAGGACTAATCCCATTTGAACATGGGTGTATAATTTTTTTGATGTGCTGTTAGATTCAGTTTGCTGGTATTTTGTTCAGGATTTTTGCATTTAGGTGCATCAGGGATACTGATCTATAGTTTTGTCACTATTGTTGTTGTGTCCTGGTCTGGTTTGGGTAGCAGAGTAATGCTGGCCTTCTAGAATAAGTTTGGAAATGATCCCTTCTCTTCCATTTTTTTGAAGAGCTTGTGTCAAATTGATATTATTTCTTTAAATCTTTGGTAGAATTCAGCAGTGGAGCCACCAGGCCCTGGGTTTTTCTTTGATGGGAGACTTTTTATGATGGCTTCAATCACATTGCCCATTATTGGTTTGTTGAGGTTTTCTTTTTCCTCATGGTTTCATGTTGGTAGGTTGTATGTGTGCAGGGATTTATTCATTTCTTCTAGTTTTTCCTATTTGCTGGTGGATAGTTGTTCATAATAGTCTCTAATCATTGTTTGTATTTCTGTGGTCTCAGTTGTTAGTCTTCTTTTTTGTTTCTGATTTTATTTATTTGGGTCTTCTCTCTCTTCTCTTAGTTTAGCTAACAGTTTATCAATTTTTGTTTGTCTTTTCAAAAAGCCAACTTTTCATTTCATCGATCTTTTGTAATTTTTTTTAGTTTCTACTATGTTTAGTTCTGCTCTGATCTTTATTTATTTATTTTCTAGTTTTAAATTTTGGGTTTAGTTTGTTCTTCCTTTACTAATTCATGGATGTGCATTGTTAGATTGTTTATTTGAAATCTTTCTACTTTTTAAAGCAGACATTTATTTCTATAAATTATTCCTGGGGATCAACTTACCTCTTTCTCTGTGGTGAGGAGTGTCTCTTGGGATGAGCCAATCCCAGCCAAGCTCTTCACTTTCCTCTTTATGCTGCCATCTCCAGTCTCTGTGCATCAGAAGGTCTTTGTCACTTTCTTGCTGAATTCCAGTGTTTTCTCCTATACACTCTATTTGATGTGTTGTTTTCTAATTGTTTTGGTCCTTTGTGGAGTAGGAGAGCACTGGGCACCTCTAATCAGCCTTCTTGATGACATCTGGATAGGACAATATTGATCAATGATATATCTAGAAGCAATTTTGAATAAATAATATAGTGTTATAGGTTATAATTAAATATGTAAACCAAAAATAAATAAAGGAAAGGAAGAAAAACCTCCCTTTTTTTTCAGAGGCAGGGAGTTTTTATTTTTGGCTTCTGTAATGGTATTTCACCAAGTTTTAAAGGTATTAACTTTATTAACCTGCAACATTCATCATTTTAAAGGAGTATATAAAAACTATCAAAATGGGTCAGAAACAAAGTTTGCGATACTCATAATTATCTTCAACAGTGGCAATATTTAACCTTCTGAGTCAGTCTCAACAGATTGGCAATATAACATAATATGTATTGATAAGTGTCGTTCTTGATAAAAAATCAAATTATTTTTCTATTTAAAATTTTTAGAAAAGGTTTAATGTAAAAATATTTTTCTTCTTTATATATTTCCCTGCCATGATAATGTTAAAACATATCAAGATGCTTCTCAAAGTTTAGGAGTGAACAGCATAACATTCCATTTTAGTTGAAGCATTCCTTCACATAGCCAACATATTTTTTGAAGACACTCTAAGAACTCTTGAGGATACTACAGGAAAAATGTTCCTCTTGCCTACTGAGCTTTTAGTCATATTTTCCCTCAAACTTTTCTAAATTAAACATTGTTATAACTGGGTTTTTTGTTTTTTTTTTTGAAATTTAATTTTCCACGGTGCAGTCCTCAAGTTATTCTTTTATTCGGAGCCACTCCTTCAGTTTCAGCTTGGTGAGCAGGCAAGCATCTGCTTTTGGTTTCTATGGAAACTGGATTCCTGTGGCTGCCTGTAGGTATTCTCGTTCCACCAACCTTTTGTTGTGCTGTGGTATCCAGTGATTTAGGTGGAGAAGTACAAGGTATTCTTCCATGATGGATATGATATGGTCATAACAGGCTGGGATCTAATGGGACCCAGGGAACTGAGAGACTGGAAGGTACATCACGAAGGCTGCAATGTGTTTTATACAAATTGTATGCTGTCCTAGTAACTTTTCCATCAGAGGCCTTATGGATCAGGAGTGAAGAATCTTCTGCTGCCTGAGATAACAAGTAGGAACCCTCCTGCTAGCTACTTACTTTCTTTAGAATGTGTTGGAGGATGTTAAATACATTGGAAATCTTGAGTGCTGAAAGCTTTCCTTTTAATGCTTCTGAGGTAATTTCTTCCAGTAGAAAAAGCTTTGAAGTAAATGCATCGATATGGCCAACATAAAGTAGCTGTTGGAATGCAATCAACTTCCAGTCCATAAGCGACAACGTTCACCTTCAGTCAGAGCTTCAGTTCCATAACCAGCTTGATACTCTACTTCTGGTAGTACATAAACTGGAAATTGTTTTCCAATTTTCCTCTGTTTTTTAGAATGTGGTCTTGTCTCCATCCTCTGGACACTGCAGCACATGAGTAACAACAGGTCTTGCAGGCTAAATAACTTATGAATAAAATTTCCTTCCTGAAGAGCTAGGTATTCCGACGTATCTTCAACATAGTCCTTAAGTTCATATGGCAATCGTCCTTTTGGCTTCTGAAATGCAGAAGGCCATCCAATTTCGGCCAACTAGAGGCATCTGAAGGAACAGACAATTGCTCAGAAATAGAAGGCTGTTTAGAGTTTTCTAAATTCATTAAGGGCAACATGGGTACTTTTCTGGAAATTGGCTTTAAGAGCTCATCCTGCATTTTAAAATCTCTCCAACTGGATCAAATTTTTTATATACTTGTTTGATAGGTTTTTTTTTTTTTAAATACATGACTTGCCAGGCACAGTGGCTCACGCCTGTAATCCCAGCACTTTGGGAGGCCGAGGCGGGCGGATCACCTAAAGTCAGGAGTTTGAGACCAGCCTGATCAACATGGAGAAAACCCATCTCTACTAAAAATACAAAAAAAAAAAAATTGACTGGGGGTGATGGCACATGCCTGTAATCCCAGCTACTTGGGAGGCTGAGGCAGGAGAATTGCTTGAAGCCAGGAGGCAGAGGTTGCAGTGAGCTGAGATCGTGCCACTGCACTCCAGCCTGGGCAACAAGAATGGAACTCTGCCTCAAACAAAAAATAAAAATAAAAAATAAAAAAATAAAAACACATGACTCTTCTGGACTAGTTTTCTGCAGAAGCCTGTCCTGAGGAAGAATTTGGACTAGCTGGTCAAGAATTTAAGTTAGAACCCATGACAGCTGTCTTTCCATCACTATTATATTTACACTCTGTATCAATAATTAAACGCTCTTCATCTGTATCACTGCTGCAGAGAACTGTATCTTCAGTTTTAGCTGCTTCTGATGTCACAGTCTTTTCCTTTGAGTTGTCTAGGTTCTCCAGAACATTGGGTCTTTCAGCATCAACATGTACCATATCTATAGTCATATCATATTTATTAGCAGTTTCAATTTCCTGAGAATTTTCTAACTGTAAGGCATCAGATGTTTTCAAGTCACTATCTTGCCTCAAAGACTTGTCAGAATTTGACACCTTTTTGTCACATGATTCAAATCCCTGGTCATCTTTATTTTTGTACTCTTTAGGGCCACCATCCATAGCAGACCAATTGTTTCTCCTTTTGCAACTGTTCCATGAGAATCTGAGATAAACTTCTAGAATTAGCAGAAATGTCTGGTGCACTTGGTGCCGCAGGTGTAGTTCCTGCTTTGGGGGCTGTGGGAGCATCTGTCACGTTAGTTACTGTGGAAGTACTTGATAGACTTGGTGGCTTTGATGTTTTGGTGGTGGTTACTCCAAAAGTTTCAAGTTTTGTAACATCACCATCAAAATCCAGATACAAGTTTTCAAGATTCTCAATGTTTCGGCACTCACTACTTCACAGGGCATGTCCATTTCAGATATAAACTCTTCAGGGAAAACCTCTTTTCTATGCCTGGTGGGAGAGTCAAAGATCCCTGTTTTTAAGGATGTAAATATATACACAGATAATATAGTTATTGAATAACTTGGGTTCAAGGGAAGTAAAAATAGTTTTTTTCTAACATAAAAATAATTCCTTTTTCAAAGCTTCAAATTAATTTCAGATCACTGGGACGATCATTTTTAAACTTAATAAATGAGTGAAAGTCCAGTTATAATGGAAGAATAAGAACAGTTCATTTTAAGTAGACTCTCACAGGCTTGGTCAAATCAAATGCTCTAGGACCTTCTCGTATATTTTAGGATACTTGTATTTGGGAAATGATTCCCAAGGAGTATTTCATATATTTACATGTTGTGTAAACATAGACTCTGGCAGCTTTTCTTTCAAATGATCTTTTCAAGGATATTGCCATTGTGAACAGCTTTGGAGGTTAAGGTAGCTTTTCCCTCTGCGGGAGAGGGCAGGTTTTCTTGGTGTTTAGGAAAATTAAAATAATGACTACTTTTAGGAGAAAGTTTGAGCAAACTTACCTGAGGTCTGATATGGTTTGGCTGTGACCCCACCCAAATCTTATCTTGAATCGTAGCTCCCACAATTCCCACGTGTTGTGGGAGATACCTGGTGGGAGGTAACTGAATCATGGGGGTGGATCTTTCCCATGCTATTCTCGTCATAGTGAATAGGTCTCACGAGATCTAGTGGTTTCACAAAGGGGAGTTTCCCTGCACAAGTTCTCTTTTCTTGTCTGCCGCCATGTGAGATGTGCCTTTTACCTTCAGTCATGATTGTGAGGCCTCCCCAGCCATGTGGAACTGTAAGTCCATTAAAACTCTTTCTTTTGTATATGCCCAGTCTCAGGTGTGTCTTTATCAGCAGCATTAAAACAGACTAATACAAGGTCCATTATAAATGACTGGAGTTTCCTAAGCTCCAGCTTCCGTAGTTATGAAGAAAATTCACTTAGTATACAACTTTTCCCTTTTTTAACCTAGGAGTCTTGTGTCTTTTGCCAACATCCATGAAACAATGATAATGTAACTCATTAGATTAAAAGTAGAATAAACCTCAGACCCTTTACAATTAAGTGTTTCTCCACAGTTTACATGAAATTGAAAAATGAAGACACCAAGAATTTTGTTTTTTTCTCCTTATATTTCACATCCAGGCTTTTACCATTGCAGGGACTAGCCCCACAGGGTCGGTGGGTTTTTCTCCCCATGTGCAGAGATGAGAGATTGTAGAAATAAAGATACAAGACAAAGAGATAAAAGAAAAGACAGCTGGGCCCAGGGGACCACTACCACCAAGACGTGTAGACCAGTAGTGGCCCCGAATGCCTGGCTGCGCTGTTATTTATTGGATACAACGCAAAAGGGGCAGGGTAAGGAGTGTGAGTCATCTCTAATGATTGACAAGGTCATGTGAGTCATGTGTCCACTGGACAGGGGGCCCTTCCCTGTTTGGCAGCTGAGGTGGAGAGAGAGAGAGAGAGAGGACACAGCCTACGCCATTATTTCTTCATATCAGAGGTTTTTAGTACTTTCACTAATTTTGCTACTGCTATCTAGAAGGCAGAGCCAGGTGTACAGGAATGAACATAAAAGCAGACTAGGAGTGTGACCACTGAAGCACAGCATCACAGGGAGATGGTTAGGCCTCCAGATAACTGTAGGTGGGCCTGACTGATGTCAGGCCTTCCACAAGAGGTGGAGGAGTAGAGTCTTCTCTAAACTCCGCCAGGGAAAGGAAGACTCCCTTTCCCAGTCTGCTAAGTAGTGGGTGCTTTTCCTTGGCACTGACTCTACCCCTAGACCACAGTCCGCTTGGCAACAGGCGTCTTCCCAGACGCTGGTGTTACCAGTAGACCAAGGAGCCCTCTGGTGGCCCTGTCTGGGCGTGACAGAAGGCTCACACTCCTGTCTTCTGGTCACTTCTCACTATGTTTCCTCAGCTCCTATCTCTGTATGGCCTGGTTTTTCCTAGGTTATGATTATAGAGCGAGGATTATTATAATATTGGAATAAAGAGTAATTGCTACAAACTAATATTAATGATATTCATATATAATCACATCTAAGATCTATATCTGGTATAACTATTCTTATTTTATATATTTTATTATACTGGAACAGCTTGTTGCCTCGGCCTCTTGCCTCGGCACCTTGGTGGCTTGCCACCCACATACAATAGCTTTCTAGCTATTTCTTCTGTACTATATAAGAGTTCAGCAAACATTTACTGGGTCCCAATCTTGTAACAGATACTCTTATAGATCCTAGAAATCCCAAGATAAATAAAACATGATTGTTGACCCAAAATGCTTCCAATGAATAGAAGAAACAACGCATAAAGACGCATGACACAGAAACAGTATTTTTCCTTCCTTCCTTCCTTCCTTTCTTTTTCTTTCTTAGACGGGGTCTCACTGTGTCACCCAGGCTAAAGTGTAGTGGCACAGTCTGGGCTCGCTGCAACCTCTGACTCCCGAGTTCAAGTGATTCTCCTGCCTTAGCCTTCTGAGTAGCTGGGATTACAGCTGTGCACCACCACGCCTGGCCAATTTTTTTGTATTTTTAGTAGAGATGGGGTTTTGCCATGTTGGCCAGGGTGGTCTCCAACTCCTGACCTCAGGATATCTGCCTGCCTTGGCCTCCCAAAGTGCTGGGATTACAGGCGTGAGCCACTGTGCCTGGCATAAACAGTGTTTTTCATAGCATGGGATATAAGTGACGACAGCAACAGCAACTTTTTTTTTTTTAAGATGGAGTCTTGCTTGTCACCCAGGCTGGAGTGCAGTGGTTGGTGTGATCTCGGCTCACTGCAACCTCCACCTCCCGGGTTCAAGCTATTCTGGTTCCTCAGCCTCCCCAGTAACTGGGTTTACAGGTGCCCACCACCACTTGCCACCTAATTTTTGTATTTTTAGTAGAGACGGGGTTTCACCATATTGCCCAGGCTGGTCTCAAACTCCTGACCTCATGATCCACCTGTCTTGGCCTCCCAAAGTGCTGGGATTACAGGTGTGAGCCACTGCACCCAGCCAATGACAGCAACATTCAAGGGTGCTCTGAGAGCACACTGAGGTGCACTTAGCCTGTTGTGAAAGTTCAAGAGAGGGTTCTTGAAGTTGATGGTCAGAATGCGGTTTTGCAGGAGATTGAATTTGAAAAGCTACCTTATCTTCCAAGGCTGTTCACAGTGCAAATATCCTTGAAAAGATCATTCAAAAACATGTGAAAAGAGTGTTTCTGACGGAAGGACATATACAGAAACATAAAATAGCACGATGTGAATCAAGGAACTAAACACAGAGTGCTGTTACTGGTTTGTGGAGTTCCTTGTGTGGAGCGGTAGGAAGCTGAAGCTGGAGGTTGCCATGCATGCTGCTCTAAGGAACTCAGATTTTAGCCTTTATGCCAGTTGCCTCCAGACTTTTTTTTTTTTTTTAGACGGAGCCTCGCTCTGTTGCCCAGGCTGGAGTGCAGTGGTACAATCTTGGCTCACTGGAACCTCTGCCTCCCAGGTTCAAGCAATTCTCTGCCTCTGCCTCCAGAGTAGCTAGGACTACAGGCACCCACCACCACACCTGGCTAATTTTTGTATTTTTAGTGGAAACGGGGTTTCACCCTCTTAGCCAGGCTGGTCTTGAACTCCTGACCTCATGATCCACCCACCTCAGCCTCCCAAAGTGCTGGGATTACAGGGGTGAGCAGCTGGCCTTAGGCTTTTCTGATGATACATTTATTTAGTAAAACTTTCTCAAGCAGTCACCTCTAATATATCTATATGTATTTATAAATTTCTCTACAGGTTGTATGGTCTCCCCATATATTAAATGTTAGTATTGTATTTTATTTTATAAAACGAAATAAAAATAGATAAAGTTGACCAGGCACGGTGGCTCACGACTGTAATCCCAGCACTTTTGGAGGCCGAGGTGGGTGGATCACGAGGTCAGGAGATTGAGACCATCCTGGCAAACACGGTGAAACCCCGTCTCCACTGAAAATACAAACAAAAAAAAAAAAGAAAAAAAGAAAAAATTAGCCGGGCGTGGTGGCGGCGCCTGCAGTCCCAGCTACTCGGGAGGCTGAGGCAGGAGAATGGCGGGAACCCGGGAGGCGGAGCTTGCAGTGAGCCGAGATGGCGCCACCGCACTCCAGCCTGGGCGACAGCGAGACTCCGTCTCAAAGAAAAAAAAAAAAGATAAAGTGTCTCATATTTTCTTCTACACCTCAACTGATTGTCTTTCTCACTCTCCTTGAGGGCCACATTTAGCCTGCTTGCAGGTGCTAACACGGGGAATGATGATTTGGTCCGATTTATGTCTTCAATCACTCCTCACAGAGGAAGATAGAGCTGAGACACGCAGGATTCAAGGAGGGAAGTAGGAACCAAGATATTAGAATGGATCAAGCAAGAGAAAGTCAGGATCTGACTGAGAGAGCAGGCATGCAGTGAAAAGGAGGGCTAGATTTGAGAAATACCTAGGTAATAGAATTGTACGATCCGCCCATTGAGCAGGGGTGGGGAGTGGCTCTGAGAGGCCGGAGTTAGCCGGAGTGAAGGGATGGGAGAAGCAAATGCATTGAGCAGGGGTGGGGAGCGGCTCTGAGAGGCCGCAGTGAGGCCAGGGTGAAGGGATGGGAGAAGCAAATGCATTGAGCAGGGGTGGGGAGTGGCTCTGAGAGGCCGGAGTTAGCCGGAGTGAAGGGATGGGAGAAGCAAATGCATTGAGCAGGGGTGGGGAGCGGCTCTGAGAGGCCGCAGTGAGGCCGGGGTGAAGGGATGGGAGAAGCAAATGCATTGAGCAGGGGTGGGGAGCGGCTCTGAGAGGCCGCAGTGAGGCCAGGGTGAAGGGATGGGAGAAGCAAATGCATTGAGCAGGGGTGGGGAGTGGCTCTGAGAGGCCGCAGTGAGGCCGGGGTGAAGGGATGGGAGAAGCAAATGCATTGAGTAGGGGTGGGGAGCGGCTCTGAGAGGCCGGAGTTAGCTGGAGTGAAGGGATGGGAGAAGCAAATGGTGCACGTTGTGTTTTGATGACTGGAAGAATAGTGGTTATGTTTAATGAGACAGAAGATTCAGCGGATAAGCAGATTTTAGTGGTGGGTTCAATTAAGAAATTGACGTCATCTTTATACAGATTCACTTCCTTTTAATTTTCTTTCAACACACTCATCCAAAATTTGGTTGTGTTGTTTTTCTGCTGAACAACCTATATTATTGTCCTTTCTTTTCCAAATCTCCACATTTTGGCCCAACCCGTGTTCCATGGTGAATTCAGACAGTAAAAGAAGCAACTGTTTTCCAAGTGCCTTCTTTGTTATTTATAACACAATACTTTTTATTCCAATTTTGTAGTTGACTTCTTTTCTCTAATAGATTATTGTTTAGTCATTGCAGATCCTGTTATTCTTCTGAGCAAACAACCTCAAACTTTCACTGGCTTACAATAAATAAAATTTATTTCTTGCTTGTGTAATTTAATTTTATTTCATATCCCAATGTACATTTCAGTTTGGGACCCAGACCAAAATAGCCATTCAAGTGCAAGTGGTTTATTTTGTAGATGATCCAAAAAGAATGGGAAGTGAGATAGGGAAGAAAATAATGACAAAAAAGGCTTTATTTTCAAGGACGTTAGCACTGTGGACAACTGGGGCTTAATCCTACTGTGGAAACCGAGAAGCCACGGTAAAATGTGTACCTGAGTAATCCCACCTATGGGCCAAGGGAATTGTAATATTTACACAGCAATTTCCATCAGCCATTGGTTGTGGCTGTACCTGTGAGTGATCAGTCTCCAGCATTTCGGGCCTAGAAAAAGTAGCCAAGAAGGTTTCACAGTCAGAGAAAGCCCTCGTGCAGAAAATGTACATGCTGGCATTTACAAATCAGTCAGGTATGCATCAATGTGGTTAGAGTAAAAGGATATAGAGAGGAATCCACTAAATCCATCCAGGAATAAACAAATAAAATAGGAAAAAAAACCCACTGTTGACATAAGTCAATACTTTTATTTTACCACTATTTCTTTCTTTAGCCCTTTTATTCAGTCACAGCTACTTGTGTACATTAGGTAGGTGGTGTGCAAATTTTACAGTATGCATTAACTCAAATTCTATATTTGTAGTAACTAAAACACGCCTTATTTTTCATCTCTATGCTATTACCTCCCCTTTCTCCAATTTCTCTGTGTATGAAGCTCGACTGACTTGTCAAAAGCTCCCTAAAGTGATGTTTTTACAATAAAGTGTTTCCTAAACTTCAGTTAGAATCAATCACTCTCTACTGGCTGCTCCTGTAGAATTTTATCTGTAGTTTTGTTTTGTCATCTTATCACTTTTTAATATTATTTACAATCTGTCTGTTAATGTATTGTGAACAGGGCTGGGTGCGGTGGCTCACACCTGTAATCCCAGCACTTTGGGAGGCTGAGGTGGGTGGATCACGAGGTCAGGAGTTCAAGACCATCCTGGTTAACACGGTGAAACCCTGTCTCTACTAAAAATACAAAAAATTAGCCCGGCGTGGTGGCCGGTGCCTGTAGTCCCAGCTACTCGGGAGGTTGAGGCAGGAGAAAAGCTCACCAGGAGGTGGAGGTTGCAGTGAGCCAAGATCGCACCACTGCACTCCAGCCTGGGTGACAGAGCAAGATTTTGTCTTAAAAAAATATATATGTATATATATATATACACATACATATATATAGAACAACTTTAAGATGATTTGTGTCTTACTCATTTTTACTTATCCCGCGATTGTCACAATAAAGGTTTGCTCACATCATAAGCAAACACCTAAATAGACATGTCTGATTTTCTTACAATTATGAAAGTGAATCTTACTTTGAAAAAAAATCATAAATGCCTCACATTTTTCAATGTGCTTTTGGACATTTCTTAATAACTATGTTTTTATAATATATATGTTAAGGCACTTACAATTTTAATGTGTAGTTATATGTAAAATCACATTTTATCAAATAAGCATTATCAGATAATTCTTTATGATGAAATTAATTTATGAGTTTCTAATAAATACTACAGTATTGTTGGCCAGAAAGCACTAATGAAAATAAATTAAAGGTATTGTTTGTTACTTTAAAGGCTAGGAATTTCTAATATAAAGAAATGTAAGGAATAGTTCATAATTTAAGAACACATCCACTTCACATTGTAAAAAAGAATTATCTATTGTTAAAGCGAAACAAATATGGCCTGGGAAGGACTCTATACTTCTATACTTGAGTCCTTGTAGAGGAACCATAACCTAACTTAATAGGTCAATGAGATTGAAAACCTAATTTAGGAGTATGTGCGTGGAACAATCGCCAATCCAGCAGTCATACTGCAGCCACTCACACACTGCTGAGTGTTCGAACTGTGTTCAATAAGGCAAACTTGTAACCAATCCAGTTGTTTCTGTAATTCACTTCTGATTTCTGTACATCCTTTTCCTTTTTTTGTCTATAAATCTTCTTCCACCATGTGGCTGTGTTGGAGTCTCTCTGAATCTGCTGTGATTCTGGGAGCTGATTCACGAATCATTCACTGCTCAATTAAACTCCTTTAAATTTAATTCAGCTGGCTGGGTGCGGTGGCTCACGCCTGTAATCCCAGCACTTTGGGAGTCTGAGGAGGGCAGATCACCTGAGGTCAGGAGTTCGAGACCAGTCTGACCAACATGGTGAAACTCCATCTCTACTAAAAATACAAAAATTAGCCAGGCGTGGTGGTGCATGCCTGTAATCCCAGCTACTTGGGAGGCTGAGGCAGGAGAATTGCTTGAATCTGGGAGGTGGAGGTTGCAGCGAGCAGATATTGTCATGCCACTACACTCCAGCCTGGGCAACAAAAGCAAAACCCATCTCAAAAAACCCAAAAGTTTAATTCTGCTGAAGTTTTTCTGTTAACACTGTGTTATTATTTAATTTTTGATGAAAGGCAAATGATATAAACAAGAACTTGGAATATTTGTGAATAATGTATAAATAAATAGTTTCTGTTTATTCTCTGTATTCTGTTAAAAGTTTTTGCTCTGGTCAATATATCTGGCCATACAATTCTTTTAAATCCTATAAAATTTTAAAAGCAAATTTGATGCATGTGCAACTTTATTTATTTATTTATTTTTTGAGTCCGTTTGTTACAATGGAAATTGCCTTAACAAGCCTCATGTGGCACACGCGGTGCCCAGAGCATTCTGAGAAGTTGCATTAACAAGCCTCATGCGGCACACGCGGTGCCCAGAGCATTCTGAAAGTTATGGTTTTGAAAGCAGTCGTTGTGGCGACATTGTCCTAATTAAAGTTCTCAGGCAGTTTTGCCAACATTCAAAACCACCTTCCATTTTTATCCTTTTGTGGTAATATTTATCATTTATAAAAAGGAATTCCAACACCTCTTTTCCACGTATAACCTCCCAACGTTCCTGGTCAAAGCAGTTTGCTCCCAAATTACCAGAAGTGGTCTTGTTGCGGCAGCAGAGCTCCACTGGTGCACTTTTGCTCACCAGTTTGTTGAACGTGTAGCTTTACCCACCTTGAGGCAGAACTGCATGTGCCCGTGTTGGCGCTGACTCATGATGTGTGGTGCAGGGATGGAGAAAAGGTGAATATCTCCCCACACCAGACCTCTGAGGTTCATAAATTATTTATCACATACTTCAGTGTGCTGCCACAGTGATCAGGGCCAGTTTCCAATATGGAGACAAGAGCTCTTTAATCATGCTCTTCCCTGCAAAAGAGAAAGATTGGCATTTAACAGAGAGCTGTAAGACAGGATAGGGATGTGACTGCAGGGAAACCTCCACTTAGAATAGGAGTCGCTCGTCAGTTCTAGACCCAATTGCGTGGGCTTATGTAGTAATAGCAGTAACAGCTCCTGAAGATAGTTTCAATCTATTGCCAGCATTCTGTAGGTCTTTATAACAAGCAGGAAATGGATACACATGTCTCTGTTCCATAATCAGAAAAGTATCACCATTTTCCTGGGACAAAAATATGTAAGTTTAAACATTTTTAGTGCCAGGTCAGGAGTCACAATTTACCAATAGCATTTTTTATTTTAAAAATACAGTTAGTGACCACACCATTGGCTAACAAACTGAGACTTAAAGCATTCTCTAGATGCAAATGCTACAAATAAATCAAATTATTAGGTATATTCACTAATACTTACAAACTTAACTTCATATATAAAGCAAGGCAGATCACCAGTGTGGCCATGCAAACAGGGTTTGAGGACTTCAATATTTAAAGCAAGTTTGTCCAACCCACAGCCCATGGGCCGCATGCAGCCCAGGATGGCTTTGAATGAGGCCCAACACAAATTAGCAAATTACTAAACTTACTTAAAATGATGGGATTTTTTTGCGACTTTTTTGGTTTGTTTGTTTGGTTTTTAGCTCATCAGCTTTGTTAGTGTTAGTGTATTTTATGTGTGGCCCAAGAGAGTTCTCCCAAGGTGGCCCAGGGAAGCCAAAAGATTGGACACTCCTGATTTAAAGGGAAAAAGGGAGGGCAGATGAAGAAGGAGGATAAAAAAAAGAGAGAGAAGGTAGACAAAAGAGGCAAGCGGTTAGTCTTTGGAGGCTTTGATTAGCACTTACTGAATCTACATTTTACATGTGAAAGGAGTGGGTGTGAAAGAGTGAATTATGCATAGTGCTCAGTGCGTCTGCATTTTTGCATAAGATAAAGTAAACATAGAGGAGGTGCTCAAATATGCATTCCTCTCAGGTGAGCCAAGGGATGCCCTCTAGGCCTGTCTTTGTCAAGGTAAGTTTACATTGTCAAGGTGAAATAGAACAGCATTGTGTTTCAGGGTAAAGCTCTTGGGGCCCACGAGGAATTTCCTTGTGAGCAATTTGTGAAGGAGGCCACTGGGGGAGACATGTGGCCTTCTGTCTTTGCAGCTATCTACTTAGGAACAAAATGGAAGGCAGTTTTTGCGTGACGCAGTTACTGAGCTTCACTTTTCCCTTTGGTATAGTGAGTTTGGGGTCATGAGATTTTTATATTCCTTTCACAGCCAGCCTCACTATACTTGAATTAAAATACAATCTACGTGTTAAAACTGACCACATCATTCTCTCCTGTGTGTCTTCAAAGGATTTAAGGCCCATCCAGATAATCCAAGATGATCTCATTTCAAAGCCTTAATTATATCTTTGATGACCCTTTTTCCAAATAAGGTCTCAATTAGAGGTTCCTGGAATAAGACACGGACTTATCTCCCTGGGGGCCACCATTCAGCCTGATCCGGAAGGAAGGCCATGATTTCAGCTCTCTGGGATTTGAGACAAAGAGGCCCCTTTTCTTTCATTTTATCTTTTCATGTCTGTTCTTGCCATGTACCCGCATGATTGAGTGTGGGCTGAGGGTGAATCCAAGAAGGGCTTTGTTTTGTGGTCAGTACAGGCTTTGGTCCAGAGAGACAACAATACTTTCAATATTCTTTTGTTCTGCCCCAGAGGAGCTCAACACAGAATTGCCTAGAACAAGAAACTGGGTAAGTGTGCTCGGAACATACCCTTGTCTTCTCTTCTTTGGACTCTTGATTGCAACACTTACCTCTGCCTGGATATTCACATGGACTTATACTCTTTGTCTTTTCTTCTGTGTGTCTTCGCTTCTGTATGTCATTGAATGTTGGGCTCACCTGGATAACCCAAGATGATCTCATCTTGAGGTCCTTAACTTAATTGTACCTGCAAATAACATTTTCCTAAATAAGGTCACAGGCATAGTTTTGGGGGACTGGGACATGGATATATCTTTTTGGAGACCATGATTTAACTCACTATAGGCTAAATTCTCAGCCCTAAAAGGGGCCCTCACAAAGTGAGGGCACTCAATGGAAAGAAGGGCTCTGAGATGTGAGATAGGAACATGTGAATAGAACCTTCAACCCACAGATTCCCCTGGACTATCAGGTCCAGGAGAAGAGACTCCTTCCTGTCCCAGGTTGAGACTCCCATGGCCTGGAGATTAGGCAAAACCTCTGTTTGATCTTTGCATGAAATTAAGTAGTCTTAGTGGTCTACTGCAGGGGTCTCTATCTCTGATTGACCTTTACTTATTTCTTGCTTTATGTACTATCATTCTCTGTTTTTTTCTTGAATAAGGTAATTTACTTATTAAATTCTTCGCTAAAGATACAGCTCTTGAATTAAAAAATACTACGACTACTACCATTTTGCTTTAGTCAGTAAGTTCTGCCTTAATTTTCTGTCTATTTTATATATTTTTGTCTATATTTTGTTGATATATTAAAGTTTTTTCTTGTTTTTATTAATATGATTATTTAAGGCTCTGGAATTTCTTCTGAGTGCACATCTACCTGGGTCATACAGATGTTGTCATATGTGGTCAGTTCTTTTACAAATATTCTTCAACGTTTTTCTCTTTGGCCCTTAATGATATAAGAAAACTTCCAAAAACTATATGTTTTTTAGTGTTTTGGAGTTTTATCGTTTATTTAATTTCACTGCATCTTAATCAAATAATTAAAAATACTTTTTAGAAATTACTGAAGTTTTGTGGTCTGAAATATAGTCTTTTTTATGATCTGTGGAATCTGAAAAAAAAGAGCATTCTATATTTTTAAGGTGCCAAGTTTGTTATCTGTCAATTAGAGAAGACTGTGTGATTTACATTTTTACATCATGACTTCCTTTCGCTCTCTTCAGCAGTCACAGCCTGATAGAGGTGATGTAATTTTCCCTGCTGTGCTCCTGTGTCTGTGTCTTTCCTTATGCATGCTCTACTTTTTTTGTTTTTTTTTTTTTTGAGATAGAATCTTGCTGTGTCGCCCAGGCTGGAGTGCAGTGGCGCGATCTCGGCTCACTGCAAGCTCTGCCTCCCAGGTTCATGCCATTCTCCTGCCTCAGCCTCCCGAGTAGCTGGGACTACAGGCGACTGCCACCACGCCCGGCTAACTTTTTGTATTTTTAGTAGAGACGGGCTTTCACCGTGTTAGCCAGGATGGTCTCGATCTCCTGATCTCGTGATCAGCCCACCTCGGCCTCCCAAAGTGCTGGGATTACAGGTGTGAGCCACCGCGCCCGGCCTACTTTTTGTTTGAAGAACATTGATGCTCTGTTATTTAATCTCTAGAATTCATAACTGGCATATCTTCATTGTGAATCACACACTTATTTTTTCTTTTCTGCTCCTTTTTCTTACTTCTATGCTTTTTCTGCCCTGTGTATTAAAGAGAAGAAAATCAGTGATGCCACACAAAACACTCTGTAGTAGTCAGATCACAGCGATGGTTTTAACATTTGTAGTGCTGACATTCTGTTCCTGTTCTTGTCTCTTTCACTGAGATCTCCTACCATCAGGCAGGTTCCATGCTCGTCACCAGGCCCCTGGCTGCAACTTCTCATACCCTATCAACATTTGGTTCACTGATGATTGTTGTTTGCTAGATTTTCCAAGCAGTTCCATATAAACAATGTTCCCATATCTTTGAACATTCAAAAATCAGTTTGTATTGCTTTTATACTTGATTGAAATAATAGTTGGTATAAAATTTCTGGGTTGCACTTTCTTGGTGCAAAATTTCTCGGGTCTCAGCTCTTCCAGTATTGAATACTGCTACATACTGCCCTTGTGATTACAGATTCAAGCTGGCCATCAGACTTGCAAGACACAGACAGCTTTAATCTGATGCCACATTTACTGGGCTTTAAAGGAGGATACAGGCCGGGAGACACAGCTGGTATCCTGGGGCACCCACAGCTCCCTTTGCCCTTTCACCTATCCAGGGCCTGTGTGGCTGCCACAAACAAGAGTCAGGGTGCTTGCGGGCCAATGGATAATCAGAAGCAACCGCCTTGATTTCCCAACAATTTTTTATACTATTTCTAGACACAAAGCTACAAGCCACATATTGATTCACAGCCTCCCTGTTCCAAGGGCAATGGAACATAGGTGATGAGGGAGACATTCCACATCTATTTCAAATCTGTAATTTCCAAGTGTGCCTGTTAGCTTCTGTTGATTAGGAAATTATCCCCAAATTTAGTCACTTAAAACAGCAACAATTTGTTAACCTAAGGATCTGCTGAAGAGTTCCCATGGCCTGGGATGGGGCCGGCTAATCTCGCCCAGGCTTGTTCACATGACTGCAGTGCCTTAGCAGGATGGCAGAGGGCGACTAGCCCCTCATAGCCTGCCTGTGGTCTGGTGGTTGGCCATTTGCCTCTGGCTCAGTGTGGCGATTGTTCCATTATTTTGCATTCTTTTGTTGTTGTTGTTTTTTATTGTGTTTTTTTTTTTGTTTTTTTTTTTGAGATAGGGTCTCACTCTGTCACCCAGACTGGAGTGCAGTGACGTGATCTCAGCTTACAGCAACCTCTGCCTCTCAGGCTCAAGCAACTCTCCCACCTCTGCCTCCCAGGTAGCTGGGATTACAGGCGAGTGTCATCACCGCCCAGCTAATTTTTGTATTTTTAGTAGAGATGGGTTTTCACCATGTTGGCCCGGATGGTCTCGAACTCCTGACCTCAAATGACCCAGCCACCTCGCCTTCCCAAAGTGCTGGTATTACAGGCGTGAGCCACTGCGCCTGGCCTGTTGTTGTTAATAGTGATAAAATATTTGGTGCAGCTTCTCAGTGGCCACATTTTACAGTTTCGGATGCACTTTCTGGACCGGACATGCATTTTCTGCTGGTGTAACTCTGCTTATTTTGCATTATTTTAAGGCATTTATAATTAATTCGGATTCCTCATTTTGGACTATGTTTTGTTTCTCCTGAATCATCTCTTTCCTGTAGGTAGAGGGAAGCATTTCATGGAGGGCCAGGTCCCTGGCTAGGACAAGGTAGAGCCTCATAGTCATATTTGGTATCCAGCGGCCATTGCTCTGCCCCAGCCTGCCATCTGGCTGTGGTGGGTTTGGTGGCCCACGTCTAACTCTACCTCTGTTTCTAGACTGTGATCCAGGACTGGGGGAAATTAGTAGCCAGCCCGTGCCTCCAGTGCCACTGTAGCGAGCCCTCTAGGACGGGCCCCTCACATTGGGCTTTATGGTGTCTGCGGCCTCAGTGTCAGCACTCTGCTCCTCTCCACCAGCAGCCCTGCTCAGTTTGCCCTGGGCTGGCTGGCTTTTTCTCTGTGTTGTGGTTTGGCATTTGACCTCACTGCTGTTTTCATTAAAAGTAGACTTTTCCTTTCTGTTTCAAGTTCTATGGATGATTTTGGGAGAATGTTTTCTTTATATCATCTGCAAATATGCTTCCTCATTTCCCACCTCGACTTTCCGTCTTTCACTTTCAATCTTTTCTTTTTTTGGAAGGAGGGTGGGGTATTGTCAGAGTTGTATTTTCCAAGAGCCCTTTCAATTTCTCCATTTTTGCCCTTTATCACTGTGTGTGTGTGACATACAGCATACATATAGAAAGACATGCAAAATGTAAATGTATATTTAACAAGTGGTTATAAAGCCATATAATATGCAACCACCACACAGGTGAAGAAATAAACCTAGCAGTCTCCCAGGTGTCCCTCTCCAGTCACCACGCTCTTCCTCATGCCCCCACCCCAGTACCCCCAGGAGTCAAACACTTTTCTGCCTTTAGTGTCATCATGTCTTAGCTGTGTTTATAATTTTACCACCTATATATGCATTATGAAAGAGTTGCTTCTCCTTGCTATCTTTTTCTTGTTGTAGGTCTTGTATCTTCAAAGATATTTAGAAATAGGGTTCCGAATATAACTTTTTCCTTTTCTGCACTCCCTACCTTCTTCTGTGTTTCCTTTAATCTGTCAGACTGATTTTGTTCCACTCATATGAAAACTCTGTCCCCATTGCCTCCTGATCCTTGGCTCTGCATTCATGAGTAAGTGTGATGCACTGGGAGATGATTGGGAGTCTGTAGGGAGTGGGCGTATTGGCCAATGGTCCTTCCCTCCGCATTCATGAGTAAGTGTGATGCACTGGGAGATGATTGGGAGTCTGTAGGGAGTGGGCGTATTGGCCAATGGTCCTTCCCTCCACATTCATGAGTAAGTGTGATGCACTGGGAGATGACTGGGAGTCCGTATGGGATGGCGTATTGGCCAGTGGTCCCCTTAACAGAGCAGGCCTTTGTTGTTGGGCATCACCTGACTCCAGTGTCTAAAGGAGAATTTCCTCCTTGGAGATGACATTTGACCGCAGCCTTCTGGGAGCCATGGGAACGGTCTTGTGTGCCTGCAATTAGAACACATGTAATCACTTTATTTCTGTATTTAAGCCTCACCCAGTCCCCCATGGTTGCTTATTTGCTGACTCCTAGCTATGAAACTTTCTGAGATTCTCTGAGTGAATCACATTTCTTTTCTTCTTAGGTTGCAGCTTTCTTTATTCTACTAAATCAATGCCTACTAGTCTGTTAAATGTCAAAGAAATATTAAACTTTTTATCTTCTAATATTACTTCTCCCATTCTTTTGTCCTAGTGGGCTTATGGATGTTTTAATTTATTTTGCTCTCCTCTTAGTTGATTTTCTTTCTTCTTTCTTTTTTTTTTTTTTTTTTTTGAGACAGAGTCTTGCTCTGTCCCCCAGGCTGGAGTGCAATGGTGTGATCTCAGCTCACTGCAACCTCCACCTCCTGGGTTCAAGTGATTCTCCCGCCTCAGCCTCCTGAGCAGCTGGGATTACAGGCACCCACCACCATGCCTGACTAATTTTTGTATTTTTAGTAGAGACAGGGTTTCACCATCTTGGCCGGGCTGGTCTCGAACTCCTGACCTCCGGTGATCGGTCCGCCTTGGCCTCCCAAAGTGTTGGGATTATAGGCGTGAGCCACCATGCCTGGCCTTAGTTGATTTTCTTAAGGCAGAGCAGATAACATTTGTGCTTACACTACCACATTTAACCAAAATTTCAATCAGGGATAGTTTAAATGAAACTTTATATAAGAGTTTCCCATTTCCTCCATTCTCTTTCCAGAAGTTTTTTTTCTTTTCTTTTTTTTAGTATTGTTATTACTTGTAACTGTCTGTGTGAGTGCAGAGGTATAATATTAAAATTTATCAAATTTCAGGGTAGTGATATTAATCATTTATTTTAGTAGCAAAATTAAATGTTAACATTCAATTGTAAGGTTGGAAGATTTAACTAATGCCTTTTCCCCCATTGAATTAATACAGAACAAAAATTTATATTTCTGATACAGACAGGAGACAGGGAAATACTGGGTAGAAGATGATGGTGCCCTGGCAAAGGCTCCACCTTCAAACCTGGAAGCCCACGGCCCTAAGTGGCAACAGGCATTCCTGTTTTCCTGCCCGAAAGTTGCCTTTTCACCTGCCATACCCCACTATCCTGTACCCGTATAAACCCCAATCCCCAGGCTCCAGAAGCAGGCGAGGAAGTAACAAACAGAAGAGTAGAAGAATAGCAGAATATTGTGGCAGAGAGAAGAGAAGGAACATCTGAACATCGAGAGGAGTTCAGCTGGGGATGGTTGGAGAGATCGGCTGCTGGATGGCCAAACTCCAGGGGAAGATCATCTTTCCACTCCGTCCCCCTTCCAGCTCCCCATCCATCCCACTGAAAGCCACCTCCACCATTCAATAAAACCCCTGCATTCATCCTTCAAGTCTGTGTACAACCTGATTCTTCCTGGATTCTGGACAAGGACCTGGCTACTGAGCGGGCACTGAGCTGGTTAACACTTAAGCCATCTGCAAACAGCAAAGCTAAAAGAGTGCACTGTAACACACGTCTACTTGGGCTTTGGGAGTTGCAGGCACCCACCCTTAGATGCTACTGTGGGGCCAGAGCCCAAAACACACTCAGCCTGGCTCCTGCACCTGCCTGTGTGCCCCCCTCCCATAAGGGGTTTGAGGTGCAGTGGCAGAACATAGGAGCCACACCCCTGTCGCATGTCCTGCGAGGGGGGTCAGGGAACTCTACCGTTTCATTTCCACTGGTTGATATGCGATTTTGCAAATGATACACTGTAGATCAGATACTCTAAAAGAGAAAAAAAGGCTACAAAGTTGTAGAGTTCAATTACCTTATTCATGAATACTTTTTTCCTAACCTAATTAACTCAATATCTTGGCATCACTAGGACTTTGAGCTTTACCCAAAACGGGTTTCTTTCTTCCCGAAGCGTTTGTTTTACTGCCACATTTTATTGCTTTCAATTAATGAAATCTGATTCTAAAACCAAGAGTTCCTGAGGTGTTCGCCACCAGCACTGTCCTCCCTACCGTCACCTTCATTCTATCTGTTCCACCTATCTTTTGGGGACATCTTGAGTTGAGGTTATTAACCTTATATCATGTTCCCTTCTCCCCCCATTTGTACTCATTTTGTTTAGTGTGGGTAATTCAAATGTAAATTGTTTTGGTCACAAACCCCAACTGCTTGCTCACTGAATAGCCTGCAATCTGCCTTTTGCAATGATCACTCCTTCCTGGAGGGTACGTTGGCGTCATTGAGTCTGATGGCACCTGCTTCTGCTATGTTAGAACACTGCCTGCAGCCCTAGGATCTGGACTTCAGTCAGACCAGCAACAGATTCGCTTTTTTCTCTTCTTTGTTTGCCTATTTCTCTGTCTTCTAATTGTTTTAAAGGTGAAGGAGAGTAGTAGTACAGAAATAATAATAACACAAAATTAAAATTAAATTAAAATCTAAAAAAAAATTACAGAATTAATTTTTCTCTGGCTTGATTTTAAAATGTTAGTTCCAAGTGCTTAAGGTTGGAGATGTTTCCGACCTGAGCATGGCTCCCCCCACGTAAGCATCCCTTCACACATTCTTTGAAATCTGCTGCTCTGATCCTAAATGTAGGCCTCACGTCTCACCAGCTGTATAATCTTGGGAAAGTAGGAAACTCACTTTACTTCTTTATCTCTGGGACAGGGATCCTATCTCCAAGAGTTGTTGAAAGGATTAAATGGTACAGTGCACTTAAAGTTCCTGGTAGATAAGAAGCACTCCATAAGTAGTGACCATTTTTATCATCTGTGTAGATGTTAAAGTTTGCCAGGATATTCTAGGATTATATACTCTGCAATCCCATGCTGCTTTCATATGTTTGCTCTGATAAAACTTCCCTAGGACACCGAGAAAAGATTTTTCAGGGCTGACTAAGCCCTGCTTAAATGCTTTCCAGCTGTTCTGGCTCTTAAGAAAGAAAAAAAAAATAGATTTTTAAAAGAGAATTAACTCATTTATTCTTGCTCTTTATTCTCTGTGTCTGAGGGGAGACCCTACCAACCTCCCATCTATGACTCCCAATAATCACAGGATACATCATTGTCTAGGAAGAGAGGGAGAGGGCCACAGGTTTGGCAAAGTCAGAACTTCCAGTCTTCCTGCTTTCCAATATCCTCAGGCTTCTGACCTTGTACACTGTTAACGTGTTTCAGCTAGTGCTGAGTATTGCTTTCTGCCCCTTCAACCAGATCACTTCCGCTGAAAGTTTGCATCTCCCAATATCAGCGTTGGGGAAGCCAAGTGAAATCTATCAATCCCTGTTCAGAATGTAAAGAAATTGAAGATCCTCTTTCCCCAGATGGATTATTATATCGTCATAGCATTTGGAGAAGCCAAGATCAACAAAAAAGCAGTTAGCAGGTATGCATGTGTGTGTGCTATTTGAACATTACACATAGTAATTTTTCAGAAAAGATTCTCATCTCTGAAAAACTTTTCCTCCCTCAAGATGAAAAGAAGTATAGCTCATTTCATTTTAGGACATAATCTGTCTTTGGGCTTCAACATTTTAAAATTAGACATATCTTTGATAGAATATTCCTTCAATTGTTAATTTCTCCAAGAAAGTTCAGCTCTTTGGAATCAGATTGAGATTTTTTGTTAAATCCTTATATTTGTCTTCAGTGCATTCATGTTTTAAAACAATACATTGAAAATTTGAAAATGTTTTTACTTCAAATAACTACATTGTCTTTTTCTAAAATGAGAAGTTGCAGTGTTCCATGTTCTGATTTGATATTTTTCCTGATTTCTGTTAGTAGTCTTGGATGTTTTCTGTACTTGTATTTGGAGTATGCACACTTGTCTGAGACAGTTCTATTTCTCACAGTCGTTACTGTGCCACATATTTGCCTCCCTGTCATCTTCAAAAGAGTGGGCTAAGGCCGGGCGCTGTGGCTCACACCTGTAATGCTGACACTTTGGGAGGTCGAGGTGGGCGGATCACAAGGTCAGGAGATGGAGACCACCCTGGCTAACAAGGCGAAACGCTGTCTCTGCTAAAAATACAAAAAATTAGCCGGGCGTGGTGGTGCGCATGTGTAGTCCCAGCTACTCGGGAGGCTGAGGCAGGAGAATCACTTGAACCCGGGAGGCGAAGGTTGCAGTGAGCTGAGATCGCGCCACTGCACTCCAGCCTGGGTAACAGATCGGGAGACTGTCAAAAAAAAAAAAAAAGAAAGAGTGGGCTATAGCTTGGCTACACTGTGAGATTTATTGTCTTTGAACTGCCACTTATTCTGAGCTGCTCACTTCCATTAATCAGCCTGACTTACTGACTCTGGAATTGTGTGCTCATATCAGATAGGTTGTGGCTAAAGTCCATCCATTACATTTCTAGGCCCTCACTTCTCTGTACAACCCCAGTTCAATCATGCTGGCAAATATGTGGGGAGCACTCAGCCCTGAGGAGTTCTATAAGGGAAAGTTCCACATGGGCTTGGATTGTATACCCAATAATTCAAAGCAAATTTGTGAAAGCTTCATATGTCATTTACAATTTGTAGGCACTGCAGAACCGTAGATTCTAAAGAGAGAAGGCTATACCTTCTGATGATAGTCTTAAATCACGGAAAGCTAAAACAATAAACACCTCAAATTCAGTGTATCTTTGCCTTGGAAAAAGGGTTAGACTTCATGGTTGCAATTCACCTCACTCGCCTGTGGTTCATTGATTCTGACATCTAATCAAATTGATCAGCCACAGTGAACACAAGGCGATTGTTTGCCAAACACTACGGCAAAGTAAACTTAGCTCATACGTGTGATTTACTTTACGGTTTCTATCCGGAATTGGGAACAAATAAGAAATTTGTTTTGACTAGGAAATTGTACACAATTCTAATCATAATTTGGACTGGAATAATAACCACTGTGCATTTGCTTGTTTCTGACTTTGTTAGTCTTCATAATATTCCTTTCAGGAGGTTGGCTATATTTATAATTAATTGAATTTTGCCAATGTTTTCTTTCCACAAAGCTTGTTGTTGTATTTAATTGTCTTTAAGAAAAGAAACGAAAAGTATCTGTCAACTTTCAAGAAATAAAATGCTTTTGTTAAAAATTTGTTAAAAATATTAAAGCAAATGTCATTTGAAAATTCAAGCAACATATACTTTGCAAACACTTGATTAAAATAGTTTCAGTAATATATTTTTAGCTTGAGTGGGTCAAGATAATAAATCAATATTTTCTCTCAAATTCTGATAACATATGTAAAAAAGTTCTTTGAAACAATAATAAAACTTAAGAAAAAGCAGTCAGTAAAGCTACTGATGATTCTTTATTTCCTTTTAGGATATAATCAGTCTTTTGACTTCAGCATTTTAAAATTAAAAATACCTTTGATAGAATATTCCTTTCACTGTTAATTTCTCCAAGAAAGTTCTGCTCTTTGGAATTAGATTAACTAATGATATTTTTTGTTAAATCCTTATATTTGTCTTCAGGACATCCTAGTAGACTTGTTTAGAGAGCAGACCCAAGAGTTAAATTCAAATAATTAGCAGGAATGGAAGATAGAGAATTCTAATTTTTCTTGAGAAAATGCTTTCTTATCATTGGCAAAACAATGAGTTTATTCACAGACATTTTTATTCCATTATTCTGTGAGTAAAGAAAGGAAGAGGAGGCATGTTGAGGTTTTCTTTTCCTAATGATGTTACATTAATTATTGTAGCCAAGATACGCTTTTGAATACGATACAAAAACATACTTGCAACAATGATCATAAAAATATTCCTTTTTCCATCGCTCAAAATTGTCTTTATTTGACAGGATATCTTCTATGCATCTCATCCTACTGTCTGTATTTCCCTTCTGCTTTGGTGGAGTGGGGTCTTGGTTACGAGAGAGAGAGAAAGAGAGAGAGAGTGAGAGAGCAAAGGCATAAGCAGACGCTTTGCGGGTAGAGCAGATAAAAATTCCCAGACAAATTTCATGGGTGAAAAATGGCCAATTTATTTCTTTTATAGCTCAATGTCATTTTTATTTTGTGGATTTTTCCATCAAGTAGTGAAAACTCACATGTTAATAATATTCAGAGTCTCCTCTGGCCATTTAAGCACCCTCTTTGTCCAGAGTCAAGTCAGATTCTTGGCGGCCCTCCTGGCGCCACATGTGTGAGGTGGGGAGGAGGTTTCTCGCCCTTGGCGATCGTCTCCTCCACAGAGGGGCGTCTGTGGACGTGTCCGCCATTTTGTTTGGTCTCAGCTGCCGGTTCCCAGAGGAACCCTCTCTTCTGGCCACACGCCCACTTCATGGTCACAGGCCTCCGTCAGCGGCTTCTCCATCCCTCTCTGGCAAGCTGAAGTACATGACGACTTCCCTGGCCCTCTAGGGTTCTCAGGCCATCAGGTACGGGTCTCTGTGAATCTGGCACCTGACAGCTGAGACAAACAAAAAAGACGCTCTACTCGCTGAGTCCTGGGCCGCGCGGGGTCACAGGGCACTGCCGCTTTCCTGGAATCTCCTCAGGATTCAGGCACACCCTGTGCTCCCAGATTCACCAAACCCGTCTGGGGTTTCTGCACACGACCTGGAGGCATCTCCGCCCTTTGGCGGCAGATAGAGGAATAGAAACCACTGAGGAGACATGAAGCAGGGAGGAAAAGCTGGATGAGAGGAGGCACAGGGAGTGGAAGGCAACGTCCAGGAGACACGGCTCCTGATGCCATATCATCTCGGTGGGCTCTCTGTGGCGAACCGTTGTCTGCTTGAGAGGAAAAGGGAAGTAATATTTGGTGCCATTCTCTGGACTCCAAATGTTTTTGTGCCTGGCCATAATTATATATATATATATATATATGCGCATATATATATATATATATATATATTTTTTTTTTGAGACGGGAATCTCATTCTGTGCCCAGGCTGGAGTGAAGTGGCGCCATTTCGGCTCACTGCAAGCTCCGCCTCCCGGGTTCCCGCCATTCTCCTGCTTCAGCCTCCCGAGTAGCTGGGACTACAGGCTCCCGCCACCACGCTTGGCTGTCAAATTAGCTATTTTTAAGGTAATTGATTCTGAAAGGCAAGTCAGAATGTATAAAGCTCAAATGAACTTCTCTATGTTATACAGTGTTTCTGTACTATTCAGTCTTGACTCCACTCTTCCTGCACACCCTCAATCTAGTTCCAATCCAGGTGCCCTGTTTTCAGTTCCTAAACCACACCATGTCATCTCTAGCATCAAGCATTTTTGTCTACAACATTTTTCCTTCCTACCTACAACCCGTACTTTATATAGTTAACTTCTATTCCTCATTTTTATCTTCATTTCGAGTAATAGACTTAGGAAAATCTTCCATAAATTCCTAAGTTTAAGTGAAGAAACCCTTATGTGTGTGTCCACAGTATCCCACAGCACTTGGTACTGTGTTATCATAACACTTATATCATTGCCTTGTCATTGTCTATTTACCACCAGACTAAGTCCAAGAGGCTTCTTTTTTGTTTTGTTTTGTTTTGTGTTTGTTTGTTTGAGATGGAGTCTTACACTGTTGCCCGGGCTGGAGTGCAATAGCGTGACCTTGGCTCACTGCAACCTCCACCTCCTGGGTTCACGCGATTCACCTACCTCAGCCTCCCGAATAGCTGGGATTACAGGTGCACACTACCACGCCCGGCTAATTTTTTGTATTTTTAGTAGAGATGGAGTTTCACTATGTTGGCCAGACTGGTCTCAAACTCCTAACCTTGTGATCCGCCCACCTCAGCCTCCCAAAGTGCTGGGATTACAGGCGTGAGCCACCGTGCCCAGCCCCAAGAGGCTTCTTGTAGGCCTTGTCTGTTGTTCTATTCTAGTGCCTTGCACAGTGCTTGAAATATGGAAGAATCTGTAAAAAATTATATTGAGTACAGTTGGCTCTCTGGATCTGTGGGGTCCACATCCTTGGATTCAACCAACTGTAGATTGAAAATATTCAAAAATTAAAAAAAAATCGCATCTGTACTGAGCAGGTACAGACTTTTTTCTTGTCATTATTCCTTAAACGAAACCGTATAACAACTATTCACATAGCATTTATATTGTATTAGGTATTCTAAGTAATCTAGAGATGATTAAAGAAAAAGCGAGGATGTGTGTAGTTTATATGAAATAGTGTGCCCTGTTATATCAGGGACTTGAGCATCTGTAGATTTTGGTGTCTTTGGGGGTCCTAGAGCCACTCCCCTGTGGATACGGAGGGATGAGTGTATGGAGGTGGTAAATGACTTGCTCCAGGTCACATTAGTGAGTGAAAGAACAAGGGATGTGCCCTTGGCCATTCAGGTCTAGAATCTGTGCATTTAACCACGATGCATATAGCCAGACACAGAGCTCTTATTCCAAAACACTGAGAATTAGTAACAAGGGCTCTTTAAACTGTTGGATCTAAACTCAATTTTAATCAGATTAAATCTATTTCATTACTTTTTACCAATGTTGTTTCCTGGGTGGGGCGTTTTGGAAGGATGAAGTTGATTATGAAATAAAAATGGGAAAATGAATTTCATCCAAAATACATTTTCTGCAGATTTAAATGTCTGTGTATATTACATATACACGCATCTGTATATATGCAAGTCTTTACATAGATATACCCATAAATGTATATGTTATATACAATGTATTAGGGATAGTTCTCCAGAGACAGAACACACGCACACATATACACACATATACATATACACATACACCCACACCCCGCCACACAAACACACATCCACACACACATATATATGCACACATATACACACACACACACACCCCGCCAAGCACCTCGTAACAATGTTTTAGTTAACAGAAGACCACATAGACAATGATGGTACCATGACGTGAGATTCTAGTGGAGCTGGAAAATTCCTATTGCCTGGTGATGCTGTAGCCAGAATAAAGTCATAGTGCAGCGCATTACTCACATGCTTGTGGTGATGCTGGTGTAAACAAATCGTGCCGCCCGTCATATAAAAGTACACCACAGCCCAGGCACGGTGGTTCACGCCAGTAATCCCAGCCCTTTGGAAGGCCGAAGTTAGTGGATCACCTGAGGTCAGGAGTTTGAGACTAGCCTGGCCAACATAATGAAACCCCGTCTCTACTAAAAATACAAAAATTAGCCTGGCATGGTGGTGTGTGCCTGTAGTCCCAGCTACTCTGGAGGCTGCAGCACGAGAATTGCTTGAACCCGGGAGGCGGAGGTTGCAGTGAGCCAAGATCGCGCCATTGTACTCCAGCTTGGGCAATAGAGCTAGACTCCATCTGAAAAAAGAAAGTATAGCACATGTAATTATGTACAGTACATATTTGACAATAATAGTAAATGACTGTTACCTGCTTATGTGTTTACTATATCGTATGTTTTATCATTATGGTAGAGTGTATTTCTACTTATAAAAACAATGAACTGTAAAGCAGCCTCAGGTACCTCCTTGAGGAGCTCTTCCAGAAGGCATTGCTATCATAGGAGATGACAGCTTCATGTGTGTTTGGCCCCTGAAGCCCTTCCCGTGGGACAAGATGGAGGTGGAAGACAGTGATATTCATGATGCTGACCCTGTGTAGGCCTAGGCTAACGTGTGTTTGTGTATTAGTTTAAAAAACTAAAAATTAATAAACATAGAGGAAAACAGAGAGATATAAAGAAAATATTTTTCTGCAGCTGTACAATATGCCTATGTTTCAAGCTAAGTGTTATTATAAAATAGTCAAAAGGTTAAAACAGTCAAAAGGTTAAAATTAAAAGTTTGTGAAGTGAAAATGTTACATCAGCCAACTTTATTATTGAAGGAAGAGCGTTTCTTTTTTAATGACGTAGTGTAGCCTCTAAGTAGTTTTCATGAAGTTTGCAGTTGTTACCCAGGCCTTCATAGGTGCTCACTACTCACTCACTGACTTACCCAGAGTAGCTTCCAGTCCTGCAAGCTCTATTCATGTGAAGTGAACTACACAGGTATACCAGTTTTTATATTTTATACCATAATTTTACCGTCCCTTTTCTATGTTTGGGTACACAAATACCACTGTGTTCCCGTTGCCTGCAGTATTCAGCACAGTAACCTGCTGTACAAGTTTGCAGCCTAGAACAATAGGCTATACTGTCTGGTCCAGGTGTGTAGGAGGCTGTGCCAGCTAGATGTGTGTAAATGCACTCTAGAATGTTCACACAAAGGCAAAATTGCCTAACAACGCATTTCTCAGAATGTATCCCCCCTTGTTAAGTGACACATGACTCCATGTATATATATACAAAGAGAGACATAGAGAGAGAGAGAGCGTGCATACACAAGAATGACAGAGAGAGAGAGATTTATTATAGGATTATTATGGGAATTGGCTCCCATAATTCTAAAGACTGAGAAGTCCCATGATCTGCTGAAGAACTAGGAAAGCCGGTGGTATAATTAGGTCTGAGTCCAAAGGCCCACAAATTAGGACCACCACACTAGCTGGCTGTGGTGTTGGTGTCTGTAATCCCACCTATTTGGGGGGCTGAAGTGGGAGGATCACTTGAGCCAGGAGTTTGAGACCAGCCTGAGCAACATAGAGAGACCCTAGCTCTAAAACAGAAAAAAGAAAATCAGGAGCACCAGTGCTCCAGGGCAGGAGAAGATGGATGTCCTAGGTCAAACAGAGAGAAAATTCTCCCTTTCTCTGTGTTTTTGCTCTATTTGGGCCCTCAGTGGATTGGATGGGATGTGCCCAGCTGCTTAGTGAAGGTGATTTCCTTTACACTGTCTACTAAGTCAAATGCTAATCTTTTCTGGGAACACATTCACAGACACATGCAAAAAGTATGATTTACCAGTTATCTAGGCATCCTTTATCCCAGTCAAGTGGACACATAAAGCTAAACATCATATACATGTATGTATGAATATATACATGTTCCTTACTGTGGATTTCTCTTTCCCTGTCACTCTTATAATTTGTGTATTTATTTGGGGAAAGAATAGTTATCAAGACTTCTCTAGAGGAAGCCAACTGTCTTCTGAGTTACAACTCATAAGCTTCTGAGTTACAACACCTAACTCTATCCAATCTACGTTAAATTTAAGAATGAATGTTCAGTACATCTGGTTTGTATATGGTATTCTGGCAGAGCTCAATTTAATGCATCTCAAAAAGCACCTAGTGAGCACATACCAAATAATGGCCTCATTTCAGGCTTTGGGCTGTATAAATAACATACATCTCAATGTGGGGAAACCAGACAATAAACACAATAATTTACAGAGAATTTAACGGAGGATGAGTGTCATGAGAAGAAAATAGTAAAAAGTAAGGAGGAGAGGAACTACATCGTTGGGGATCGCAATTTTAAACAGAGTCAAAACTTGAAATAATTTTAGAATGTTGCAAATATATCTAAAATATGTAGGAAATTTTGTATGGTCACGTAAATCTAGAATTAGAAAAATAGCTAGAGAATAAACTGAAAATTCAAAATTAATATATTAGAAAAATGTTGGAACTTTTAAATTATAGCAAGGTAATTAAAATATTTTCATAAATGTACCTTTATTTTGTTATCAGGAATTAGGCAAAGGCTGTTGAAATATTCACAAATGCAATAGAAATGAGGAAGTGGTGCATCTACGGATATGCAGGAGGGAGTGCTGAAAGAACAGCTCATGAGGTAGTGCGGGCAGAGGCAGGTTGATGGCAACAGTGACTCCAATTTGCTCTCACTCTGTGTCTCCATTCACTTTGGTAGTGCAGGCAGAGGCAGGTTGATGGCAGCAGTGACTCCAATTTGCTCTCACTCTCTGCCTCCATTCACTTTGGTAGTGTCCTCTTACACAGACGCTGGGATTGGAAACCAGATTGCTTTGACAAACAGGGCATTAGCAAATATGAGAAATGCAGCAACTTGAGAAGTGCTCATGTGCTGAGGCATGTTTATTGATACACTTAGAGACCTGAGACCACTATGCAAATATGCTCCCACCAGCCCTCTGGAGGATGAGATGATTGCGCCCAACAGCTGAGCCAAGCATGGTTTTATTTTTGTTTTTGTTTTCAGATGGAGTCTCGCTTTTTTGCCCAGGCTAGAGTGCAGTGGTGTGATCGCGGCTCACTGCAACCTCTGCCTCCCGGGTTCAAGCAATTATTCTGTCTCAGCCTCCTGAGTAGCTGGGACTACAGGAGCGTGCCACCATGCCTGGCTAATTTTTGTACTTTTAGTAGAGATGGGGTTTCACCATGTTGGTCAGGCTTGTCTCGAACTCCTGACCTCAGGTGATCTACTCACTTTGTCCTCCCAGAGTGCTGGGATTACAAGCGTGAGCCACCGCGCCCAACCCTGAGCCAACCATGGTTTAACCACCAGTGATCTGAGTGGCCAGGTGGTCTTTGATGATCCACTAGCTGACCAAGGTTATCACATGAGTCTAGCGCAGATCAGAACTTCCAAGCAGAGTGCAGCTGAAATTGCTTTCATAGAATGAGCTAATAAATGGTCGTCATGTTAAACCAGTAAGGTTAAGTGGTTTGTTATACAGCAAAAGCTAACTGACACAGTGCATTTAACTACTTCAATTCTGATAGCCCATCACAGAATATTTTAGCTAAGAATTACTTCATCTAATTTATAGTCCTTTATATTTTTCTCTGTTGGAAGCATTTCATAGAGACAAACTAGTTGCTATTTAAGTAAAATAATGCACTATTATGCATACGTTTTTGTTACCTATGTAGACGATGAGAAAATAGAATTGTTTTAAATTCCTAGGGAAACTTATAAGTTCTAGGTTGACATTTGTCAAATTTTCATCATTATGTCTAAGCACAGTCTTTCCCTACTACCTCCCAAATAAAGAGTTACCTACTAGGCGCACATCTATCCCATGAATTTGTCAGCTCAAAGGAACATGGCCAGCAGTTATGCTTGATTATACAGAATAAATACAGAGTATGAAAATTGAAATTAGACACACTTATTATAAAATGTGATGATTATTTCCATTCCAGGACCAAATTGAATAAAAAAAAACCTTATTGATCTGGATTGAATTTCAATTTGCTAAGATTTGAGCAAGCCAACTTCTGTCCAGTAATGTTTGAATAGAAAGGCTTATGAGGCCAATAGTCTGTACATCACAGGTGATAAAGTTTTTTTTTTTTTAAAGTCAATAAATTACTTTTTACTACAGGAGAAATGTATGCTTTATATACCAACAAAGAGTTGAAATGCCAGAAGCACTTGAGGACTAAATTACGGAGCACTTATTTCATCACGACAGAACGCTAATGCCAGTGCTTGATTACAACAAGCCATCCAATTGCATGAATTTGGGCTGCAAGGCACCCAGGCTTTTATATTCATTAGCAAAGTTATTGATTCTGAAAAGTTACCTCTAATAAAACTACACCATTTTCTCAGGCCTGTTATATGGGCGCAGACAAATTATTTGATCAATGATATTGAGCAAAAGGAAAAGCATTCATTGACTCTAATCTCTTTTCCCTCCTCCCAGAATTGTACATGGCAACCAGCAGCAGCATGAAGAGGAGTTGTGGAGCCAGGTCTGATTTGGTTTTATATAGCTATATACATATTTGATAATTAAATCATATTGTTTCAGTAAAAATATTAAATGAAAGCTAAAGTTAAAAATGACAAAATAGGCCGGGTGCGTTGGCTCATGCCTGTAATCCCAGCACTTTGGGAGGCCAAGGTGGGTGGATCACTTGAGGTCAGGAGTTTGAGACCAGCCTGACCAACATGGTGAGACTCCATCTCTACTAAAAAATACAAAAGTTATTCGGGCGTGGTGGCAGGCGCCTGTAATCCTAGCTACTTGGGAGGCTGAGGCAGGAGAATCGCTTGAACCTGGGAGGTTGAGGTTGCAGTGAGCCTAGACTGCACCATTGCACTTCAGCCTGGTCAACAAAAGCAAAACTCCATCTCAAAAAAAAAAAGACAAAATAGTATAATATATTCATAAAAATAATATTACATTTACACAAAGGTGTAATTCACTGTACATTAGCTTCAGCAAAACATCCATAAGTTATTCAATTTCCAGTTATTGGCTGCTTGAACTTTTATGCCCTTTAGCTCTATCTGTTAAAGAACGTATACCTCCATAGAGCTTCCATAAAATAGTTTTTAATTAATTTAGTCAAAGAATATTGTTCCAAGAATATAGTTAATACACTGAATGGAATTTTTATAAATAAAATTAATAAAGATGGAAATCTGTTACTTAAAAAATAAGATTCTAGCTATTCTATCATTGTTTGTGTTTCCATTTAAATATTAGAATCACCTTGCCAAATTCCACTCAAAAATCTTGCTGATATTTTGATTGGAATTGCATTGAATCTATTACATTAATTTGGGGAAAATTAATATTTAAAAATACTGAGTTTTCCAATCCAATCACAAAGTATACCTCACCATTTATTAGAAATTTAATTTTCTCAGCAATGTTTGTAGTTTTCAGTGTGGACATTTTCCACCTATTTTCTTAAATTTATCTCTAAATATGACATATTCTTGATGTTCTTATATAAATATTTAAAGTTCACATTCATAAGAAAATTCAAACCACCAACTGGGAGACATTATTTGTAAAACATATGTTTGACAAAGAACTTGTATCCAAAAGGTATAAATAATTTTTGCAATTAAATAATAACAATATAAAGAAAAATTGCAAATATGGAAAAGATTGAGATACATTTGAAAATAGAAGATACATGATCCACAAGCAGATTAAAAGCTGCTCAACACCATCAGTTATCAGGAAAATGCAAATTAAAATCACAGCAATTTATCCATTCACACACTAAAATGATTACAATTTAAAACCCAATAGTAATAAGATTTGGCAAAAATATGGGGCAACAAAACTTCTCATATACTGCTGAACAGGTTTATAAAACGGTGTAACCACTTAGGAGAATTGTTTGGCAGTTTCTTAGGCTTAGATATTTGTCCCAAAGAATTGAAACACAGGTTCACAAAATTACTTGCCTAGAAATGGTCACAGCAGCTTGATTCATCATAGCCCCAAATGAGAGACAACCCAAATGTCCATGAAATCACAGACATGGGAAAATGAATCAACAACATAGATCTCATGTTATTTTAGGTAAGCCTCTTCTAAGTGGACAGGTTTTTATTTTCCAATCCAGTAAGACAAATTCTCTAGAAAACTGGACACAGTACCCACCTCACAAGTTCACTGTTAGCATTAAATGAATTGGTTTATTTAACACATCTCAAACATTGTCTGGAAAATTCAGAGCACTATATATTCAGAGCATTATATATATGAGTCTTGGTTATGAGTATTACCGAACCTTCTATGTGTCTTGCTTTTCCTGTATTTCTTGTCACCTCGTTCCCCTTCCTCATGGCTCCTTTCGAAGATAGTATTTAATTTCCATCTCCATTACTGTTTGGAAGCTATGTCCTTTGTTATACTATTTTAATAGTCACCCTTAAAATTTGAATGTGTGTATAAAACAAGTCCTAAAGTTAATCAATGTCTTTACTTTCTTCACCCTCAGATTCAAGGACCTAAGAATGATTTATTTCTCATCATTCCTTTCAAATCACATTTGCAGTTGTATTTTTAAAATTTCTGCCTTGCTTCTGTAACCCACAAATTAGACATTGTTTGATATTGAACAAAAGCAAGAATCAGTTAGATCTACTCTGTGTTCCTTGTCTCCCTTCCTTGATACATTTCAGACCTTCCTTATGGGACCCTATTCTTTGTTTGTTTTTGAAGCCCAACCTTTAGAAGCTGTTTTATGAGGCTTATTTAGAAGTAAACTCTTTCAAAATCTGCTCATTTGTCTTTATTTTGTCCTCATTCTTGAAAGATACTTTAGCCGTATAAACTATTCTCCATTGCCCATTATTTTCTCTGAACACATTGAGGGTGTTTCACTGTGTTCTTGCTTTGCTCATTGCTTTTGTGGCTCAGCTAGCTGTCAGTCTGAATGTTCCTTCGTAGGATGTGCGCTTGTTTCTTCTAGGTCCCTTTGAGCACTGTAGATGCAGGTCCTCTTTATAGTACAATTTTGGCTTGTGTATTGCAGTCTGCATAAACAGTATGGACTTAGGTTCCCAACCATGGCAGCCCAGTGGGTACCACATTAACAGGGGTGAAGTTTTTACTTTTTCTCCATCTTTATGAAAATTGAGACAGGAGTTAGGTAGATTGTTTCTCCATTCTCAGGGGTCTGGCTTTATGCAGATGGTCTCAGGTTTGAACTCTAGGCCACAGGACACTGGGTATGGTTCCAGGGAGTCTGGTGGCTTCAATGCTAGCTTTCCTCCTCATGCTGTGCTCCTGCCTAGGTCCTGCCCACAAGGACTTCCTTCACCTTCATGCAGGCTCATCCATGCTTTACATGTTATGCATGCCCATTTGTGTGTCCCAGCTTAGCATTTTGATTTGTTATATGAATAAAAATCAAGAGAGATGCAAGATCCCTAGTCAGTCATGTTTGTGGAAATCGAAATCCCCCACACATTTTTTCATCCATTTGAATTTATTAAGTTTGAGGAAAATGTCTTAACAAATAAGCAAGTTTGGCTAGTCCTAGAAACTATATCTCTAACTTCTAACTTGGGAGTTACTGTACCAATTATATGGTGAAAAAAATTATAGTTCATAATTATTTGGTATTAAAATAGACCTAAAAATTATTTTTTATTCATTCCTTTTACATCTATGAGGCAAAATGACAATGCAAAATTATATAAATGTGATTATCTCCCAGCAAAATTTGGATTAAAGACTATTTTCATGTGGAAAATGTGAAAAAGATAAAACGTCACATAGACTGTGAGAAAAAATGTATTGTTTTCACATGTTCTTGTAAATATATTCTTATCCTTTTTGTCTAACATGTAGCTAAATATCAAAGGGCCATTGACTATATATATATAGGTGATGCTGAAAAAGGCTATTGAATTGTTTCAATTAAAAACATAGCAAAAATATTAAAGCCTTTCACATTTTTTTTTTTTTGAGACAGAATCTCGCTCTGTCGCCCAGGCTGGAGTGCAGTGGCCTGATCTCAGCTCACTGCAACCTCCGCCTCCCGGGTTCACGCCATTCTCCTGCCTCAGCCTCCCGAGTAGCTGGGATTATAGGCATACACCACCATGCCCAGCTAATTTTTGTATATTTTGTAGAGATGGGGTTTCACCATGTTGGCCAAGGTGGTCTCGATCTCCTGACCTCGTGATCTGCCCGCCTCGGCCTCCCAAAGTGCTGGGATTACAGGTGTGAGCCACCGTGCCCAGCCCTTTCATGTTTTATATCTTGTAATTCTCTATTCTGCTCTACACCATAGGGATGATCCTTCCAAAAGCATCCTATCTAGATTCTGCTGTTAAATCACCTTTGTTGGCCTGGCCAGTTATCAAATTCAACAGCCCCTTCATCATCAAAGACTTGCCCTCTATCCGCATCCCATTCCTTGCTTCTGCCAATAATTTGACTAGTAAAGAAGTCACTGCATGCCACAAATTGTCAGTGCTGACTTTCTCAACAAGGAAGTTATTTATTTACTTATTTAATATATGAGTGACTCAGATGCAAATTCCATCTTGAGAGTACCAACTCCTGATGCCAACTGATTGTCAGTCATGGCTACAACAGGAGATGGATTCACTCAAATAGTTCAAATAAACAGAACGTAATAAAGGGACTACTTACAGAAGTGAAGCAGGATTGAGAAAAGACACAGGGGATGTTGAGCTACTCAGAGCTGCAGTGACAGCATGTGGAAATAGAATTACTGAAGTTCCATAAGGCCGGATTGTGAGAGTCTATCCAGGAGTAGCTGAATTTGCAGAGGAATGCAGCTGTCCACAGAGAAACAATGGCAAAGGAGCAATGGAGCAGAGAAGACATCATCTAATTTCTCTTTACTTTCTACTGTATGATATGGTAGAAGGCTTGCTTTTGGCTGTGCTGGAAAACATACAGAAAGGAAAACCAAAAGATAAGCTTTAGGTTTTAAAATCTCTGCTCAAGATGCAGGTGGAAAATTAGAAAGCCACTGTGGTGATCTTAAAATATATCTTGTATATCTGAAGTCAGCTACACAAAGGAGAAAACATCAAAACTAATTGCATTGATTGTGTAGTTTCAGTACCTGTTAAATGTATAATTCCATTGATTCAGTTTGGCAATGGCTGAGCAACTGATTGTAAAGGAAAAGGACCCTAAGATTTAGTATGGCAAACCGAGATAAAGTTAAGAAATTCTAGCCCACCAATCTCCTGAAAGCTCTTTGTAGCCAGAATCACCTCTGCCTAAGTTGTTCTTGGCTTGAAGATCTGCTCTGAGAAGAGATACCATGTACATCAGTGGAACTACAAAATCTTGAAAACTTATGCCAGAAGGAAGCTGGAAAGCATAAAAAAAAATTAATTCTTATAAACTTTTTTTTCTGCCTTCTCTTCCCTCTCTAGCTATAATTTTGGATTTGTCTTTTTATTTTCATTTATATCAAATGTTGTTTCATATATTTTGAAGCTGTTATGTGATGCTTGCATTTAGGATTCTTGTGTCCTCTTGATGCATTAACACTTACCATTATAAAATGGCTTTCTGTACCCTGGCATCCCTCTTTTTCCTGATTTAATATACCCACAGTAGATTTCTTATTATTAGAACTTATTTAGTACATTTTTGTTCTTCCTCTTACTTTTGAAGTGAATTTCTTTTAGATGGAATGTTGTTGTGTCTATGAAAAAACAGTCTATGTTTTAAAATTTAATATTTAGACTATTTACCTTTAATGTAATTATGGGCATAGTAGGGTTTAAATCTACCATCTTGCTATTCGTTTTCTATTTGTTCCATATTTTTCTTATTTCTTTTGGGTTTCCACCTTTTTCCATGTTAATTGAATATTATTTAATGTTTGCACACTATGGCCTTATTAGCTACAGCTCTTTATTTTATTTTATAGATGTTGTTTTTGGATTTACAATCTTTAACTCATCACAATATACTTTCAAATAATATTTTACCACTTTGCATATAAGACCGTTAAACAGTGTACTTTCTGTCTCCTGTCCATTTTTAATTTATCACGATGTACCTTCAAATAATATTATCCATTTTGAAAATAATATAAGAAGCTTACAACAGTATGCGTCCATTTTTCTCTTTTTTGGAGAATTACCATGCATTTTATTTCGGCATATGTTATAAATTTCACATTACATTTTCTTCTTGCTTTAAACTGTTAATTTTATTCTAAATAATTTTTTTAAATGAGAAAAAAATTGAATTTACCCCCAAGGTAGCATTCTTGTGTTCTATCTTTTTTGCGTATTTTAAATCCAAGTATCTATTTGATATTATTTTCTTTTATTATAAATAACTTATTTCTGCATTTATTGTAGTGTAAGTCTGCTGTTGACAAATTACCCCAGCTTTTTTTTTCTAAAAAGTTTATCCTCATTTTTGAATGATGGTTTTGCTGTTTGCTGAATTTATAGTTCTAGGTTGACAGTTTTTAAATTTTTAAAGTAAAATTCTAACACCTTGTTTTTGCTTCATTTCTGATAAGTTTCGGTCATTCTCGTTTTTGTTCCCGTGTGTAGTATGTATTTTTTCTCCAGTTGTTTTAAAGTTTTTTCTTCACCACTAGGTTACAGTCGTTTCATTTTTATGTAGCTTGTGGTGCTTCTATTTGTGGTTTGTCCTGATTTTAGTCAGCTGATTGGTGAGTGTATAGCTTTCATTAAACCAGTAAAATGTTTAGCTATTTTCTTTTAAGTATTTTCCTACCTCCTTGCTCCCCATCCTACTCTTGCTTTCTCTCGGACTCTACTTGCATGTATGTTAGATTGCTGGCTGTTTTTCAACCGTTCACTGATTTTGTATTTTATTTTTAGTCTTTTTTTCTCACCTTGCTTCAGTTTGGATAGTTTCTGTTGCAATATTTTCAAGTATGTCAATCTTTCCTTTCACAGTTTTGAGTATGCTCTTAAATCCAGTGAATTTTTCAATTTAAATATTGTATTCTGGGCCAGGTGCGGTGGCTCATGCCTGTAATCCCAGCACTTTGGGAGGCCGAGGAGGGTGGATCACCTGAGGTCGGGAGTTAGAGACCAGCCTGACCAACATGGAGAAACCCTGTCTCTACTGAAAATACAAAATGAGTGGTGGAACACGCCTGTAATCCCAGCTACTCGGGAGGCTGAGGCAGGAGAATCACTCAAACCCAGGAGGCAGAGGTTGCAGTGAGCCACGATCGAGCCATTGCACTCCAGCCTGGGCAACAAGAGTGAAATTCCGTCGCCCCCCCAAAAAAAAATTGTATTCTTTAGTCCCAACTATTGATACATGGATAAAGTGTACCACCGCCACCACCATTATCAACATCATAACAACAGTGTTTTATAGCACTTTTAAGACTATAAATGCTTTTATGTATATTAATAGATTTTACACTCACTGAGGCTTGGTTATTCCCATCTTAAAGATATGAAGTGTGAGGCTCAGAAAATAAGTCAGTTGTTCAAACATACTAGGAAAAAATTGTATGCTAGAACTGAAATCTAAATCTATCCAAGTCAATTTTTATTTACTACTTCATGCTGCCCATATCTGTAGTTGATCTTTTACTGTACCATGACCTTAGGAGACTAGGAAACAATAAAACCACAAGTAAGAAAGTGATTCTATACATTTCAAACCAAATAGCTATCTAAGACAATTTATCCAAATAATCCAAGTCAAATAAAAGTATGCTTCAGTTCTCTGGATATTATAAGCAAAAGTGTAAAAGATAGCTTTGTGCCTCCAGTGAAGAGCAGTCAGGCAACCAGAAGGCATACCTAGCGATATAATATTTATTATTTCTTGAGCTTTTATTGATCAGTGTTCAGTAGTCCTGTGAGATGGTTCTCATTATTCTTTATTTATACATGAGAAAACTGTCTCACAGAAGTTGCATAACTTGCTCAGAGTCCCATGGATAATAAGTGGCCCAGGCAGCACTTGAGTCCAGGTCAGTCTTGATTTTTCCCTTTCTTATTCGCTGTCCTACCTTCCCTCTATGTTTGTGTCCCTTCTTAGTCACTTCTGTTGCACTGTTGATTTGTCTTTTTTTAATATACGTGTGCTTTATTTACTGCAATTGGCAAATAATTGTATCTATTTATGGCATTCAACACAGTGTGTGGTTTTTTCTTTTCATTTTTTTTTTTTATTTTGAGACAGAGTCTTGCTCTGTCACTGAGGCTGGAGTGCAGTGGCATGATCTCAGCTCACTGCAGCTTCTGCCTGTTGGGCTCAAGTGATTCTCCTGTCTCAACCTTCCAAGTAGCTGGGGTCATCCAGGCATGCACCACCGTGCCTGGATTATTTATTTATTTATAGAGCCCTTTTATAGAAGTCTCCCTATATTTCCCAGGCTGGTGTCAAACTCCTGGGCTCAGCAATCCTACTGCCTTGGCCTCCCAAAAGCCCTGGGATTACAGATGTGAACCACTGCACCTAGCCTAACATGAGGTTTTGAAATACATATATATTGTGAAATGGATAAATCTAGCTAAACACATACTTATTTTTTTGTTAGTGGTGAGACCACTTAAAGCCTACTCTTTCAGCAATTTTCAAGTATATCACCATGGGGTACAGTAGATCTCTTAGACCTGTCCCTGCTGCCTAGATGGCATTTTGCATCCTTTGACCAACATGCTGATTTATCTTTAACATGTTGTATTGCTACCTTGTGGTAGACAGAACTTTGGTCCTTGTGATCTCAGCCACCTAGTGTTACATCCTGTTATGTTACATGGCAAAGAGGCTTTGCAGATGTAATTAATGTTACTCCTCAGTTGACTTTAAGATAGGGAGATTAACCTAGATTATCCAGGTGAGCTGGATCTAATCTCATGAGGTCTTTAAACATCGGAAGAGGAGGGTAGAAGAGAAAATCAGAGATTATAAGTGAAAAGGTTGGAGATACAGGGGGCCAAAAGCCACGGAATATGGGTGGCTTCAAAAGCTGAGCCAATAGCGAGCAAAATCATGAGGACACTCACTCCTGTAGCAACATGGAGCTGAATTCTGCCAACAGTCTAAATGAGCCTGGAAGCAGGTTCTCCCTCAGAGGCTCCGAAGAAGAGCCCAGGCCAGCTGACAGCTTGACTTGCACCTTGTGTGCCGCTACATAGAGAACCCAGTCAAGCCATGCTGCACTCAAACTTCCGACTCATGGAACCTATGAGATAATAAACAGGTGTTGTGTTAATTTATCATGGCAGCAATAGCAGGCTAATACATACTTTAGGGACAATTAATTTCAAATTTTTGTGTGTGAACTCTCCTCATTCACTATCATGACACACAAACACATTCACCCACACACTCTCAGAGATACTCAAGTTGTATACTTTCAGAAGAGACTTTCTCTGTTTTTAAAATCTGCAGTTCTCAGCATTCTCACTGAGCCATGCTATCACTTTTGTGTCACTTTAGACAGCCTTCCCTGCTGTCTGTCATCCTCAGCTTTTTCTTGCATTGTCTGTGTTCCCTTTTCCCTGTTTGCACCTCAGTTCTTTTGTTTTCTGTTAATTTTAGGACCTGATTATATACACAGCTAGTCCACAAACACATGTATAGTTTTCTTCACAAAAAGTCAAGGAAGGACACTGCATTGTGTGAAGTGTTTGCATCTTTATATTTTTATTTTATACTTACTGCAAAGTGGCATGTGGATGCTTTTCTACTGCTGGATACAAAGGTATCTATTAAGATGGAAATATTCCTCATACACATGCTGTAGGATTCTTGGAACTGAAGAAAATTTGGCCTCTGAAAAACTATATTGTCATAATCATAAGAATTATATTTGATAGAGTTTCTAATATTTTATTAACATCAGAAGATTTGATTGAAGTCAACATTTGCAATTTAAATGTGGTATTAAGCACTTTGTTTAAAGGCAGAATAATTATAATGCATCAATCTGTATGTTTATACAAATTTGACAACTATAACACATGCCACTTAAATAAAACCATATTTACCATGCACAGTCTCATATAAATATAAGCTGTAAGTCTAAGAGCCACCCTCTCCTTTACCTCCAGTGACTAAGAGCCATTCTCTCCTTTACCTCCAGTGACTAAGAGCCATTCTCTCCTTTACCTCCAGTGACTAGTCCGTCCCCATGGTGACTTTATTTTTCTTCCTGAATGACCCTAAGGGGTAAAAATAGATTTGATAGTTGGAGACGATATGATTTGCGGTTATACAGAAAAACTTTTAACTACTGACACTATACAAAGCTCTAACTTGTCCTTTGGAGGAAAATATTTTTCTTACTAACATTTACTGACTAGACATTTAGTGGGAATATCAGGGAATGTGCTGGTATCAAATGGTTGGTTGCAGGTCCCTTTCAAAAATGGGCATTTCCAATTCTGCCTCAACATCATTGTTTACACAGCTGCGGAGAGCACATTCTTCCAGGAGCACCTTCAGGGCTTTCCAGGAAGCTTCTGGGCTTCGTTTGTTTGGAATCCTAAAGCAAGCAGCCTTTCCCGAAAAGAACGTCCTCAGGAAATACTTTGGAATAAATTAAATGATATTTTTAGGCATTTTTATCGATCTGCTGTTTAGAGACGGTTTTGAATCTGTTGACTTATTTTGTGCTAAGCAGAACTGTTACAGCATTTCAGTGGAATCTGATTTCTAGATTTACTTGTCACCTTGAAACGATAATTACACTGTTTTTGAGAAGTAACATCTTTGTTTCCATAACATAAGACTTTCAGTTTATAACACAATGTACAATTGGGGCTTACTTTTTTAAAAGCACTGATTTATTTGAAACCTGTCTAAATTTGGCTAGGTTTCATAACTGGAGCAATCATCAATATAGTGTGAATGACCTTATACAATATAATTTTATTAAATAAAATATTTTTATTAAAACTAAATGAAGTCATAAAAATTTGATTTTTTTCTAAAGAAAAAGTGTATTGAAATCCATGGACCTGAAATGTGGCCTATTATTTAAAAAATCCTATTTAAATATACTTTTGAAATAGATACATATTTCTAGCATATTTTATTCACCCTGTACTTATTCTCTTATGAGAATTACTCCACAGAAAGTCATCTTGTTTTATGAAAATAATTGAGAAAGTCATTTTTTTTCTTCCTGACAACATTTAAATGTTGGAAGCCACATCTTTATTAAGTTACATTCAGCTGATTGCATTTATGAAATTAATCTATGAGGTCAAAAAAGAATGAAATAAGTATAGTATTCAAAAGATATCACTAACAAAAATCATTGATAAATTTAAAGAAGTTATTAACATATAACAATGTTAAGTAGTTCATTACACTTTAAATATTTCCAGTCTGTTATTAGTTAGAAAGTAAATCTGCTAGTATTTTCCCCCCAAATTCATTATTTCACTGAATTCCTCTCATCTGAACATAGCTTAGCTGTATTAAGATGTTGCGTAAGACGGCTTTCAGAAGCTATTTAATTTATTCTAATTAACAAATGTCTGCATTCCTAATGTGTTCATTATTAGGGCTCCCCACTCTCTTATTCGATTTTTTCATTCAACAAGTATTTATTGAATGCTTATTATGTCAAACCCTCTTCTAAATATTGGAATAATAGTAATAAAACAAATCAAAGTTTATACCCTCAAGGAGTTTATGTTGTAATGAAGGATGCAAACAGTATATACACACTGCAATGTCAGCTAGTGATAACTTTTGAGAGAGTAGTGAAATAACATACATACAGGGATAGAAAGTGATGGGAAAGCCTTGTCTCCACCGTCCTTCTTTTCCTCTCAGAGCTCCAGCCAAGTATTTTCTCCAGCAGTTGTGTTAAACACACTTCCTTATGTTATTAGGCATGTCCTGACCCCTCTATCTGAAACACTTGCCCTTTGCCTAGCTAACTGCTATTCTTCAGTCACAGTCAAATACTGCTTCACAGGCAAGCCTTCCCCACTCCCAGCCATGCTCCCAGAGCATCATGAAACTTCCAAGAAATTTGACATTGTTTGTATGATGATTTGCTCACTCTATTTTCCTCACTAGAGCATGGGATTATATATATGTAATCTTTTATATATATAATTACTATATATATGGCATAGAGTGAATGTTCAATAGAATTAGTTGAGCGCATTATTTTAAGTATAATATACCAAGAAGACAGGTTCCAAAGACCACATATTTTAACCATTCTGTTTACATGGGATGTTTAGAAAAGGCAAATCTATGGAAAAAGAAGGTAGATTAGTGTTTATGTTACCGAAACACCAGGGGTTCGGTCAAGGTCCTGCTACTCGCTGCACAGAAAGCCAATGATTGAGACGGCGAGTATTGCCAAGGAAGAATCTTTAATCAGGTGCTGCAGCCAAGGAGATGGAAACTCACTCTCAAATCCATCTCCCTGACCCACTAAAACCAGGAGTTTATATAACAGGGAAAAAAATGCAACTGTGTGTAAGAAAACAGGAACTAGGGAGACGCAAGGAAGCCATCATGGTGAATGAAGGGTCTGGCATCTCATTGTCCGGATGTGATGATCTGGTGAGTTTCAGTTGTTTGATCCTTTTTTTTTGAGAGACCTGATGGTCATTTTCTGAGGGAGGGACTCAGATTAAACAAATATAAGTTTCAAGCTTTAAGATTAGAAGGGTCAATTCCTATATTTATAAAAAAATATCTATGAGACCACTGGGTCAGTTTCATTTACCCAGGGCTGAGAGAGAGAATGGGGATTCACTGCTGACTGGCCTGAGGGAACTTACTGGAAAGATGGAAATGTTCTAAAACTGGATTATGGTGATGGTTGCAGACTAAGCAAGTTTACTAAAATCATTGAATCATACATGAAAATTAGATGAATTTTATGATATGTAAATTATATCTCCATAAAGGTCTTTTTATTTTATTTTGTTTTTTTCTTTTTGAGACAGCGTCTTGCTCTGTTGCCCAGGCTGGAGTGCAGTGGCACGATCTCGGCACACTGCAACCTCTGCCTCCCGGGTTCAAGCAATTCTCCTGCCTCCGCCTCCCAAGTAGCTGGGACTACAGGTGTGCGTCACTGCGCTTGGCTAATTTTTGTATTTTTAGTGGAGATGGGATTTTACCATGTTGGCCAAGCTGGTCTTGATCTCCTGTCCTCCAGTGATCTGCCTGCCACAGCCTCCCAAAGTGCTGAGATTACAGGCGAGAGCCACCATGCCCAGCCTCAATAAAGGTCTTTTTTTTTAAAAAAAGGAAGTGACTAGGGGAAGTGTAAGGATGTAGGGGTGGCCAGGGAAGGTCTTTTTAAGGAGATGCTATTTGACTAGAAAACTGACATGAAGGCAAGAGCCCTGAAGATGTCTCGGGACAGAGGGCTCCTGGCAGGGGAGCAGTGGGGATCTTAGGTGCATTGCTATGTTGGAAGAACAGTGGGGAGTCCAGGTGGCTGCGGGGACCACAGGAGGAAGTGAAGGCTAGGGAGGAGCCAGTTAGCTATGTGAATTTTATTTTAAATGTGATGAGATGCTATTGAAGGATTTTAGCAGGAGAGCAACATAATTTGGTTTACATTTTGACAGAGTCACTTTGGCTGCTGTATGGAAAGATAGGAGCAGGAAGCCCAGATAAGAAATGGAGTAGCCAGTCACGAAATGGTGGGTTATGGATCAGGGTGGTAACGGTGGAGGCGGTGAAAAGTGTGTATCTTATAGATAGAAATATGTGAGAATATCACAGCCTATTCTAAAAACTGCTGAATCATGGAGTGAATATAGTTGGGGAAGTGGGTGGAGCAGAACAGCATAAGAAGAGAGTAAAGAAGTGTGCGGGGTCAGATTACATGAGGCCTTACAGGGCGTGGGACAGAGTTTCACTTCATCTTAAATGCAGTGAGACGTCATTGGAGGATTTCAGGTGCGGAATGATACAGCCGGACTCACTCACATGAAGATCATTCTGTCTACCATGTGGGGAAGAGATCGTAGGGGAAGAAGCGTGGAAACCCGAGAGCAAGTTAACACACTAATGGCAGAGGTTAGGCAAGAGGTGGTGGTGGTGTAGATTGGGATGGTGGCAATGCAGATAGAAAAATAAGCTCATACAAAGGCTCCTTTAGAATTGGAACAGATGGGATAACTGGATATGAAGAAGAGGAAAATAAAGAGTGAAGCATTTTTGGTTTGGGTAACTGAGATACAGCAGTTTTTTTTTTTTTTGAGATGGAGTCTCACTCTGTTACCCAGGCTGGAGTGCAACAGCACGATCTCAGCTCACTGCAACCTCCACCTCCCAGGTTCAAGTGATTCTCCTGCCTCAGCCTCCCGAGTAGCTGGGACTACAGGCGTGCACCACCACACACAGATAATTTTTGTGTTTTTAGTAGAGACCAAGTTTCACCATGTTGGCCAGGATGGTCTCGATCTCTTGACCTCGTGATCCACCCGCCCTGGCCTCCCAACATGCCGGGATTATGGGCCTGAGCCACCGCACCCAGCCCAGTTACAGTAGTTTACTCCAGAATAATAATACATGGATAAACATAGGTTACATACATACTTAAAAGAACATTAGAGTTCTTTTTTGTTTTTCTTTGATGTTTGGCTTTGATTTAATGGGATTTTACTATACACATTACTCTTAAGCAAGCCTTTAACACTCGGCAGTTTAAAGTGCTTGGTACATAGTAGGCTTAAGTAATATTTTATCAAACTGAGCTGGAGAGTTCTTAGATATTGTTCTCACCTCAAATTCAGTCATCCCTTGGTATCTGCTAGGGATTGCTTCCAGGAACCCCATGAATTTTTTAACCAAAATCCACAGATGCTCAAGTCCGTTATACAAAATGGTGTCGTGTTTGAATGTCACTGACACACATACTCTATGTACTTAAACCATCTCTAGACTCCCTATAATACCTAACACGATGTAAATGCTAGAGAAACAGTTGTTTTACTGTATTGTTTGGGGAATAACATCAAGTCTGTACATTTTTCAGTAGAGATGCAATGATCACAGGCCTAACTGCGTTTTCAATCTGCACGTTGTTGAACCCATGGATGCAGAGCCCGTGGGTGCCGATTGCTAACTGTATATCCTACTTCTAATCCTTCTTTTGTATGGAGTGAGCTTCCAAAAACCTTCTGAAACATTAAGTCATGCTCTTCTTTGAAGTCTGTCTGTGAATCCTCACGGCTGTCAGCGTGAGAACCAAAGGCTGCAGTAGTGCACACAATGTCCTTCATCTCAGTAGCTTGATTGTTCAGCATCTGTGTGACCCAACCTCTCCTATTGTCCTTGATTCAATAGCTGATCTACTGAACTATGTAGCTGAATTTCAGCTGCTCAAGCACGGTGCTCTCTTCGTTTGGAATGCCCTACTTCTTCTGTTATTATTATGATGACACATTGGTGATTTTCTTCCTATGAGAATCTTCTCTAATTTCCCAAGTGTAAGTTAGCTATCCTCCTGTGTGTGCCCTGAACCCTGTACATCCCTATCATCACAGTAGTTCATTGCCTTGTAATTGCTTGCTTGCTTTTATGTTTCTCCCATTGGACAATATATTCCTTAAAGCCAGAGACTTTTCCCTGTAATATTATCCTCAGAACTTAATATAGTACATGTTGTCATACTAAAAGCTTGATAAATACAACATACGTAAGTAAAGGAAAATTATTCTTCTACATTAGAGAATACAGTTCCTAGGGAAAGTATGTATTTAGACCACACGACTGAAGCAAGAGGTCTGGGGAACACCCATACTCAAGGAATGGGGAGGAACAAAAGGCATTAGAAAAAAAAGAAATGGGATAGCCGTGAAAGTGCAAGAACAATGTTCAGAGTGTTTATCACGGCCGTCTGGGAAAAATAGAATTTCAAGAAATGAATGATCAGTCATGTCAAATGCTTATAAAAGTCAGGAATAATGGCTGTGAAATGTCCAATCAACTTGGCAATTAAAAATACACTGATGACTTTATGAAGCAATTTCAGTTTGTTGGTTGAGACAGAAGCCAGATGATGAGGTGCTGCATAATAAATGGCACATCGCGGGTTGATGACAGCACAGCTCTGCTTTAATATGGCAGGAAACACGATGGGTTCTGTGGCATCCTCCTACTCACTGTCTTCTGTGGATTGTGACTCCTGGTGACTGACAGATGTTTAATTTCCTGAGGGCAAGCAAAGTCACGGCTTTAATATGCCCGAGAATGATGACGGATGATGCAACTTTGGATAAGCCTGTAGAAGAGACAAGAGAAAGGAACAGGTGTAGAAAAGCTCTGAAGGGGGCTGGGTGCAGTGGCTCATGCGTGTAATCCTAGTACTTTGGGAGGTTGAGGCGGGCAGATAGTGAGGTCAGGAGTTCGAGACCAGCCTGACCAACATGGTGAAACCCCATCTCTACTAAAAATACAAAAATTAGCTGGGCGTGGTGGCGGGCACCTGCAATCGCAGCTACTCGGGAGGCTGAGGCAAGAGAATCACTTGAACCCAGGAGGCGGAGGTTGCTGTGAGCTGAGATGGTGCCACTGCACTCCAGCCTGGGTGACAGAGCGAGACTCTGTCAAAAAAAAAAAAAAAAAAAGAGAAAGAAAAAGAAAAGAAAAGAAAAGCTCTGAAGGGAGAATTCTTGAGTGTGTGATGTTTGAAAGACTAGACTAAAGGGCAGTTCAGTGGGACAGTGGGTGGAATTTGCAGTGGATACCAGAACAGAGTTTGGGAAGAGAGATTTGGCCAAGAGACTACACCCTGCAGATCTCCACTGACAGAGGAGTTAGTGACCAAAAGCCTGGCCACTGAGCTGAAACCCATCGTGCACTTGTGCTGTAACCACATTCCCATTGGCTGCTCTCCAGCCAATGACTGAATTGGAAGCAGGGATGCCTGTCCTGGGAGCCATGAGCTCCTCTGATGGCTGAGGTTGACTCATGGACTTCCAGTAGCTTTGCTGAACCTTCCATAGACTGGAAAGCAGCCTAAGATGTTTTCTTGCAGACCCCTCTGGCTCCTTCACCATTTCCTTTTATAGTAGTTTTCTTAATAACATCCTTGCATGTTTAATCCTGTGCTGATATCAGCTTCTCAGAGGGTCCAGACCGATATAATATCTAATGGGTATTTTTATTTTTGAAGGGAGGTGAATTGCTGTGTTGTTAGTGTTGTACCCTTCTATCATTCACTATCATTCATGTTTCTTCAAGATATATTCAGTAAAATACCCATTTCTCACTAATGCTGGTTAGAGTAGGTCTTTTTTTTTTTTATTTTTTTTTATTTATTTTTATTTTTTTATTTTTTATTTTTTTTCTTTTATTATTATTATTATACTTTAGGTTTTATGGTACATGTGCGCAATGTGCAGGTAAGTTACATATGTATACATGTGCCATGCTGGTGCGCTGCACCCACCAACTCGTCATCTAGCATTAGGTATATCTCCCAATGCTATCCCTCCCCCCTCCCCCCACCCCACAACAGTCCCCAGAGTGTGATGTTCCCCTTCCTGTGTCCATGTGTTCTCATTGTTCAATTCCCACCTATGAGTGAGAATATGCGGTGTTTGGTTTTTTGTTCTTGCGATAGTTTACTGAGAATGATGATTTCCAATTTCATCCATGTCCCTACAAAGGACGTGAACTCATCATTTTTTATGGCTGCATAGTATTCCATGGTGTATATGTGCCACATTTTCTTAATCCAGTCTATCATTGTTGGACATTTGGGTTGGTTCCAAGTCTTTGCTATTGTGAATAATGCCGCAATAAACATACGTGTGCATGTGTCTTTATAGCAGCATGATTTATAGTCCTTTGGGTATATACCCAGTAATGGGATGGCTGGGTCGAATGGAATTTCTAGTTCTAGATCCCTGAGGAATCGCCACACTGACTTCCACAAGGGTTGAACTAGTTTACAGTCCCACCAACAGTGTAAAAGTGTTCCTATTTCTCCACATCCTCTCCAGCACCTGTTGTTTCCTGACTTTTTAATGATTGCCATTCTAACTGGTGTGAGATGGTATCTCATTGTGGTTTTGATTTGCATTTCTCTGATGGCCAGTGATGGTGAGCATTTTTTCATGTGTTTTTTGGTTGCATAAATGTCTTCTTTTGAGAAGTGTCTGTTCATGTCCTTCGCCCTCTTTTTGATGGGGTTGTTTGTTTTTTTCTTGTAAATTTGTTGGAGTTCATTGTAGATTCTGGATATTAGCCCTTTGTCAGATGAGTAGGTTGCGAAAATTTTCTCCCATTTTGTAGGTTGCCTGTTCACTCTGATGGTAGTTTCCTTTGCTGTGCAGAAGCTCTTTAGTTTAATTAGATCCCATTTGTCAATTTTGGCTTTTGTTGCCATTGCTTTTGGTGTTTTAGACATGAAGTCCTTGCCCATGCCTATGTCCTGAATGGTAATGCCTAGGTTTTCTTCTAGGGTTTTTATGGTTTTAGGTCTAACATTTAAGTCTTTAATCCATCTTGAATTGATTTTTGTATAAGGTGTAAGGAAGGGATCCAGTTTCAGCTTTCTACATATGGCTAGCCAGTTTTCCCAGCACCATTTATTAAATAGGGAATCCTTTCCCCATTTCTTGTTTTTGTCAGGTTTGTCAAAGATCAGATACTTGTAGATATGTGGCATTATTTCTGACGGCTCTGTTCTGTTCCATTGATCTATATCTCTGTTTTGGTACCAGTACCATGCTGTTTTGGTTACTGTAGCCTTGTAGTATAGTTTGAAGTCAGGTAGTGTGATGCCTCCAGCTTTGTTCTTTTGGCTTAGGGTTGACTTGGCGATGCGGGCTCTTTTTTGGTTCCATATGAACTTTAAAGTAGTTTTTTCCAATTCTGTGAAGAAAGTCATTGGTAGCTTGATGGGGATGGCATTGAATCTGTAAATTACCTTGGGAAGGATGGCCATTTTCATGATATTGATTCTTCCTACCCATGAGCATGGAATGTTCTTCCATTTGTTTGTATCCTCTTTTATTTCCCTGAGCAGTGGTTTGTAGTTCTCCTTGAAGAGGTCTTTCACATCCCTTGTAAGTTGGATTCCTAGGTATTTGATTCTCTTTGAAGCAATTGTGAATGGGAGTTCACTCATGATTTGGCTCTCTGTTTGTCTGTTATTGATGTATAAGAATGCTTGTGATTTTTGCACATTGATTTTGTATCCTGAGACTTTGCTGAAGTTGCTTATCAGCTTAAGGAGATTTTGGGCTGAGACAATGGGGTTTTCTAGATATACTATCATGTCATCTGCAAACAGGGACAATTTGACTTCCTCTTTTCCTAATTGAATACCCTTGATTTCCTTCTCCTGCCTAATTGCCCTGGCCAGAACTTCCAACACTATGTTGAATAGAAGTGGTGAGAGAGGGCATCCCTGTCTTGTGCCAGTTTTCAAAGGGAATGCTTCCAGTTTTTGCCCATTCAGTATGATATTGGCTGTGGGTTTGTCATAAATAGCTCTTATTATTTTGAGATACGTCCCATCAATTCCTAATTTATTGAGAGTTTTTAGCATGAAGGGTTGTTGAATTTTGTCAAAGGCCTTTTCTGCATCTATTGAGATAATCATGTGGTTTTTGTCTTTGGTTCTGTTTATATGCTGGATTACATTTATTGATTTGCGTATATTGAACCAGCCTTGCATCCCAGGGATGAAGCCCACTTGATCATGGTGGATAAGCTTTTTGATGTGCTGCTGGATTCTGTTTGCCAGTATTTTATTGAGGATTTTTGCATCAATGTTCATCAAGGATATTGGTCTAAAATTCTCTTTTTTTGTTGTGTCTCTGCCAGGCTTTGGTATCAGGATGATGCTGGCCTCATAAAATGAGTTAGGGAGGATTCCCTCTTTTTCTATTGATTGGAATAGTTTCAGAAGGAATGGTACCAGCTCCTCCTTGTACCTCTGGTAGAATTCGGCTGTGAATCCATCTGGTCCTGGACTTTTTTTGGTTGGTAAGCTATTGATTATTGCCACAATTTCAGCTCCTGTTATTGGTCTATTCAGAGATTCAACTTCTTCCTGGTTTAGTCTTGGGAGGGTGTATGTGTTGAGGAATTTATCCATTTCTTCTAGATTTTCTAGTTTATTTGCATAGAGGTGTTTGTAATATTCTCTGATGGTAGTTTGTATTTCTGTGGGATCGGTGGTGATATCCCCTTTATCATTTTTTATTGCATCTATTTGATTCTTCTCTCTTTTTTTCTTTATTAATCTTGCTAGCGGTCTATCAATTTTGTTGATCCTTTCAAAAAACCAGCTCCTGGATTCATTTATTTTTTGAAGGGTTTTTTGTGTCTCTATTTCCTTCAGTTCTGCTCTGATTTTAGTTATTTCTTGCCTTCTGCTAGCTTTTGAATGTGTTTGCTCTTGCTTTTCTAGTTCTTTTAATTGTGATGTTAGGGTGTCAATTTTGGATCTTTCCTGCTTTCTCTTGTGGGCATTTAGTGCTATAAATTTCCCTCTACACACTGCTTTGAATGCATCCCAGAGATTCTGGTATGTTGTGTCTTGGTTCTCGTTGGTTTCAAAGAACATCTTTATTTCTGCCTTCATTTCGTTATGTACCCAGTAGTCATTCAGGAGCAGGTTGTTCAGTTTCCACGTAGTTGAGCGGTTTTGAGTGAGATTCTTAATCCTGAGTTCTAGCTTGATTGCACTGTGATCTGAGAGACAGTTTGTTACAATTTCTGTTCTTTTACATTTATTGAGGAGAGCTTTACTTCCAAGTATATGGTCAATTTTGGAATAGGTGTGGTGTGGTGCTGAAAAAAATGTATATTCTGTTGATTTGGGGTGGAGAGTTCTGTAGATGTCTATTAGGTCCGCTTGGTGCAGAGCTGAGTTCAATTCCTGGGTATCCTTGTTGACTTTCTGTCTCGTTGATCTGTCTAATGTTGATAGTGGGGTGTTAAAGTCTCCCATTATTAATGTGTGGGAGTCTAAGTCTCTTTGTAGGTCACTCAGGACTTGCTTTATGAATCTGGGTGCTCCTGTATTGGGTGCATATATATTTAGGATAGTTAGCTCTTCTTGTTGAATTAATCCCTTTACCATTATGTAATGGCCTTCTTTGTCTCTTTTGATCTTTGTTGGTTTAAAGTCTGTTTTATCAGAGACTAGGATTGCAACCCCTGCCTTTTTTTGTTTTCCATTTGCTTGGTAGATCTTCCTCCATCCTTTTATTTTGAGCCTATGTGTGTCTCTGCACGTGAGATGGGTTTCCTGAATACAGCACACTGATGGGTCTTGAGTCTTTATCCAGTTTGCCAGTCTGTGTCTTTTAATTGGAGCATTTAGTCCATTTACATTTAAAGTTAATATTGTTATGTGTGAATTTGATCCTGTCATTATGATGTTAGCTGGATATTTTGCTCGTTAGTTGATGCAGTCTCTTCCTAGTCTCGATGTTCTTTACATTTCGGTAGGATTTTGCAGTGGCTGGTACCGGTTGTGCCTTTCCATGTTTAGCGCTTCCTTCAGGAGCTCTTTTAGGGCAGGCCTGGTGGTGACAAAATCTCTCAGCATTTGCTTGTCTGTAAAGTATTTTATTTCTCCTTCACTTATGAAGCTTAGTTTGGCAGGATATGAAATTCTGGGTTGAAAATTCTTTTCTTTAAGAATGTTGAATATTGGCCCCCACTCTCTTCTGGCTTGTAGGGTTTCTGCCGAGAGATCCGCTGTTAGTCTGATGGGCTTCCCTTTGATGGTAACCTGACCTTTCTCTCTGGCTGCCCTTAACATTTTTTCCTTCATTTCAACTTTGGTGAATCTGACAATTATGTGTCTTGGAGTTGCTCTTCTCGAGGAGTATCTTTGTGGCGTTCTCTGTATTTCCTGAATCTGAATGTTGGCCTGCCTTGCTAGATTGGGGAAGTTCTCCTGGATAATATCCTGCAGAGTGTTTTCCAACTTGTTTCCATTCTCCCCGTCACTTTCAGGTACACCAATCAGACGTAGATTTGGTCTTTTCACATAGTCCCACATTTCTTGGAGGCTTTGCTCGTTTCTTTTTATTCTTTTTTCTCTAAACTTCCCTTCTCGCTTCATTTCATTCATTTCATCATCCAGGGCTGATACCCTTTCTTCCATTTGATCGCATCGGCTCCTGAGGCTTCTGCATTCTTCACGTAGTTCTCGAGCCTTGGTTTTCAGCTCCATTAGCTCCTTTAAGCACTTCTCTGTATTGGTTATTCTAGTTATACATTCTTCTAAATTTTTTTCAAAGTTTTCAACTTCTTTGCCTTTGGTTTGAATATCCTCCCGTAGCTCGGAGTAATTTGATCGTCTGAAGCCTTCTTCTCTCAGCTCGTCAAAGTCATTTTCCGTCCAGCTTTGTTCCATTGCTGGTGAGGAACTGCGTTCCTTTGGAGGAGGAGAGGTACTCCGGTTTTTAGAGTTTCCAGTTTTTCTGCTCTGTTTTTTCCCCATCTTTGTGGTTTTATCTACTTTTGGTCTTTGATGATGGTGATGTACAGATGGGTTTTTGGTGTGGATGTCCTTTCTGTTAGTTTTCCTTCTAACAGACAGAACCCTCAGCTGCAGGTCTGTTGGAGTACCTGGCTGGCCGTGTGAGGTGTCAGTCTGCCCCTGCTGGGGGGTGCCTCCCAGTTAGGCTGCTCGGGGGTCAGGGGTCAGGGACCCACTTGAGGAGGCAGTCAGCCCGTTCTCAGATCTCCAGCTGCGTGCTGGGAGAACCACTGCTCTCCTCACAGCTGTCAGACAGGGACATTTAAGTCTGCAGAGGTTACTGCTGTCTTTTTGTTTGTCTGTGTCCTGCCCCCAGAGGTGGAGCCTACAGAGGCAGGCAGGCCTCCTTGAGCTGTGGTGGGCTCCACCCAGTTCAAGCTTCCAGGCTGCTTTGTTTACCTAAGCGAGCCTGGGCAATGGCGGGCGCCCCTCCCCCAGCCTCGCTGCTGACTTGCTGTTTGATCTCAGACTGCTGTGCTAGCAATCAGCGAGACTCCGTGGGCGTAGGACCCTCTGAGCCAGGTGCAGGCTATACTCTCCTGGGGCACCGTTTCCTAAGCCCGTTGGAAAAGCACAGTATTCGGGTGGGAGTGGCCCGATTTTCCAGGTGCAGTCTGTCACCCCTGGAAGGGGAACTCCCTGACCCCTTGCGCTTCCCGAGTGAGGCAATGCCTCGCCCCTGCTTCGGCTGGCGCACGGTGCGCTCACCCACTGACCTGCGCCCACTGTCTGGCACTCCCTAGTGAGATGAACACGGTACCTCAGATGGAAATGCAGAAATCACCCGTCTTCTGCGTCGCTCGTGCTGGGAGCTGTAGACCGGAGCTGTTCCTATTCGGCCATCTTGGCTCCTCCCGGTCTTTTTTTTTTTTTTTTGAGATGTAGTCTCCCTCTGTTGCCCAGGCTGGAGTGCAGTGGCGCCATCTTGGCTCACTGCAACTTCCGCCTCCTGGGTTCAAGTGATTCTCCTGCCTCGGCCTCCTAAGTAGCTGGGATTGCAGGTGCCCACCACCACGCCCGGCTAATTTCTTTTGTATTTTTATCAGAGCGGGGTTTCATCATGTTGGCCAGGCTGGTTTTGAACTCCTGGCCTCAAGTAATCCGCCCGCCATGGCCTCCCAAAATGCTAGGATTATAGGCGTGAGCCACCACGCCAGGCCAGGTCTTCTTTCTTGAGGGGAGGGACAAAGTGAAATAATGAGAACTGCTCTGCAATGTCTTCTTCAGAAGAGGAGCTGCCCGTAGAACAGAGTCCCATGTAGATGATACAGTGATATTAAATAGAATGTTCCCCACAGGAGTTTAACGCGACTAGCATCAAGGTGACGCTTATAAATGCTAATGCAAGAATGCCATTCAGGAGTCTTGCTTTATACCTAAAAAAAGATGTGTTCCTGATTGTGGAATATCTTTACAGGTAGAAGGCAGGTAATAGTTATATAGAAATAAAACAAAAATAACAATGTATAGGATACAGCCTCAAAGATTCCCAGAATATTAGAGCTACAAGGCACGTTAGAGACCATCTCCTAATTTTAAATGCTCTTTTGAATATTCTAGTGAGAGAAGCTGCAGCCTGTTGAGACTCCACAAGATTGAAGACATGAAAAGAGGAAATATGCATGAATGCCCGCGTGGAGAACCACCCCCACCTGCTGCTCCTGCTCTAATGATCACGCCCATTATCAACTGAGGGATGGCTCTGTGCCTTGTCCTTGCATTACACGGACCAAGAACACTTCACAGGACTCAGAGAGGTAAATAAGAGAAACCTATTCTTACAGAGGATGAAAATAAGCACACAGGGAGGTAAAGTGCCCAAAAATCCCATCTGAACTGGCTTTAGAAACCGTATATTTACTTTTTCATATAATTTGTTTATCTAGAGGAAAAAAATAACAGATGTGTTTAATGGCTTTGGAAACATTTAAACAGGTGGACCTCAAAATATGTGAAATGAACATATTGCCATTGTTTATTATAATTTTCCTTCCTTCTATTTTTGCTTAAAATTCCTCAAGGCCTTTGGATATGTAAAAAAAAATGAGCATTTGTTTTATTATGTTGCTTAATAGAAACAATTTTTTAAAGTATTGATTTATGCAGTGACCAAAATACTGATTCTAAACAACAAAACATGCAGCTGTTACGAATCCTGGATGAGCTCTGGAAATGTGTGGTATTGTCTTGCAAAGTAGCTGTTTTTGTTCTAGTCAAATATGGAAATTAGTTTAGAAACTTCATTTTAATATATAATTCTGATTTCAGTGTTACCAGTAAATATTAATGTCCTCTTCTAACAGTCTTAATTTCCTTTTCTCAACTCCCTTGAGTTATATATTTTATTGAAGCATTCATTTACCATCAAGAGAAAAAAATGACATAACCATGTGTACTGAAATGTATGGCTTACAGGCCAAAGAGTTAAGGAAACTAAATTTGTTCTCCCACCCCCTTACTTGTGCTATGCATTTAAAAAGAAAACTTTCGACGTCTATTGTTCTTACTTTTACAATTTATGACGTAGTTAATCCTATTCACCTTGTGTACTGAGGTAGGTCAGAATTTCTTCTCACCCTTTTCGTCTTCTAACATGACATGTTCTTTTGCATCATGAGTCATAGAAATGTAAGCTAATACATAAAGTTTTTGAAAAGATGAGGAAAGAGCCAGAGAAATAATAATGCCCAGAGGTTGTGCCATAAGGTATGTTCCACATTGGCAAGAAGTCCCTTGCTTGGTAGATGTGTTCCTATAAGCCCTAAAAGAAAGGGCAGGTGGCTGTCATACTCCTCTTATCCTCCGGACACAATCACCTGAGACCATTCACTAGGCCTTCCAAGGGGAAGCCCAGGCGAAACTGAGGGACAAGCCTTCTGAGACGGACAGAAAAAGAAAAACGTGAAATCTTATGGTAAGGGTAAAAGGCCAAAGAGACTTAGGAACTGTAAGGTAGGGAGGAAAGAATGTGGGAGCCCAGAGAGAGAGGTCCTCTGTGGCTTTAACAGTAGACTTTCAGTGGAGCAATAAAGAACATGAGGAAACTCAGTAAAGGATATTTTGCACCGTGGTTTGGACTCCAAGCATGTATTTGATCATATGATGGGTTTATAGTTTTTATTCTTGGCCTCGGTCTCTGTTTTTTTTTCTTCTTATACGTGGTAGTGTTGGGATTCACTCACATGGTGGCAGAAATATTAAAGGGAAATATTAGGGAAAGTTGTAGGGAATAGTCACAAACCTTTCGGAAGGCTGAAAGGTTGCATAGCTTGTAATAATTGAACAGGCTGAGGCAGCCGGTTCTTACCTTAGAGCATTAGGTCATAGGGTAAATACTAGGGACAACAGAGGCTTCCCCAGTTAAGTCTGTTTACCCTACCTCCATTAACTAACCTTTGAGCCAGATGGCCCTCTTGCGGGGAGGTTGACTAGGGATATCGCCCCCTAATGGTATTTACCTTAGACCTCGGTACCTGACCTTTAATCATTCCTGGAACTACTCTCTTAACCATGTTAATTATCCACAAGTGTGTTGACTCAGAGCTTCTGTTGTTAATTGTATACCAAATAAATGCCTGGAGTGCGAGCTGCTCAGGGCCGGCTGCGGTGACAAACCTCTCTTGGTGTGCAGGCGGTCGGACATTCAGCAGGACTGGCAAAGCAGAATATCTGTGTGTCAGTGTACGTTTTATTCGTCCGTCATTTGGGTCAGGGTCTGCGGGCATACCCCCGCAGCTCATGCCCTCAAGTGTGAGGAGCAATACCTCGTTATAGACTTAGTTGTAAAAAGTTTTTAAAATTAACAAGACAGTAATCAGGTATTTTAAACAATTGAATTTTACAAACCCTCATAACATTGAGTGGGAAAAAAATTTAGATATCACAGTCAACTCCTTGATCTTACACATAAAGAAACTGATGCTCAAAATGTGAAAAGATTTTCCCAAGTTAATATTACACATGATCAGTGGATATGATACTAGAGCCAATCTTTGATCTCCAATTCCAGTTTTCTTACTATAATAAGGTGGATTTCTTGTGAGGGAACCAACCAGCTAAAGTAAAAAAACTACAGTTTCTATGAGGATCCACATACTTTCCTGACAACGGAGTAAGAGAAAATGTGGCAAGTGGCCATTGGGCCCTCCAGGTGTCTTAGAGTGGTTGACATAGTTCCTGAACAAGAGTGGAAATCCAGCCGGGCGCGGTGGCTCACGCCTGTAATCCCAGCACTCTGGGAGGCTGAGGCGGGTGGATCACGAGGTCAGGAGATTGAGACCATCCTGGCTAACATGGTGAAACCCCATCTCTGCTAAAAATACAAAAAATTAGCTGGGTGTGGTGGCGGGCACCTGTAATCCCAGTTACACTCCGGAGGCTGAGGCAGGAGAATTGCTTGAACCTGGGAGGCAGAGCTTGCAATGAGCTGAGATAGCGCCACTGCACTCCAGCCTGGATGACAGCGTGACTCTGTCTCAAAAAAAAAAAAAAAAAAAAGAGGGAATCTAGGTGGATTCAGGGATAGGGAATGGTAGCAAAAAGAGAGAGAGAGGAGAGAGAGGGAAGAGTAAGGAGCACAGAAATAGAAAAAGCATCTGGTAGTGAGATGAGTTGGGATCTGGGGAGAGGGACCTGTGTCCAGACAGGCTTCTTACAGAGCTGTCTACTTACAGAGCTCCGCACCCACAGCACCAGGTCAGTGATTTGTCTGTTGGTGCGCAACCCCCCTTCTGTGCTCTTTTCTGTATCACAGGGGACTGGATATCTGCAAGCTACATTTTCCACACTCCCTTCTGACTGATATTTAATAAGATTTTGATAATGGGAGGCACTGGCAAGAAATGGGAAGGTGGGAGAAAGGGCAAATCCATATTTTTAGTCATTGTTTTTCCTGGTAGTGCACTTGGCAGCAGTAACCACAGTGACAAGTGGATGCAAGCCCGGTTTCCCTCTAAGGCGGCACAGTTCCAATGGCAGCAGCAGCAGCGGCTGCTCTGACAGCTTCGTAAGCACCAGTATTCCTGGGCCCTGGCTGTTGTTGTATCAGGAGTGTGAGCTCCTGGCTTCCTGCGCAGTGGCAGCAGCAGTGCTCACTGCAGCCGGCAGTGGCTAAAGAAGGACGCCAGCCTCCTCAGCCCACAGCCGCGTGGACTTGGGGCTACACCATTGCTCTTTGGGGTTGTTTTTGGCTCATGGGGTGGTTGTGGCATCCTGCAGTTATGAACAGCAGTTCCGAACAGCAGTTCCTCAGGTACCAGCCTCTGGGGAGCCTCATCCGCTTCTTGTTCCTACCTGGCTGCTTTTTTGTGACGTTTAAAACCAATGTTCAAATCCAATGTGTTTGAAATGCTTAGAATTGGTTTTGTTTTCCTAACTGGACACGAGAGACACAAGCACTATGCGATCCTTCTACGTCATGCTCTTAAAAAATACGGCAAAGTTTTACATTGTTCATCCATTTCTGCTGTTTCCATGAAACTGACAATATACAAAGACCAGCGTGTGTGGGACCCTGGAATATGTCAGTTTATATTTCTATTGTGTCAGTTTTCTTAGGGTATATGGTGAATATAAATATGACTATTATAATTAAGTGACTGTGCATTTTCATATTAGAATTCATTATGTTGCCTTCTCAGTAGAAGCACTTTCTGTGTAGTGCTTGAGCATATAGGTAAGTCAGGTGGCCACCTGCACAGTGTGATCTGAAGGTGTGAAGGTATCTATCTGCCTCAAATAGCGATTAAATTTAACAGGTGCATATTCTGTAGTGAAAAAAATACAGTTGGCCCTCCATATCCACGGGTTCTGCACCCATGGATTCAACCAACCAAGGATAAAAATATTTTTTAAAAATTGCATCTGCAAGTTAATTATAATATAATGCTCAAGAAAATTCACAACATGAATGAAATGTTACAGAAGTTATAAATCCATTGCGTTTATCAATAGCTCATTTTTGAAAAGGGTATTTGGATTATAGATTTCCACTTCTTTTACAAAGAAACATTGAGGTGAGAATTTTGTGGGTACTCTTTAAACAATAGTACATGAGTTTAATACATATTTTTTAAAGCCAGTAAATAACATTTTTCTGTGTCCACTTTAAAGTGTGTTGGGTATATAAGTGAATTGGACTGTATTTCTAATATGTGTGTAGGTTTAATTTTATATAGTTTTTAAATTGTTCTGTGATTAATCGGCCATTGAAAATGACCTTTTTAATTGTTGAGATTTACTGACTGGCCTTATATGGAAGGATTTGTATATCCTTACCATATATATACTATATATATACATAGTATATATATAAAAATATAAATATAAATATATATGGTGTATATATATGGTGCATATATATAGTGTGTGTGTATATATGTATTTGGTATATATATGGTGCATATATTTGGTATATATATGGTGTGTGCATGTATATATACATATATACACCATATATACACACATATATATACCATCTTTTATTTGTGTGGTGAAAAATACTCTTTTTTGGTGTAAAAAGTTTATTTTCTTTGCTAATAGTGTCAGTTTGTAAAAAAGGAATTCATCCTTACCAAATATCTATAGACCTTTTGGTCAGTATTCCCTAAACAACACAGTATAAGAACTATTTACATAGCATTCACATTGTATTAGGTATTATAAGTAATCTAAGGATGATTTAAAATATACAAGGGGATGTGTATAGGTTATATGCAAATACTATGCCATTTTATATCAGGGTCTTGAGCATCCACAGATTTTGATGTTAGCAGGAGATGCTGGAACGAATTCCACATGGATACAGAGGGATGTCTCTCTCTTTCTCTCTTTGATATTGTTATATTATATCATATTATTTATATTATATATTTATATATTGGTAATATTTATATAGTAGTTTAAAGGATTGTTATAAAAGTTGATTTTAAACCACAACAGCAACCAAAATGATTATGTGATGTTACAGAGGAATATGGTTGCCATCTTTTTTTTTTTGAGACAGAGTCTCACTTTGTCGCCCAGGTTAGAGTGCAGAGGTGCAGTCTCGGCTCACTGCAAGCTCCGCCTCCCGGGTTCACGCCATTCTCCTGCCTCATCCTCCCAAGTAGCTGGGACTACAGGCGCCCGCCACCACGCCTGGCTAATTTTTTGTATTTTTGGTAGAGCTGGGGTTTCACTGTGTTAGCCAGGATGGTCTCAATCTCCTGACCTCGTGATCCGCCCGCCTTGGCCTCCCAAAGTGCTGGGATTACAGGCATAAGCCACCCTGCCTGGCCTATGGTTGCTATCTTTAATAAATATTATGGACATAAGAGAAAGAGAGAGAATGCTGCTAGGCCACTTAAAAATGGAGATGTGATTTATGGGAATGTTCTTGTCTACATGTAATCAACACGTGGAATCTTTATAATAGGTGTCAAGAAATTTCCCATTCAGGAGAATTCTGTAGGTAAAGGTTCAGAGGGAGCCATGGCTAGATGCTGGGAGGGGAGGGTTAGATGCAGCCTCACTGGAGGGGTCGTGTTCTGGAAGTGATATCTAACATCCCTCCATTATCTGGAAGTGATATCTAACATCCCCACCATTATCTGAAAGTGATGACTAACATCCACCCATTATCTGGAAGTGATAGCTAACATCTCCCCATTATCTGGAAGTGAATATCTAACATCTCCCCATTATCCGGAAGTGTTATCTAACATCACCCCATTATCTGGAAGTGATATCTAACATCCCCCCATTACCTGGAAGTGTTATCTAACATCCCCCCATTACCTGGAAGTGTTATCTAACATCCCCCCATTACCTGGAAGTGATATCTAACATCCCCCCATTATCTGGAAGTGATATCTAACATCTCCCCATTATCTGGAAGTGATATCTAACATCCCCCCATTATCTGGAAGTGATATCTAACTTCCACCATTAGTGACACTCCTCTATGTTTCAAGGTATGTATTTCAAGAAAGCCCTTGTTAGAATAACAGGAATTTATTGGGGAGAATAGCACAATGTCTTCTTTTTTTTGAGACAGAGTTTCGCTCTGTCACCCAGGTTCGGGTGCAATGGCGTGATCTTGGCTCACTGCAACCTCTGCTTCCCGGGTTCAAGCGATTCTCCTGCCTCAGCCTCCCGAGTAGCTGGGATTACAGGCATGTGTCACCAACCCCGGGTAATTTTGTATTTTTAGTAGAGACGGGGTTTCTCCATGTTGGTCAGGCTGGTCTCGAACTCCCAATCTCAGGTGATCCGCCTGCCTCGGCCTCCCAAAGTGCTGGGATTACAGCCGTGAGCCACAGCACCTGGCCACAATGTCTTTATTAATCTACACGTAAGGAGTTTTCTGGTAAAATAGTACTGGGCAGATTGTGAGTGGGAGCAGTGATGTTGGGTTTCAACAACAAACTTAAAAGAAACAAAGAAAAGAACACGTAATCTGTAGGCTGGGTTTTTGTCTGTTTGGTTTTGGAATGCAAAGAGAAGAAAAAATGAGGTACTAGGCATTTAGTTCTTTTCTAGCCTAAGATTAAAGTGCTTTTTGCTCCTGCCTAACTTTAGGAAAGTGAGGAAACAACACTCACAGACAAAGGACAATTGAGCATGAGCTCCAGGGGACCATCAGCAAAACATTTTCAGAAGTTGTGAAGAGTAGGATGCATAAGTCACGGAGCAGATCAGAGGCCTGTGGATCAGGTACCAAGGACAAGGAAGACTCTGTCAGCTGATGATGGTGAGAAGTGCTGCTAGGTCACTTCAAAACGGAGATGTGATTTATGGGCATGTTGTTGTCTATGTGTAATCAACACATGGAATCTTTATAATACGTATCTATATTTCTACGAATTAAAGTTTTTCCTATGGCCTATAGTTAAGTGTTCTTGCGAGGTGTGAGAGCAGGTGCACCTATGCTGTACATAGGGGAGGATGCTAGATAAAGAATATCGCCTACACCGTCTTACAGATCATTCCCAGATGGGATGGTAGAAACATACCATACAAATGTAAGGAGGTTCCTAAAAATGTTCACTTGGGCCGTAAGCACCATACAATTGAGCAAGGTTGCACATTTATGAAGCTCTACAAAGCACAGGTTGGTTTAGCATTATCTGCTGAGCCATTGGGCAATACCCCGTGAGGGGCACAGAGAGATGGGATGAGGTGCAGAGGGCATCTGGGGAGTCAGGAAACAGCATGAGGACAGGGAGCCCCTGGGAATAGAAGGAGACTTGTTCAAGGGAAGAAACTGAAAAACAAAACACAAGGGAGATGATAGGGAATATCAGGGTCTCTATGTAGTTAATCTGTGTGACTCAGCATACGGAGACGATAGGGAAAATCAGGGTCTCTGTTTAGTTATCTGTGTGACTCAGTATAGGGAGATGATAGGGAAAATCAAGGTCTCTGTTTAGTTATCTGTGTGACTCAGCATAGGGAGATGATAGGGAAAATCAGGGTCTCTGTTTAGTTATCTGTGTGACTCAGCATACATGGGTACTGCATGGATAGAAAAGCATGATAAAGTTTGAAAAAGTATTTTTAAGTGTTGATGATGATGATGATGATGATGATGATGATGATTTTGAATGCAAACATACTTTGATTGTGATGATCTCTTCAATTATGATGTGTGAAACCAAAAAAATAAAAAACAAACTGATGTTCATCATCAATTTGAGGTTAAGAAAACTCATTATATTCCCAGCATACCTTTTTGTTGATTGAACGATTGAAGAGCAATCAGCAAAAAACCTAATTTCTAAATCCTTGACAGCCATAATGATAATGTGAATCTCACTTGGAGAAATTTTCATCCCAAATTATGTTCCATTGCTTCATAGGAATGTACTGAATCCATTTCAAAGATCAATGAAAATAATGGCATGCTCATATTTTGAATTTAGACATCTTATATGATTGTGGTTATTGTGTGTGTGTGTTTTTTTAATTTCTGAAAAGAAACAAAGGGTCCTAGGAGAAAAGTAAACCTGCGTCTCCTGTCAAGTCCCTTCTCCCAGACCTGCGTCTCTTATTGAAAGGGTAGTACAGAATTCAGGTTGGGACCAGCCCATGTAACCAGCAGTGATAACTAGTTGCTTTATTCCTAAAAACTCCAGGCTGTGATTACATAAGCACAGGTGAATGGGGAAAAGCAAAAGCCATGGAGGAAATCCACCCTGTGCTTTCTTCCTCCCCGAGCCCAGCATTCACCCATGACTGTTCTTCATGGGCTGACACCTCTTGCCACTGGCATTCTTAAGCAAGTGCTGGGAAGACTCGAAAGAAAAGTGTCAAGAGGAGCAACAGGCAGCGGGTTTGGGGAGAAACAAAAAGCAGAGTTGGAGAATCCTATGGTTTTGCCCTGAAAGAGGACAGAGACTTCACTTTACTGAGTCTGTACAAACATCTGGAATCAAAGCCAAGAGAATGACTGTGATCTAAGCCTTTCTCTAGGCCCCAAGTTTACAGCAGTTTATGGTCCTAGAAAGAGAATAATCACTGCATTTACCCAACTAAATATTTCTGTCCATTTCTCATGAAAAGTGAGGTTAAAGATTCATGTAAGAACATTGCAGCCCATAAATTTAGGATGACTGTATAATCCTTCCAGCTTTGAACATTGTCATACCTTTTTTACTCATCCAAAATATTTCTAAAAACAACAGAAAGGTCTTGACAACCTTGATGACTTTATGGAATGTGAGATAAAGGGCGATATATATACACATCACATATACACACACACATATATATATGTATATATATACACATATATACGTACATATGTGTGCATATATCTATACATATATGGTGTGTGTACATACATACACAATCATATATACACACAGGATGTGTATGTGTGTGTGTGTGTGTATATATATATTACATCTATTTACATATATATAACATTTCCTTTGATTCGATTTGCAGGCCTCAATCTTATTCTCAGAACCGATGTCACAACATCGTACAAAGCCCTCATAACCATATTTGCCTTCCAAGGTAACTCACAGAATACTTCTTCCGTTTGTTATTCATATAGTCAGCTCTAGCTGCAATTGCCATTTACCAATTCCCATCTGTTAGAGGTTTTTCTTGTACCCGATGGCAGTTTAAGCAGATTGTGAATGTAACAGAAAATGTTTTCTTGGCACAGAAAAGGGATATTTGTTTTAATTGACAAGGTGTAACATTTACGAGATAAAAATGAATTTTAGACATCTCATTTATTTTTATGTTGGTCTGTTCAAGACAATTATTGGCTTTTAGGCATACATACAGAAACCTCAGGAAATTAGGGAAAAGACAGAAAAACAACTCTTGGGAAAGTCAATTCAAGCTGATCTTAAGGCTCCCAGGGAAATGGCAGGTTTGGAGGGTGGAGAGGAGAATTCAGGTGACAGTGCAAATTCTTAGTGTCTTGTGTGCTACAATGATTATTTTAGAAAATAAAGGAGTGCTGATTTTTTAAAAAGCAATTTCCTCTGCTCAGCAATGATAAATAAATCATTTTGCTATAAATGAGTCTAGAGTCAATGCTTCAAATGAGAAAAAAATCAATCCACTATTTCTCCTTAAGAATGATTATATATTTGATGAGTATCTTTCTTCTGATAATGATTTCTAAAATCTTATTTCTTGGTACTCCCATGAGTAGTAGAATATATTGAACAGTAAAATGTTAAACAGTTTTTGAGATGAAGGCACTGTTTCTATTCAACTTATCACAATTACTGAGGGTATCAGGTACGTACTGGATTGTCGTAGCTTAAAGAGATACCAGGACGATGACAAAGTAAAGTTGAAATTAGCTATTCTGATAAGTAGAAAGACACGCTTTTCCCCCCAAAGGAAATAAAAGTGTGTCGTTCTGTTGAGATAATTTTATCAAATAGAAAAAAGGAATAAAAGGAAAGTCACCTGTGCATTTGTAACCCAGCGATTCTCATTAAATCATTATACCATGCTAACAAGAGAAAAAAGCGTCTACAGGTGGTACTCCATTTTCAATTGGGAAAACAGCAGGTCTAATTTGAAATAACCCAAGGCTAAGGGTGCTATACGATGGAAGGGGAATTTTTAATCAACACTAAGGGCACACATCAGGTGTCCCCGAGGGCCACGCTATGAGGAAGCACCTATGATATGTTCTATCTTCTTGTAACGGTGCTACCCTCTGGGAGACTATTTGCCCAGGGCTGGGAATTTATCTTTGGAGTTAGTTTAGGACTCAGGGTGAAAAGGAGGAACAGTAGGAAGTGAGGCTGTTGGAAAGCTTCTGTAAAAAGTGGCCCCTTCATTCTTCTTATTCCATATTCTGACTAAAGCAGAGAAATGAACCTGTAGTTTCATCCACATTTTCAAAAGCAAAACTTCTTCCACTAAAATAACTTGTTATAAAAGGTATGTACTAGTTCGGGATTTTGTTTCTTTCTGTCAGTTTGATAAATGCTGTTTGGACTCTCATAATCCCCCTAATAATTGACTGGGGTCAGAGTGTCTCTAGGGCGACCCTGCACATTTTGAAACCGCTTCACGGGGTGCTGGTATTCAGAGAATGCTCTTGAAGATCTGTTTCCCATTGACCTTTCAAATCCTGTTAATTGCTTATACAGTAAGCGTTAAAAGCCAGGCCTGGCAAAATCAAGGAAGCTGCAGGGAGCAGATGAAGTTTTCATGCGCAGGAGCACAGCTAGGATGAAACGAGAAGTAACTACCGTGTCCAGTGTGGCCCAGGTGGAGAGCGGGGGGTGTGCCACGAGACTGTTAGGTCCAGAGGAAGTAGACTCGATTTGCTTGATCTTGGGGGTAACTGAAGAGATAGCAGCTCTCTCTAGAAGTCCTTTTCTGAAACTATTGAGACCTCTGACACTTCAAATCCTTAAGCACAGGAAAAACTACCAATTGATTAGAATGCCTGTGAGAAGATTGAAATAGCAGATGGTGTTGGACTAGTGATCATTTGTTTCAATCTCAAGATTCTGTATTTCCTATTCTGAAATTTCTATTTATTATAAATCTTATAATCTTTAAAATTCTATTTTTCTAAGTCTGAGATGTGGTTGAATTTCGGTTTAGAAGAAATAAGGCATAGGTGAATTCCCTTAACAAATCACACAGTTCAATTCCTGATAGTTGTTACCTAACGTTTATAATGTTTCTTTTTATCAGTTGATCTTCAGTATTCCCTGCCATGAAATGGAAGATTAGTGAATTTTTTACTAAATTATTTTGGCCTTAAAGTCTGTTCTGCCAAATTGAAATACTTGGACAGAACTAACTTTTGCTCTACAAAGTGGACAGTTAGCCATGGAGTGAGCTGTTGAGAAGAAAGAATATTTTCTGAGCAGAAAACTCATTCTTCTTTTTCTAATAGCTGTATTAGGAGATTGAATTGGGGCCACTGTGCTCTTTCTCTTGGGCAGGAAACATGTACTTTTTTTTGCAGTCAGTAATGTTTTCATAGCTGTTATCTGACCCTTGCACTGAGCAGAAGAGTTTCTGGGACAGGTTCCTTAAGCCTACAAATAATCAGTAATATATAGCCTTAAAAAATAAATAAAGATTTCTCATCCATATGAATGAGTAGAGCAAATAAATTAGATGAGGGAAGCTGGATCACAATCTTGAGAGGAAACAAGAGGAAAATTCAGAAAACATTTCACCTATACCTAGTTCTGTTAATACCTTGCCACTACCATATTATGGATGCAGGCTGAGTACACATTTTCAGAGGTTAGCACTGCAGCCAAGCAAGCAAGCATACTGTTAATCTGATATATATAAGGACACACATAACTTACAATATGATAAAGCAAATAGGCTTGAATGGCCTTGCAGTTCACACACTCTGCCATGGTGTTGCTATTCAACTTCTGAAACATAATTTTAGTTTTGTCCTTGCCTCTGTTGCCTTGCTATAGTGATTTAGCTTTAAAAATGCAGGCCTGCACCTGTCATTTCCCTGCTAAGCATCTCTGTTGGCCCCCATCTCCTTAAGGATGCAGACCAAGTCCATTCCAGAACAGCTTCCATGCTCCAGCCCTACCCACCGCAGTAGCCCGATCACTCTTCTTACTTTCTGCTCCAACCACAATTCAATTCTAGTGGTTGATCAAAATCTTTCTTTTTTTTTTAAGAGGGAGTTTTGCTTTTGTTGCCCAGGCTGGAGTGCAATGGCGCCATCTCGGCTCACTGCAACCTCTGCCTCCAAGGTACAAGGGATTCTCCTGTCTCAGCCTCCCAAGTAGCTCGGATTACAGGCATGCGCCACCATGCCCAGCTAATTTTTTTGTATTTAGTGGAGGTGGGGTTTCACCATGTTAGTCAGGCTGGTTGCGAACTCCTGACCTTAGGTGATCCACTTGCCTCAGCCTCCCAAAGTGCTGGGATTACAGGCGTGCGCCACCTTGCCCGGCCTCAAAATGTCTCTTGACACAAAGATTTCCCCTACACTGTAATGTTCCTCTAATCCTCCCTCTCATAACAGCTACTTATCCCTCAGGTTTCATCTTAAACTTTATATTTAGGGAGAACCTTCCCTCACAGAGCAGACACATCAGGTCCCCTGTGTATTCTCTAATGGTAGTCTTGTATTTCTTTGTAACAAAAATTGAACTTATTTAATATATTACTTTCCTACCATTAAGCCTTTTACTTGAATGAGGGCAGGTATTCAGTAAATGTTTCTTGAATAAATAAATGCATGGTAGTTCTTTATCATTTATTATCATTGGTCTAATCACAGACTCAGAAGCAGTTGGAGATACTAGTATGATTGAATTTCTCTATTTTTATTTTCTTTCAAATACATGCACACACACACACACACACACACACACAGCTTGCTTGTAGTTTCCCAGAAATACAATTCCAGAGCCACAGGCCCCTCATCTCACAACTTGTCCCCATGTTCTCATTTGTCCTTCTGATCTTATTTGTCAGTGCTTCCCAGCACTTGGGGATTGTGAAGCAGCACACTCAGGGGCTCCCTGCTCCATGTCTCCCTCCCTAATGCCAAAGGGCCAGGAGCCACTGTGTCACAGGGTAGGCTGCTTCACTTGTGCCTGAGGGAGGACAGACAATATGCTCATCAGGATTCAGGGAGGAGAGTGTGGACGCTCAGAGGAGTTCTGTCTTTGTTTCGAGGGGCTATATCAGAATGCCACAGAATGGGTAATTTATAATAAACAGAAATTTGCTTCCTCACAGTTCTGAAGGCTGAGAAGGTCAGGATTTAGGGGCCGGCATCTGGTGAGGGGCTTCTCACGGCATCCTTCCACGGTGCCAGGTGGCAGTGCAAGAAAGCACATAAGAGAGACAGCAAGAGAAAGCTGAACTCACTTGTATAACAAACCCACTCACCCGATAATGAATTTACTCCTGTGTTCAACACATAAACTTTTGGAGACACATTCAAACCGTAACATGTACCATTGAAATGGAGCTCTGACAGGAGACACCTGTCTGGGTGCCTCAAGCTGGAGATTCTGCTTTGCATCTCCAGTTAATAATGAGTAGATAAAAGAAAGAGACTCTCTGGGCACTGGGACCTGGGGTCTATGAATGTTGAAAAGGAAGAGCGAGCCATGACATCAGGACCTGAGTTTCTCACACACCTTTCTCCCACCCCCACCCAGGCAAAAGTAGACACAAAAGAAGACGGAATTACAGAAGAAGTCACATAACATTATTGCCTACAACTGACTGTTTACCTTTATGGTATGAGGCTACCACTTCTCCTGTTGTCTTTCTCAGTTTCTCCCCAACCTCCCCTTTTCCCTAGTTTATAAGACAGGAGAAAAAGGGAGAAAGCAAAAAGTTGGAAAGAAACAGAAGTAAGATAAATAGCTAGACGACCTTGGCACCACCACCTGGCCCTGGTGGCTATTAACCCCTGACCAAAACTACTGGTGTTATCTGTAAATTCCAGACATTGTATGAGAAAGCACTGTAAAACTTTTTGTTCTGTTAGCTGATGTATGTAGCCCCCAGTCACGTTCCTCACGCTTACTTGATCTATTATGACTTTTTCACATAGACCCCTTAGAGTTGTAAGCCCTTAAAAGGGCTAGGAGTTTCTTTTTCGGAGTCTGCCAACACTCCCGGCCGAATAAAAAACCTCTTCCTTCTTTAATCTGGTGTCTGAGGAGTTTTGTCTGCAACTCGTCCTGCTACACCTTGAATACTTGAAGACCAGAATGAAGATTCGTGGGGTGAAGAATTACAGCCTTAGCAGGGAGCAGGCCTCAGTGCATCAGCTTTCAGCTAGGCATGCCTGCCAGTGTTCTCACTGAATCAGCTTTCAGCTGGGCATGCCTGCCAGTGTTCATCCTCCTCCTGGGATACGGAAGGCACCATGATAGACATCTGGGCAAGTCGACAGGAAGGTGGATATCCAAATCTCTCTCTTTGCAATGAGTTTCCAGCTAGATGGAGGAGAGAGTAATAAAACTCAGTAAGTGTGGGAAAGATTAAAATGCATGTTGTGATATACCACAGGAAATCAGAGGAGAGGTTCATTCTAAGGGGAATAGTGGAAACGTCAGTGAGAACATACCATCCGGGTGGTTCTTGCAAGATGATGTGGAAGAGAAAAGGTAAAGATTGAGCAAAACAGTGCATGAGCAAAGGATGCAATGTGAGATGGTCTGAACAGTTTAAAAGAATAACCTGGGCCGGGCATGGTGGCTCACGCCTGTAATCCCAGCACTTTCGGAAGCCAAGGCGGGTGGATCACAAGGTCAGGAGTTCGAGACCATCCTGGCTAACACGGTGAAACCCCATCTCTACTAAAAATACAAAAAATTAGCCGGGCATGGTGGTGCGCGCTTGTAGTCCCAGCTACTCGGGAGGCTGAGGCAGGAGAATCGCTTCAACCCGGGAGGCAGAGGTTGCAGTGAGCCGAGATCGTGCCACTGCACTCCAGCCTGGGCGACAGAGAGAGACTCTCTCTCTCAAAAAAAACAAAAAACAAAAAACAAAAAAAAGAATAAGCCAAGGGAATGAAAGTACTTTCTGTAGCTGGAGCACAGGATGTCTAGACAGAAGGATTTGGAAAGAAACACAGGATACTAGATTTGGACCAGATCATTCAGGTCCTCAAGACCTTGAAAATAAAGCTACAGGTTTTAATATTATTATACTGCAGGCCATTGAAGATAATGCACTTGTTTTGTATTGTTTTTGTTTTTCAGAAGACAGAGTATTAACTTTTTTTTCGGGTTGTAGAATTCATCAATTCCATAACCATTTTTGAATGAGTATTATAGGTCAAGGACTTCTCTAAAAAGATGGATATGGTCTCTTCTGTCATGGGTCTTACATTCTGTGGGAGGAGACAAGCAATAACTACATACAATGAGCACAATAATTGAAGTGATTATATGAGAATTAAAGGGGTGGGCTATTGACAACTTCAGACACCATGGTAATTAATGGCCTTTGATTTGTAACAGGAGCTGAGATTCCTGACTTCACAGATCCCTGAGGAGATGTTTACTAAAGGGAATCTTCTGGCCACCGTTACCTTCCTCCGTACTTACCTGCCTCATGGAGTAAGAATGACTAAATTCTTGATTACATAGGGAAAATCACATCTTGGATTAATACTTTCCTGTTTTTATTCTTCATTACAACTTGCATGATATTCACATAATCTTTTCTCTTCTACTTCCTCCGTGCAATAAGCTGCTCAGGCAGCCTTTGGTCTTAAGAGCTTGTTTGTATCTGAGAACAAGTTAAGGCTTTACACTGGTAGTAAGTTTAAGTCATGCCAAAAAGGGGTAGAATGCAGATTCTCCTAGTCTCAAGACAAGCCAGGTTTTTTTGTTTGTTTTTTTAAAAAAGCAGAAACTTTCATTGCTCTCTCTGATCTGAAACTAGATGAGGCTATCTACTCTGAGTGGCCAGGTCTTCTGTAATTTGTAACTGAAATGCAGGTTACTTGCTCACTGCACGTACAGTCCAATTAACAAGAGGGAAATCTGATCCAAAATAAGTGAATTTATTCCGAAGCTAGCTTGGGGGGAGGGGCACAAAGCATCCCCCCTTTGAATGTGCCGCTTCTCCTTTGTTGCAAAAAGTGGGCATTTTCATAGGGTAAGGGAGGAAATGAGCAAGGGCAGGCGTCCCACTGCTTCTGGTCAGTTACCTACCAGGCAGTTGAGCTGGCACCTTCCTGTGCAGGGTTAAGTTGTAAAAGTAGCCAAGTGGTCATGCTTTCGACGTGCTGTCCTGGTGGGTGTGAGTTCCTAGGTCACTCCTGGAGGATGGCAGTTCTGAGGCACGCCGCTGGAGGTGAGAGTTCCATGGGGACATGCTTTGGTCTGTAAATCCACCGTCAGCTCTGGAGGAGAGATCTGTCTTGGAGCACAAAGTTAGAGGAACTTGCTGTGTAGGCAATGTCCTGTGAGAGAGAGGTGAGAGATTATATATGCATTTCAGCAGAGCTAAGCAGAAAGCAGAGAGCCAGGGAAAGGAGAAAACAGAGTGAGAGGGAAAAACATAATTAAACCACCCGTAGGAAAATAGGGGGAACTTGGGGCCAGGGGCAGTGGCTCACGTCTGTAATCCCAGCACTTTGGGAGGCCAAGGCAGGCGGATCATGAGGTCAGGAGTTCGAGAGCAGCCTGGCCAACATGGTGAAACCCCGTCTCTACTAAAAATACAAAAATTAGCTAGGTGTGGCGGCAGGTGCCTGTAATCCCAACTACTCGGGAGGCTGAGGCAGGAGAATCGCTTGAACCTGGGAGGTGGAGGTTGCAGTGAGCTGAGATCGTGCCACTGTGCTCCAGCCTGGGCAACAAGAGCAAAACTCCATCTTAAAAAAAAAAAAGGAAAAAGAAAAATGGGGTATTTGGTTACATTTTAAGAACCTAAAAATCTAGAATTTCATGCAAAACTCTTAATTTTCAAGTTGGTAATTAATTTTCAAATGTAAACATATTGTGGTTCGCAAAGAACAATAAGATCAATCAACCACTAAAGGCAAAAATAGAGAGTAAGGAAGAATCCACACTAAGAAGCATGAAGACTTGATTAGAGACATAAGCTGAAGAAAGGAGATGTGTTCAGTGTTTACTGCCATGTGCCAAGCAGGGGCTGGTGAAGACAATGGCAATGTGAACAGATAGGAGGAAGGCAATATCCGGTAAATTAGAGCCGATGACATATGAGTCCAAAGGAGAAAAGAGGACGCTGAACCCAAGCTTGATGATTGGGAGAATGGTGGTCCTGTGACTTGCTCCACTGAAGCCAAAGACAGAACAGATCTAAGGGATGGTGATCTTTGAGCAAACTCGTTTCCCTCACATGTTCCAGCGCTGTGTTTCACGCCAGGCTTTGGGATTGAATGATACCCCTGGATCAGATTCACTGGCGCCCCCTGCTGGCACAGAGCAACACAAAGACTTCGAAACTGGACACGCTGATAAATTTATGAAATCTCCACAAACTAGGGAACACGGGCTGGGCGCGGTGGCTCACGCCTGTAATCCTAGTAATTTGGGAAGCCGAGGCAGGAGTACTCGAGGTCATGAGATCGAGACCAGCCTGGCCAACATAGTGAAACCCCATCTCTACTAAAAATACAAAAAATTAGCCGGGCGTGGTGGTGGGCGCCTGTAGTCCCAGCTACTCGGGAGGCTGAGGCAGGAGAATCGCTTGAGGCCCAGAGGCGGAGCTTGCAATGACCAGAGATCGCGCCACTGCACTGCATCCTAGGCGACAGAGCGAGACTTCGTCTCAAAAACAAAACAAAACTACTAGAGAACATGTTATTAAATAATAGAAAGAAAGAATGCCCATCTGATAAAGGTACAAAACTGACCTTAAAATGACTTAGCACTGGAAAAAAAAAAAAAAGAGGCTGCAAATTTTTGGTTACTGAAGAGCCTTTTAAATAAGATTGTATTAAAACAGTGGGTAGATCTCTCCAAAGCAGAACAAGAAAACCCCTAGTCTTCCTCCTAACTAAATGATTATATGATTTTATGAGTGAGGATTAAGTTCTGCTTTTAAATATAATTGCTGGGCAATATGAATATAAACCAAATATGTAAAATTTAAGATAAAAATATCAATATTCCCAATTCTATAAAATTTGTGTCAACTAATTGCAGATAATAAAATATTTTACGTATTTTTTAGAAGAAGATAATAGGCATAACAACTGTTGTGAAATTATCCAAATTTGTACTCTTAGTTGCCAATTTTCAGTTCTTTAGAAAGTGCAATTATTCTTAGCAGTGAGAAACATGAGTCTCACAGGGTACATTTAAGTCTTCACTTTGATTTACAAGCTCTAGTGTTAATTAAACGAATGCCAACTATGCTAATCGTCTGGAAATCCTTTGACAAATACTGATAGAAATGACAGGTCTGGCACATACACATACAGATGGAGCCTTGCCTGATTTTTAAGAGGCGTTTTACAGATTTGGCCATATAATACTCATTCTATAACTATTCATTTTATCCTGGAAAATGTTGTCTGTAAAGTTTTGGAGAGAAATTGCTCTGTAGAACAAATTGACATTTCACAGGAATAAGTCCACTATTGCTAAGAAAAGTGGTACTGGGGATGGAGCCCCAAAATGGCAGAGGCAAACACAGTCCTGTCAAGCTCTCCCATTCCCCTATGTACACACTAGTATAGACTTAGTCTGTCTTTAGGAACAACATTTTTACTGACCTGCTTTCTAAGTTGTTGGTCCTGCCTCTTCCCTGGGATCTACATATCTGGGTAGTTTCATAATTGTCTGTTGCCTCAGTTATGTGTTAAAAGTAAGCATGTTCACTGAATGATGATTTTATTTTTTAAACAACCTCATCTTTTACCGTACCATCAGTTATATTAAATATGATATTTAAGGTTTTAAAAGTGGAGTTAGAAAGCTACATACTGAGAGGTGAAGCCAGCTGGGCTTCTGAGTCGTGTGGGGACTTGGAGAACTTTTCTGTCTAGCTAGAGGGTTATAAACGCACCAATCAGCACTCTGTGTCTAGCTAAAGGTTTGTAAATGCACCAATCAGCACTCTGTAAAAACGGACCAATCAGCACTCTGTAAAATGGACCAATCAGCACTCTGTAAAATGGGCCAATCAGCAGGACGTGGGCAGGGCCAAATAAGGGAATAAAAGCTGGCCACCAGAGCCAGCAGCAGCAACCGGTTTGGGTACCTTTCCCTGTGGAAGGTTTCTTTCATGCTTCACAATAAATCTTGGCTGCTGCTCACTCTTTGGGTCTGCACTGCCTTTATGAGCTGTAACGCTCACAGTGAGAGTTGGTGGCTTCATTCTTGAAGTCAGCGAGACCAAGAATCCACCAGAAGGAATAAATTCCAGACACAATACAATATATTGGGTGAGCAGATCATGGCCCTTAAGTCAGGAAAGCTTGTATTTAATCCCGGGTGTGCCATTTACTAAATGTATGATTAGTTGTATTATATATACACACACACGTATTTTTTGAGACAGAGTCTCGCTCTGTCACCCAGGCTGGAGTGCCGTGGTGCAGTCTCGGCTCACTGCAACCTCCGCCTCCCGGGTTCAAGTGATTCTCCTGCCTCAGCTTACCAAGTAGCTGGGGCTGCAGGCATGAGCCACCATATCCAGCCTTTTTTTTTTTTGATTTTCAGTAGAGACAGGGTTTTGCCACATTGGCCAGGCTGGTCTCAAACTCCTGACCTCAGACGATCTGCCTGCCTCAGCCTCCCAAAGTGCTGGGATTACAGGCATAGGCCATTGCACTCAGCCGTATCTTTTAATTTTAATACACAAATGTATTTTCAAGCTAATAAATTTGAATAAAAACAAAATAGTAAAGTTAATATAAATATTAAACTTTTTACACAAAGAATTGGTTCTTTAAAAAGGTTAACAAAATTGAGAAATCTTTGCTAGAATGATTAAGGAAGAAAGAAGACAAAAAACTGAAAATCAGAAGTGAAAGGAGACATTACTACCAATTTTGCGGAAATAAAAAGGATTGTAAAAAAGTACTGTGAACAATTGTATACCAACAAACTGAACATCTTAGGTGAGATGGACAAATTCCTAGAAAGACACAAATGGCCAAGATTGAATCATGAAGAATCAGAATATCTCAACAGACTTACAGTAAGGAAATTAACTCTGTAATAACCTCCCAGCGAAGAAAAGCTAAGGGCTAGATGGCTTCACTGGATAATTGTAGCAAACATTTAAAGAACAATGAAAACAAATCCTTCTCAAACGTAATAAAAAGCCAATGGAGGGAGTACTGCCAAACTCAATCTACGAGACCAGATTTACCCTGATACCAAAATCAGACAAATACACTACAAGAAAAGAAAGTACAGACCAATATCCCTGATTAATACTGATGCAGAAATCCTCAAGAAAATACTAGCAATCAGAATTCACAACACATTAAAAGGATTTTACATCATGACAAAGTGGGCTTTAGTCCTGGAATGCAAGAATGGTTCAATATATGAAAATCAAAGTAATGCCCTACATTCACAGAATGAAGGACAAAAACCATGTGATTATCTCAACTGATGCAGAAAGAAAAAATTTGACAAGATGCTCTATTACAAAACACTCAACAACTAGTAATAGAAGGAAACTTTGTCAACACAGTAAGGGCCAAATATAAACACCCCACAACTAACATCGTACTCAGTGGTTAAAGACTGAACGGTCTCCCTCTAAGATCAAGAGGAGCGAGACAAGGATGCCCTCTTTCACCATTTCTGTTCTACTTAGGATTAGAAGTCCTACCTGGAGTAATTAGGCAAAAAAAAGAAATAAAAGTCATCCACATGAGAAAGGAAGAAGTAAATTTATCTCTGTTCACAGATCACATAATCTTATGTGTAGAAAACCATAATTATTACATAAAAATGAATTTAGCAAAGTAGCAGAATTCAAAATCAACACACAAAAATCAATTGCATTTCTATGTATTAATGATGAATAACCCAAAGGAAATTAAGAAAATTCAATTTACAATAGCATTAAAAAGAATAAAACACTTAAGAACAAACTTAACCACTGAGGCAAAAGACTTGTACACTGAAAACTATAAAAGAAATATATACATAAGTGGAAAGACATCAATATTCATGAATTAGAAGACTTATATTGTTAAGATATTAGTGCTCCCCAAAATGATCTACAGATTCAATGCAATCCCTATCAAAATCTCAACCTTTTTTGCAGACATGGAAGAATTCATTGTTAAATTCAAATGGAAATTAAATGAATCTATAATAGCCAAAATAATCTTGAAATAGAAAAACAAGGTTAGAGGTCTCGTACTTCATGATTTAAAAACTCACTGCAAATTTACAGTAATCAAAACAGTGGTTATTGTCATAAAGACAGGAGTATAGACCAACAAAATGGAATAGAGAGCCTAGAAATAAACCTTCACATACATGGTCAAATGATTTCAACAAGGGTGCCAAGAACATTCAATAGGGAAAGGGCAGTCTTTTCAACCAGTGGTCCTGAGAAAACAAGATAACCACATGCAAAAGAGTTAAGTTGAAGCATTACCGCAGACTATATACAAAAAGTTAACTAAAAATGGATCAAAGACCTAACCCATAAGAGATAAAACTATAAAAGTCTTAAACAAAAATATAAGGGGAAAGCTTCATGACACTGGATTTTGCATTGATTATTTGGATATGACAATAAAAGCATAGATAATGAAGAAAAATAAGTAAATTGGACTACACCAAAGTTAAAAACTTCTGTGCAAAACAGGCTATAATCAACAGAGTGAAAAGGCAAGCCATAAAATGGGAAACATTTGCAAATAATATAACTGATTAGAGTTATTATTCAGAATATATAAAGAACTCTTACCACACACACACACACACAACCTAATTAAACCATTGACAAAGGCCTTGAATAGACATCTCTACAAAAAAGATACACACATAGCTAATAAGCACATGAAGAGATGCTTGATATCACTAATTGTTAGAGAAATGGAAGTCAAAACCCTGACTGGCAAAACACTGAGACACCACTTTATACCCGTTAGGATTGCTACTATTAAAAAAAATCAGAAAATAACAAGCATTGGCAAGGATGTGGATAAACTGGAAAACTTTTGCATTTTTGGTGGGAGATAAAATGGTGCAGCCACTATGGAAAACAGTATGGTGGTTACTCAAAAAATTAAAAATAGAATTACCATATGATGCAGTGATTTCACTTCTGGGTATATATCAAAAATAATTAAAATGAAGCACTTGTACAGATATTTTTGCACCTATGTTCATAAGCAGCATTACTAACAATAGTCAAAAGGTGGAAGTAAGCCAAGTGTTCATTGCTGGCGGAATAAACAAAATATGACATTTACTTACAATAAAATATTTTCAGCCTTAAAATGGAAGGAAATTCTGACACATGCTACAACTGTAGGTCATTATGTTGAGTGAAATAAGCCAGTCATAAAAGGATAAATACTGTATGATTCTGAAACAGACCCAATAGTCCCATTTTTTAAAATTTTTTGATGAACATAGAAATTGACCCCTTTGGTATTAAAGTTTGAAACTTATATTTGTTTTTTCTGAGTTCCTTCTTCAGGAAATGACCTTCAGGCCTCTCAAAAAAAAGTATTAAAGAACTGAAACTCACCCAGTTACCACATCCAGTGAGATGCCAGACCCCTCATTCATCAAGATCGCTCCCTTGCCCCTCATGAGTTCCTGTTTCCTTACACATTGTTACATTCCTTCCCTGCTATATAAACTCCTAGTTGTAGTTGGTCAGAGAGATGGATTTGAGACTGAGTTCCCATCTCCTCGGCTGCAGCACCTGATTAAAGCCTTCTTCCTTGGCAATACTCATCGTCTCAGTTCTTGGCTTTCTGTGCAGCCAGTAGAAGAACCTAGACTGAACTGGTGTTTCACTAATCATCCCACTTACACAGTGTACTTAGAGTAGTCACATTCATAGAGACAGAAAATAGAATGGGGGTTGTCAGCAGCTGGTGGAGAGGCAATGGTGATTTCTTGTTTAATGGTTAGAGTTTCAGTTTTACAAGATTAAAAGGGTTCTGGAGATGGATATTGATGATGGTTGCACAACAATGTAATGTTGTTCACTGAACTGTACTTTTAGAAATGGTTAGGATGATAATTTATATAATTTTTTTTTTTTTGAGTTGGAGTCTCTGTCACCCAGGCTGGAGTGAAGTGGTACCATCTTGGCTCACTGCAACCCCCACCTCCTGGGTCAAGAGATTCTCCTGCCTCAGCTTCCCGAGTAGCTGGGATTACAGGCTACCACCTGTGGGATTACGGGCCACCACACCCGGCTAATTTTTGTATTTTAGTTAGAGATGGGGTTTCACCATGTTGGCCAGGCTGATCTTCAACTCCTGACTTCATGATCCGCCCGCCTTGACCTCCAAAGTGCTGGGATTACAGGCATGAGGCACTGCACCTGGCTTATAACTTTTTTTTTTGAGACAGAGTCTCACTCTGTCGCCCAGACTGGAGTGCAGTGGTGCGATCTCAGCTCACTACAACCTCTGCATCCCGGGTGCAAGTGATTCTCCTGCCTCAGCCTCCCGAGTAGCTGGGACTACAGGCACCTGCCACCACATCTGGCTAATTTTTGTATTTTTAGTAGAGGCAAAGTTTCATCAGTTTGCCCAGACTGTTCTCAAACTCCTGACCTCAGATAACTTATGTAACTTTTATATAGGTATATTTTATCACACTTAAAAATATTAACACATCTTAAGAAATTCAGCCAACACAGATTGCTGAGACGGCATGGAGGTATGGAAAGAGCTTTTCCAGCTAGAAAGACCTAAGTTTGAAATGAGACCTAAGTTCTGCTACGTTCTAATGCTATGACCTCAAAGATGTCATAGAGTCACGTTGACACTCAGCTTCCTCATATTATGCGATGACCACTTATAGAGGCATGATGAAGAGTAATTGAGATTATGTTATTTACAGTCTCTGGCACAGCCTGTGGATCTCCACAGGTACACTGCAATGAATCTTCCTTTGCATTTTCCTCAGGTAATAGTAAGGTGTAATTGACTACAAATAGGTTTCTATGCTTTAAATGTAAATATTAATTTCACTTAGATGATCTAATTCAGTTTTTACAGCATGCTATGGTTTACACAATCCTTTATATAGTATTTTATTTTCCTAACTTTTGAGGTAAGCATTATGAATCATATTTTAACAATGGATAATCTGAATATAAAAGAGATTACAGGATTTGATTAAGATCATATATTGCTGTGATTCAGCACCGTATTTTCTTATTTCAATTTCATCGTTATTTATACGGTACAACTAGGAAAGGAAAAAATAATCCAAGCCCTATATTAAACCATACCTGTTCCTGAGTGTCTTCAAAATCATTTTATTTTCCTTCCTAAGATAAAAAAAAATGATAGAATCCTATGTGCTTGTCTGATGATTCGTAACTTGAAGTCAGGGATTATATCTCCTCTGTTTTTTAGTTTTATTCTATAGCCCATGAATATATTAAGCATTCAATAGACATTTGTTGAATTAAAATGGTATAAACTATTGATCTGAAATACTGCATTTGAAGCTTGGTACTTTATGCATTTTGTTCATATCATTTATGTACTAAATTCAGTTTTTTTTTTATTTTGCATCCTGATTGTGTTTTCATAAACATTTATTCTAATGCTAAAATTTAATATCAATAAATTATATCTTGGAGAAATAATTTAACAAACTCCTATTTGCTTGGTGTGATTATCAAAACTGCAGAAACTTTGGCAATATAACATAATGGGAAAAAAATTGGACAGGAATCAGAACTAACCTTCATTATGGGTTCCTGGAATAACTCCAATCTATTCAAGTACCCTTGAGCCAAACATTTAAATGCTCCCTGCCTGGATTTGTGCATTTCCCCAATGGAGATGATAATATTTATCTGGCCTACGTTGTAAGCTTACTTTTTCTAGACCATGATACTCAGTATGACATAGAGGTTCAAATCACTTACTGTTTTCATAACCATAGGCAAACCTCTTTACACTTCCATCTGTAAAGCTACCTAATAATAGTATCTGTGTTCTAGTTTATCATGAGGATTAAATGAGTTAATATTTATGAGGCGTGTAAAACAGTATTTGGCATATATGCAAATGTTGGTTAAATTTTATGTGCATAAGTGTGGTGTGTGCACACTTTGAAAAGTATAAAAATATATTTATAATATCAGGTCAATTAATATTTTTTCTCTCTAAATGCTACTCTAGTTATGTATATGCACTTCAAGTACTTGACTTTTAGTTTTCTCATCTGAAAAATTGCATTATCTTTTATTTAACTTGTATTTTTGATCATTGAATGCTCTTACTTACCCCATGCTCAGTAAGACAGATAGAGAAATCTAGCATGAAGCTAGAAATTAAGAAGGTATATTGTTTCTATAGAAAAGAACAATTTTAACTAGGAAAGACAGGAAACAAGAAACATACCATTGAGGCCAACTGGTTTATAAGGTGTTGTTACTCAGTCCCAGATTTTAAGGTGCAATTCTCAACATATGAATTTTCATAGAGGCCCTTGAAGAAGAGAACAAAGTCTATGAAAATGCAGCCAATAAAAGGTCCTCCCCTTCCTTGAACTACACCCAACCTGACTTCAGATGCAGGCTGCCTTTACTTGGGGACGTGTGTGGCCAAGAGGAAAGAGGAGTTTCCCTTGAGTAGGATAAAACTTTCTCAGCCAACAGCAGAGTCCTCAGATGCTAGTAACTTGCCACCAGTAGCGTACACTGTGTCCAACGTGCAGAAGCAGGTTTGAGTGGAATTCCTAGATAGCTTGTGATCGAAGACTGGTCTCCAGTAAAGAAGACTTGGGATGGCTGGATGGATGGGTGGATGGATAGGTGGATAAATGGATGAACTTAATATTGAGGTATGATTTACTTAACAGTAAAATGTTCAGTTTAATAAGTTTAGGCCAATTAATATTAATTTTGATTAATCTCAAATTGTTTTGCTATAGAGTGTTTTTTTTAAGACAGCACTAAGTGTAAAGGAAACTCTTGAGATCATTATGCCAAAGACAAATTTACTCCATAAGATTAGTCCAAATTATCAAGTATATTCCATCATTCTGAATGCTCATAAAACATACTTTGACTTTTATTATTTTAACTGAATATTTGGTGATTTCAAATAAGCAAACGCAAATATAAGAACTTTCACCATGCAGAAATTTCCAAAGTCAAAACCAAATAGAGAGTGTGATAAGTTATATTCATTAGACAGCAATAGAGAGGCCCCCCTGTAATGGAATATGGGGTGACTGTGAGGATGCTAAAGAAAAAATGGCCATGATTTTTTATCTAAAGGTGTGCTTAATAAAGTAGGAATAGAAAATAAAGACAAATATGCAATTCCGGGAGTTATGAAAATGTATTCGGGATGTATTTTGAAAACAAACCCAACTGCTAAAATTATGTTGAGTCGACCTGGAAAAGAATTAAGCTGAGATATCTCTTAGTAATACTTTCACATCCAGATTTACGCTTAGATTCATGATGCATTACAACTAATAAAATTATTTAAGTATGAGAAAGAGCAGACCAAGAAGCCATGAAGAAAATATAATTAAATGCAGATTAAAGGGGCAGGGTTCTGGTTTGGCAGACACTTACACTTCAAAGACTGGAACATTCTCTTTAATAATACTTCAGTTATCTAATAAAAATGATCATTTGGAAATCATGCTGGTCACTTCTGTCTAGCTCAAGTGTCAATGTTCTGTATACACTGGGTACTTTATTCACACTGAATTGCTTTTATACATCAAGAAAGGTGTTAACTCTTGCTCTTCTTAAAATGGACTGTGGTGAGTAATTCTGATGCCTGGAAGCAAATAAGTAAGTCTTTGAAATATTCATTTTATTTATACAGACTTAGATGTCTACTTTTTAGGAAAATCACACTTAAATACCCCTTTCACTTTCGTACATATTTGACACGGTTTGGTATCAACTGTTACTCAGATTATATAGAAATATTTTGTTGCAATGAATTGATCCAATTTCCTTAAAGGAAGGAGCAACAATGGATTATTTCAAGAAGAACGTTATGTAATAGTCCATGCTAATGAACTTTAAAAAAATATCATTAATACAGGCATGTTAATAGCAGTGTGGATTTTGGTAATCAGCTAGCATAATTAGTCCAGAATTATACGGACTTTTTAAGTAATAAAATTTACTGGAAACTTAAATGTAATTAATTAAAAGTTTGGTTTAGTTACAAATATGATTAAAGCATTTCTCTCTAATTTGTACTTAAATTTGCATTATTATATGCAAAACATACCAAAATTTGGACATTTAAGTGTCATTTATTCTGAAAAAAGTACTTATACTTTTATAGTAAAAAACATACCAATATGGGACATGGGAGATAAATATTGATCACCCAGTAGTTAAAGGGAAAAGCTCTCTAAGAAAAAAAGTAAATTTAATTGTCATATAATCAGAATATATATGAGCATTTTGGAGTTCTTGTTTTCCTATTAACTAAGGTAGAATTTTACAGGTTTGTAGACCAAGGCTTCATCTCCATGAATGTGGCCCCATGATTAAGAAGGCTTGGGGTTGGACAGACCCAGTCCTGCTATTTGTTAGTTGTGTAACATCAGACATGCTCAAAGCTTCAACTTACTCATTTTGGGGAATAATAATAATTACTAAGACTGGTAAGGGCCGAGCTCGGTGGCTCACACCTGTAATCGCAGCACTTTGGGAGGCCGAGGCAGGTGGATCACGAGGTCAGGAGATCCAGACCATCCTGGCTAACACGGTGAAACCCCGTCTCTACTAAAAATACAAAAAATTAGCCGGGCGTGGTGGCGGCGCCTGTAGTCTCAGCTACTCGGGAGGCTGAGGCAGGAGAATGGCATGAACCCGGGAGGCAGAGCTTGCAGTGAGCCAAGATTGCACCACTGCACTCCAGCCTGGGCGACAGAGTGAGACTCAATCTCAAAAAAAAAAAAAAAAAACAACTTGTGAGGGTAATAATAAATATATGTGAATTAAATAAAAATATGTTTTAAATGTCATCAGTTGTTTTATATTTCTTAATAAATTTCTCTTTTGTCAATTTCATTATTCAGCAAATGCAGAAACTTAGAGTTTCTGCTGTTTGGAGTAATGTAGCGTATTTTATCATATGGCAAGTGCTACCAGAGAGAAGTAGGATTATTATTTATTGTGGTTTTTGCACAACCAGAGGCCCATGCAAGGAGTTTTATTCAGCATGGCTCCTCTTTGATTCCTGTCACACCTAGTCACAATGAAGGTGGTTTGCAAAAAAGTAGAAGAAATAAAAGAAAAACAAAACAAAAACTCTTCTTGCCAAGATTTCTAAAGTAATGAAGAAATAATATCACTTGTAAAAGGGGTTTCTAAAATTACCTATCTGGAACAGAAGAAAGCAAGAGTCCGGTACCCCTATCAAATCAATTGGTTTAACATGTTTTCCCTTTTAAAGTAAAATAATAATTTAAGTAATAAATACAAATTTTTATTTATATAGTGCCATTTTTAATATAGTATCATTTTTCTACTGGGATTTTATAGTTTAATAGACATTCATCATTAGTGTGCTTAGTTTCAAATCCTGGCCCTGCTCTATATTTTTTGGTTGGTTTGTTTGGATATTATTACCATAAAAACAAAAACAGGCTTGCAATGGCTACAGATTCATAGAAGATTATTAGAAATAAAAGTTTATTTTTTGTCATAGCAAAATATATTTTTCTTTAAGAGAAAAAAGTTTTTATCTAAATATTATCAAATTTATTACTTTCATCACTTACATAAGTTAACCACTTCATATGCATCTGTATGTCTCAGTAGAGACAACCAACTTCAACATTAATGTGTTTTATTTTCTCAAAGTTTGACTTCAGACAAAAATTATAAAACTAGAAGATAGTAATATTTAAGGATGCCTTCCTAAAATTATCTTAAGTACATCAAGTATTTCCAAAAAATGTTTTTCTTCTGAGGGTTTTGTATGCTGGTAAGAAATATTTTTGGAACAGAATAGAGAAGGATTAAGTGAAAAATAAATGTCCCTTTTTACTCTTATTCCAGTTCTCAGAGGAAACAGTTTCTTGCATGGACTTCCAGTTATTTTCTATACATAGAAAGTATGTTATATATAACAATGTAAAATTTATCATGAATGAACTACTCTATAAACACTCTGACAGTTACTTTTTAAGTTAAACAATATCTCGAATATCTCACATATCTATACTCTCACAAGTATTACATATATATTACATACATACTTGCCTAATTAATTTTTGGTGACGATATATTGTATTATTATATGAATGTACCATAATTTTTAATAACAAGTCTCTTTGCAAGTGTAGCTCTAGCTTCTATTAGGAGTGAAATCCCTGGATAAAATATAACTTGTCTCCAAAGCTGATTCTCCAAAGCTGTTTCAATTTCCGTTCCCACATATCAATAGAATAATTGCCCATTGTCCCACAACCTGTTTAACATGGTCACGCAGCGGGATTCTGACTTTGCCAAATGGCTCACTTCAATAAGCTTAATGAATGTTTAAATGAATGGATCTCAATTTATAAATGAGGATTACCATCTTCTCATACACGACTACTGAATGTATCTCACTTTCTGAATGGGAATCATCTTCTCATATACTACCACTCTTTTTTTTTTTTGAAACAGGGTCTCACTCTGTTGCCCAGGCTAGAGTGCAATGGCATGATCATAGCCCACTGCAGCCTTGAACTCCTGGGCTCAAGCTACCCTCCCACCTCAGCCTCCTGAGTAGCTAGAACTACAGGTGTGAGCCACCATGCCCAGCTAATCGTGTGTTTGTTTGTTTGTTTTAGAGAACACCAGGCTGGTCTCGAACTCTTGGGCTCAAGTGATCCGCCTGTCTCAACTTCCCAAAGTTCTGGGAATCAGGCATGAGCCACTGTGCCCACCCTTATACTACTTTTTTTTTTTTGAGATGGAGGCTTGCTCTGTTACCCAGGCTGGAGTGCAGTGGTGCAATCTCTTCTGACTGCAACCTCCACCTCCCAGGCTCAAGCGATTCTCCTGCCTAGCCTCCCGAGTAGCCTGGATTATAGGCGTGCACCACCATGCCTGGCTAATTTTTGTATTTTTTTATAGTAGAGATGGGGTTTCACCATGTTGGCCAGGATAGTTTTGAACACCTGATCTCAAATGATCTGCCCGCCTCGGCTTCCCAAAGTGCTGGGATTATAGGTGTGAGCCACTGCGCCCGGCCCCCTTATACTACTTTTATACGTCTTGCCTGGTTTTTCTTCTGACCAGATTTATAATTAAATAACTGGTTTTTTTTTTCTTACTGACTTTCATGAAATTTTAATTTATCAGGAAATTAGTTCTGTTGTTAATATATGTTGTACATATTTACTCTAATTTATCTCTTTTAAAATGTTTTGTTTTTTGGCCAGACGTGGTGGCTCATGCCTGTAATCCCAGCAATTTGGGATCACCTGAGGTCAGGAGTTCACGACCAGCCTGGCCAACATGGCGAAACCCCGTCTCTACTAAAAACAAAAAATTAGCCGGGCGTAATGGTGCCCGCCTGTAATCCCAGCTACTCCGGGGGCTGAGGCGGAAGAACCATTTGAACCCGGGAGGTGGAGGTTGCAGTGAGCCGAGACCTCACCACTGCACTCCTGCCTGGGTGACAGAGCAAGACCCTGTCTCAAAAAAAAAGTTTTATTTTTTAATATATAGATACTTTAGTGGGACATAGGGATGATTTAGGGCACTTCAATTTGGGTCTATTTTTTCTTTCTTTTAAGTTCTAGGATACATGTGCAAAACGTGCAGGTTTGTTACATAGGTATACACGTGCCATGGTGGTTTGCTGCACTCATCAACCCCTCATCTACATTAGGTATTTCTCCTAATGCTATCCCTCCCCTAGTCCCCCAACTTCTGACAGGCCCCAGTGTGCGATGTTCCCCTCCCTGTGTCCATGTGTTCTCATTGTTCAACTCCCAATTATGCGTGAGAACATGCGGTGTTTGGTTTTCTGTTCCTGTGTTAGTTTGCTGAGAATGATGGTGTCCAGCTTCATCCATGTCCCTGCAAAGGACATGAACTCATCCTTTTGTATGGCTGCATAGTATTCCCTGGTGTATATGTGCCACATTTTCTTTATCAAGTCTATCAGTGGTGGGCACAGCGACTTGGGTCTGTTTTCTAGGGACACATCTCTCTGCAGATTGTTACAGCCTCATTTGGTTTGCGCAGATTGCCCTCAGACAAAATGTCAGCATGTCTCTCAATGAAGCTCTTTAATCCACAGCCTTTTTTTTTTCAACTCAGTTGTTTCTGGTCGGTGCAAAGCTGACTGCAGTTTTTCTTCTCTATTCAATGTTTGTAATTTTTCTTCTCTGTGCTTGACCTCTAAATTAGGATTTGTGTTGAAGTAAAGAATTGTAATAACCTGCGGAGTCGCGCTTACATCTGGATGCTCCCTCTTTCTCTTTCTCTCTCAGAATGGAGTACTCCAGAGCAATGTTCTCCACTTCTCCCACGGCGTCATCGCACCCTTAAGTCTCTCCTCTAATTAGGATATTCTTCTCTGGGTTCTCAGGTCCCTGGAGGTCGCAGGGACATTGATGCCATGTTCAGGGTCTAAAAGGTAAGGTTTTTGTGCTTTGTGCTTCTTCACTTTGGCCCAGATGTCCTTGTATTTGTCAGATATTTTTCACAGTGATTCCTGCAGGATTTTAAAATCAGTTCTCTCACCTGTTTTTACTCTTTTTGTCTACATAGGGGATATCAGAGACAGGATATAAATAGTAATATTTTATTCTTTCAGGAAGCTATAAATATATTTAGATTATTACAATTTGTACAGACTCCAAGCAGAAATATAATCACATCATTTATGAGATTTATCTTCATAAATAGATATTTGAATTGGCTTCCAAAATGACCTTAGAGATGTACTTACTTAATGATGGTGGCCTTGATCTTTTTGTGATTAGATGATAGCCCAGCATGTGGCCACAGTAGCAGAAACACATAGTATGTGCTGGTTAATTGGCTCTACTCGCTTCTTGTATTATTACAGCTTATCTGCTGCTTGTGGACTGGTACATGCTGAGCTTCTCAATAATCAAAGAAGAAATCAGGTGCCAAGTCACAATCCAGACCCAAGAAGTGTCTGCTTTTCTGTTTTCCACATGAAGTCATCATTTAGCATTCTTTTCTTCTTTTTCAATGTTGGAAAAGCCCTTGGTATGTAAAACATGAGTAAAGTTCAAATAGGGTCAAATTCCAGAAGGCAGCACAGAACTTTTCCTCCTAGCCCGGTTACTTTGGCCGTACATGCTTCTCTCATCCCATGCAGCTGGGAATGGGGGCTGCCATTTTCATTTTGATCAATCATTCCTCAAAAGGGCATTTAGAGAGTCATTAGTGTCTAGAGTCATGAAATAAGTAGAATAACAGAAGGTAGCATGTCAGAAGACCACGGGCAGCCCCCAGGCTGTATTTGCAGTCTCCGTTCTGCATAATGTGTCCAGTTGGTATGTAATGATGCACGCACATAAGAGAACCAAACACTCAAATGTTTTGGCTATAATCAAAATTATACCTTGAGTTTCAATGTACTTATGTCTTTGAAAATGGTATTTTAAGGACCAGAAATGTACAGTGTTCTGTGTTTTCAATACACAAAAATAAACCTTATGCACGTAAATGTAGGCCTCACTGCTGAGCTGTATTCATTCCTACCATGGACCCTGTAAATACTGTAGAACTATCCAAACAACATCTAAACTTCAGTTGTAAAATTCCTAAATCCTAATATTACAAACATTCAACTATTTTGATGGAAAAAATAGGAAGCATGACAATCATTATAAGAGAAAGAAAATATATTTCTCAATAAACACAGATCCCTTAACATGGACACTTTCCTGCAGCTTCCAAAGACACCAGCAGTGGAAGGTTATGAGATTCATCGATGGCTAGGGCTAGTTGCAGGAAGACATTATGATGCTTTGAAGGTTGTCCTGGTCATCTTTATAAAATATATGTCAACCACACCTGCTGAGACTTACAGAGCACTGACAGAGGGTAAGAAACTAGAGAAGGAAAAGCTTTGATAAGATAGCTGAAGATAATCAGAAAAGATGGTAACTAATCAAATAAACATCCTCTTGCGTGCACAACGTCAGGAATGCAGCTCTGGAAACAATGCCTTTGTCATAGTACTGTTAGCCATAGGGTGTGTGCCTTCCTCCTCTTGTGCTTAGTGTTTGGAGAATTTTTGTTCATTTGTTTGAGACAGAGTCTCGCTTTGTCACCCAGGCTGAAGTGCAATGGCACAATTTCGGCTCACTGCAACCTCCACCTCCCGGGTTCAAGCAATTCTCCACCTCAGCCTCCTGAGGAGCTGGGACTACAGGTGCCCACCACCATGCCTGCCTAATTTTTTTGTATTTCTAGTAGAGTTGGGGTTTCACCATCTTGGCCAGGCTGGTCTTGAATTCCTGACCTCGTGATCCACCCTCCTTGGCCTCCCAAAGTGCTGGGATTACAGGTGTCAGCCACTGTGCCCAGCCTGAGAATTTTAAAAAGAAGTAGAAAAGTGCTATTCTTGATTAAGCAGCTGTCATATCAGACACTGGAGAATGTGGCCCAAGCTCACATGGTTCGTTTCTGCAACAGCTCTTGCAATCTGTACATTCTTGTCACCACTCTATGGGGAATCAATGAGAATCGTGGCAGGAAAGTACTCTGCTGAATGGTGAGGCAGATACGAACCTGGCCTCAGTGAAACAAAAACTCTCCATTTTTGACGACACTTTACTGGCTCCAGGACTGGAAATTTTCAGGAGTAGTATAGGGAAGGACTAAGGATATCGAGGGTTCTTGGGTGTGCTTGGATGAAATAATACATAGATTGTTGGTCCTGGCTGAGTGCAGAAACAAGTGAATACAATAGGGCTTGAAAGCTTAGGAGAAAATGGAGGGAGGCAAGAGGTTGGAGGACTTAGTGGATTCATGGAGAACAAATGGAAATACGGAAGTCAGAAGGAGAGGGATAAGAGGCAAGGCAAAGTAGGTGATGAAATTACCCAAAGTATGACTCTGGGATTGGGTTGCTGAAGAAGAGATAATACATTCTTTAAAGTAAGAGTGGTGAAGTGCTTATCCTATGTGACTTATTAGAGACAGAATCTGAAATATAATTTGGGTTTACATTATGAAATTTAGTGCATTATGCCACAAGAATGCTGTGTCTCCTAATCCATTATATTCATTAAGGTGGAACTTTACATGCGTCTTGGTATCTGAGTATAATTTTATGCAATAAATAACAGAAGTTGTATTCTCATCACTAATTTGGGGTGTGCTGATTTTGTTTCCAAGTTTATAAAATGAAAGTCTTGATTTTTGTTGGTTAAATATTTTGAAAAATTGCAGTTCAAGAGCAAAGTTATGTTTTACTCATCAGTTTTTTGAATGAAGAATTATGTGAATGAGATAACTTTTGTATGAATTTTTAATTTTTAGTAAAGTTACTTATGTTTATTCTCCGAAATATTATCAGTCACATTTATTTAGTGCTCAAGACTACTATCAATTTTTATTTTTTTTAGACGGAGTCTCGCTCTGTCGCCCAGGCTGGAGTGCAGTGGCGCGATCTCAGTTCACTGCAGGCTCTGCCTCCCGGGTTCATGCCATTCTCCCGCCTCAGCCTCCCGAGTAGCTGGGACTACAGGCACCCGCCACCACGCCTGGCTAATTTTTTGTATTTTTAGTAGAGACGGGGTTTCACCGTGTTAGCCAGGATGGTCTCAATCTCCTGACCTCATGATCTGCCTGCCTCCACTCACCTCGGCCTCCCAAAGTGCTGGGATTACAGGTGTGAGCCACCGCACCCGGCCAATATTTTTTAAATTATGAAACTAGGAAACATTGTTTTATTAAAAATATTTTTCTCTAGCTATTCACAAACACTGAAGAATGCAGTTTACTGACATCTTTTTCTGTTTGACAGAAGCCAGTTATTAGTAAGTATAATTATTAGATAAAGTATACTTATTTTCCATGTTTAAAATATGAAAAATATGCAATATAGGTTGGTACCAAGAGGGGAAATCTGCTTCTGATCAAAATTTTATTTTAAATATCATTTTTATTTCTTTTGTCCTAAGTTATATACTTTTTCTTCTATTACTTATTGCAAAGTTACTTTAAAACAAAACAAAATCAAAGAAAGCAATCAACCAAGATTTTAAAAATAATAATAGCAGAATCTCTCCTCAATTCTTTCCTCTTCTCCACTCCATCTTGCCTTCACAGCTTTTTTTTGTTTCCAAAGGTAGTCAAAACATTTTAGATATTTATGCCAAAGGGCATGGATCTGTGATACCGTGGGTCCTGCCAAGCTGAAGGTTTCCTTTGGCCAAGATAAGTTACTGTGGAAGGAAAGTAACTCTTCCAATCCACAGTTCTTAGAAAATTATGATTTTATACTTTTTAAATTTTAAATGAAATACCCCACAGTTTTCAATGCATACCCAATTCAGAGAACTTGAAATCATCAACATGTTTCCACAGTGATCCCAGTCTGAGAGGACTATGTTATTATGTAAATGCATAGCTTGCTTTCTAGGTAATAAACGATAAAACTCTTCATACCAGAGAATTTGGTCATCGATTTGTTTCTAGATGTATTGAAGGTTTGCTGTGAAATCACTCTGGAATCTCTCAGCTGGTCTGCTCCACAGTATCCTACTGGTCTTGGGCTTTGTATATTAACTTTCCAGAACTCATGCTCACTACAGACTTGCTTTAGGGCCTCTAAATATTTGTTTCTTTCACAAGCCAAGAGTTTTATCCTTATTTTTGGAGACAGGAGAGGATGTGAGTGTTGAATTGTATTTCAGGTTACCCTTGGGACATCAAAATGACCAAGGCAGTATCTGCTAAGTATTTGCTGAGACTCTGGTATGATTCTTTCAAGTCTCAAGACAGTTATCTGAACGATATCCCCATGACAGTGGACTCCTGCACATTCACAGTCCTGGAAGGAGCCTGTCCACATTGGCATTCCGGAAGTCCATAAAAAACAAACGCATATGCAGTCCCTGAGAAAGCCTTGTTGTAAACAAATCTGCACTAGATGGAAACTCTGTTATGCGGTGCCGGCATGCGTGGAAGAGTAAGTCCGGAACTACACCTGGAAGTTCTTTTAGTATCATAGTTCTTTTTTATTATATTATATTTTATTTTATTATACTTTAAGTTCTAGGGTACATGTGCACAATGTGCAGGTTTGTTAATAGGTATACATGTGCCATGTTGGTGTGCTGCACCCATCAACTCATCATTTACATTAGGTATTTCTCCTAATGCTATCCCTCCCTCAGCCCCCCACCCCATGACAGGCCCCCATGTGTGATGTTCCCCACCCCGTGTCCAAGTGTTCTCATTGTCCAATTCCCACCGATGATTGAGAACATGTGGTGTTTGGTTTTCTGTCCTTGTGATAGTTTGCTCAGAATGATGGCTTCCAGCTTCACCCATGTCCCTGCAAAGGACATGAACTCATCCTTTTTTATGGCTGCTTAGTATTCCATGATGTATATGTGCCACATTTTCTTAATCCAGTCTATCACTGATGGACATTTGGGTTCGTTCCAAGTCTTTGCTATTGTGCATAGTGCCAGAATAAAATACGTGTGCATGTGTCTTTATAGTAGCATGATTTATAATCCTTTGGGTATATACCCAGTAATGGGATCGCTGGGTCAAATGGTATTTCTAGTTCTAGATCCTTGAGGAATCGCCACACTGTCTTCCAAAATGGTTGAACTAATTTACACTCCCACCAACAATGTAAAAGTGTTCCTATTTCTCCACATCCTCTCCAGCACCTGTTGTTTCCTGACTTTTTAATGATTGCCATTCTAACTGGTGTGAGATGGTATCTCATTGTGGTTTTGATTTGCATTTCTCTGATGGCCAGTGATGATGAGCATTTTTTCATGTGTCTGTTGCCTGCTTAAATGTCTTCTTTTGAGAAGTGTCTGTTCATATCCTTTGCCCACTTTTTGATGGGGTTGTTTGTTTTTTTCTTGTAAATTTGTTTTAAGTTCTTTGTAGATTCTGGATATTAATCCTTTGTCAGATGGATAGATTGCAAAAATTTTCTCCCTTTCTGTAGGTTCCCTGTTCACTCTGATGGTAGTTTCTTTTGCTGTGCAGAAGCCCTTTAGATTAATTAGATCCGATTTGTCTATTTTGGCTTTTGTTACCATTGCTTTTGCTGTTTTAGTCTTTGCCCATGCCTATGTCCCCAATGGTATTGCCTAGGTTTTCTTCTAGGGATTTTATAGTTTTAGGTCTTACATTTAAGTCTTTAATCCATGTTGAATTAATTTTTGTATAAGTGTAAGGAAGGGATCTGGTTTCAGCTTTCTACATATGGTTACCCAGTTTTCCCAGCACCATTTATTAAATAGGGAATCCTTTCCTCATTCCTTGTTTTTGTTAGGTTTGTCAAAGATCAGATGGTTGTAGACGTGTGGTGTTATTTCTGAGGCCTCTGTTCTGTTCCATTGGTCTATATATTTTTTTTTGGTACCAGTACCATGTTGTTTTGGTTACTGTAGCCTTGTAGTATAGTTTGAAATTAGGTAGCATGATAGCATCACAATTCTACACACATTTCAGGAATGATTTTTTAAAAAGACAACCTCAATTCTTAATGATTTTTAAATTTTTGTAAAATAATCAAATGTAACCAATGGACAGATTGAATAAACCTACTTTTCCCTTTTTGTTGATGGGCCCTAAATTTCCAAGTCTTCTGTGTATAAGGTGGGCTTAATTTTAAGAATAGTCATTTTGAAGTTAAAATAACTTGTTTTCTTTATACCCAATTTTAAGATTCAGAATGCCATATCAGCCACTTTATGGATAATTTCTCACATACTTCTTTCTCTGAATATGAAAATTTTTTAAATTTATGCAAAAATGTTTCAACTTACAATGGCATATTTTAATATAACATCTTTAATTTCAACTTTTTCCTTTTGGATATACTTTTATAGAAAGGAATGCAGCATTTATTAAACCACTGTTTTCTTCATCTGTTAGCAGTGTGTTTAAGGAATTCAGTTTATACCTTGTGGGAATCTTTTTCAGATAAACTGTATATCAAGTAGTTTTGTGGTTTTTGAAAGAACTTTTTGGCATTCAGGGCCATTTCTTGTGCTTTACAAAGCAGCCCTTAGTGCTTTCTGGAGAGCAGACTACTTAAAATTCATATGAACACATTCAATGTGATATGTATGTTTGGAATCACTATTGAAATATTTCTCTATTTAATTGGGGTGGTTCATGCTAATTCACATGGTGGACATTGGCAGCTATTTTCAGTCTACCAATTTTTTCTTTGGGGGACATAGTAAAATCTCTGCTTCCATAAATGTTTCCACTTTCGGAATGCAGCCGTTTTCCCTTCTTCTTCTAGCTCTGTCTTAGTGGGCAGAGAGAACAGGAAATGCTGGTTGTTGCAGTGCAAGCCTGGCAGGCAAGCGCATCTTTCCTCCCCAGGAACTGAGTAAGCCACGATGCTCAACTCCAGTGACTGCTGAATTTCAACAGTTGCACCCTCTCTTTTTACCCATGATGTCACATAGAGCATATGCCCTTGAACATTCAGGAAATCAACTATTGCTTCCATTCTGGATGTGGTGCTAGAAATGCAGGGTTGTATCTCTTTACCTCAACCATTTCTGTCTCCTCCCTCAGCTCCTAGGAAGCTGCTGACTCACCGTTTTCTTGACAAGTCCTTCTGGGTAGTCTTCCTGGGTAGCATCTGAGATGAACCCCAAACTGGCACACTTTCTATCTCTTATCTGTCTACCATATCTGGAATCACAATAAAGAGGACACTACTGGTAAGGACTTCAAATGCATGTCAAATGGTCAGAGCCATGGGCTCTACGAACAGGCGCCAGCAAGTCACAACAAAGGGTTAAATGAGACCAATCTGCCGACTCCACAGTAGGCACCTCTGGACTCTGGGTGGATCTGAGGACTCTTCTTTGGTCTGAATGTGTTGGAAACTTATTTGCCAGTGCAACAGTTTTGAGACATGAGACCTTTAAGAGGGCAGAGCCTTCATAAGTGGACTAATGCCATTATCGTGGAAGTGGGTTCATTATTAAGAGAGTAGGCTTGTTATAAAAGCAGGTTCAGCCTCCTCTTGCTCTTGCTCTTGACCTCTTTTGCCGTTCCGCTTTCCATCATGACATAATGCAGCATGAAGGCCCTTGTCAGATGCTGGCATCATGCTCTTGGACTTCCAGCCTCCAGAACCATGAACCACATAAACTTCTGTTCATCATAAATTACCCAGTCTGTGGTACTCTGTTACAGCAGCATAAAACAGACTAACAGACCCATCATCTCCTGACACAGATGTAAAGTGAATCCCTAGCAGGCATCTTTGTCTCTCAGAAACGTCCTGGAGGCCCAGTAGTGGAACAGCAGCATACCAATATCTTCCCTACAAAAAACCTTTCTAATTTCCTCTCCAATATTTCTGAAAGAATGGAGACAAGTGGTCTTCTAAGGGTCCTCAAATTATTCCCAGCTGCCTCGTTGGCAAGGTCTGCTTTGATGGATTCAGATTGTTCTACGATATGAGTAGTATTGACAGTTACTATCTTGGGGCCTCAGTCAAAATGGAGAAAGAGAATACCCATTTAACATGCACTCCAACTTAGGTATCCACAGAACGTACAGTTTTGTTATTCTCTATCATGGGCCTGCTCTTGCCAATGTTTCAGCAGATAGCTGCATAGTTTAGAATTTCTAGTTAATAATATTTCAGTTTCAACTGTCTCCCTTCAGTTTAAATATGGAGTATATTTAAAATAAATACAACTCCCTATTAGATATTAAAGGATTGTTTTGGAACAACTGAGTCTTTTCAGATAAATCTTCAATATTCTACTTTTCTCTCACTTCTCTCACTCTTTTTGTTTGTTTGTTTGTTTCTTTGTTTAAGACAGAGTCTCACTCTGTCACCCAGGCTGGAGTGCAATAGTCTGACCTTGGCTCACTGCAACCTCTGCTTCTTGGGTTTAAGTGATTCTTGTGCCTCAACCTCTGGAGTAGGTGGGATTACAGGCATGTGCCACCACAACTGGCTAATGTTTTTTGGTAGTTTTTGTAGAGACACAGCCTGCCTTGGCCTCCCAAAGTGCTGAAATTACAGGTGTGAGCCACCGCGCCCAGCCTCACTCTCCTTTACTTCTCCAGGTTTGTGGCTGTGTCTATGAGGAGGACCCTTTCTATGTCTGCAGCAGGAGGAGAGTGGGTCCGTGCATCCACACAGCAGCCTGGAGTGTCACTCTGGACACCTCCTGCCTCAGCCTCCTGAGTAGCTGGGACTACAGGCATGTGCCACCACACCCAGATAATTTTTGTATTTTTAGTAGAGACAAGGTTTCACTATGTTGGCCAGGATGGTCTCGATCTCTTGACCTTGTGATCTGCCTGCCTCGGCCTCCCAAAGTGCTGGGATTACAGGCGTGAGCCACCGTGCCTGGCCGATAGTTTCTTATACTGTGAAGAAGCTCTTTAGTTTAATTAGATCCCATTTGTTAATTTGTGCTTTGTTGCAATTGCTTTTTGTGTTTTTGTCATGAAATCTTTGCCACTTCCTATGTCCAGAATGGTATTTCCTAGGTTATTTTCCAAGGTTTTTATAGTTTTGGGTTTTATATTTAAGGCGTTAATCCATTTTGAGTTGATTTTTGTGTATGCTATAAAGAAGGAATTCAGTTTCAGTCTTCTACATATGGCTAGCCAGTTATCCCAGCACCATTTATTGAATAAGAAGTCTTTTCCTCATTGCTTGTTTCGGTCATATTTGTCTAAGGTCAGATGATTTAGATGTCTGGTCTTATTTCTGGATTATCTATTTGGTTCTATTGGTCTATGTGTCTGTTTTTGTACCAGTATCATGCTGTTTTAGTTACTGTAGCCTTGTAGTATAGTTTGAAGTCCAGTAATGTGATGCCTCCAGCTTTGTTATTTTTGCTTAGGATTGCCTTGGCTATTTGGGCTCTTTTTAAAGTGTGTAGTTCAGTAATGTTAAGCATATTCACGTGAATAATCTTGCCAAAGTAAAACTTTATTATCATTAAACAACAATTTCCACTTTTCAACTCTCCCCAACCCTGGTAACCACTATTCTACCTTGTGTTTCAATAAATTTTGCTACTTTAAATACCTTGTATAAGTGGAATCATACAGTATTTGCCTTTTTGTAAGTAACTTATTTCATTTAGCACAGAGTCTTCGAGGTTCATTTATGTTATAGCATGTGAAATAATTTCGTTTGTTTTTAAGGTTGAATAATATCACACTGTGTGCCTATACCACATTTTGTTTATCCACTCATCTGCTGATGAACGTTTAGGTTGCTTCCACCTTTGGCTGTTGTGAATAGTACAGCTATGAATGTAGGTGTGAAAGACCTCAAGACCCTGTTTTTAATTCTTGGGTATATACTCAGAAGTGAGATTGCTAGATCATATATTCAATTTTTTGAAAAACCACTATAGCTTTTGAGCCAATGTTTCAACAGATAGCTGAATAATTTAGAATTTTTGGTGAACAATATTACAATTTCTTCCAGTTTCAACTGTCTCCCTTCAGTTTAAATATGGACTCTATTTAAAATACACCCCCCATTCAATTTTAAATGATTACTTTGGAATAACTGAGTCTTTTTAGGTAAATCCTTAATACTTCACTTTCCGTAGCTGTTGTACCATTTTACAATCCCCACAGTGCACAAGAGTCCCAATTTCTCCACATTCTTGTCAATACTTGTGATTTTACTTATTTATTTTGGTAGTATTCATCTGAATGGGAGTAAGGTGATATACCATTGTGGTTTTGATTTGCATTTCTCTGATAGTCACTAATTATTATTGAGCATCTTATACTTCTGTGATGACGTGGGAATTTTTCTTCATTGTACAACACATATCATTATATTGGCGTAGTTCTACACTCTACACAATTTTTTCTAACACTACACAAAAGCAAACACTAAATCTAACTTCAAATTGTCAAGATTACTGGTCTACTCCTCTGCCCACCCATAGGCTGAGTATAAATCTTTGAAATTAATTACATCTAAAATTTTTTCTTTCCTGTCAAGTCACTCTTGACGAGTTCCCTCTGCTCACATTGGCAGTCTCTTTCTTTCTCATGATTCTTCAAGTCATCATTTTGTTAGAGGCCAAGCTTTCAATTATGGACTGAAATTATATTGTGTGCTTTTTTCCTGAGTGTTTAATCCCTTAATTTACAAGTGGATGTAGGAGTGCATACCCAGGAGGTGAGGGCAAAGAATCCCGTTGACGGAGCACTGGAATCTCAAATCTGTTACCATTTTGGCTTGGGACAACAAACATCCTGTCAGTCTCAATTGCTGTATAATTGAAAAGAGAATGATAACAATTGTCCTACATACATCGTAACTCTCTTGGAATCAATGATAATTAATACATGTGAAAAGCTTTCAAAAACTTGTAAAAATCCCTCATAATTATATGGTGTTTTACAATTTACAAAGAACTTTCACATGCAGATTTCTCATGTGATTTTTATGTTTTGAGTGGGCAGAGTGAGAAATTATATGTATAAAGTATCTGTGTATATGCCAATAACGATGCCTAATATCCCCCACTTTACATATTTAAAAGACCTTTAAAATTATGACTTTTCCTAGTTTTCACAGCACATAAAAAAGCCAATACCACTACACAGGTGTGTAGTTTCTGGTCTTGTGCACTGACCATTTCCTACACCATCTTTTTGTATGCTCTCTAGCTTCTGTAGTTGTTACTCGAGTAGAAGAGTACTGAAAGGCCATGTAGAATATACAGCTTGGTTTCATCCCACTGATAAAAATCTACTTTTAACATACATGTTAAAATAATCAAGCCTAAATTATTTTTGTATTTTTTCCATTTTACCTGTTATCAACTTTTTAATTAAGCAATGGCGCCATGGTAGGCAGGGCATTCCCTAGAACTTGTGAATATGTTACCCTACATGACAGAAGGACTTTCAGATGTAATTAAACTTAATGATGTTGAGTTAGGGAGAGGGTCCTGCCCAGTGGAATCACAAGGGTCCTTAAAGGTAGAAGAAGGAGTCAGAGGACAGAGTCGGAAGGAGACGTGCTGATGTGAGATTGGTCAGAGAGATACAACATTCCTGTCTTTGAAGATGGAGGAAAGGGGCCTTGAGCCAAGGATCGTTGTTGGCCTTCAGAAACTGGAAAACGCAAGAAAATCGACTCTCCCTAAAGCCCCTAGAAGGGAACACAGTCCAACTAATTTATTTATTTTAGCCCAGGAGATCCTTGTTGGGCTTCCGACTTACAGTGCTGGAAGATAATACATTCCTGGTGGTTTGTGTCACAAGGTCTGTAGTACTTTGTTCCAGTATCAGTAGAAAACCAGTAGAAGGGGAATTCATGTAAATATCATTACACACAGAAATAATTACTTATTATTCTTTTGTTCTCAAATCCTACCTTGTAAACAAAATGAATTTTTGTTTTTCGGGGCTTTTGTACTAATTCTTATGAATCCATTAATATTTTGTTTTTTCTGTTGTCTCTCTCAGGAACCCGAAAGGAAGAAGCCTATACGACTGGGGACACGTCCTAGAAGCACACCCCATTAGATAAAGTGTCGCATACTCTTTGATAAGGTAAGGCTCCCTGGACGAGATGTTTTACAGGTACCATGAGCTCAGTGAAACGCTTTTGGAAAGACACTCAGCGGAGTGGACACCACGAGGTTAGGAGAAGCAGCTTCTGCTCGTCATAACTTTGGCAAATGTTTACATATCAGTAATGACAAATATTCTCTTGGCGATTTCAGGCTTGTTACTATGGATGTTGTTTGCTAACATTGACTATTTTTCCTAACTGCTTATAGAAACTCCAGGCTGTCACCCATCTGTTCTCTCATCAAAGTAGTTTTGGGCCAGCAACTATTTCAGACATTTCTACGATTTCAGATGTCTCACTCTGCCTGTGACTGTATGTTGTACTTGAGGACTGGACGCACAAGGTTCAGTGCAAATAGCAAGCATTCAGCTCCAACTCTCCTCCTTGTGGTAACAATATGAAAGAAAGAGGTAGTATCTGAATTATTTTAGTTCAGTGTAGCCATTATAAAATGTGTATATATTTTAAAACATCATGTGGTACATGATAAATATATACAACTTTTATTTTTCAATAAAAAATTATTTAAAAAGTCATCAAACCTGATTTCTCATACTACTTTTTTGGTAACACTCATCACACCAAAGACTTATTATTTTAAAATGTTATTTTTCATAATTAATTTCTCATTAATTTATAGGCTAGATTTTAATTGTTATGTCTAAATAGTAGTGTCTAGTACGTGGTAGATAATCAATGTGACCTGAAGAAATGAATAAGTCTGTTAACGACATACTTCTCATCACTGTAACTTATTTTGCTTTAGGACTGATAAAACATTTTTTCTCTCACCCTATATTGCTAAAGATCAAATCCTTCTTCTTTGAGATGCTACCTTTGTTCCATTCATCAATGCCAAATCATTCCTCGGGCCTGAGGGGAGCTGCCATCCTTCACTTTATCTTTGGGTCACTTCCAACCCCTGTTCTCTGTGTGTCTCATCTGGACTTCCTGGGAGAATAGCCTCTCTCATGATACTCACTTTCTTCCAAATCTTCAATCTCTGCTTCATTGATAGATTATGCTACTCAATATAGAAACAACATCTTTTTTATTTTTTAATGATAAACATTCTCCCCTTCAACCTTTTAACCTACTAATGCGGGCAATCTAATCTAAAGAACAGCCTGCAATGCTTCCTTTCATCATTTCCCGTTTAATCCAGCTTTCTGGCTGAGTAATTTTGCAGAAAGCCCTTTCTCCCATGTCACCGATGGAACTTTCCAGTGGCCTATTCTGATGAACACGTGGCAATTTACATGCTATTTGCATTTGATGCTGTTTATCACTTCCTCCTTCTGAGTACTCTCTTCTTGGCGGGCTTTTATGATAGTAATTGCTACCCTACTCCTGAGTTTCTGACCACTGCTTGTCAGACACTTTATTATGCTCCCTTTCCTTTGCCCACACTTGCAAAGTTAGATTTCCATATATGCCTTTTTTCTTATTCCATGAGATTTATCTAAGTGATTTCATCCATTGCTATGGGTTCAACTACCGCTAATATGTTCTTTACTCCCAACTCTCTTTCTACAGATTCACATATTTAACTGCCTTTTAGGGAATCACCAAAAGGCAATTCCATCTTAACATACACAAAACTGAACTTATGATCCTTAAGTATGAGGCCAGTTCTTTCTTATGCATTTTCTAAATCAGTGAGTGATACCATCTCTTGTCCCGTTGTCCTGCGCAGAATTGCAGGAGGTAACTGCTTTCTCTACCCTCCCTATAAAAATTACCATCTCTCATTCACCAACCTCCCCATACCCCAATCATTAGTATCTTTTTAAGAAATGATTTTCTGTTGTTTAACATTTTTTATACGCTATTACCTATATGGTTTTCCTCCTGAAATGGGATATTGGGTAAGAGGGTACCAGCTGGAGGTCACCTAGACCTACAGATTATTCAAAGGGGACATCTATGGAGCAAAGGCAAAATGGAGAACCCAGTGCAGCCAAACAGCTACTCAAAGGTCTGAGCGGAGAATCAGAAATGACACAGGAGATAACAGAAAGAGAGAGACATATCAAGTGGGTTTTGAGTGTAGGCAAAACCACATTTACCTGTAGCTCTGGAGAACCCACTGGCACTGTTTTGAGACTGTTGCAGCCTGCAAGGGAGGGCGGACACTGAGTTCAGACACGCACACCGTCTGACTGGCTCCCGAATGTCTGCTGATGTTTACAACTTTGCTTCCTGCTTTCCTACCTGGTCTTAGCCTTTTGATACACACCCTCCCACTGCTATCAGAGTAAGATTTGAGCTAAGTACATAATCTGGCCCTGCCAGATTATGACACTAGTTGGAGAATAGATAGGTCAATAGAACCTAAGATACATTTTAGAAAAATATTAATATGTATGCCATGTGTGTAGTGTGCAGGTGGCATTTTAAACATGTAGAAAATGATGAAAAATTTAATAAACCATGAGAGTAAATTGGATAAATATTTCAGATACACACACACATCAGATTCCCTTTTTTATGTCACATGCAAAACTAAAATAATATTTGAATGGCTTAATCAGTGAAATATTTTTCTAAATTAACTAATATACCAGAAAATATTTGACTTATCTCAAACCAAATATGTATTTTTATTGTATAGGGTTTTTTCTTTTTTAAAAGATTTCAACTTGCAATTTAGATATAGGAGGTACATGGGCATATTTGTTACAATGGACTATTGCATGATGCTGAGGTTTGAAGTACGGATCCCATCACCCTGGTAGTGAGCATAGTACCCGATAGGTAGTCTTTTTTAACCTAACCTCCCTCCCTCCCTCCCTCCACCATCTAGTAGTCCACAGTGTCTATTGTGTCTCATATTTATGTCCATATGTGCTCAATGCTTAGCTTCCATTTATAAGAGAGAACATGTGGTATTTGGTTTTCTGTTTCTGCATTCATTTGCTTAGATCGCCTCCAGCTCCATCTATGTTGCTGCAAAGAATATGATTTTATTCTTTTTTATGGCGTATACTATTTCATGGTGTGTATGTACCACATTTTCTTTGTCCAATTTCCTACTGATGGTCGCCTGCGTGGATTCCATGTCTTTGCTGTTGTGAATAGTGATGCAGTGGACATCTGACTGTACATGTGTTTTTGGCAGAATGATTTATTTTCTTTTGAGTGTATACTCAGTAATGGGATTGCTGAGTCAAATGGTAGCTTTGTTTTAAGTTTTGAGAAATCTCCAGACTGCTTCCTCAGTGGATTGGTCTAATTTACATTCCCACTAACAGCATATAAGCTTTCCCTTTTGTCTGCAATGTTGCCAGCATCTGTTTTCTTGACTTTTTATAATAGCCATTCTGAGTGGTATGAGATAGTATCTCATTGTGGTTTTGATTTGGATTTCTCTGATGATTAGTGATGCTGAGCATTTTTTCACACATTTGATGTATGTCTTCTTTGAGAAGTGTCTGTTCATGTCTTTGCCCATCTTTTAATGGGGTTAATTGGGTTTTGTTTGTTCAACTGCTTAAGTTCCCTATAGATTCTGGATATTAGGCCTTTGTCAGGTGCATACTTTGCAAATATCTCCTCCCATTCCCTAGACTGTCTGTTTACTGTGTTGATTTTTACTCTCTGTTTATTTTGCTGTGTAAAAGTTCTGGAGTTTAATTAGGTCCCACTTGTCCATTTTTTGTTTATGTTGTAAGTGCTTTTGGGGACTTAGCTAAAAATCATTTGCCAAGGCTGATGTCCAGAAGAATGTTTCGTAGGTTGCCTTCCAGAATTTTTATAGTTTGAGGCCTTACATTTAAATCTTTAATGTATTTTCAGTTAATTTTTGTGTGAGATGAAAGGGAGGGGTCCAGTTTCATTCTTCTACATATGGCCAGCCAGTTATCCCAGCTGTGTTTATTGAATAGGGAGTTCTTTCCCATTGCTTGTTTTTGTTGGCCTTGTCAAAGATCAGATGGTTGTAGCTATGCAGCTTTATTTGTTTTCTATTCTTTTGCATTGGTCTATGTGTCTGTTTCTGTAACAGCACCATGCTGTTTTGGTTACTGTGGCTTTATAGTATAGTATGAGGTTGGAAAGAGTGATGCCTCTGGCATTGTTCTTTTTGCTTAGGCTTGCTTTGGCTGTTCAGGCTCTTTTTGGCTCAATACAAATTTTAGAGTAGTTTTCTAATTTTAGTAAATTTTCTAAAGTAAATGTTCTAATTCTGTGAAGAATGACGTTGGCAGTTTGATAGGTATAGCATTGAATCTGTAAAGTGCTTTGAGCAATACGGCCATTTTTACAATAGTGGTTTTGGAACTGAAACACCAGGTGCTCAGTCTAGGTCCTGCTGCTTGCTGCACAGAAAGCCAATGACTGAGACAGCAAGTATTGCCATGGAAGAAGCTTTAATCCGGTGCTGCAGCAGAGGAGATGGGAACTCAGTCTCAAATCCATCTCTCTGACCTACTAAAACCAGGGGTTTATATAACAAGGAAGGAATGTAGCATTGTGAAAGAAAACAGGAACTAGGGAGGTGTCAGGAAGCAATTGCGATGAATGAGGGGTCCAACATCTCATTGTCTGGATGTGATGATCTAGTGAGTTTCAGTTCTTTGACACTTTTTGTGAGAGGCCTGAAGGTCATTTCCCCAGGAAGGAACTCAGATAAAACAAATATAAGTTTCAAGCTTTAAGACCAGAAGGGTCAATTTCTATGTTTATTAAAAAGAAAAAAACTGGTAGGCTGGGCGTGGTGGCTCATGCCTATAATCCCAGCACTTTGGGAGGCCAAGGCGGGCAGATCACGAGGGCAGAAGATCGAGACCATCCTGGCCAACATGGTGAAACATCATCTCTACTAAAAATACAAAAATTAGCCGGGCGTGGTGGCACATGCCTGTAATCCCAGCTACTTGGGAGACTGAGGCAGGAGAATTGCTTGAACCTGGGAGGCGGAGGGTGCAGTGAACTGAAATTGCACCACTGCACTCCAACCTGGTGACAGAGCCAGACTCCATCTCAAAAACAAAAAAACAAAAAACAAAAAAAAAAACCAAAAAAACAAACACCAGAATAGAACTGTCTATGGGACAATTGGGTCAGCTTTAGTTTTTCCAATCCTTGAGCGTGGGATATTTTTCCATTTATTTGTGTCGTCTCATCTCTTATTTCTTTCAGCAGTGTTTTGTGCTTCTCGTAGAGATCATTCATCTCCTTGGTTAGTTGTATGCCTATAGGTATTTTATTTTCTTTGTGGCTATTGTAAGTGGGACTGTGTTCTTGATTTCACTCTCAGCCTGGATGCTGTTGGTGAAATATGTATTTTTACAAAAGAAAAGCAAAAAAAAAAAAATAGATAGACTTGACTAAACAAACATTATTATAAACAAGACTGAGTGTCAATATTCTTTTCCATAAGGTGCTCTTACAAATCAGTATAAAGAATTATAATTTCTCTATTTAAAAAAGGAGATAGCATTGCCAATTCACAAATTGTATATAAGTGGCCTATAAATGCAAAAACCTCAATTGCATAAGTAATAAAAAAGTCTAAATAAAGTGATATTACAAATTGTATATAAGTGGCCTATAAATGCAAAAACCTTAATTGCATAAGGAATAAAAAAGTCTAAATAAAGTGATATTATTTTCTACTGATACAATTGATGGGGAGAAAAACCAAAATAAAGTGAACAGAAGAAAATGGGGAAAAAGGGAGCCTATTAGACTGCTAGTGGGAGGGTAACTTTGTATAAACTATTAGAATACAATTTGTCAATCTGTGTTACAATCAAATTGTTCATTCACTTTGTAACAACAGTTCTATTTCTGGGAAATAATTATAGATGGCAACTATTTCTATATAAAGCTTTTCATTACAATGTTAAATATGATAAAATTGGGGATACTCAAGTGGTCACTAATAGGAACATGACTAAATAAACTTTGGTAGTGACAGTAAATAGAATATCATGCATCTATTAGAAATGCCTTTTAGAAAATAAAGTCATTGGCATGGGGATACGGACATAATTTGTAAAGCAGTGTAACTCCAATTTGTAGAAAGAAATTACAGGACAAAGACTAGTACTGATTCAAAATGGTGCCTGGCTACGATGGGCCTTTGTCCCCAGAATTAAGCCTAGAGAATTGTCCTCGAAGTAAAGCAGGTGCTCTACGTGTAGAAAGCTCCTGGTGCGGATGTTGGACTCTGAGAGAAGGCTGAGCACAGCCTTGGGTAATGCAGAACTTCCTCAAAAGGCAAAGAGGCAAAAATAAAACAGGTGAAGAGCAACTCTCTTTGAAGAGGAAATGCACTCAAGCCCTTGGGCCACAGAGAAAAGTGCTCCTGAAACTGGAAACTCTATGGACTCCCAGCCTCCAGCCTGCCTGCTCTTCAGTCAGTCACCCTACAGGTGACACCCCCGGCGCTCCCCACTCTCATTTTCAGAGAGCTGCTGCCGGGACCCTCATTCTGGGAATGGACTATGAGGAAGGAGACCTACACAGTTGTCAAGGAAACCTGTGCCAGTTACATATGCCATACATTTTAATCGCTTAGTTATCAATGTGACAGGTAGGCAGAAAACACCAAATGCTTGAGGAAAACCAGGGGTATGAAAGAGAAGCATTAAGATTACTTTTTAATGGAAATGTATATACTCACCTAGGCTATTCTTCCTTACCCGAGTTGACACTGAATAGTATGACCTAAATGTACATTTTGTGTGCTGGGAAGAAAAAGCAACTGATAACCCCCTTTCCCATAGGTTTCCTGTCATTAATTTGCTCACCAGTGCAACCCTATTCAGGCCCCCAAGCTACTGCCATCTTGTGTGCACAAGGCTGGGGCAATTGGATTCATAAGAAGTTTTGTCCATGAGGAATTTTCAGTCTAATGTCAAGTAATTGACAATGAAAATGTTTCCTAGTTTCCATCCAAATATTTATTAATACAGCAAAAATGTAGGATTTGTAGGATTTATATATCTTCCAACTATCTCCACCACTGCAGGACACAGACACCATCTATAAATCTCATATTGTAACCACTAACACTTATCTTTGTTATTGTCACCTGGAATCTTCTTTTATGCCAAAATAAGAGTCTTGAAAGAATGAAGCCCTGCAATTTCACTGTCCAACAACAGAGGCTTTACCCGATAAATCATCTTCTCGTCTGACAGAGGGGGCCACAGAAACATCTCTGACAGCTGTTGCGTGATGGAGTGGGAGCAAGGTCACTTCCTGCAAATGTTAGGGTTCTTCAGCATCCCACAGGCGTTGGAGGAATAATTGAACTCAACAGGCAATCAGTCACGTCTGAAACATGTGAAATATACCTAAGGACCCGAGGTCAGGGTTGAGTGTCCAAATTCAACCAGTTATTCACACGGTCTGAAAATGAAAATGTTTCATTTCAGAGAAGTTTATATGGAGTCCTTGACAGAATGTTGAATATGAAATAGATTTTTTTTCTGTCTTCCTTTGAAAATCTTTGTGGATAAAGCTTAACATGATGCATTAGAATCTTAGGAGTAAAATATTCCTCACAAAATTTGATATCTTATCTGATTAGTTAATACAGACATATTAAATTTTTCAACTAATTTTTTTTCTTAACAAGAATTCTTTCAGAAACGGAAAAGCATGTAGTAACATACTGACTTTAAGGAACCTATGCTAATAATTTTAAGTAGTAAAACTTAAAACTAAACTTAAGAAGTAATAAAAAGGTGATAATAGGATAATTACTATTTGACATCCTACTAAGATATTTAGTTGGCAATTTAATTTTAAATTACCTGGTTTTCTCTGATATTCACATATTATTAAATGCAATTTCATTTAAGCTGCTGTACTAAGTATTAGGGAAATATGAAAATTGAAAGTGTGACCTTGTTGTTCAGTAAAGTCATTTTATTGAATGTGGTAGACTCTTAATTGTCCCTAAGTATTCATTTTCCCTTTCTTTTTTTTTTTATTGTCGCTTTTCTTTTGAAATATATGTTGCCTCCCAGACATTGCAAAATGGTATAGTGAGTTCTGGTGTATTCTTTTTTTTTGTTTTTTTTGGAGAGACGGACTTGTTCTGTCTCCCAGGCTGGAGTGCCGTGGTGTGATCATGGCTCACTGTTGCCTCGACCTCCCCGGAACAAGCAATCCTCTTGCCTCAACCTCCTGAGTAGCTAGAACTACAATCACCCCTCACCATGCCAGCTAATTTTTAAATTTTTTGTAGAGATGAGGTCTGCTATGTTGCCCAGGCTGATCTAGAACTCCTGGCTTCAAGGGATCCTCCTGCTTTGGTTTCCCAAAGCGCTGGGATTCAGGCATGAGCCACTGTGCCCAGACTTAATTCTGGCGTATTCTTAGGCCAGTGTCCCCTAATGAAAATATCTTCCAGGACCTCAGTGCATGGTCCAAATGAGGAAGCTATTAAGAGGTACAATACTATTAACACATGTACATACAGATTTCAACAGCATTTAAGTTTTGTTTTTTCTTTCTGTCTTTTGTTTTGTGTGTATAGTTCTTTTTCTGTCTTCCTTTGAAAATCTTCCTGGATAAAGATGTTTCCACAGATTTCTGTAGATGTGTTCAGCCTTCATCACCCAGTCCCAGTTAGAATCAGGGTACAGAACTGCTTCATCAGTCTCATGAGAAGGTGTGACAGAAAGGAGCAGTGCAAAGATGCTCCTTTGTCCTTTCAGTCACGCCTTCTCCCTGACTCTGACCTTTGGCACCAGCTGCTAAGTCTTCACACTCTAATTTTACACTTTAAGAATGGTATGTAAGGGCCGGGCACAGTGGCTCATCCCTGTAATCCCAGCACTTTGAGAGGCCGAGGCGGGCAGATCACGAGGTCAGAAGATCGAGACCATCCTGGCCAACATGGTGAAACCCCATCTCTACTAAAAAAATACAAAAAATTAGCCAGGTATGGTGGCGGGTGCCTGTAGTCCCAGCTACTTTGGGAGGCTGAGGCAGGAGAATGGCGTGAATGCGGGAGGCGGAGCTTGCAGTGAGCTGAGATTTTGCCACTGCATTCCAGCCTGGGCGACAGAGTGAGACTCTGTCTCAAAAAAAAAAAAAAAAAAAAAAGTATGTAAGTAGAATAATGTTGGTGGCACCATTTTGAGATTTTTTTTTTTTCATTCAGCATAAAGCCCTGCAAATCCACCTAAGTTGTTGCCTGCATTGATAGTTTGTTTCTTTGTTTTGTATCACGGTTTGTCTATTTATTCACAGGTTAAAGGATTTTTGTGTGGTTTCTACACATGAAGCAGCAATGAACATCTGTGTTCACATTCCTGTGTGACTGTGTGTTTCATTTCTGTAGCATAAATACCCAGGAGGCCTGGATTGCATTGCAAGTATGTTTTTAGCTTTGTAGGAAACAGCCATACCACTTTCCACAATGGTTATGCTGTTTTCCATTTCCATCAGCAGTGCGTGAGAAAGCCTGCTGCTCTGCATGCTTGTCAGCACCCGGTACTGTCAGTATTTTTATTTTAGCTGCTTCTTAGGTGTGTATTGATGTCTCATTGTAGCTTTAATTTGCATTTCCCTAATGGCTAATGAAGATGAATATCTTTTTATGTGCTTATTTGCTATCTCTATACCTTCCTTGATGAGGTGTCAACAAATGTTTTGCCTGTTTTCTTGTTGTTGAGGTTGCAGAATTCTTTATATGGTCTGGATAAAAGTTCTTTCTTAGATATGTGATTTGTAAATATTTCTTCCAGGCAATAGCTAACTTTTTATCCTCCTAACAAAGCCCTACTTAGAACTGAAGTTTGAAAGTTTGATGAAGTCAATATTAACAATTTTTTTCTTTCAGCGCATTTGGTGTCATGTCTAAGAACTTTTTGTTTAACTCTCGCACAGGAAGATTTTTTTCCTGTGTTTTCTTCTAGAAATGTTGTAGTTTTACATTTTACATTTAGATCTATGATCTATTTTGAGTTAATTTTTATAGAAAGTGTGAAGTTTGAGTCTAACTTTTTGTTTGTGTGTTTTCTTTTTTGGCCTACAGTGTTTAATTTTCCCAACATCTTTTGTTGCAATTTCTAATCTTCCTCTGTGGCATTGCTTTGGATTTTCACTTTAAAAAATTCAGTTGACTGCACCTGTGCAGGTCTATGGTCCAGTTCCTTTATCCTGTGCCATTGATCCGTTCCTCTGCCCAAGCCACGCTGTGAGGCTGTCTTCCCAAGCTCCTCCCTTTCCAGGATCTCCCCAGCCACAGCTTCTCCTTTCCTCATTTTGATCCTCTAGCCAGAAAGCTGGGCTTTTAGTTACTCAGCTCTGCTGTGCACATCCTGCAACTGCGGCTGCTCAGAGCAGGAGATACAGAGAAAAAGAAGCCAGTCTTTTCCTCACCACCTTAGAAAGAGAGGTCCCCTGCCCTGGAGCGCAGGCTCCCTCCACCTGCTGCCTTCACAGTCCTCACCCTGCAGAGCGTGGCTTGAGAGAGGAGAGGGGCGAACTTGGGATGGTGGATGGCCCTCCCAGCTCTGAGCTTTGGGGGCCAGAGCTAAAAGGGCAGCTCCTGTCTCCAAGTTACCTTCAATCCAAGCCAGAGAATTCTGCAGACAAATAGGATGCTTTCCTCCACTTTGGTAGTTCTTCAAAATCTTGTCTTCTTCCTTAATGTGTCAACTACCACCCAGCTTTCAGAAGCCTCCAGCCTCTGTTCCCTGCATTTCTTCCTGGAACTGGATCCCTAAGCACTCAGTTTAATCCATACGTTGTCCTTATCATTTCTTTTTTTTTTCTTTTTTTTGGGGTGGGGACAGAGTTTCGTTCTGTCTCCCAAGCTGGAGTGCAATGGCGCGATCTTGGCTCACTGCAACCTCAGCCTCCCAAGTTCAAGAGGTTCTCCTGCCTCAGCCTCCCAAGTAACTGGGATTACAGGCACCTGCCACCACGCCCAGCTAACTTTTTTTTTTTTTTTTTTTTTGTATTTTTAGTACAGACAGGGTTTCACCACATTGGCCAGGCTGGTCTCGAACTCCTGACCTCAGGTGATCCATCCGCCTCGGCCTCCCAAAGGGGGCTGGGATTACAGGTGTGAGCTACCATGCCCGGCCCACCCTTGCCATTTCTATCATCTGCCTTTCACATTGGATCTTTTTTCAGTCGTTCCAATAAACCAAGCGGTAAAAATTTGAAAAGTGAATGTGAGTAATAGGGCCAAATTTAAAGAGTTACAGAATTTTAGGGTTGGAGAGGAATGTGAAAGAGTTATAATCACCCTTTCAAGCCACCAAGCTGAGATGAAATGCCTTGCCCTAAGTCTTTCTTAGCCCTCTGATCTTCCTACAGTGTCATGTGCCTTTCACATAGAAACTAAAAAGACTTACCATTAATTTCTCCTCTTTCATTTACACATATTAAATTTTTTTAAAAGCCTTTCACATATCTTGACTGAGTTATACTCACAAAACCTACCTATTTTTCTGCTGAATTTATTCTTGAACTTGAATACAGTCTCATGTGGAAACAATAATAATACGAAAATTGCAAATGATCTTTATATCTGACATTGCTCTCAGTTAATTCTGTTGCTAGTTTGGACAGAGTTTTTTTTTTTTTTTTTTTTAAAGAATGTTTAAACATTATTACGTTTAAAACATTTTAAAGCCTGAGTACAAGTTTTAAATCGGAATCACTGAATTCCCTCCCTTACACCTCATGATTACAAACCTTGATTTGAAAGCCGTATTTCCTACAAAGAGTCAAACGAGAAAAAACATACTCCTGTGTGAAAAGAAATATATACCAATGTACCAAATTCTTGTAGTTTCTCTTCCCCAGCCTATGACCAATGTTCACCCTTTGGTGCCAGACTCATCCGTTTTACACACACAAACACACACACACACATGCACACACCCTGAAAACTTGATATAAAATATAAATAATTCATATTAGACGTAATAATAAGAAAAGGAAAGCAAATAGCAAATGTGCCTTTGTTGTTAGGAGTGAGGATGCATGTTCAAAATTGTCTGTGCTGAGTAAGGATAAGGTCTTAATATCTGAGAAAAGGGGTCTGAATCCTGAGGAGGATATACAGTAAGTGGCCTTTTGAATTAGATTATTTGGGCTAATGTGCAGAATGATGGCGACTGACTGGGCAGAACTGGCGTATGACACCAGGGTTGTAGCAATGGAGATGAAATAAAAGGGCCTGATCCCTAAAAGAACTTTAAAGGAAGAAACAACAGGACCCAGTAACAAATGGAATGTAAGTGATGAAGGAAGATAATCACAATAATATGTAGTGAATCTGAGTCTTTTGGCCAGGGAGTTTGTGACGAATATAGAAGTACCAAAAAAAAAAATAGAGACATTTGAAAGATGAGATGGGTATGGGATGGAAAAAATGAATTGTTCAGGATATGCTGAGCTTGAAATATCAAGGTCGTATTCAACGGAAAAAGAAGTATTGTGAAGGGGCCCAGATGTGAGGGTAGGGCAAAAAATGATATTAGTGGAAAAGTCATTTGAGTAAAGAAAGTGGATGTGTTAATAGGGAAGACAGAGTGCTTGGCCCAGGGCAGACCCTGTAAGATTCCCATGAGTAAGGATCAGCAGAACAAAGGTTTACCAGTAAGAAGACAGAGGCCAATGAGACAAAGCAAGAAAGCCCAGAGTCCAGAGAGCATGAAGGAGTCCTATTTCAGAAGGGGAGGGTGACTAGCCAGAAGACTTGGAGAAAGTGGAAGATGAAGAAAATCCTTTGAGCAGGGGAGCACTGTCTGGTTTGGAAGGTGGTCCTAGGAGATCGGTGGGGAAATGGCCAGATTTGGGGAAGAATACTGGGGAATGCGAAAGGCCTTTGTGCCTAGAGAACAACGCGTCAGGACATGGTGGTGGAATGAAAGGATTGGACAGCGCTGAACATTTTAGGAGACAGAAGGAAAAGAAGAGTGAAGTGAGACAGAAAGACATGGAGGATGTGAAAGAAAATGTGAGGATTTATATTCAAAATACCAAAAAGCTTTCTAATTCCTAGACTTGCCCCCGGCTAGAGTGGGCTATCTGGGTGAAGAGTTTATACAGATATCCCCATATACACTATTTATTCTACTTAGATAACACTCTAGAGACACTATGTCCTGTTTTCTCGAAAGACTCATACCAATGGTGACATTTCAGATCTTCTAAGGAAGCTTATTTTAGCTTCAAAATAACACAGGTGGCATGGGGGAAGTATTTTTAGCCTCAAAGAGCAATTTAGGCCAGGCACAGTGGCTCAGGCCTGTAATCCCAGCACTTTGGGAGGCCGAGGTGGGAGGATCATGAGGTCAGGAGTTCGAGACCAGCCTGGCCAACATAGTGAAACCCTGTCTCTACTAAAGATACAAAAATTAGCCGGGCTTGGTGGTGCACACCTGCAATCCCAGCTACTCAGGAGACTGAGGCAGGAGAATCACTTGAACCCGGAAGGTGGAGGTTGCAGTGATCTGAGATTGTGCCACTGCACTTCAGCCTGGTTGACAGAGTGAGACTCTGTCAAAAAAAAAAAAAAAAAGAAAGAAAAAAGAAGACTTTAGTACTTCCAAAACTCCTCTGTGTAGCTCTTTGTTCAAGCAATCCTAACTCAGAAGTACAAGAAGGATAATATTCTTGAGTGTGCTCTGAAGCTATTTAGTAGCATCAGAAAGGTGGAGAATAAGTAGCTTATAAAACATTGACAGCTCTTAAAATTGGACTAACAGGAAATCTCCAGGCATTTTGTTCATAATTTTGGAAGAAATGCAATAACAAAGATTTAGTGGGTCCCATATTGTGAAACATAATTGATCTAGAATAAGTACTATTCTTATTCCTATAGACAATTATACTCTGAGATTTTGGTCAGATTTCAGTTGATTGTTAATTATCTACGTGTTTGAAATATATGAAATTTAATAGAGAGGCCATAAGTCACATCCAAGAAGTAGTAAGAGAAAGCACCACTGCAAAATCTTGGTAAATTTGGAAAATAATAACAAATCTCATAGTGAAATAAATATTTTATTGGGATTATAAGACCTACTATCCAAAGAACCATTAGGAACTTTACAATAACTCATTAATTTATATGGGAAATATGACAGAAGGCAATTTCTGCTTTTACTTCTTTTCTTCTTTACTTCTTTCCCTTAGTGTGTTTTGCATGTGTGTTTGTGTTTCCTTGAATCGTTGCTTAATCCAAGAAGCTTTCAATTGACATCCCATGTCAGACGGGAATGCCACTGTATCACTTATTGATTTCGACAGTGTTAGTTTACTCCTGGAAACTAAAACCGATAGGTGTTTCTAAAATGTATGCATACACACACACACACACACACACAGAGTTTGTTAAGGGTCAAGTGTTTATCTTCCTACCTATATTTTTCAGAAGAAAGAAGAAAAGGAGGATATGCTTATGTACTAGAGACTACTCTTTATTAGAAAAGCACAGGAACAATTCTCAACCTGAATATTTTCAATAAGTGCTTTGGTGAAAATTACTGAAGTTGTTCTACAAAATTGCCTTGTCCTATTTTTGAGGACATGTGGAAAGCCTTTCTACAACTTTTAGATGTATGTAATAAAGCTGAACATTCTTCACATCATCCAAACTTATTAGAGAGCTTAAAGTGTAATAGTCAAATCGCTAGCATTGGTTAGTTTGAATGAATAGTCCTTTTAGGAATTTTTTTTTTTTTTTTTTTTTTTTTTTTTTTTGAGATGGAGTCTCACTCTGTCGCCCAGGCTGGAGTGCAGTGGCGCGATCTCGGCTCACTGCAAGCTCCACCTCCCGGGTTCGTGCCATTCTCCTGCCTCAGCCTCTGGAGTAGCTGGGACCACAGGCACCCACCACCACGCCTGGCTAATTTTTTGTATTTTTAGTAGAGACGAGGTTTCACCGTGTTAACCAGGATGGTCTCAATCTCCTGACCTCGTGATCCTCCAGCCTCCACCTCCCAAAGTGCTGGGATTACAGGCATGAGCCACCGCGCCCAGCCAAGACTTTTTAAAATGCTTCCTTCTTCATGGATCTGGGCTCCTGAGTGAGTGTGCTGAGTGAATCATGCATGGTAGCAGACACCTTTCGGAACGTGGCTTCAGTAGACGTGAGGGTAACTCTAGTGCTCAGAAAAGGTCCCTTAGCAGCTGGCCTTGCTCAGGTTGACTGGATGCTCGTCCTAAGATTTCCAGGTTGGGTCTGAGTTATGTCAAGTACTAGTTGGAATTGATTTATTGCTGTCTTGCTCACAAGCTAGGAGCACACTTCTGAAGTTGTCAACAGTGTAAAAAAGCAGATATCCAAATTGTGAAGTGAGTGGTTTCCTACATTAACTCGAATTGATTTTGTTCTTCCTAATGCTGATAAGGATTATTTTGGAGTAGAATACAGTAGCCCCTTCTTATCCATGGGGATACATTCCAAGACCCTCAGTAATTGTCTGAAGTCCCAGACAGTATTGAACCCTACATGTTCTATGTTTTTTCTTATGCATACATGTCTTTAATAAAGTTTAATTTACAAATTAGGCACAGTAGGAGACTCACAGTATCTAATAAATTGGACGATTATAAAAAAACTATAATAAAATTATGTGAATGTGTTCTCCTTCTCTCAAGTATACTATTGTACTGTACTCACCTATTTTCAGCCTATGCTGACTTCTGGTAACTGAAACCTCAAAAAGCAAAACTTCAGATAAGGGGTTTCATTTACTGTAATAAAATGAAAATTCTGTAAACATGTTTAGTTGAAAATATCTTAAAGACATACATAATTCAGTGGAAGCTATAGTGATATGTTTCAGAAATTCAGATTCAAGATTTCAGAAATTCAGTTTCAAGGTTCAAGGCTCCTCTGACAATTGAATGACTTAGTTTTTCAAATATAATCAAGATTCTGGCTTGAATTATATATAATATATATTATATTATTATTATTTCCATATATAATTTATGGAAAAGTTATAAAATTAATATAAACATTTGAAATACTGTCTTTTGGCTCACTTTGAAAAGATTTCTGGTTTGCTTCTAAACGAAGAACAAATTTGAAAGGCCAAGTGATTTAAGGCAGGTACATCACTACTTAGCAATACGATTTGTTCAAGCAGGTGAAAAGTATGCAAGAATCAAAATGCTCTTTGCAAAAGGAGCTTCAATTTTCATCAGCAAAACCCAATTTGTGTCAGAGGGTGAAACTTGCTTGATTAGATCTGTTCACTGAAGCCATTGAACAACTTTCGATGTTCTTGCTCTCTCCCATTTACGATGCTAAACTTTTACAGAGACAGACTGTTTGAAGCCTTCCTAATTATTTCCATTCTTAGCCAAGAAGGATTACTAAAGCTCAGCCTCTATTGTAATTCTTAAAGTTCTCGGTGCAAATTATTAATATATGGCAATCTAAAATGCCTTTCTCTGGCTTTATGACCTGATTATTATTTAGAGTCTCTCTAGCAGTGAACTTGAGGATCATGCAGACGTGTTCTTTGGGAACATCACTGTGTAGCTGAATAATTTGTTTTTTAGGAAGCTAGCTCAAATTTATCATCAGTCATGAAAATGTTTTATCGATGCTCTTCCATAAAGCAGACATATTATTTTACTAGTTTTAGCTTAGCCCTGACAGAAACCTGATCGGGAATACTACTATTAGGCCATGAATACCTGTTTTAAAATATGTTGTCTTATGCTATTTCATTGTATTATATTATTAATTCATGTAATATTTCCTTTGGTATTATTGTCTTCTGTGTTACAATTAAAACTGAAATAATTTGGGAAATGTATCAAAATACCACACATCTAAAGTTCAGAGTTGGAATAAACCTACAACTATTTTATCTATTGCAATAGCTCAAATAGTAGAGTTTAACTATAATATTTGGTATACATATCAAACAAGATATCTGTACACACATTATTTTAATTTTACTCCTCCCTCATTTTCTCTCCACCCCCTGTCACATAAATATGCACAAATTTAACTGGCCAGAGGTGACCTACATTCTCTACACGCAGTGTCCATGATGCAGATAGCAACTGTATTTGCTAAGGTTTTCACAGTTCATAAAAGTGAAATAAAATGTAGCTATGGACATTCATTCATTAATCTAATACTTATTGAACGTGTATTTGTTAGATCCCGTGATGCAATGGTAAACAAGTCATTGTGTAATCATGAAGAGCTTATAGCCAAGTGGGTACAAATACAAGCAAGTAATCCCAATTAGTGAGATAAAATACAAGATAGGGAATCATTCTGTGTGTTTCCGGCACAGTCTACCCACACTGTATTTTTCAGGGAAAGGTGGTGTAGACTACCTGATGTCCAAATAGGAGGTAATAGCATAAAGTCCTGCAAGAGAGAGGGCTGTAGATTACCTGATCTCCAAATAGGAGGCAATAGCATAAGGTCCTGGAAGACAGAGGGTTGTATATTACCTGATGTCCAAAAAGGAGGTAATAGCATAAGGTCCTGGAAGAGAGAGGACTGTAGATTTGCTGATGTCCAAATAGGAGGTAATAGCATAAGGTCCTGGAAGAGAGAGGGTTGTAGATAACCTGATGTCCAAATAGGAGGTAATAGCATAAGGTCCTGGAAGACAAAGGTGTTGTAGATTACCTGATGTCCAAGTAGGAGGTAATAGCATAAGGTCTTGGAAGACAAAGGTGTTGTAGGTTGCCTGATGTCCAAATAGGAGGTAATAGCGTAAGGTCCTAGAAGACACAGTTGTAGATTACCTGACGTCCAAATAGGAGGTAATATCATAAGGTGCTGGCAGAGAGGGCTGTAGATTAGCTGATGTCCTAATAGGAGGTAATAGCATAAGGTTGTGGAAGAGAGAGGGTTGTAGATTACATGATGTGCAAATAGGAGGTAATAGCATAAGGTCCTGGGAGACAAAGGTGTTGTAAATTACCTGATGTCCAAATAGGAGGTAATAGCATAAGGTCCTGTAAGACAGAGGGCTGTAGATTACCTGATGTCCAAATAGGGGGTAACAACATAAGGTCATGGAAGAGAGAGGGTTGTAGATGACCTGATGTCTGAATAGGAGGTTATAACATAAGGTCTTCGAAGACAAAGTTGTTGTAGATTACCTGATGTCCAAATAGGAGGTAATAGCATAAGGTCCTGGAAGACATAGGTGTTGTAGACTACTTGATGTGCAAAAGGAGGTACTACCGTAATGTCCTCGAAGACAAAGATGTTGTAGATTACCTGATGTCCAAATGGGAGGAAATAGCATAAGGTCCTGGAAGACAAGGTGTTGTAGATCACCTGATGTGTAAATAGGAGGAAATAGCATAAGGTCATGGAAGAGAGAGGGTTGTAGATTACCTGATGTCCAAATAGGAGGTAACAGCATAAGGTCCTGGAAGACAAAGGTTTTGTAGATTACCTGATGTCCAAATAGGAGGTGATAGCATAAGGTCCTGTAAGACAAAGGTGTTGTAGATTACCTGATGTCCAAAGAGGAGGTAATAGCATAAGGTTCTGGAAGAGAAAGGTGTTGTAGATTACCTGATGTCCCAATAGGAGGTAATAGTATAAGGTCCTGGAAGAGAGAGGGCTGTAGATTACCTGATGTCGAAATAGGAGGTAATAGCATAAGGTCCTCAAAGACAAAGGTGTTGTAGATTACCTGATGTCCAAATAGGAGGTAATAGCATAAGGTCCTGGAAGAGAGAGGGTTATAGATTACCTGATGTCTAAATAGGAGGTAATCGCATAAGGTCCTAGAGAGAGGGTTGTAGATTACCAGATGTCAAAGTGGGAGGTAATCGCATAAGGTCCTGGAAGAGGGAGCATTGTAGATGACCTGATGTGCAGATAGGAGGTAACAGCATAAGGTCCTGGAAGACAAAGGTGTTGTAGATTACCTGATGTCCAAATAGGAGGTAATAGCATAAGGTCCTGCAAGAGAGAAGGCTGTAGATTACCTGATGTCCAAATGGGAGGTAATAACATAAGGTCCTGGAAGAGAGAGGGTTGTAGATGACCTGATGTCCAAATAGGACGTTATAGCATAAGGTCCTCGAAGACAAAGTTTTTGTAGATTACCTGATGTCCAAATAGGAGGTAATAGCATAAGTTCCTGGAAGACATAAGTGTTGTAGATTACTTGATGTGCAAATAGGAGGTACTACCATAAGGTCCTCGAAGACAAGGATGTTGTAGACTACCTGATGTCCAATAGGAGGTAATCGCATAAGGTCACAGAAATCAAAGGTGTTGTGGATTACCTGATGTCCAAACAGGAGGTAATAGCATAAGGTCCTGGAAGAAAAAAGTGTTGTAGATTCCCTGACGTCCAAATAGGAGGTAATAACATAAGGTCCTCGAAGACAAAGGTGTTGTAGATTACATGATGTCCAAATAGGAGGTAATAGCATAAGGTCCTGGAAGACGGAGGGCTGAAAACTTCCTGATGTCCCAATAGGAGGTAATAGCATAAGGTCCTGGAAGACAAAGTTGTGGTAGATTACCTAATGTCCAAATATGAGGTAATAGCATAAGTCCCTTGAAGAGAAAGATGTAGATGACCTGATGTCGAAATAGGAGGTAATAGCATAAGATCCTGGAGACAAAGGTGTTGTAGATTACCTGATGTCTAAATAGGAGGTAATAGCATAAGGTCATGTAAGACAAAGGTGTTGTAGATTAACTGATGTCCAAATGGGAGGAAATAGCATAAGGTCCTGGAAGACAAAGGTGTTGTAGATTACCCAATGTGCAAATAGGAGGTAATAGCTTAAGGTCCTGGAAGACAAAGGTGTTGTAGATTACCTGATGTCCAAATAGGAGGTAACAGCATAAGGTCCTGTAAGAGAGAGGGTTGTGGATTTCCTGATGTCCAAGTAGGAGGTAATTGCATAAGGTCCTTCTTCCAGGACCTTCCAAAGGTGTTGTAGATGACCTGATGTCCAAATAGGAGGTAACAGCATAAGATCCTCGAAGACAAAGGTGTTGTAGATTACCTGATGTCCAAATAGGAGGTAATAGCATAAGGTCCTGGAGGACAAAGGTGTTGTAGATTACCTGATGTCCAAGTAAGAGGTAATAGCATAAGTTCCTGGAAGACAAAGTTGTTGTAGATTAGCTGCTGTCCAAATAGGGCGTAATAGCATGAGGTCCTGGAAGACAGGGCTGTAGATTAGCTGATGTCGAAATAGGAGGTAACAGCATGAGGTCCTGGAAGAGCTAGGGTTGTATATTACCTGATGTCCAAATAGGAGGTAATAGCATAAGGTCCTGGAAGAGAGAGGGTTGTAGATTACCTGACGTCCAAATAAGAGGTAATAGCATAAGGTCCTCGAAGACAAAGGTGTTGTAGATTAGGTTTTGGCCAAATAGGAGGTAATAGCATAAGGTCCTGGTAGAGAGAAAGTTGTGGATTACCTTATGTCGAAGTAGGAGGTAATTGCATAAGGTCCTGGAAGAAGGACCAAAGGTGTTGTAGATGACCTGATGTCCAAATAGGAGGAAATAGCATAGGTCCTGGAAGACAAAGGTGTTGTCGATTACCTTGTGTCCAAATAGGCGGTAATAGCATAAGCTCCTGGAAGACAAAGGTGTTGTAGATTACCTGATGTCCAAATAGGAGGTAATAGCGTAAGGTCCTGGAAGACAAAGGTGTTGTAGATTTCCTGATGTCCAAATAGGAGGTAATAACATATGGTCCAGGAAGACCAAGTTGTTGTACATTACCTGATGTCCAAATAGGAGGTAACAGCATTAGGTCCTGTAAGAGAGAGGGTTGTAGATTTTCTGATGTCCAAATGGGAGGTAATAGCATAAGGTCCTGGGAGACAAAGGTGTTGTAGATTACCTGATATGCAAATAGGAGGTAATAGCATAAGGTCCTGGGAGACAAAGGTGTTGTAGATTACCTGATGTCCAAATAGGAGGTAATAGCATAAGGTCTTGTAAGACAAAGTTGTTGTAGATTACCTGTTGTCCAAATAGGAGGTAATAGCATAGGGTCCTGGAAGACGAATGTGTTGTAGATTACCTGATGTACAAGTAGGAGGAAATAGCTTAAGGACCTGGAAGACAAAGGGTTGTAGATTACCTGATGTCCAAACAGGAGGTAATCGCATAAGATCCTGGAAGAAAGGCCTGTAGATTATCTGATGTCCAAATAGGAGGTAATCGCAACAGGTCCTGGTAGAGAGAGGGTTGTGGATTACCTGATATCCAAGTAGGAGGTAATCTCATAAGGTTCTTCTTGCAGGACCTTCCAAAGGTGTTGTAGATGACCTGATGTCCAAAGAGGAGGTAATAGCATAAGGTCCTGGAAGACAAAGTTGTTGTCGATTACCTGATGTCCAAATAGGAAGTAATAGCATAAGGTCTTCAAACACAAAGGTGTTGTAGATTACCTGATGTCCAATAGGAGGTAATAGTGTAAGGTCCCGGAAGACAAAGATGTTGTAGATTTCCTGATGTCCAAATAGGAGGTAATAACATATGGTCCAGGAAGACAAAGTTGTTGTAGATTACCTGATGTCCAAACAGGAGGTAATCTCATAAGATCTTGGAAGAAAGGCCTGTAGATTATCTGATGTCCAAATAGGAGGTAATCGCATAAGGCCCTGGAAGAGAGAGGGTTGTGGATTACCTGATGTCCATGTAGGAGGTAATCTCATGAGGTTCTTCTTGCAGGACCTTCCAAAGGTGTTGTAGATGACCTGATGTCCAAATAGGAGGTAATAGCATAAGGTCTTGTAAGACAAAGTTATTGTAGATTACCTGTTGTCCAAATAGGAGGTAATAGCATAGGGTCCTGGAAGACGAATGTGTTGTAGATTACCTGATGTACAAGTAGGAGGAAATAGCTTAAGGACCTGGAAGACAAAGGGTTGTAGATTACCTGATGTCCAAACAGGAGGTAATCACATAAGATCCTGGAAGAAAGGCCTGTAGATTATCTGATGTCCAAATAGGAGGTAATCGCAAAAGGTCCTGGAAGAGAGAGGGTTGTGGATTACCTGATATCCAAGTAGGAGGTAATCTCATAAGGTCCTTCTTGCAGGACCTTCCAAAGGTGTTGTAGGTGACCTGATGTCCAAAGAGAAGGTAATAGCATAAGGTCCTGGAAGACAAAGTTGTTGTCGATTACCTGATGTCCAAATAGGAAGTAATAGCATAAGGTCTTCGAACACAAAGGTGTTGTAGATTACCTGATGTCCAATAGGAGGTAATAGTGTAAGGTCCTGGAAGACAAAGATGTTGTAGATTTCCTGATGTCCAAATAGGAGGTAATAACATATGGTCCAGGAAGACAAAGTTGTTGTAGATTACCTGATGTCCAAACAGGAGGTAACAGCATTAGGTCCTGGAAGAGAAAGGTTTATAGATTTCCTGATGTCCAAATAGGAGGTAATAGCCTAAGGTCCTGGGGGACAAAGGTGTTGTAGATTACCTGATGTCCAAATAGGAGGTAATAGCATAAGGTCCTGGAAGTCAAAAGTGTTGTAGATTACCTGATGTCCAAATAGGAGGTAATAGCATAAGGTCCTGTAAGACAAAGTTGTAGATTATCTGTTGTCCAAATAGGAGGTAATAGCATACGGTCCTGGAAGACGAATGTGTTGTAGATTACCTGATGTCTAATTCGGAGGAAATAGCATAAGGTCCTGGAAGAGAGAGGGTTGTAGATTAACTGATGTCCAAATAGGAGGTAATCGCATAAGGTCCTGGAAGATAGGGCTGTAGATTATCTGATGTCCAAATAGGAGGTAATGGCATAAATTCCTGGAAGAGAGAGGCTTGTGGATTACCTGATGTCCAAGTGGGAGGTAATCGCATAAGGTCCTGCTTCCAGGACCTTCCAAAGGTGTTGTAGATGACCTGATGTCCAAATAGGAGGTAATAGCATAAGGTCCTGGAAGACAAAGTTGTTGTAGATTACCTGATGTCCAATTAGGAGGTAATAGCATAAAGTCCTAGAGGACAAAGGTGTTGTAGATTACCTGATGTCCAAATAGGAGGAAATTGCATAAGATCCTGGAAGACAAAGTTGTTGTAGATTACCTGATGTCCAAATGGGAGGAAATAGCATAAGGTCCTGGAAGACTAAGGTGTTGTAGATTACCCAGTGTCCAAATAGCAGGTAATAGCATAAGGTGCTCAAAGACAAAGGTGTTGTAGATTACCTGATGTCCAAATAGGAGGTAATAGTATAAGGTCCTGTAACACAAAGGTGTTGTAGATTACCTGATGTTCAAATAGGAGGTAATAGCATAAGGTCCTGGAATAGAGAGGGTTGTAGATGACCTGATGTCCAAATAGGAGGTAATAGCATAAGGTCCTGGAAGAGAGAGGGTTGTTGAATACCTGATGTCCAAATAGGAAGTAATAGCATAAGGTCCTTGAAGACAAAGGTGTTGTAGATTAACTGACGTCCAAATAGGAGGTAAGAGCATAAGTTCCTGTAAGACAAAGGTGTTGTAGATTACGTGATGTCCAAATGGGAAGAAATAGCATAAGGTCCTGGAAGACAAAGGTGTTGTAGATTAACTGACGTCCAAATAGGAGGTAAGAGCATGAGTTCCTGTAAGACAAAGGTGTTGTAGATTACCTGATGTCCAAATGGGAGGAAATAGCATAAGGTCCTGGAAGACAAAGGTGTTGTATATTACCTGTTGCGCAAGTAGGAGGTAGTATAGCATAAGGTCCTTGAAGACAAAGGTGTTGTAGGTTACCTGATGTCCAAATAGGAGGTAATATCATAAGGTCCTGGAAGGGAGAGGGCTGTAGGTTACCTGATGTCCAAATAGGAGGTAAAAGCATAAGGTCCTGGAAGAGAGAGGGTTGTAGATTACCTGATTTCCAAATAGGAGGTAATAGCATAAGGTCCTGGAAGACAAAGGTATTGTAGATTACCTGATATCCAAATAGGTGGTAATAGCATAAGGTCCTGTAAGACAAAGGTGTTGTAGATTACCTGATGTCCAAATAGGAGGTAATAGGTTAAGGTCCTGGAAGACAAAGGAGTTTTAGATTACGTGATGTCCAAATAGGAGGTAATAGGTTAAGGTCTTTTAAGACAAAGGTGTTGTAGATTACCTCATGTCCAAATAGGAGGTAATAGGTTAAGGTCTTTTAAGACAAAGGTATTGTAGATTACCTCATGTCCAAATAGGAGGTAATAGCATAAGACCCTGGAAGACAAAGGTGTTGTAGATTACCTGATGTCCAAATAGGAGGTAATAGAATAAGGTCCGGGAAGAGAAACGTGTCGTAGATTACCTGATGTCCAAATAGAAGGTAATAGTATAAGGTCCTGGAAGAGAGAATGTGTTCCAGTCATAGCGAGCCTTTGGTTCAGGATGGCTGCTACATACATTTAGTCATTATCATGGAAAACTGATTATGAAGTTAGGCCTGATGTTGAGATGTATAACTGAAGAAGAGTGAGAGGATCACCTTTCAATTTACAAAGGTTATCCTAGGGCCAGTATAAAGGTGTTTTAGAGACAACTATTAATGAAATTAGGGTTACCAGTTCAGGTAAAAAATGATGTTGTTCTAGATTTTGGTGGTGACTGAAGAGAAAAAATACATAAAATTCACTTATAGTTCAGCTTATCCTATTACGAGTATTTCTTTCTAATGGAGATTACAGATGTTATGTTTAAAATACATTGTGATTCTGAGGAGGCATTTACTTATGGATCTAGTTGTATCGTTAGTAACAATATGTATTGTATTATCTCAAACACACTTCTCTGCATATTATCTCTACTCCCTGGGTTGTTTGATCTGATAAAACATTTATATTTGTCTTCTAAAATATGACTAAATACTATCCCCAATCAAAGTCACATAATAGTCCATAGTTGTGAAAATGTTTAGTTTTTTTTGTGTGTGTGCTGAAATATAAGACACAGGCTGGAATATTTGATTTTTCTTTTAAAAATGATAAAGCAGACAGAGAGAGAAAGAGACCAAGAAAATAAAATTGTATACAGTGAAACACAGATGTTATCTGAAAAATGGATTGTTTAAGAGAAATATAGGTATAAGGGGCATATATGGGAAATACAAGAAGAGAGAAAGAGTAGTGAATAAATAAAATCTAAACTATTCTAATTATTGCAACAGCTGAAATAGTAGATTTTAACTATAATATTTGATAGACATGTAAGGTCTTTATACATACACTATTTTAATTCTCTCTCTATATATATAATGAAATGCTATTCCAAAATGCAATATAACCCAGTGGAAAATTTATTCAGTCAGAAAAAGGAGAAAATAAGGTTCTAATATTGATTTTAGTGCCTCAGGCAAGACACATAACTTTTTGGGCATCAATTTCTGTATCTGTAAAATGAAAACACACACCCTACTATGTATATCACATGTAAATGTCTAAAATGAGATAATAGTATTGAAAATGGCTTTGAAAAAAATGCAAGGGATTGATTCACTGTAAGGAATGACTGTTTTTTAGGAGTCAAGAAGAGGCAAAGAAAACAAAATGTATTCCAACTAAATGAAAAAATGTTACTGAAATGTTCGCCTTTTAAGAATACAAAAAAATCTAATTATATATGAATACAATACCTGAACCCATGAAACTTCTGTAGAATACATGAATCTGTAAAGTTATGTATTCTGAACATTTGTAGCCAGAATAACTTTCTTCATATTTTCCACATTCTTGGTACACATATGTGTCACACATGTTCCCTGTTTTTCAAACAAGGTCAATGTTTTCATTATATACATTTACATTGTTATTGTAACTATTTTCCAGGTCTGTCAATAAAATTTAGCCTCACACATTGATACCACATTCTTGCAATTATTTTGTAATTCTCACATAGTAATTCTAGCCTTTTTGAATATACAAATCATCTACATTTATTATATCACTGCTATGACACCTCATACACATCTTGAGACCATTTATGCCAGAAAAGATTAGATTTAGTATTCAAAGAGCGAAATGTAAATAATTCTGGATTGCTAATCCAAATGGGGAACTCAGAGAACTTGCATAGTTTAAATATGCAAATACTCAAAAGTAATTTTTTTGTGACCATACCCTCCTGCTACTGAATGTTTCCTTGAGCTGGTTTCAGAAGCAGGGTTTACAGTGTTGTGCTGTATTTCCTGTTTAACCTGTTGCCAAGATGTTAATTCAGAGTGAAATAATAAGGACTTAGTGAGAACTGGGGGTGAAAAACAAAGTGTCCGCACAGCGGAGAAACTGGAAAATGTATCCTTGAAAGCATATGAATCGGGTGAGCGTACAATGGGTAACATCAGTATTGGTGTTCTCTCCTCACTGCTGGGTCAGCACTGACCAGCAGAATCTGGTGGGAGCCAGCAGGACCAGAAACATGTCCTCAGTTTGGGTCAATTTAAAGAAGTTGGGAGGCTTTCTAGAGCCCGGCCATGTGTCTCTGCCCTTGCTACAACTCCTCCCTCTGTCTCGCAGCCAGAAATTCACCCACGATGACATTCATGTAGGCTATTAAGGGCAGGCATTTCTCGGAAGCTTAAGCAAGATGTGGTAGTCATTCCAAGAAACCTTCCTTCTCAGCTGTGATTTGTCAAGAGGAAAGAAGTGGAGTTTTCAGTGGAAAGCAGATATTAATTTGGAGCAGTGGGGCACTTCCAGAGAATGAGCCCTGGTCAATTTTCATAGGCAATTGGCAACATGAATGCATAGGCACTGGGAAGAATGCAAATGGCAAGTCCAGGAAGCAAGTAGCAGCTGACAAATGCATGAAAGAGTAGAGGAGTAAAATAACGATTTCATCCTCTGAATGCTGCCCAGAGTCAATCCCACTGTACCCCATGCAGAGAAAGTGACTCCAGGAGAGTGTGCCCAGTGTAGAAGAAACAACAACACTCCTTCCATGTAGAGCCAAAATCGCGTTTGTCCCTCGGCCCGAGGAGCTGGAAGAATCCTGAATCTTCTCCATTTAGGGCAGGAGTTTTAGTGGCACATCAAACGTGCAACATCCTCCAAGCCTAGAACCTAGAGGTGGTTCTAGAACACTTTTCTTCCTTGCTTCCACATCTGTCCAATTACCCACCTCAATTAATAGTTACCAGAATATTCCCAGAGAATCATACCAGCACACTCTTTGCACCAGGAAGGTGTACAAATATGTTACAAGAAGAGAGGTGGCTGTCAGAGTGGACCACATGTCTTTTTATAGTTTGGTGCTTTGTCTTCACAATACCAGCTTGCCGTCTAGCAGGGGATGTCTAGCGTCTCCTACAAACGTACTGATTATCTAGGAGCATCATAGCACCAAAGAGGCCTTCTGCCCTCTTCCATCCCCACATTGTTAAGAAAAAAAAAAACAAAACAGGTTACATAAATTATAGCATATTCATTTCGTACTTGGAATATAAAAAGGGGTGAAAACATTGTTAAGGCACCTCTCTGTGTAAGGACATAGAAAGCAGCCAAGATATATTTGCAGGTAACTAAAATGCAGATGTGCACAATGCTTCCATGCCTGTAGGAGACAAGGCTGGGTGTGGTGGCTCACGCCCGTAAACCCACCGCCTGCGGAAGACAAGGCCGGGCGTGGTGGCTCACGCCTGTAAACCCACCGCCTGTGGAAAACAAGGCCAGGTGCTGCGGCTCACGCCTGTAATCCCAGTGCCTGTGAAAAATAAGGCTGGGCATGGTGGCTCACACCTGTAATCCCAGCACTTTGGGAGGCCGAGATGGGCAGATCACAGGGTCAGGAGATCGAGAACATCTTGGCCAACATGGTGAAATCCCATCTCTACTAAAAATACAAAAATTAGCTGGGCATGCCTGTAGTTCCAGCTACTTGGGAGGCTGAGGCAGGAGAATCTCTTGAACCTGGGAGGCGGAGGTTATAGTGAGCTGAGATGGCACCATTGCACACTCCAGCCTGGGCAACAGACGAAGACTCCATCTCGAGAAAAAAAAAAAACCACAACAAGCAAGTACACAAAAACGCCAAACACACAAAACTGTACAGAACATATGATTTTGCTAATATTCCAGGGTAAAAACATCTCAAGAGTTGATACATTCCAGAGTCTTTGAGTGAGCACACTCAGTTCCTATCCTTGATCCCCTGCCCTCCGGAAGGCCTGTTTCTGCCTTCTCCCTCACACTCGCCACCTGCTATCAGGACTCTCTGCTCCCTACTGTCAAGACTAGATGTGCCTCAGACACAGATTCCTCACTTCTTCAGCAGGAGTTCCCAGGGCCGAATTATTTATTCTAGAAGGTGCCCCTGGCGGTAGTGGTGGGGAAAGCTTCCACAGGTCATCTGCAGTTACTTCTGGTCCTGTGTGTCACTCTGAAGACCACTTCTCATGTGGGGAGGCAGCTTAACAGAAGCATCTAGGTTAGCCAGAGTCACTTAAAGCCTGTTTCTCTTTGGGAATGATGGTAAGCAGAAGACCTTTCTCTTTATTTTGTATTTATTGGTAACTATTAAATATATATTTTTATACATACAGACGTATCCCAAAGATGAACATTGATCCTTATCTTACGGATTCCCTAGACTCAAATGCTTACTGAAGTCAGGCAGATAAAACAAAAAAAATTCAACAACAGCAAATCAGGAAACAGAAACTCACTGAGGTAGTGAAGTATAAGCAGGAAGCTGTGTGGCCAGGTGTGAGGAACTGTGTAGAACTCTGGGAGGAATGAGAGTAGCCCCTTCAGCTTCACTGCTTGCTGCTATGTGGGAGGGAGGGCCAGGGTTCCAAAACTTCCAGTTCTTAAATAGAAGCCTGCAATCCTCATTGGAATTGCTTGTATGTTGACTCAAAAGGTTAAATATTGTGCAGATCAAACAAAAAATTTCTATGAGGAGGATTAATCAATGGGTAAGGAGTTTGTGACCTTTTGTCTAAACACATGAAAAGGAAGGGAGCCATTTGCCTGACTGCTGTCTACTTTGCTATGTTCTTTCCACACTTGAGTTAGTGCTGGTGGAAGAGTGTTTCTTCTCCTTCATCCAGCTGCTTTCAGTCATGTACCCCCCGTGACCCCCTCACTCTGGTCCAAACACAAACACAAATTGAGAATAGGAAAATAATCCACTGCTAAGGCATGAACATAGCACCAAAGGCTACAGTACTCTAGTTGCAAAGAACTCTGGCTGAAATTTCCCCCACCTCACCTGCTTTCTCTTTTTATCTTACTCAAGGCACGTCTCTCTCCAGTTCCTCTCTGGAGAGGCAGGAGGCAGATTCTTCTTGTCACATAAATGTGTCCTGAAAGGATTCTCTCCTCGTTATGTCTACTCCTTTAATCTGAGTTCAAGTCATCAACATCTGTCACCTGGCCCACTTGCCAACTTCCATACCATCTGTCTCCATCTTCTAACACAAACTTGCTGTGTGGACAAAACTGTCCTTTCTCATGCCTCAGACGCCACTGTGGGCACACCAAGGCCATTGGCGGCGTGGCCATGGACTTACACAAACTTTCTGTGTGGACAGAGCTGTCCTTTCTCATGCCTTAGACGCCACTGTGGGCACATCAAGGCCGTTTGCGGCGCGGCCGTGGACTTTCCTTATGGTCATCAACCTGCAGCCATAAGCTTTCACTCACCCTCTTTGTCTGTCCCCAGACTTAAATCCTTTCTTCATGTTGACCCTTGAAATACGTGTATTCATGAAGACCTGTTCAATCACACTCTGGATTTTCAAAGTTGAAAATAACAGAAAGTTACTATGGCAATGATGATTTAGTGAAAAATATGAAGGAATCAGTGACTTAACAATTTTTGGGCCCCATTTTTTTTCTTCCTTCACCTGAGGATAATGTTAATATGAAGAAGATGGTTGTCAATATTACAACTTTAGAAAGAGGAATACATGTATGTAGGTATTCTTTTATATTTATGGGAGTTACCTTCTGAAACCTTTGAACATCACCGATATTGCAGATAACCATGTTTTGATAAGCTCTTGGGTTTATCTTGCATTGCGATCAAGAATTGTTTTCACTGTGTATCCTACTACTACACGTTAACTACCTTTTCAACATTCTTTACAATCTTCTATGTGGCAAAAGATACCATAAACAAAACTAAAGACAAATAACAGAGTGGAGAAAATATTGTTTGTTTTGAGTATAACATGGTAAGTTACTAAGGAAATGACAGGACACTAAATATGGGAAAATGAGTAAATATACCAAGAGCAAATTCAGAAAGACCTGTGCAATGAGACACAAAATTATTTTTAAAATTATAAAAATATGCTCAATCTCACCAATAATCCGAGGACTACATGTTAAAACAGCAATGGCATTTCTTTGATGACCAAATATCATTGATCGTGTCAAGGGCAAGTGGGCAGGGAGAAATGTGTACTCCTAAACTTCAGAAAAAAAGAGAATTGATAAAACGTCTTAAAGAAAATGGATTAGATTTAGAAGAATGAAATATGTATACACTCTATGACTCGATTCCATCTGTCAACATGAGTGTCAGAGAAAAGTGCGGCACATCTTCCAATGGTCAGGCACACAGTATTGTGCATGACCCTGTGTGGGAGGACGGCAAATACGTTTTAGTTAAGCACGTTATGGAAGACTATGTAGTATTTAGAAAGATGGGAAAGTAGTAGTATTTAGAAAGTTGAGAAAGTATGTAGTATTTAGAAAGATATAGTATTTAGAAATATGGGATTGTTATGGCATGAAGTCATAACAATTATAAAAATCAAGGTGCAAAATCTGATGATTTAATGCCATGTGTGCAAAGCATTCTTTTATATACATTTCACACAAAACAATATTACGTATTTCTCATTATCCCTAAAACAATTCTAGAGGATTCATGACATGCTGTTACTTGTCTCAGGTGGACAAGGATTAGAAATGGTGAATAAAAAAGGTTATTTTGGCTGGGCACAGTGGCTTATGCCTGTAATCCCAGCACTTTGGGAGGCTGAGGTGGGTGGATCACTGGAGGTCAGGAGTTTGAGACCAGCCTGACCAACATGGTGAAGCCCCATCTCTACTAAAAATACAAAAAATTAGCCAGGCATGGTGGTGTGTGCCTGTAATCTAGCGACTTGGGAGGCTGAGGCAAGAGAATTGCTTGAACCTGGGAGGCGGAGGTTGCAGTGAGCCGAGATTGCATCATTGCACTCCAGCGTGGGCAACAACAGTGAAACGCTGTCTCAAAAAAAAAAAAAAAAAAAAAAAAAAGAGGTTACTTTTGCCAGGCACGGTGGCTCACACCTGTAATCCCAGCACTTTCGGAGGACGAGGTGGGTGGATCACTTGAGGTCAGGAGTTTGAGACCAGCCTGGCCAACATGGTGAAACCCCGTCTCTACTAAAAATACAAAAATTAGCCAGGTGTGGTGGCGTGCGCCTGTAATTCCAGTTACTTGGGAGGCTGAGGCAGGAGAATTGCTTGAGCCCTAGAGGTGGAGGTTGCAGTGAGCCGAGATCAAGACACTGCACTCCTGGCCCAGAGACAGAGAGAGACCCCGTCTCAAAAAAAAAAAAAGGTTATTTTTCACATGGTAGTTCATTAAAATTTTTTAAGTATTAGGCTTTATTTATCAACTGATTAATTTTTTTCCTAATGAAACAAAATTTTACTTTTTTTAAAAAGTCTCTTTGTACTATTCAAATACTGAATATACAGACATTAGCTAGTGAAGGAATGAATACTGAGCTGATAGCCAGGCTTGCTTGCTAGCTAGGTGACTATCTCACAGAAGTCTAGCAGGATTCAAGATTTCAATGAGAAATATTCTGCAAAACTTTAGGGTTGCTGACAAAAGGTAAAAAAAAAATGTGCTTATTAATAAGGCCAAGTAATGAAAAATGTATTTATTAAATGAAGGCCAGGGAACACTGTGTGTGAGGCTGCGTGGGTGTGAGTACTTGCTCCTGGACTGTCATTTCTCAGTTATACAGAGTGAACCAGATGTAGATAGGGAAGAGTTATTGTCAGCAGGATCTATAGAAATAGCAACAGTGGTGAGGAGTAGAAGGATGTTGGATCAAATAAGATAGTGCAGATAACACCATAGAATGCTAGAGCCAAAAGGATTTAACACATACTTTTCTTGATAAGAAATAGGAGACAGATAAAAGTTCAATGATTTGCTGGAGGTCACACTGATATTTAGTGGAAGAACAAAGACCTAGGGCCCTTCAAGAGTAGAAAATGTTATACAAATGTCAACCGCTAAGCTTTGGGGATATTTATCGATCTTTATAATTTAGAGGTAATGCGCTCTGAGCATCAGACCATCTGATAACTTTAGTTCATCAGATTCTCAAAGTGTTCATCACTAGAAGAAGCTAAATAACCACGTTACTCTGAAAATAAAAAATGAATATTGAGTCTGTTATACATTCTTTGATTTTAGGATGTAAAATTCCTTTTCTACTTCTCACAGGCAGCACTGAGATCTATGTTGCAAAGTAAATTGGGATAGTATTAAAACTATTTGCCTCAAGGGTTTTTTAAATAAGTTTCTTGTGTTAATGTATGTGAATGCCCCAAGTATATGTGACCCATGGGCTGGTCTGTAGGTGGGACCCACTACATCAGTGAATCATGCTAAGCTCTTAGTGACTCATTGTAGGTCTCTAAAATAATGGTATTTACAAATTCAAGACACATCTTTCATGAATAGCAAATGCTTACCATACAATAGCAAGATAAAGATAACACCAACTGAACTCTCTATTTTCTGTTTCTGTTTAACACCAACTCAATTGTTCATTTTCCCACGTGGTTGAGAGAGGAACATTAAATAAGTAGTAATGTTGGGCTGGCTGGTGGTTCTAAGGATCACCTAGAAAATGGAATGCCAGAGATTGGTTAGAAACAGATCTGAGATACTAGATAAGATGAAAATAACAATATAAACACAGTAGTCTTCGTAACCAAGTCTTACGTGATTCAGAAATCAATAATCTAAATTACAGAGATCAGTAACTGTTACAGGAAACAGTCTATATCCTCTGGGGCAGGGTTTTACCTCTGGTGTAGCCTCATATAAGTGAAAAAGAAAGGCTAAATGTCTTTGACCCCCAATTCCCATTCCCTTCAAAGAAAACTAGCTAAATATCTAAATTGCTACCATTAAATCACATTAAATATTGCTCTTCTGAACTTTCTGGTCTGGTGTTGTAAAAAGCAGTTGGTTGTCCATATAAGAATGAGGGAAATGGAGGCTATCATTGGGATACAACATATATCATAACAGTATGTGAAGTGGGTGGAGCGCTAACCTCAGTGTTTCTGCAAGGGAGTCTGGACTGCCCAGAGTGTGTCCCTGTCATCCTGCATTTGGACATCATCACCAATTTCTTTCCAAGGACCCTTGTGCCCAAACAAAACTTGCACACATCAGATAAATGCTGCCAATCCTGAAAAGTGAACATTTAAAACCTTAAAACTGAATTTGCATGTACCTGATCAATGTAATCACCTTTATTTTGTTCTCAGCTCTGTGATCTGTTCTGTCTACCAAAAGGAAGCTCTATTGCAGCCATTCAATGGTAATCCTGCTCGTACTCACAGAGTACTACTATTCTAAGAGCTTGGAAATATACTGCACATTTTCTCTTCTCTTCTCTTCTCTTCTCTTTCTTTTTTTTTTTTGACGGAGTCTTGCTCTGTTGCCCAGGCTGGAGTGCAGTGGCACCATCTCGGCTCATTGCCACCTCCACCTGCCAGGTTCAAGCAAGTCTCCTGCCTCAGCCGCCTGAGTAGTTGGGATTATAGGCGCACGCCACCATGCCCAGCTAACTTTTGTATTTTTTTTAGTAGAGATGGGGTTTCACCACGTTGGCCAGGCTGGTCTTGAACTCCCGACCTTGTGATCCGCCCACCTTGGCCTCCCAAAGTGCTGGGATTGCAAGCGTGAGCCACTGTGCCTAGCCTATACTGCAGATTTCCTAAAATAGTATAGCCTATGTTAAAACTTGTCCTAATAGACATTATAAGATTACTTAGACATTATTTTACTTTAAAGACTGTGTATGGCTTTCTCATAACCCCAGGGCCATTACTAGTAAGATGAGATTTTCATGGAAGGCATTAAAAATCATGTTACACTTTAATAGTGACATTGTTTCAATCTTTCATCACATTAGGTCATTTCCATTTAGAAAATTTGATATTCATATGGAACTTTTTTGTATCAAAAATTATCCACATGTGCTTCAATTTTAGAACTTAACTACTTTCATGCAAGTAGTTTCTCTTAAGTCAGCTAAGGTAATCATGCATCTTCCTTGATTCTTTAAGACTCCCCTGCCCTGAAATAGCTCCCCTGGAAGTCTGACACAATTATAGAAGAAGGGATACTATGTCTTATTAAGAAGTTTATTAATAAGTAAATATGTGATATGGTTTGGCTCTGTGTCCCCTCCCAAATCTCATCTTGTAGCTTCCATAATTCCACGTGTTGTGGGCAGGACCTGGTGGGAGATGATTGAATCATGGGGCGGGTCTTTCCTATGCTGTTGTTGTGATAGTGAATGGGTTTCTGATGGTTTTAAAAGGGGGAGTTCCCCTGCACAAGCTCTCTCTTTGCCTGCTGCCATCCATGTAAGATGTGACTTACTCCTCTTTGCCTTCCACTATGATTGTGAGGCCTCCCCAGCCATATGGAACTGTAAGGCCAATAAGCTTCTTTCTTTTGAAAATTGCCCAGTCTCAGTTATGTCTTTATCGGCAATGTGAAAACAGACTAATACAATATGCATTTTTCTTGAGTATAGAATTAACCTGTTATATTTTTCCTAACACAAAGGAGGTAGTCTGGAGAGATTTGAAAGAAACACAGAGGTACAATTAATTTATTAGCCAAGTTCTTCAGGATCTCCTAAGACAGAGACAGAGAGAGAGAGGTAGTGCAGTAAAGCTTCCATCTGATGCATAGCGAGTGTGAGGACACTTGCCTAGAGGCAGAACCAGGGAACTGGGAAATAGGAACATCTGTATTAATTTTGCTGATGATCTACCCTGAACACATGCTTTATGTTATGGTTTGGCTGTGTCCCCACCCAAATCTCTTCTTGAATTCCCACGTGTTGTGGGAGGGACCTGGTGGGAGGTGATTGGATCATGGGGGCAGGTCTTACCTGTGCTGTTCTCATGATAGTGAATGAGTTGCTCGAGATCTGATGGTTTTAAGAGGGGGAGTTTCCCTGCACAAGCTCTCTCTTTGCCTGCGGCCATTCATGTAAGATGTGACTTGCTCCTCCTTGCCTTCTGCCATGATTGTGAGGCCTCCCCAACCATGTGGAACTGTGAGTCCATTAAACCTCATTTTCTTCCCAGTTTTGGGTATGTCTTTATCAGCAGTGTGAAAATGGACTAATACAGTAAATTGGTACCAGTAGAGTAGGGTGCTGCTGAAATACCCAAAAATGTGGATACCTAAAATGTGGAAGCGACTTTGGAACTGGGTAACAGGCAGGGGTTGGAAAAATTTGGAGAGCTCAGAAGAAGACAGGTAAGTGTGGGAAAGTTTGGAACTCCCTAGAGATTTGTTGAATGGCTTTGCCCCAAATGCTGATAGTGATATAGACAATGAAGTCCAGGTTGAATTGGTCCCAGATGAAATGAGGAACTTGTAGGAACTGGAGCAAAGGTGACTCTTGTTATGTTTTAGCAAAGACACTGGTGGCATTTTGCCCCTTCCCTAGAGATTTGTTGAACTTTGGACTTGAGAGAGATGATTTAGGGTATCTGGCAGAAGAAATTTCTAAGCAGCAAAGCATTCAAGAGGTGACTTAGGTACTGTCGAGGCATTCAGTTTTTAAAGGGAAGCAGAGCATAAAAGTTCAAAAAATTTGTAGCCTGACCAAACAATAGAAAAGAAAACCCTGGTTGGGCATGGTGGCTCACGCCTGTAATCCCAGCACTTTGGGAGGCCGAGGTGGATGGATCATGAGGTCAGGCATTCGAGACCAGCCTGGCCAACATAATGAAACCCCATCTCTACTAAAAATACAAAAAATTAGCCAGGTGTGGTGGCAGGTGCCTGTAATCCCAGCTACTCAGGAGGCTGAGGCAGGAGAATTGCTTGAACACAGGAGGCAGAGGTTGCAGTGAGCCGAGATCATGCCACTGCGCTCCAGCCTGGGCAACAGTGTGAGACTAGGTTTCAAAAAAAAAAAAAAATTCCCATTTTCTGAGGAGAAATTCAAGCTGGCTGCAGAAATTTGCATAAGTAACGAGGAGCCAAATGTTAATCCCCAAGACAATGGGGAAAATGTCTCCAGGGCATATCAGAGGTCTTCATGGCAGCCCCTCTCATCACTGGCTAGGAGGCCTAGGAGGAAAAAGTGGTTTTGTGGACCAGACGCAGGATCCCTGTGTTGTGTGCAGTCTAGGGACTTGGTGCCCTGCTTCCCAGATGCTCCAGCTGTGACTAAAAGGGGCCAAGGTACAGCTTGGGCTATTGCTTCAGATGGTGAAAGCCCCAAGCCCTGGCAGCTTCCACGTGGTGTTGAGCCTGCGGGTTCACAGAAGTCAAGAACTGAGGTTTGGGAACTTCTACCTAGATTTCAAAGCATGTATGGAAATACCTGGTTGTCCAGGCAGAGAAGTTGGCTGCAGGGGTGGGGCCCTCATGAAGAACCTCTGCTAGGGCAATGTGAAAGGGCAATGTGGGGTCGGAGCCCCCACACAGGGTCCCTACTGGGGCACTGCCTAGTGGAGCTGTGAAAAGAGGGCCACCATCCTCTAGACCTCAGCATGGTAGAGCCACTGACAGTTTGCACTGTGCACCTGGAAAAACCACAGACACTCAACACCAGCCCATGAAAGGAGCCAGGAGGGAGGCTGTATCCTGCAGAGCCACAGGGTGGAGCTGCCCAAGGCCATGGGAACCTACCTCTTACATCACCATGACCTGGATGTGAGCCATGGAGTCAAAGGAAGTCATTTTGGAGCTTAAAGATCTGAGTGCCCTGCTGGATTTCGGACTTGCATGGGGCCTGTAGCCCCTTTATTTTGGCTAATTTCTCCCATTTGGAAAGGCTGTATTTACCCAGTGCCTGAACCTCCTTGTATCTAGGAAGTAACTAACTTGCTTTTGATTTTACAGGCTCATAGGTGGAAGGGACTTGCCTTGTCTTGAATGAGACTTTGGACTGTGGACTTTTGAATTAATGCTGAAATGAGTTACAACTTTGGGGGACTGTTGGGAAGGCATGATTGGTTTTGAAATGTGAGGATATGAGATTTGGGAGGGGCCAGAGGCAGAATGATATGGTTTGGCTGTGTCTCCACCTAAATCTCATTTTGAATTCCCACATGTTGTGGCAGGGACCTGGTGGGAGGTGACTGGATCATGGAGGCAGGTCTTACCTGTGCTGTTCTCATGATAGTGAATGAGTCTCTCGAGATCTGATGGTTTTAAAAGGGGGAGTTTCCCTGCACAAGCTCTCTCTTTGCCTGCTGCCATCCATGTAAGATGTGACTTGCTCCTCCTTGCCTTCACCGTGATTGTGAGGCCTCACCAGCCATGTGGAACTGTGAGTCCAATAAACCTCTTTTTCTTCCCAGTTTTGGGTATGTCTTTATCAGCAGTGTGAAAACAGAATAATACACTTTATTACATTTTCCTTCTATAAAATTTACATTTTTTGTAACAATAGTTTTCATTTGTATTTCTTTTTAGATGATGAAGACATTTTACAGACATTTTATCGTTGAACTCTACAATATTAAGTGTTAGAGCAAGTTTTAGCTATTTAACAATGAGGAAATGGAGCTTCAGCGATCTGCTGTAGTTAACATACATAATAAGCTGAATAACTGGGTCATGTATCCTGTGCTATGTTTTCCTGAGTTATGTAGGTATCCTGTATAAGAAAAAAATCTGTTTTATGATTCTATAAAAGTATTTTGATACCTTTTGATATATAAGACTTATTAGTATGGGTATGCATCAAATTTTCTTTCAGTATACAACAAAATAAATTTAGTAAAGTAAGTATAATGTAATTCAAATTCCTATAAACAACATTTAGTAAATATCTAAAAGGAAGGATCAGAAATACTACTAAAGTTAATACACACACAGATGCCTACACTCACACACGGCACACATTTTCAAAGATATAAAAGCACATAATTGAAAAGTATGTTTTCTGGGGCTGCGCACAGTGACTCACGCCTGTAACCCAGCACTTTGGGAGGCCAAGGCGAGTGGATCACAAGGTCAGGAGATCAAGACCATCCTGGCTAACACGGTGAAACTAAAAATACAAAAAATTAGCCGGGCGTGGTGGCGGGCGCCTGTAGTCCCAGCTACTTGGGAGGCTAAGGCAGGAGAATGGTGTGAACCCGGGAGGCAGAGCTTGCAGTGAGCTGAGATCAAGCCATTGCACTCCAGTCTGGGTGACAGGGTGAGACTCCGTCTCAAAGAAAAAAGTATGTTTTCCACTTGTGTATGGTAGCCAGGTGAACAGTCCAGCCCAACAGTGACACCACTAGAGAAGATATTGAGCATGATTTCTTTCTGTTTTCCTTTTCTTTTTTTAACACAAATGATTTCATCCTACAGGTTAGTTTCAGCCTTTCTTTTATCATTTATCTATTCACACAAAGATAAGCACATGTGCATGCACACACACTTTTTTCTTCTCTCTCTTTATTCCACAGCAGCACGGAAAGAGTTACCATCGTCTTTTTAATGGCTGTAAAAATATATCATAATTGATTTGACCGGTTGAACATTTAAGTATTTGCAAGTGAATCTTGCTGTGCAGACATCATTTAGAATGTGTGTAGTATGTCCATAGGATAAATTCCTGGAAGCAAAATTATTAGGCAAAAGAAATCACGCATTTTCAATTTTAAGAAATATTCCTAAATTGCTTCAGTGGATAGTATATAAATCTATATTTCCACTAGTAATGCATGACTGCATGTTTTCCTCACAGTGCCACCCACACACTGTGTCATCAACATTTGTGAACTGTATTAACCTGAGAGATAAAATATGTTATATAATTAAGTTTTAATTTGTAACTTTTCCTTTATAAGTGAGGCTGAGGTTTCCCCCACTTTCGTATGGTCTTCCCATTTGTTCACCAGACTATTAGTCTTTTCCCAAATGATTCATGAAAGCTGGACATGTTAAGAATATGAACCCCTTAGCTATTAAAATGGTTGTAATTTTTTCCAAGTTTTTTTTGTATTGTTTATGGAATTATTTTATATATAGATTTTAATTTTGATGCAATTAAACATGTTTATTTTGTATATTGGAGCATTTTGTCATATTACAAAATCCTTCTCCGATTCCAAACTTTAAAATTCTTTTTTCCCAATTTATTTTAGCCTTATATCCTGTATTTAACATCTGTAATTTATTTTAGGGTAAAGTGTGAGGTATGTATCTCACTTTATTTCTTTTCCAGATGGTAATTTATTTATTACAATCTATCTTATAAAATAAACCACCTCCTCCACTGATTTGAAATGCCACTTTTATTGTATAATAAATTTCTGCACATTAGCAATATTTTAGTTTATCAAAACTACATCATAATTCCTATTTGTATATTGCTGTATTGTTCTTTCTAGTTATTGTCAGTCTAATATTTTGAACTGTTCTCTAAAGATACCCATTACAGAAATATAGTCCTATTTATTTACATATGCATGTTTGCACTTATTTATGATGTATGTACTACATAAGAGTTGGGGATCAATATATACCAAAATAAATTACATTGTTCCTGTCCACATCACAACGTTTAAGATAAATTAAAAAGTTAAAGTATATATGAAACTATATATGCCTTTTGAGTAAAAACAAGAAAATTCTTTTTCAAAAAGCAAATAAACAAGTTTATTATTTTAGATTCATTTATTGTAGTTAATACCTTATTTCACTCCAAGTTTTCTAATAACGAATGTAAAGACGAAACATGTTGACATATACTGTGATAAAGAAAGTCCATTTCCTAGCAGTTAATTCTAAGTAGGATGCTGGGCCTATACAAGTGGTGATGAATAGCATAAATAAGTTAGCTTTTCCAAAAAATTAAATGTTTAGAAGTATCTTCAGGCCAGGCGTGGTGGCTCACACCTGTAATCCCAGCACTTTGGGAGGCCGAGGCAGATGGATCACAAGGTCAGGAGATGAAGACCATCCTGACTAACACAGTGAAAGCCCATCTCTATTAAAAACACAAAAAATTAGCCGGGCGTGGTGGCAGGCGCCTGTAGTCCCAGCTACTCAGGAGGCTGAGGCAGGAGAATGGTGTGAACCCGGGAGGCAGAGCTTGCAGTGAGCCGAGATCGCGCCACTGCATTCCAGCCTGGGCGAGAAAGTGAGACTCCGTCTCAAAAACAAACAAACAAACAAACAAAAGTATCTTCAAATGGACATTTCAAATGTTTCTTCTTTATATAAGTTGAGAAAGTAACACAGAAGCGTCAGTAAAATGTTTTCAGGCAACAATGTAGCATCATGTTGGTATGTCACTTACTGGAAAGAAGATTATATATCTTTTAGACTCTTCTCAAAATTAAAAAAAATGCACCTGTCAAATATGAAATACTGGTAAAGTTCGAAGAGTCAGTAATGTTTGTGGATGATTAAAAATGTGAAAACTGTGACAGATTCTTTCTCAGTCAGAGTAATTTGATTTCTGCAGAGTGGGCTATAGACCTGTCTTCGGGTACTTTCTCAAAGATTAACTGAATTTTCTTAAACAAATATTTAATTTGATTACCAGAATATGAAAGAAAAAAATTTTGTCTAACAACTCTTTCTGAAGTTTGCCAATAGCTTTCTTTTACTGGCCAATACGACTTTTCTGAAGCATTTCATTATCAGTTGATCTTTGTCTTCTTAAGTCAGTTAATGATATGATACGAACAAAATATATCATCATGCAGGTAAACAAAAACTGTCCTGTTGGAAAACTTAGTGTTTCCTATTTAAATTTCAGAAAAATTCAGCTTTTTTTGTGGTTGATATTCAATGTACAGGCATTAGAAAAAGGGTCTATTGTGTCTGAGGCTTTTTCTGGTTTTAAGTGATAAGGCCATCTTTGGCATGAAGGATACTTTGTTCTCATTTTCAGTAGAAAGTGGCATGCATCCCAGTTACCCAATAGTTATCCTAAAGCACTCAACTAAAATTAAGACATAAAAAATGTAGGTACATTCTTTTGAACGTGATTGAGAATTGGAATTTTATTTGTCAAAATATTTTACATATGCTTAATCTGGCTGCCATATTATGACGCTTACTGTGTAAAAGCTTTTGTGGTATTGTATTTTACTGAGATAGTATAGTTTTTTGATAGATGATTTCTATTCGTGGACTCAAAGCCTCATAATTATATTATATATGTTAGGAAGGATTTTCCTTATTTTCCTGGTGACATGAAAAATCTATGTAAGTGATTTATAAGGAAATGTCTGCACAGAGATCTGTATGTTCTTTTATAAATTATTAATACGGAGATTTAATTTAAACATTATTATGACAGTTAGCTAATAGTGATATTTTGAGGGAATATTCTATAGACTCATGAGTTTGTTATTCTGTGACAATAGGTTTTCACCTTTTAAAATAAAAAACTATACTCACATTCCCCTCTGAGAGAACTCTATAGGCCGGGTGCAGTGGCTCATGCCTGTAATCCCAGCACTTTGGGAGCCCGAGGTGGGCGGATCATAAGGTCAAGAGATCGAGACCATGCTGGCCAACATGGTGAAACACTGCTTCTACTAAAAATACAAAAGTGAGCTGGGCATGGTGGCAGGCGCCTGTAGTCCCAGCTACTCAGGAGGTGGAGGCAGGAGAATCACTTGAACCTGGGAGGCGGACGGTGCAGTCAGCCAAGATCGCGCCACTGCACTCCAGCCTGGCTACAGAGTGAGACTTTGAAAAAAAAAAAAAAAAAACAAAAACCAAAAGAAACGAGAGAGAGAGAGAGAGGAGAGAGAGAAAGAAAGAAAGAAAGAAGGAAAGAAAGAAAGAAAGAGACGTGTCTGTTCATATCTTTTGCCCACTTTTTGATGGGGTTGTTTGTTTTTTTCTTGTAAATTTGTTTCAGTCCTTGTAGATTCAGGATATTAGACTTCTGTCAGATGGGTAGATTGCAAAAATTTTCTCCAATTCTGTAGGTTGCCTTTTCACTCTGATGCTAGTTTCTTTTGCTGTGCAGAAGCTCTTTAGTTTAATTAGATCCCATTTGTCAATTATGGCTTTTGTTGCCATTGCTTTTGGTGTTTTAGACATGAAGTCCTTGCTCATGCCTATGTCCTGAATGGTAATGCCTAGGTTTACTTCTCAAAAGAAGACATTTATGCAGCCAAAAGACACATGAAAAAATGCTCATCATCACTGGCCATCAGAGAAATGCAAATCAAAACCACAATGAGATACCATCTCATACCAGTTAGAATGGCAATCATTAAAAAGTCAGGAAACAACAGGTGCTGGAGAGGATGTGGAGAAATAGGAACACGTTTACACTGTTGGTGGGACTGTAAACTAGTTCAACCATTGTGAAAGTCAGTGTGGCGATTCCTCAGGGATCTAGAACTAGAAATACCATTTGACCCAGCCATCCCATTACTGGGTATATACCCAAAGGACTATAAATCATGCTCCTATAAAGACACATGCACATGTATGTTTATTGCGGCACTATTCACAATAGCAAAGACTTGGAACCAACCCAAATGTCCAACAATGATAGACTGGATTAAGAAAATGTGGCATATATACACCATGGAATACTATGCAGCCATAAAAAATGATGAGTTCATGTCCTTTGTAGGGACATGGATGAAATTGGAAATCATCATTCTCAGTAAACTATCGCAAGGACAAAAAACCAAACACCGCATGTTCTCACTCATAGATGGGAATTGAACAATGAGAACACATGGACACAGGAAGGGGAACATCACACTCTGGGGACTGTTGTAGGGTGGGGGGAGGTGGGAGGGATAGCATTAGGAGATATATCTAATGCTAAATGATGAGTTAATGGGTGCAGCACACCAACATGGCACATGTATACATATGTAACTAACCTGCACATTGCGCACATGTACCCTAAAACTTAAAGTATAATAATAATAATAATAATAATAATAAAGTGATAAGGACAATATGAGACATTCTGATATCTTCTGAGAAAATTTTATAATTTTGGCAATGTTATTTTAAGGATAATGTAGACACATTACAAAAAAAAGAAAGAAAGAAAGAAAGGGAAAGAAAAGAAAGAAAAGAGAAAGAAAGAACTCTATCTGTGCAGTTAAATCAGAGAAAGAACACATAGTTTAGAGGACTTTTATAGGACAGACCCCCAAATATTCTTGCAGTGCTAGACCTCTTGGGAGATATTGGTAAAATGAAATAATTATTTAAAATCTATGAACTAAATGTAAATCTTTAGGGTAAGTTGAAGCATATAAATAAGTCTTGACATAGAGTAAAAGAGAGGATTGAGATTTGTATGTGAATATAAGATTCAGATTTTTAAAATTTTAATTTAGTCATCTAAATGGTCTCCTGTACTGATTATATCCAGCTACTTAAAATGAGTAATTCTACCCGCAAAGGTAGCTAGTCTCTGTAATTGACTTAAATGATGTACTTTTAATCAATATTTCAATTTCACTTAATGCCCTTGAAATGATGTGGAAAATAAAAGGAAAACTAGAACATTTAGTCCACATGGAGCAATATAGGAAAAACCAAATAAAAAATTTCGAATGCCCTTTTATGTAATTAATTGCTTTCAAAGAAGCAAATTCCAAATGTCAGAGATATATAAATGAATATTCAAGATAATGTTTATTTTTGTTCCTATTTTTATGTATTACAAATAGAGGTAAGATTTAAAACAACAAAAGGGGTAAAATTAAAAAATTTAGAAAAATGTAGACTACTGAAGAGTAACTGCCAATGGCATGTCTTATTAATGAGAATTCTTCCCTAGGGCTTTCAATTTGAGGTGGAGAGAGCAGTAGAAGCAGGCACGGGGCAGCTTCTCTCTAAGGTCACATGCTGTAGTGCAACACTGATTTAAAGTTGTCTGCCTCAGAACCACATCGAGATGGTTAGCTACTAGTACAGAGGAACTTTACTAGGTACGATTTTCTTTTTCTTTCTTTTCTTTTCTTTTTTTTTTTTAGAAAAAGTTTCCTTCTTGTCGCTCAGGCTAGAGTGCAATGGTGCAATCTCGGCTCACTGCAACCTCCCAGGTTCAAGCGATTCTCCTGCCTCACACTCCCTAGTAGCTGGGATTATCAATGTGCACCACCATGCCCACGTAATTTTTGTATTTTTAGTACAGACGGGGTTTCGCCATGTTGGCCAGGCTGGTCTCGAACTCCTGACCTTGTGACCCGCCCGCCTTGGCCTCCCAAAGTGCTGGGATTAGAGGCATAAGCCACCATGCCCGGCCTACTAGGTAGGATTTTCTTAGCCATGATATGAAGCATCTTTCCCCTGCTTCCTGGTCACATGCTTCTGTAAGCACAAGGCCTGTGACCTTTCTCCAAAGGTGCAGCTAGTAGCCCCCACTTGCTGCCAAGCAAGTCCATAGGCTCTATCTGACGTCCAGTTAGATCTGATCTTTGAGATAAAATAAGTAAGCTATTGGAAATCAGTAAAAATATCAACTAGAGGCCGGGCGCAGTGGCTCACACCTGTAATCCCAGCACTTTGGGAGGCCGAGGCAGGTGGATCACGAGGTCGGGAGATCGAGACCATCCTGGCTAACACGGTGAAACCTGTCTCTACTAAAAATACAAAAAAATAGCCAGGCGTGGTGGCGGGCACCTGTAGTCCCAGCTACTCGGGAGGCTGAGGCAGGAGAATGGCGTGAACCCGGGAGGTGGAGCTTGCAGTGAGCCAAGATTGTGCCACTGCACTCCGGCCTGGGAGACAGAGCGAGACTCCGTCTAAAAAAAAATATATATATATATACACATATATATGTATATATGTGTATATATGTGTATATATATGTATATATGTGTATATATGTATATATGTATATATATGTGTATTTATATATATGTATATATATAAATACATGTATATACACATATATACTAGAAAATAGGGAGATAATTAATGAGGAGAAGTGGTAGCTTGGAAGAAACAGAAAAAAAACATAACAGTAGGCTGGGTGCAGTGGCTCACACCTGTAATCAGCACTTTAGGAGCCTGAAGAACAGCTGAGGTCAGGAGTTGGAGACCAGCCTGATGAACATGGCGAAACCCATCTCTACTAAAATACAAAAATTAGGTGGGCATGGTGGTGGGCACCTGTAGTCCCAGCTACTCAGGAGGCTGAGGCAGAAGAATCTCTTGAATTTGGGAGACAGAGATTACAGTGAGCTGAGATCACATCACTGCACTCCACCCTGGGCAACAGAGCAAGACTGTCTCAAAAAAAAAAAAGAAAAAAAAAAAAGAAAAGAAAGAAAGAAAACATAAAAGTAGTAAATATCCCTAAAACTTTAATTATACTTTGAATATGAATATTTGGGTATAGTTTTTTAAAAACTGTAAATCTGTCCAAGTAACAGGTTGTTTTTCTGGGTAATTTAGGGATAATTACCTTTTTTAAAATCATAGCCTGTTTTATGTGTTTCCAAGAGCATGCACTTTGGTAATTAAATGTGGTAGTAGGGATGTTTGAATGGAAACCAGAAAGATATTTTCATAATTAATAATTAGTTTATAAAAATCACTAGCATTCCTGTACACCACCAACAACCAAACTGAGAGCCAAATCAGAAAGATAATTTGCCACCACACAGAAAAAATAAAATAAAATAAAAAAGACCTGGGAGTACAGCTAACCAGGGAGGGGAAAGACGTCTACAATGAGAATTATGAAACACTGCTCAAAGAAGTTAGAGAAGACACAAACAAATGGAGAAACATTCCATGCTCATGGATAGGAAGATTCAATATAACTAAAATAGCTATGCTGGACAAAGCAATTTACACATTCAATGCTATTCCTATCCAACTATCAGCGACATACTTCACAGAACTAGAAAAAATTATTTAAAAATTTATATGGAACCAAAAAAGAGCCCAAAGAGCCAAGGCAATTCTAAGCAAAAAGAACAAAGCTGGAGAAATCATGTTACCTGACTTCAAACTACACTACAAGGCTGCCGTGGCCAAAGCAGAATGGTACTGGTACAAAAACAGGCACATAGACCAATGGGACTGAATAGAAACCCCAGAAATACAGCCGCACACCTATGACCATCTGACCTTTGACAAAGCTGACAAAAATAAGCAATAGGGAAAAGACTCCCTATTCAATAAATGGTGCTGGGATAACTTACTAGCCATATGCAGAAAATTGAAGCTGGACCCTTTCTTTACAAAAATCAGCTCAAGATGGATTAAAGATCTAAAACTATAAAAACCCTGGAAAACAACCTAGGTAATACCATCCTGGACATAGGAACGGGCAAAGATTTCATAACAAAGACACCAAAAGCAATCACAACAAAAGTAAAAATTGACTAACGGGGTCTAATTAAACGTAAGAGTTTCTGCACAGCAAAATAAATGATCAACAGTGTAAACAGACAACTTACAGAATGGGAGAAAATATTTGTAAACTATGCATCTGACAAACGTCTGATATCCACTATCTATAAGTAACTTAAACACATTTACAGGAGAAAAATCAAACGACCTGATTAAACAGAGGGCAAAGGACAGGAACAGACATACATGCAGCCAACAAGCATATGAAAAAAAGCTCAGTATCACTGACCATTAGAGAAATGCAAAACAAAACCCCAATGAGATACCATCTAGCACCAGTCTGAATGACTGTTATTAGAAAGTCAAAAAATAACAACTGGTGAGGTTGTGAAGAAAAGGGAACACTTAAACACTGTTAGTGGAAGTGTAAATTAGTTCGGCCATTGTAGAAGACAGTGTGGCGATTCCTCAAAGACCTGAAGTCAGAAATACCATTAGACCTAGCCATCCCATTACTGGGTGTGTACCCAGAGGAGTGTAAAGTGTTCTACCTTAAAGACACATGCACATTCATGTAATTCCCTCTAGGATATACAGTTCCTCAGTCTCATAGAATTAGCCCAGTACCTGCTCTTCTGGGTGCTAGGATGCCATAGACACCCTGTAGTTCCTTTATCCAAATCCCATTACACTTCAGGTTTGGGATTCTAATTCATTAAGGAACCGAGGCCTTTTCATGTAGTATTTGTATAAATGCTGAGCGCTCAGTATAGAAGAAACAGGAAAGGAAGAAAGAGGGGGTGGGGAGGAAAAGGAATAGGAGGAGGAGAAGAAGGAATAGGAGGAGGAGAAGAAGGAACAGGAGGAGGAGAAGAAGGAATAGGAGGAGGAGAAGAAAGAATAGGAGGAGGACGAGAATTAGGAGGAGGAGGAAAAGGAATAGGAGGAGAAGAAGGAATAGGAGGAGGAGAAGAAGGAACAGGAGGAGGAGAAGAAGGAACAGGAGGAGGAGAAGAAGGAATAGGAGGAGGAGGAGAAGGAATAGGAGGAGGAGGAGAAGGAATAGGAGGAGGAGGAGAAGGAATAGGAGGAGGAGGAGAAGAAGGAATAGGAGGAGGAGGAGAAGGAATAGGAGGAGGAGGAGAAGGAATAGGAGGAGGACGAGAAGGAATAGGAGGAGGACGAGAAGGAATAGGAGGAGGACGAGAATTAGGAGGAGAAGGAATAGGAGGAGAAGAAGGAATAGGAGGAGGAGAAGAAGGAATAGGAGGAGGAGAAGAAGGAATAGGAGGAGGAGAAGGAATAGGAGGAGGAGAAGAAGGAATAGGAGGAGGAGAAGGAATAGGAGGAGGAGAAGGAATAGGAGGAGGACGAGAATTAGGAGAAGAAGGAATAGGAGGAGAAGAAGGAATAGGAGGAGGAGAAGAAGGAATAGGAGGAGGAGAAGGAATAGGAGGAGGACGAGAATTAGGAGGAGGAGGAAAAGGAATAGGAGGAGAAGAAGGAATAGGAGGAGGAGGAGAAGGAATAGGAGGAGGAGGAGAAGGAATAGGAGGAGGAGGAGAAGAAGGAATAGGAGGAGGAGGAGAAGGAATAGGAGGAGGAGGAGAAGGAATAGGAGGAGGACGAGAAGGAATAGGAGGAGGACGAGAAGGAATAGGAGGAGGACGAGAATTAGGAGGAGAAGGAATAGGAGGAGAAGAAGGAATAGGAGGAGGAGAAGAAGGAATAGGAGGAGGAGAAGAAGGAATAGGAGGAGGAGAAGGAATAGGAGGAGGAGAAGAAGGAATAGGAGGAGGAGAAGGAATAGGAGGAGGAGAAGGAATAGGAGGAGGACGAGAATTAGGAGAAGAAGGAATAGGAGGAGAAGAAGGAATAGGAGGAGGAGAAGAAGGAATAGGAGGAGGAGAAGGAATAGGAGGAGGACGAGAATTAGGAGGAGGAGGAAAAGGAATAGGAGGAGAAGAAGGAATAGGAGGAGGAGAAGAAGGAATAGGAGGAGAAGAAGGAATAGGAGGAGGAGGAGAAGGAATAGGAGGAGAAGAAGGAATAGGAGGAGGAGGAGAAGGAATAGGAGGAGGACGAGAATTAGGAGGAGGAGGAAAAGGAATAGGAGGAGAAGAAGGAATAGGAGGAGGAGAAGAAGGAATAGGAGGAGGAGAAGAAGGAACAGGAGGAGGAGAAGAAGGAATAGGAGGAGGAGGAGAAGGAATAGGAGGAGGAGGAGAAGGAATAGGAGGAGGAGGAGAAGGAATAGGAGGAGGAGGAGAAGAAGGAATAGGAGGAGGAGGAGAAGGAATAGGAGGAGGAGGAGAAGGAATAGGAGGAGGACGAGAAGGAATAGGAGGAGGACGAGAAGGAATAGGAGGAGGACGAGAATTAGGAGGAGAAGGAATAGGAGGAGAAGAAGGAATAGGAGGAGGAGAAGAAGGAATAGGAGGAGGAGAAGAAGGAATAGGAGGAGGAGAAGGAATAGGAGGAGGAGAAGGAATAGGAGGAGGACGAGAATTAGGAGAAGAAGGAATAGGAGGAGAAGAAGGAATAGGAGGAGGAGAAGAAGGAATAGGAGGAGGAGAAGGAATAGGAGGAGGAGAAGGAATAGGAGGAGGACGAGAATTAGGAGGAGGAGGAAAAGGAATAGGAGGAGAAGAAGGAATAGGAGGAGGAGAAGAAGGAATAGGAGGAGAAGAAGGAATAGGAGGAGGAGGAGAAGGAATAGGAGGAGAAGAAGGAATAGGAGGAGGAGAAGAAGGAATAGGAGGAGGAGAAGAAGGAATAGGAGGAGAAGAAGGAATAGGAGGAGGAGGAGAAGGAATAGGAGGAGGACGAGAATTAGGAGGAGGAGGAAAAGGAATAGGAGGAGAAGAAGGAATAGGAGGAGGACGAGAATTAGGAGGAGGAGAAGAAGGAATAGGAGGAGGAGAAGAAGGGATAGGAGGAGGAGAAGAAGGAATAGGAGGAGGACGAGAATTAGGAGGAGGAGAAGAAGGAATAGGAGGAGGAGGAGAAGGAATAGGAGGAGGAGAAGAAGGAATAGGAGGAGGACGAGAATTAGGAGGAGGAGAAGAAGGGATAGGAGGAGGAGAAGAAGGAATAGGAGGAGGACGAGAATTAGGAGGAGGAGAAGAAGGAATAGGAGGAGGAGAAGAAGGGATAGGAGGAGGAGAAGAAGGAATAGGAGGAGGACGAGAATTAGGAGGAATAGGAACGGCGGCGGCGGGGGGGAGTAGGAGGAGGATTAGGACGAGGAGGAAATTTGCATATGGCTTTAAGTCCCTTAAGCTTCTGGTTAAGTGGCTCATCTACCCAAACCCCATCTCATGATCCCGTGACATAGGAGCTATTTCCTCTAATCACTACTGATTGTCCTCCATGTTCCCTTTGACTTATCTTTCATGGCCTCATGACCCCATCCCCATCCTCTAAATCCAATGCAGTGGACCTCCACTCTGCTGCCCAGCCCTGTTTGTGATTTCTGAGCTCTTTTGCTGTAGACACAAGTGGACAGTCATCCGAGGCAGCGTTCTTTACTATCTGCACTCTCCAGAGCACAGTTGAGCCTGAGTTCCACCCCAGCACATCTCAACCTCAGTTGATTTCAGAACCTTTCAATCATTTCTGTGACATTTCTGAATTTCCTGACTTCACCAATGCCAGGAGGATGACCCTCCAATCAAATAGAAGATCATTTCATTCGAAAGCTCCTCCTATATTGACATTTCTAGGGAACTAGGACAAACTCAAGTTCTCAGAGGGCCCTAGACTCCATTTCATTAAATTTTTGAATGGGTATCAGGGACCTTGACCTCAGGAAACAACTTGGGCACCATTTATGTCAACACAGGGGTCATCAACGTTGCTATGATGTTTCCTCTGGGTTCATTTAACCCTATTTAACCACATATTTCAATAACAGAAAGATTTAAACAGAGCAAGGTGGTCAACAGCACACATCTATTATGTACCATTTACGGACTTCTGAAGACCTGTTGTTCTCTCTCTACCATTTTGTCTCTTGCCATATTTCTTCAGGTTTATTAGTGATTTATCTCTTTTCGTTAAGTATTTTCCTGGTCCAACATTATTTTATAATTCAAATATTAGGGCACAGAAACAAAAATAGAATGTGGGTTTGAATACACATAAAATACATACATCTATGTCATATATATACACATACACTAAAATAGTTTGCAATGAGTATAGAAATTAGAAGGGGGATAATATAAAGTAAACTTAAACAGCTTCCGAATTTTGCCAGAAACCAGCTCTGAACTTAACAATAACCCCATTTCAGTAGAAAGAAGAGAGGCAGAGAAATAATCCCATCTCAGTAGAAAGAAGAGAGGCTGAGTAAAGGCACGTTTACTCGGAAATGAGTTCCCCAGCATGAAACTCAGAGTGAGGAGAGAGAACTTTTAGAATTTGCCACACACCTGCTTTCTGATGCATATTAACCACACAGTGCACTTTCCACTGGCGCTTGAACAGGCACATCATGTATGAATGAAGTGGGTCAAGGTCAGAAAAATAGTGATTGTTGCTGTATGTGATAAGTTGATGTGTACTTGCCCTGGGTCAGTCACTACTCACCTGCAGAAGATTCCTGCCTTATAGGAAGTAAAATCTGTATTGCTGAATCTCACACATTTCCAGAAAAAGCCAGGTTAATGCAGGAAATTTCCTAATTTTTAAATATGAAATGATTCAAATAAACATACTATAGAAAAAAACTATACAATGTACAGTAACCATGCAATAGAAATACATCTGATGAATGGATTTGGCTCATGGACTGCCAGCTTGTGACTTCTGATCAATGTTTTGAAATTATCCCTGGGAGACGTGGGGAAGAAAAATTCAATCTGAAAGAGCCACATGAAGTTTTGTAAGACAATTTGCAGACTTCAAAGTGACTGAGTCAGAGTATGTACATAAAACGTGGCCCAAGGGAGAATAGAAATCTAAAATGAAACACATTAAGGTTAATACTGGCCGGGCGCAGTGGCTCAAGCCTGTAATCCCAGCACTTTGGGGACCAAGTCAGGAGGATTACTTGAAGACAGGAGATTGAGACCAACCTGGGCAACATCATAAGACCCATTTCTACAAAACAAATGGAAAAATAGTTTCTACCCATGGGAATGAAAAGTCACTCATTTGCTATCACACAGACATACACAGGTATGATAGCCAACTATCGGATTAAATCAGGCAGTCAGAAAGAGAAAACAAAAAGAAAAGAAGGAGGCAAAAATACAACAGAAAAACATGAAATTTAATCTTTCAATTTCGAACTTTTTATCAGACAAGGACTAGAAACCCAATGAAGATGACAAAAAAAAAAAAAAGACAAAATTGCTTTCCTATGTATCAAGCTCAGGTATAATTATAGTTCCACACTAAACTGCAGGCTTCATACAACGACTTGCCACAACTCTTAGTTTTAGTACCGGCCGTAATTTATGTTGTGTTTAGATAAATTCCTGAGCTCTCTGTACCCAATTTTTTTTAATTAGTGAAAAAACACAGAAATAGCTTACGTGCTTGCTTTAAGAAATAGATAAATAGAATATTATATTTTTAAACCTCATTATGCCTAAGTATTTAATATCTACTGGTGATTTTATTCTTGGCGAGCATAGCAGAAGCCATATGAGAAATGTAAATATGGTTATTGACCTATTGTGCTGGTGACAAGAGAAGATGGGTCTTTAGGAGACTGGATTAGCTTGGCTGAAAATATTCATTGCATACCAAATTAGACTATACATTGTATTTCTGTCACTGAATGTTTTCCTTAGTTGTTTTGTGAGTAAAATAAATTGGATGTATGTTCAATGTATATAATTCAGGCACCTTATTTCAAAAGTAATTAAAGTCTTACTCACTTGAGACCAGATAATTACAGTTAATGTCATCTTAAAGGAGCCCCCAGGACTGTTTGCCATTGGTAAACGCATAAGAATTGGAATAAATTGACTTTCATGATCACTGAAGCTTCGTTGGGAGAACTAGGAACAGAGAAAAGAACGATAAATCAAAAATTCATTTCCTAAGACTGATGAAGATAACATATATTTTTTTGATTTACTCTTAGACAACCCTTACAAGATTTTTGCCCAGTGAAAGTGGCACGTGGAACATGGAATGACATTTCATAAAGATAAATCCAGAGATTAGTGCTGAAGTCCCACCCTGCTGGCTCCTCACACAGGCTACCCCAGACCAGCCTGGCTGTCTCTACACTAGGCCTCCCATCAGGCGAGAGCCAACGCTCCTCAGCCTGGCTCCACCTCGTTCAGAAGAAAGTGTGTCTCCCGGCCTCACCTTGCGCTGAATGCAAGGATACCGAGATAAACCAGGCTTTCCTTCGGCTCAGAGTACAGTTGCAGACTTGGTAATGACTGAGCCAAGCCAGACTGACTGTAATAAGATACTAAATTAACTACCAGTCAGGAGCTAAGTCAGCAGATACGCAAACATTTTAGAGGTAACATCATAAAACTAGAACAGAGGAGCTCTTGGGAAGAAAAAGTCTTGGAAATTATACCTGGAAAGATATTGCTAATAATGATCAAGAAGAAAAAAACAAATCCAGTTTGGAAGTGAGCAATCATTTATGATGTAAAATATTTCTTAGAAATGGAATCCAGATAATGCTTGGAATATGCTTTAAACTACCTATATTTAATTTGTTTTTCTTGTGATTTCTGTATTGTTTGGTGTAAAATAATCTTAATCTTTCCAGGTGGTGTCTAATTAAGGCACATTTAGTGATATGAGTCATTTTCTAAATATACTGTATCTAAAAAAATTTAAAATTTTTGGATCAACTAAAAACTCTCTCAATTATTTTAGAGTTAACTCTTCCAAATTCTAAAATGTATTAATAAATATATGTACAACTATTTTAATGGTCACTGTGGGCCCAACTTCTCTATATAAATTTACCTTTTTATTTTACAGGTGCTAATGTTTAAAGATACTTAAATATGCCAATTTGTTTCCTCTATGTAGAAGTTTGAAATACATTCTATGCCCTGAGAGGACCCTTTGAAATTTGAACACATAGAGTATTGTTATGTGCTTTCAAAACTTAGTGTTGTATAGGACCCTCTTTTAGCTGAATATTTTTCAAGCAGTAAGCCTGTCCTGCATCGCACATGTACTGGGACACCCATGGACAAAATCATGAGACTCTGTCTTCCTGACAGGTTTCCCTTCTCTCCTGGGGAATTCTCTAATGACGTCACTCTTTTTTTGTGCCCTGTATGTTTTTTTTTCAGTTTCTTCTGAAAAAAAGATGCACGTGATGTTCTCACACTGCAGGGTAGGGTTTTTTAAAAATCTGATTTAGAGTTTGTCCTACTATTATATATTTTGCTTATAAAACCTTGTGTTTTTTCAAAAATTCCTAACAGACTTATTTAGGCCTAACTGACCTAAAATAAACCACACATGGTACGGTGTACAGTTTGATGGGCTTCAACATATGCACATATAATGGGTTGAATTATGTCCCTCACAAGATACGTTAAAGTCCTAAACCCTGTTTCTCATTTGTGAATAGGGCCTTTATCTGGAAATAGGGTCATTGCAGATGTAATTAGCTAAGATGAGGTTGTAGTGGAGTGGAGTGGGTCCTTAATCCCCTTAATCCTAGATGAGAGGTGTCATCATAAGAAAGACACTCGCAAACAGATACAGACACAGAGGGACGATGGCCACATGACAAGGAGGCAGGGGGTGGAGTGATGCTGCCACACGTCAAGAAGCACCTGTGGCCACCAGAGTCAGAAGAGGCAAGGAAGGATTCTCTCATGGAGGCCTCAGACTGGCATCGCCTTGCCAACAACACTGATGGTGGGCTTCCAGCCTCCAGAATTGTAAGGCAATAAATTTATGTTGTTTTAAGCCAACCAGTTTGTGGTGAAATAGCCTCAGGAAATGGATCCAATCTACAATCATGAAACCATCTGAAAATAAAAATAGCAAACTTATCCCTCACCTCAACAAGTTTTCTGAAGGCCCTCCCATCACACCTTCCCAAGTCCCACCTCCATCCTCAGGAAACCACTGAACTCTTTTGTCACTGTAGACCATATTTTGTAGAATTAATCTAAATTTTACATAAATTTATATAAATCCCAAAATTATAGAAAATATATTTACTGTATACATGTGGTATATACTGGCTGCTTTCAGTATAATTATTTGGAGGTTTATTCGTCATTCTTTTGAACATTCATTTTTTTGCTCCTTTGTTTAGCTAAGCAGTACTCCCTTGTATTGATATATCACAATTTGTTTATCATTCACCTGTTTATGGACATTTTAATTGTTTCCAACTTTTCGCTATCGCGAATGCATCTGCTGTATGTGCACATATACATGTGCAACTATTTGAACAGAGATACACTTTTGTTTCTCTTGGTAGACACCTAATTGTGGAACAGCCGAGTCCTGTAACAGGCGTATGTTTAACTTTTAAAGAAACTGCCAAACAACTTTCTAAAGTAAACATACTATGTACAGTCTCACTAGCAGAATATAGGAGTTCCAGTTCTCCATATCTTCATCAACAGTTAGTATGATCAGGCTTTTATGTACAGTCTCACTAGCAGAATATAGGAGTTCCAGTTCCTCCACATCTTCGTCAACAGTTAGTATGATCAGGCTTTTAAATTTTTTCCTTTCTAATAGGTATGTAGTGGTATCTCATTGTGGTTTTTTATTTACATTTCCCTAATGACTAATAATACTAAATGTCTTTCATAGGCCTATTTGTCATGGCATGCCTCTGGCATACCATCTGTTCACATCTTTATTGTCTAATTTTTATGTGTTTGATCTTATCAATTTTTGAAGATTATTCTGGATACAATGAATTTATCAGATATATGATTCCTATTTTTCATGGTCTGTGGTTTATCTTTTCTTCTCTTAACAATATTCTTGAAGAGCAGGTGTTCTTATTTTTATGAAATTTCCTTTATCACTATTTTCTTCTATGGATTGTGTTTTTCTATGAAGCGACCTTTCTAACCCAAAGTAATAACGTTTCTGTTATACATTTTCTTCTAGAAGTTTGATAGTTTTAGTCTTTACCTTGGGTCTATAGTCCTTTCTGAATTAACTTTCACATGTTATGTAAGGTATAAAGTCTTCTTTTTGGTTTGTTTGCTTTTGCTTTTGTATATTGGTATCCAGTTGCTCTAGTACCAGTTAAAAATGCTATTTTTCTTTATTAAGCTGCCTTTGTACATTTATAAGAGGTGAATTGATCATATATGTGTAGGTCTGTTTCTAAACTTTCTCTTCTATGTTATTGATGTATTTGTTGGTCTTGCGGCAAATATCACACTGTCTTGATTATTGTAGCTTTATAATGATTATTGATTTATATGGGTGCAAGATCTTCAGCTTTGTTCATTTGCAAAGTTGTTTTGGCTACCTTGGGACCTTTGCATTTTTCTAGTAACCCTGTTTTGATATGGATTATTTTGAATAAGGAATGTTTTGACTTAAAAATAATATCAAACTTTTATAATGTAAGATTTTTAAATTATGAGTAATGTGAAAGGAGAGAAACATCTTCATTCTATCATTCAGCCCCTTTCAGGAACCTCATCCAACCTCACCACTCTAGGCTATCGGAGTTAGCACATTACAAACATTCGTTAATGATGGGGATATGTTCTGAGAAATGCATTATTAGGCAATTTTGTTGGTGAACATCATAGAATGTACTTACACAAACCTAGCTGGCATAGCCCAGCAGTCACCTTGGCAATATGGTATAGACGATTGCTCCTGGGCTGCAAACATGTACAGCAGGTTACTGCACTGAATACCACAGGCAATTGTAATATAATGATAAGTATTTGTGTATTTAAATGTAGAAAAGGTACAGTACAAATTTGATATGAAAGATTAAAAATGGAAGACCTGCATAAGCCCATTCTGTTACAATCTTATGGGACCAGCATTGTATATGCAGAGTCCATCATGGACTGAAATGTCACTGTGTGGAGCACAACTGTGTCTCCATCCATACTGTGTCTCCATCCATACTGTGTCTCCATCCATACTGACACACACGCCTTCTGAAACCCATGCCTACAACCATATAGGTATCTGTACATTGGTGCTTTGTAGTTTAAAATATACCCTCTTGAGGGCTGAGCCTCAGCAAATACTCATGCTTAGCCACTGTCAGCCTGCTTCTTCCTCTAATCTCCAAAATAAAGTAAGTTCGTTGACAGCAGTAGAGATGCCTGCATTGCTGGATTTACACTCTATTTTATTATTAAAGAAAGGTTTTTTTTCTCCCAAAAGATATCCGTATTTCTATTAATCTTTTCTGGCTCATTATTTTTCTTTGATAGGCTTAGAGGGCAGTATGGTGGAAGTATTCTGCCTATCTGTGAGTATATTAAAAAATGGAAAATGTTGGAAATGAATTTCTTGTGCATTTACTTTTTCTTAAATACTATTACTGCTTCCTTTCCAATCTTGAACTGCTGAATTCTGAATAAATCTCTTACCTTTGTGGTTTTCTTGAAGTAGACCTTAATTTGATATATATATATATATATTTTTTGATGGAGTCTCACACTGTCACCCAGGCTCTGGAGTGCAGTGGCATGATCTCCGCTCACTGCACGCTCCATCTCCCAGGTTCAAGCGATTCTCCTGCCTCAGCCTCTTGCGTAACTGGGATTACAGGCACCTGCCACCATGTCTGGCTAATTTTTTGTATTTTTAGTAGAGATGGGGTTTCACTATGTTGGCCAGGCTGATCTCGAACACCTGACCTCATGATCCATCTGCCTCAGCCTCCCAAAGTGCTGGGATTACAGGCGTGAGCCACTGCACCCAGCCGAAATATTTTCTTTTCTTTTTCTTTCTTTCCTTCTTTTTAAAAAAATTCTGTAGCTGATCCCTGATGGCTTTTAACTTGAATAAAATTTTATTTAAAGAAAGTGTTTATTCATTGATACGAATCACACAGAGTATAATTTCAAGCCCATTACCATGAAGATATTTTCCTATGTTTTACTCCAGAATTTTAAATTATTTTATCTTTCAAATTTAGATCTGTATTCCAGCTAGAATTGTGTGTGTGTGTGTGTGTGTGTGTGTGATGTGAAGGTCAAAGTTTATTTTTCTTTTTTTACATATAAATATGTAATTGATCCAGCACCACTTAATGAAAAGACTACTCTTTCAGCCACTCTCGGGTGGTACCTATGTCATGACCCAAGTGACTGAGTATCGAGTCGGTCTGGTTTTCAACTTTCTATTCAGTTCAGTTGCTCTGTAGTTCCCTCCTTGATGGTTTACATTGTTTGTGAATATTGACAGTTATAGTTCTTACTTTACCATTCTTTTAAGGAATCATTTGAAAAATTCACATATTGGTGAAGCCATACGGGCTTAGAGTTTTCTCTGTGGCAAATTTCCTAATGACAGATTTAATTTCTTTAATAGATACAATCTATTCCAAATAGATTTTTTTCAATGAGTTTTGGTAAGCTATATTTTTCTAGGAATTTGACAATTTCTTCTAAATTTTGAAATATATTGGTATATAGGTCATACAATACAATATATAGGTCATACATACAAAAAATTGTATGTCCTTATCTTTTTAATATATGTAATGTCTGTTGTGATGTACCTTTTTAAAAATTCCATATATTATTCATTTCTCTTTTCTGTCCTGATCCTAGCAATTGTTATAAGGAGTTTATAAAAATTATTAGTCTTTTTAGGGAAATAAATTTTTGCTTTTTAATTTTTCTACTATATGTTTGTTACGTCATCAAATTTAAATTTAATTTTTTTGGATTAAACTACATTTCCTTCTTCCCATTTTTATTAGGATTAGTTTGTTCTTATTTTTCCAACTACTTTAGAACATTCTTTAGCTTTTCTTCTTTGCTAATATGTAGATATACATTTCTTTCTTTCTTTCTTTTTTTTTTTTGAGACGGAGTCTCGCTCTGTCACCCAGGCTGGAGTGCAGTGGCGCGATCTCAGCTCACTGCAAGCTCTGCCTCCCGGGTTCATGCCATTCTCCTGCCTCAGCCTCCCGAGTAGCTTGGACTGCAGGCGCCCGCCACCACGCCTGGATAATATTTTTTGTATTTTTAGTAGAGACGGGGGTTTCACCCTGTTAGCCAGGATGGTCTTGATCCCCTGACCTTGTGATCCACCCACCTTGGCCTCCCGAAGTGCTGGGATTACAGGTGTGAGCCACCGTGCCCGGCCCTGCCCATAGATATACATTTCTCTAAGCAGTTTTACCTGCCTCTCTATAATTTTGAGATGTATTTTTATTAAATTCAGTTCAAAAGATTTTCTGATTTTTCATTGAGTTGTCTTTCTTTATTAGTGGGTTATTTTTAAATACATTGCTTAATTTTCAAACATATTGACATATTCCAATCACTTTTTCATTATTGCTTTCCAGTGTAACTACACCATGGTCAGAGAACAGATTCCAAATTATTGTAGTATTTCAAACTTGTTGAGACTTGCTTTATAGCTAAGTTTAAAATACATTTTGGAAAATGCTCCGTGTAAATTTCAATAGAATCTGAGTGTGCTTCTATGCTGTACTATAGTACTTCCCAGGCATCCTTCAGGTCAGGTTTCTCTTCAGCCTAATGGATCTTCTGTATGCTTACTGGTCTATATGATTACAGAATTTTTTCTATTTGGTCTATTAATTATGAAAAATGTGTTTTAAAATCTATTATTATACATATATTCATTTCTCCTTTTACTTCTGTCATTCTGTTTTGTATATACAGTCATGCTCCAAACAACATTTCTTTCAACAACAGACTGCGTATATAATGGAGCTGAACAACTCCCGTAGCCTAGTGCTGTCTGAGCCTTCATAATGTCAAAGTGTGGTGCATTTTACCTTTTCTGTGTTTAGCTATGATCAGATACACAAATACTTACCGTTGCGTTACAGTTGCCTGGAGCAGGGGTGTACAATCTTTTGGCTTCCCTGGGACACACTGGAAGAAGAATTGTCTTGGGCCACACATAAGATACGCCAGCACTAACAATAGCTGATGAGCTAAAAAAAAAATTGCAAAAGATTCTAATAATATTATAAGAAAGTTTATGAATTTGTGATGGGCTGCATTCAAAGTCATCTTAGGCTGGGTCACGGGTTGGACAAGCTTGGCCTAGGGTAGGCAGTGGAGTAGCATGCTTTCTAGGGTTGTTGCCTAGGAACAGTAGGCTGTACCATTTAGCCCAGGTGTGTAGTAGATTATGCCATCTAGGTTTGTGTCAGTGCACTCTGTGATGTTTGCACAACAATACATGTGCCTGATGATGCATCTCACAGAATATGTTACCACTGTTAAGCCAAACACCACTGTATTTGAAAGTTTTGTTGTTAGGTGTATACAAGTTTAGAATTTTTCTTTCTGGAGAATTGACTCTTTCAGTAGGAAATGTCTCTTTCTAGCTCTGATGAAATCTATCTTGTTTGGTCTTGTCATAATGCACAAAAATTCTTTTGGATAGTGCTTAAACAAAATTTTTCTCATCTTTAATTTTTAGCACTTTAACTCTTCTCTATCTTTATGTCTAGGATTATTTTACTTCTACTTAAAGGACTCCCTCCTTTAGTATTTATTTTAATGCAGATCTAGTGGTGGTGAATACTCTTTATTTTAATTTTTTTAGGAGTATCTTTATTTAACCTTTGAAAGGGTTTCATTGAACACAGAATTTTCTATGGGTAATTATGTTGTTTAAAGAAGTCATTGCCATTTCTTCCATTTCTGTGGAGAATTCAACTATCAGTCTTACTGTAAGTCTTTTGGATTGCAGCTGAGAAAACCTGTTGTTATTTATATAATCACTCACTTGACTGCCAAGATATAACAAAACTACTGAAAGGAAGGAAAAGTTGAAGTGAGAAGAAAATAAAAGATGAATAAAATTACATTACAATAAGCTTAGCTACAATTATGGAGAGAAAAACTAGAATACAGCTGATAAAACAAGTAAGTGACACCCTATTTTGGGTAAAGTTAGTAGTCCAACTGAAATCTGATTATTAGCTGACAAAACAGGTAATACTTCGCTGTCACTTAATTTGCCATAATATTTTAGAAAATGCCCTTTAGTAGAAAGTTATCATTTCATGTTTGCATTAGTTGCCACAGATACGTAAACATGATATTAGGTAAGGCTGCCTAAAATCTTCTCCCCTATATTTTTATGGTAATTATATAATATAGAGCACGTGATGCTTTCTGACCATATATTGTGAATGGTTTTTGCTCTTATAGCAGAATTTAAAGCCAGCACAAGGACATATTTGATGTAAGAAATGTAATAAGACTTGTGGTCAAAGTTATGAATATTTAAATGACATTATATATACAAAGAAAATTATGCTGTTATTTGGTTTCAGTAAAATCCAGCATAAAAATTAATTTTGACTCACACCCAAATCCTGAAATGTAAGGGGAACTATTTTTAATAATATGTATATTTGGGAAAATAATTGATTTATTAATTGGCCAAATATTTATTGTGACAAGTCATTTTCTTTCATTATAGTTTAGTTGGTAAGATGTTTTCTTAAAGAGCCTATGATGAATATTTATAATATAACTCAATAAAAATGAACATTAGTGTGTCTTGCAGGGAAGGTATGACACGTATGGATATTACACAAAAATACAAGCCTTAAGGAAATAGGGGATTTGGTCCGCCTTGTTCTCTGTGGTATCTCTAGCATTCAGATTAAGGCTTATCTCATAGTTAATGTTCAAACATACATGTTAAGTAAATGAATTATTATTTTTTTAAATTTGATTTTGTAACATCTGAAGTATGAAGAGTATAATAATCAGCATTAAAATCTGGTTTGGAGAGACCTGTATTAGAGGTGTGTAAACATTGGTCTCCTTTATTTGCTATTAACATGTATATAGTCAGTGTTGAATTTAAAATGATGTAAATCTTGAGTGTTCGCTGAGGTTGACTACCAGTATTTTCAGGAGATTGCCATGTGGTAGGATCTGAGATGTCTTCAGACCTACTTTGCTCTGAAAAGTTATTTACACTTTGCAATGTTTGTTAAACTACCAAGATCTGTATATTTTCACTATGTTTGTGAAGATGACAGTTTGAAAATAAGAAGATGAAAAACAATATATTACATGTTTATGTTTGGGAGACAAAGATAACCCCAAGTTTAGAAACGTGAGGCAGGCCTATATTTCTCTCCAATAGTATTTCACGATTGTCTCCAATTCCTGCTTGGTTTGAAGTCCCTTAACGCAGAATAATTTGGTCAGCAGAATGATTTGGTTAGACAGTAATGACACTCTTACTCCAGACATATTTAATAATTGCCATGTCTTCTACTGTCTCGGCACAATATGAGAATGTCTGAGTGGTATAAGGTGCATAAAGTAGTCTGTTTTTATGGGGATCACAATTTTGTTTTCTGCAAGGAAAAATGAAAGATATCCACACTTGGTTAAAAATGTGTTAGAAATCTGACTCTGAAACCACGCAGCAGGATTATGTGCTTCGGATCCGTATCTTGACCTACTTTTCTAAAAATGTCCAAGTTGGTAAAACTAGATAGTTCTGTTATCATGTGAGGCTTTCCTGACGCACTAGTTTTGGGTTACGATAATGATATTACTGCTGGAAAAGAGAAGAGTGATTTTTTTTTTCCTCTTAGAAATTGTTTTTCATTTTATGTGTTAGCTTTGTCTCTCTATTGGGTGAAATGTCCTTGAGGACAGTGATAAAGGTTTACTCTGTTTATAAAACCAGTAGTCAGGCAGCTATGACCGTGCGAAACTCTGGACAGGTTATTCACCAGCTTCAGAAGTGGACTTGTCCTCCCACCTGATGACTGATATTGGTTAATCTGTATCTATCTGTCTGTTGGTCTCTCTATCCATTCATCCATTCCAGGCATGCTATACCATAATATAGATAGATACCATATACCATGTACCATAATACCATACCAAAATATAGATAGAAATGTACCATAATATACCATAATATAGATAGAAATGTACTTCAACATTTCTGGATTTATTGTTAAATTTGGTATGTTATTCCTTGAATACTCTGGACAAAATAATAGTAGGTTTTATATAAATAGTAGAGACTCATTATTATAGCTCATTAGATAAATAAACCTTTTAGGTTCTATTATAAAATAAATGTTTCAGTTTCTATTCACAATGATTAATTCATTCAAATAAATTATAAAGAAAAAGATAAAAGTTTCTTTTACAAACACAGTTAGAATCAAAATTCAAGTGCTAAGCTGATAACATTCTCATTAATAGCAATAAAGCCTACAGCACTTATTCAACCCGAAAAATAATTGACTCATCCCAGAAAGGCTTTTATTTGTAGAGTTTAAATGTCTCTTCTCATAACCAGCAACTTGTACCTCATTTAATTACTCAGATAAAGAGGCTTTCGATTTTCTTGTATAAAAGAAAACACTACAGACTATTTAAAACAAACAAGTGGCCGGGCACAGTGACTTACACCTGTAATCCCAGTCCTTTGGGAGGCTGAGGCGGGTGGATCACAAGGTCAGGAGTTTGAGACCAGCCTGGCCAATATGGTGAAACCCCATCTCTACTAAAAATACAAAAATTAGCCAGGCATGGTGGCACACACCTGTAGTCCCAGCTACTTGGGAGGCTGAGGCAGGAGAATCGCTTGAACCCAGGAGTCAGAGGTTGCAGTGAGCTGAAATCGCGCCACTGACTCCAGCCTGGGCGACAGAGCAAGACTCTGTCTCAACAAACAAAACAAAACAGAGCAAACAAGTACCACCAATATAATACTTTATAGTGAGGATTTCAAGGCAGCCTATGTTCCTAATGATATAGAGTTCCAGGGAGGGAAATAAATCCAAGGTCTTTACATATAACCATGGAATGAGGATGTGCAAGAGAACACCTGAAAGAAAATCAGATTTCCTATAACTGAAAACAACAACAACAACAAAACCCAGCTTCTCAAGTAGCTTAATTCACGTATGGTAAAGAGCAGAGAATGAAAAGGTGCTGATCACAAAACAGTTACTAACACTCCCCTCACCCTCCAAAAAAGGTGGTAATTTATATTTATCAGGCAGTTATGGAAGTTTCTTAAAAAGCAAGGTTATTTTTCCTTGCATTATTTACACGCAATATATTTTTTAAATTTATGGAATGATGAATCTGTTTACAAAAAATGTTTTATCACACATGTAGGATATTTATAGTGAAATGAAAATGAATAAATAATCTTGATAGAACTGAGACGCTAAAGATTTTTTAAAAATCAATAAATTTCTAAGAGATAATTGTGTGGTTTGTATGGTAACATAACCTTTAGTTATTCTCATTTTTTCTTTTTTTTTCAGACCACTCAATCTCTGGCTACTCCTTAAACATATGTCTGTATCTACAGTTTTGCTGATATAGTACTGTCAGCCTGCATTTTCCAGCATGTGGTTTATTCTAGTACATACGAATGCCCAGTGGCTTTCATTACTTCTGTTACATGTGCTCTCAAATTCAACATGTTTAAAATTGAGCTCACTCTGCCTCTGGCTATGCTTCCCCAGAGGTGGATGGCAACAGATTCCACCCATTCATCCAAACTTGGAACCTGAGATTTACCTTTGATCTCAAATTATACCTGTTTCCCCTCATCCAAACACTAACCCAGTGTACACAGATTTTACCTCCTTAGTTTTTCTTAACTTTTCTTTCTTTCCATCTTACTGCTGCTTTGCTAATACAGGCCCTCACTAAATCTAGCATTCTGCCTCTAGTCTTATTTTCTCCAAATCCATTTTCCAAAGAAGTCTTACGTATCAATTCAAGTCTCATAATATGACTCTGAAGTGTTTTTTTTAATGGCTCTACATTTTATTCAAAATTAACTTCCAATCTTCCTTACCTCATGTGTGAGAGAAGAAGCTGGCACACCCCTCTCCTTATCTGCAAGCAAAGGTGGGGACGGGAAGAAGTTTTAGGAAATTTTGATTATGTTATGTCATTTGAATAATTAACTGAAAGAACTGACTGGGAAAATCAGGAGGTCTCTCTGAGTTTCAGTTATCCCCAGAGGAAGAACTAGGCCCACCAGGTAAATGTAAGGACTCATGAGCAGTGAAGAGGCTGTGTGATACTTTCATCCCAAGTGTCGCTGGTTCGATATGCCAGTTACATTTGTGATTTTCTATACTCAATACTGTTTCTGTACTTCAGGTTCACAGGGTCCTGTTTGTGTTGTTTATTCTAATGCTCTCTCCTTAATTTCGAATGTCTCATCTCATTCTCCTGCCTTAATTGGATAATCGCTCTTCATTCTTTAACACAGAAATAGTCACCTCACTAGTTCAGATCTTGGTTTGTATTCTGCATCTTTGTTTGTCTCATGTCTTTTGATTGACGCTTGCCACCTTACTTACAATACTGGGTTTTGGTCATGTGTTTTGGTCTGACTGTCCCATTGTCCATGAATGCCTTAAACTCAGGGAATGTGTCTCATTCATCTTTGTTACTTTCAGAGCTGAGAATTGGGTTTGAAATGTTAGATAATCTGTAAACAAAATGAATGAAATGATGTTGCAGAGGAGAGACAGGTGGGATGGTCATCAACAGTAACAGAGAGGTGGTCATGATTATTTTCCAGGATGGCTGGGGAGCTCCACCTTGGCAGGTCCATCTCTAATGGCAAAAGACTTTTTAACAGAGCTTCCCGAGGACATAAAGAGCCCAATTGTTGAAATCGCATGGGAAGTTCAGCAAGTGTAGTATCATTGGGATGCTTTGAATTACACTCTTTGTCTGTTAGAAGCTGAACTGGGCATCTAGGAGTTACAAAGAACAAAAATATGGTTCCTGTGCTTTAGAACAACTTTGTAGCCACCTATCACTTTTGGGGAATAATCGTCTTCTGAGAAGATCTGTTTTATTCCTGAGATACAGAGAACACAGGGAATTCTCTCAATTGCTTAATAATAAAACTAAAACAAAAGTCTTCTTACTCTCAACCAGACTCATTTTGTCTAAGGGAAAGAAAATGACTCTCCCTTGCTTCATATGTGATAAAATAGCACTGAGTTAACTGTTGTATTGATTCAATACACAAATAGAAAATAGAATGATTTGGCTACAGACAATTCAAGTATGAAGATTGCAGTTCCTCTTATAAAGGAAGATGTCTTGATACTGGTTTTAAGTATTTCTTTTGAGAAAACTCTATAAAAACCCAATTTTTTGGCTAATATTAAAAAAAGGAAAAATGCTATAAAATTAGTAGCATATGTTTCTATTTTCTTTTGAAAAGCTACCCCAGGCTGGAAGATGACTTTTAGTAACACTGTGGCTGTATATTTATGCATGTGTGTGTGTATGCACACATTTTTCTTCAATAACTATCTCTTTACTTTTCTATTTTCTTATGCTACCCTTTATTTAGTAACTTATTTTGAACTTTATAAGACTACCTAAAGTTTTAAGAATTTCTTTTGTTGAAAAAACTCGGGTTTATCACCCTAGTTAGTCCAATAAAAATGAAGAAGAAAGCAAGGCATCTTAGAAACAGACTATAATAACCATTATATAACCACTAGAAGAGAAATGGAATAAGAAACTATTTTATAGAATTAACAGTGCTTAACTACTGTTTCGTGTTATACTAAAAGCACTCAATGTAAAATAAAATTAAATGACCCAACCAGCATAAACATGCCACCAAGGTTGAGTAACAAGGTGTAAGAGTCAGATTCGTTAGGGCTGCCTTGAGTCTTAAGAGTTCATCTCCAAAGCCGTCGTCTCGGCCACCTCAGCTTTGCGGTGACTTCCAGTGTGCAGTGCTCACTTACGGCACCGTCATCTCTCTGAGTGATTTATGGCCTCGGAAGTCATCAGCAAGGAAACTGCAGGAAGCCCCTGCTGAGAACCACACGCACTGAAGGAAAACAGCTGCACACATCCGAGCAGATTATTTCTTTAACACTGGTGTGAAACAAGGCATCACGCTGGACATACCGAGTCTTCCTCTTTTTTTTTTTTTTAAATGGAAATATCCTTATCTGGGTGGGTGAAGGATGGATATGATTTCTTAAGTGAAAAACAACTGTTTTTGTGGAGCTGCTGAAAAGATTAAAACACACTCATATACACACTCACTTTCTCTTCCTCGTCAAAAAATGAGCAACAAAATAGCTTACTGAATGTGTATGTTCACACATGTACATATATTTGCATATTTAACTTATTTCGTGGAAATCTTTTCTCTTTCTAAAAACAAAGCTGCGCTGGAAAGGAAGACTACATTTTATGAGCAAAGATAAAACACTCTTTGAATACTAAGCTGTTTTTAACAAAAGAAGAATTCAGGCTAAAATGAGAAGAATAATCAGTTTTTGGGAATTTTGCCTTTTGTTTAAGTTTTTTGGTTTATTTAAATCTTTACTGAACTGGAAAACAAGGTAAATTATTCTCCAGGTTTTCTGCTTAGCACGCCAGGAAGTTCTGGGATATTATTTGAGGATATTTTGACAAACAAAATCATCCCGATATGGAATAAAGTCAATATTCAGTAACGTGTAATTGAATTTTATTTTCGTGGATGTTAGAATAATGATATCTATGGGTTAAACCACAAGTTAGGGGACTTTCCAGCTGCCACAGATCCTGCCAGACGCTTCAGCATTTTGGTTTGTTCCACAGTTGAGGAATGAAGAAACTTACTCCACAGAAGTGCTGTCGCCATGTTCTGAGGGCTTTCGACAGCTGTGACCTCACATGCGGTGTGTCCAGAGGAGCTCTGTCAATCACGCACTTGGGCTTGGGTTTTAAAATACTGATCATGACAGCAGACTAGAATAGCTACTTTTAATTACATGAATTAGTACCATTTGGTTGTGTTTTGAGATTTTTTTGATATGGCTATTTATATAAAATTGTCTCACAGTTATCAAATGTACAGGACTAAAAATATAAGACCAAAATAATATTTAAGTAAGATGTAAAACGTAGCAAAACCACAAAGTTGTAAACTCGTTTCCAAAAGTCACGATAGAATACTGATCTCATTAACTTCAAATGGTGCTAGTTATATAAAGATATGTATGCATGATCAAAGCTTAGGGCCAGACGCTGTGGCTCATGCCTGTAATCCCAGCACTTTGGGAGGCCAAGGCGGGCAGATCACGAGGTCAACAGATGGAGACCATCCTGGCCAACATGGTGAAACCCCATCTCTACTAAAAATACAAATCAGCTGGACGTGGTAGCACGTGTCTGTAATCCCAGCTACTCTGGAGGCTGGGGCAGGAGAATTGCTTGAACCATGGAGTCGGAACTTGCAGTGAGCCGAGATTGTGCCACTGCACTCCAGCCTGGCAACAGAGCAAGACTCCATCTCAATAAAAAAAAAAAAAATAGCTTAGATATCTCTGCCATGAACATATGTAATCCAAATAATCTTTTCGGCAAATGTGTGCACAGGGAATATTTAAAAACTCATAATGCTCGTCAAGAGGAAATTAATTCCACTTGAACTAAGCCAACGTAAAAGTCAAAAATGCCCTTTGGAAATTTAATCACAAAACAAAAAATTGTGCGTAAGGAGTAAATCTGCATATATAAGAATAATCTTCAACATGGTCTAAACGTTGTCTTAATACAGCCCGGTTTAGTAAATAACTTAGCTGTGTGACCTTGGGTAAGTCATTTAGTTTCAATGTTTTCACATAAATAACTGAGTTGCGAGGGTATATTGAGGCATGCATTTCATAGTACTTAAAAAAAAATGCAAATTTATGATACATTATTTTAAACGTTATTATAAATGCTTACATTATATACATGTGCATTATATATGTATATAGATATAACTTAGCTGCATATCTAATGATGGTTATACTCTTCTATTTCTATGTTAAATATATTTATATGTGTTCTTTTGAAAAGTTCAATTACTAGAACCGACAATATTTCTTAATTTTATGAAATGGTTCTCACATTAAAGGAAGAAAAATGCCACGACGTCTTTCTCTTCAGTAGTAAGAACAAATGAGATAATTAATTGTTTTAAAATGACTGTTGAAGAATGATGAGAGGCTCTCTGTAGGATAAACAAGCCAAACTCAAATATATGGCTAGAGTTCTGGGTTGTTTATGCACACACTATAAACTTTTATGTTGGGAAATCAAGCTAGTGATGTCCAAAAATCATTTCTTTTTTAGATTTCCAGAAATTCATGACCAAGAGTGGTTTAGCTCATGTGTATATTACCTTTGGACACAGATCAAGCAAACAAATATAAAAAACCAAGTGAAAAATGTTTGTCAGGCTTTGTTAAACGGTGAAACAGGATACAGTCTTACTTTAAGAGCAGTAGAAAATTTGTATTTTATTTCAATTTGCCAAACCAATTTTTGTAGAACCTCATCATAGCAACATTCTTGTGGCAAGTAAAGTCAGCATGTTGTTCCTATCAGTAGAGGGGGAATCAGAAACAGATTCTGGACATATTCCAATTTCAAGGGGTTCAGAAAGAAAATTAAAATTAAACTTCAAAGCTGAAGAGCTCAAGACTAAACTAGACTAATAATACATAAAGTGGAAAATTAAGTAAATCTAAATGTTATGGGCATGTGAATATCACTGACTCATCTTTAATTTTATAGAATGATAAGAAGTTAGTGTTATAAGTGATGAGATTAATTCAAGCTGACTATAAAGGACATAGGTTGATCATTTCATTATTTATGCTTTGGGGTTCAGAAAGAAAATTAAAATTAAACTTCAAAGCTGAAGAGCTCAAGACTAAACTAGACCAATAATACATAAAGTGGAAAATTAAGTAAATCTAAATGTTATGGGCATGTGAATATCACTGACTCATCTTTAATTTTATAGAATGATAAAAAGTTAGTGTTATAAGTGATGAGATTAATTCAAGCTGACTATAAAGAACATAGGTTGATCATTTCGTTATTTATGCTTTTGTTTCCCTCTTTTTTATTTTTGTTAACAAGCTTAGTGCTTGGCAATAATAAATGGGTAGCTCAAATATTACCTTCTCTAAAAAACTTTGTTGCTCTTTCCTAAAAATAACTATGTACTTGGTTTATTCACACTTCTATATAACCATTTTAACTCTGCTTTAAAGTTTGGATTATGTGTCTGTTTCTCTGTAGTTTTCTGGAGCGCAAAGACCATGTTCCCTGTTGGATTTTCCTTTTCTACACAAAGTATGGTATTTGGCGTATAAACATGTTAAAAGTGGTGAACAAGCGTTTCACAAAAGAATTAATGAGTGAAGCAATAAGTGAGTTCATTGTAACCCTCATTTGTGGACGGAATCAACTAGATTATTACAAGCAAATCCTGTTGTTTCATTCATTCATTCTACAAATATTGATGGAGTTCTTGGTATAAATAAAAAACCTGGATCCATAGCTGTCCATCAGCCCTTCATTTAGGGTGTCATCCATGGGAGTAAAGATGAGAGACAAGGAAGTGGTGCCTGAAAGCTCAGCAGTTAGGGAATTTGAGGCCATTCTAGGTTCTAAAAACACTGTGGTGACCTTAGCTGCTTAAACTTTCTGGTTATCAGTTTCCTCATTTGTAATACGAAGGGATCGCCTTAATGGTCTTTAAATTCCCTGTAAGTTTAACATTTTATCATGATGATTGATAGTAGTACTGCTTAGGCACAAGCTCTGCAGGGTCCTCATCACATGCGGCCTGAGGCACAGGTATAGAATCATTATAAGGATATCGGCACCGAGAGACTGTAATTCTAAAGTCATGCGGGACACAAAATACAGCAGAGGTGGCACAGAGGCAGAGAGGAGGCACGTGGAGGTGGTGGGGTGTGGGTGTGTGTGTGTATGTGTGCGTGCATTTGTGAGAGGGAGAGAGAGAGAGAGATGGAGAGAAAGTGTGACTGTTCAGGGGAAGAATTTGTAAAACGTGACACTGAAACTCAGTTTTTAAGGATGAATTTTGCAGGGGCACAGCCAGGGGGTGGGTCATTCCAAATGTCAGAAACAGCACGCACAAAAGCATCGAGTTTAGAAACAGTGGGGCATAAAGAAAATTGGAAGCACTTAGGTTTTGTTGGAGAATTACTGTGTTTGACAGGTTGAGAGGTTGGAGACTGGAGCTGTAGGTAAGAGGCCGACCTAAAGGTTCCTGGATTCCAGGCCTGAGGGTACAGACTACAGTCTATACTCAGAGAGAGATGACAGATGCTGGTTTCAAAAGCTCATGGCAGCTGCTGTGGAAGGCGGAACTCAAGGCAATAAAACTAGGAGCAGTGGGCCTTTTGAGAGCAAAGTGAGGTGAGATCCAGGTGAGAGAGGGAGGGGTAAGAGATGGGTAAGCTGGAGCTTGGGCAGTGGCATGTAAAAGAGTTCCTAGTGAAGGACATTTAGGAGGAAGAACCAATCGACAGCATTTGGTAATAGACTAGCATCGAACATCAGGGAAGAATAGGCACTTTTTTAGGTTGTCCAAGTGAGGGGAGATGATTTTCTTAACAGATACCAGCCACATGGAAACATAAATATACCTGTGGTAGAAAGATGATGAATTTGGTTTTGGATAGATTGAATTTGAAGTGCCTTTGGGGCATTCAGAAGGAATAGCCCATTGCGTTTAGAATAACATCCATAAGCCTTACTAGCCTGGCCCTGAAAGCCCCACTGCTGCTGCTCAGCCCTCATCTCCTGCTGCGCCCCTTCATCCTGCCCCGGGCCACTCCACCGTTCCTGCACCCCCTGATCCCCTAAAACTAGCCCGCCCCTGAGCTTTTGCACTTGCCGTTTGCTCCACTGGCAACAGTGTCTCCTCAAACATCTACAGGGCTGGTTTATATGTGTTCAGCCTCAGTTTATGGAGTCTCCGAAGATCATCTTGGCAGAGTCACCTTCTGAGACCATCCGAGGTTGCATGACCCTGGTCATTTCTGTCACGCCATGTTTTATTTTCCGCAAAACTTATACAACTATTTACAATGATCGTGGTTATTTTCGTATTTACTTGCTTTCTACTTGAGGGAAAAGCTCTATGAGAACAGAAAATTGGTTTCGCTTGCCATTGCGACCCTGCGTCTAGCACAGTGCCTGATGCGCACTAACCGCGCTGGCAGTTGAGTAACTGTGCACCTGGCCGTGGAACTGTGGAGAGAGCCGGCAGATACTCAGGTGCAGCAGAGCAGGGCGGACAGAGGAGCGCATGGACTTGCTTCCATTGTTCAAGCGCCTTCATGTAGTCAGATATTGCTACAAAATAAGATATTTTAACCACAATTGGTTTTTTCACTCTGACTTCCCCTCTTCCACTCATCTCATGTTAGTTGATATGAAAAAGTGTATTTGGGACACAGCTAATGAGACATTGAATTAGAATACATTAGATTTGGTTCTAATAGGATGTATTTGTACAATTTGCAACATACATAATCATAAATGCCAAATTACATCGAGAAATGCGTATTTATTTGGAATGAGAAGAGAAATAATAATAAATTCTAGATTTAAAAAACTAACAAATACCTAATCTTCACAAAGTCTAGAAAATAACGTGTTTTTATGTTGGTTTTGCCGGATATTGTTCCATAATCCTTCTTTTCCTATGTTTTTGGCTGAATAGTATTTAATCTCCTCTTCCAATGGCAGCGCTTTTGTAATGTCACTTTCTATAAAAAGGAAAGATAATTCTATTTTTCTACTAGTATGGTTGATTTATTTTAAACGTTGTTTAGAAAAGTATTTTTAGCATTCAACTTGTTAATGAAACATAAAAATTTCAAGGATTGTTTTCAAATTTAGGAAAATCTTGTTTTTTCTTTTTTTGTTATTGTTGTTTTTGAGACAGAATCTCGCTTTGTCACCCAGGTTGCAGTGCAGTGGTGCGATCTCGGCTCACTGCAACCTCTACCTCTGGGGTTCAAGCGATTCTCCTGCTGGGACTATAGGAGCCCGTCCCACTAGGTCCGGCTAATTTTTGTATTTTTAGTAGAGACGGGTTTCACCATGTTGTCCAGGCTGGTCTTGAACTCCTGACCTCAGGTGATCCCCCCACCTCAGCCTCCCAAAGTGCTGGGATTACAGGCGTGGGCCACCATGCCCGGCTGATCTCGCTTTTTCACACAGGGTTTGTTACTTACATGCTTGCTGTTTTTGGAACTGCTTCAGATTTGTGCCCTACACATGCAGTAATTTTGATAAATTCTATTTTATGAAATTTTCCGCCAAAGTTAATGTACTGATTTTTGTATATGCTTTATTATGTAATATATTTCTGAAAAGAGAGAATTTCCATTACTTGAGATAAAATTTTCAATTCATACATTATTCATTCAATTTTTAATTATGTACATTTCAAAATGTATTTCTTTTCCATTACTTGCATGCGTCCAATGACAGGTCCCCCAGGACATTCAGTCTTGGCCTTGCCCCTTTGTCACAGTGGAATACAATTCAGCTGAAAAAAGGAGAAAGTCCTGTCAGTCACAAAACCATAGATGATCCTGGAGGACATTATTCTAAGATAAATAAGCCAGGCATAGAAACACAAATACTGTATGATCCCACTTACATGTGGAATGTAAACAAGTCCAACGCATAGAAGCAGAAAGCAGAATGGTATAAGAATGTGTTGGTCGAAGTGTACAAAGTTTCGGTTAGGAGAAATATATTCTGGAGATCCATTTGGTGGAGGTAGTAACAATAATGTACTGTACCCTTGAAAATTGCTGCAAGTAGGTTTTAAATGTTCCCACAACACAAAAATAAGTATGTGTGATATGTTAATTAGCTTGATTTAATTATTTCAGAATGTACACATATGTCAAAACATCATGTTGTATCCCATAAGCATGTACAATAAAAAGTAATTTAAAACAACAACAAAAATCCAGACCACACAAAATACCTATAAAATATAAATAAAAATATAATAGCCAGGCAAGGTGGCATGCCTGTGATCCCAGCTACTCTGGAGGCGGAGGCAGGAGCTTTGCTTGAGCCCAGGAGTTCAAGGCTGCAGTGAGCTGTGATCATACAACTGCATTCCAACCTGGGTGACAGGGCAAGACTCTATCTCAAATATATATATATCATATCATTATATATATGATATAACCATAAACTATAAAACATACATTTACAAAATATTATATATGTAAATATACATTTATAAATTACATTTGAGTTCTTGCTGCCCTTTTCTTTAATGGCAGCATCTAAAAGATTGGAATTTGTCCAAGTACAAAATCCTACTTTTGTTAACCATTACTTGGTTGAATGTCAATAAATGCCCATGGTATGAGAACATGGTTGTTTATAAGAAATCATCAACAGATACACATTTATATATATATATATATATATATATATTTATAAACAGTTAACTCTTGAACAACATGGGTTTGAATTGCATGGTCCACTCATAAGCAGATTTTTTCCATCTCTGCCACCCCTGAGACAGCAAGACCAAGCCCTCTTCTTCCTCCTCTTCTACTCAATGTGAAGAGGATGAGAATTAAGACCCTTGTGATGATCCACTTCCACTTAATAGTAAATATATTTCCTGTGTCTCTCTCTTTTTTTTTTTTTTGAGATGGTGGGGTCTGTCTATTTTGCCGAGGCTGGCCTCAAACTCCTGGGCTCAAACGATCCTCCTGCCTCAGCCTCCCAAGTAGCTGGGATGTTGAAGCAGGTCACAGGACATCATGCCTGGCTTCCTTGTGATTTTTTAAAATAACATTTTTTTTCTCTAGTCTCAGGTTTTTTGTAAAAGTATAGTGAGTATAGTATATAATACATATAACATGCAAAATATGCATTAGTCAACTATGTTATCAGTAAGGCTACAGGTCAACAGTAGACTATTAGTAGTTAAGTTTTTGAGGAGTCAAAAGTTTCAACTGTGTGCCTGTAACCCCCATGCTGTTCAAGATTCAAATGTATATATTTCCATATGTGTGTTTAGATACGTGTATGTATATATTCATGCATGTGAGCCTGTGTGCATGTAGACTATTCTCTAAAACTCAAAATCAGAGAAAAATAACCTTTGTGTAAAGTAAAATATATCAATGACCATAATCAGATATGAATCATAATTCTAATATGTAGTTGACGTATAGAAAAAAGCGTAAGAATTTGTATTGATATGTTTATTTAAATTAAATTATAAAATTGCATAGAGTTAGAAAAAGCAAAATTAGTTTATTACAATTATTATTTTCTCAACTTGGTATTAATAAAGTTATTTTTATAATAATGGCACATATTAAAAGCAATTTTGCTCTGTCCTTCAGAGCATTTGCTCCACATTGGAGCTATTTCCAGTGTAGATTTTTTTGTAAGGCTTTAATTCTATGACATGGGCAGATTGTGCTAAAACAAGCAGAAAGGGTCACAACCTTCTGTCTAACCTTTGCTATTTAGTTGGAAGGCCCAGGGCTTTCGAGAATGTAAATTGTCCTGGCCTGTTCTCTGACAAAACAAGAATATACAGTTGAAGAATTATTTTTTGTAAAACCTAAATTTGCCTTTTTTCCTCACACTAAGCTCTTCTCAAGTGTTAAATTTAAAGACAGTTAATTATCAGCTATTCTTTAGAGCACAGGAAAAACAGTTTAGTACTCAGTAAAATGAGCATGCAATCTACCTTATTACTCTTTTTTTTGATGGATGAATGTGAAGAATTTACACAGTCATGCAAAAGAGGCAACGATAGTGTTCTCTTAAGAAGACAAAATTATAAGATTCGAGGTTAACACTTGCTCAACCTAGTAAAAAGCATTTGGTAGATATTTCTGATCTTTCTCTGACTGATGAAAAGTGCTGACATTTCTAAGAAACTGTTAGGGAACTTTAAAAAAGAAACACCCCGAAACCTACCACCAGGCATGCCATGAACTTTCAAATGACACATCGCGCTACTAATTTTTAGTGACCTTTGCTAAATTCATCTAAAAATGCTCTCACTAAATCCATTCCCGTAGAAATAAAGAAAATATCAGTGATGTGCAAACTCACAGCTGCAAATCTGTGCAGCTTCTGACTGCAGAAGATCCTGCATATTTCATCAAAGCCTCGGGGTTGTGGTTATTGATGTTTCCCAGAACGTGGAGTGAAACCCCACACAAACAAATTGCCAAAGGGGAGAAAACTGTGATTTGTGAAATTCAGCATTATCTCTTGAATGTCTTTGCTTGTTATTTTGAACAGACGTTATTTTTTAGACCAGTTTTAGGATCACAGCAAAATTAAGCAGAGGTATAGCGATTTCCTATATATCCACTGCCCCCATGCAGGCATAGCCTCCCCCATTATCAAAGCCCCACAAGAGTGGTAAATGTGTTACAACTGACTAACCTCCATTGACACATCATTCTCACCCCAAACTTACCTTAGGTGTTAGACATTCTGTGGGCTTGGGAAAATGCATAACGATGTGTACCCACAATTATGGCATTATACAGGATAGGTTTCTTGTCCTAAACGTTCCCTGTGCTCCACCTATTCAGTCTCCCTCTCTCTTAAACCCAGGCAACCATTGATTATTTTTACTCTCTCCATAGTTTGCCTTTAAAAAAATGTCATACAGTGGCTCACGCCTGTAATCCCAGCACTTTGGGAGGCCGAGGCAGGCAGATCAATGAGGTCAGGAGCTCGAGACCATCCTGGCCAACACGGTGAAACCCTGTCTCTACCAAAAATACAAAAATTAGCTGGGTGTGGTGGTGCGTGCCTGTAATCCCAGCTACTCAGAAGGCTGAGGCAGGAGAATTGCTTGAACCAGGGAGTCAGACGTTGCAGTGAGCCGAGATCGCACCATTGCACTCCAGCCTGGCGAGAGAGTGAGACTCCGCCTCAAAAAAAAAAAAAAGTCATATAGTTGGAATCATGTATTATGTAGCCTTTTCAGTTTGGCTTTTTTCACTTGGTAATATGCATTTAAGTTTCTTCCACATGATTTTATGGCTTGATAGCTTATTTCTTTTTAACGCTGAAAAAATTTCCATTGTCTGGATGTACAACAGTTTATTCCTTCACCTATTCTAGGCTATCTAAATTTCTTCTAAGTTTTAGCAATTATGAATAGAAATGCTGTAAGTGCAAGTTTTTATGTAGACATGTTTTCATCTTCTTTGGGTAAATACCAAGGAGAGTGATTATTGTATCATATAATAAAAGAATGTTTGGTTTGGTAAGAAACGGCCAAACTCTCTTCCAAAGTGACTGCCATTTTGCATTCCCACCAGCAACAAAAGAGAATTCATTGTTCTTTATCCTCACTAGCATTTGGCGTTATGGATCTGGAGCTTGGCCATTACAATAAGTGAGTAGTAATATCTCATTGTTTTAATTTGCATTTCCCTGAGGATGTATGATATGGAGCCTCTTTCACATGCCTATTTGCCATCTATATATTTTCTTTGGTTGGGTGTCTGTTTACGTCTTTGGACCATTTTTTAATTAAGTTTTTTTTTTTATCGTTTAGATTTAAGGATTCTTTCTATATTATGAATAGCAGTCCCTTATCAGATATGGCCTCCCACATGAGAATGTGATTCTTCTGACAGTGCCTCTGACGGAGCAGAACTTTTTAATTGTAATGAAATTCAGTTTATCAATTATTTCTCTCAGAGATTTTGCTTTTGGTATATCTAAAAAGTCATTGCCAAACTCATGCTAATCTAGATTTTTCTCCTATGTTATCTTCTAGGAGTTTTATAATTTTGTGTTTCAGAATCCACTTTGAGTTAATTTTTGTGAAGAGTATAAGGTCTGTGTCTAGGTTTATTTATTTTTGCATGTGGATGTTCAGTTGTTATACTACTATTTGTAGAAAAGACTTTTTGCTCCATCGTCTTGCCTTTGCTCCTTTGTCAAAGATCAGTTGGCTCTATTTATGTAGGTCTACTTCTGGGCTCCTTATTCTGTTTCTTTCACATGTTTGTCTGTTGTTTTACCAATACCACACTATCTTGATTACTGTAGCTTTATAGTAAGTCTTGAAATCTGGTAATATCAGTCCTCCAGCTTTGTTATTCTCCTTCAGTATTGTGATGGTTATTGTGAGTCTTTTGCCTTTCCATAGAATCAGTTTGTCAATATGCACTAAAATAACTTGCTGGAATTTTGATTGGGGGTGCATTTAATGTGTAGATTCAGATGGGAAGAATTGCCAGGATTTATCCTCTCTATCCATGAACATGAGATGTCTCTATTTATTTAGTTCTTTGATTTTTTTTCATCAGAGTTTTGTCATTTTCCTCCTATAAATCTTGTACATATTTTCTTAGATTTATGTCTTTGGTATTTCATTTTGGGTGTGCTCATGTAAATGGTATTATGCTTATAATTTAAAATTGTACTTGTTCATTGCTGGTATATAGGAAAGCAATAGGGTTTTGTATATTAACTTTGTTTTGCCACCTTGTGATAAGTTAGTTTCAGGAGGTTTTTTTGGTGTTATTAAGTTATTGTTGTTGATTATTTTCGATTTTCTACATAAATAATCATGTCAACTGCAAACGAAGACAGCTTTTTTTACTCTGTCGGTGTGTTTTATTTATTTATTTATTTATTTATTTATTTTCTCGTTGCATTATTTAGGGCTTCCAGTGTGCTGTTGAAAAGAAGTGGTGAGAGGTAATATCCTTGCCTTGTTTTTCATCTTAGCACAAAAGCTTCCACTTTCTCACCATTAAATATAATGTTAGCTGTATGTTTTTGTAAATATCACTTGTTAGTCTGAAAATGTGTTTTTATTATTATTATTATACTTTAAGTTTTAGGGTACATGTGCACAACGTGCAGGTTTGTTACATATGTATACATGTGCCATGTTGGCGTGCTGCACCCATCAACTCGTCATTTAACATTAGGTATATCTCCTAATGCTATCCCTCCCCCCTCCCCCCACCCCACAACAGGCCCTGGTGTGTGATGTTCCCCTTCCTGTGTCCATGTGTTCTCATTGTTCAATTCCCACCTATGAGTGAGAACATGCGGTGTTTGGTTTTTTGTCCTTGCGATAGTTTGCTGAGAATGATGGTTTCCAGTTTCATCCATGTCCCTACAAAGGACATGAACTCATCATTTTTTATGGCCGCATAGTATTCCATGGTGTATATGTGCCACATTTTCTTAATCCAGTCTATCATTGTTGGACATTTGGCTTGATTCCAAGTTTTTGCTATTGTGAATAGTGCCGCAGTAAACATACGTGTGCATGTGTCTTTATAGCAGCATGATTTATAATCCTTTGGGTATATACCCAGTAATGGGATGTCTGGGTCAAATGGTATTTCTAGTTCTAGATCCCTGAGGAATCGCCACACTGACTTCCACAATGGTTGAACTAGTTTACAGTCCCACCAACAGTGTAAAAGTGTTCTATTTCTCCACATCCTCCCCAGCACCTGTTGTTTCCTAACTTTTTAATGATCGCCATTCTAAGTGGTATTAGATGGTATCTCATTGTGGTTTTGATTTGCATTTCTCTGATGGCCAGTGATGATGAGCATTTTTTCGTGTGTCTTTTGGCTGCATAAATGTCTTCTTTTGAGAAGTGTCTGTTCATATCCTTTGTCTACTTTTTGATGGGATTGTTTTTTTCTTGTAAATTTGTTTGAGTTCATTGTAGATTCTGGACATTAGCCCTTTGTCAGATGAGTAGATTGCAAAAATTTTCTCCCATTCTGTAGGTTGCCTGTTCACTCTGATGGTAGTTTCTTTTGCTGTGTGAAAATGTTCCCCTATTATTCCTAGTATATTGCGAGTTTTTATAGTGAATGGGTATTTACTTTTGTCACATGCTTTTTCTGCATCTATTGATATGATCATGTGATTTTTTTGTAGCCTTTTGATGTGATAGATTACATTAATTGATTTTAAAATGTGAAATTATCCTTACATAACTGGGATAAATCCCAGTTGTTTGTGGTGTATCATTCTTTTCATGCATTGTTTGATTTGATTTTCTAACATTTTGTTAAGGATTTTGCATCTATATTAATGAAAGCTATTGATCTGGACTTTTCTTTTCTTATAATGTCTTTGATATTTGTATTAAGATCATGTTGGCCTCACATAATGAGGTAGAAAATATTCCCTCATCCTCTATATTTTAAAAGAGATTATAAAAACATTGGTATAATTTATTCCTTATGTTTGGCACATTTCACCTGTGAACTTACATAGGCCTGATGCTTTCTGTTTTAGAAGGTTATAAATTATTTTTAAAAAATTCTCAATAAATAGTCCTATTCAGATTGTCTGTTTCTTCTTGTGTGAGTTTTGGAAAACTGTGTCTTTAAAGGAATTTTCTCATTTCATCTGGGTTATTAAATGTGTGGGCATAGTTATTAATATTATCCCACTTTTATCCTTTTACTGACCATGGGATCTGAAGTGATGTTTCTTCCTTCATTCTTGATAATAGCATTTTGTGTCTTCTCTCTATTTTCCTTAGTTAGCTTGGCTAGAGGATTATTGCACTTATTGATTTTTTTTCTAGAAAATCAGCTTTTGGTTTATTGATTTTCTTTATTGATTTTGTTTTCAATGTCATTTATTTCTGCTCTAGTTTATATTCTTTCCTTTTTTTCCCCCTTTCTTTGTGTTTAATTTGCTCTTCTTTTTCTGGTTTCCTAAAGTGAAAGCTGAGATGATTCATTTAGACCTTTATTCTTTTCTTTTCTTTTTTATTTTTTAGAGACAGGGTCTCATTCTGTCACCCAGGCTGGAGTCCAGTGGCATGATCATAGCTCACAGTAACCTTGATCTCCTGAGCTCAAGCAATTCTCCTGCTGCATCATCCCAAATAGTTAGGACAATTTTGTAGGGACAGGATCTTGCTATGTTGCCCAGGCTGGTCTTGAACTTCTGGCCTCAAGCGACCCTCCCACCTTGGTCTCCCAATACAGGCATGAGCCACCATGTTCTTTTCTAATCTATACATTCAATGCTATCAGTTTCCCTCTGAGTACAGCTTTTGCTGCATCTCACAAATTTTGACAAGTTCTGTTGTCATTTTTATTTAGTTCAAAATATTTTTAAATTTTTCTTGAGGGTCTCTTTTAGCTCATATGTTATGTAGTAGTGTGTCTTTAATATTTACATATTTGGGGAATATCTCAATGTATAAGATTTTTGTTATTGACTTCTAGTTTAATTTTATTGCAGTCTGAGAGCAGATGTATGGTTTCTACTATTTAAAATTTCTAAGGTGTATTTTATGACAGAAGATGATCTATTTTGGTGAATATTTTATGTGAGTTTAAGAAGAGTGTATTCTGCTGTTATTAGATGAAATAGTCTATACATGTTCATTATATACAGTTGATTAATGGTGTTTTAAAATTTAATTATGTCTTTAGTAATTTTCTGCCTGCAGGTTCTGTCCATTTGTGGTAGAGGGACATTAAAGTCTTCAACTATAATAGTGAATTTATTTGTTTCTCTTTGCAGTTCTATCAGTGTTTGTCTCATAGCTCTAATGTCCGCTCTGAATTCACATAACTACTCCTGCCTTCTCTTGACTAATGTTAGTATGGTGTATTTTTCTCTATTTATTTACTTTTGATCTATAGGTATCTTTATATTTAAATTGGATTTCTTCCAAACAATATATAGTTGAGTCTTGTTTTTTGATCCACTCTACCAATTTCTGACTTTTAATTGTTGCATTTAGACCATTGATACTCCAAGCGATTACTGATATAGTTGGATTAGTGTCTATAATATTTTTTATTGTTTTCTATTTGTTGCCCTTTGCTTCTATTTTTGAATTCTACTTTTTTCTGCTTTTTTGTAGCTTGAGTTTGTTTTTTGTTGAACAGAATGAACAAGAAGTTGTTGGTTCCTCAAAATCAATTATTATTTTTATATCAAACTAGAAAATTAAAACTAAACTTTAAGTTTTATCAGCTTGTTATTTGACAAGTACTTTTTTTTCCCAGGCACTGCCCTTTACATCCAAGCCAATGAGTTTTCTATCTATCTGTTTCCTACTTTCTAGTTTAGGTTTTAATAGTTTTTAAATCTTTGTGGTTATTATTGATATTCTCAATTTTTACTATTAAAATGAGGCATTGTTGATAGTAAAGCATATTTTAAAGAATTTCTATGGTGATTAAAAATTTTTCTATTTTGTAATATGGTGTTATTTTTACATAGAAAAACACCTGATACTTTTGAGACCTCAGTTGTCTCTCACATAAACTCTCATTGAATTTATCTGTATCCAAGTCATGGTGTTAAGAAGTCTTGCTGTGAAATGTAGAGGTCAGTCACATACATGTTGAAATACAACAGAATGTGTGTGGGTTGCTTCTGGGCTCTTCTGCTTACCAGCTGTGTGGCTTTGCACAAGTTAACTAAATTCTTGCCTGTCAGCTTCTCATCAGTAAACTAGGGAGTATAAAGACAATCCATAGTATTATTGTGGGTGTTAGCTAAAATATTTTAATGCAAAGTATCAATTAAAATTTTTTGAAATATAATAGATGTCCCAAAATGCTGGCTTACCATTCATTATTATTTTAATCTTTGCATTTCAGTCTTTTGTTATACTTTCTCCAATATACAACAGTCTAGAATGGAAATATGGTCTATATTTTTGAATTTCTAAGCATTTTACCTGGCTATTAGTATGAATTCAAGAAGCATTTGTTGAAAGAAAAATAAGATTCTCAAATTGAAAGCACTAGTGCAAACATTTACTTGGCCACTAAGAAAATTTCATAATTAATTAATATACTTTAGAATTTGTTTCAAAACTCTAAATGTTTATGATAAAACTAAGCTTTCTGGTATTTGGATTTATTCCTAATAACTTCTTTTCCTACATTGCCTTTGTGAAGTTTTCTCTCTAATAAGCCGCCTTTAAAGTTTGAAACTGCAGAATCACAAAGTGTACACTTGCTGCATACTGTAGAGTCCTTTTGGTTGCACCAAATCCTGTTGAGAGTTTTACCATTTTAATAGGCATCAGTCAGCATCTGCAAAAACTTTGCACACATGTAAAGCTGTTGCTGAAATCTTTTATTATATGGAGAAGGAAAAGCACTAATTTTTTCGTGTCATAAAATTCCTAAAAATGATGCTCTGATGGTAACATAGTGCCCTATATGTGAGTACCATGGTTATAGATTTAATCTAAAATATGAAATCATCAATACTATATAGCCAATATCAAAAACATGTTGATCAACCAATAAAAGATATGTTGATCAATAATGATCAAAGCTTACCGATACCACCGTGTCCAGTGTTCATTCTAACAGCACAGCACAATGGTTCCAGACAATTACCTAGTCTTGCTCTCCATATCATGTGGCGTTATTAGCCAATGGGTGAAAATTTTATGTTAAGCAAGATGAATAAATTCTAGACAAATTCTGTATAGCATTCCAGCTATAGGCAACCATATTGTACTGTACATTGAAAATTTTGTTAAGAAGATAGATCTTATGTTAAGCCTTCTTACCACAATTTAAAATAATTTTTTAAATTAGCTAATAAACCTTTTTTATGATCTAGATACTAATTTCCAAATATAAAGATGGATAATTTAATTGTCTTTAAAATTTAAGCCCACGTGAAGTGTCAAGAATGTCAGCATTTATTTCTGTGTTGACAAATCAGACCATACACATAAACAAATCAAAACATCAACTACATTCAGGTCTCCAACTTTAATATCAACTATCTGTTAATTGATTTTAGGTCCACATATTTGTCCACAATGGCACATTTCTAAACCCATCATCTGGAATTAAAACTACTTACCTACTCTCTATACAATTGCCACTTAACGGGAATCTCCTGGTTGTGGTCAGGAACGTGTTTATTCTCATGCATTCTTTGCAGGCTGCATTGCCCAGAGTTCAATCTGGTTCCATATTGTTTACTTCAATCTAGTTTCATATTGTGAAGCACAGAGGGAGAGTGGGAAGAGGTAGATATTCCCTACACCTTCCCACCCGTCCACCCTGACCCTATCCTCTTCCCCACTGTCTGAGAGCTTTAGACACTGGCTACGTTTTTCCACGGCTCCATCTGGAAAGGTCCACTGTTACTTCAGTTTTAACCAAATAATCCCTGCCCCTGAGCTCTAGTAAATGCCTCTTCTCTTTGCTACTCTAGCCTCGGAGAAATAATTCCTTACTGGGGTTCCTGATATCTGGGTTTTCTCTTAGTGATTTCACTGGTGTCTCAGCCCTTCCATTACCCTTGCAGCCAGTCCCCAACTCGAAATTATTGTTGTCCAGGGAACTCAAACAACTCAACAAGAAAAAACACAAATAGCCCCATTGAATAGTGGGCAAATGACATGAACACATATTTTTCAAAAGAAGACATGCAAATAGTCAACAAGCATATGAAAAACTGCTAAATATCACTAATCAGAGAAAAATCAAATTAAAGCCATAATAAGATACTATCTTACAACATTAAAAAATATGTTGGTGAGGATGTGGAGACAAGGGAATGCTTTGTACACTGTTGGTGGGAGTGTAAATTAGTGCAACCTCTATGGAAAACAGTATGGAGATTTTTCAAAGAACTAAAAATAGATGTACCATTTGACCCAGTCATCCCAGTACTGGGTATCTACGCAAAAGAAAAGTAATCATTACACCAAAATATACCTGCACTCATATGTGTACTACTCAAAGCAGCAAAGATAGGGAATCAACCTGAGTGTCCATCAAAGGATGACTGGATAAAGAAAATGTGTTATTATATATATATATATATATATATATATACACACACATATATAAAAACACATTTTCGTGATTATATATATATATATATACACACACACCATGGTATATATATACCATGAAAAAATACTCAGCTATAAAAAAGAATGAAATTATGTCTTTTTCAGAAACATAAGTGGAACTGGAGGCCTTTATCTTAAGTAAAGTAACTCAGAAACGAAAGTCAAATAGGGCATATTCTAACTTGTAAGTGGGAGCTAAACAATGTGTACACATGAACATAGAGAGTGGAATAATAGACATTGGAGGCTCGGAAAGGTGGGAGGGTGGGTGTGGGGTGAAGGATGAGCAATTACCTCTTGGGTACAATGTACACTATTTGGATGATGATTACACTAAAAGCTCAGGCTTCACCAGCACATAATATATCCATGTAACAAAACTGCACTTGTACCTTCTAAATCTGTAAAAATAAAAATTAAATTATCCTTATTTCAAATGCAGTAGGTGGTTTCTGTTTTGTTTTTGTGTTTTTGCTTTTTGACAAAATTGCGATATATATGCTCTGTATAATGATATCCTAGGAGTCACGTTTCTGGATCTACTTTTTCAGGGTTATTTCTAAGCATTGTGGATTATGTATCTGTTTTAGATTGAAAATACTGAACCATACAGCTTTCATGGGATTTGAGAATGAAATCATATATTTCCTAAGAAATGATATCTTTTCTTCTAAAAACACAAAGCAGTCTAACTTTGATAATTAATTCTAATATGCATTGGGAACACATGCATAGGTAGATGGAAAGTTTGATGAAATGCTACCATGTGATATATGATTTTCATATATATCTCATTTATTCTTGCAACCACTCAACAGGGATATTATGTAACATAACTTACTGTTATGAAATCTGTAAAATAGCTACAAACCAAATCCAAGGCTGGCTGAGTCCAAAGCCTAGACCGTTTCTACTCTGTAAAACTATTTCTTCTTCAGAGAAAATATTTAAAACAACAGTGACAGACTATGAATGTTCAATATGTATAATATGGAAATTTGTCTCTTTTTTCTTTATTTTTCTTGCTGTATTAGAAAAACTCCTTGTGGCGTTTTAAGATTAATGTTCCTTTCCCTCTAGGAAAGAGGATAGAGCAAAACAAGTTTTGTTTTATTAATGATTTGAGTCCTGGATTTAATAAATTTTAAACATACACTATGAAATTAAAAGAGATGTATTTTGGGATGAGGATGAGTTAGAGGTAAAATGACATAAAGATAAAGAAGTGATGGAAGTTTATCAGGCGTGAAACAGAAACCTGGGGCACGATGATGGGGAAGGTTTCCAAGTGGGAGGAGCTACTGATTAGTGAGTCCAGAGGGTAGTTCCCAGGAAGGAGCAATGTACATCAATAAGGAGGTTCAAAAACAAATTGTCTGTACCTGGTAAGGACAGAAGTACAAATTCACTGGTCTGTGTTAACAATCTTATTCCTTATCAAAATGCAATCTATAGAGAACTTCGTTAATCTGGATATTAGGCAGGCATCATGCTGATTCACTAAATGATTACATCATCTTTATGAGCCTTGATAAAATAAAGTACAAATAATCCAAAATGTCCTGGAAATATACATGCATCATGGAAGATGGTAGGTAAACTTCATGGAGAATCAGGGGCTTGACAAACTGATGTACTTAGAGGATTGAGGTATGCCACAGGTAGGGAAGAAATGGTTGCATGTTGCACCTCCAGTTACTAAGGCAGAAGCCCAGATCTTCATGGATTTTGGAAGTAGCATTACTTATTCAGTGATATGGTTTGGCTGTGTCCCCACCCAAATCTCATGTTGAATTGTAGCTCCCATAATTCCCACGTGTTGTGGGAGGGGCCTATAGGAGGTTATTGAATCATGGGGGCAGTTTTCCCCATACTGTTCTCATGGTAGTGAATAAGTCTCAAGAGATCTGAGGGTTTTATAAGGGGTTTTCCCTTTCTCTTGGCTCTCATTCTCTCTTACCTGCTGCCACGTAAGACGTGCCTTTCACCTTCCACCATGATTATGAGGCCTCCCCAGCCACGTGGAACTGTGAGTCCATTAAATCTCTTTTTCTTTATAAATTACCTGGTCTCTGGTATGTGTTTATCAGCAGCATGAAAACAGACTAAAACATTGGGAACTTGGAAACTATCAGTTTTAAGTGGAATCTAGAGAAACAGAGGGCTCTGTAGCACAATCTGTCCTGCCTCTTAGGCCACATGACTCAGTAAATGCAGAGATGCTAGATGTATCTATAATAGATAATGAAGCTACATGGAGTCTTTGACAAGCCCAAATATAAGGGTTGCAGAACAGACCCATAGGGTTTTAGATAAAAGCCATGCCTTCCTTAGCGTGCAACTGGACCCCAGCAGACTGAGCACCGTAATGCGGGATATCAAGTGATTTTCCAATCATATTTTTTCATCATGAGTTGGATATGTTCAGATCTGTCCCTTTATGACACTGAGGGTTTGCAACATCAATATATTATACAATATTTGATGGAAAAGGTATTGTATGGATGTTTATAGTTGTGTAACAAATCACCATAAATTTATCATCTTAAACAACTTAAACAACACACATGTATTATTTCACAGATTCTATGGGTGAAGAGTGTGGGCACAGATTAACTGGGTCCTCAGCTTAGGGTTTCAATGGCTGAGAAATCAAGGTGTTGACTAGACTGTTTTCTCCTCTAGAGTTTACTGGAAAAAATCCACTTCCAAGTTGGAAAAATTCATTTCCTTGCAGTCACAAGGTTAAGGTCTCCAGCTTCTTGCCAGCTGGGGCTAGGAGCCACCTTCAGCTTCTGGAGGCTGTCAGTAGTTCTGAGAAGCCACCGGCAATTCCTGCCACACGGCCACTTATACTTCATCAAGCCAATAAGGAGAACCTCTGTGACAAGCCAGCCTGCAAAGCAGGGTAATATACTGTAACTGTCATGTGAGTGACATCCCATCACATTCACCAAATTCTACTGATTAGAAGCAAGTCAAGGTCCCATTGACATTCCAGGGGATGGAATGACACAAGGCATTCAGCACAAGAGGTGGAGATCATGGGGGCATCTTAGAGTCTGCCTGCTACAGATAAATTCAGAGTTAGGCCTGAAAAGATCCAGAAGACATAAGTAAGCTGTAGCCATGAGTAGCCCAGGTGCAATATCATATACCTCTGTAGCGCCAGTGTCTTCTCCTCAGCTAAGGAAGGTGTCAGGAGAGACATCTTAGGATCAGCCTATGGAGGAAGAAAAAATTTGTGGTATTTTGCATGTTGGCTCAGGGCAAAGAGTGCATTTTAGAATAAAGGAGGTATGGCAACATGTGTGCATGGCCGTCAGATGCACAGGGCTGAGAAGCAACTGCTAGAAAGGTCAAATAGCTGTAATAGGTTCAACTCATGGAACTTGGGACACCACTCTGTATGTTCGAGACTCTCTCCTCCAGAAAACAGAATATTTACTGAGCCAGCAGGCAATACATGGTGCTGAGACTGACATGTCTAGAAAACACAGGTCTCAGGACCACAGGGTGAAAGAGTTGCCCCCTCACCATCACACGTGAGTATTCCACTTGAAGAATCACTCTGTTTTCCAGTCTCACAACATTAGGCTCTCCTGGATTAGGGATAATGGTTCCCAAGAAGGAACTGCTTCTATAGGGAATATAGAAAGAATTCCACATAACATAAAGTTACTTCAAGTTAGAACTGCTGTCTGATTTCTTTGGGTTTCTCATACCAATGTACTCAGAGGCAAAGAAAGAAGATACTAGGCTAAGGAGGTAATTAGTTCAGGTTATTATGAGAGACAGTGACAAATGTTGTAGAATCCAAAAGACTAATATGGCCATCTCCTGTTACTTATCTGCTCAGTGAGAACAATGAACGGGCACTTATAGCAGTCATGGTCCAGTAAGAGGAAGAAAGTATGGGTTCGACTCTTTAGGGGTGATGGTTTGAGTCAACGCAATAGACCAGCAACCCAGACCAAACAAAGAGATCTGTCATTCTTCCTGTGAGTGACACTGGAACTGCTCTCGTCAACCTTACACTGTTCGTCTCTGACTTCCTGTTCTGGACTTTTCTGTTGGCACATGGAGAGTAATGTCATGGTGAGCTGCTGTGTGCTCAAGAATGTGCTACCTGGAGGTTTGGGAAGTTAAACTTTTAGAGAAATCTTTTGACCAAAGGAACTTGGGAGAAAATGGATACACGTTTTCCTATAACTTCTCCAGAAAGTCTTGAGACATAGTCCATAGACTTCCTTAAGAGATCAACGAAATGAAGAAACCAGTTGCCAATAGTTGTGACTAACTTAAAAATGCATCTTTATATTCACCCTCCCTTCTCCCCTGTTTTGTTCCCCTGCTTCCTGGATTCCACTCCTCAATAAAATACTTGCCCTTAAGCCTTTGCCTTAGCTCTGGTGTCTGAGGAATTAGAGCTAAGATACTGCTCATTATGAGAATGTCAACACCCACGGCAAGTCTACTAATTCCAGATGATCTAAAATTTTAAGACACTCAGGGATCCAGTTCACTGGAGGATTCTACTCAAAAGTATAGAGAAAGGCCTTTGTTCAAACTGCACATCACATTTTGCTAATTAGGCATGGAAGTCACTCTCCTTGTACCCAAGTTCTCACATGTGCTCTCCTAACGTACTGATTAGCATCCATGCAAAACCACAACCCATCATATACCACTTTAAGCTTCTCTTCCCCCAGTGGTATTATTGCTCTGTCCTAATTACGTGACAACAACCCCATGGATTTGAATTCAAATGGCAGCAAGCGGCCAAAATGCCAATTTCTTCATCTACTAATTTGTACTTCTTCTATAGTTTCTCTCCAAATGTTTTCTTTCTCCATTTTAAAGTTATATTTCAGTACATGAATAACTCCATTATACAGTTAATATGGTAAAGGAAACAAACTCTTTCTTATTTCGATGACACCTTCAATACTTTTTTATCATTCCTCTATTTTAAAATCTTATCCATTTTCCTTTTTGAAGGTATTAGTTTCCCATATGCCTACAGAAAATATGCCCATTGGCAAAATAATGCAAAATGATGAAGATAATAAAACAAAATAAAGAAAATAAAAATCCACAGTGTTCTTGTTTTTGAGCCATTTCTTTGAATGGATATTTAGCCTTTGCTATTATGTTATTATGACTTTAACACCATCATTGAAATTTGCCTGGTCGGGCGGGGTAGCTCACTTCTGTAATCCCAGCACTTTTTGAGGCCAAGGCGTGTGGATCACCTGAGGTCAGGAGTTCAAGACCAGCCTGACAAACATGGTGAAACCCCATCTCTATAAAAAAATAAAAAAAATTAGCTGGCCATGGTGTGGGTACCTGCAATCCCAGTGACTCAGGAGGCTGAGGCAGGAGAATCATTTGAACTCAGCAGGTGGAGGTTGCAGTGAGCCGAGATCCATGCCACTGCACTCCAGCCTGGGCAACAGAGAGACACTCCATCTCAAAAAAAAAAAAGAAGAAGAAAGAAAAGAATTTACCTATCACTGAGAACAATTAATTTCATACAGGGTCATAACACGCTAGAAGATTATTGCACTGTTATTATCATAGATAGATAACAGAAGGCCAGTATATTAGTCTGTTTTGCATTGCTATAAAGGAATATCTAAGGCTGGGTAGTTTATTTTTTGTTTTGGCTCATGGTTCTGCAGACTATACAGGAAGCATAGTGCCAGTGTCTGCTTCTGTGAAAGCCTCAGGAAGCTTACAATCATGCCAGAGGGCAGAGGGGGAGCAGGTGCATCACATGGTGAGAGACGGAGCAAGAGAGAGGGGGAGGTGCCAGGCTCTTCTAAACGACCGGGTCTCATGTGAACTCTGAGTAAGAACTCATAACTGCAGGGAGGGCACCAAGCCATTTGTGAGGGATCCGCCCCCATGGCACAAACCCCTCCCACCAGGCCCCACCTCCAACGTCAGGGATCACATTTCAACATGAGATTTGCAGGGGACAAACATCCAAACTACATCAGCAAGTTCTGGACTAAAGTAAGACACATTTGTTTTGACGTCCTTCCATTTTATTTTTAATATACCCTCTTCCAACCTAACAGACATCAACCCAGGTCTCATTTTTTCCTGATCAGATTGGGGTTTTATTTTAAACCAGGCCCATGTTACCAGCCAGTTTTTATTCCAAGGAAAATATCCCCATTATTAGCTATGGCCAGGATTTTCTGAATTATCTTTCCTACTTGCACTTTGCATTTTTACTGGGGCTTTTCTGCCCTTCATAAGAGGCGCGCATCCTTAGTGGGGCCACTGTTAAAGCAGCCACGTCTCTCTCAGCCCTGGTTACAGGCAGCAGGTGTTTCTTCCATCTTATGCCTATATTCCGCCTCCTTAGGCTTTCTACACAAGGGACCTTAAGTGGAAGCCCACACTGTTCTTGCAATCAAAGCTTTCTCTTTTTCCTGAGGTTCACTGATGTTGTTGATTCTATAATCTTTTGTGGGGTTTTAATTTATGATAATGTAAGGTGTTAGGAGTCTCCCAAAGCATTTATATTATGAGAGGTTGTTCCCAAATATGGAAATGTGTTCAACTTACAGTATACATTTCTAATGGTAGAATTCACCCCCCTTTAGTAGGTGGGTGCTGTCAAAGGGGAGTACATGTGTGTCTGTATGGCTCTGTGTCTGTCCTTGTCTACCTCACTTCTCTATTTATTATCTATCCATTTACCACCCATTCTAAAAAGATCTGATGGTAATGCCAGAGAAGAGACATTATCATATTTTACTGAATAAAATAATGAGAAAAAGCGGGGTTGAAGTCATATCACAGACCGAGAAAAACTTCTAGAGTCTTACTGTGCAGAAAATGCAGTGGACTAGAGGAAATTTAGCCAGTACTTCTTTATTTATGATCCTATTATTTTCACTACACAGAAGCCAGTTTTCTACCTGCTTTCGCACTTGGTAGAATTTGGCCAGTGTCTGTTAGAAATTTGGTTAAAGCTCAAACAAGTCAGATTTTCCAAAGCAACCTGAAGGTCAGCTGTTTAGTTTTACGCATTTCCTTCTTCTCTGACCAAATACTGCAAGTTCTGCCAACAGGCAAAGATAATGTATTTTGTATGGCCTAGTTTTGTATCCATATGAAATACTATAGACTTGTTTGAGGTTACGGTTTGAATATTAACAAAAATCAATAAAAGCCAAGAAGTACTAGATAACATTCAAAGTCCCTTTGAAATAACAAGAAATGCTCAGGAAAATCTAAAAGTAAAATATTTATTTTTCTCAATTGATATTTCCATAACAGTCATTTTTATTTTTTGCTCTTAATAAAAAAATCATAATAATGTGAGAATAAAGTGAAATCAGTGGTACCATTATTGAATACTTATCTAATACCCCCTCACTACAACGCCACGCCAAGTCCCATTGCTCAAAGACAGCCACTTTCACTTTTGTTTCTCTCTCTGGTATTTGGGAACACATTTATTAATAATATAGGTATCATGCAATTTTCTGTTGAGTAATTTACGTGTTTAACCATTACAGGCATTTTGCTTTCCTGTTCCAATGGATAAAAATTCAACTCTCCTGATAGACATTTCAAAGACAGACCAGGCTCAGTGGCTTATCCCTGTGATCCCAGCACTTTGGGAGGCTGAGGCAGGCGGATCACAAGGTCAGGAGTTCGAGACCAGCCTGGCCAACATGGTGAAACCCTATCTCTACTAAAAATACAAAAAATTAGCCGGGCGTGGTTGCAGGCGCATGTAGTCCCAGCTACTCAGGAGGCTGAGACAGAAGAATCACTTGAACCTGGGAGGCGGAGCTTGCAGTGAGCCGAGATTGTGCCACTGCACTCCAGCCTGGGTGACAGAGTGAGACTCTGTCTCAAAAAAAAGAGAAATTTCAAAGAGAAAAAGACAAATCACCTAGCCATGAGTTAGATTTGTTACATCATAACATTTCAATGTTAGATTGGATTTTCCATTTTGTCTAGTTCAGCCAGCCATCTAATGCTTGAAGTTTTTCTAATCACTCTTTCTTTCTCAGAGGACATTGACTTCTGCACGAATCCCTCCAGGTTCTGTGAAATATATCTCAAGATTGTCAGTTGCCCATTTCATAACTCTACAGCTAGTATTTCTCTCCCTGTCTCATATCTCTCTCCTCCACCTCACTCCTCACATCAAAAATCTGTATTCTTGGGACTTCTCCCTTTTGAGCTAGAATTCCACACGGAATCACTACTGTGCCACGTGAGAGATCTATAAATATTTTAAAGACAATATTAGTTTCTGTCCTTAGTTTTTTCTCTTCAATGTTAATATTATAAATTCTGAACATGAATATATGTCAAGTTCTCTTTCCATCTTTAATGCTACACATAAATGTTTTAAGTTTCATGGCCAGGCGTGGTGGCTCATGCCTGTAATCCCAGCACTTTGGGAGGCTAAGGATCACGAGGTCAGGAGTTTGAGATCAGCGTGGCCAAGGTGGTGAAACCATGTCTCTACTAAAAACACAAAAATTAGCCGGATGTGCTGGCACACGCCTGTAGTCCCGGCTACTCGGGAGGCTGAGGCAGGAGAATCACTGGAACCCAGGAAGCAGAGGTTGCAGTGAGCCAGGATCTCGCCACTGCACTCCAGCCTGTGTGACAGAGTGAGACTCTGTCTCAAAAAAAAAAAAAAAAAAGGCCAGGCGCGGTAGCTCACGCCTGTAATCCTACCACTTTGGGAGGCCAAGGTGGGTGGATCACTTGAGGTCGGTGTTCCAGACTAGCCTGGCCAACATGGTGAAACCCCGTCTCCACTAAAAATACAAAAATTAGCTGGGCATGGTGGCACATGCCTGTAATCCCAGCTACTCGGGAGGCTGAGGCAGGAGGATCACTTGAATCCAGGAGGCGGAGGTTGCAGTGAGCAGAGATCGTGCCACTGCACTCCAGCCTGGGTGACAGAGCCAGACTCTGTCTCAAAAAAAAAAAAAAAAAAAGTTTCTTGTTTCTTGATGCCACCTTTAAAGTGTGGTGTTTAGAGTTGTCGTGCCAGGGAGTGTCTCCACTTCTCTTTCCTCACTCACAGATGATTTTGGGGAAGCTGCATCGCAGCTGTCACTTATATTAAGCTCATGTGCAACCAAAACCCTTTATAGAGTTGGTTTTTTTAGCTGTGTCTAGACTCTTTTATGCTGAATTCTTGAACTTGGTGTTTTAGACCCAAAATAGTGCCAAATATTTTATCTTTGTCACATTTTCTTTCTAGTTAAAGCTGACAGGTTGTTAAATTTAAGAATGTTTTGAATACTGGTTCTCTTCTATTTTATATTTCTGGATATGTCCATATCTGCGTCAACTAAAAATGTCCCAAGCCTGCCATTACTACCATTCCCTTAGCCATTAATAAAGACATGCAACCAGAAATGATTGAGGACAGACCTGCTGGGCATCTCCTGTCCAGGTTGACACTGATTATTTGATCAGTAATTTTGAAAGATGGATTGTGTATAAGTTACAATATATTTGATATTTTGTAAAAAAAAAAAAAAAAGACTCAGTAAGCCCAAGAATCTAAGAAAATTAATACTAAATAACTTTCCCAAATGTTGACATAAGAAAAAATTATACCTGAGCTGAGAAAAGCATTATTAATGTATTTTTAAAATAATTTATTTTAAAAAATTATCGTGGTTTTCTTACATAACTAGCAATTATCTATAGGCTTTGAGAAAAATGAGTAAAAGTGGAACATATACTCACATTACTGTAGATGTTTTAATTCAGCTGTAAACCTTTGGAGGATAACGACCTTCTTTTGCCCTATGTGCGTGGGGCAGGAACTCAGGCCTGGAAGGAACCCCATGATAGTGTTGCTTTTTCCTTTTTCCAACAAAAAGTTAGAGATGCATGATCAATAAAATAATAAGCATATAATTGCATTTGGAGGTAAGTGAGCAGATGCTGTGTTGCTAGGGAATTGTTGTTGAATGATTATAAAATATGAATTTCCAGAAAGTTGTCATGTAGGTAATATCTGATTTTATTGGCAAGGAGATTCTCAGTCCCTGTGAAGTCATCATTACCAAGTTTTGAGAATTTAATAGGGAGTCAATGTATGCATTGCCGTGTTTCTTTCTTCCTTCTATTTCAGGTACTAGTCTCATCTTTTCCCAGAAATGAAGGTTGGTCAGACCATCTGGGATTAGAAACAAACAGCAAAAGTGTCCCTTTAACCTGAGGACACTACAGGAAAGGTCTTTCTTTCCTTTGGGCATTTTCTTCATGATTGCTTTACCCCTATACTCATGCTACTGAGCTCTCTCTTTTCCATTTTGTGAATAAACTGGGACTGAAGATAAGATTTGGAATAAACGTGTACTTATTATCAAAATGAATATTTTATCTTTTGCTAATTGTTAGTAATTTGCATTGGTTAGTTCTTGGAGGGAAATTATCTAAAAATGTAAAGATTTATGAATACTGAAAAACATAAACTATTATTTCTTTTAATGTTTCCCTTTAGCCAACTTTAGGAATACAAAACTGAGTTGTTTTACCTCCCTTAAGTTTTGGGACACGTGATTCCAGCTCTGTTCTGGTTGATGACAGAAAGTCACATTCAAATCTCTTGATATCATATCTAAAAATCCTAATTTGTGGTCAGGCACGGTGGCTCACACCTGTAATCCCAGCACTTTGGGAGGCCGAGGTGGGGGATTACCTGAGGTCGGGAGTTCGAGACCAGCCTGACCAATATGGAGAAACCCCATCTCTACTAAAAATACAAAATTAGCCGGGTGTGGTGGCACATGCCTGTAGTCCTAGCTACTCGGGAGACTGGGGCAGGAGAATCGCTTGAACCCAGGAGGTGGAGGAAATGGTGAGCTGAGATCGCCCCGCTCTACTCTATCCTGGGCAACAGAGCAAAACTCTGTCTCAAAAAAAAAAAATCCTGATTTATTACAGAAAGGTCTAGAGCAAAAGCAGCATTTTGAACTTGGTATATGGTTAACTGGACAGGGATGTGGATCTGAAGGAGAGCAGAGTATTTGTACTAGCAAAGGGACAGAAAGGAGAATTTCGGGTATCAAGAAAATAGGTGATTAAAACTATAGGAAAAAACCATAAGGGTATGACTTGCCTTGTAAAGAAACCATTTTGAGAAGGAGAGCAGGAAACAAAATTAGTTAAGAAGGAATGTTTTTAAGACAAAGTAAGTATTCAACAGTAAAAGGAAATAAAAGGTTTATTAAGTGTTCCCAACACAAAGAAATGATAAATGTCTGAGTTGATGGATATGCTAATGACCCTGATCTGATCACCATACATTGTATGTATTGAAACATCACTATGTACCCCATAAATACTCATAATTATTATTTGTCAATTTAAGAATATTTTAAAATCACACAAAACACAATAACAGCATTATTATGTGACAATATACTCCCAAAATACAGAACTAGTAAGAAATATTATCAATAGACATGGCTTCAAAGAAATATAAATTGTTTTCTAAAATATAGACTTTGGGCAGTAAAGCATTGCAGATTGAGAGAAAACATTCTTTTTTCCAAAGAGAAGACAATTTCCAAATAAGATACAGTGTCCATAATGCTTTGTAACTAGTGGGTGCCTCTTACGCTATCAGCAAACTTAATTCCAGTTCGCCCTCTTCACCTTCCACTCAGAGACTTTAGGGCATGTTGCTGGGGGGTCAACCTTGGAAGATCTCTGCATTTGAACCAATCTACTGTCTCCCTGGGATGGGCCGCTTTCTCCTTTGAGTGGCCATAACCCAGCCCAGAGCTGCTTTCGCAGAGGCAATCAAGCTATGGAAAGCCCTGCTCATTTTGTGTTTGCAGGGTTGCCTTTGTTTATCTCTAATTCTTAACAGAAAATGCTTCTGTAGGCTCAATGAAACCAAGTGGAAACCATAGCCAAGTCCTACAGCTTTTGTAGTTTCTGTGCTGGGGAGACCACAGATCTATTTGGAAAAATAGGAACCGCATTAGATCAAGCTATAACTTTAATATTTATGAAAAAGCTGTAATTGTTGACTCTGTGCAGCTGAATTCTACATTAAACCCTGTAGACAGGGTTTATAAAATATACATGTACAAGTTCATGTGATAAAGATTATTTGATAATGGTAAAAAATTAAATGAGTATTCAAATATAAATATAAAAATATGGCATTTTCTCTTCTACTCTAATCCTACAGTGCTATAGTAATTTGTTTTTATTTCCTTCTGAAACCTTTATGGAAACCCTAATTAACATAAGTCAACTGTTCAACATCTAATATTATTGAAAACTTTAAGTAGGAATAAAATTTAGCATTTCTATTTAAGTACAGTTGATACTTTAAAAAATTCATATATAAAATCTTTAATTATGATTTGCTTTGTGTATACTGGCTTCTGCAATCATAGAAGAAATTACTTAACTTTACCATCTCTAAAAGAAAAGTCCAGAGTTGGCATTGTTTCCAGCTTATTTTTCAAGACAACAAAAAAATAATTTTGGAAAATAAGTTATTTTAGAAAATAAAATATAACATTTTTTAGAACCTGGAGTTTTCCAAATAGTTTGTTCTTTCGAGAATATGACTGAACTTTCTTTGCCACTCAGGTTCAAAGCACTGGGAAGAAGTGAAAACCATTCAATTATTGGATGAACATTTTTGAAAGGGTCTTACATTGCTAAATTCAGGAGTTGCTGTAATTCTATGTCATGTTGCAAGCAAGCTAAACATCAAGAGAGGTGTTGTAACCAGCTAATAATTATAAATAATGTGTGAATACTGTCTTTTTTTTCTGATTCCTGTAAGAAATCAAGAGGAACAATTGCAAGGAAATATGAAATCATGTTCTTCAAATCCTTCGACTCTGAAACACAGATAAGAGGACTGCTGACATGTAGGGACCAATAGAATGACAGCTCTTTGCATACAAAGATAAAAAAGACAGTGAGTGACTTTGGAGTTGTGTTGCCTTCTGCAGCCGAGAGAATTTGGACCCAAGTGTCAAATGACTATTTTTTAGAGGAGTATAAATGATGAGTGTGTACAGTGAGCTAGTGGTATGGTTCAGAAGGAATCTGCAGATGAGCTAGTGGTATGGTTCAGAAGGAATCTGCAGAGCTAATAAACACCCACTTTTCCAGTAAGAAATGTAGTGTGCTGTGTATTAGAAAGCTTCATAGACTCCAGAAAAATTCAAAGAACTAAACATGAATCCTCCTGTCAGTAAGTCCAAGGCAACCTAGACTATTTCATGCATTAATGCCACATTTATACCAAGTATCACTTATCACTTACAGATTATGTTCTCATTCATTGTCTTGTTTTTAATCTTCAAAACAGTCTTGAAAAGAAAATCCTTGAGAGTTGAAAGAAATTTAAGTGACTTGGTAAATTCATATGGAAGATGGTAAAACATTATTGTCAGTGTGCTGCGTCTTGCTTAATGAATTTCCTCAAAGTTAAAGACAGTGTCTATCATACTTGTCCTTTTAAGCTAAGATCATAAAATCAACCAGTAAGATGATAAAATATGTAGCAGTGTATCTAAATTTATCAAGCTCTGTAAAACCCTAGGATCAAGCAGTAGCTTGGAGAGGTCAGAAAGCCCCTGAGCTTGCACCTTCTTAAGAAGAGGAGAGGGGAGGGGAGGGGAGGAAGGGAAAGAAGAGAGGAGAGGAGAGAAGAGGAGAGGGGAGGGGAGGGGAGGAAGGGAAAGAAGAGAGGAGAGGAGAGAAGAGGAGAGGGGAGGGGAGGGGAGGAAGGGAAAGAAGAGAGGAGAGGAGAGAAGAGGAGAGGGGAGGGGAGGGGAGGAAGGGAAAGAAGAGAGAGGAGAGGGGAGGGGAGGGGAGGAAGGGAAAGAAGAGAGGAGGGGGGGAGGGAAGGGGAGGGGAGGAGAGGGGAGGAGAGGAGAGGACAGGCTTTAGCGTGAAGCCTCTGGATGCTCAGATTCTGCTGGGAATTTTGGCAGCCTTATGCTAGGTCCATCACACGCTTGAAGAGAGGCTCTCACTATATACCAAGCATGGCTTAGTCTGGACTGGTTCATCTGGACCCGACTCTAGCCAACTCTAGTGTGTCTCATGGTCTGGTGTGGGCCGAGGGCCTCCAGGCCTCCAGAGCCAGCTCTGTCCACAATTTGGTAATATTCCATTGTTTCCTTACAGAGCTCAAGATTGCAAACCCCAAGGTGAGAAATGGAAAAAAGTAATGAGACCTTTAAGCTCTGGCATCCTATGTTCCTACAGCATAAACTGGTGGCTTCTGTGGGCCTCTGCAGCCACCTCAGGGCCTTTCTGCTCTTCTCAAGAGCAAGAGAAGCAGAACTTCTTCTCTTGCACTGGAAATACCTGTGGGGGGTGTGTGTGTGTAAGATGGACATTGAGTGAAGGGACATGAGCTTGAATATCATGTTTTATGCAAACAAATGTTTCTGTTTTTTTTTTTTTTTTTTTTTTTTTCTTTGAGACGGAGTCTTGCTCTGTCACCCAGGCTGGAGTGCAGTGGCACGATCTTGGCTCACTGTAACCTCCGCCTCCTGGGTTCAAGCGATTCTCCTGCCTCAGCCTCCTGAGTAGCTGGGACTACAGGCATGCACCACCAAACCCAGCTAAGTTTTGTATTTTTAGTAGAGACAGGGTTTCACATTGTTGGCCATAATGGTCTTGAACTCCTGACCTCAGGTGATCCGTCCACCTCGGCCTCCCAAAGTTCTGGGATTACAGGCTTGAGCCACCGCTCCCAGCCCACAAACAAATGTTTAGCATTAAGTATTATGTATTAATTAAAAGACTAAGTCTTTTTCATAATAGCTTACAGCTCAATAGAAAATACAAGCAAAAAATGATGAGTACATTAGTGGTTGCTTATGGCTAGACGAGGGAGGAGGGATAGAGTGTGACTCCTAATGGGTATGAGATTCTTTTTTTCTTTTCTGTCTTTTCTTTTTGAAACAGGATCTTGCTCTGTTATGCAGGTTGAAGTGTGTGGTGCGACCATGACTCAGTGCAGCCTCCACCTATTGGGATCAAGTGATCTTCCCATCAGGCCTTTCAAGTAGCTGGGACTACAGGTGCACACCACTATGCCCATCTAATTATTTACTGATTTTTTTTTTTTGTAGAGATAGTCTCACTATGTTGCCCAAGCTGGTCTTGAACTCCTGGGATCAAGCGATCTTCCCACCTTGGCCTCCCAAAGTGCTGGGATTACAGGTGTGAGTCACTGCAACCAGTCTGGGTATGATATTACTTTTGGCAAATATGAAAATGTTCTAAAATTAAGTAATGGATGCACCACTCTGTGTACTAAAAACTCTTGTTTCCCACTTTAAGCTAGTTGTTGTACTTTACGATATGTAAAGTTCATTTCAAGTAAGGTATTTACAAATTATGCTGTTCTCTTTATCTCTGCAATGACTTTTAAATCTTGTCCATTCTTTTCATCCATTATGTCTGTGTCATAGTTTGAACCCTCATCCAGTTTTGGTCCAATACAGATGGTCCCTGAGTTATGACGTTTCAAAGTATGATTTTTTGCCCTTGTGATGGTGAGAAGGTGATACATTTTAAGTAGAAACGGTACTTCCAGTACCCACACAACCTTTCTGTTTTTCACTTTCAATGCAACGTTAAATAAATTACAGGAGATATTCAGCACTTCATCATAACATAGGCTTTGTGTTACCTGATTTCGTCCAGCGGTAGGCTAATGTGAGTGTTCTGAGCATGTTTAAGGCAGACTAAGCTAAGCTGTGATGTGGTATGTTAGTGTATGAAATGAATTTTGAACTTAGTGATATTTTCAAGTTATGTGATGGATTTATCAGGATGTAACCCCATTGTAAGTTGAAGAGTGTCTGTACTTACACATAAATGATAATATGTGGTTTTGGTTGGTTTCTAGTTGATAAGTTGTAAGACCTCTTATGCAGACTGCTGCATTTGACTTTAAAATGGTTTTCTTACCCCCATTTTTTCTCAGGCTTTCCTAAAGCACAGTTCTGCTCATGTTATATTCTTACTGAACACTTCACATGATTCAACATTGTCTACAGGATGAAATGCAAACTTTTTAACTTGATCTATGATTCCGTCTTTTTTGTCTTATTTTTCACATCATGATCTTACTAAGCCACAATTCATTCTTGGCATACAAAACATCCTGGCGTTGACTTAAAGTATACTCCATTTTTCCACTTCTCTGCTTTTCGCCCTTCTCCTAAATTCAAGCTGTCAAAATTTCACCCATTCAGCTCAAATGCTTCCTCCTACATAGTCTTCAATCGCACGCAGCAGAATTGCAGCCTTGAAAATTACATCCTTCTTTGTATTTTAATTACTTGTCTATGTGCTTGCCTTTCTACTCTGCCTATCTATTCAAATTATTGTTCAGTTGAATTTTCAAATTAATATTGTATCGTAAGCCTCTTTATTTGTAATTATAGAGAAAATAGATTCTTATAGAAACGATGAAGAGCAAAATTCCATCAGAGCCTATACGGACCTTCGATCTACAGGGAAAAATAAGTAACAGATTTCCCTCACCCATCACAAGATTGATGGCTGAGACCCCAATAACAGAAGACAGATTAACAAGAGAAAAACATAGAAAATTATTTAATATAAATTTTACATGACACACGAGCCTTCAGAAATGATGCAAATAAACAGGGAGTCTGTGTATTTTTTGGACGGTTGTGCAAAATTGGACTGGAGGACAAAGGGAATGGTCTAATGGAAATAGACAGGGGAGGCTGTTCAGATTCCTCTTGCTGTCCTCATGTCACGTGCTTTCCTCCCAGATATAGGACAAGCCAGATGCTCTCCCAGGAGGCTCTTCAGGAGAGAAGGGAGGGAGAAGGTCAGAGAGTCACCTTCCCAGGTTTCATGGCTGCGGCAGGGAGAAAGGGCGAGGGGAAGGTGAGCAAGGCCTTCCTGCCTCTGTTGTTTTCTCAAACGCCCAGGCACCATGTTTTGGGGTGGCATGTCCTGAACCTGGTCTGGCCTCACCTCACTATAGTAGCATCTTCAGGCTCCTGTTTCTTTTCTTTTTCTGTTTCCCCCTCCCTCCCTCTAAGCATTCTAATTTACCCCAAGCTGTCTTCCCCAGAACTCTCATGTCTGATAGAGCTCGAATTCTGTCAACCAGGCTGGTCAGTGCCAGACTCTGCCTAATGAAATGCACTTGTTATTAACTTATCTCCTTCAGGAGCAACTCTCAATCCATGACTAAATTGTACAGATGGAACACAGGAGGGTGAAATGTCTCCTTGCTGGAAACTGCACAATATGAAAGCTCTTGGGAATTGCTTTATGGAATCAGACTCATTCGTTCCTTTGTGTACACCTCCTGTGTGCATTTTTATGGAATCAGACTCCTTCGTTCCTCCGTGTACACCTCCTAGGTGCATTTTCACGGAATCAGACTCCTTTGTTCCTTCGTGTACACCTCCTAGGTACATTTTCACAGAATCAGACTCCTTTGTTCCTTCGTGTATACCACCTATGTGCATTTTCACGGAATCAGACTCCTTCGTGTACACCTCCTAGGTGCATTTTCCTGGAGCTCTTCTGGAGGCTAGGCTTCAGCTTCTGTTGTACAATGAGGGATGATAATGGCAGATACTTAGATACTTTTGAGAAGGCCATGTGAAAAGTGATTGCCAAAAGCAAGTGAGGATGACTGAATGAGAGAATGGTGAACGGCAGTTATTTTAAAATTTATTTAAAAATAAATTTATCCCTACATTTATTGCAACTGATTCTAGTGGGACCACAAAATGTGAAACGGATTTCAAACTTTAGCAGGTGCACAAGAATCATCCTGTAAAGCCTTTAAAAGTACAGATCTGGCCAGGCGCGGTGGCTTATGCCTGTAATCCCAGCACTTTGGGAGGCCAAGATGGGCGGATCATGAGGTCAGGAGATCGAGACCATCCTGGCTAACATGGTGAAACCCGGTCTCAGGTAATTTGGAAGTAAGTGGCCCTTAGATTGTCACGTGGGAATTAATGATTCTTCTGTACATATTTAGTAACATCTAGAGTATTCTGATCCACCAGAATATTGTCTAGACTTCAGAGCTTCTTTCTGAAATTTACTGAGAGTGAAACTCTCCTAAAGAAAGGCTTTACATCTCATCCTATGATAGTCTCACAGAAAAGAAAGTAGCTTGATGGAGAATTGATGGATATTCTATAACAGACCTTAATCCAGGTGGTATTTTATTTTATTTTTTTAACTTTTTGAGACGACGTCTCACTCTGTTGCCAGGCTGGAGTGCAGTGGCGCGATCTCGGCTCACTGCAACCTCCACCTCCCGGGTTCAAGCCATTCTCTTGCCTCAGCCTCCTGAGTAGCTGGGACTACAGGCTCCCGCCACCATGCCCGGCTAATTTTTGTATTTTTAGTAGAGACGGGGTTTCACCATGTTAGCCAGGATGGTCTCAACCTCCTGACCTCATGATCCACCCGCCTCAGCCTCCAAAGTGTTGAGATTACAGGTGTGAGCCACCGCGCCCAGCCCATCCAAGTGGTATTTCATATCTAGCCTGAAGAGCTTTAAACGTTTTTCATGCACTTATTTAATATATATATATATACACACACATACACACATTTGCATACATGTATATGTCTACAAACATGTAGACATATACACACATACATATATAAATGTGTAAATATATACATATATACAAACACATACGTATAAATGTGTGTATGTATATTTAATAAATAAGTGCATTTTCCATCCACTTATTAAATATATACACACATATATACATATTTGTGTATATGTATGTGTGTATATATATATAAATCTGCAATTTTAAAAAACAGCACAACTAGAATAAATGTAGACATATAGTTTATAGTACTTTGTAATTGTAATTAAATACTTCAGAAAATTGCATTAAAAATTTTTTTATGGCTGGTCATGGTGGTTCATATCTATAATTGCAGCACACTGGGAGGCTGAGGTTAGAGGATTTCTTGAGCCCAGGCGTATGAGACCAGCCTAGGCAACATAGTGAAACCCATCTCTACAAAAATTTATAAATTAGCCTGGCGTGGTGGTGCGCACCTGTAGTCCCAGCTACTTGGAAGGCTGAGGTGGGAGGATCACTTGAGCCCAGAAGATCAAGGTTGCAGTCAGCTGTGGTCACACTGCTGCACTCCAGCCTGGGCGACAGAGTGAGAACTTGTCTCAAAAAATAAAAATAAAAAAATTATAACAATATGAAAGTATTGATAATTTAATGTTTTTCTTTTGTTTTTTAAATGGTGGGATAATAATATGATTTCTAACTTTCCTTACCTTCATGTCCACTGCTTTAAAGACAGAACTAACATTAGGAGAGAAATTAAAAATAATAAAGAAAATGAAATTCATAAATTAAAACATGAAGACATTATATTTGAAGGGCTCTTAGATTGTATAAGTCAATTTTTCCCTAGAATATGAAATTCTTACCTATGAGAATGAATGTTAATGTACTTTTCAAACTAACTTTCACCTTACCTTTAGATGACCGTATTTCATCAGAAAAGAAATAAAAATCAATTCTTACTCAGAATAGTTTGAACTTACACTTAATTATCATCTATACTGTTATTTACTCTAGATTTCATTTAACACTGATTTTTAAATGATTATTATAATTAGTTTCATGGGTGAGTTTATTTTATAATGGGTAAGAGAAAGAAAATGTACCCCTATTTTATGTCAAATATGTTTATAGTATATAATATCTTCAAATTGTAAATGAATATAGAGATTTAAAAATGTTAATAGCTTCTAAGGCCAGGCACAGTGGCTCATGCCTGTAATCCCAGTACTTTGGGAGGCCAAGGCGGGCAGATCACAAGGTCAGGAGATCAAGACCATCCTGGCCAACATGGTGAAACCCCATCTCTTCTAAAAATACAAACACTTAGCCGGGTTTGGTGGCAGGTGCCTGTAGTCCCAGCTACTTGGGAGGCTGAGGCAGGAGAATGGCGTGAACCCAGGATGTGGAGGTTGCAGTGAGCTGAGATCATGCCACTGCAATCCAGCCTGAGTGACAGAGGGAGACTCCATCTCAAAAACAAAAACAAACAAACAAACAAAAGTTAATAGCTTCTGAATCATTATAGTTTCTCAAGTGAGTAGGAATATATTTTTCTTCAAAGCTTTCGCAAGATCTTCTGCCAATAATACATGATTTAGAATTTCATAATCAATGTTTATTGTTTAGAAACCCTAAAAAGACTGCTTTCATATTTAATTTTTTGTTTCTGTGATTAGTAAATTATTTGCCTTTTTAACTAAAAGAAAAAAGACTTACTTCTTTTTCTTCTAGGTACTACCAAAATGCTTTTCTGGGAAGAACACAATGTACACATCCAACCCGTAATCAGCTATTTTCTTTTGTGCTTGTGGCTTTTCAAAGCTGGTTTATCTGACTAAGTACGTGCTGAGGGCTCCATCAGAGCGACAGAGATAGAGATGATAGAGATGGAGAGAGATAGCTACCTCTATCTAGGTGCAGATATAAATGATGTAGATCTAGATATAAGGTGTTCCGTGAAAGGGCCATAAATGCAAAGTGGTCCCCTCAAATGCAAGGAACCAAAGAAAGAGTTGGACAAATCCAGTTTGCCCATAAAGGATTTATTCTATTTATTTATTAGAGAACTTAAAGACAGAAGTGTGGTCTTGGGCAAGCACAAGACAGGTAGATCTCTGCACTATAATCCCCAAGACTCAGAACTTACATCTTGCGGAAAAGTATGTGTGTTCTGGAAGAATGTGTAGGTGGCTGAGAGAATGCTGTGGGCACCACAGCCTATGAGGGACACAGCAACACCAAGGCTGGTTTTGGAGAAAAGGCAAAACTTCAGTAAATAGGTGCTTCTACATAAAGAGTAATACATCAACTAAATATCTTGGAGGCATTCCTGGGCTCGAGATTCATCAGGAGGCACATGGTGGATTAGCATCTAAAATAAAGTCACTCTTGTCCCTGTACAAGGAATAATTTGATGCTTGATATCACTAAGGTACTCATTATGAGTAAAATTAGTAATATGGAACTGACTGCATTACATTTGTTTTACAGAGTTGTTTATCTAGTTTCAAAATTTGGATGAGACAATGTCATCTTTTCTGTTCTTAGAGCCTCTCTGAGCCTAATTGGGCCCTGAGTTGAGTGTTTCCATTTCAGAAATTGTGGCATCAGCATGCTCAACTATAAAATAAACTGGTGAGTTAAAAATATGATGTCAAAGAATGTTCTTTATGCTTTTAGTAAGTCATACCTCTTGTGATTTTACTGGAAAAGTAGAAGTGCAAAGAGCTCCTTATGAAACTTAATCAGAGGAACAAAAATCACGGTCTTTTAATGAAGGTTTAAGCTGAGCTTTGACATGCAAATTAGGAGACATTGCAGTAATATCTAGTATATCTTAAGTTTTGATATTTGAAAGATGATTGTGAAATAATTTTTCTAGTTTCATTTATTCAATACATTCCCAGGCATACCTGCTGAACTCTAGGCAAGGGGCTGGAATCGACAAGCAAAAATCAACAAGTTTTGCTCTTGAGCATCTCACAGACTTGTGTTTCTTTATTTTTTTCTCTATCAAGCCAAGCTCTATATGAAGGCAATTTTATGATGTTGCAGATTTTATGACGTTGTGCACTTACTTTAAAGAATAGCCTTTAAAGCTCTTGAGTACACTCAATTATATTTCTTATGCCCACTGAAGTTATTAAGTACCTAATAAAAAATAGTGTATCAGAAGAGGTGGCACCGTCAGGAATATTTCACCAGTATTAGGCCAATGAACATTATCTGTCATGTTTTCAGCATTATGTGGAGAGCTCTGAGTCAGGTGCACACCTCCAAAAAAACCTGGTGTGAATATTTCAGTCTCAGCGATAAAATCGCACTTCATGTGTTACATATAAAGGAAGATTTATTACCTTCATATCCTCTTATTAATTTATTTCTTTCTTACATCAGGTATAATTCCATACCTCAGCCCTTTGGCCTTAAAGAGTAATTTAATCTATTAGCCCAGAAAACCTTTTAAGTCAATCCTTGATGTGGAAGGAAGGCAGATATTTCTTTAAGAGTCTGGTGTACTAGAAAGTCAGTTGCTGTCACAGATCCCAGGAGCTGTGCAGCTAAAAACAAAACCCTTTGGTGCTCCATCTTTTTGCCAGTACACGTCTTTAAATAAGAAACAAGACAAAAGACAGATCAAGGCTCATACCTGGGCTTGAGCCTCAGGCAAATAGTTTTAAGAGAAGACACCTGTTAGCACCCGACAAAAGGCAATTAGTGCTCATTCTTGGGACATCACATGGTGAGGGCATGTGGACTGCCTTCATCCACAAGCTGAGTACGAAGGGCTATTGCTGTTACTAACAGGGATTCATCTTTCATTATTCACATTTGTATTTTCTCCCCAGTAGGAAAATAATAATGTTTTTCATCCTTTCCTGCATATATTTATTATTTTTATGTAAATTAAGAGTTACACTACAGAGTTTCTCATGAAGAAAAGGAAAATACCTAAAAGATAGTTACATTGCAAAGAAGAAAACACAAATGTAGCTTCCTGAATTTTTCATGAAAACTCACCCAGAAGGCACTCCATATTTCAGAAACAAATAGCATGGGGGCCTTAGGACACATAAACAATATAACTGAATAAAAGAAATTTCAGAAGTCTTGTAGTCCTACAAATATTTCTCTTTTTGGAAAAGATTTATTGAAGCAAATAAAATGATAAAATTATGCATGAATTGAAAAATATAGTGGGATGGAGGAATAGAACATTTGTGATGATTCTTGATAAAGCCACACCACATAAGGTATAAAAAGTTTGGTCACCAGTCAGGCGTGGTGGCTCACGCTTGTAATTCCAGCACTTTGGGAGGCCGAGGTGGGCAGATCACGAGTTCAGGAGTTCGAGACCAGCCTGGCCAACACAGTGAAACCCCATCTCTACTAAAAATACAAATATTAGCTGAGTGTGGTGATGGGCACCTGTAATCCCAGCTACTTCGAAGGATGAGGCAGGAGAATCAGTTAAACTTGGGAAGTGGAGGTTGCAGTGAACTGAGATTGCGCCATTGCATTCCAGCCTGGGCAACAGAGACTGTGTCTCAAAAAAAAAAAAAAAAAGTTTGGTCACTATCCAAGTAAAGGAAAAAGAGAACTAAATCTAAGAAAGTGGCAGTTAAGTGGAAAAGGAGAAAGGTTAAAAGGAAGTCATTGAAACAGGGAAACAAAGGATAAAACTAGATGTTTTAAAGGAGAGAAAAAAGGCAGTGGCATCAAGAATTGCTTTTAGGTTTCAAGTTGCAATTCCTTTAAGAAGTACTGTCTGTGAATAAATATTTTCAAAGCAAGAAGAAAAAACTAATTTAGAGATAAGGGCCATAGAAATGATAAGGTTTGTTTTGGTTATGCTGCTCATATGAAAATATTTAAGTAATGGTAATGAGCAAGTAGGTAGAGATATGAGTTTGGAGGTTAAGAGATAGGTCCTGATAGCCAGGCGTGGTGGTGGGTGCTTGTAGTCCCAGCTACTCGGGAGGCTGAGGCAGGATAGTTGCTTGAGCCTGGGAGGTGGAGGTTGTAGTGAGCAGACATCGTGCCACTGCACTCCAGCCTGGATGACCGAGGAAGACTCTGTCTCCACAAAAAAAGGAAAAAAAAAAAGATGAGGGGAAAGAGAGAGAGAGAGAGAGGTCCTGAGATTATGAAAAAGAAATGAGATCTATTCACAAACTGGCAGCACCAACAATAGAGAATGTAAGATGTTGGTTGCTATTGGGAACTACGTGAGGATGATAGTTGTTAGAGCACATTTTAAAATATACAAACTGATGCAAGAACTTCATAAATGATCGTGTCCATTCTTCTTACAGAAATAGTGGAATGGTCAAAGTTAAAACTATCGTGCAGAATCAAGGGTGAATTAGGTTCAAGAAACAAGGGATGTTTACCCTGGTCAGATATTGAAGAGAAGTCGATCGAAGTTAAGGCTGAGCAAAGGGTTACAGACTGGTTATTATCAAGTATTTGTAGTGAAAGTTACTATGCAAGAAGTGAAAGAATGATAGGATTTTGGGAAAGAATCATAACTACTGTTTCACAAGGTTTAGTAGCAAGAAGACAAGACAAATTGAACCTTGGGAGACTGCCAGCGTGAGGAAAGGCTTTGTCAGGAGACAGAGAAATGAAGGCACATTTGTGGGCAGAGCAAATGTAAGAAGAAAGGCAGAAATATGGACAATGATTAATTAATGAAATGAGTTTTAAAGAACAGAAAAAAAGGGTTAATATCGAAGTCCAGATAGTGAGTTAAGCACTAAAATAGGAAGGCAATATGTCTGTTTTTATCTTTTTTTTGAGACAGTAAAAAAGAATAAAAGGCTGGATATACGGGATGCCTTTGTATAGAGAAGATTTATACAGATTATCTGGGATGGTGTTGATACACATGGTCAAATGAAAAAAATGAAGATTTCAACCTGAGAAGGAGAAAATAGATTAGGATATAAGGAGAAGGAGGAAAGTCTTTTAGAAGATGAAGTCATATCGAATCAGGAGACACACGGTAGTAGTGCTACAGAAATAGGACTGGACAGTAGGGATCTGTAGTGAATTAGTATGATTTTTCTTATCCACTTTTCTCCAGCAGTGCTAAATAGGCTGCTGGCAGTGAAGAAACACCATAATGATCTCAGAGTTGGGGTTAATTAGAGTACAGGGAGCAAAAGTCCAACAGGTAAGAGATTTGAGAGCATCAATGAGAAGACAATTAAATAAGCTTAATATGGATCTGACAATCTAAGTTAAGGAGAAAAGTGAAGCCAGACAGAGGTTGATAAATCAGAAATATAAGACCAGTTCAAGGGAGTAGACCTCACAGTGAGAACAAAGCTCAAGTTAGTTGCTAATAAAGGCACAGAAAAGGTGGAAAGTAAGATGATCTATTAAAAAAGAAAATCATAAAATTCAAAATCAGTAATACTGTTCAAGGGCCCATTGTGAGCAAAAGGGTAAGCTTTTATTGATTCAGAATGACTAAGAATTGAGATATCTGATGAGTTAAGAATGTTAACTTAGAATTAGTGTTTCATATATAATATGCATATAAAAATATATAATATTGTACATAATATTGATGTAATCACTCCTATAGCTAATTAAGTACATGATATTTTGCCAGGTCAACTGTTACGTTTATTAGTAACAGTCATGGGAATATCTGAAATGTTGGAAATCCCCCATCCCAATTCAATATTAATGAAAGTAACAGAAAGTTACATCTTTCTGTTATTATATATAGTTACATCTATTCTTATATCTATCTTTCTGTATCAAATGTTTATCTCCCTATATAGGTATATTTTTAATCTGTATCTTTATACATAAAGTATTCTGGGTAGACTGCACAGACCTTAGCATATTAAATTCTCTTCTTTGGCTGGGCGCAGTGGCTCACACCTGTAATCCTAGCACTTTGTGGGAGGCCAAGGCAGGTGGATCACTTGAGGTCAGGAGTTCAAGACCAGCCTGGCCAACATGGTGAAACCCTGTGCTACTAAAAATACAAAAATTAGTCAGGTGTGATGGTGTGCGCCTGTAATCCCAGCTACTCGAGAGGCTGAGGCACAAGAAACCGGGAGGCAGAGGTTGCAGTAAGCTGAGATCAGGCCACTGCACTCCAGCCTGGGTGACAGAGAGAGACTCCATCTCAAAATAAATCAAATCAAATAAAATCTCCTCTCACACACTACCATCTTCCCTAACAGGTATGTTAGGTGCTGGAAGTTTGAAAGAGAGAGGGGTGAATTACTTCTATATTCATTCAGTTGTATAAACCATATGTCCTCATCCATTTTCTACTACTATACAGAATACTACAAACTGGATAATTTATAAAGAAAAGAAATTTATTTGGCTTATGTTTCTGGGGGCTGAGAAGTCCAAGATGATGGCACTAGTATCTGCTCAGCATTTGATTAAGGTGTTCTTACTACCTCACGCATGGCAGAAGAGCAAGAGAGAGAGAGAGTGAGAGTAAGAGAACAGGAGGAGGCAGAACTTCACCTTATTTTCAGGAACCAACTCCCATGATAGCCCAGTTCTGAGATAACAGCATCAACACAGGCATACCTCAGATATATTTGTGGCCAGGTTCCACACTACCTCAATAAAGTGAATATTGCAATAAAGTGAGTTACACAAAATTTTTGGTTTCCTGGTACATATAAAAGTTATGTATGCACTATACTGTAGTCTATTAAGTATTCAGTATCATTACATGAAAAAAAGATACTTAAAAAAAATCCTGTTAGCTTTATCTCCAGAATATCTTCCAATCCACCCACTTTTCTTTGTCTCCATCAGTACCATCATAGTCTAAGCCAACATCATGCTTTCCTCAAACTATCAAATTAGGCTTTTAACTGGCCCCTCACAGGAGAGCAAAATAAAGAAGAAAAACAACAACGACAACAAAAATAGATACTTTAATTTAAAAATATTTTATTGGTAAAAAATGTTAATAATCATTTGAACTTTCAGCAGGTCATTTTCATTTTGCTGGTGGAAGATCTTGCCTTGATATTAACAGTTGCTGACTGATCAGCATGGTGGTTGCTGAAGGTTAACATGGCTGTAGCAATTCTTAAAATAAGACAACAACGAAGCCACCACATCAACTGACTCTTCTTTCACAAAAGACTACACTGTAGTCTATGATGCTATATGATAGCATTTTACTCACAGAAGAACGTCTTTCAAAATTGGAGTCAATCCTCTGAAACCCAGTCACTGCTTTATCAACTAAGTTTATGTAATTTTCTGATTTCCTTGTTGTCATTTTAACCATGTTGATAGCATCTTCACCAGGAGTAGATTTCATCTCAAGAAACCACTCTCTTTGCTCATCCATAAGAAGTAGTTCTTTATCTATTAAAGTGTTATTATGAGATTGCAGAAATTCAATCACATCTTCAGATTCCAGTTCTAATTCTAGTTCTCTTGTTATTCTCACCACATCTGCAGTGATTTTTCTCCACAGAAGTCTTAAACTCTTCAAAACCATTCATGACAGTTGGAATTAACTTCTTCCAAACTCTTGTTAATGTTGATATTTTGACTTCCTCCCATGAATCATGAATGTTCTTAATTGTATCTAGAATGGTAAATCCTTCTGAGATTTTCGGTTTACTTTGCCCAGATCCATCAGAGGAATGATCCATCACTGTCTATGGGAGCTATCACCCTACAAAATGCATTTCTTAATAAGACTTGAAATTTAAAACTACTCCTTGATCCATGCACTGCAGAATGGATCAAGAATGGCTGCAGAATGGATGTTGTATTAGCAGGCACAAAAACCACATTCATCTCCTTGTACATCTCCATCAGAGCTCTTGGGTAACTAGGTACATTGTCGATGAGCAGCAATGTTTTGAAGCACATTTTTTTCTTTTAGCAGTAGATCTCAACGGCGGGCTTAAAATATTTAGTAAACTATGCTATAAACAGATGTGCAATCTTGCAGGGTTTGTTACTGTATTTCTAGAGCATAGGTAGGGTAGATTTAATGTACTTTTTAAGGGACCTAGGGTTTTCAGAATGCTAAATGAGCACTGACTTCAACTTATAGTCATTAGTTGTATTAGCGCTTAACAAGCGAGTCAGCTTGTCCTTTGAAGCTTTGAAGCCAGGCATTGACTGCTCTTGCTATGAAAGTTCTAGATGGCATTTTCTTCCAATAGAAGGCTGCTTTGTCTCCATTGAAAATCTGTTGTTTAGTGTAGCCACCTTCGTTAATTATCTTAGTTAGGCCTTCTGGATAACTTGTTGCAGCTTCTCCATCAACACTGCTGCTGCACTTTGCACTTTTATATTATGGAGACAGTATCTTTCCTTAAACTGCATGAACCAACCTCTGTTAGCTTTCAACTTTTCTTCTTCAGCTTCTTCACCTCTCTCAGCCTTCGCAGAATTGAAAAGAGTAGTGCCTTGTAGTGCCTTGTACTGAATTAGGATTTGGTTTAAGGGAATATTGTGGCTGGTTTGGTTTTCTTTCACAACCACTCAAACTTTCTCCGTATCAGCAATAAGGCTGTTTTGCTTTCTTATCATTTGTGTACTCAGTGGAAAAGATTTCCGTCAGAAGCTTTTTGTTTACAGTCACAATTTAGCTAACTGCTTGACATAAGAGGCCTAGCTTTCAGCCTATCTCAGCTCTCATCATGCCTTCCTCACTAAGCTTAATCATTTCTAGACTAAAAACACTTAGTCACTTGAAAACTTAGAGGCCATTGTAGGGTTATTAATTGGTCTAATTTCAATATTGTTGTGTCTTAGGTAGTAGGAAGGCCTGAGGAGAAGGACAGAGATGGGGAAATAGTTAAATAGTTGTTTGATGAAGCCGTCAGTACACATACAACACTTAATAAGTTCAGTGTCTTATATGAGCACAATTCATGGTGCCCCAGAACAATTGCAATAGTAACATCAAAGATCACTCATCACAGATCACCACAACAGATATAAAATAAAAAGTTTGAAATATTGCAAGAATTACAACATGTGACGCAGAGACAGATTAAGCACATGCTGTTGGAAAAGCGGTACTGATATATTTACTCAATGCAGGGGTGCCACCACTTTCAGTTTCTAAAAAATGAATTACTCAAAAGCTCAATAAAGCAAAATGCAATAAAACGAGGTATACACATCCTAATCACATCCTAAAGGCCTTACCTCTTAATACTGTTGTAATGGCAATTAAGTTTCCAACTGATAAATTTTGGAGGAGGCACCTTCACATCGTAGTACCATATAAATGAATGCAAAGCAAAATGGGCCCAAGTAGGTTGTTGAAAAACTAATGGGTAGAAGGGTCTTGGGTGCCCACATTAATCGGAGGAAATGAAAAAGAGACAGTAGGATAATCAGTGGCAATAAGTTTTCTTGCCATGGAAAGGTCTAAACTAGATATGAATGAAAATCCAGCTAAATGCAAAGTTCAGGATTGGTCTTTTCCCTTTTTTCCCAAAAAAAGGTTATTTTCTACTTTAGGTCTTTGGTACACAAAGTGAAATATGGCATGGGTTACCAAATTTTGCAAAGTAAATAATACATAGAATTCAGACCTTACTGGATAAACACATTCTATTTCTAATGATTCAGAAGGGCCCTTGTGAGCATGATTATTTTTATTTGTTTATTTACTTATTTATTTTTTGTGACAGAGTTTCGCTCTTTTGCCCAGGCTGGAGTGCAGTGGCACAACCTCGGCTCACTGCAACCTCTGCCTTCTGGTTTCAAGCTATTCTCCTGCCTCAGCCTCCCGAGTAGCTGGGATTACAGGCGCCCACCACCATGCCCGGCTAACTGTTGTATTTTTAGTAGAGACGGGGTTTCACCATGTTGGCCATGCTGGTCTCAAACTCCTGACCTCGTGATCTACCCACCTCAGCCTCCCAAAGTGCTGAGATTGCAGATGCAAGCCACTGTACCTGGCCATGATGATGATGATAGATTCCTTCTCAGCAATCCAGAGGAATTAAATCTAGTCTATCCTAATCCATGTTTATCAACCTGTATTGTGTAATTCAATTAGGCACTTAACATTAGAAACTTATAAAAACAAAAGAAGCATAATATTCAGCTGTGTTAAGAAAAATGTGATATCAACTACTCCTCCTTTATTACAATGACTCAGAACACCCGTGTCCTTCCCTATGTTGGATGCAATGCTAAAGACATGATGTTGCTCCTGCTGGAACACAACTTGAAGGAATTGCCTACCCCACCTCACCTCCAAAATTAAAGTCTTTTGTTTTGACAAAAGTTAATGATAAGGTTTGATGTGCTAATTTCAGCACCTCCACTTCATGTCTACACTGTGGACATATACTTTTTTGTTGTTTTGGGGTTTTTGTAATGTTTTACTCACTTCCTCTATTATTCTTTACAGCAGGACTTGCTTTAGAGTCATTACTTTCTATTAAAGTTGTTCCATCAAAAGTTGACAATTACTGGCCAGGTGCGGTGGCTCACGCCTGAAATCCCAGCACTTTGGGAGGCTGAGGTGGGCGGATCACCTGAGATTGGGAGTTCAAAACCAGCCTGACCAACATGGAGAAACCCCGTCTCCACTAAAAATACAAAATTAGCCAGGCGTGGTGGTGCATGCCTGTAATCCCAGCTACTCGGGAGGCTGAGGCAGGACAATCACTTGAACCCGGGAGGCAGAGGTTGCAGTGAGCCAAGATCACGCCATTGCACTCCAACCTGGGCAACAAAGAGCAAAACTCTGTCTAAAAAAAAAAAAGTTGACAATTACTTTTCATTGGCTTCTTCACACCTAACACCTACCTTTTCACACAAAGCAGAAATAAATTGCTATTAGCTAATCTGCTAAATCCACTTAGAAAGATAATCAAGAAAAAGGAAAACATCCTTGTGTCCAAGGCATTCTCATTTGTAAAAATGGTTTGTATGTGTCATTTACTCAAATCAACGCATTTCACCAAAAGTACTCAGAAACATAACCCTGAACATATGTGTATTCCATCCCAAAATTTTTCATGTAGTCAGTATTTTTGTATAGTCACCATTATAAAAATATTTTATTTAATAGTGTTATTGATATATTAGTATATAGTGTGAGATTCAGATACATAAATTTTTTAAAAACTTGCATTCATAAAGTAACATAACATATATTTTCTCCTTTTATTTACATTAATCTGTGATATCAACATGAGAGCAAGAATTACATTGAAATTTATATTTTTCCCAGAAAGAAAGTGAAGTTCTGTGAACATGAGTAATTTACTCACCAGCATCTAGCCAGTATGTCTGTAGAACTGAGATCAAAATCCAGTTCTTCTAACTCTTTCTATTTTCAAAGTAGAGATTCCTCCTAATGCCAAACAAGAGTTCCCTGGCTCTGTTATCTATCCTAGGAGGTGATTATCTTAATGATTTTCTGTTTTAAATTGTATCTTTTTTTCATTTTTATGTGCAGAGGATACAACATATACAAATATAATTCATGGAAACACTCAGGTTGTTCATAGTTGGAATGTCAGTGATTTTATTGTTTTAAGCACTGTGATGTATAGGAGACACTTAGATATACTAACAGTATAGAAAGGAATGATTTTAATATTATATTAATTATAATTAATTGACAAATTTGCATAAATTTTACTAAAAAAGTATGACCAGCCAACAGAATATTAGTAGTCAAGTGTGCACATTGGTGTCAAAATAAGACAGTTTCTAGCCTCAAAGAGAGTAGTTAGGAAAGCATCATTATATACACAATATCATGTAGTATATAATAGTTCTATAGTGCTTACAACTACAAAGCACTTCCCCTCCTTTTCTTCCTACTCAAAATGATCTTGTGAACTCAGCAGGGCAGGGCTTCATTCTATTTTACAGATAAGGCAGCCCTAGATCAGAATTCATGGCAGACATTCAATCTTCAAACACGTATCGAGAGACTGCTATGTGTCAGCAGTGATTTGGGGGCACTGGGCATGGGAAGGTAACACAAGTAGGGTGCCTCCCATGGGCTTCCAGAGTAGGGGAGAAGAAGGAAACATCATCCATCACTGGGAGGCTGTGGTGACTGCCATACCAGAGGACAAGGGAGGCAGAAACGGTCTGAAGGCTCAACCGTGAATGATGTGTGTCTTTGAACTGTGAACTCAGTGTGTCTGTGTTTGATTCCAGTGCCTTTTTCAGGAGCAATTGAGTCACAAGCCATGAGATTCTGATGATAAATGTTACTGGAATTCAGAAAAGGAAAGAACATTGGGATGTGCTGGAACCGTTAGAGTAAGTGAGGTTCAGTGTTGGCTTTACAGGATGGGTTAGTGGTTGGATAGCTGCAGGGAAGGGGAAGCATTCCAAAGAAGCAAATTACAAAGCAGGAGCTTGGCGAGAGACAGTGTGTCTTGCTATGGTGGTTAATTTTGTGTCAACTTAACTGGGTTAAGTGATACACAGAGAGCAGATAAAGCATCGTTTCTGGGTGAGTTTGCTGGAGTGTTCTGGAAGAAGATAGCCTTAGAATCAGTAGATCAAGTAAAGATTTGCCCTCACCAATGTGGGCAGGCATCATCCCATCCATTAAGGGTCCAAATAGACCAAAATGGCAGAGACAGGATGAATTCTGTCTTCCCTTCAGCTGGGACTTCCATCTTCTGCCTTTGGAGATCAGAGCTCTTGGTTCTCGGGTCTTCCAACTCCCACCCTCTATTTGTTCAATAAGCAATACATTGAACTTTGAACACCTCTTCTTTCTTCTCTGGTACCCTGGTTACAGAACGTGCTCAGAAAATTGATTCTAATCTCTTCATATTTTTGCAGCCCTCAGCAATGTTAAATAACATGTTTAAAATGAGATACATAATTTAGGGTTAAATTTCTTTTTTACACATATTAAAAATATTTTAAAAGCTAAAAGAGATTCAAACCGCAATCAAATTTGCCTTTGTTTTACTAAATGAGAAATGCTAATATTAGGTTTACTATAAAAATATTTTATCAGGAACAACAGTAAGTAAATAATTTTTTTAAAATTTTGACATCACTTGTCCTAATGTTATATCAGAAATCTTATCTAATCTGTTTTTTACCTGCCATTGTTCTCTGAGAGGAATACTTGACATAATAAACTCAAAATACGACTCCATGTTTATTTTTGTGTGCTTCCTCAGTTTTACTTCAGTGCTCAAGTTGTTTGTCTCTATTTTAAAACATTTTCTTTAATTAAAAATGCGTGTACAAATCAAGGTTGAAGCTAGACGCATCTTTCAGTGATCATTGACTTTATCTGTGTCTTTATCAAGAATAAACAGCTAGCTAATGTCAGAATCAGGGTTTAATTTGTGGGCCGGGGCAGGGATGGGGGAGGTTCTGTTTTTTCCTACTAAAAAATCCAACACTGAAGTATCCTCCTGAATACGTACATTGATATATTGTGTATAAAGAGAAAAATGAACATGTACTTTGTCTCCTTTAAAAATTGACTTTTTAAGTACAATGACACACACACAAAGTGCAATAAGGCAATTCTCCCGAATGCATTTTCTTTGGGCAGACATATGTAAGATGACTTCAGGAGCCTCAGTAATTCATGCAGCTTCCTATATTGTCTTTTACATTCATAACACTTTAATTTAATCTATTGTTCCGTTGTCTTGCTTGGCCAATATAGAGAAGTGACGACTGATTTCAATTTGAAGTCTCAGTCTTTTCTCACCCTGGTTTTCTTGTTTCTATTCTCCCACACCAATAAATACGTGAAACCTAATAAGGACAAAAAAATTCTGTTGGGAGTAGAACGATATTTTAAAAACACGAGGTGTGACTTCTAGAGATAGGTGAGTTTAGACATATGCATGCTGTATGCCCATGGATTGTTATGCTCTTTTTTCTCTTCAATTAATCAGTACTAGAATTCTACCAGAGACACATCTTATAGCCAGTTTAGTGACATTGCTTGACAACGCTCACATACTTACTGCACGAAGTTTATAATTTTTCATCCTCATAGCAACTTTTATCCTTATTACAACTAAGTATGTCAGAATTGCCTTATTATATATCACACACGAAAAACTAATTCTAAGAGAAGTTCCATCATTTACTCAAGGTGGCAGGATTACTGTGTCTTAATCGAAATTTAAACTGAAGTTTTCTGATTACAATCATGTGATAATAGCATTACTCTCTGGGAACTCACCTGTCAGAGGTAATAACATTTTGTAGCTTTCCTAAAGATTTTTTCTCAAGGAGAAAAATTTAGGTTTCTAGATGAATAAGAGGTTACATCTTAATAACCTTCAAAACATATCACCTGTCTCTAAAAATAAGCCTGTAATTGTCAGACTCCTGTTGCTTAATTTCCTTTGCTGGGAAGACTTGATCCCATTTTCATTTCTTCCCTGATAGCAAAGCCCTGTTCCTGTCAAATCATATGTATTACAGTGCTTTTGATTTCCTCTACAATTAGTCTAGTTTTTTAATGATAGCAGTATGTGCCCATGATAAAACTACAATCTGCAAAATAGGAAATGGAGTTAAGAACAATATAAGAAGACTTTTGTTTCCCCTATAATTAGAGCGGTCTAACAATGGAATAGGCTTTCTCCTAAAAGAAATATTTCTAGGTGTGCTGAAGCTGGTATTGTATGACTGCAGGTCAGACTGGCAAGAAGAAAAATCCTGCATCGACTGAGGGGTGGATCTAGATTAGTCTTTTCTAGCATTTTCCTCATAAGAATCATCTAGGGAGTTTATTAAAATATATTTTCCCGTGGTTCTGGCTATCTGTGTATCAGCTAGATTCTGAGGTAATTTTTACGATCTGGAAGTTTTGAAAACACTGCCTTTGCAGATCACTAACAGAACTTTCGCCTCAGCAAAAGTCTTTGCACTGGGACTAGGAATGTGTCAAGTGAGAGCTTTTGTGTTTTGCGTTTTTAAAATTAGTATTATTTTTATTGACAAATCATAATTTTGTATGTTTATGGGGTACAATGTGATATTTTGATATATAACAATGTGAAATGATTAAATCGAGCTAATTAACATATCCATCATCTCGTTTACGTATCATTCTTTATGGTGAGACATTTGAAATGTGCTCTTTCAGTCATCTTGAAATATGCGGTATAGAACTGACTGGAGTTGTTCTGTTGTGCAGCACGGGGGGAGCGCATGAGAAGTTGTTGAATAAGGGGTACAAAGTGATAGCTTTAAGTTGTGATTAAGCTGTGGTTCCTAGCTCGAGGGTTGAAAGCAGCTGATGGACTGCAAAGAATATAAGGCATAAAAAAAAAGAAAGGAAAGAAGATATAGAAAAAGAGGAAAGGATTGAAGGGGTGGGAGAAGGAAGAAAGAAATGAATGTAAGGAGAAGAAAACATGAAGAAAGGAAGAGAGAGAGGGAGAAAAAAAGGAAGGAGGGAAGGAAAAGCTGAGCTCAGATGGAAGAGGGGTATTTAATACCCGTTGAATGCATGTACTAAATTTCAGGCATAAATTGGGCAGAGTAGAAAATAAATTAAATATGACTCAAATCCATAGTAAAATATAAACTGGATCCCAGGCCAATTTTTTTTTCTTTTCATCTACTGTCAGAAAAGTAAAGTTTTTGTAGTAGGGAAATAAGGAACATTTGATTTTTATAAATCTCCTAAAACATTAAGAAATTTTTGAGTTTGAGGTGAACTAGGAAACCAAATATCAAATATCTGTCTCTTTTATAATTATTTCTTGCCTGGCTCTCAACCTTCTGTCTTCTCTTTTTTAATTAAAGCCTTCCTGGGATGCATATGTACTCATATTTGGTCATGATATCTTTGTTTTGATAAAATTATAATTCAAATAATTTAAATTATCAAAGAATAATTTCCATTTGTAGAGATGCTGAACAGACTCTAAGGATGACCATATGTTCCAAGGCAGACATGATCCACACCCAAAAGCGTAAATAGCTTATATGAGCAGCTCTTAGAATGACAGCCATGTGCAATCATCAGCTGGACACCTGTCTCTTTGTGCTTGCATACAGCAAAATATACTTAGCGAGTGTTTCCACATCACAAAAGGAAGTTTTATTCAGCTTTATTATCAATGAATAATATATCAGAATACAATTTGCATAGTGCCGCTCATACCAAATTTACAGTGAATTTTCCTCTTGAGATGACTCAGTCTCAATAAGAGATCATTTGTCCATATACATATAACCTGCACAGAATGCAATTTTTGTGCATAAATATGAAATTGTTATGATTCATTTTGTTTAATGAACTCAAAATACAGTTAAATATATTATTGTGCCTAACTATAAGAGTTTTCAGGCTATGCATTAAAAATTTGAATCAATATAATTTTATTATATGTATGTTGTTATACAGTTTAAAAGTATGTTAGCTTAGAGTATTTAATATGTGGCACTCACAGGCAAATAACAAAATGAAGTCTCTAGAAAATAGCATGATATTAAATGTTTTATCATGAATAAAAAAACATTTGAATAGTGCTTCATAAAATAATTATCTTTCTCTGGGTTTATAATATTGGTAAAGTCTAAAGATCTTCCAATTGGAAAGGAAGATAATAATAGTGTCTTAAGATAGCCTCTAGAATCTTCTCAGAATCACTCAGAATGAGACAGAAATGCTAGAGGGTTCACAATGAGCATGCTGTTTTGTAAGTCCCCCTCTTCATCCTTACCATGGTACAGTAGAAATTTGCTAAGGATTTCTCTCGGTGAAATCTGAGCTTTGACCACATTTTGAAGTCACTCCGTATATACCTTTGGAAGAAATGCCAAAGACAATCTTTTGCAAAATTTCTTGTATTTATTTGTATACTGAAAAATGATTGAGCAGCTATTTTGTGCCAGGATGTGTGCAAGGTATTGAGAAAAAAGAAATGATTATGGCATTAATTATTTTTCTCCACGAGTTCACAATATTCTACAAAAAAGAGATACTGGGGAAAAACCAGAAACAAAACTAAACATCAGTAACTAAGTTTTTCCACACTAAAGACACAAATGAGGTAATATGTACATTAAGACTTAAAATTTAAATAGATCCAAGCCCCTCAAGCTTTTTCCCACCCTAGGTTATGCCCTCTGCAAATCGCTCTACAGCTGCTGAGATTTGTTTACAGTGGAGCTGGGCACCTAGAACTGTTGTGAACAGCAGGTCTGGCATGTGTGGTGTAGGGTCAGGGCCTTGCATGTTCCCTTAGGCACACTTCGCACGCTGGTCAGGATGTGCACATACTTGGCCAAGCCTGTGCCCAGGGCAGCAGTGTCCTTTGCCCTCTGTGAAGGGCTGACTGGCCCGGATTTGTTCAGTTCAGCCTGTTTGGTGAGAAACCTCTCATGGACCTTTTCTCATTGGATAACCACAAAGAGATGAACTTAGATTATATTCTCTAAATATAATCTACATTATAAAGGAGGGAACTGGAAAAAGAATGCTGGAGTTGAATTTGCCTTCCATCTTTTTCTACCGTTTCCTTGTGTCAAAACCATTTCTGTCCTCATATTGCCCTTTCAAATGCTAATTACATTTAACATTTTTTTCACAGAGCACTTTACAGTTTACAAAAGTAATTCAATGTGATTTCATGGAATAGGAAAATAACATGTTGGTGTGAATGAGTCTGAGGCTTTATTCTCACTAAGTACAGGGTACAGATACAGTAAGTGAAGCTGGTGAATATTCGAGAGCCATGGGTGGTGGTCCACACCTGTGGTCCCAGCTACATGGTCACTAAGTACAGGGTACAAATACAGTAAGTGAAGCTGGTGAATATTCGAGAGCCATGGGTGGTGGTCCGCACCTGTGGTCCCAGCTACATGGGAGACCAAGGAGGGAGGATTGCCTGAGCGCAGGAGTGGAAGGCAGTGTGCTAGGATCATGGCGCTGCACTCCAGCTTGGCAACACAGTGAGATCCCGCCTCCAAAACAACTTAAATTTTTTAAACGATGAATATTTTATCATAGTAACAGTAGCAAATTTTAAAGCATTTATTATTGACCAGGTATAGTGATTAGTAGGTACATATATTGTTTTATTTAGTGTTTAATCCTCAGGAATAAGTATGCTTATTGCCCTTCACAGGTGTGAAAAACAAGGCAAAGAGAAAGTGAACAACAATGAAACTAGGAATGTAACCCAAGCTCTCGTGACAGAGCGTGTATGCTCGATCTCGGGACCACACCACTTCCCTTGGTAAATTTTCAAACATTTAGTATTTGTGTGAAGGCAATCACATTGTGCAGAGGAATGACCAGGCTACAAAACACAGTGTGTGGGAGACTGCTTAATGCTAACACTAATTCTATGGCTGACATTCAGATCTATAACAGATTAAGTGTCTAGAGCTGACTTATTGAGAGGGATTTGTTGTAGTCGACTTAAAACCAATAAAAGACAGACAACATGATGTCTTAAAGTCACTTCAAGATAAATTAATCAACTCATAAGCACATATAGCCATTAAGATCAATTCACTTTACAAAGATTAGAAAATGATAAAGGGGCATAAAATACAAACTTACTATCTGAGAAAATCAGGTTGTAGGGCTTTTCTCCTGCAAAATGAAGTAATTGTCAGCAATGTCCACTTGGTAGAACAGTGTTTTCCACTGTTCTCTTCATAGCTTTTGCTAATACAATAGTTAAAAGAGGAACTAGCTCTTCAGACCCAGGCAGTTGAAAACCAGCTCATTGGGTTCCAGGTCAGCGGGTCCTTCTCTACCTGTTTATTGAACATAATAATGTTCCTCTTGGGGAAAATATGCTGCAATATCCCTCTGATTTATTGTATTTCTACATATTGTTAATGCAAGGACTCTGGTATTCAACAAAGAAATTATGGCACATCTGGGTACATAGAATATTCTACTTTCCACAGAAAAGGTCAGGAGAGAAAGAAAAGAGAGAATTGAAATATAAACCCTTCAAATGGAGGTGAAATCCTGACTTTGCCCCTTGCTTGGCATCATCATTAATCAATACTAAGCAACTGCAATTAGAAGAGATTAACTGGAACTTAGAGTTGCTAAACAAAAAGAAAAAATAGAAAGGAAATAAAGCTGTCTTCCTACTATAGACAAAATCACACGGCCATTTTCTTCTCATTGATTTTTGCTCTCATTAAGATATATTCATGTACTTTCCTTTTGAAGCTTGAAGTAAGAATCTTGATACTAGAATTGTCTTCAATGAATTATTTTGCCCATTACTCTTCTTATACAGAGGTGAATTCCAGATTGGCTTGGGACAATGACTGTTTATGCTTTAATTAACCATCTCCAAATGCAAATAACTAACAAAACTCTTTATCTCATTCTAGTATTAGGCACTCCAAGTTCTTCAGCAAATATTTACTCTGATTACCATATAGAAAATAACACTTAATTTCTGCTTTCTTATATCTTAAAATCAGAAGATGAAGCCAAAACACAAGATAAATAGGAAATCCAAACAGTGACCCCAAAAGTATGTTTTGTGAAAGAAGAATAGAAACACAAAGGTGGAGAGAGAGACCTCATTAGGATGTGAGTAGCAAAGGGGGTTCAGTGAAGAAGCAGAGCTTCCGTTATGTTTATAAGAGGGATAACATTTAGAGATAAATCTTAAGATAGAGAAAAAAGAAGCTGATGCACCAAGAAAGGGAGGAGGAGAGCATTAGCATAGTGGTGCAGGGGCTGGAACCAGCACCGTGTGTTTGTGGAAACAAGGAAGACAGGATTATCAGTCAGCTTGTGGAAGGTATGTTGGAAAAGGGTTTCACAAATGGAAAAGAGGTTATTGATAAATGGAAAGTAAATACACCATATATTTATATATAATGTATTTTTATTAAGTAGTGACCTCTTTAAATGTAAAGAATGCGTGCTTTCTGACAAAGGTTGAATATCCAGCATCATAAGGAACTTAAATTTACAAGAAACAAAACCCATAAAAAAGTAGGCCAAGGACATGAACAGACACTTTTCAAAAGAAGACACACATGCAACCAACAATCACACGAAAAAAAGGTCAACATCACTGATCATTACAAAAATGCAAATCAAAACCACAATGAGGCACTATCTCACACCAGTCAGAATGGCTATTACTAAAAAATTAAAAAATAACAGAGCTGGCAAGATTGTAGAGAAAAAGAACGCTTATACACTGGGAGTGGGAGTGTAAATTAGCTTAGCCATTATAGAAGACAGTGTGGTGATTCCTCAAAGACCTAAAGACAGAAATACCATTTGACCCAGCAATCCCATTACTGGGGATATATACGAAGGACTATAAATCATTCTACTATAGAGACACATGCACATGTATGTTCATTGCAGCACTGTTCACAACAGCAAAGACATGGAATCAACGTAAATGCTCATCAATGGTAGACTGGATAAACAAAATGTGGTACATATACACCATGGAATACTATGCAGTCATAAAAAAGAACAAGATCCCATCCTTTGTAGGGATATGGATGGAGCTGCAGACCATTATCCTTAACAAACTAACACAAGAACAGAAAACCAAACACCGCATGTACTCACTTATAAGTGGGAGCTAATGATGAGAACACACGGACACATAGAGGGGAGCCACACACACTAGGGCCTTTTGGAGGGTGGAGGCTCGGAGGAGGGAGAGGATCAAGAACAACAACTAATGAGTACTAGGCTTAAAACTTGAGCAACAAAATAATCTGTACACCAAACCTCCACAAAACAAGTTTACCTATGTAACAAACCTGCACTTTTACTCCTAAACTTAAAAGTTAAAAAAAGAAAAAGAAAAGTTAAACCACATGTGCCCTTAAAAAAGAAAAAGAATGCATGCCTTATGCTTAGAATTTTAGTAAAAAATGGTTAAATAGATGATTTTACATGCACACACATTTTGACAGCTAAATGGGACTAAAAGGTTGAGTCGTATGGCAGCCAGAAAACAATTGTAACTTTATCTTTCAACAGGAAAAAAGTTCATCTTAAAGTCCAAGTAAGATATCACTATTTTGTTTTATAGGCAGTTAGACATGACAATAATCATTCATCTACAATATTTACTGGGCATCTACTATACCCAAGGTACACAATCTTTATAATTCAGAAGCTTAGACAGGTCCTGATAAAAAGACTTTCATACAGACATATGTTTATGACATATACCTATGGTGTACATTTATAACATGGTGTGTCCAGAACTGGTTTCTTCCGTGGGTTTTTGGTCTCTCTGATTTCAAGAACGAAGCCGCGGACCCTTGCAGTGAGTGTTACAGTTCTTAAAGATGGTATGTCCAGAGTTGGTTCCTTCAGATGTGTCCAGAGTTTCTTCCTTCTGGTGGGTTTGTGATCTTGCTTGACTTCAGGAGTGAAGCCACAGACCTTCGCAGTGAGTGTTACAGCTCTTAAACGTGGCACGTTGGGAGTTGTTTATTCTTCCCAATAGGTTTGTAGTCTTGCTGACTTCAAGAGTGAAGTGGCAGACCTTCACAATGAGTGTTAATAACTCCTAAAGGTAGTGCAAACACAAAGAGTGAACAGCAGCAAGATTTATTGTGAAGAGCAAAAGAACAAAGCTTCAACAGCACAAAAAACGACCTGAGGGGTTGCCACTGCTGGCTAGGGTGGCCAGCTCTTATTCCCTTATTTGGCCCTGCCCACGTCCTGCTGATTGGTCCATTTTACAGAGCACTGATTGGTCCATTTTACAGAGTGCTGATTGGTCCATTTTTACAGAGTGCTGATTGGTCCATTTACAAACCTTTAGTTAGACACAGAGCACTGATTGGTGTGTTTTTACAGAGTCCTGATTGGTGTGTTTACAAACCTTTAGCTAGACACAGAGCACTGATTGGTGTGTTTACAATCCTTTAGCTAGACAAAAAGTTCTCTAAGTCCCCACCTGACCCAGAAGCCCAGCCTGCTTCACCTCTCAGTAGTTATAACATAGTTAATAAGAGCAATATTGAAGATATGCATAGGTGGAAAAAGGGGGTTCAGTGAATTTAATCTGTATTAGAGATTGTTAATGATGAAGTATAGTAATTATATTTAGCCAAATGGAAGAGGGATAGGTGTTCTGTATAGAAGGCACAACATCAAGCTATACGGGCAAAAAACTAGTATTTATGAAACCACAAAGAGTTTGGTATTGTTGGACATAAAGTAGATGGGAGGAAGAATGAGACTGACCTATATAAAACATAAAGCAGATGATGGAAACCTTTATACACCAGCTAAGAATTTTATTGCTTCTTGTGGTCTGTGGGTAGCCATTGAGAGGTCTAAAAAGGGGAGAATCACGATAATTGTAGTTGAAGAGAGATAACCCTGACGGCTGGTAAGAATGTAGAGAGGGAGGCTATTTGGAAGTTAAGTAAGAAGGATGGTCACCCCAAGGCCATGATCTCCAGCCTCACTGGTCTCCTTGTTGTTCCTCCAACCACACACCCACCCTGACTTGGTTGTGCTCTTTCTGGGACACTCTTCTCCCATTTGTTCATGGCTAGCTCATACATTCTTTAAGTCTTTACTCAGTTATGACTTCATCAACGAGGCCTACACTGACAAACCCATTTAAAGCTTGGGATTTTTTTTGTTTTTTGCTTTTTTGTTTGTTTGTTTTGAGACAGGATTTCTCCCCTTCACCCAGGCTGAAGTGCAGTGGTGTGATCAAGGCTTATGCCATCTTCAAACTTCTGAGCACAAGTGATTCTCCTGTCTTAGCCTCCTAATTGCCTGGGGCTACAGGTGCCCACCATCATGCCCAGAATCCATTTAAAGTTTTAATCTCCTCTACATTCCTAATCCTCCTTACCCTGTTCCATTTATCTTACTCTATCCTGGGTACCAGCTTCCGATAGCCAATGTATTATAATCATTGTTTATTTTCTGTCTTCCCCAACTAGAATTAAGCTAGAGAAAGGCAGGATTTTGCTTTGTTTTCTTGGCTAAATCAAACTCAAAACTCAGCTTTAGGAGTGCTAGCACATACTAGGCATTCAGTAAACATGAGCTTAATAAATGAAGAAGATGAAGATGGAAGGTCCAGGTTTTTTTTTGTTTTTTTGTTTTTCTTTGAGACGGAGTCTCGCTCTGTCGCCCAGGCTGGAGTGCAGTGGTGCGATCTCGGCTCACTGCAAGCACCACCTCCCAGGTTCATGCCACTCTCCTGCCTCAGCCTCCCCAGTAGCTGGGAATACAGGCGCCCACCACCATGCCTGGCTAATTTTTGTATTTTTAGTAGAGATGGGGTTTCACCGTGTTAGCCAGGATGGTCTCAATCTCCTGACCTCATGATCCGCCCGCCTGGGCCTCCCAAAGTGCTGGGATTATAGGCCTGAGCCACCACACCCAGTTGACGGAAGATCCAATTTAAGAAAAATTGAGACATAGTGAATTATTGGATATGGAGGCTAAGAGAAAGAGCCAAGAATTGCTCCATTTTCCAGCATGGGTGACTAGTGGGTTATTATTTCCCTAATGGAGAAAGAAAAGCTGGAGAAGGAGCAGCTGTAGAAAGAAGGTGCTGAATTCTGTTTTGAATATGTGGAGCTTGTCATGCCTGTGGGATGTGCTGGCAAATCCCACAGATTTGTCCCACAGAGATGTCCCTTTAGAGCTCAGAGAAGCAGCCAGGATAGAAAAGAGAAGTTTGGAGTCATCAGTTCCCAAGCGATGTGAAGACCCTAAAGTGGAGGAGAGGCCGGGGAGAGTGGTGCCTGAGATGACAGTGTACTAAGGACAGGATTTTAATGAATATCATGAATAATGACAGATGTATAGTACCATGATCTGTCAATAGTTAAGTACATCTTCCTATAAGATGACTTGGGAAGCTAACTTGTGGTGATGATGTGACCTGGGGCAATCCCAAGAGGCAAGGGGGTTGGTTGAATTATCACAGTCCTCAGAGCTCCTCAAGCTTCCGCTTGTGTGTGGCCAGTTATGCTGAAGGATCTAAAAAGATGTGCTCTCCCGCTCCTCCTTAGGCCTAGCATGCACTCAGTGGTTTCTGCAGCAATGCTGCAAACTTTAATGCTCTATATTTGTCGGCAGAAATGAGACCCAAATTCCTAGATGCATTTCTAATTAAACTATTTTGATTCTCAGCTAATTGATATTCAATTAGCAGATATCCCTAAAATGACTGGGACACTGGGGCCATGTAGCGGTGTTCTGGAATGTGACTTTGAAAGCTGCGTTGACTTTAGAACTGGCTACATTCATTTTGGCTGAAGAGGTTACCTAGAGTATAGTATTAAAAGGAAAGTGTATTTTTAAAAATATTATGGGATATTTAAAAAATAACATACTTTATGTTCAATATTATTTTATGACTCACACATGCCATATTTGTGTGAAAATCAAGAGGGATTCTGAAATCATTCAATTCTTTTTTTCTGCCTGAATTTTTTACTTTAAAAAGATTATTATGACATTCCATTAGTGGTTTTGACAGAGTGATATTGGATTCTCAAAATGAAAGATGTGTGTGAAATATCAGACTTGTTTTATTTTTGAAATAAAGACAGTGGCCCCTCTCACCTGGAAGAGTGCTATCTCAAATGATTAGATCCTGGCAGACAACAGAGAACAAACATATTTTGATTAAATTATTTTTCTATTCAATCTGGTGCAGTGTTTAACTTCTATGTCTATGGCTCTTTGTTTGATCTTTTCATGGAGGTGAGCGATTTTATTCACAAAATGGGGGCCAAGAGAGGAAGTTAAAATCTAGAATGATTTGTGTGTTCATGGATATGCAAAGGAAGGTTTGAATTAGTCAGAACTACATTTAGAACTAATGAACTACTACTGTCTAATGTCTGCCTTTGAGAATCTGTTTTTTGTTTTTGTTTTTGTTTTTTTGTTTGTTGGTTTGTTTTTTTGAGATGGAGTCTCCTCTGTTGCCCAGGCTGGAGTGTAATGGCCCCATCTCAGCTCACTGCAACCTCTGCCTCCTGGGTTCAAGCAATTCTCCTGCCTCAGCCTCCCAAGTAGCTGGGACTACAGGCGTGCACCACCAGGCCCAGCTCATTTTTTATTTTTAGTACAGATGGAGTTTCACCATGTTGGCCAGCATGGTCTTGATCTCTTTACCCCCTGATTCACCCACCTTGGCCTCCCAAAGGGCTGGGATTACAGGTGTGAGCCACCGCGCCCAGCTGAGAACCTGTTTTTAAGGGTAAACAATAGTGGATGGTTTATACTGAAGGGATCCAGGGTAAGAAGCTATCCCGAGAGAGTTGAGCATCCCCAAACTAGGGGACTGAGTTTCAGGCTCCTGAGCTCCCAGCAGCAGAAAGTTATCATGTTGGTGACACATGGATATGAATGGCCTGTGCAGCTGAAAAAGGTTGAGAAGGCAGTTGGCTAAAATTTAAATTGTGATCCATATAAGTAAAATAATTTGTGCAGTGATGATCATACCTGGAAAAAGCAGTGCTGGGAAAAATAGAGCCAAGAAAAATGCGAGCAGAAGGGCATAAGGCAAGAGACTCGTCGGGCACCCAGACCAGCTACTCACAGTGGTTTATTCTGCTGAGGAGTCAGAATGGGGCCTGGACTCAATATTACATTTTCACAGGGCATTGAAGGAACTGTAACTGAAATGTGGGTTACTTGTTCGCTGCATGCACAGCCCAACTAACAAGAGCGAAGTTTGGGTACGAAGCAAGTGAATTTATTCTGAAGCCAGCCTGAGGAAGGGGCACAGTGTCCTGCCTTTAAATATGCCACTTCACCTTTGGAGCAGAAAGTGGTACTTTTATAAGGTAGTGGAGGAAGTGAGCAAGAGCAGGGTCCCCCTTGCTAGCTTGGTGCCTTATCTACCAGGCAATTGAGTTGGTGCCTTCCTGGGCAGAAATAAGTTGTCAAAGTGGCCAAGTGGACTTGCTTTTCACATGCCCTCTTGTTGGATGAAAGTTCCGAGGCAACCCCTGAAGGTGAAAGTTCCACGGGGGCCATGCTTTGGTCTGCAAATCAATAGACTGTCAACTCTCCAGGAGAGATCCCTCTTGGAGCACACAGTTAAACTCGCTCTGCAGGGAATGTCTGGAGAGGGGGCTGTGAAAGGTTGTGTTTACATTTCCGAGGGGCTGAGAAACAGGGAAAATGTTGGAAGGAGAAAAAAAGACAATAATATTTAAATAATATTTAAAAACTATCTCTTAGAAAAATGTGGGTACCCGGTTACAGAACCACCTGCGGGGCCATGCATGGGGATTGTGAAGACGGGGTTGCCACTTACTTTCTTTGCTAAGAACTTCCTGTCATCTTCCTAACAGCAGCGAGAGCACTGGGAAAACTTCTTACCATCTCACTGCCCAAGAGCATCACCTCATCCAAACATCAACAAATCCAGCCTCAGTTTTCAGAAGGGCCACCTTAGACTTTCCATGATCACAAGTGAAATAATTAAATGACTAAAAGTTGTACTTGTAAAGGTCACAGCCAGATAATCCTTCATTTGTAGTTAACTAAACAGCATGCTACACAATTGGATGTAAGGAATGAAGGTGACATAGCAATTTTCCATCTGTATTATCTGAGGCCATGTTATTGGAAAACGGATGGTCCTAAAAGTAGAAATGAAAAGTTCACAAGGGCAATGATGGGAAGTTGGTTTAATGGGATCCTAAGGTCTTCTTGTACTAAGCAGGAAACAGAGAGTGAAGCAGTTATTATTTTCTTGCTGAACAAGTGAAAGCAAAAAGAGAAATCCATGTTACAGAGAACACTGAAACAGAATCCCATAAAAATGTTTCTCAGTATCATTTCTTAGACCAACAAAATTGTTGTGTTTCTTAAACTGAGAAGCTGAAATACCAGAGAGAGGTCAGAATTCTGCTGAGATTTATTAGAATGGTTGAGGTTTGGCCTATTGGAGTTGCACAGATTCTTCTGTTTAAGACCTCTTATGAATGTTTGTAGATAATAACAGTCCCTCGCCAGAGGATTAGCTTGTCACCTCTGCCTGGCTTCAGATGCTTTCCTGATCACACGGTTTTTTTAGTCTCAGCCACTTTGCTCTCTCAAGCAGTGGCTTTCAAGGTTTTTGACCACAATCTTCTGAAAGAGACATAACTTTACATCTTGAAACATAAGTGCAGAAATGTATACTTTCAGTAAAAGAGTCACAAGACAATACTACTTTGGCAGATACTTTGATATTTCCTTTTCTTTGTTATTCTATTCTATTCTATTCTATTCTATTCTATTCTATTCTATTCTATTCTATTCTAATGCTGATCTCAACTTACCGATGTTTGTTCATGGCCAACTTACAGGCTGTATGTAATCTGCAGTATGAACCACACTGCTTTAAGCTTCTTTTTTTAATTGAAGCAGAATTTACTTATAAGCTTATTTCTTAGAAATGAAACCAAAAAATTAAAACATTGTATAGAAATTAAATAATAAGAATATAAAGCAGTGATAGTTTCTGGTGAATCTTAACTAAATATTAAGCTACAGCTTAATGTTCAACTTACCAACCACCTGATGGATAAATAGGGTCAGTCCAGATTAAAAATTTCTATTACACTGTATCATTTCGGTCTGTGTTTATTTGTTGGTGTATTTATATACAGAATTAATATTTCTAATACAAATTTTCTAATTCTAATTTTACTTCAGGAGACAAGATATATTTTTAAATAAAAAAATTCACTCTACATAAATATAACCAGAGATTTATTTTCAAACAAGTTAATTCTGGAAGGCATTATGACTTTTATCTTTAATCATGGAAACAAACTTTTGTGGAATACCTGTATTTGAGACATAGGAAAATGCTTCCTGATAATTTTTAAAAATCTATTTCAGTTTTTAACACCTACATATTTTTTTCTATGTGCAAAACATCTGAGGAAGAAATCAAAATAGTTAAATAACCCAGAAATTACATTCAGTCAATAATGTCAACTTAAGACAAACTGTGATTTGGGTTGTGTTTTATAAGTTTGTTTTTCCTTTGAACTGAATGTAAACAATGATTTGGTCAAGTTGCTTGGATTTTATTTATGCTGAAATAACACTCAGACTCAAAACAAAGCTTGTTCCAAATTCCAGAAAGTAGGGTAATTCCCTAAGTGTAACCTGATTGAAAATTTATGAAAATTTACTCTCATGTACAAAATAACCATTATGGTTTAGGAGAAATAGAAATTATAGGCCAATGAAGACAGAGACTTGGCAATTTACTAAAGAACCCAAGAGTATTTATAGCTTATTTTTTAAACTGATTAAAAATGTGTCAAAATATTATATTCTAAATAAAAGTTTTGATTAAATTATTTCATTCACTAGCTTTGAGGCATGGTTAAAGCGAACTAGAGTTCAAAGAAAGGGAAGAAGTAAATTGTTTAAAGAGTAGAACCAATTTTGATAAATTAAGTCATAGTTAAAAGAGAAAAAGAAAGACAGGTGAAAATAAGATTAGGCTAGAATAGAAGAAAAAAATGAGAAAAAGTCTAACCTCAGTAAGTAACTAGAAAGTAAGACTTGAGATTAAATAATTCCATAGGTATGTCCTAGTTCAATTGTACATTTCATGAAATTCTAATTCTAATTTGATGAAAGATAATTCCAGGAAATTTGCATGCTATTATTAAATCACTTTAAGATTTTTCTCCAAATGTGTTATATTAGATATACATATACGATATATGTAAATTTATATATGTATAAATATAGCTCTCTCTTCTTTGAGATATCTATGATTTTAGTAGGTTTCTGAAGTCACTAGTTGTCTCCATTTTCTCTGCACTTAAAATGGTACACAGAGTTTAAAAGAGAAGATTAGGTGAGAGCTTTGCATCTCTAAAAACAGCTGCCCTTGCCCGAATCATGCTCCTCAAATGTTCTGACCTAAGGCTCGAATCAGATGCCTAGGTTATATTGACTCAAGTCAAATATCTACTTTTGGGTTTAAGTGCATATGTATTTTCAATGGCAAATTAAAGTTTATAAAATGGAATATGATAAAAGATAAATACAAAACCAAAGAGAAATTGATACCTTGATATTTTCAGTGAACTTTATCAAAATTCAAAATTGAATATATATATTTATTTAATTATATATAATATGTATATATATGAATATATAGAGATATAGATATCCATATACATAATATATTATATATAATATATAAATATATTATATAAAATATATAAATATATATATATAAATGCAACATAAATATACAACCTCAGACTTCTAAAGCTGAGTATAACAATGGAATTAAAAGTTAAAAATTAGAGCTTCTGGGCATCTTAGAATTTTAAAGTCTTTGAATATAGGAAATTTAGCAAGAACTTTAAAATGCTTAAATGGTTTTACCATTGTATTCTGCTGGATTTTATTTTATGGTAATCACAGTTGTCAGAAGGTCAGAGACCCATAAATAGAGAACAGAGCATCAAAAAGCTCATTGACAAGCCTAATGCACATGCTGTCTCTTCTTTAAAAAATGAATAAAGATGACAAGAAACATTTTGCTCTTCTTTTGTAAGACGCAGAATAAACTGTCATCTTTTGTCTTATGAATAGAAAATGCATGACATAAAATAGGAAACAAAAAATATAGAAACGTAGAAAATGTGTCATAAAATAGAAAACAGAAAATGTGCCATCTCATGTCCTAAATTTATCTAATGACATCACAAAAGAAAGAACTTAATCACTGAGTTTAGCATTTTGATGTCTTATGTAATCATAACCATTGACATATGAACCTCATAGGTGTTTTCTGTCTATCAAAGTGCATAGTCATGAAAAAAACGTAAACTATTTTTACTAACATTTTTAAAGTGAAGAAGAAAGCCTTATTGTATAATTTATAGTGGATTCTAACTTCATTGCCAAGAATAATACATTATAAGTTTCTTAGTCATTTTCACTATTTGTAAGAGTGTTAAACAACTCCTAATCATTTTACTTATTTTTAAAGTTAATAAAGCAATATATGTAATATGTAAAAACATTTTCCATGTAAAATTAAATTTAGAAAGTGTAAAAATTGGTGTGTCACTGTTCACCCTTATTCCGCCCTTGCTCCCTCAAGCTCTGATTTCCCAGTAGGAAATCCATAAAATAGAATAGCTTATTAGAATTGTAGCTGATATGCAATTAGGTAAAATATGAATTTGAGCACAACACATCTTTATAATCTTGAACCTTCCTCTATTACTATAGTTTTAACATAGTTTTATTATTAGTTATTAGTATGTTTTTTCATTTATTCAGATATTATTTCTGTCTCTCAGTGTGGTTTTATAATTTTCTTGATATAAATTCCAAGAACCTAAAATCATTGCTTTATCACCTTTTGATGCTTTTGGACTTGTCACCTAGGTGAAATTCATTTTGAACTACAGATAAAGAGATACTTGTTATCAATAATTGTGACTGTCTGAGAGTTCACCCTGTTTGCAAGCTAACACTTTAGCCTGTTCCATTTTCATGACTGTTTCAAGACAGCAGGAGGTTTTGGGGCACAGACAAAGAACAGTTTATTACTGGAAGCAATAGCCAGTCACTTGACTCTAGCTCCCAGAAGCCTAAACACAGGGCATTGTGAAGAGAGCCAGGTGACACATACCGTATATATATATTTTACATATATATGGTAAAAAATAATTTCCTTTGAATTATCTATAAATTGGGTGGAGGGGAGGTGCTTTTCAGGAGGGCCACAGTGCGAGGTATCTTTCATGCCTTCATTATAAACACATACACATACAAATATTTAAAAAGTATAATCAGGACAATCAAAACTGGCATGAGGTATTATAACATCATTGTAACACCTGTGAAAGGAAAGTAAATCTTGGGGCCCCTGAACGACTAAGCTAAAGGGCAAAGTCAAGCTGGGCCAACCTGCCTCCCATTCTATTCAAAGTCAGCCCCCTGCTCACTGAGATCAATGCATACCTGACTGCCTCCTTTGGGGAGGCTCATCAGAAACTCAAAAGAATGCAGCCATTTGTCTCTTATCTACCTATGACCCGGAAGCCTCCTCCCCACTTGGAGTCCTCCCACCTTTGCTTCTAGTTGGCCTGCCCTTCCAGACCAAACCAGTGCTCATCTTACACATGTTAACTGATGTCTCAGGTCTCCCTAAAATGTAGAAACAAAATTGTGCTTTGTCCCCCTCGGGCCTTTCTCTCTGTTAATGGGCTATGTCAGGACATGTCCTGAACGTTGGCAAAATAAACTTTCTAAATTCACTGAGACCTGCCTCAGAGTTTCGGGATTCACATGCCTTAATCTCATAGACAGTAATTGATGAATAAAATGATCTTTGTCAAACACACAAAAAATGTATGTTCTCATTTTCTTACCAGAAGTTTTAGATTTTTACCTTTAGGGTAATTTTAAAACACCAGGTCATGTGATTCATGGTCTAACCCCCCCATGCCAGTTTGGTAGTCTATGACACAATTTCACTCAACTACTTTTCACTCCTGGAGTGTTACACGTGTTCTCCCTGTCCCCTCTGTGTCTTGTCTCAGATCAGTTTCTAACCCTCTGTGCCTAAGGGTTCGTATCTTTATGTATTTTTTTCCTCAAAAATTATTACATGTTAATTCTTCTAGGAAATCTTCCTTAAATACCTATCAAAATGAGTCAAGGGTCCTTACAGTGAGCTCACCTAGTAATCTATATAATTGATAATCACAGAACTCATAATACCAAAATTATTGATGTGTTTGTTTAAATCCTTTCTGGAGTATGTATCACTGTGTATCTTTAGCATTTATTTCAATGCTTAGAACATCAGAAATGGTCAATATGGAAGAAATAAATAACCTCCTGAGTGCTTGGTAATAGCAGCAATATGTGTTAACATTTGAGAGCCCCTGTGTGCTTATTCATTGTGATGCCTCTCACTCCAAGAACTTGTACTTGGATTGGCCATTGGGAGTTCATAATTTTTTTTTTCATAAGAGTCTGATGCTTTAAAAGCAGCTACCATTTATTTACCACTATTGGAATAATTTTACATGTAAAATTCCATGAACGCTGAAAACTGAATAAAAGAGTTGTTCCCCTCAAACGGGACTGAAGATTAGGGAGGTAGACCTGTACAAGAAAAAAAGACAAGGAAGTGGGTGAGAAGTAGAGTAAGGGTAGAGAAATTTGTTGAAAGTTTCATTTATATAATAATATAAAACATCTGTATGATGCCATTAGAATAAGCTGTAAATTCTGTTAAAAAAAAGACAACTGGCCGGGCACGGTGGCTCACGCCTGTAATCCCAGCACTTTGGGAGGCCGAGGCAGGTGGATCACAAGGTCAGGAGATCGAGACCATCCTGGGTAACACAGTGTAACCCCATCTCTACTGAAAATACAAAAAATTAGCCAGGCGTGGTGGTGGGTGCCTGTAGTCCCAGCTACTCGGGAGGCTGAGGCAGGAGAATGGTGTGAACCCGGGAGGCAGAGGTTGCAGTGAGCCGAGATTGCACCACTGCACTCCAGTCTGGGTGACAGAGCGAGACTCCGTCTCAAAAAAAAAAAAAAAAAAAAAAAAGACAACTAACATGAAAATTTTAACATGATTGAAATTTTTTTTTTTTAGTTTTTACTTTAAGGTCATGGATTTTCTTCTGACTCTGGACCTGCTGAGAAGAGTTCTGTGTTATTTTATGGCACAAATCATAGCTAATGTATTATCCAAAATATTGTTTAATGAGAACCTAAAAACACTTATAGGAATTTGGGTGAAGAACAAATTTCTTTACACTTTTTATGATTCCTTATCGACATCTCCTCCACACTAATTCTTCAGTCTGGCCAACAAAAATTTGATCACAGATATGTTTGTTTCACCTTAAAAGTCTTTACAAAGCACTTAATTTCGTCTTAAATACAACCGTTCACATGCATTTCACATCAATTTATATAGTACTTAGTTATAACATTACAATAATAAATACACTGCAAATCAGGTTTGGTAACACATCCACTTATATTAACAATGCCCTGATGCGCATTCAATAATTTTGTCATTTCAACCTCAATAGGTAAAGAGGAGAGAGAGGGAGAGAGAAAGAAACACTAAATGTGTTTTATAAGCAAAATCAGCTGTTACATCATGATGATTGTTAAAACAGCTTTCTTCATTGATACAATTGCAAAAAGATTATAATGTCCAGTCAATTGCATTGGCCTAATCTAGAGTATAAGGGTTTTGCTTCTTGGAATTTGTGTTTATATATAAATTAGGTTTTTTAAGTTAGTATATATTGAAAATAATTAGTGGCTTACCATAATACTTTTTCTAACAATCTTCTGATACACAATATCTCTTTTTTCTATATTAAGCTTATTAAATTTGTTCCCTAGGTACTTAAAAATATGTCTTATATTCCATATAGCAAACCCACAAGATGGATATGAATATCCTTATTCTGCAGATGAGAAAAATGAGGACAATTTTGTCAAGTAACTGAAGTGGACCCATAGGTAGCTGTTTCCCAATACTGTTTTGAATCTCAGTTGTATGCTCTGCATTTTCAGCTCAACACTACCACCTCCTGAAAAGACTTTTAAGCAGAATTTAGAGGAAAACAAATCAAACACATCAGAAAACATCAAAGCAAATACATTAAATAAGATTATACTGAAATGAGTTGGACACACTGTGGAGACTTCCACCTCGCCCATGAAGAATTAACAGCTACAGAAATTGCTTTCTGAGAGTGAATGACTAGAAACCTGGAAAAAAAGATATGAAGCAACAGTTTTTGATGACAAACAGCACAAGACTAAAACACCTGATGGGAGAAGAAAACAAATGAGATAAGATTTATGTCTGGAGGAATTTTCTATAGCAAAGTGAAGGGAACCTGAACTAAAGCCCAGCAGTGGATTGAACAACTTCAGGATTTCAGGAGGCTGAGGTATCCAGAACAGCGGATTGAACAACTTCAGTATTTCAGGAGGCTGAGGTATCCAGAACAGCGGATTGAACAACTTCAGGATTTCAGGAGGCTGAGGTATCCAGAACAGTGGATTGAACAACTTCAGGATTTCAGGAGGCTGAGGTATCCAGAACAGCGGATTGAACAACTTCAGGATTTCAGGAGGCTGAGGTATCCAGAACAGCGGATTGAACAACTTCAGGATTTCAGGAGGCTGAGGTATCCAGAACAGTGGATTGAACAACTTCAGGATTTCAGGAGGCTGAGGTATCCAGAACAGTGGATTGAACAACTTCAGTATTTCAGGAGGCTGAGGTATCCAGAACAGTGGATTGAACAACTTCAGAATTTCAGGAGGCTGAGGTATCCAGGACAGTGGATAGAATGAGTTCAGTATTTCAGGAAGCTGATGTATCCAGAAGTTGAAAAGTAAAGTACTTTGGTAGAATAAGATACATACAGGGACAACTTTCAAGATCTTCAGAAGAGACTCTTCCAGTTTTGCTTGTTTGTTTTGTTTTGTTGCAAAATAGAGATGCGAGGAAATTCCATGAGACCAGGGAAAGAAAGCAGTAGGGAAAATAATTCTACATCAGCTGCATTAGGAATACTTCAGGTCCTATCTGCCAGAATGTAGAGACTTCATAATATATGGGGTTAGTGTAGAATCCAGAAAAGACACATCCCTTAGTAGAAGGGTTAAATTAGCTAATTGTGCTAAACTAGCACAAGAATACAGATGTTCTAGACCCAACCTAACAAAGCTCAATAGGATAAAGTAGGATAAAACTGACCCATAAGGTTCTTACCTGTGTGACTAAACAAAATTCAAAACTCTTTAAAAAATGTAAAAAAAAAAAAGCACAAATAACATAAAATTCACAATGTCTACCACCCAGTAAAAAATTACCAGGCATGCAAAGTAACAACATTTGGCTCATAACCAGGAGAAAAATAAACCCACAGAAACATATGCAGAAATAACAAAGATGATCAAATTAGTAAAAAAGGATTTCAAAAGATTATTATAAATCTTATGATTATGCTCAGTGAAGTAAATGAAGATAAACATAATATGGAGAAAAATCAAAGATATAAAAAGACTGAAATGGAACTTCTAGAAATAAAAAACCTATCAAAAATGACAATTACATTGGATTATAGAAAAAGCATCTAAAAGATCAGCAAACTTGAAAGCCTACTAATCAAAATTATTCAAAATGAAGCCCAGAATGAAAAGAAAACCAGGTTGAACAGAAAAGAACAATCTTTTCATTCAGTTTTAAGACAATATTAAGTGGTCTAACACATTTGCAATTGGAGTTCTAATAAATAAGTTCAAGGGAGAAAATGTTTAAAAATGTATTCACCCAATTTTGAAAATTTATTTGTTTAAATAAAAACAAATTGAGCACATAAACACAAAATATCTGAAAACCAATAATACAGATAATTTTAAAATAAACCAGAAAAAAAACATTATATACAGAGTAATAAAAATAAATGTGGCAGAAAATTATTACTAGAAATCACATCAACCAGAAGTAAATTGCATGGCCTCTTTAATGGCTAAAAAATGTTAGCTATGAATTCTATACTCAGTGAAAAAGTCTTTCAAAAATGAAGGTGAAATAAGATTTTTCCTGGTTAACAAGAAGAGTTTTATCAACACATATGCACTATTCAAATCAGTTAGGTAAAAAAGTTACTCAAATCAGTTAGGTAAACAGGTGATGTCAAAATTGATTCCTCTTGCAGAAGGAATGATAACAGGTTGACTTTTTTTTTTTTTTTTTTTTGAGACAAAGTCTCTCTTTGTCACCCAGGCTGTAGTGCAGTGGCACAATCTTGGCTCACTGCAACCTCTACCTCTGGTGTTCAAGCGATTCTCCTGCCTCAGCCTCCTGAGTAGCTGGGATTACAGGCACCTCCCACCATGCCCAGCTAATTTTTGTATTTTTAGTAGAGACAGCGTTTCACCATGTTGGCCAGCATGGTCTCGAACTCCTGACCTCGTGATCCTCCCGCCTCGGCCTTCCAAAGTGCTGGGATTACACACGCATGAGCCACCACACCCAACCTGACATTTTTACCTATGCAAAGGAATAAAGAGCACCAAAATGGGAAAAGTGTGAGTAAATATAAAAGACCCTGTTCTTAATTTTTAGCCTCTTTAAAAAGAAAATTGAGACTTCTGGTTCTGTATAAGAAGTTTGAAAGTAATGAGGGAGAAGAAAAGGAAAAATCAGTTAGGTAAACAGTTAAGGCTGGTCCTCGGAGAAGCAGCCTGCCTGAAAAATCACAGCTACAGGCAAAAATAGAGCAGCCTGGGGAAAACTCAGGATGCACCTGCACAGACAAGCACGCAAGTTCCGGCACAGAAGCCTTTTTTTCTTCGTGTGATTAACCAGCTCCCAGGGAAAAGTTTCCCCTTCTTTTCAGACATGTATGCAGTGGGCTCCATGGGAACTTGCACAGGGAGGAGGGGGGCTTCCCTAAAACAAACCCACAGTTTTACAAACAAGAGAAGCAGTGCATTGTGCTTGCCTAGAGTCATACCCACAACTACACAGACAAGGGGGAGTTGAGCAGACAGCTTTTCAGATGAAGAAAAGTTACTCAAACAGCTACAGAGCTGAGAGGAGTTTCTTATACAAACTTTTGGGATTCAACTGTAAAAACGGAAAACCACTTGGCTCCCCCCTCCCCTGCAGAGAGCTTTCATTTTTTGTTCATTAAACTTTCACTCCAACCTCACCATTTGCGCCCATGCTCCTTAATTTTCTCAGTCATGAGACAATGAGCTGAGATAACACCTTAGACAACGAGTTAGGACAAAGTGTCCTTTTGAAACAGACAACGAGATGCAGAAGAACACTGGGCTCCTGTCTTTCCAGGGCACGGACAAGTCGAGCTCAGCTGTGTGCAACTTCTTCACTAAAGGGCTCTGTGAGAAACGGAAACTCTGTCCCTTCCGGCATGACCGAGGGAAGATGATGGTGGTGTGTGAGCACCAGCTCTGGCGGCTGTGCAAGAAGGGCGACCACTGCAAGTTCGTGCACTGGTTGACCTCACTGCGATGCCCGAGTGCTAATTCTACTCCACTCTCCTGCAGCGGTTGACCTCCCGCGACGCCCAAGTGCTACTTCTACTCCACGCTCCTGCACCAGTTGACCTCACCGTGATGCCCCAATACTACTTCTACTCCACATTCCTGCACCGGTTGACCTCACCGTGATGCCCGAGTGCTACTTCTACTCCACGCTCCTGCACCAGTTGACCTCACCGTGATGCCCCAATACTACTTCTACTCCACATTCCTGCACCAGTTGACCTCACCGTGATGCCCAAGTGCTACTTCTACTCCATGCTCCTGCACCGGTTGACCTCACCGTGATGCCCCAATACTACTTCTACTCCACATTCCTGCACTGGTTGACCTCACCGTGATGCCCGAGTGCTACTTCTACTCCACGCTCCTGCACCAGTTGACCTCACCGTGATGCCCCAATACTACTTCTACTCCACATTCCTGCACCGCTTGACCTCACTGTGATGCCGGAGTGCTACTTCTACTCCACGTTCCCACACCGGTTGACCTCACCATGATGCCCAAGTGCTACTTCTACTCCACATTCCTGCACCAGTTGACCTCCCGTGATGCCCAAGTGCTAATTCTACTCCACGTTCCCACAGCCGTTGACCTCATCATGATGCCCAAGTGCTACTTCTACTCCACGTTCCTGCACCGGTTGACCTCACCATGATGCCAGAGTGCTACTTCTACTCCACGTTCCTGCACTGGTTGACCTGCCACGATGCCCGAGTGCTACTTCTACTCCATGTTCTTGCACTGGTTGACCTCACCATGATGCCCTAGTGCTACTTCTACTCCATGTTCCTGCACTGGTTGACCTCACCACGATGCCCGAATGCTACTTCTACTCCATGTTCCTGCACCAGTTGACCTCACTGCGATGCCTGAGTGCTACTTCTACTCCAAGTTTGGTCTCCGTGGAAATATCGCCATGTCCCCAGAATAATGTGTCTCAACTATTTCGTGGCATCTGCCCTGAGGGACACAAGTGCCAATTTGCTCATCCCAAGATGAATCTTTTATTCAACCCGAGTTACACGAAGTCATCTCCACCGTACGCCCTTTGCTGTTCCAGAGATTTAAATGATGCTCAGGTTAACACCGCTTATGCCAGCACTGCAGCTCTTTGGATAAACAGAGACAAATGTAGGGGTCCGAGAGGCCACTTCCAACGACTGTTGCTATCTCTTGCCTCTACAGATCATTCTGTTATATTTTTATTTTATAAGTTTAGAAACAGAGTATTAAGCACTAAAATAGAGGACACTTTGTCCTAACAACTGCTAAAAAGCTAAACTGAAAAATCAACTTTTCTCAGATTCATTAGAGAAGTGAAGCCACGGGGAAAAGGACTGCCCCCACATTGGAGAGACAGAAAGGCTGATACAAGAATCACAGTGTGCCAGAGCAGAAAGTCAAGAGCAAGAACTCTTTGGGAATCAGTGGTGGAAACTGAACTGGAATTGACGAATTTCTGTAAGGTAGACGTGGACAAGTGTGAGAATTAAAACTCCCAGGAGGACCCAGTCATAGAGAAGCAGCCGTACATTTACATCTTGTATCTCCAGGAGTTTCACCAAGACCTGACATTGAAGATTAGAGAAAAATCTCCTTGTACTTCCAGCAGGGAGTGGGGAAAAGGAACCAGGTTGAAATAGGAAACAGGGCAGAACATTCTGTTTTGGAAAAGATTTCCCCTCAAGAGAAACTAACAGAGCCAAACCTGCTGGGATTTTCTTAGAGCCTAAGTGAGGTGGGCAAGGAGAGAGTCCCAACTCCAGCTGCTCAAGCTTTTCTGTTCCACTTAAGAAGAAGGGGAGGGTGGCCGGGCGCCGTGGCTCACTCCTGTATTCCCAGCACTTTGGGAGGCTGAGGCTGGCAGATCACGAGGTCAGGAGTTCGAGATCAGCCTGGCCAACATGGTGACATTCCATCTCTACTAAAAATACAAAAATTAGATTGGCATGATGCTGGGCACCTGTAATCCCAGCTACTCAGGAGGCTGAGGCAGGAGAATGGCATGAACCTGGGAGGTGGAGGTTGCAGTGAGCTGAGATGGTGCCACTGCACTCCAGCCTGAGTGACAGAGCAAGACTCTGACTTGAAAAAAAAAAAAAAAAAAAAGAAGAGGAGGGCAGAAGATGAGAAGCATTGTGGCTTCCCAGAGGCATAGACTCACTAAAGACAGAGCCAATCACAGGGCTGGGAACACTTCAAGGCTCACCGTAAAGTTCTGCATTCACAACAGTGTGGTATTTCTATAAAGATAAAATGTAGAATAAAGGAACAGAATAGAGACGTCAGAAACAGACTTATACGTAGTTATTTTTCAAGATGTTGCCAGGTAGTTAACAGGAAAGAATAGTCTTTTCAAAAAATGATGCAGAGACATTGGGTTATTTATATGAAAAAGAGTTCATTTCAACCCTTATTTTATACCATTTAAAAAATTAAATTTACATGGATTATTAAATTTATGAGCTAAAGTTCAATAATTCCTAGAAGAAAACATGACCTTGATTTGGTAAACATTTCTTAGATAGGACACAAAAAGAACAAATTATAACAGAAAATTGATAAATTGAATTAGTAAAAATGGGAAAAATTTTTAAATGACTTTTAAGAAAAGGAAAGGTAAGCCACCACTAGTTCAAAGAAACTATTGCACAGCAGATATCTGATGAAGGTCTGTATCCAGAAACATACTATATCTTGATTAGAAGAAAGTAATCAACTCAATTAAGAAATAGGGAAAATGGGTCGGGTGCGGTGGCTCACGCCTGTAATCCCAGCACTTTGAGAGGCCAAGGCAGGCGGATCACGAAGTCAGGAGATAGAGACCATCCTGGCCAACATGGTGAAACCCTGTCTCTACTAAAATTAAAAAAAAAAAAAAAATTACCTGGGCATGGTGGCACACGCCTGTGGTCCCAGCTACTCAGGAGGCTGAGCAGGGTAATCGCTTGAACCCAGGAGGCAGAGGTTGCAGTGAGCCCAGATCGCGCCACCGCACTCCAGCCTGGGTGACAGAGCAAGACTGTTTCAAAAAAAAAAAAAAAAAAAAGGAAATGGGGAAAATGTTTGACACTTCACTAAGAAATGTGTATAAATGGCAAATAAACACAAGAAAAGATGTACGGTATCATTAATCATTAGGGAAATGCACATTAAAACCACCATGAGTCACCACCACACATGTAGAAAGCTTAAATCTTTTAAGATTGACAAACCCCAAATACCGATGAGGAAGTAAAACAACTACCATTCTCAGACATTGGGGAAGAGAATCAGAATCATTCAGCCACTTTGGAAAACAGTACACATCATGCTTTACAGAAAGAAATGGTATAGAAATGAGCAGAGGCACTAGTGTCCCTTTATGACCATTATATTCCAAAGTGCCAATTGGTAAAATTATTCTTTGGTTCTACCTGGAAAATCTACTTCTATAATTTAACTTGTAATTCTGATATATGATATCTTTCAGAACACGCCTCTGTGAACTTAGTTAAATCTTGGCCCAAACATGCTTATTTTTATTTCTTCTTTATTTTATTTATTTTTACTTATTTTTTAAATGAGAACCAGGATAATGAGATATTTCTTCTTTTATAAGAATATGAAGTTTACCTTTCATTTAAAACAGTACTACTGGCACCTTGTCATATAAAATTTCACATGGAATTTCATATTCTAAGAACAGCTATCTGAGAAATGTGTAATTTCTTTTTCTCTAGTTTTTTATGTTTATTATACTATGATGTATGTGAAGACATTTCATATGTAATTATGAGATTATACTTAATTATATTTCCAAAGGTGAAGAAATTTTTGTATTTTTATTTTAAAATAACATTAGAAAAGTATTTGAAATATTATCTTTTTAAATTCTCAATTATGATTCATAACATCTTATTTCTATTTCACTTCTTACTTTTGTGTCTTTTTTCTTTCCATCCTTCCTTTCCTTCTTTCTTTTCTCGTTTGGATTATTTTTAACTGGTGCCTCAGCTCTTCCTAAGTATATAGAACTTCTAAAATTATAAGCAGAGAATGGTCTTTGGCTCCCAGAAAACTTAGATTAAAGAGTTAAAAGTTATTCATTATCATATAAAGTTCCTCAGCATGTCATTTTGTAATGAGAGCAGATTCAGTATTATAATATAAATCTCACTGGTCCTGTATTCTTTACAACAAATAACCAAAGACCTTTTATGAAGTTTGATACATTTTAAAACATTCAACATAGTTTTATTTCATGTCCTTGCTGTTTTATAAAGAGGCCTTCATAGTCACATGATGAGGACTTTGGGGATCATCTACCTGAAGTGTACCACTCTGCCCTTTCTGTTCTTCTGCAAGGCAAATCTGAGGAATTTTTTTTTATTGTTCATTTTTCCAAGAATTCCTACAAACTGATGTCTTTACTGCCTACAAAGTTGCGGGATTTTAAAAAGTCAGATAACTCTCTTTGCACTGATGTGGACAAATATTTCCAATTTTCAGGTTAATTCTCCACTTTTTAACCCAGACAAATAAATGTTGGATTAGATTTTACAAGATGGGCAATTAAGAATAAATTACAGTTGCCTCTATATATCAAAATCAAGCATGGACACAAAACCATGCTTGCCCTCAGTCTTCTCTGAAGAAATCACATTACTCTTTTCTTTCTTCCTATTTGGTTAATTTTATAAGGAATGAGACTCCATGTTACAAAAAGAATAAAAAATACTCTTCACCATTTTTTTAATTTTGCAGATTTATAAATAAATGGGTACAATTTCTTACTAAGTTTCTCATTTTCAGCCTAGGCAGAGACATACTTGCAGCTATCCTATTTATCTCCATTTATCTCCGGAACAGAGAAACCAGCAATGAGAGCTTTAAGCCTAGCAAAAGTCAGAAGACAACCAATAAGAGACTTTGGCATAACATTAAAGATAGACCAAGCTAAGACAAGGACGAGGATTTTATTCAATGTGGATAATCCAGGAAGAAACCACAAGAATAATGACTTTTAAAATATCCAAACAAATGTAAATTTCTCCTCCCCCAACCCTTACAAAAGCAAACAGAAAACATCAAAACCAATTGAGAAACTCCAAGTAGACACAAGCACTTCAAAATTAATACAGAAAAGGCTAAATTTATAAAATGAGGAAATTTCAATATAGAATTATATTCACCTAATGAATCAGGATTATTTTCACCCCATACATGGTCTTTATCAAGAGAAAGAAGGGATGTAAAGAATATGAACCTAAATATAACCATTTTCTATTTTAGGTGACAGCATTCTGTGATTCACTAGAATTAGAAAACAGTGACATTAGAATTAGTGACAATTAGAAGGGAAAAGGAAGAAAGGGAAAGAATGGCACCTTTTACTTACTCGTGATAAAAACAACAGGAAGGAGGTTGGCATCAGGGAAGATAGGTTGGACTTAAGCTGATTCTCACTGCTATAATTATCTACTGTGTCTGGTTTTGATCCTGTTTACTGTGTGATACTTGATATCATAATGAACTGTTGATTGTGTTTAGGAACATTTGCAAGGTGCTCATTTGCTGCTATTTTTCGGTTAGAAATGTTGTTTTGTGTACCAAAAATGGCTTGACCAGCTGAAAATAATTCTGTATAATTTCAATTTAATAGACATACACTTTCCTAAATTCAATTTTATGCAGTTTTGTTACAACTTGCTAAACCACAGGAAAAAGGAAAAAAAGACATATTATGTATATAATTCCCTTCAACCACTTCCTCTGCTTGTACATTTGTTGCCAGAAACAATTTTATGATTTGCGATCGGCAATAGCATTTTCAAAAAATGGTAATTTTTTTCCCAAAAATTACCAATAATTTTTTATTCTAAAAGCCATGACAACTTGACAAAAAGTATGTTAAATTTCTAGTCTCTTTTTAATCCAAATATATTAAAAACTAAAAATGAACTTGTACTCAAAAAATTTCTGGCACAATCTCTCTTAAGAAAATCCCTAATTGGATAGAATAGGCATGTTCCCATAATTCGCTATTATTAAGAAACTATTGGCTGGGTACGGTGGCTCACACCTATAATCCCAGTATTTTGGGAGGCCAAGGCGGGCAGATTACGAGGTCAGGAGATCGAGACCATCCTGGCTAACACGGTGAAACCCCTTCTCTGCTAAAAGTACAAAAAATTAGCTGGGCGTGGTGGCTGGTGCCTGTAGTCCCAGCTACTCGGGAGGCTGAGGCAGGAGAATGGTGGGAACCCGGGAGGTGGAGCTTGCAGTGACCCGAGATCCAGCCACTGCACTCTAGCCTGGGGGACAGGGTGAGACTCTGTCTCAAAAAAAAAAAAAAAAAAGAAAAGAAAAGAAACTATTAGTAAGCAATTAGTACCCTAGCTGGATCTCTCAATCAACAACATTTACTGAACATCATTAGGTTGTGCAGCTTGGAGAAATGTTAAGAATTATTTAAAATTTATCCATGATGAATAATAATAGAATTAGCAATGATTCATCATTACCTAGGTACCTGGCCATTAAAAACATAATATTAATAATTTTATTTCTTCCCAAAATGTTGCCCCTTTTATCAGTTTCCTGATTGTGTTTTCAGCTGATTTTAGTTATTTACTGCTATGTAAGATTTAAGGGAGGTGTGTGTGTGTATGTATGTATCACAGATATTGAATGCATAGCCCAATGCCTGTATTTTAGTTATTGATATCTGTATAACATTTCTGCAGAACTTTATGGCTTAAAACAACTGGTACTTGTTGTCTCCCAGTTTCTGTGGGGCAGGGGTTTGAGTCGCTCAACCAGGTATTACTAGTGCTAGCTCAGGGTCTCTTGTGTCTGCGAGTAGAATGCTGGCATATGGGACACAGTCATCTGAAGGCTCCACTGAGGCTGGAGCATCCTCCTCTGGAACTCTCATGGCTATAAAATGAAGAAGTCACTTGGTTGCTGTTACCTTGCTGTGTGAACCTCTCCACAAGGTTATTTGAGTGTCCTCACTAATGGCATCTGGCTTTCACCAGAGTGGGCAAACTCTCAATAGCGGACAAGTGAAGGGGAAGCTTTTTATGGCTTAGTCCCTGTAGTCACCCCACTGTTCCTTCCACATATTCACTGGAATCAAGCCACTATGTCCCACCGACGTTCAAGGGAAAGGGACTTAGGCTCTAACTCTTCAAGGAGAAGGTGTCAAGGAATTTGTGAACATATTTACAAATCTTTACAATAACTCTTTGCATACATCCATGCACTGGTATAACCTAGCATTTATGCTAATAAAGTGTCATGTGCATGCTTTTGGTTGGTGTCTAGATAGAATATTTTTTTTGTATAATTTACTTTCAATCCATCTGTTTCCATATATTTATAATATGTTTCTTATAAATGGTGCATAATTGGATCCTATATTGTATCCTATCTTACAGCTTTTGTCTTCAAGTAGAATGTTTTCACCCCTTATACTTTTTATTTTCTATTATATATATACTGCTCGTTGGAGAGCAGGGATACTCAATAGGCAGTGTGCCAAGAGTAGCCCAACCCTTATACTTTATGCCGTTGCTGATAGAGTGGGATTTATATAGAGAATGTTTCAGTTTATTATCTATTTGCACTATCTAATTGTTACTTTATTCTACTGTTACTGCCTTCTTTTGAATTAATCCACTTCTTAGTCTTCCATTTTATCCCTTCTATTAGTTTTTTACATTATAATTCTAGTGGTTGCTCTTTACAGCATGCACCTCCAACTTAATAGAGTGTACTCTAAATTAGTATAATGATTTTAGCAATTGTTAAAAAGTGTATGTGGCCTACAACATTTTAACTCCACTTACAGTCAATATTCTTTTAAAGTTACCTACACAGTTGTCCTTCCTTCATTGCTAGGGTTCTGCCCCTCCATCTTGAATCATTTTCCATCAGCGTGGCATATTTCCTGTAGTATTTCTTGGTAATTCAGATCTGTTGGTAAACTTTAAATTTTCTCAGTTTGTAATTCTTAAAAAAAGTTGTCATTTGGCCTTCATTTTTGATGGTTATTTTAGCAGGATTTAGACTTTCAGTTTGACAGTATATTTTTCTCCTGAACATTACAGATACCATTTCATTCTTTTCTGTTTATTTAATTTGTTCGAGGCAACCATCAATTTTAACATACTCCTTAAAAGATGATGTGCCTCTTTCCTATGAATGTCCTCACAATTTTTCTCTTTACTTTTGAATTATAGCAGTTTGACTACGACATGCCTATGTGTGGTTTTATTTGTATTTATCTTGTTTGGGAGTTGCCGAGCTTCATAAACACATGTATTTTATCAGTTTTAAGGCCTTTATCTCTGCAAATACTGCTACTGCTTCATTCTCTTCGTCCTTCATCATTAGAACTTCAATGCACAAACATCAGACATTCTGATCACATATTTTATATATCTGTTATGTGTTGCTTTCTTGTTTTCATTCTTTATTCTCTGTACTAAGTTTTGGTATTTTCTACTGACCTACTGTAGAGTTTATTAATATTGTCTTCTGTTGTGTTCAGTCTGTTGTTAAACTATCCAATGGGTCTTTATATCAATTAATTCATGCATTGAATGAACATCAGTTATTATATCTTTTGGTTCTAGTGTATCTATTTTTTTCTTACAATTCCACTTATACATCACAATTCTTCTTTGTTCATTTATTTTGTCTCCTCTATTTAACATACTTATAATAATTATTTTAGTTATTTTAAAATTTTTGGCGTAATTCTAATGCTGTTGTCATCGATGGACCTACTGATTTTGTTTTTTTTTCTTTGAGTTATTGGTCACATTTTTCTGCCTGTTTATACGTATGGTAATTGGTTATTTTTAATTTTATACCTCCGACATATATAAAAGATGGCAGATTATTTTAATTTTCCCTAGAAGTTCTCCTCATTCCTGTGTGAGGAAGATAGGGTGACAAGCTGATCACTATGATGTAATCAGGTCTGTGCTGAGGCAATTTCAGCACCGCTCAGTCTATTTCTAGTTTGCTTCTAGTCTGTGAATGTGCCTTTCATGGAATTTTTTAATTGAGAGCCTGGCAATTCCCTATCTCCTCACCCCACCAAGCAAAGATGGAAGGATATTCATTATTGTCTTTGGGGTATTTTTCATTTAGCTCTTGAGATTTTACTCATGTAGCTAAAAATCTGACAGCCATCTTGAGGGGAGACTGGCAGTGTGTTTGAGGACATCTCTCCTCCGTGCTTCAAACACACGGCCAGACTAATCCTGTCAGACTAATCACAGTGCATCTGGTGAGAGTTGATTGTAATTGGGGTTTTATTTTACATTTTCCAGTTCACTAAAGAGTTGGCATTTAAAAAAATCATCCTCTCGTTTATAATTTCCATCTCTCAGTTGTAATATTCTTGTTCTTTTCTTTTACCCGTTTTAAAATTACATTTTCTGTCTTTTCCTTATAGATTTGAGGATCTCTTTATATATTCTGGAAATCATTCCTTTGTAAATTCTGTCAAAAGCAATTGCATTATTTCCAAGTTCATCTTGTTCTTTTATTCTTTTTGTGATATTCTTTAATAAATAACAATTTTTAATTCGATATACTCAACTTCATCTATTAACTTTACGGTATCTTCTTTCTTTTACATCATGCTTAAAAGAGTTTCCTACTTCAAGATCGAAAGGATACTTTCACTTTTTTGTCTTTAGTCTCCTTGAAATTGAGTTTTGCGAGTAGCATGAGGCAGGAGTCTAAGCTCTTTCATTTGCTCTTCAATTCCCCCCCCCTTGCCCTTTCTCCATCTGTCCCTTCCTTCTTTCCTTTCTTTCTTCCTTCCTTTCCTCCATTCCCTTTTGCTCTCCTTTTTGCACCCACATTCTCTTTCTCCCTGTCCTTCCACTTTCTCCCTCTGTCTCTCATCCTTTTCTTTTCTTTTTGGGTCATATCTCTAATTGTATGATCAGGGTTTATTGGAAGGCTCATTCTTTTTCTATGGATCTGCACAACCATGGCAGTCCAAAATTGTCTATATGAGGTAATTTCTTGGCTCTTTATTCTCTGTTACCATTTGAGTATTAATGTTTCATTACCATATTGTTATAATATTTATTATTTATAATAAATTGATAACAAATAATTGGTAAAGCAGCCCCTCTCACCTTATTAGCATTCTTCAAGAGGATTTTGATAATTCATGAATGTTTATACTTCGAGATATATTACAGATTCAGCTTATAAATTTACACTGAAAGTGTATTGGATTTTGAGTGTATTAAATTCATAGATAGTTAGAGAAGTTTGAAATATTATTCATTAACTCTTTCAATCCATGAACTAGATATATCTTCTCATTTATTGGAAATAGGTCTTCCTACTACCTTTTAATAAACTTAAACATTTTTATAGGTATCACATATCATGTTTTTAAATACAACCATATTTTCAATTCTATTATAAATGAAGTCTTAAAAATATATGTTTGTTGACTTATAGAATACATTTTTTATATTGATATATTTTCACTAGCCTTTCTAAGCCTTATTATTACTTTACAAATTGTCTATAGATTCCTTTGGATTTTCTACAATTATATAATATTCAAAGAAAGTTTGTTTTCTTCTTTCTAATCTTTCACTCTTTATCTATTTCCTCAAAATTTCAAATGTATCAGTTAAAATTGAGTATGTTGGTTGATTGCAATGATGTCTTCATATATATTTATTTTTACTTTCTAGTATTATTTGTGCTTTCAGCAAACATTTGTTAATCTGTTAGTCTTTTCACAGAGCCAGTTTGTATGCCTAGATCAATTGATTCCTCTTTTTGTTTCTTTTTCACATTTCTTAAATTGCATATGTAATTATTGGCATCTCTTCTTTTATAATATACATTTTATAATACACATTTGATGCTATAAATTTTCCTCTATTGTTTTAACCACATCACATTTTCATATTTAGAATTACAGTCAATTATACATATGACTTGGCTCAAATACTTTCTAATTTTCATTATAATTTTTAAGTTTTGTGAGGTATGTTATCTTTTTGTTATAAAATTTAACCCAATGTCATTGGTCTAGAGATAGAAATCAATTGACAATTGGCAAATTTTGCTTGTGAAATGCCTTTTGCCAAGTTTCTTAAATGATTCATGAGTGATTAAAAAGAATGTATATTATGCAACTATTAGGCGCCATGTTCACTTCATCAGCTAATTATGTTGTTTAAGTATTCTGCATACTGTCTCCTTACTTTCTCTCTTTATCTTGCTCTCACTCTCTTTTGCTTAATGAAAAACTAAAAAGAAAACCCTTATCCCTTTACTGCAGAAAATTTGGAAAATGAAATCAGTAGAAAACATTACTTGTAATCTCATCATTCAGTAAAATTTTAATGTTATTTTTCTAATTAATCAATTGTACCTCTTTTGAAATATGTTACATACAGATTTCAGATATAAATAAATACAGGTAAAGGTGGAGATTATAGAAGAAAAGAAATATTTTTCCCCCATCTTATTAGGTTCATGGCTGAGACCCCTGTAGCAAAAGACAGATTAATAAGAGAAACACATACAAATGTATTTGATGTAAGTTTTATATGACACGGAGCTTTCATAAATGAAAATTGAAATTTACAGGTAAATCTGTACATTTTTATGCTTAGGTTTGAAGAAGAGTGAGTAGTTGTAGAGAAACATGATTGGAGGACAAGTGTTTGGGGAACTTAGCAAGGCCTGTTTGTTCATGTGCTTCTCTGTGTCCTTGTGTCTTCAGAGATAAGGATGCTCTTTTCTTCCAGGTATAGAAGGGCACATTTTGAATGAAAGTTGTACAACCTGCTTTGAAGAAAGGCAGGAGAAGGTCCTAGTGATCTTCCTGCTTCTGCTGTTTTCTCAAATGCCAAGGTGCCATATTTTGGGGTAGTGTGTCCTGAACCCCAGAGATAGAGATATACCCTGGCATCCCCTCCTTGAAAATCTGCTACCACATCTTTGGGGCTTATTTAGCCAAAAGAAGTCAGGCCTGTCTCTAAACTTTAGTGTCTTGTCAGTCTACTATTGGTAAAGTTTCTAAAACAGCTATGTGGTGTCACTAATGAAGACTAGTTCTATGTAGTTTCATACATTTTTTTCTGCCCTGATGATGCCTGGATAATGATGTAAAGTGGAGCCACAGATTTTGGAAAACCCCAGGCATGACTACAAGTAGAAGCCCATTGAATATCAACAGGAAAAGTAGTTGCAGTCATAATGCCTTTCTTAGTTTGGGCCGTTTTCCCCAAAGAAATGTCTCTTCTTTCTCCATAGGGACCAACTTTGCACATGCTGTAAGAGGGAGTCCTGTTAAAACTCCCTCCCCCAGCAGTGGGTTCCCTGCTTGTAGATTACATTTGAATAGCTAAGAAGAGAACTCTTCAACAATTGCTGCCACTTACCGCCTAAAGTACATTTTCAAAAGGGAACATTTTATTAACTTGCTAATAAAAGAAAGAGTTTTCTTTGTTATTTCAATTGGAAGACAGCTTTTCTATCAAATTCTCATAGTCTTGTAATAAAATAGCTTTCCATTGTCTACTACTTCTTAAGAATCAGGTTGCTAATAAAATTTAGAAAGATAAAGTATTAATTAGTAAATTGCTTGGATTTTAGAGAAATTTAATGGACTATGTTGATTCCTCTTTGTAAATTTGTGATAAACCTAGTTAGGTGTGATAGTTTTGTTTTGCATAGGAATTAATGGTTAAGCCAACACTTACCTGATGTTCAGAATAGTTTAAATAGCATAAATCAATATACAGTACATGTAAAATATTGGAGGTCAGAAACTGATACCCCAAAATGCAGCGCTTTGACATGTTGAACTGAAGTAGAAGCCTCAGGTCTCTCTGCATTCCCCCCACCTTCCCAACTCTCAATCCTCTGTCTCTCCCAAAGCAGAGGATGGAGTGTTCTCTGAAGTTTCCTCATTTGCCAACGGTTTAGATCCACCCAAGAAGAAAGCAGTTACCTCTGGTTTCTCACCTGAGGGCCATTAACTCCCATATCACAGGAAGAAGGACTGAAGTCTGTCAACACACTGGACAGACTTTTGTCACAAACCATTGTCTGGTTTCTAGGCCAAACTGATGGTGCCCTGGGCCATTGTGTGTTCTCCAAGTCCATTCATTTTCCTCTGAAAATTACTAGCCCTCAAATTTCCATGTTCCTCCTGTCCCCCCTCTCATAAGAAGAAGGGGTTATATGCATCTGTATCCCATTGGGCTATTGAGTAATCATTCCCCTAAGAATCTCCATGCTGTGCATGTTAATAAATTTGTATGGCTTTTCTGTTATTAGCCTGCCTTCTATGAGTTGATTTTTCAGGAAATCTTCAAAGGGCAAAGAGGAACTTTTCCATTGTCTCCTACAGAAACATTTAAAATTCTGTAAAACAATGACAAAGTCAAAAGCCATGTAAAATCTTGTGTTTGTGGTATTTTTAGCAAAATTTTATTTCATATTTATATAATCCAAAATTCTAATATAATAGTTCTAAATAGAATTTTAGGGTCCATGAACTCATCCTTTGCACTTTTGAAGCAGAGGAGGACTGTGACAGAGTCAGAATCTCAGTTTCTCAGTTCCACAGGCTGCTACTCTTCACATGACAGCTGGATAATCTTTAATTTTCAGTCCTGTATATTTATAACACATTTTAACCTGCAGAATGCTGGAAATTATCTCCTAGTCACTCTTCTATCTTGACCAACATATAAAATCACTGCTGTAGAATTCAGTGTTGCAAAATTTTGAAAAAAAATAGTTTTGGTAATAATTTTAAATATCATTGGCATTAGAGTCTGACAGACCAAAATTAAGTCCTTGTGTTATGATTCATTAGCTTAAAGGCATGATGACTGTGACAACCTCACTGAGTCTTGATTTCTTCATTTAAAGATAATAACATGAACCTAGGTTGCAAGTTCTTCATGAAGATTAAGTGACATTTTATATATAATGTGTAAAAAATAAGTTTGACATGTTGTAAGCATTTGATAAATAACATTTATTATAATAATTTTCAGCAACAATAAGAAAGAAAGTCACAGTCCTACATTGCAAAAGATTTAGTATCTGCATTGTTCCAACAGAGGGAGCAGACATATAGAACTCAGTTCCCATTCTTGGTTTATTTATTTTGAGTATTCAACAGAAGAAAGGAGTCAATGAAATGAGAAGACCTGTGCGGGCAAACTAACCTTATGTAGAATGTGTCCTCTTATTATAAAATGAGAAGACAACCACCTTTCAGAACTGCTACAAAACAATGCCTTACCCATCCATTGTTATTACCAATTATTTCCAACTCTCCCCTGCTATTTCCAGAGTCCACCTTCCTGTGGGGAAAAGCTAACCTATAATAAATGTATTTCCTACACCTGAGAAGCCACACAATTATTACATTTTACAAGGAGTAATATTTTCTTTTGCAATTTCTCCCCAATGTACTTTATATCCATCTAGTCCATAGCAGAAATAGTAAAACTTCCAAATTCAATAAACTAAAAAAAAAAGGTTTAAAAGCTGGAGCCCTATATAGACAGAATTATAAATGCACATTATTATGCCATTAAGAAATTGTTTTATAACATTTAACATTATTGTAACATGCCTGTGTTGCACCAATTCATATATACTATGAATAAAGTCACATACATTAAAACATAGAGTATGTTAAATATGGTATTCAGTTTTGTAAAACCAAATTTGTCTGATGTGATGTTTTTCTGGAAAACACAATAAGAAAGCTTTCCATGTATAAATGACAATGGGTTTTTACATATATGTCTAGCTCTCAATGTGTAAATGACAATGGGTTTTTACATTCATGTCTCCAAACTGGATTTTGCAAATTGTATTCTAAATGAAAAATATCGCTCTAGTAAACAAATCTCATAAGACAGCAATTTATCTCAAATAAATTTTTGGCCAAATGTTTAGTCTGTAGGAGAGAAAAAGCAATATATTTTCCTCACCCATCACAGAGTTCATAGCTGAAACCCTTGTAACAAAATACAAATTAATAAGAGAAAATATGCAACTTTATTTAATATAAGTTTTACATGACATGGGAACCTTCAGAAATGAAGACCCGAAAACCCAGGGACAACTGTGTGTTTTTATGGACAGTCATGCAGAAGTGTGATTGGAGGACAAACCGGTATGGTCTAATGGCAGTAAACTGGGGGGAACTTATGAAGGCCTGTTTGTTCGGATTCTTGCTAGAGTCCCTGTGTGACAGTCCTTCCCTCTGGCTAAACAGCAAGACGCTTGTCTCATGAGGGTTTTCAGGAGAGAAGAAGCAGGGAGAGGTCACAGTGACCTTCCTACTTCTGCTGTTTTTCTCAAGTGCTAGAGTCCATATTTGGGGATATTTTGAAACTCAATAAGTCTTTGCTGAAATACAGTGTATCTATATTCTTTTATCTTTAACTTTTGTATATTACACACCATTCTACTTTTCTTTTTTTTCTTTTTTTTTTTTTTTCAGACGGAGTCTCACTTGTCACCCAGGCTGGAGTACAGTGGCGAGATCTCAGCTCACTGCAAGCTCTGCCTCCTGGGTTCATGCCATTCTCCTGCCTCAGCCTCCCGAGTAGCTGGGACTACAGGTGCCTGCCACCACGCCCAGCCAATTTTTTTGTATTTTTTTCGTAGAGACGGAGTTTCACTGTGTTAGCCAGGATGGTCTCGATCTCATGACCTCGTGATCTTCCCGCGTCGGCCTCCCAAAGTGCTGGGATTACAGGCGTGAGCCATCTATTTTTCAAATAAAGTGATATATTTGTTAAAATTGTGTATAAACTAATTATAGCAAAATTTTTATAAATAAAATTATTTCAAAGATAAATCTTACATCCTACAGTTACACATAAAGAGTAGTGTTGTATCAGATCCACAGTGTCTAACAGCCTTTTCTCTCTGTTAATGTTACAAAACATTGATCATTGGTAGCCCATGCTACTGTCATTTTTATACAAGCCCATAAACTTGAATTTTAAATGAATCACCCAAATGATTTTTCAGGTAGTCATCTTCCAGATGACTTGTAGAATTCTACAAGATTGGCTTGTAGAATTGAAATTTTATTCTGCATTTTCTAACTATCAATAGTTAAAATCTACATCTCAAAAGTGAGCTGTCAAGTCAATGAAGCCTGGGAGTTTGCAGGTTTGGTTTTGAGGCTCCATGTGTTTCACCGTGAATAAGTGTAGACTCACACATTTAAGAAGCATGTTCCACCCTTATATGAATAATAGTCTTCAACCTGCCAGGCTTGGGGCTTGATAGGCATTATAGCACACTGTATATTGGAGACTTTATTTTATGTCACTAGAACAATTACTCCAGTGAAAATTTAGTTTGTTATGTACTTTGTATAAAACTCATGTCTTCTCACATGAATTACTGGGAAGCCATACTTTTTAAAAAGTTGTAATAGAATTAAAGAAAGTTAACTCCTAGAATAATAGCAGAATTGGCAATTCATATTCCCTCTAGAAATGGCTTTCAAATCTTGAGATGACTCTTAAATTCAAAAGTTTGAGAGTTGAGAAGACATATTATAGGACTTTATGATAACAGAAAAAATTAGCTGTAGGGGTTGCAGGGTAGACTCAGGTTTGTGCACCACGTTCCATCCATGTTATCATAATTAGAGATATCATCTAAAAATTGAGTGAGTTGGTTCTTTTTCCAAGAGTCAGTACAAACTGAAATTCTAAAGAGAATTTTTTAAAAGTTAAACAATTTATGGATGACAAGTTTAAAATGAAATATTAACGAAAATTAGGGCATTAATTAATTAATTCACCCATTCATAGTATTTATTAGGTTCTGGAAAATGTGCTAAAATATATTAAGAAACAAAACTTTAGAAGTCCATACTTTCATGAAATTTGAGATTATTTGGGGACTAGAGACAAGAAATATTATCAAAAATGATGTTAGTGGTATGATAAAAAGGGCACGGAATTCTATGAAAGTAAATATTAGAAGATAATTCAAATAGAAGTTTCAGGAAATTATTTTGGGGGTACAAAATAACTAATAGATAACAACCTTAAATACTGAGGGGAACTGGTTAGATAAAGGAGGGGATGAAAAGAAAAGTGTTTCTCAGGGAAAAGCCATATGTGAGAGGAGGCTGTGATCAGATAACGGAAAGAAGCTTTGCAGGTCCGGGGCAGGGTTCAAGGTGAGCGAGTTGTCAGAAAGGAGGGAATGCATCAAGCAGGTAGCTTAAAGCATGCCAAGGATTGCAAAATTTAGAGCAATGGGAAACCACCAAGATTTTTATGCTGACATAATTATACTTGCATTTCTGAAATATCAATCTAGTTGTAGAATTGAGTCTGGAATGTCGAGTGAGAACTAGCCTGCAGTGACGGTGGTCAGACCTGAGAGAGCGGGGCAGAGGTCAGGAAAGGTGCGTGATTTCAACAGGGAGAATATGTAGATATTCGTGAGTTATCAGATGAGGTGAGTGAGAATGGAAATGTAACCAATGGCAATTAGGTTTCATACATAAGTGAATGAATACTATTACTTTTTCCTAAAAGAGAAAACACTGAAGAGAGAACCTAATGGAGATCAATATAGATTCAGTTTTGGACATGTTTGTATTTTCTATGAGATACATAAATAAATCTCACCCATGGGCCGCAATGGGATTGACATAAGATGTCAGCAAAGATATAAGGAAAGACATGAGATGCATAGAAAACAAACCACAAAATAGTAGACACATATTCTACCTTATCAGTAATTATATTAATGTACATGAATTGAACACTGCAATTTAAAGGCAGACATTAGCAGATAAATTTTTACAAATGATACAACTGTATGCTATCCACAAGAGACACACTTTGGATTCGGAGATAGGAAGTAAAAGGATAGAAAAAGACAAGCAAACAGTAACCAAAATAAACCTGAAGTGACTATATTAAAGTCAGACAAAATAGTCCATAAGGTAAAATTTGTACCTAGAGATAATGAAGAGAATTTCATGATGATAAAAGAGTCAATCCATCAGGAAGACATAACAATTATAAACACATATACAAGTTCCAAAATACATGAATCAAAACCTGACAGAATTGAAGGGAAAATGTACAATTCAACAGCTGGGTTTTTAATATCCATTTCAGCAATGAGTATGGTGATTAGGGAGAAGATCAAAAAGGAATAGAAAATGTTAACAACATTGTCAACTAACTAGACCTAACAGACATTGATGGAGCACTTTGCTCAACACTAGCAAAATACAGATTCTTTTCAAGGAAGTGCAACGCACATTCTCCAGGACAGACCATCTGTTGGACTGTAAAACAAGCTTCAATAACTCTAAAGAGACTGAAATACCACAAAATATTATAGGTGCTAAAGGATGTGACGCCTCGCCTCACCCATCACAAGGGTCATGGCCAATACTTCTACAATAAAAGATGAGTTAACAAGAGACAAGCGTGACAACTTTGTTTAAAAGCTTTACATGATAGGAGCCTTCAAAAATAAGGACCTAAAGACCCAGGGGAAGCTATTTTTATGCTTCGTTTCGATGAAGAACGGACCATTGTGTAGAGATGTGATTGGAAAAATAGGATAAGACCTAATGCTAATAGACTGAGGGGAGAAATCCAGCAAGGCCTTTCTGGAGTGAAAGAATAAAGAAAACAAACATTGAACATGGATTTTGATCCAGTGGCATTTGCATATATTTTTGAGAAGCAATCTCGACAGCGGCTAGGAAGAGGAGCTGAATCTGTGTGCTTCAATTGCCTTATCTGTTAAATGGAGATAATAGTAGCCACCTTATATGGATGTCCTAAAAATTAATTGATATAAAGATTTATAACAGTCCCTTGGCAAACAATAAAAATTTAATAAATTGCAGCCAACATAGTTATAATCATATCGATTCTTTGGAGTAACCATCCAGTTTTTGCATTCTCATCCACACGTTGCCAGAGGAGACCACAAAAGCATACAAAGACTCGCCTGAAGCCTTGCAGCCACACCACAACAGCGCCGAGACCTCATTAATCTCCCGCACTTTCTGCTAAATCATCTGCCCCACACCTGATTAATGTGCCCCGACCTCTCGTGTCTCATTTTGTAGTCCTGATTTATGTCTTTCTGTTGTGTTGTGAGTAATATGTTTACAGAGAGGGAGAAAATTATAATATTGAAGAAAGGGAAACAAAAGTGTGGCAGTCAGGTATGTGAAAGTTATAGTAAGATTTTTATGTCAATGCAGCTCAACATTTCTGCTATATTCTATTTTGTAGGCAGAACAAAATCTTTCTTAGTTAGAGGCTGAAATCCAAGGGACTTCGATTTATTCCAATTTTCAAGTAGAAGATTTTATTTTACTCAGGTAAACATAGACTGTGCTGTTACATAAATAAATAAAGCAGAAGGTGCGGCATAGATTTAAAAAACTATACTTGGGGAAAATAAAATTAAATAAAATCCTCGTCAAAAGTTCTTGTGCACTTTGAAATTCAGATTGCATCGTGAGCTTGGATTGCCAATATCCTTCATGCTGTTGCTTGCCAGAGTGATAGCTCTTTCCATTCATTACAGATAGAAAGTGACTATGAAGCTTTACAAAGTTATGGGCAGGTGCAAAGCTGTTGATCCCAGCCTAGAAGATACATTTTATACGCCCGTGAAGATTGTTCAAAAAACCTCAACTGTAACACCAAGTTGTTAGAATAGTTTAAGAAAGATTAAGCCAAAGACGGGAGCTTCATTTTTTGTGCTGACAACACTTACAGGGTTTTAGTTGAACCCAGCCAAGAGGATAAATTGCAAAGTAATTAAGAGGAAGTCTAAACCCAGATTTGTTCAGTTTGCTTCTTAGGATTGTTAATATTAACTGACTTTCACATTCAGATTCACTTAACTTGGCAAATGCCATGAAAACGAAATCACATAAGATTTTGCAGCCTAACATTCTTTCCGAAATGGGAAAAGCTACTCAGCCTAAGAAATATTTCATTTGATTTTGAGGTGTTTCACAGACTATGAAAAATTTAATTTCACAAACAAGTGCCAAACATTTTGTTTGTCTTTGAAAAATAATCATTTCAAGAAGCAATCAACGACTTTCAGAAATAAAACCAGTAGCCATAACAACTCTTCGAGGCATTTTCCCTGAAATGAGTGGGTAGTGACTATTTTAAAGGACATTTTCATTGACTTTGCTGTATTATCTGACACTTTAAGAAATGTCAGAGGGTATTGTTTCAGGAACTCTTATTTAAATTCAGGTTAACGTTAAACGCCTGCTTCTCAGGCTCCATCCAGCTTCCTTTGTGACTCTGTTCAATAACGAATAATGATAAACCATTGAACCACAGACATGGATAAAGACAATCCCATGTTTCTATTACAGACCCAATTCAATGGTTTCCCATGTTCTTTAATTTTATGGATTAGAATGCACAGAAAAATGGTATATTGGACATTAGAGATTTCCTCTCACTTTCCCTACAAAATTTTGACATGATTCTCCCAGAAAAAAATGAAAAGTAGAAATGGAGATTCCTGTGATTCACAGTGATGATGGAGCAGAGTACATTTCCACATCTGCTTGTGTGACCCTGGTAAAGCATGGGCATGTGCGGTTCAGGCTCAGAGAGGCGTGGAGTTTAGAAAAAACAGCTTAATAGCAAAACATTCACTCTTTGTTTTCATGGATGGAAAGATTAAAATATATCAATTACATTGTTCACAACAATTTAAAAAATCCAGCTTTCTTTTCCAAGCATTTCTCTCACATCATCAGTTTCAGTCCCAGACTGTGAAGTCTAGGGTTATTCAGGTCAAATTATCTAACATTTGCAGGTGCCAATGATGAGCTAGCCATTTTGCATGATAAGTAATCTGCACCCCAATTATCATAATATCCTCCCTTCTTACAGATGGCTTAGCCAAGGAGGAGAAATGTAACTTGCCCAGATTCACATAGCTGAATCTATGTGAAATCAAAATGTTTGATTTCAAAACTTACACTTTAATATCACACTATGCTGACTCTCATTATTCTAAAAGCTGAATTTTGTAATTGAGGAAGAGTTGATTTCAAAATGTCTCAAATCCTCAGCTCAAATTCATGGGCAGTTTTCATTCACTTCTACACAGCATACATGTGTAATATATGTTATTTATACTATAGATTTTATTATGTAAATGTAGTTTAAATTATACATTTTTAAAATAAAAATATGAATTTTCTTTTTCATTATTTCAAGGTTTTTCATGTGCTTAGTTTTAAAAATGAGTTAGCTTCTTTTATCTTTAACTTTTGTTTGTTTTCCAAATGTCTAGTTGAGTCATTCCATTTGAGATGGTAATTTTTAACTTTCCTTGCTTACTTCTAGAGTCACAAAACTTTATCCTTAAACCTCTGGATTTGGCATTATTTTTCCATCTATACTGAATCTTTATTGTATAGGAGCCAGGATAAAAATAAGAATAACTAAGAGGAAAATATTGAACAGCAGAATGAGAAATGAAGAATGATGTCATCAATTCTTCAAATTTTTCCATATTATTTTAGAGAGAAATATGGAATTATTTGCTCTAAAATGTTACCCTAAAACAACAATAGAAAGTGAAAAATCTAAATATCACACTTTTCAACTGCTTAAATAAAAGAAAATATTTAAAAATTTGAGTCAAATGTTTAAAACAAATTAGTTTTTGAATGGTCTTAAATTTTAGGAAAGATAAATAATTCATTAAAGTTCAAAGAATTTACTTTCTCCATTACCTTAAGTCTATGCAACATATTAGTTTACTTTTGAATGAGGAAATAATTCACAAAACTCTGATTTTTACTTTTAGAAGAAATAATTTAATATTCTATAAGAATGATCAAAAGTTTTTATTATGAATGAAAGACAAAATGCTTGTGTAAACATTTATATCTTATAAGTAAGTTTTCTGTTAGTATGCTGTGTTCTGACATCAATTTGCTGACACTAACTGGGTGTCCTGTAATCTAGTTTAATTGTGACATTTACTGCCTGGAGTTAGCACAGACCCACATATTAAGAGCAAAGTCGTTCACATGACTGTTTCCACTTCAGATACCAGCCACAGCTTTGGGTATCTCTAAGCTACCATACTTCTGCCCAGCCAGCTACAAATTCAGGGCTTCCCACAATGTCTTTAGATTGAATAATTTGCCAGAATGGCTCACAGTATTCAGGAAAGTGCTACTTAGAATTATCATTTCATTATAAAATTTGCTCGAATAGCTCACAGTATTCAGGAAAGTGCTGCTTAGAATTACCATTTCATTATAAAATTTGCTCGAATGGCTCACAGTACTCAGGAAAGTGCTGCTTAGAATTATCATTTCATTATAAAGAATATACATAAACTGCCACATGAAGAAGTAATAGGGCAAGCTCTAGGAGAGTCCTGAGCCCAGGAGCTTTCGTCCCTGGGAAGTCATGGCATGCTAGCATCCTGGTTCACTTACATGTTCACCAACCAGGAAGGTCCTTTGAGCCTCAATGGCCAGAGCTTTTATTGAGGTTTCATCACCTAGGATGATTGAGTAAATCACTGGTCAGGTGATTAAATTCAACCTTCAGCACCCCTGCTTTCCCCAGAGGTCAGGCTGGTCCAGAGTTCCAATTCTTGAAACACAAGATTGGCCTTTCTGGGGATCAATCCCAATCCTGAAGCCATCTAGAAACCCTCCATCCCCACCAGGAGCTGCCTCATTAACATAATAGAAATTTTCCCATCACGCTGGAAATTCCAAGGGTTTTTGCAGCTCTGTACCAGAAACATGGGACCATGGGATGAAGACCAGATCTATTTTATATTGTATTATAGATGTCCTCTGTGTGTTTATCTAGGCTCATAATTGATATGGAGATTTAAATAGTTTTTTCTGCCATATACATTTCGATGTTCTTCCACTTTGTTGTTTTAAAATTACTTTCCAAGGTAAAGAATTCCTTGCATAAGGTTCATATTTTCTAAATGCACACAAATTCTTTTGCACTGGTAGCTTAAAATTGTTTAGTAATGGTAAAGATGGTTTGAGACTGAGATAATCACCCAGAGAAAGATATACTTTTTCCTTAAAAATTAGGCAAAGCTACATAGCATTAAGATCTTTTACTAGCAGAGTACATTTTCAGTTGCCCCTACATTACAGAAATTAGTGCAAGACCAATCCAGAAAAAAAGAAGTAGCTGATAGAATTATAGTTTGGAAGCCAGGCAGTCTTTACTTTATACTGACCTATCTCTTAACAATTAAGACTAAGAGAAAGAGAATGTTTTTCAATTTGTGTATCACCTCTGTTAGAAAGCCGAACAGGTCTGATACGGCATAGGCTAGCTAGGTCAATTAGGGATAAATTAGAGAAGAACGCAGACCCAATACAGGTGGTTCAGACAAATCCATTCGTCTTTCATTCATTTAAACATTTTTATTGAGTGCCTGTCATTCTAGAATAACAGCAGTTACAATTCTAGGCATCAAGAATGTAGTCCTTAAGATAGAAACAAATTCCCTGACCTTGGCCGGGCACGGTGGCTCACGCCTGTAATCCCAGCACTTTGGGAGGCTGAGGCAGGCGGATCATGAGGTCAGGAGATTGAGACCATCCTGGCTAACACAGTGAAACCCCATCTCTACTAAAAAACACAAAAAGTTAGCCAGGTGTGGTGGCGGGCACCTGTAGTCCCAGCTACTCAGGAGGCTGAGGCAGGAGAATGGCACGAACCCAGGAGGCGGAGGTTGCAGTGAGCCGAGATTGCACCACTGCACTCCAGCCTGGGTGACAGAACGAGACTCCACCTCAAAAAAAAAAAAAAAAAAATTCCCTGACCTTATGAAATCTACATTCTTCTCTAGGAGTCAGAGAGAAGCAAAGAATGTGAAATACAATGTTAGGTAATAATAAATGATATGAAAAAAGTAAAGAGAATAAAGGGATAAAGAATGATAGAGTGAGATGGTAATTTAGAAAGGGTGGCTAATGAGGACTTGTCTGATGGGTAACGTTTGCCAGAGACTTGAATAAGATGAAAGAATAAACCATACAAATATCTAACAGAAAAACATCTGAGGCAGAAAGAATAAACCATTCAAATATCTAACAGAAAAACATCTGAGGCAGAAAGAACAGCAAGTGCCAAGTTCTTATGGAGGAAATGAGGTTGGAATGTTTAAGGGATAACAGAAACCTGTAGCTAAAATATGGTGAGTATAAAGAGAACAATACAAGACGTGGTTTGAGAAATGGCTGGGTACCAGTTGATAGACGGTCTGTATAGACTAAAATAAACCTGAAAAAAGGGAAAGAAAATTAGAAAAGAACAAAGGCCTTGATTATAATTACCAAAAATTGATTCATTTTAACATCAATTTAACACAATTTTAATAAGTAGTGTGTTCCAAAGAAAGAAATACATATGGTCAAATAGATTTAGAAAATGCTGGGTTAAAACCATTAAGCCTTTTTTTTTATTGTAAAGCTTTTTAGAACATTTCCTCATTTAATTTGTGTTCAATCTAATACAGAGATTGTAATCAGAATTTTTCAAATTTATTGTCCTGAATAACTTTTTCTTCTAGTAGATTATCTGCCAGGATTAGGGTTCCACTGAATTCCTTTAGAAATCGTTATTAGTTGTCGAACACTGTAAAAAGATCTGAATGGCGAGAGGTGTGTATTTAACACCAAAACTAGAAATGTAGTTTAGATGTTATGTTATCTATCACTCTCCAAGAAAATATACATAGAGAAAAGCATTGAAAAAAATAGAATACATGGAGTGAAGTTTTGTAAGGAGATACAGCCTTTAAAGGAACTAACTTTCCAAGTAAAAAAAAAAAAAGATATTTAGTTCTTCAAATATTCCTTCTGCCTTCTTTTCCTTTCTCTCTTTTTTTTTTTTTGAGATGGGGTCTTGCTCTGTTGCCCACGCTGGAGTGCACTGGCATGCTCTCAGCTCACTGCTTCACGGGTTCAAGCAATTCTTCTGTCTCAGTCTCCTGAGCAGCTGGGATTACAGGCCTGCACCACTATGCACAGCTAATTTTGTTGTATTTTTGGTAGAGACAGGGTTTCACCATATTGGCCAGGCTGGCCTTGAACTCCTGACCTCAGGTGATCCACCTGCCTCAGCCTCCCAAAGTGCTAGGATTACAGGTGTGAGTCACTGTGCCCGGCTCCATTCTCCTTCTGAGCTTTCGATTATACATATGTTAGACTGGTGTTGTCTCACAGATCGTGGGTACTCTGTTTTTGTTTGCTTGTTTGTTTGTTCCCATGTTTTCTATTTGTGTTTCATTTTAGGTAATTTCTACAGACTTTTCAACTTTACTAATTCTTTCTTCAGCTGTTTGGAGTCTACTAATAATCGCTTCAGGGCAATCTTCATCTCTATTAGCTTTTTCATTTCTAGTATTTCCATCTGACTGTTTTTTAAGTCTTCATCTCTCTGCTGAAATGACCTATCTGGTCTTGCATGCTGTCTGCTTTTTCCATTACAGCCTTTAACATGTTACTCGAGATTAATACATTTCCAAGGCATAGCTGAGTCTGGTTCAGCCTGCTTGGCTCCTTGGGAGAGTATTGTTTTCTTCTTGTTATTTTTTGTGTGTCTTAAGTTTTTTGGGGAAAGTTGGACATCTTCTTTAGAACTGTAAAAATGAAGGTTTTATTTCTTGCTTAGAAATGAGCATGCCTTTCCTTCTTGTAGGTCTTTAGTGTGGAGAGTTGAATTATTAATCTAATTAGGAGTTGAACTGGGCTTAGGTTTGCTGTGCCACAGTCACCTGTAGGTACCACAGGTTTAAACTTCCTCTGGAGATATGTTGGGTTTAGGGTTGTGGCTGCTTTGCCAGGGCCAGGGCATTTTTTTGATGTCTCTTCCTTTTGCTTTTGGTCTTCCCTGTGACCTATGCACCTATGGGTCTTTTTCTTTTCTTTTCTTTCTTTCTTTTTTTTTTTTTTTTTTTTGAGATAGGGTTTCACTTTGTGCTCTGTGGCCCAGGCTGCAGTGTGCAGTGGCATGATCTCAACTTCTGCCTCCCAGGTTCAAATGATCCTCCCACCTCAGCATCCTGAGTAGCTGGGACCATAGGCACATGCCACCATGCTCAGCTAATTTTTAATTTTTTTTTTTTTTAGAGATGGGGTCTCACTATGCTGCCAAGGCTGGTCTCAAACTCCTGGGCTCAAGTGGTCTTCCTCCCTTGGTTTCCCAAAGCACTGGCATTACAGGCATGAGCCACTGGGCCTGGCTTGTCTCCTTCTTGTAAGTTACATTTTGCTAGCAGCTTGCTCATTGGCAGTGTGCATGTGTGGATGGGTGTAACTTCTGTTGTTCTGGATAGGCCTCAGTCCTAGGCAGGCAGTGAACCCCTGGGTGTCAGTGTAGGGGTAGCCTTCTCAGTGCCCTACTTTTCCTCCAGCTGCTCTAGGCCTGGGTTCCATGTGAATCCTGTGCCACCACTCCCCATTTCACCACATATACACAGATAAAAACTTTGGTTTCACAAGAGACATGGGGGAAGGATCCTGGTGAAATTCCTCACTTCTCCTACAGTGGTTACAGTTTTCTTTCCCCAGTCTATACTACAAAACAAACTTTCTCAAGATTCTTTAATTTTCCTCCGATTCAGGTAGAAAAATTCTGCAAGAGAATATTGACTTCCCCTATATATGTGGCCCTTAGTGCTTTACTCTGCCTCAGCAAGGCACCCTCAGTCCTCATCAATCGACCAGTCACCTGTGCTGAGCTCTTGGCACTGGTCTCATCCTACCCTGGTAAAACAGTGCTGGCATTTCATCTCCTCCTGGAGGCTCCTGTCTCTCCTTAGATTTCAGGACCATTGGTTGTTCTGCTCAGCTTTCTGGTGGGTTCCAGAAAAGTTGTTAACTCACCGTTTATTTAGGGTTTTGCTGTTGTTGTAAGGCTAGAAGTGACACTCATTTCATCTGTCTTCGTGGAAACCACTCAACAGGTATGAAAAAAAGAAGCAACATCAACAAGTTTACTAAGGCTATCACTAGTTTAGTCATGGTAGCAAAACAATAGATTTCTTATATAATTATCACATCTGAAAGTGATAATATAATCACTATTGTAAAGATCAGGAATAAAGTCATTTTCTTATGGAGTCAGCAGTTTATAGGACTGGTGGCTCAAGTCTCCAATGAGCTTGTGGACTAGAACAAGAGAGAGTGACCACTCTTCGGTTCTTTGTTTATCGTAGGGAGCACAACAGGCTTCCCTGTGCCGGCAGCGGACATGACGACGCACTGGAAACGACAGCAGTGGGAGGTGTCATGTTTGCTTTTACACACCTCTTGCCTCTATAAAAGCCTGCACTTAAAATTTAATTTTTTTAGTAAATAGCTCTGAGTGTATTACAAAGTGTACATTCAGTTATCCACAATTATTTCTTTCTGTTTCTAATGTGCCAAGAACTAGTGCACGCTAAATTTAAGGGAAGATACCTGATTCCTCACCAAAAATATTGGTACATAAAATTGGGAAGAAAGTAAGCAGCATCAATCTGTTTATAAAATCTCTTTGTCTCAGCTTTTTCACCTGTGAGATAGACCATCCCATATTATTCATTAATGATATTTTTGTGACCAGCAGACTTCTCAGTGGTCAGATACATGTACCTCGAGCTTTAAAGGTAGGAACCATCACTCATAGTGACCAGATTTGCAGAGGCAGCCTCTCCCTTCTGTCCCACAGGAGTCTACAGGGTATCCTGGGGTCCTCAGTGCCCCCTCTATGAAAATCCCACGTCCTAAATGGATTGTGTGTAATTTCTTTCTTACCCAGACCCATTCCTCCTTCCTGGTGCCTTCCCTGCGCCATTTCTCTTTCGTCCCTGGCCCAGATCTCTACCTTGTCTGATGGGCCGTGGCACTTGCTTCCTCTACTACATCGTGACACTTGATTATATCTTGTCTTACATCTTTCTCCAAAGATTTCATGGATCATGTCTTTCCAAAATTACTAGACTCCCTAAGGGGGGAAGCATGTCAGTCTTATTTTGCATCCTCACGCTCCCTTGCACAGTGTCAGACACAGAGCAGGCATGTGACAAATGCTAGGTTGCAACAAGTCTGAGTTTCTTAATGGAAGAAATTTTGAGAGAGAAAGCGGGGCTGCTTTGCTGAGAGATATCAACTCATTGAGTATAATGAGGAAGGAACCCGCCAACCGCCGTCAATTAAGAACTGGAGCAAAGGGGCTGAAATCGCTGTAACGTGCTCCACCTGAGCTTTCTGCCGTCCAGGGCCGCTCTGTTTCCCTGGGGTGGAGGCTGCCACTGCTGGCAGCTGAGGCTGAGCGTCAGGGTCTCTTCCTCCCCTCTCCTCCTCGTCCTTTCGGATCCCGGGCCTTGAGGCCGCGCTTCCGCCTCAGATCCGCATCAGGACCCGCGACACGGGGACTCCTTCCGGACTGCAGGCGCTGGGCGGCGCCCTCGCGTGGTTCATTCGCAGGGGACAGCAGGTTTCCCGCCCCGCCGCGTGGGGGCGCGCGATCTGCCGTCTGAGTTCAATGCGACTCCGGAAGGGCGCGAGAGAGCCGCGCAGGTGGCCAGCTCCTTACGCGTGTGTGTCCCACAGCACCCTGGCTTTATCTGGTTTAGTGCTCATGGTTCAATCGGGGAATTAGGCAGCGTGTCCCCAGGACAGCAGACGCGGGTGACGGCTCTTGCCTCCCTCCCCAGTGCGCACCCCTGCTGGAGTGCAGGAGCTTCCTGCAGGTTCGCGCCAGCTCTGGCCTGACACTCAGGGCAAAGCGGCTCCAAACTGCCCGCTGAGCGCACCGCACACGCACACACAGTCCTTGCCCTGCAGGCTTTTCCTGGACGACTGCTGAAGTTCTAGCCGATTCCACAGCCAAAAACATGGAATACCTTGAGCAAAAACCATTATCCAACACTAGCCTTTTTTTTTTTTGTCAATGACCTTTTCTTACATTAAGAACAGAACAAAGCTGGATCTGCCATATACCTGGGTTGAATTTACCAGCCAGAACATTAGCAATTACGTTTTGACCAATAATATCAAGTCTTTTCAGAATATCTCTGGGGAAAAAACAAACTAAAACAAAATGACAGCAAACAACCTTCCCATAGCGGCCAGATTCTAAGTCTAGTGCTTTTAATTGAAAGAGGATAAATTTGGCCAACTTAAACTAGGTCATATTCCTATGGGATGAAAATAAGAAAATAAACATTTCTGGTCAGAAATTTGGATATGATTAATTTTAAATGGAACCTCAATTAAAATATGACAACTTGAATTTTCAAAAAAATATCCTTGGCCGGGCGTGGTGGCTCACGCCTATAATCCCAGCACTTTGGGAGGCCGAGGTGGGCGGATCACCTGAGGTTAGGAGTTGGAGACCAGCTGGACCAACAAGGAGAAAGAAACCCCGTCTCTACTAAAAAGACAAAATTAGCCGGGCGTAGTGATGCACGCCTATAATCCCAACTACTTGGGAGGCTGAAGCAAGAGAATTGCTTGAACCCGGGAGGTTGCCGTGAGCCAGGATCGCACCATTGCACTCCAGGGTGGGCAACAAGAGCAAAACTCCGTCTCAAAAAAAAAGTCCTTTTGTTATGCTATTTTAAATAAAACTTTAAACACTTATTGAAAGTATGGTATACATTTAAAGATAGCTTTTCCTCGAAGAAAATGTCAGCAAGGAAAATCCTTGAATTCTGTAACATATGGTGTTTTTGAGTAGCTATATTCATCATATAAAAGCAATTTATATTTTTCATTAAAGAAATTCAAATTTTACTTATTTGACACTAATACCCACACACAGGAAATTTCAAACCCAAGGAATAATAAATTATCGTTATTCTAGAAACCCTGGTACCACCTTGCTCTACCACAGCCATTGCTGTGGTTTTCATCTTTGGATGTCTTGGGTGCTGAGAGCTGGCCCTGCATCCCAGGCACATTCAGATTCTCTGGCAATCAACTTTTGTGGGAGAAGGGAAGAAAATACGATGGGGTAGAGAGAGAAGTTGGACACTGATGCAATCAACATCAAGCCTCAGCCAACCCCCAAGGCAGTCTGAAACTGGACAGGCTCTTCATGGTTGCCCAGGGAGGCCAAACAGGGAGAGTCTTTATACCCTAGCATATGCTAGTCATGGGGAGACAGATGCCGGAGGGAGGGGGCCTGGACTTCAGCAAGTGGCTTTCTTCAGCCTGAGGTAATTCGCCAATGTCTGGGGAACTGCAGGTGACAGCTGCGTCTCTCCCAGCAGTCAGGGAGTCAGTCTTTCAACCTGCAATTGGAGCATGCAGCCATTTGGGGACTTTGAGTTTGCAAAGTAAGGAGTGCTTTGGTCTGGGGTGAAATCTTTGCTTTTCTTTTTGTTGTTTTTCTTTTTTTTTTTCTACTGGGGAGAATCGTATTCTTAGGCTCTGCTTCTTCCGTGGGTCCCACTGTCTTCAGGAGAGGCCTTCTTGGACAAGTAGCCTCCTTTCCTTAGAGAGCAGGTCATGGGGTTTCCAAGGTCACAAGTAATGTCTACCAGACATTCTGTTTACATACAGAGAAGGGAGACAACTGTCTCAAAAAGTCTCTTTATTAAATCATCCCCTGGTCACCCTGTGTCATAGCCCTATATTTTTCCTTTTATGGATTTACTCCAGAGTGGGAGGAAACTCACATTTTTTTCTGCTGTCTTGGGCTATGGCTTCACCTTTTGTTTAAAAATCAATCTCATCTCATCTGCTATTTTCCAAGAACTTTTCAAGAATCTAGTCTATTCATAACACCCTTTCTGGTTTTTCTGTGCTATGATGACTTTCTTTCTTAAACCTGCATTTATTTTATTCCATTTTGCTCTTGAGCAGGAAGTCTGTGTATTAACTTCTGGCCTTGATTGCAAGTGCCAAGTCAGCTCAGTAGAATGGAATGGGTATGGGTTGTGGCTTCAGGCAGACACTTCACTCAGGTCTACCACTTACTATGCAACTTAGTGTCAATCACATACCTTTTGTGAGACCCAGGGTCTTTTTAAAGTGGGAATAACCAGAGCGGTGGCTCATACCTGTAATCCCAGTACTTTGGGAGGCTGAGGCGGGCAGATTACTTGAGGTCAGGAGTTCAAGACCAGCCTGGCCAACATGGTGAAACCCCATCTCTACTAAAAATACAAAAATTAGCCAGGCACGGTGGCGGGCACCTGTAATCCCAGCTACTCAGGAGGCTGGGGCAGGAGAATGGCTTGAACCCAGTAGGCGGAGGTTGCAGTGAGCTGAGATCACATCACTGCACTCCAGCCTGGGCAATAAGGTGAGACTCAGTCTCAAAAATAAATAATAAAATAAAGTCGGAATAATAATATGTACTGCATAGATTAGACATAAGGATATAAAAATGCTTAGCATAATGTTTGGTATAGAACCTGCACACAAGTAATGGTTGTCCTCTCCTTTCTTTGTATTTGTATCCCTCATAACTTTTTTTTTTTTTTTGAGACGGAGTCTTGCTCTTGTCGCTGAGGCTAGAGTGTGATGGACGATCTTGGCTCACTGCAACCTCTGCCTCCTGGGTTCAAACCATTCTCCTGCCTCAGCCTCCCTAGAGGTGGGATTACAGGGGCCCACCACCACACCTGGCTAATTTTTGGAGTTATTTTTAGTAGAGATGGGGTTTCATCGTGTTGGCCAGGCTGGTCCTAAACTCCTGACCTTGTGAGCCACCCGCCTCGGCCTCCCAAAGTGCTGGGATTACAGGTGTGAGCCACCACGCCCGGCCTGTATCCCTCATAATATTAATGTGCCTTGTGTTCTCATGAAAAAGAAAATCTTTAATACAATCCCAAATCCATCAGAAAACGAGACACACAACCTTAAAGACTCAGTGAGGCTTGGTTTGTTTTTAAAGTGATCGCTTAGGCAATAGTGCCTATAATATCGTCACCACCAAGTACTGCCTTGAGATTTCACAGAATGTCATATGTGACAGTGATAGCATTTTACATATGCCCTCTTGCTTAACATATTTGTTTTTAATAATTTTTTTATTTCTTTGTAAACTTGACTGATTAAAATAAAGATAAACTAGTTATTACCTAGAAGCAGGAGGTCAATCGAAGACTAATCTATAGATATATGAAATTCAGCTGGAGTCATTTATATGTAATAGTTGTATGACGTCCGAGAAATATCACAGGACTAGGCCTTCTACTTGCCAGATCTGTGACTTTGCTTTGAGCTTGTCACTTTGACCTTTAGCCTCAGCGTCCCAGTAGAAAACCTTCTTAATATGCCTCCTGTGTTAGTTTCTTAGGGCTGCTATAACAAAAGTTCCACAGACTTGGTGGTTGAAACAAGAGAAATGTTTTCTCTCACAGTTCTGGCGGACAGATGTTCCAAGTCAAGATGTGGGCAGGGTTGCTTCCTCCTGGAGACTCTGACGGAGAATCTGTTCCATGTCTCTCTCTGTTCCATGGAAGGACTGTATATGGAAAGTGGTCTCCAAATGCCAAAGCAGCTGAGAAACCAAAGAACGAGGCAGACAAATCCAGCTTGTCAGTAGAGGGTGATTTATTGGAGAATGTGCAGACAGAAGCACGGTCTTGGGTGGACAGGCAGATCTCTGCACCTGTTACCCCCAGACCCAGGGCTCATAGGGAAAAGGTGGACGTCTTCTGTATGAACAACTAAAGGCAGCCCTCCAGAAGAGGCAAGAATGCCAGGTACGTCACACCCTATGATTTGTGCAATAATGTCAAGGTTGACATTTACACGAGGCACAGTACGTAAAGTAGGAATCAGGAGGCATTCACAGGACTGGGGTTGATCAGAAGTCACCATGGCAGATTGACATCAAGGTGACATCACTTTTGCTTCCCACTCTCCTAGTTTCTGGCAATGTCCAGCCATCCTTGACGTTCCTGGCTTTTGGTGCATTGCTCCCATCTCCGCCTGTCACTATCCTGCTGTCTTTCCTCTGGGAGTCTCTTTCTGTGTTTTTACCTGGCATCCTCCTATGTGTCTGTGTCATAATTTTCCTCATCTTATTCAGACACCAGACATTAAATTAGGGCCCATCCTAATTCAGTCCGACCTCATCATAACTTCATTACATCATCAAAGACCTTATTCCCAAATAAGACCACTTTCACAGGTCCTGGGGATTAAGACTTCAGCATATCTTTTGGAGAATAAAATTCAACACGTAACATTTCCTAAACGTAGAACATTTTACAGTGGCTATGGTAGTTAAGATATTGTGTGTCATGAATCTAAAACCAAGTAACCAGAGATGAAATATTTTGAGAAGGATTTAATTGAGTTGGAAATTATGAACAAAACGAAACTGAGGACAGCAAGATTAAAGGGAATTGGGGAAGACCTTTCTTCTCATTCCTGCTCATCTATGTACCTCTGCTCCATTCTTCTCTCTAGTTGTAAATTAATGTTCTCTGTTTTCCATTTTGTGTCACAGAACATGGCTACCAACAATGTCCCAGGGCTGAAGAGAGACGTCAACCAAGAAGATACCAATATGAACCCTTTTTAATAGAGGGAGATGGAGAAGGAGAAACCTCAGAGACTTGCCTACTGACCTTATTTTTCCCCTCAAAAGAGATGGGCTTATTTTCTGCAAGAAAAGAGGCTTAGATGGCATTTTTAAAAGGAACCAATATTAAAGTTTTGTGAAAGTTTTTCTAGGGAAGGACAGTTATTGGTGGTAGGATGGTGTGGCATGTACGTTATAGATGATAGAATTGAGGGTGTGTTAGGGCCCAGGTAAAGGCAGGACACCATGTGTGTTTAGTGGGCTGACTTTGTCTTTGTCTGCTTTTCATCAGCAATGGTCAATAACTCCTGTGTGTCAGACGGTTACTAGAGGAGGATGTTAGACAGTTGCTAGGTGAGCCAAGCGTCTTTACACGAACAACCCAAGGGGACGCTGCAAGTTTATTCAACCTTATCTGCGTTAGAGTATCTTCACGGCCACATGGTAGGTTACAAGATGGATATATGAAGTTTTAGTAAAATAACTTTTCAGATTTCCTTGTAGATATGTCTAACCCTTAACTTCCAAGGAAAAGCAACATTTTTTAAAATAAGTCAGGCCTTCTTAGTAAATGTGTGTTGAATTACTAATTTTATAAATTGAACTCACAAAGAAATAACATTTGATTTATAAATATGGGTATGTGTGGTTATTTCATCATCAGAGGAACTTTAAGAGCGACCCTTTGCTCATTTATAAATCCACTGACTCAGGCAGAGTCATAGGGAACAGAAAGAAGCCCACATTCTTGCCTCACTAGTTCATTAGTTTTTAAGCAAGATATTTAAAAATTACCTCTAGCACACTAAAAAGTACTGTCTTGCCAAAACTTTAGTTTTTTTCCTTTCTCTTTTTGTTTGTTTGCAATGGGCAGTCTAAATAGAATATCAATTTAAAGAAGGCCAGGGCATGGTAAATTGATTTCTTTATAATCTTATTTTCTGTTTCTCCTTTTTCTTATTTTTTCTTTCTTCTTCTCAGATGAAATACTCTTTTCAATATTTGTTAATTACCTATCCTGATATTTTTAAACTACCATCTCCCTCTCTCCAAGCTTTCCTTATTCTCATTCCCCAAATAATATTAGTCTAAGGAAGTATCTTTCTAAAAGCTTTCCCACAGGTAGGTGATAAAAAGCTGAGGAGTTTTTCTTCTTTCTTTTCAGTGGGTGTTGGTGTGATCAGTGACGGGAGAAAGCAGTTTCCCATGCAGTGCAGTTCTTGCGAAGGGAGGAGTAGAGGGGTGGTGTCTGTTTGATGAATAGCTTTCATTGTTTTTTATTTATGTTCCCTAAAGCAGTGTTCTCCGGGCAGAATACTTGATTGTAAAAGCAGGAGACTTGTATTCACCTTCTCGTTTTACATTGATTTTCTGTTCTGCTTGAGGCCTTTGTGTTTATAAATGTAAAAAGAAAAAATTAAGAAAATCTGCCTGTATTTCACATGGCGATTTTGGGCCTGCCTCTTGACTGGGGCACCAGTTGCCTTTTTCATAGGAAAATGAAGAGATGTAGACTTCACATCCAGCTTATGCACTAAGCTTCCCTAGAGGTCATCCACCTGTGGGTATTAAATGGGGCTGTAATCGTGGTCTCTGCTGGACTTTATTCCCCTGTGCTCATAGTTTTCAGAGTGTTGGTGAGTGATTCAAGCAAGTACGGCCAACTGTGTTACCAGCTATCACACGATGCCCCATATTTCCTTTTTTCTCCCCTTTCTGCCATCCACTGGGCACCAGAACCCTCTGTCCCCTGATTCAGCTATGACTCTCTGAAGCTTCAGGGCGTTGTCATGTTAGGGGAGAGTGGGGACAGACGTGCCTTTCTCTCACATACTGTCAGAGCTCCCCCAAGCAAGGGTGCCAGTGTCACAGTTTCCAGGGAACAGCTGCCTTAGGTTTCTATTAATAGGACCTGCTCATCCCATTAGACCTCTGTATAGACCCCATGCTGTACTCAGGATCTCTCCACATTTTCATCCCATTAGACCTCTGTATAGACCCCATGCTGTACTCAGAATCTCTCCACATTTTCACTTGCTTGAACTTGCTGTGATGCTACAGTTTTCATGCCCTTCGGGTGAGTTATGCCCTAGGATGCCTCACAGTTCCCCAAAGTGAGCTTTGTCCAACTTAAGTCAAAACAGACATCTCTCTAATGACTATAGTCTGTACAATGTAGATACTATATTCAGGAAAAATAAAAAAATATATAAATACAAATTTGTATATATATGTGTATATGTGTGTGTATGTGTAAGCCCCAATATGTGGTGCTTTATAGATAATGAGAATATTTTCTTTGAAAATATCAATCTTATAGAAAGGTTTACAAATAAGAAAAAATAGAAATAGCTTTTATCCATATTCATCTTTTTTGAAGTCTCCAACTGTAATAGTGGATTCATCTATTTCTTCTCGCATTTCTATCCAATTTTTGCCTCACATATTTTGATGCTCTGTTGTTAGGCTCCTGCCTGTTAAGCACTGGACTTTTTGGAGAAATGACCCATTTAGCATCACTTAATATTCTTCTTCTTTACACCTGATAACTTTCCTTGTTCTGAAGTCTGCTCTGCCTAAAGTTCACAAAGTTACTCCTGCTTTCTTTTGATTAGTGCTAGTATGGTGTATCTTTCTCCACCTATTTACTTTTTTTTTTTTTTTGAGATGGAGTTTCGCTGTTTGTTGCCCAGGCTGGAGTGCAGTGGCACAATCTCGGCTCACTGCAACCTCCACCTCCCGGGTTCAAGTGATTCTCCTGTCTCAGCCTCCCGAGTAGCTGGGATTACTTGCGCCTGCCACCATGCCCAGCTAATTTTTGTAGTTTTAGTAGAGATGTGGTTTCACCATGTTGGCTAGGCTGGTCTTGAACTCCTGACCTCAGATGATCCACCCGCCTCAACCTCCCAAAGTGCTGGGATTATAGGCGTGAGCCACTGCGCCTGGCCCACCTATTTACTTTTAATCTATACGTCTTTATAGTTAAAGTGAGTTTCTTGTAGACAACATATACTTGGGTCTTATTTTTTGGTCTATTCTGATAATCTTTGTCTTTTAATAGGTACATTTAGACCATTGATGTTCAAGATAATAACAGGTATAGTTGGATTAATATCAACTGTATTTGTAATACTTTCTATTTGTTGCCTTATTTATTTATTTTTTTTTTGAGACAGGGTTTTTCTTTGTTGCCCAGATGAGTGCGTGGTGCAATCACAGCTCACTACAGCCTCGACCTCCTGGGCTCAAGTGATCCTCCCACCTCAGCCTCCCAAGGAGTTGGGACTACAGGCACATGCCACCATGCCTGGCCAATTTTTGTATTTTTTTAGAGACAGGGTTTTGCCATGTTGCCCAGTCTGGTCTCAAACTTCTGAGCTCAAGTGATCCACCTGCCTCAGCCTCCCAAAGTGCTGTGATGAGAGGCGTGAGTCACCACACCTGGGCTCCCTGGTTCTTTGTATTTTTGTATTTCACTCTTTTTCTCCCTTTGTGTATTTAATTGAGTATTTTACAGGATTCAATTTCCTCTCATAGAGTTGGCAATACACATTTACAAATAATATAAACCCATTTTGAAACAACACTTACCACTTCAGAATAGTATGAATATCTTATAATAACAATCCGAAGTCTTCCCTCTCATCTCTTGTATCATTGCTGTCACTCATTTCACTTATATATAAGTATACATAAGCATACATACATATATATACACACATAAGATAGATACATAAGCATATATAATAAAATACATTATTGCTATTGTTATTTTGAACAAATTGTAATCTCAGGCCAATTAAAAATAAGGAAAATAAATAATTTTAATTTACCTTCACTCATTATTTAATCAATGCTCTTCCTTTCTTGCTATAAACTCCAGTTTCTGACCTAAATTATTCATCCTCTCCCTAAGGATTTTCTTTTAACATTTCTTTTCTTTTGAAAATAGAATCTTGCTTTGTCATTCAGGATGGAATGCTGTGGCATAATCAACACTCACTGCACCTCAACCTCCTGGGCACAAGCAATCCTCCCACCTCAGCCTCCCAAGGAGCTAGTACCACAGGCACTTGCTCACTACACCTTCAACTTCCTGGGCTCAAGCAATCCTCCTGCCTCAGCCTCCCAAGTAGCTAAGACCACAGGCACATGCCACTATGCTGGCTAATTTTTATTTTTATTCTTTGTAGAGACAGGTGTCTTGGATTTTTCACCCAGGCTGGTTTCAAATTCCTGGACTCAAGTGAGCCCACTGCCCTCAGCCTTCCAAAGTGCTAGGATTACAGACATGAGCCACCATCAACCATGTTCTTTTAGTATTTCTTGTAACTTACAGAGTTTTTTTTTTATCTCTAGCATTTGTTTTTTTTTTTTCTTAAGATTTTCATATCTCTGTTTACATTGCTCACCTGTTTTTGCATGCTGTCTGCTTTATTCGTTAGGGCTTTTAGCATATTAATAATAATTGCTTTAAATTCCCTGTTTGATAATCCCACCATTTTTATCATGCCTGGTTCTCATGCTTGCTCTTTCTCTTCAATCTGTATTTGTTTTTTGTTTTTGCCTTTTAGTATGCCTTGTATTTTTTTTTTTTTTTTTTTTTGAGAGCCAGACATGTATTGGATAAAAGGAGCTGCTGTAATTAGGCCTTTTGTAATGTAGTGGTGAAATGTTGGAAGAGTGTAAATGTTCTACAGTCCTATAATTAGGTCTCAGTCTTTTGGTGAACCTATGCCTTTGGACTGTAACCTTCACAAATGTTTCTGATTTCCCACACTTAAGTGGGGGCAGGATGGCTAGATGGGCTATAGTTGAGTATTTCCCTGCTCTCATGTGGAAGCTAAAGTTGGCTGCAGTTGTGCATTTTCTCTTTCACAAGTTAGTTAGACTGTGTTAAAACTCTGTCAAGTTAGGCTCTATTTCATTCCTCTTCAGGGTAGACTTCGTTAGGCAGAATGCAGTGCCATGGCATACTTCAAAATGGTTTCTTTTCCCCTCCCCTTGCTGGAAGCATTGGGGGATTTTTCTCCAATATTTACTATGTGAACCTGGTCAACCCTGAGAGATAAGAATACAAAAGCATGGGGGCTCCCTATAAGTGGCACTTCATGGAATTTTTAACTCTCAGACGTGTTCACACCTATCCTCCAACAATTTATCAATTAAAGTTCAGATTTCCTTACCTTGGCACTGATTCCTGTAGAGATTTTTGCTCCAGTATGGTGTGATTCTCTGTATATGCCTTTTTGTTTTCAAACTGGAGGCAGCAGTTTGACCTAATTTTTCTTATGGCTCTTGGCATACTTGTTGATTTTTCACTTTTTTTTCAAGTTTATACTTGTTAGAATAAAGTTGTGACTTCCAAGCTCTTTTTATGAGGAACTCAAGATTCATCTATTTTCAACATTTTTATCTATTTCCATTTTCCATTTGGCTGTCCTTTCTCTGTAAATATACCCACGCATATTTCATAAGAATTGGGATATTCTCTAACAGAACTACATTACAGTTACCAGCTTCAGGAAATGAGATTTAATCTTTTAATCCAATCTACCATCAGTATTCTAATTCTGTCAAATGACCTATCAATCTTTTTTGTTTTGTTTTGTTTTTGTTTTTGAGACAGAGTCTCACTCCATTGCCCAGGCTGGAGTGCAGTGTTGCAATCCTGGATCACTGCAACCTCTGCTTCCCAGGTTCAAGGGATTCTCCTGCCTCAGCCTCCCAAGTAGCTGGGATTACAGGTGTGCACCACTGCACCTGGCTAATTTTTTAAAATTATTTTTTATTTTTTTATTTTCAGTAGAGTTGGGGTTTCACCATGTTGGCCAGGCTGGTCTCAAACTCCTGACCTCAAATGATCCATCCGCCCCTGCCTCCCAAAGTGCTGGGATTACAGGCGTGAGCCACCATGCCTGGCCAAATGACCTATCAATCTTTTTTGTAGTACTTTTCTCTTCATTACAGGATGTAGTCTAAAATCAGATGTTTAGTTTTTATGTCTCTTTATTTTATTTTAATCTAGAATACGCTAGAACACTTCCACAGGATTCTTTGTCTTTTATGATTTTGGCTTCTTAGAATATTCCTTTGGGTTTTTCCAGTGTTTTCTCATAATTAGATTTAATTTATGAATTCCTGACCATATCACATCTGGGGCCACATGACATCCTCACGTTCCTCAATGGCAACATTACTTTTGATCCCTCTGTCAAGATGTCATCCAATTTCTCCACTGTATAATTATTATATTTTCCCATGCTACTCATAAGTGATCCAGGTAGAAACACTTTAAGACCATGCAAATATCCTATTTTTCATCAAAATATTGCTCTGGATTTAATATCTTTGTGATTTGTGCCTGAACTAATCTTTATTTCAATGGTTATAAAATGATGATTTTCTAGTTCTGTTTCCAGTTTCTATTTCTAGTTTCTAGAAGCCTGACAAGTTCTTCTTTCCTGCTGCACAGATAGAATCGATTTACCAAGACAGCTGATTTCCAATAGAGAAAGAGTTTAATAAATGCAGAGCCAGCTAAGCAGAAGACCAGAATTTATTGCTCAAATCAGACTCTCTGGAAATTTGGAGACTAAGGTTTTTAAGGATAACTTGCTGGGCAGGGGCTAGGGAAATGGGTAATGCTGATTGGTTGGGTCTGAGATGTAATCATGGAGGCTAAAGCTGTCTTCTCACTGTCTTTAGTTTCCAGGATCACAAAACCAGTTGAGCCAGTTTATTGGTTCAGGTGTGCAACAGCTGGTCCAATCACATGCAGGGTCTGAAAAATACCCTGAACACCAATCTTAGGTTTTACAATAGTGATGTTTTCTATAGGCGCAATTGAAGAGATTACAAATCTTGTGGTCTTTGGCTGAATGGCTGCTGAGACACAACCCTAAACTTGTACCAAATTTCTTAGTTTTCTGAAGGAGGCTTTTGGTCCCTGAGTAAGGATGAGATTCGTTTCCAGAAGAAGCTGTTATCATCTTTGTTTTAAAGTTAAGCTAAATTTCCTCCACACTTAGCTTGGCCTATGCCCAAGAATTAACAAGGACAGCTTGGAGGTTAGAAACAAGATGGAGTCAGTTAGGTTGGATTTCTTTCACTGTCATAATTTTTCTATGTCATATTTCTCTTACTGTCATAATTTCTGCAAATGTGGTTTCAGTTTTAGCACTCCCTACACATTTTCTAGTTGGCATGTAACAGTCTATTGTCAGCAAAATGAAAGCTAGGTCTTAAGTCAATGTGAATTATTGGACCTGAATTTGTGTGCATGCTGACACATATACACACCATGCACACACATATGTATATTTTTAAAAAGATAAATGCATATATATCTGCATATTTAATGGATGAGGAGACCTTTCTTCTTTATATCACTTGTGAAGAGCTTTGTTCTCATATGCTGATTTGGAAATCTCAGAATATTTTTTGATCCTAGTATTCAATAATGAGTAATCAATCATGAAACCTCTGTTGAAGTTCATATTCTAAAAGCGTCATTTATTTTAAAAAATTCATTTGAAAACATTTAGTTGTGGCTATAAGTTGTTGGTAGAAAAAATTAGAACTGAAATTCACTTGTTACCAGAACTAAAGAAAAAAAGGCAAAAAGGATTTTATCTCTGCTTTGTATCCATAAGGGAAATGAACATAACTAATATTTAGTGGAACTTTTATGTAAAAATACAGCTTTTGAATTTGTGAAAGCAAATATAAGCCAACACTCCTTTTTTAAAAAAAAAAATCCTTGGTTATTACCTAATTTACGTTGTGTCTACATAAACCAATTTATAGTCTGATTTTAACATTCAGTGTGGCCAAGAGAAGGGGAAGAAAAGTACCATTAAGATAAAAGAGGGGAGGGGCCAAGATGGTGGAATAGAAACAGGTCCAGTCTACAGCTCCCAGTGAGACCAATGCAGAAGGTGGGTGATTTCTGCATTTCCAACTGAGGTACCCAGTTCATCTCACTGGGACTGGTTTTGGGTGCAACCCAGGGAGAGTGAGCAGAAGAAGGGTGGGGCATCATTTCACCCAGGAAGTGCACGGAGCTGGGGGACCTCCCTCCCCCAGCCAGGGGAAGTGGTGAGGGACTGTACCCACCCCGGGTACAGCTTTCCCCATGGATTTTTTGCAATCTGCAAACCAGGAGATTCCCTCGTGAGCCTACACCACCAGGGCCCTGGATTTCAAGCACAAACCTGGGCAGCTGTTTGGGCAAGCACCTAGCTAGCTGCAGGAGTTTTCTTCATACCCCCGTGGTGCCTGGAACCCCAGCAAGACAGAACCATTTACTCTCCTGGAAAGGAGGCTGAACCCAGGGAGCCAAGTGTTCTTGCTCAGCAGGTCCCATCCCATGGAGCCCAGCAAGCTAAGAACCACTGGCTTGAAATTCTCACTGCCAGCACAGCAATCTGGAGTCGACCTGGGATGATGGAGCTTGGTGTGGGGAGGGGCATCTGCCATTACTGAGGCTTTAGTAGGCGGTTTTCCCCGACAGTGCTAAGGAGACTGAGAGGTTCGGATTGGGTGGAATTCACCACAGTGCAGTAAAGCAGCTGCGGCCAGACTGCTTCTCTAGATTTCTCCTCACTGGGAAGGGCATCTCTGAAGGAAATGCAGCAGCCCCAGTCAAGGGCTTACAGATAAAACTCTCATCTTCCCAGGACATAGCACCTGGGGAGAGGGGCAGCGGTGGGCACAGCTTCAGCAGACTTAATCTTTTCTGCCTGCTGGCTCTGAAGAGAGCAGCTGATCCTGACAAGGGGGATTCTCCAAGCATAGCACACCATCTCTGCTAAGGGACAGACTGCCTCCTCAAGTGGGTTCCTGGTCCCCATGCCTCCTAACTGGGAGACACCTCCCAACAGGGGTCAACAGACACCTCATAGAGGAGAGCTCCAACTGGCCTCAAACCAGTGCCCCTCTGGGACAAAGCTTCCAGAGGAAGGAGCAGGCAGCAATCTTTGCTGTTCAGCAGCCTCCATTATTGACACCCAGGCCAACAGGGTCTGGAGTAGACCTCCAGCAAACTCCAGCAGACCTGCGGAAGAGGGGGACTGACTGTTAGAAGTAAAAATTAACAAACAGAAAGTAACAATGACAACAACGTCAACAAAAAAGAACCCACACAAAAACACCATCCAATGGTCATCAGCCTCAAATATCAAAGGTAGATAAATCCACGAAGATGATGAAAAACCAGTGCAAAAATGCTGAAAATTCCAAAAGCTAGAATGCCTCTTTTCCTCCAAATGATTGCAACTGTTCTCCAGCAAGGGTGCAAAACTGGACAATGAGATTGATGAATTGTTAGCAGTAGGCTTTAGAAGGTGGGTAATAACAAACTCCTCTGAGCTAAAGGAGCATGTTCTAATCCAATGCAAGGAAGCTAAGAACCTTGATAAAAGGTTACAGGAACTACTAACTAGAGTAACCAGTTCACAGAGGAACATAAATGACCTGATGGAGCTAAAAAGCACAGCACGAGAACTTCTTGACGCATACACAAGTGTCAGTAGCTGAGTCAATCAAGCAGAAGAAAGGATATTAGAGATTGAAGATGACCTTGCTGAAATAAAGTGTGCAGACAAGATTAGAGAAAAAAGAATGAAAAGGAACAAACAAAGCCTCCAAGAAATATGGGACTAGGTGAAAAGACCAAGCCTGTGTTTGATTGGATTACCTGAAAGTGATGGGGAGAATGGAACCAAGTTGAGAAACACACTGCAGGATATTATCCAGGAGAACATCCCCAGCCTAACAAGACAGGCCAACATTCGATTTCAGGAAATACACACAACACGACTAAAATACTCTATGAGAAGATCAACCTCAAGACACATAATTATCAGATTCTCCAAGGTTGAAATGAAGGCAAAAATGTTAAGCTCAGCCAGAGAGAAAGGTCGGGTCACTTATGAAAGAAAGCCCATCAGACTAACAGCATATCTCTCTGAAGAAACCCTATAAGCCAGAAGAGAGTGGGGGCCAATATTCAACAATCTTTTTTTTTATTATTATTGTTATACTTTAGGTTTTAGGGTACATGTGCACAATTTGCAGGTTAGTTACATATGTATACATGTGCCATGCTTGTGCGCTGCACCCGCTAACTTGTCATCTAGCATTAGGTATAGATATCTCCCAATGCTATCCCTCCCACCTCCCCCCACCCCACAACAGTCCCCAGAGTGTGATGTTCCCCTTCCTGTGTCCATGTGTTCTCATTGTTCAATTCCCACCTATGAGTGAGAATATGCAGTGTTTGGTTTTTTGTTCTTGCGATAGTTTACTGAGAATGATGATTTCCAATTTCATCCATGTCCCTACAAAGGACATGAACTCATCATTTTTTATGGCTGCATAGTATTCCATGGTGTATATGTGCCACATTTTCTTAATCCAGTCTATCATTGTTGGACATTTGGGTTGGTTCCAAGTCTTTGCTATTGTGAATAATGCCACAATAAACATACATGTGCATGTGTCTTTATGGCAGCATGATTTATAGTCCATTGGGTATATATCCAGTAATGGGATGGCTGGGTCAAATGGTATTTCTAGTTCTAGATCCCTGAGGAATCGCCACACTGACTTCCACAATGGTTGAACTAGTTTACAGTCCCACCAACAGTGTAAAAGTGTTCCTATTTCTCCACATCCTCTCCAGCACCTGTTGTTTCCTGACTTTTTAATGATTGCCATTCTAACTGGTGTGAGATGGTATCTTATTGTGGTTTTGATTTGCATTTCTCTGATGGCCAGTGATGGTGAGCATTTTTTCATGTGTTTTTTGGCTGCATAAATGTCTTCTTTTGAGAAGTGTCTGTTCATGTCCTTTGCCCACTTTTTGATGGGGTTGTTTGTTTTTTTCTTGTAAATTTGTTTGAGTTCATTGTAGATTGTGGATATTAGCCCTTTGTCAGATGAGTAGGTTGCAAAAACTTTCTCCCATTTTGTAGGTTGCCTGTTCACTCTGATGGTAGTTTCTTTTGCTGTGCAGAAGCTCTTGAGTTTAATTAGATCCCATTTGTCAATTTTGGCTTTTGTTGCCATTGCTTTTGGTGTTTTAGACATGAAGTCCTTGCCCATGCCTATGTCCTGAATGGTAATGCCTAGGTTTTCTTCTAGGGTTTTTATGGTTTTAGGTCTAATGTTTAAGTCTTTAATCCATCTTGAATTGATTTTTGTATAAGGTGTAAGGAAGGGATCCAGTTTCAGCTTTCTCCATATGGCTAGCCAGTTTTCCCAGCACCATTTATTAAATAGGGAATCCTTTCCCCATTGCTTGTTTTTCTCAGGTTTGTCAAAGATCAGATAGTTGTAGATATGCGGCATTATTTCTGAGGGCTCTGTTCTGTTCCATTGATCTATATCTCTGTTTTGGTACCAGTACCATGCTGTTTTGGTTACTGTAGCCTTGCAGTATAGTTTGAAGTCAGGTAGCGTGATGCCTCCAGCTTTGTTCTTTTGGCTTAGGATTGACTTGGCGATGTGGGCTCTTTTTTGGTTCCATATGGGCTTTAAAGTAGTTTTTTCCAATTCTGTGAAGAAAGTCATTGGTAACTTGATGGGGATGGCATTGAATCTGTAAATTACCTTGGGCAGTATGGCCATTTTCATGATATTGATTCTTCCTACCCATGAGGATGGAAAGTTCTTCCATTTGTTTGTATCCTCTTTCATTTCCTTGAGCAGTGGTTTGTAGTTCTCCTTGAAGAGGTCCTTCACATCCCTTGTAAGTTGGATTCCTAGGTATTTGATTCTCTTTGAAGCAATTGTGAATGGGAGTTCACTCATGATTTGGCTCTCTGTTTGTCTGTTGTTGGTGTATAAGAATGCTTGTGATTTTTGTACATTGATTTTGTATCCTGAGACTTTGCTGAAGTTGCTTATCAGCTTAAGGAGATTTTGGGCTGAGACAATGGGGTTTTCTAGATATACAATCATGTCGTCTGCAAACAGGGACAATTTGACTTCCTCTTTTCCTAATTGAATACCCTTTATTTCCTTCTCCTGCCTAATTGCCCTGGCCAGAACTTCCAACACTATGTTGAATAGGAGCGGTCAGAGAGGGCATCCCCGTCTTGTGCCAGTTTTCAAAGGGAATGCTTCCAGTTTTTGCCCATTCAGTATGATGTTGGCTGTGGGTTTGTCATAGATAGCTCTTATTATTTTGAGATACATCCCATCAATACCTAATTTATTGAGAGTTATTAGCATGAAGCGTTGTTGAATTTTGTCAAAGGCCTTTTCTGCATCTATTGAGATAATCATGTGTTTTTTGTCTTTGGTTCTGTTTATATGATGGATTACATTTATTGATTTGTGTATATTGAACCAGCCTTGCATCCCAGGGATGAAGCCCACTTGATCATGGTGGATAAGCTTTTTGATGTGCTGCTGGATTCAGTTTGCCAGTATTTTATTGAGGATTTTTGCATCAATGTTCATCAGGAATATTGGTCTAAAATTCTCTTTTTTGGTTGTGTCTCTGCCCGGCTTTGGTATCAGAATGATGCTGGCCTCATAAAATGAGTTAGGGAGGATTCCCTCTTTTTCTATTGATTGGAATACTTTCAGAAGGAATGGTACCAGTTCCTCCTTGTACCTCTGGTAGAATTCGGCTGTGAATCCATCTGGTCCTGGACTCTTTTTGGTTGGTAAGCTATTGATTATTGCCACAATTTCAGCTCCTGTTATTGGTCTATTCAGAGATTCAACTACTTCCTGGTTTAGTCTTGGGAGAGTGTATGTGTCGAATAATTTATCCATTTCTTCTAGATTTTCTAGTTTATTTGCGTAGAGGTGTTTGTAGTATTCACTGATGGTAGTTTGTATTTCTGTGGGATTGGTGGTGATATCCCCTTTATCATTTTTTATTACATCTATTTGATTCTTCTCTCTTTTTTTCTTTATTAGTCTTGCTAGCTGTCTAGCAATTTTGTTGATCCTTACAAAAAACCAGCTCCTGGATTCATTAATTTTTTGAAGGGTTTTTTGTGTCTCTATTTCCTTCAGTTCTGCTCTGATTTTAGTTATTTCTTGCCTTCTGCTAGCTTTTGAATGTGTTTGCTCTTGCTTTTCTAGTTCTTTTAATTGTGATGTTAGGGTGTCAACTTTGGATCTTTCCTGCTTTCTCTTGTGAGCATTTCATGCTATAAATTTCCCTCTACACACTGCTTTGAATGTATCCCAGAGATTCTGGTATGTTGTGTCTTTGTTCTCGTTGGTTTCAAAGAACATCTTTATTTCTGCCTTCATTTCATTATGTACCCAGTAGTCATTCAGGAGCAGGTTGTTCAGTTTCCATGTAGTTGAGCTGTTTTGAGTGAGATTCTTAATCCTGAGTTCTAGCTTGATTGCATTGTGATCTGAGAGATAGTTTGTTATAATTTCTGTTCTTTTACATTTGCTGAGGAGAGCTTTACTTCCAAGTATGTGGTCAATTTTGGAATAGGCGTGGTGTGGTGCTGAAAAAAATGTATATTCTGTTGATTTGAGGTGGAGAGTTCTGTAGATGTCTATTAGGTCTGCTTGGTGCAGAGCTGAGTTCAATTCCTGGGTATCCTTGTTAACTTTCTGTCTCGTTGATCTGTCTAATGTTGACAGTGGGGTGTTAAAGTCCCCCATTATTAATGTGTGGGAGTCTAAGTCTCTTTATAGGTCACTTAGGACTTGCTTTATGAATCTGGGTGCTCCTGTATTGGGTGCATATATATTTAGGATAGTTAGCTCTTCTTGTTGAATTGATCCCTTTACCATTATGTAATGGCCTTCTTTGTCTCTTTTGATCTTTGTTTGTTTAAAGTCTGTTTTATCAGAGACTAGAATTGCAACCCCTGCCTTTTTTTGCTTTCCATTTGCTTGGTAGATCTTCCTCCATCCTTTCATTTTGAGCCTATGTGTGTCTCTGCATGTGAGATGGGTCAACATTCTTAAAGAAAAGAATTTTCAACCCAGAATTTCATATCCAGCCAAGCTAAGTTTCATAAGTGAAGGAGAAATAAAATCCTTTCCAGACAAGCAAATGCTGAGGGATTTTGTCAACACCAGGCCTGCCTTACAAGAGCTCCTGAAGGAAGCACTAAATATGGAAAGGAAACACTGGTACCAGACACTGCAAAAACACACCAAAATATAAAGACAATGACACTACGAAGAAACTGCATCAACTAATGTGCAAAATAACCAGGTAGCCTCATGATTACGGGCCCAAATTCACACAAAACAATATTATCCTTAAATGTAAATGGGCTAAATGCCCCAATTAAGATACTGGCAAATTAGATAAAGAGTCAAGACCCATCAGTGCGTTGTATTCTGGAGACTTTTCAAATGTGAAAAGACACATATTGGCTCAAAATAAAGGGATGGAGGAAGATCTACCAAGCAAATGGAAAACAAAAAAAGGCAGGGGTTGCAATCCTAGTCTTGGATAAAACAGACTTTAAACCAATAAAGATCAAAAGAGACAAAGAAGAGCATTACATAATGGTAAAGGGATCAATGAAACAAGAAGAGCTAACTATCCTAAATACATATGCACCCAATACAGGAGCACCCAGATTCATAAAACAAGTTCTTAGAGATCTATAAAGATATCTGCAAATCTTAGAGATCAACAAGAAGAGCTAACTATCCTAAATATATGTGCACCCAATACAGGAGCACTCAGATTTATAAAACAAGTTCTTACAGATCTACTAAGATACCTACAAATCTTAGAGATCAACAAGAAGAGCTAAATATCCTAAATATATATGCTCCCCAAACAGGAGCACCCAGATTCATAACACAAGTTCTTAGAGATCTATAAAGAGACTTACACTCCCACACAATAATAGTGGGAGACTTTGACACTCCACTGTCAATATTAGACAGATCAACAAGACAGAAAATTAACAAGGATACTCAGGACTTAGACTCAGCTCTGGATCAAGTGGGCCTAATAGACATCTACAGAACTCTGCACCCCAAATCAACAGAATATACATTTTTCTTAGTCCCACATGGCACTTATTCTAAAATTGACCACATAATTGGAAGAAAAACACTTCTTGGAAAATGCAAATGAATGGAAATCATAATGAACAGCCTCTCAGACGACAGTGCAATCAAATTAGAACTCAGGATTAAGAAACTCACTCAAAACCACACTACTACATGGAAATTGAACAACCTGCTCCTGAATGACCACTGTGTAAATAATGAAATTAAGGGAGAAAAAATAAGTTCTTTGAAACCAATGATAACAAAGAGACAACATATCAGAATCTCTGGGACACAGCTAAAGCAGTGTTAAGAGGGAAATTTATAGCACTAGATGCCCATATCAGAAAGCTGGAAAGATCTCAAGTAGACACCCTAACATCACAATTAAAAGAACTAGAGAAGCAAGAGCCAACAAATGCAAAAGCTAGCAGAAGACAAGAAATAACTAAGATTGGAGCAGAACTGAAGGAGATAGAGACATGAAAAACCCTTCAAAAAATCAGTGAATCCAGGAGCTTGTTTTTTGTGGGGGAAAGAAAAAGATAGACCACCAGCTAGACTAACGAAGAAGAAAAGGGAGAGGAAGCAAATAGACACAATAAAAAATGATAAAGGGGCTATCACCACTGATGCCATAGAAATAGAAACTACCGTTAGAGAATACTATAAACACCTGTACCCAAATAAACTGGAAAATCTAGAATAAATGGATAAATTCCTGTACACATACACCCTCCTAATACTAAACCGGGAAGAAGTCAAATCCCTGAAGAGACAAATAATAAGTTCTGAAATTGAGGGAGTAATTAATAGCCTACCAACCAAAAAAAGCCGAAGACAGGACAGATTCACAGCCAAATTCTACCAGAGGTACAAAGAAGAGCTGGTACCATTCCTTCTGAAACTATTACAAACAATAAAAAAAGAGGGACTCCTCCCTAACTCATTTTATGAAGCCAGCATCATCCTGTTACCAAAATCTGGCAGAGACACAACAAGGAAAGAAAACTTCAGGCCAATATCCATGATGAACATCGATGCAAAAATCCTCAATAAAATACTGGCAAATTGAATCCAGAAACACATCAAAAAGCTTATCCACCACAATCAAGTCAGCTTCATCCTTGGGAGGCAAGGCTGGTTCAATATATGCAAATCAATTCATGTAATCCATCACATAAACAGAAACAATGACAAAAACTACACGATTATCTGAATAGATGCAGAAAAGGCCTTCGATAAAATTCAACATCCCTTCATATTAAAAACTCTCAATAAACTACACATTGATGGAACATATCTCAAAGTAATAAGAGCTATTTATGACAAACCCACAGCCAGTATCATACTAAATGTGCAAAAGCTGGAAGCACTCCATTTGAAAACCGGCACAAGACAAGGATGCCCTCTCTCACCACTCCTATTCAACATAGTGTTGGAAGTTCTGTTTAGGGCAATCAGACAAGAGAAAGAAATAAAAGATATTCAAATAGGAATAGAGGAAGTCAAATTTTCTCTGTTTGCAGATGACATAATTGTATATTTAGAAAACCCCATCGTCTCAGCCCAAAACTTCCTTAAGCTGATAAAGAACTTCAGCAAAGTCTTAGGATACAAAATCAATGTGCAAAAATCACAAGCATTCCTATACATCAATCATAGACAAGCAGAGAGCCAAGTCATGAGTGAATTCCCATTCATAATTGCTACAAAGAGAATAAAATACCTAGGAATATAACTTACAAGGGACAAGAAGGACCTCTTCAAGGAGAACTACAGACCACTGCTCAAGGAAATAAGAGAGGACACAAACAAATGGAAGAAACATTCCATGCTCATGGAGATTAAGGATCAATATGATGAAAATGGCCATACTGCCCAAAGTAATTTATAGATTCAATGCTATTCCCATCAAGCTACCATTGACTTTCTTCACAGAATTAGAAAAACTACTTGAAATTTCATATGGAACCAAAAAAAGAGCCCATATAGCCAAGAAAATCTTAAGCAAAAAGAACAAAGCTGCAAGCATCATGCTACCTGAGTTCAAACTGTACTACAAGGCTACAGTAACCAAAATAACATGGTACTGGTACCAAAACAGATATATATACCAATGGAACAGAACAAAGACCTCAGCAATAACACCACACATCTATCTACAAGCCATCTGATCTTCGATAAACCTGACAAAAACAAGCAATGGGGAAAGGATTCCCTATTTAATAAATGGTGCTGGGAAAACTGGCTAGCCATATGCAGAAAACTGAAACCAGACCCCTTCCTTACACCTTATACAAAAATTAATTCAAGATAGATTAAAGACTTACATGTAAAACCATAAAAACCCTAGAAGAAAACCTAGGCAATACCATTCAGGACATAGGCATGGGCAAAGTCTTTATGACTAAAACACCAAAAGCAATGGCAACAAAAGCCAAAATTGACAAATGGGATCTAATTAAACTAAAGAGCTTCTGCACAGCAAAAGAAACTAGCATCAGAGTGAACAGGCAACCTACAGAATTGGAGAAAATTTTTGCAATCTACCCATCTGACAAAAGTCTAATATCCTGAATCTACAAGGACTGAAACAAATTTACAAGAAAAAAACAAACAACCCCATCAACAAGTGGGCGAAGGATATAAACAGACACTTCTCAAAAGAAGACATTTATGCAGCCAACAGACACATGAAAAAATGCTCATCATCACTGGCCATCAGATAAATGCAAATCAAAACCACAATGAGATACCATCTCACACCAGTTAGAATGGCAATCATTAATAAGTCAGGAAACAACAGGTGCTGGAGAGGATGTGGAGAAATAGGAATGCTTCTACACTGTTGGTGGGAGTGTAAATTAGTTCAACCATTATGGAAGACAGTGTGGTGATTCCTCAAGGATCTAGAACCAGAAATACCATTTGACCCAGCAATCCCATTATTGGGTATATACCCAAAGGATTATAAATCATTCTACTATAAAGACACATGCACACATATGTTTATTGCAGCATCATTTACAATAGCAAACACTTGGAACCAACCCAAATGCCCATCAATGATAGACTGGATTAAGAAAATGTGGCACATATACACCACAGAATACTATGCAGCCATCAAAAAGTATAAGTTCATGTCCATTGCAGGGACACGGATGAAGCTGGAAGCCATCATTCTCAGCAAATTAACACAGGAACAGAAAACCAAACACCGCATGTTCTCACTCATAAGTGGGATTGAACAATGAGAACACATGGACACAGGGAGGGGAACATCACACACCAGGGCCTGTCAGGGACTGGGGGCAAGGGGAGGGAGAGCATTAGGACAAATACCTAAAGGACATGGGGCTTAAAACCTAGATGACGGGTTGACAGGTGCAACCAACCACCATGGCACATGCATACCTATATAACAAACCTGCACGTTCTGCACATGGATCCCAGAACCTAAAGCAAATAAATAAATAAATAACAAACAAATAAATAAATAAAAGGAGCAATGGGGGAAGAAAAATAGAGGAGAGAGGAAGGTTATCCATCTATGCATCTGTTTTTTCATAACATCAAGTGCTTCCATTTTTAAAACATCAAGTGCTTCCATTTATTAAAAAATTGAATGGCCATTGTAACGATATTAGGAGGTGGAACCTTTGAGAAGTGATTAGGCCATGACTCCACCCTCATGGATGGGACTGGTAGAGTCTGGCCCCCTCTTGCCTTCTCTTACCTTCTCCTTGCCCTTCTACTCTTCTGCCATGTGAGGAACAGTGTTCCTCCACTCTGAAGCACGCAGCATGCAGTGTCATCTTGGAATCAGAATTGCCAAATCTGCTGGCACCTTGGATCTTCCAGCCTCCAGAACAATAAATAATAAATTTCTATTCTTTATAAATTTTAAAAAATATAAAAGAAGCATTTCAACTCCTTGGAAACATACTAACTCCATTGTTTTTGGTTGGTGACATGCAGATTTGCTCTGTCTCTTATCTTGTGCTTTTTTTCTCTTCTTTCAGTCATTATATTAAAATAAAAAGGAAGGCACTTAGTTCTACTTAACTCTGTTGAATGCTCTGTCCACTAACAGCTGAATGTCTCAACAACTACACAGCATTAGGATCTTGGCGGCTCCTGTGTTAACTTCTAGCGCTCTACATTGCCCTGTGCAATGAGCATCATCAAAAAGACCTACCGAGAGAAGCAAAAACAAAGCAAAGCCTTTTCTCTGAATACACGAATTTAATGTATTCATGTGAAAGTGCTTCATATCATACAATTTTAAGGCCAAAGAGAAAGAACGTAGCAAAAAGTTCTTTAAATTTTTTTTATGTGTATGAAAAGTTAGCTAAGAATCCTAGTTGAATCTCTTGAGAGTTAGCACACAAATGCACAGACGCTTGTACTCTGAATATGGTTGTGTTTTCACAAAAGATAATCACATATTTCTTAAGTAAAAACATGAGTTCAATATCTGAATTCAGCACGATGGAGATGGGAGAACAGAGGCAAAAGAATGTGGTTAATTATGCCAGTTACCCTGAATGGATACTGCAGTCACTCTCCTAGCACCAGTGGTCAGCAGGGAAGTGTTAGAGTTGCTGAGCCCTGGCAGCAGCTGGAGAAGCTGGAAAAGTGAGAGGTGCTAAAGATGTTTCTGGACTGGAAGTGGGTGGATTCCGTACTTTCTAACTGTCCCGTTTTCACACTGGTGAAGCAGACTCTGTCCTCAGCACTCAGCAGTACACTGTGTGGTCCAGGGGCTGCCTTTCACAGTTGTTGGGAAGATGTAAAAGCATGCAGTGAGGCCTCCCAATAGTGTCGTGTGCTGTTCTCTGAAGCCTCAGTTTCCACTTCCAGGTAACTTGCTTTCTGTTTGCAGAGGTTGCTGAAGTCAAAAGCAGCTCACTCCCAGTGCAATGAGCGTGAGTTCCAGCTGCAACTTGGCCTTCGGATTTTTGAAACATTGATATGGAAGATAAAGAAAAACGCAGATTCCTGTCTTCTAAGGAACAAAGGCTGGAAGACAGTTCTGCAGATTCTGCCTTTGAGGGATTAGAGGGATGTGCCCAAGACCAGATCTTCAGTTATGCAAATATACCTTAGACACCACAGTAAGAAAGACATCGCTCTGAAATGCTCTGGTCCCAAGGAAAATATTGCTCTATATAATAATGGAAAATGTTGTCTGTGTATCCTGCTGAGCTGCATTTTATTTTGTACCCTTGAGAGAGCTTTTATTTTCTTATAAATAAGGATTGGGCTTGTTCTGGTTCTGAAAACTGTTGTGTATTTTTGAGATGTATATTTTTCTTTTCAGTTGCCTGTAAGAGATTGGGAGCTGAGGGCCTCAGGGTGAAGCCTCGTTTGTGTAGGTGACTGTGGGACTCTGGTGTAAGTAACGCTGGGCCCACCCTGGTAATGAAGGAAGACCCAGGCCCAGGCAGGGGCGCTGTCATGGGCACAGGGGCTCACACCCTGGGCACTGACGGTGGCTGTCTCACCAGGGCCACTCCTTGCAGAAACCTCACTGAGCCTGTGCCTGTTGAGCAGCTTCATGAGGAGCCGATATCAGGCAGAGAAAGCCCCAGCAAGAGAGTGACACACAGGGCTTCTGCCCAGAACACGTGCGCCCACAATCCCGGGAGCTGCACAAATCCCAAGCAGGGAAGCTGGGGGCTCCAAAGTGTCATGATACAGACGTGAATGGGAATGCGGCCGCTCGCCACACTTCCTTCTTCATTTGGGGAAATGCTTGAAGGTTTGTTTTGTGAATGCTAGGTTAAGGTTTGGCCCAGAGTTCAACAAGTTTATTTTAAAAATTGACATCAGGGCCGGGCGCGGTGGCTCACGCCTGTGATCCCAGCACTCTGGGAGGCCGAGGCGGGCGGATCATGAGGTCAGGAGATCGAGACCATCCTGGCTAACACGGTGAAACCCCGTCTCTACTAAAACTACAAAAAATTACCAGGACGTGGTGGCGGCGCCTGCGGTCCCAGCTACTCGGGAGGCTGAGGCAGGAGAATGGCGGGAACCCGGGAGGCGGAGCTTGCAGGGAGCCGAGATGGCGCCACCGCACTCCAGCCTGGGCGACAGAGCGAGACTCCGTCTCAAAAAAAAAAAGAAAAAAATTGACCTCAGGCAGGGTGTAGTGGCGCACACCTGTACTCTCAGCACTTTAGAAGGCTAAGGTGAGAGCCCAGAAGCTCGAGACCAGCCTGGGCAACATCGTGAGACCCCCATCTCTAAAAATAATGTTTTAAAAATTAATCGGGCATGGTGGCACAGGCCTGTAGTTCCAGCTACCTCAGAGGCTGAGGCGGGAGAATCACTTGCGACTATGAGCCTGCTGTGAGCCGGCTCGTGCTACTGCACTCCAGCCTGGGTGGCAGAATGGACCCTGATTAAAAAACAAACAAAGAAACAAAAAAGATATATCAACATTAGCCACTCAGACATTGTTTTAAAATAGTTTAATCTTTTAGTTGAGTTACAACCTGAAGTAACTCCCAATGAAGGAGATAAATTATATAGAAATTAAAGAACTTAGGGGAAGACTGTAAAAATGTGAAAGAATGGAAATCAGGGTGCTTCGGTGGGGGAACGGTCCATGTGACAAATGGAATGCCTGGAACGGGGAGGGCGCTGGGTGAGGACAGAGCTGCACTAAGTGTTAATCCATTTATAACCTGTGGTCTGAGACCAGTGAGAAATTTACATCCTCCATTAGTTTTTGAGAAGGGCTCACAGATTTTCCCTAAAAACAAATGTAGTAAAAAGATAAGAAGTCACCAATCCCCTGTAAACCTTGTAATGTTTCAAGTGAAAACGTAGCCCAAAGTCAGAGGCATGGACATTGTCCTCAAAGAGATGGCCCAGGCAGGGGGCACGTGGATGCTGACACTTATGGCAGTTGAGGGGATCTTGATGGGCTATTTGAAAGATATTGCCTTGCTGTAGCAAATCCCTGCCAGCCATAATTTAAAGGGACAGAAGTCATTAGTTAGCAATGTCGCTCTCTTTGTACCAATAAAACTTGTATTTGCCTTTCTTTGCAAGCCTCATTGCTCTGTTACTCAATGTCAGCAGTGAGTGAGACCTGTCTCAGGAACAGTGACAACTGCAAATTTCAGCAGCATTAATGTTATACAGGTGCATCTGGTCTTCTGAAGGTTAAGTAAGTTGGGCTGTTTTCCAAGCTGCACCTTTATTCTCAGTTCTGCCAGGGAAGGAAAAAATACTGCTGATCTTCTGTGGTCCAGAAAGTTTGTACCATTTGTTTTCTAATAAAAGCAACAATAAACTTAACTCAAAAGGGAAATTGAAGTTCTAGCCTCTTATTTAACTGAATCAATTGTTTGAAATTTAATCACAAAGCAATTGGGCAAGTTTTTCTCTGATTTGTTTGCACTTAATCTAGCGATCTGCTGCTAAATCCTTGTTCTTTGGAAAAGAGGTAAATTCAGCTTGGAACACCCTACTTACAGCCTGTGTACATCTAAAGCTCTCGTCATAATTTATGTGAATTACCACAAATTTGTGTTTTCATGGACCATTTTGCCTGACCACTTTGTTCTTTATTAGTAGTAATATACAGGATCTAGCAATCACTTTCTAATATCTGAATATTTGCATAAAATCTCACTCTCGCCTCCTGTGGCTCATGAAAATGTTTCACACAAACCTTAACAGGGCTCTTCCTAAGATGTCTTGAGAAGATGTCTAGGGAAGTAAACAATTCTCACCTTGATATTTATAGAATATATCATATTAACTCAGTACTTAATCCTCTACAATTCTTTCTGTGCATGCAATGGAACCTAATCATCACGACGATGCTGTGAGGGTGGAATGGCCCCTTTATTGTACAGCTGAGGTGAATAAGGTTTAAGCCACACACAGTTGAAGTCACTGCTTACAAATGCATATCTAGTGGGGAAATTGGGGCTTGATGCCATGCGTTTGCCCTCCACGTTTTATGCTGTTTTTTCTGCATGACTCTGCCTCTCATGTTATTATGGGTCTTACCCCGGCAGTATGTGGATAATCTGACTATTTCAAGAGTGATGACTCTGCCTCTCATATTATTATGGGTCTCACCCCTGCAGTATGTGAATAATCTGACTATTTCAAGTGTGGTTCCTTAACTGTGACCGTAACTCCATTTCAGCTCCTATTAAGAGGTGAAAAATACTTCCCTATCTCTTAATTTGGATGGACCTTGTAATTTCCTGTACTCAAATAATCTGTAATATTGCATGCCTTCTAAGCCCTGGACTCAGGATGCCTGTGGCTTCCAATATTATTTTCTTGGAATGTTTCTGACACTATGTGAAGAAGCCTAGAATGAAGACCACATGGAGAGAGACGACTAGCTGTCTCAGTCATTTCAGCCTTGAAACTTAGGCTCAGAAATATGAGAGCCGCCCACTCAGACCTTCACTTCCAGCCATGCTGCCTGCAGCCTGTGCCACTGCAGTCAGCCCAGGGGAGGTGAGAAGAACAAATGCCCTGTTTACTTATAGAGTTAGCAGAAATAAAACATGGTGGTTTTGGTGCAGTTTGTTACACAGCAGTAAATAACCAATGCAGCAAGCATTATTAGAAATCACTGCAAGAATGCATAGGCATGTTTAAAATTCATTACATTAAGAGCAAAAAAGTATCTCATCATGATGCAAAGGAAAGTAAGAGTAGGAAGGGTTATTTCCTAGGTCCAAGTATTATTATTTGTATTTCCTGAATGCAATATGAGGCATATTGTGGGTCAAAGTTTTAATAAGGTTAAAAACAATATAGTAGGCTGGACGCAGTGGCTCACGCCTGTAATGCCAGCACTTTAGGAAGCTGAGGTAGGCAGATTGCTTGAGCCCAGGAGTTGAAGACTAGCCTGGTCAACATGGAGAAACACCATCCCTACAAAAAATACAAAAATTAGCCTGGTGTGCACCTGTAGTCCAGCTACTCTGGAAGTTGAGGCTGGAGGATGGCTTGAAACCGGGAAGTCGAGGCTGCAGTCAGATGAGATAGCTCCACTGCACTCCATCCTGGATGACAGAGTGAGACCCTGTCTCCAACAATAATAATAATAATATATTAGTCCATTATTAAAAATCTTAAGGGCCAGGTGCAGTGGCTCACGCCTGTAATCCCATCACTTTGGGAGGCCGAGACAGGCAGATCACCTGAGGTCAGGAGTTCAAGACCAGCCTGGCCAACATGGCTAAACCCCTTCTCTACTAAAAATACAAAAATTAGCCAGTGGTGGTGGGCACCTGTAATCCCAGCTACTCCGGAGGCTGAGGCAGGAGAATGGCTTGAACATGGGAGGTGGAAGTTGCAGTGAGCTGAGATCGTGCCATTGCACTCCAGCCTGGGCAACAAGAGTGAAACACCGTCTCAAAAAAAAAAAAAATATATAAACAAGTTTAGACAGAAATAGGGTTTCAGCTGCATTATAAGAATTTGCTGATACAATGTTTTTTATTTTTATTAGACTTTATAATAGCCATACTATTGGATTGAACAGCACACATTTTTAAAAAAATATGTTAAAAATAATAAAGCAGTTGGAAAATGAAGAAAGTTATTTTCCACCAAGCCCCAGCTTTGTGCTTTCAGAATGACCTCGGGGTCAGTTAGACTTGGGTTCAAATCATGGCTCAGCTGCACACTCTGGCTTTTTGATGTTTGGCAAATTGCTTAACCTCTCTGAGGCTTGATTCCCTCAAGTGTATATTCCTTAGCATACCTCCAAATTAATGATGAGATTCATTTGTATTTAATGTTTCCCTTATTTCAGAACATTGCATGCCTATGTTTCAAAAATAACATAGCGCTTGGCCGGGCGCGGTGGCTCACGCCTGTAGTCCCAGCACTTTGGGAGGCCGAGGCAGGCGGATCACAAGGTCAGGAGATCAAGACCATCCTGGCTGACATGGTGAAACCCCGTCTCTACCAAAAATACAAAAAATTAGCCGGGCGTGGTGGTGGGTGCCTGTGGTCCCATCTGCTCGGGAGGCTGATGCAGGAGAATGGCGTGAACCTGGGAGGCGGAGCTTGCAGTGAGCGGAGATCATGCCACTGTGCTCCAACCTGGGCAAATGAGAGAGACTCCGTCTCAAAAAATAACAGTAATAAATAAAATTAAAAAATAAAATAGTGCCAGAACTCAATTTGGTGGCTACGATGACAAGACAGAAAATATATCTTCCCTGGTATACACAAATTTCCATTAATTCTCTTGGCTTTTCAAAGTAAACAACAATATTATCTTCAAATAATATTAACTTTATTTCCTTTTCTCCAATTGTCATCATCATTATTTTCTACTCTGTTACTGCCTTATGACCTTGCTTATATAACTCAGGTCTCTTAATGTGTGTTACAATTATGAAAAAAGCCTAGTACCTTGGATATCTAGGAAAAAAATCTGAATTTAAAAAAATCGAATCAGGGATAATGGCAATATTTCAGAAGTAATGAGATGTGATGTGATGATGGCAAGAACTAGGAAGATATCTTAGGATATCAAAAGGCATGTTTTAGAAATAAAGCAGGCAGTTTCCAAATGCCTCTCTAATATACCCTGGGTATGGCATTGTGGATTCAGTGGTGACCCAATGCAGATCACAGACCAGGGCAGAGAGGACTACCTCTAGCCTAGCTGAGCACTTGGCAAAAATCTCAGAGAATGAAGGCTCTAAACACAGATATTCTCATTCACTAGCCTGGGTTTGGGATGAGCTTAGAAATCTGTATTTTCAAAAGTGTCCTAGGTAATTCTTTGTACAGCCAAGCTGGAAACCAATGGTCTAATTGGCCATGACCAATGAATAGATCTTTTTAATAGATATTAAAATGTGTTATACCCTAAGTAAAAAGGAAACCCATGTATAATTCTCCATTTAAAAGAAAGAGTTCCAATAATATAGATTTAAAAAAAAGTGTCACATGGTTTTATACACACACACACACACACACACACACACACATATATATTTTTGAGACAGAGTCTTGCTCTGTCACCCAGCCTGGAGTGCAGTGGTGCGACCTCAGCTCACTGCAACCTCCGCCTCCTGGGTTCAAGCTATTATCCTGACTTAGCCTCCTGAGTAGCTGGGATTACAGGTGCGTACCACCACGTCCAGCTAATTTTTGTATTTTTAGTAGAGATGGGATTACACCATGTTGGTCAGATTGGTCTCTTAACTCCTGACCATGTGATCCACCCACCTCAGCCTCCCAAAGTGCTGGGATTACAGGCATCAGCCACCACGCCTGGCCCACATGGTTATATTTTTACATTTTTCTCTAGTTTGAAACAATCTACCCGGTACAAAATATCTTCTGTTGATTATAATTTGTAAGCTAGGTTTGAAGTTTACAAAGTAACTCTACATGCATTCTTTCCTGCGGCTTTTACAGCAGCTCTTAGAGACAGTGGGAGTAGCAATGCCTCACACCTGCCTAGTGTGATGCATCTTGTAATGCACCCTTACTTCCTTTCTCCATATAAAACTTACATGTGGCATTCATTCTCTCAGAATTGAAATATCCACTGCTTGTAGTTCTCAAAATATATGGTGTTGAATTCCACTTTTGTGCTTTTTCATATGTCGGCCCTTCTGCTGAGAATTTCATTCCTGGACTTATTCGCATAAACGAAGGTCTCTGCTCTGTTCACGTTCCTGGTTTGATTGATCAGCAGGACAGGCAGGGAGCCAAGCCCTCAGCACTGCTATGGCCTCCCACGTCTCTGAGGTACATGGATAATTCCCAAGCACAGAGACGATCCTCACTGCCTTTCCCTGCTCTCTTAGGGGATTTGTTTTATCCACGGGAACATATAACAAAGGAAAGAACCCAACTTAGACTTTGCATAGAATTCCGTTTTCAAAGCTCTGTTGTCCGTTTTCCTCTGCATCAGCAATCCTCACACTTTTTTTCTTAACCTCATCATAACCTCAACATACACAAAAGATGGTCTTAGCACATGGGCGAATCTTTTCCGAATTTCCTAGGTTTGGGCATGATCCTCTTGCTGCTTCCTCAGACTGTTCCCTTTCCCCTTCCTCTACCCTACCCCAACCACCCAAAATGTTGTAATGCTAGTGACTGTGAATTACTTCATAGTCACTTTCATACCTTTGCTTGTCTGTAATTAATAATTAAAAAATAAAGTGTTTGCAAATGTTAGCACTTTAAATATTATTAGTGACAAATGGCTGGTCACATCATTATTGTATGTCACGAGTCAGGACACCCCAGGGTGGAATGCCAGCCTCCTGCCCTCTGCCACCCTTTGCTGCAGATGAGGCAAGCCTGCCCACTCCGCAGGCTTCCGCTGGGGCTATCTGCTCAGTGACTGCAGAGCATTTCTGTCACGCATGCTGTACAGTTAGGCCAACAATTAGCGATGAAGGTGACAAATAGACACTTTTTGCCATGCACTGAGGGGGGTCACTGTTAGTACCACCCAGACAGGAACGTCTAAAGATGCTGTCAATGCAACCAGCAAATGTCGAATATATTCTTCTCGAAGACAAAACAATCTAATCTCATGTAAGAGGAGTCCATTCGCCTTGTTAACATGTCCTAGTCCTACACTAGAGAAAGCATAGCCTGATGTCATTAAATGAAGGATGAGACTCTGTGGTTATTGTGACAACAAGTATATATTTGGTCTCTGCCCCGGGTTCCTGGCACATGGCTCTTAAAACCCCTGGAATCTCCAGAGACACAATAGTGTCCTTTGTATGCTAATGAGATGACTGGTGGTTAAGGACCCCTAACTAACATCTAGGTAGGGCACAGTCACCAGAAAGACCAAGGACTGACTCGTGGTCGGCATTTTCAGCCCCGCCCCCAACCTCCAGGTCAGAAACAGGGCTGAAAGTTGACTTGGTCACCAGTGGCCAATGATACAATCAATCGTGCCTATGTAATGAAATTTCCATAAAACCCCAAAGGACTGAGTTCAGAGAGCTTCTGAACAGCTGCGCACAGGGAGGCGTCTGAAGGGTGCTGTGCTCAGAGAGAACACAGAAGCTCCACACCTCCTCCCGAGTACCTTGCCTATGCATTTTTCCATCGGACTGTTCTGCACAGTTTGTAATATCCTTTGCAATAAACTGGTAAACATCAGTAATGCGTTTCCCCGAATTCTGTGAGCTGTCCTAGCAAATTAATCGAACCAAAGAGGGGATTGTGGAGACCCCAACTTACAGCCACTCAGTCAGAAGCACAGATCACAACCGGGCACTTGCAACTGTCATTTGAAGTGGGAGACAGTCTTGGGGACTGAGCTCTCCACCTGTGGGATCTGAGGCTAATTTCAGGTAAATAGTGTCAGGATTGAGTTACGTTGTAGGACACCCTGCCAATGTCTGCTGGAGAATTAATTGATTGGTTGTTAATGGGGAAAAATTCACACATTCCTTTTGGTGACCAGACATGAAGTATTCAGGATTGCAGGTTGAGTGTAAGAATAGAAAAAATAGTTTGGTTTTCTGTTATAACTCTACAGAGACTCCTTCTAAGTCTGTCTAAATTTCTGGGGGTAATTACACTAATTATAAATAGCTTTGTCTGCTCCATCTGGAAGAAAGTGCTATTAGCCATAAACTATTTCCACTAGAGAGTGATGGTGTGTTGGGGGGGGTATGGATTGGGGAGTGGAGAGGGGAGTCTGCACCCTCAGCCCTACTAGCAATGCAACATTTGGGGAAAGTAGCGGGAAGGGAACATTCTGATGCCATGACAGATATCTTTTCACACAGATTTATTGTACTAGTTTTCAAGGTAAACTGTTTTAGTAGCTGAACAGAATTTCTTTAAACATGTGATTACCAATTTTCTCTTCGTGCAGTGCATGTGATAGTGAGATAAAAACCAATCACACAGCATGGCTGGAGCACAGAAAAACAACATTTTACTTTCTTTTTTGAGAATAAATGGCTTTGTTAACACAGCCAAAACAATTGATCTTTTTATTTGTATTTTATTCCTGGTCAATATTTTAAGGGCTGACTGGAGACTTGGGGCCCTGCTGGGTGGAATTCAAGTTTACAACAGACCACGTTTTCCATAGATTATGAAGGAGCCAAGCAAACATGGTCTCTATTAGAAACTCAACAACCTCAGCCCCTAGATTAAAAAAAAAATCACTCAAAAGCAGACACACAAAATACAGGAAGAAGGAATACTGTCTAGACATGAGACTGATTTTTCTAAGTCTCTCTAAATTTCTAAGTCTGTCTACAAATGTGCTAATTTGTAGCTTGCTCGATTATTTGTATCATGAAATTCTCTACTCTACGTTCTCTTCTTCTTTATACAACTGTAGAACAGTCTTTGTCATTCCTATTTTCCAAACCCCTCACCATCCAACACTCCCTTCAACTCCATTTATTCAGAAAAAATATTCTTGAAGAGTAAAAGGCAATAAAATTCCCAAGCGTTCCACATTACTTCTTTGTTCAATTTTGCCTTTCAGTGAAGTATGATGTGGGACAGCAAACAAAATAAATGAGCATAGATGAGAAAGGCAGTCACTTTTCTCAACTCCGGCAGGCTCTCCTTTTGACAGGCATTTTCTGGCTGTTTCAGAAGTTGTCACACCTGGTAGCCGTGGCCCAGACATTGAACTGTCCAGAGAAGTTCTCATGCTGTCCAAGCAAAATGCTTGCATCCTAATTCCAGAATGCACAGCACAACATTTAAGGTAAAAAGGAGAGTCTTCCTGTTCGATGACGGTTTCGTAAAAATCAGGTGGCACTCCTATTTTGTTGGATGTAATTGAAAAACGTCATTCCATGGCTGGGCGCCGTAGCTCATGCCTGTAATCCCAGGACTTTGGGAGGCCAAGGAAGGTGGATCACAGGGTCAGGAGTTCGAAACCAGCCTGGGCAATATGGTGAAACCCAATCTCTCATAAAAATACAAAAATTAGCTGCGCGTGGTGGCGTGCTCCTGTAGTCCCGGCTACTCGGGAGGCTGAGGCAGGAGAATTGCTTGAACCTGGGAGATGGAGGTTGCAGCGAGTGGAGATCTCGCCACTGTACTCCAGCCTGGGTGACAGAGCCAGACTCCGTCTCAAGAAAAAGATCATTCCTTCATATATATGTTCATCAAGATAGTAGAAAAATTAATACAGAAAAAGAGATTCTTATTTCATCCATGAAGATGCATGGATACCTGTTCTCCTCACAGATACACATATCCTATTTGTTATGTCTGAACAAAGTCTTGAATATTAAAAGAAAAAGTGGATGAATAAACTCTCGTAACATACCTGCAAGTTTAGAAACGTACACATTATTTAGCCATTAGTGGCTCTACACTTTCATCTAGCTCGCAGAGACTCAGTGTTTTTCAGAAGGATCTTATGAGACTAGAAATTTAAGGTAGTGAATCAAACATTTGCCTTACTGTAGCTTAATATTTTAATAACTCTAGTACATTAAAAATAGCAAGCACATTTAAATTTCATTATATATATGAAAATTAAATTTACTTTGGGAATTTTATGATATCTTCAAGTCACTGAAGTTAAAACAATGGAGTTCAAACTTATTTTTCTATTATTTATAAACTAATTTTAATTCATCTCATCTCTTAATCATCAGACACATAAACATTTTATGTACAAAAATGTTCAATGCAGTGTTATTCATAGTGTTAAAAACTGGAAACAATGTAAATGTGTAATTATACAAGTATAATTGTGAAAAAAGTTATTAATTTTTTTAGTAAGGAAAGATAAAAATTACCTATAGTCAATGATAACACTTTTGATGGTCATTCTTTTCTATGAATCTGTTTTTTAATTTGATTTTTGAAAAAATATTCACAAAAATAACTTTTAGACAAATAACATATACATAGATTTGCTCCATGTACATTCATCATTGTAAACAGCTTTACTTTTTTTTTGCTTGTTCAAATTCACACATCCAGGAAGGGGTAGAACCAGATCACAAATTTAGAGCAATCTTAATATAAATCTAGGTTCTTTCTATTGACTCAGGGACCCTGGGGCTGCATGACTCTCATACAGTCAGATCAGGTACAGAACCAGGTCTACATACCACAATGCCCTCAGAGAGTTTTCAGCAAGTCCCTCCTGCAAGCAGCTTTACTTTAAACAAATAAATAAATAGTTCGCTGAAAGGCAAAACTGAATAAAGAAGAAACCTGGAATGGTTAGGATTTGTATTCTCTTTTACTCTTCAGGAATATATATATATATGTTCTTTACATTTGCTATCTTTTAACTGTCTCCCTTCAGGCACTGAATTTACCAGGTAGCCAGGATTACCAGCTTAGTATGATTCACTACAGCTTTCTCCATTCCAGTAGCGTTATATCCAAAATAGAGACAGACATACACATTTCCTGTTGCTGTTTGCCTTTTAGAAGGGACCATCCATTTTATGCTGACCTTTCATTAGAAGGGATCACACATTTTATGCTGACTCCTCGGCTTTTGCTCTTCTCACTTGACAGTGCATCCGGGAGCCTTCCTGGCCAGCGAGTGAAATTCTAACATTCTTTTTTAGTGACTGTGTATATAATATTTCATGATGTTTATAAACTGCAACTATTTTCCCACTAAAGGGCGCTTCCATTGTTTCTGCTTGTTTTAACACTATAAATAATACTGCGTTAAGCACCATTGCATAAAAATATTTAAAACATGAGACTTAATTTCTATGTCATACATCCCAAGAAGTGAAGATGTTAAGTCAAAGATGTATGCTCTGGCCGGGCGCGGTGGCTCACGCCTGTAATCCCAGGACTTTCGGAGGCTGAGGCAGGCGGATCACCTGAGGTCAGGAGTTCGAGACCAGCCTAACATGGTGAAATCCTGTCTCTATTAAAAATACAAAAATTAGCCAGGTATCGGGTTGGGTGCCTGTAATCCCAGCTACTCAGGAGGCTGAGGCAGAAGTGCTTGAACCTGGGAGGCAGAGGTTGCCGTGAGCCAAGATCGAACCATTGTACTCCAGCCTGGGCAACAGAGCTAGACTCCATCAAAAAGATGTATGTTCTGTAAACTATAATAGGCATTGCCTAATTACATTGCAAAATAGCTGGTACAATGCACACACCTCAGAAAAAACAATGCCTTTTCAATAAAAGTAGATGATATATTTCTATTTAATGTTGGCTAATCAAACAAGTGAGGATAATAATAACTACACTTGAGTATCCTTTTTAACTTTACTACAAATTAGAATTTTCTATTTTGTCAATTCTTATATTATTGTCATTTACTTATAGAATTCTGGCTTTGTGTTACAATTTGTAAGATTGCCCTCCATTTTAATATGAAATATTTTGAGAAAAATATTTTACTCTTGTATATTCTATATTCCAGAATGTAAAATTGATACATTCAATGAAAGCATTCGCTAGGCAATAAAATTGTCATTTTTAAATCTGAAAATCCTGCATTGTTCTTGGAAACTGAATTTCATCAGTGAGCAATTGGAAAACCTTATTAATGGCATGTTATAAGTAATGTGACTGACCTTATGGAAATCATGATTCAAGACATTGTGGAAATGAATTTGGATTGCCCAAAAATGAGACCTAGAACTGGAATAGGAATAAAAGTTTCTGAACAGTTTGTCTTTCTGTATTCAAAACTACAACAAGGATTAAATATGTTTTTTCCCATATTGCAAGTCTGGAAACATTTTTCATGATATTTTTAAAAAAGAAAACCTAGTTGTTTTTTTTTTTTCTTCCAACAAGCTGAAGCTTGTTGCCTGACTGAATCTTGGAGATAAGAAATGTGCCCTGGTACACTGAAGGGGAAAATCAGATCACTTGCAGTTGACATTACTGCCAAACGTCAGTGAGGAGGCCACAGGCAGCTGAGAGAATTTTACCCTTTAAACATTGTCCATGTCGTACTTGTGGAGCCACTGACTTGTATAAAGATAGTTATTGAGAACATTTCATAGCAGGGATGTGGGGAAACTATGCATGTCAGAAATCGTTTATATTCCAAGATGTGCTTCAGCTCTCCTTCTCCTTAAAGCTCGATTCTTTAAAGAGATTAAAGTTCAGTGGTACGAGGCCGTATAAAGACATCTGAATAATTCCATGATATCTAGACATTTCTGAAGAAATACACTCTTTTTTAAAAAGCAGCAGTTATTTATCACAATTTTCTAATTTATGATCCCGGATTCACGACTGGTTAGGGTAGTAAATATTTATGGGAAGAGATGCCCCTGGAATCCACTTGGGGAAAAGAGAAAGTCACTTCCCCTGTGAAGGCAGCATTACTCTTCCAGCATCTCGCCACTGTTTCAGTGTTCCTACAGCTGTTTCTGCTTTGGACAAATATTATGTTTTTCTGTAGAAACACCTTATTTAATGATTTAATGTTGTAACAGTATGTAGAGCCTAGTAGGTTCTCAATAAATATTTATTGAACGAATAAACAGACTGTCACATCATTTTATTAAATGCGTTAAAAAGGGCCGACCAAATTCATTTCTTAGGTATTAGACATTAAACACCAAATTGTGTATAGAACAGGATGCTGGGAGATGAAAGCTGTGCCAGGCCTTGTAGCCTCACCAAAACCATTTGAAAAATGACTACCGCTTTTCAGCCCAGCATTTTTTGCTATTTTGGATTTTCTTAGTTCATAGCACCTGTCTTCATTTCACACAACTGGAAATGCGTGATCCTTTAGTCTCTGGATTTTTTTCTTAACTAATACATTTTAGATATTACATCAGCTATATTTAGCGTATCCTTTTCATTTATTTGTATTTTCCTCATACTATAGGCCAGTTTTTGCAGTTGAATATCCCAGATTTCACATTCTTATAAAGTTGCATAATTCCCCTAATTTTAAAATATTTATTCAATTGGATGGGTGAAGTGGCTCACGCCTATAATCCCAGCACTTTGGGAGGCCGAGGAGGGTGGATCATGAGGTCAGGAGATTGAGACCATCCTGGCTAACATGGTGAAACATCATCTCTACTAAAAATACAAAAAATTAGCTGGGAGTGGTGGCGGGCACCTGTAGTCCCAGCTACTCGGGAGGCTGAGGCAGGAGAATGGCGTGAACCCGGGAAGCGGAGCTTGCAGTGAGCGAAGATCGTGCCACTGCACTCCAGCCTGGGTGACAGAGTGAGACTCTGTCTCAAAAAAAAAAAAATATATATATATATATGTATGTATTCAATTAATATTTTTGGTTGCATGGTATGTCTTAGATACTGAGGATGTAGAAATATTTTCTTATATGTAAAGAGTATTTACATGATTAATCTCTTCTTAAACTGCCACTTTGTGTATTGTTATTTTTAATTTTCATATTGAAATGCTTATAAAAATTTTTCATAGGATTTCTTATTGAAAGTATCATAGACCTCAGCATATCTTAGTAAGACCCTTGTAAAAACAATGACACAATTTGTTATCTTTTAAAAGTAAATCAGCAGCAGAATAATACTAAATTAATAAAATGAAATAAGTGTTATAAATTTTGTGATGCTAATATTTTCAAAATCAATCATATTTAATAATGCAATATTCAAAACCTGCCATGGAATGCAATTTCAGGGAAGCAACTTGGTTATTTTAGGTTTAATTTTTTTATCTTGGCCATTTTTGGAAAGCTACAGAAGTCCTTGTAAAAAAACCACATCTATTGGTTGTTATTTCTACATCTTCAATTTCCCATGGGAATCTTATAATCTAGTTATAAACCATAATCTTTCCTATTCATCTAGTCCTTGAAGACTCAAAGGCAGTCAATTTCAAGCAATTTATAGCTAGGTTTTATTGCACAACTGGCAGCTCAGGATGCCTCCCAGAGGCACGTGAAACTAACTAAAGTCTCCATGCGCCAAGGTGGAAGGTGGTTTGAATTCATCTGTTTAACTTCCCATTTCCTAAGTAAGATTTCCATAGAGCCCAATTCATAAAGAGAGCTTTGTGACTGAAACAACCAAAATTACATCAAATCAGTTATGCTTGGAGCCCTGCTCACTTGCAGAAAGGCAACACAAGAGTTCTGTGCAGTAATTGCTATATTACATGATACAATTTGCACTTTATTCATTCATACTAACTTATAGTCTATGAAGATTTAAAATATGAGGGTTTAAAGTGATTTCTAAGACGATATAAAAACAAAGTATTTGTGTTTAATAAATTTCCTCTCTAGGGCTTTTGAAAAACACATATCATGAACTAATTTCAGACCAAACACTTTATAATAAAAAAATGAAATTGCCTTGGCAAAGAAGAAAAATTGTTTTCTTATGAAATGACACGTTTGCTTATATGGCACTTCAGTCAGATGTAATGATTTTAATCTGAGAGCTGCAGGTACATATTTTTCTGTCTTTCTATCTACCTGATTTTGTTTACACATTTTAGAATTATTTGCTCAAGAATATGTTAAAAAGAAGTGACAAACTCTACTTTAAAATATAAACACCTCAAGAGATTTGCTAAAATAGACTCAAAATGCATTACGTTAGGAAATATTTTCACAGAGAACTAATGATAAGTGGGGAAGTAAAGGTAAACAGCTTAAACATTTTTGTTGGTTTTACTTTGTGGCATGATGGTGTTAAATAAAAGTCTCAGTACTTCTAGAAAATAGTTTGAGCAGTATATTCTATTTGTAAACTATATGTCTCTATTTAAGTCATAGTACATGATATGGAGAGATATCAGATTTTATATTGCAAGTGTATTTTAAACAAGACATTCTTAGTCACACATACATTTTAATACACATTAAATTTAAGCTGTCTTACTGAATTTCAAAATAATTTAGTGTGGCTAAGGATGGGTTTTGTTTTAAGTATATTCACGACATAAAATATGATTTCTGAAACTCAAATAAGAGAATATTTCCTACCTAGGCACTAAAAATGTCTTAAAAATAACTAAAATGAAAACAATTCTAGGTTCAAATCCAAGAATGATATTAAAGACAAAAAAACCACACAGGTAATAAGAGTAGTGTTTCTTGCCATTTAAAGGACAGCAGTTATGATTTCTAAGAAATTTGGAAGGTCCTTTTATAGGAAGAGAACTTGACCTGGGTCTTCCATCGCTCTTGACCTTTTTGAACGTGAATGAAAGTTAACCAAAATACACTAAGAAAAGTAATTCAGCCTTGTCCTGACTCTTTCCACACAAAATAGCACCTATGTAGGAAGTGAATCATTAAGCTTTGACCATGTCTACAAGGCCAAAATGACTGCAGCATCCCCAGTCAAGCCAGGCTGCTCATCCTCATTGGAGTATGCCACACTTCAAAAGTGACTGGGCCGGTATGGCGGCACATACCTGTATTCCCAGTGCCGAAGGGGGAGGATTGCTTGAGGCTGGGAGTTTGACCCATCTGGACAACGCAAGCGAGATCCCCATTTTCAACCAAAACATTTAAAACTTAGCCACGCGTAGTGTTGTGCACCTGTTGTCCCAGCTACTTGGAAGGCTGAGGTGGGAGGATCCCTTAGATGGTCAATAATCTATTCAGACTTTGCCTCGTTCATTTCTTCACTTCCTTCTTCTTTCATTTTATATAAATAGATTGTATGTTCACATGATAAAAACAATTGAAGGGTTTTACAGGAGAAAATGAGGTTTTATCCTTAACCCTCCATTCTTCAATTTTTTTCCCCCAGAGACAAAAACTCTTTCCAGTTCTTTTTTATCCTCTCATGGCTATCTTACACCTGGATGGAGAGCTACACTTAGACATCCTAATTTCTTTACACCTGAATTGCAGCTTATTTTGCATTAGTGTTCTGTACTTTTTTCCCCACTGACAACATGTCTTGGGAAAATGCCATGTTTCTAATGTTACACAAGTATTGCATCACATGTATTCAGCAAGACTGATTGAACTACTTTAATCATGATTGGTCTGTAAGTTGCTATTAATCTAAAACAAATAAAGGTACATTATGGGGAGTGGTGATCCAGGCATGGTCATTTTCATGTAGATATATAAATACAGGAGAAAATACATTTCAAGCTGTGGAATTACTGAGCCAAATTCATGTACATTCCAACTTTTATAGATATTGCCAGATCGCCCTCTTTAGAGGTTGTACTAATTTATACACCTATCAATAAGGTAACAAAGTTCTGTTCTCCATTTGCTTGAAGGCAAAGTACTAACAAACTTTTATGTATTTGTTAATCTGACAGGTGAATAATTGTCTCTCATATTTTTACTTTGGTTTTATGCTATAATTAATGAGGTTGTGTAGCTTCTTCTTATTCCATTTGCACTTTCCAATATTTTATCCAACATCCTGGAACACACCTGTTTCTCCTCAATCCCCCAAAAATAGCTGATCAACAGTCCAACTGCATTTATCTTTTCTCCTCTTACCTTTCGTTCTCTAAATAAAATAAATGCATTCCCCATTAGGGTTTGGTGCAATCAATGATCTTTCCACTTTACATCACTTTATTAATTTGGTTTCTTACTCACCATTTTCTTGTGGAGGCCACAGATCAACCCATTTATTAACAAGTCTAGTAATATTTGTAAGAAGTGTAGCCATCTCTGTGAAGACATCAGGAACAACTGGAACACGGAGCTCTGGCTTCATTCTTGTCAGTTTCTTTTGAGAACTTTCTGTATACAGCAGAAATATCAGTACACATAGTTCATGAATATTATTAGATTTTATGGATTTTTTTTTGAGACAGAGTTTCGCTCTGATGCCTGGGCTGGAGTGCAGTGGCTCGATCTTGGCTCACTGCAACCTCTGCCTCCCAGGTTCAAGCAATTCTGTGCCTCAGCCTCCTGAGTAGCTGGGATTACAGGTGTGTGCCACCATGCCCAGCTAATTTTTGTACTTTTAGTACAGATGGGGTTTCACCATGTTGGCCAGACTGTTATTGAACTCCTGACCTCATGATCCACCCGCCTTGGCCTCCCAAAGTGCTGGGATTACAGGTGTGAGCCACTGCGCCTAGCCAGGTTTTATGGTTTTAAAATACACTAGAGACTGGTACAAAACACTGGACACTCTTCATATACTTTGTTATTTCAGAAAGTTATTATTTTACCAGTAAATCCCCATTTCCTGTAATCTAATTAGATTTATTTATTGTCACATTCAAATAATTCTATTATAGAATCAGTAGATACTGAATTTACAGGTTAAAATTGTTACAATTTCATGTTTTTAAAAACTTCGGGAAATTATTATTACCCCTTTAAAAATAAGTATTAAAGTATTGCATTGTTTCCCCTTTACTTTTAACACAATGAACTGTAAGAATTGGAGGCTATAGAGTGTATTTACAGTTGCAGCTATAATAAATTCAGATTTATCAGTAGTTACTCATCAGAATAATCACTGTATTTAATCTAACTACAGATAAAATCTAAGCTATATACTTTTGTGAGGTATATAATTAACAACATGAAGGAATGAAGTATAAAAATAATCTTTCTAGAGTCTACTTTTAATCCAAGTCATGTATTTGACATCACACAGGATGTATTGTTTAAATTTTCTAACCTTGGTTGTTAGCATAATTTCAGAGGTGCTCGGTGAGAGTACATTTGAATAAGGTGAGCCCTCTTAGAACAAATCATCATGTTCAGGTACCTGAATCTGGGAAGGGCCTGTGATTTTGAAATGTATCTTTTATCTAGAGCATTTCAGAAAGGTGAAAGAATTTTGTACTAGTATGAGTCATACTAGTAGAATGACCTTAAAAAATTATATGTCCTACTCATTTTTTAAAAAAATGCTTTATTCCTACAAATTCCCAATAACCAACCTATCAGTTAATGTAAATATAATACATAATGTATCAATAATAATAATCAAGCTTCAGAATTGGTGGTTTGCCTTGAAAAAACATATATGGACTTGAGAAAACTGGAATTTTTTTGGACAAAACATTAACCTTCAAACTTCATTTGCCATTGTGGGGGCCAAGGGAAAACTTCTCTTTTGCCTTCTGAAGATTTAATGAAAATCAATTGACAAAAGACAACGTAATAGGAGAAAAGGCATACAAATTTATTAACACACGCAGGAGGCATACTAAATACACGAGCACCAAAAAAATGTCCAGATAGTTGATGCTTTTATACCATCTGGAGGTTACAGAAAGTATATAAGCTTGGATCTTGGGAAAACAGGTTATGATAGTAAAGCAGCTTTAGAAGGGACAGGGTATGGGAGGGAGAGAAGAGGAGGCCTGGCCTGCAAAGGTGGTCTTAGTACGTAGATGAAACCTCCCAGGCAGCAGGGCTCAGGGGGAATAGATGGGAAATGTCTCTTTCAGACCTTTAAAGGCATCACTCTCTGCCAATCTTTTCTAGATCTGGACAAGGGAGGGTCTCAGAGAAAGCCAGGCTGCGTGGATGTGGATTTTTCCCTGCAGGTGCAAGTCTCCCCGACAGAAGACCTTTGCAGGGCTGCCTGTGGTCATAGGCCATCTGAACATCCATCTCAAAATATATCAAAGAAGGGTATTTTGGGGTAAAATATTTTGGTTTCCATTATTTCAGTCATCGTATATTCGTTTTATCTTGTATATTTGAAGCTCCTACTTCCTTCGTTCTACTTATTTCTTTTGGTAAAAATAGAACTCTAGTGCTTAGCCTTGAAAATTGCTGCTAGTGAAAAGAATCTCACAGAGATGAGGGAAAACTTTGCTTGCTGTTGACAACTGCAATAAAGCGTTTCTAGCAATTTCTTAGAGTTACCCTAATTCTTCCTTGATAAGTGCTCAAGCCTGTGGTCATCCAAAACCTGTTATTTTCTTCTGTCTTTTCTATAGCTGATCCTACGGAATAAAGCATTGTTTAGGTATTAAGAATATGTAGGTGTCAGATTTTATTGAAATACATATAAACTTGCAAAAGTTTATCTCTGTCTTATGTGTTAAATAAAAACATAAGGATTAATTTAGGAAAATAGAAAAATATTAAAGTTCATATGCAGTTTTGAAAACTATTTCTTTACCATTCAAATTACCAATATGGCGTTATTTATGATTATGAGAGTATTCTATGTTAAAATGTCAGTTAAATAAATAATTTTATTAGTTTTCTTTATAAAGAAGTACTTTTTGTGATAAAAATTTCTTTAGGTTTAAACAGGAGAATCTATTTGTGTTAGACTATTCTTGCATTGGTATGAAGAAGTGCCCGAGACTGGATAATTTATAAAGAAAATAGGTTACATTGGCTCATGGTCCTGCAGGCTGTGTGGGAAGCACAGAGGTTACATTGGCTCATGGTCCTGCAGGCTGTGTGGGAAGCACAGAAGTTACATTGGCTCATGGTTCTGCAGGCTGTGTGGGAAGCATAGCAGCTTCTGCTTTTGGGGAGGCTTCAGGAAGCTTCGAATCCTGGCAGAAGGCAAAGGGGAAGTAAGCATCTTACATGGTAGGAGCAGGAACACGAGAGACGGTAGGGAAGGTGCCACCTACTTTTAAACCACCAGATCTCATGAGAACTCACTATCACTATCATGGGATGGTACTAAACCATTTTCTGAGAAATTAACCCCCATGATCCAATCACCTCCCACTGGGCCCCACTTCCAACACCGGGAATTACAATTCAATGTGCGATGTGGGTGGGGACGCACATCCAAACCACATCACTATTGTTATCTGTAAAAATACTACATTACAAATGCTGTAAACATAACAAAGAGCAAATTAAAGTTTGATGTGCTATTTGAAGTTGTTTCCTATTGCTTCTGAGGGACGATGGTGTTACAAATTGGCCCCTCTTAATGTTAACATAAATACTAGCTTTCAAAACTATTTGTTCACAGTTTCAACTCAGATGCAGCCTGATTTTCATTTTTAAATAGTACTTTAGTTTGTAGTACCGTAATAGAAATTAGCCCAAATAATGTAATAGCTTGCAAGACCCCAAAGACACATTTACATGCTGACAGAAATGTAAGTATTAGTTTAAAATGAATCTTTACATTTGAAAAATCTAGGTTTATTTACCTAAAGCTATTAATTTGAACATACGTAGAGGTTCAATAGAAGAATATGTATGGGCCAAGAGGAAGGGTTTCCTTCACCCTCTGAAAATTCACTAAAAATCAACTTGGAAAAGGCAGATTAATTGGAGAAACACATACAAATCCATTTAATGTGTGTATATAGGAGCCTTCAGAATGAAGACTCACAAGGGGAAATTGTCATTTTGTGCTTAGATTTAACAGCGTATGGACAGCCAGGTAGAAATATGGACGGACACAAAGGGTGTGATCTACTGTTAATAGACGGAGTGGGGTCACCCAGCAAGGCCTGTCGGTCTAGACTCTTTCTGGCCTGTCTGAGCAGCGTCCTTCCTTCTGGGGTGGGACAGGACCTCTCTGGAATGGGGATTTTATGTGCTACGTCAAACAAAATAGGCCAGATAATTTCTCTATGGCCAGCTTTTACACAAAAAGGCAAAGGGAAAGTTCGAGTAATACTTGTAGGTTTTATGGCTGGATTTGGGGAAAGGGGATCTGGTTCGTTAAAAGAAAAGCCTTTGCCAAATTAAATTTAACAGAGTTTAACTAAGCAAAGAATAATTCTCAAACTGGGCAGCCTCACAATCCAGAGTAGCTTCAGAGGCTCCGGCACAGCCATGTGGTGGAAGAGGGCTTATGGACAGAAGACAGAAAGAGGAAGTGAGGTACAGGAACAGAAATATTGGAAACAGCTCCATGTTTGCTTTATGTGAACACAGTTTGAACAGTTATACGTCTTGGATTGGCCAAAACTCGGCGATTGGCACAAGAGTAGATTACAGTCTGATTACAGTCTGTTTACACGTCCTTTAGGTTTATAGTTCACTATGTGCTACAAAAACTTTAGGCCGAACTTAAAATATGTAAGGAGGCAGCTTTAGGCTGAATTTCATTCAACAGGTTTGTAAACCAAAAGTATCTGAGACATGTCTCAATCAACTTACAAGTTTATTTTGTTAAGTTTAAGGACCATGACCCATGACAGCCTCAGGAGGTCCTGAGAACACGTGCCAAGGTGGTTGGGTGACAGCTTGGCTTTGTATGTTTTAGGGAGACATAAGACATCAATCAGTATATGTCAGGTATACATTCGTTTGGTCCTGAATGGCAGAACAATGCAAAGCTGGGGATGGGGCTTATAGGTCTAGGTGGACTCACAGATTTCCTGATTGGCAATTGGTTGAAAGGGATAAGCTCTGCCTGAAAAGTTGAAGTCAGCTTGAGTTAAGGTAAAGGGGGTTATGAAGCCAAGGCTCTTGTCATAGAGAGGCAGCCTCCAGGTCGCAGGCTTCAGAGAGAATAGATGTGAGGCCTGGCGCGGTGGCTGACACCTGTAATCCCAGCACTTTGGGAGGCCGAGGTGGGTGGAGGTCAGGAGTTTGAGACCAGCCTGGCCAACATGGTGAAACCCCATCTCTACTAAAAATACAAAAATTAGCCGGGTGTGGTGGCAGGCACCTGTAGTCCCAGCTGCTCGGGTGGTTGAGGCAGGAGAATCACTTGAGCCTGGGAGGCAGAGGTTGCAGTGAGCCAATATCATGCCACTGCACTCCAGCCTGGGCAACAGAGCAAGACTACATCTTAAAAAAAAAAAAAGAAAAGAAAGAAAATAGATGTGAATGTCTCTTACTGAAGGTGTCAGACTCTCTGAAGAGACCTACTAAAGGACGGAATAGTGTCTGGCATATTATAAGCACTCAATAAAGATGTGCTGTTAATATTTATGAGATTGTCAAAGAGTTCTCAAATCAATAGTGAGAATACAGCTTTTCAAATCAGCATTATGATTTATTATACATCAACATTTTACCCTTCCTCAAACGGTGCTTTACGTGGGGGAAAGAAATAGCTGTATTTATTCGATGGTGGATTTTCTTCATTGCGTTCCATTCAGTGTCTTTCAATCACCAGGGAAACAGCAGGAATTCTCACACAGGACAATGTATCATGACCTGTGGATCCAGCATGCCTTGTTGCATTTTCCCAAATGCACCTAATGAACGAGAATATGATAATGTGAAAAGCATTTCACACCTTGTAAACATCTGAAAGTGGATTTTACAGGAAAGCCTGCATGTTAAATCAAAGATAGTCTTTTGATTCTGTAACCATTCCGTGAACCATTCTATGCAGAAAAATCCATTTTGGGGAAGGCTCCACTATGCCTAATGCAGAATACTGATGTAAGAATGAATTATTCTACCTTATGTTTTTTAAAAGGTATTAAAACTGTATTAGGAGGAGTAGCTCTTTCTATAGCTGTGGTCAGTGCTGATAGCAACTTGGTGGCTATAGCCAGCTAAGACATGCCACAATGGGGAAGTAATTTATGAGCTATGGAACAAGAGCTGAATTTATTTGTTTTCTGAACCTCTTTAAAAAATACATACAGCTTTATTGAGATACAATTTACTTACCATAAATCTACTTGTGGGTGCGACTCAATGGATTTTTAGCATAAAGAGTGTGCAATTATCACCATGATAGGATGTCAGAAGAGTTTCCTCACCCCAGAAAGAAATCTCATGCCTGCCAGCAGTTGCTCTGCAAACCCAGCTCCTCCCATGTTCTTCTCCTTCAGCTCCCAAATCAGACAATCCTGAATCTGCTTTGCGTCTCTATGGATGTGAGTAATCTGGGCATTTCAATGGACGTGAGTAACCTGGGCATTTCAAATACAGTCACATCTTATGTGGCCTGTGGTGACTGGCTTCTTTTGCCTGGCATAACATTTTCAAGGTCTATCTATATTGTAGCATGTACCGGTAGTTCCTCATTTTTATGGCCAAATATTCCACATTTAGTTTATCTGTTTCTTAGTTGACAGACTTTGGGTTGTTTTCACTGTTTATTATAAATAATTTTGCTACAAACACCCATGTATGAGTTTCTTGTGGACACATGTTTTCATTTCTGTTGGATATGAAATCCAGGAGCAAAATAACTTGGATCATATGGAAACTTTATGTTTAATCATTAAAGAAACCTCTAGACTATATTCCAATGTGACTGTACTGTTTTATTAGGTTGGTGCAAAAGTAGTTGCGGCTTTTGCCATTAGAAGTACTGACAAAACGCAATTACCTTTGCACCAGCCTAAGACATTTGCAGCAGCAGTGAACGAGGGTCTCAATTTCTCCTCATTCTCTCCAGCACTTGTGTTTGTTATCTTTTTGGTGACAGCCATTCTTGTGGATGTGAAGTGGTATCTTTTTGCTAGTTTGGTTTGTAGCACATGTTGAAAAAACAATTATTTTCTCATTGATGTGTCTTTGCCTCTTTGTCAAAGATCAATTAACCATAAATGTTAGGATTTACTTCTAGAGTTTCCATTCTATTCTGTTGGTTTGTCCATCCTTATGTCAGAATCACTCTGCTTGGATTACCATAGCTTGTAGTGACTTTTGAAATGGGTATGCGTGAGTTTTCCAATTTCATCCTTGTTTCTCAGGATTCTTTAGCTATTCTTTCATTTAATTTATGTAACTTTAGTTTTATTTCTAGCAAAGCAATACATAGCCATAGTTTAAGAAACTGAATACAAATAAATGTGTTTTCATATTTGTGACTTTTAGATATTACCTATTGCCATTCTTCTAAAGAAACAGCATTTAAATTTATTATATCCATCTAATCATACACATAAATACATCATTTTGCTTTTTCTCATGAAATATATATTATATATACACAAACATACATAGACATACATACACATATAGTGTGTGTATATAAATGTGGATATATATATTTAGATATACATACACATCCCAGTTATATATGCGATACACACACACGCGCACACCAGCTATGTATAGGGAATATATATATCCCAATCATTTCTGGTCTAATCAGTATTGAAATATTTACATTTTTTGGGCTATTTAAAAATTACTTGTTACTGAATCATTTCTTGTACAATGTGCATAATTTTGTTCTTGTGTAACATTTTGTACTTATAGATGAATATTGCATTTTTATTCTTAAATTTCACATGCACATATCAGAAATTTGTCCTCTGATATATTAGTCTAAAATATGTGTAATATTTAAAATATGGCAGAATACCTAATTATTTATGATTATTTACTTTTTCTTTTTAAATTTTCTTTATTATAGAGACCTAATTTCCAGAGTCCTAAATCTGTCACTTGTATCTTGAACAGTGCCTCACTAATCTTTCTCTGTCAATCTTGTCACATGATTTAATTCTTTTTTTCCTGGGCCGTCTCCCCTCTTTCGCAGGCCACAAAAGATTTTCTTTATATTTTACTTTTTATATTTTGGGACAGAGTCTCTCTGTGCCACCCAGGCTCGAGTGTGGAGCACAGTGGTGCTATCACAGCTTCAACCTCCTGCACTCAAAGGATCCTCCTGCCTCAGTGTACAGGCATGCAACACCACACTCAGCTAATTTTTACCTTTGTGTGTGTGTGTGGAGACAGGTCTCACTTTGTCGCCCAGGGTGATCTCAAACTCCTAGGCTCAAGTCGTGCTTCCACCTTGGCCTCCCAAAGTGCTGGGATTACAGGTGTGAGTCGCCTCTCCAGGCTTCCAAAAGATATTTCTTAATTTTACCTCTCATGTTCGTAAGGTGCACTCTTTAGTAGCTCCCTGAGTGACAGTGCACTGAAGGCTAATATCTATAGCTCTTGTGTTCTAAAAAATGTCTTCATTCAACTCCCACATTTGATTGGCAGTTGATTGTGTATAGGATTATGAATCAAAAATTATTTTGTCAGAAATATGAAGGCTTCACATCATGTTCTAGTTTCTTTTTTTTTTTTTTTGAGACAGAGTCTCGCTCTGTCCCCCAGGCTGGAGTTGCCATTTTTTAATTTATTATGACAGGCCCTCAGTGGAGTTTCCACTTGGAAATTCATGTCTGAGTATGTTCTGAAATTTTTTCTTTGTTTCTTGAATATTTTTGCCGTTTCCTCCTCTTTTTTGAGAAAATTTGTTTTAGGAATATTGATGCTTTAGATGGATCTTCCCATTTACTTACTTCTTCATCCACTTTTACAGTTTGTTTTCTTTCTGTTCAACTCTACTGAGATTTTCTCAAATTAAACATCTAAATCTCCTACTGATTTTTCTGCTACCGTTGTGTGTGTGTGCATAACTAATTATATGATTTTTTGAATTTTTAAAAAATATAACATCTTGTTTTAATTTCATGGTACGATATTTTCTTTCTTCCAATATTTCCGAGTGCATCAGTTACTTATTTCTAGGCTACTTTCTTTTCTGGAAATATCACAGTTTCCACCAAATACTTTTTGTTTGTTAATTTATTGGGGTTTGGACTCTGTTTTTCTTATTTGAAACTGTCCTCAAAATCCGGTATGTCTTGTCCCTCAGCTTATATTTCAGGATGAGATAGTGACATGGAGAGGTGGAGGCAGTGAGCCAAGATTGCATCACTGCATTCCAGCTTGGAAGACAGAGTGAGACCTTGTCTCAAAATAAAATAAAATAAAATTTTTAAACTTCCAGGCCTAAGGAAGAATGATGGGCTTATGAATAATGGGCTTCTCTATAGAGTGCGTGGGTAAAATTTAGACTCTTTCTTTGGGATAATCACATCTAGCAGTGTCTCTCTGGACTGTCTCTTATCCTAGTTAACTTACCAGAGAAATCCTTTACCTCTGGGATGGGCCTATCAGTCTGGCTTCTGATACTCACTGACCACAGGAATAATTTAACTAAATCTTCCACAAATCAAAATTTTCTCTGATGTAAACTCTTCAGAAAAATCTTCAACCTTTGGAGCCAGTAATTAACTGCTAGTTTTCTGGGTTGGAAGGTAGAGACCAAGAGGTCTGACTTCTTTCAAAATCTTTGGATGTGTTCAACTTTTCCCACTCGCAAGCACTCTGTGTCCAACGTAGGCTTCCTCCGTTTTCTGAGACCTACTTGGAATCTGCCATGGACATTAGTGTCCTGGTTTCCATCTCCCCTTACCCTTTGCCCACTGGTAGGATGTTAGCCTTTAACTTTTTCTCACCTGCAGGTCACTTGCTATTTCTAACCACTGTCCTTTTCATTTTTGCATCCTCTTTTCATTTTTTCTGTCTTTGTAAGGCTATTTTTTCACACCGTTGCTATAATTTCAGTGAGGTTTCTTTGGTGGCTCCAAAGTGATGTGTGAGACCAATCTAGTACTTTTACCACAAATTCCTCTTTTTAGTAATTTTTGTATTTTTAGTAGAGGCGGGGTTTCACCATGTTGGCCAGGCTGGTTGCAAACTTCTGACCTCGTGATCCGCCCACCTCTGTCTCCCAAAGTGCTGAGATTACAGGCGTGAGCCACCACACTCGGCCAAGGACCAATAATTTTTAATGTAGTCCAGTGAATGATAAGCCTCAAGGTTATTAGATCGTACTTCAATAATTGAAGCAGTCGGTAGGTGCAGGACCATACAGACGTATCCAAACAGTAGAATTTAAAACTACAGCCACAGATACAGTATCCATTAGAATTTGGTATGTAAAGCTGGGTGAGGATTTCCTGAAGCTCCTGAAACTCCTGTTCAGTAGTAGGAGTTCAGAAGCCAAATAGATGATCTATTTATCAGATGAGCATAGAAATATAATTCCTATTGGGAGGCCGAGGTGGGTGGATCATGAAGTCAGGAGATCCAGACCCATCCTGGCTAACACGGTGAAACCCCATCTCTACTAAAAATACAAAAAATGAGCCGGGCGTGGTGGCGAGTGCCTGTGGTCCCAGCTACTTGGGAGGCTGAGGTAGGAGAATGGCGTGAACCTGGGAGGTGGAGGTTGCAGTGAGCTGAGATCGCGCCACTGCACTCCAGCCTGGGCGACAGAGCAAGGCTCTGTCTCAAAAAAAAAAAAAAAGAAAGAATTCCTAGAAAATGGCTTCTAGTCTTTCTATTGATACTTCAGGTGAGGGACCCTGTGTAACTCCTTAGTTCTGCCAGGGGTTATTGAAAAATAAGAATATTCTTTTTATTATTATTATTATTATACTTTAAGTTTTAGGGTACATGTGCACAATGTGCAGGTTAGTTACATATGTATACATGTGCCATGCTGGTGTGCTGCACCCATTAACTCGCCATTTAGCATTAGGTGTATCTCCTAATGCTATCCCTCCTCCCTCCCCCCACCCCACAACAGTCCCCAGAGTGTGACGTTCCCCTTCCTGTGTCCATGTGTTCTCATGTTCAATTCCCATCTATGAGTGAGAACATGCGGTGTTTGCTTTTTGTCCTTGCGACAGTTTACTGAGAATGATGATTTCCAATTTCATCCATGTCCCTACAAAGGACATGAACTCATCATTTTTTATGGCTGCATAGTATTCCATGGTGTACATGTGCCACATTTTCTTAATCCAATCTATCATTGTTGGACATTTGGGTTGGTTCCAAGTCTTTGCTATTGTGAATAGTGCCGCAATAAACATACGTGTGCATGTGTCTTTATAGCAGCATGATTTATAGTCCTTTGGGTATATACCCAGTAATGGGATGGCTGGGTCAAATGGTATTTCTAGTTCTAGATCCCTGAGGAATTGCCACACTGACTTCCACACTGGTTGAACTAGTTTACAGTCCCACCAACAGTGTAAAAGAATGTACAAAAATCACAAGCATTCTTATACACCAATAACAGACAAGCAGGGAGCCAAATCATGAGTGAACTCCCATTCACAATTGCTTCAAAGAGAATAAAATACCTAGGAATCCAACTTACAAGGGATGTGAAGGACCTCTTCAAGGAGAACTATAAACCACTGCTCAATGAAATAAAAGAGGATACAAACAAATGGAAGAACATTCCATGCTCATGGGTAGGAAGAATCAATATCGTGAAAATGGCCATACTGCCCAAGGTAATTTATAGATTCAATGCCATCCCCATCAAGCTACCAATGACTTTCTTCACAGAATTGGAAAAAACTACTTTAAAGTTCATATGGAACCAAAAAAGAGCCTGCATTGCCAAGTCAATCCTAAGCCAAAAGAACAAAGCTGGAGGCATCACACTACCTGACTTCAAACTATACTACAAGGCTACAGTAACCAAAACAGCATGGTACTGGTACCAAAACAGAAATATAGATCAATGGAACAGAACAGAGCCCTCAGAAATAACGCCGCATATCTACAACTATCTGATCTTTGACAAACCTGAGAAAAACAAGCAATGGGGAAAGGATTCCCTACTTAATAAATGGTGCTGGGAAAACTGGCTAGCCATATGTAGAAAGCTGAAACTGGATCCCTTCCTTACACCTTATACAAAAATTAATTCAAGCTAGATTAAAGACTTAAATGTTAGACCTAAAACCATAAAAATCCTAGAAGAAAACCCAGGCATTACCATTCAGTACATAGGCATGGGCAAGGACTTCATGTCTAAAACACCAAAAGCAATGGCAACAAAAGCCAAAATTGACAAATGGGATCTAATTAAGCTAAAGAGCTTCTGCACAGCAAAAGAAACTACCATCAGAGTGAACAGGCAACCTACAAAATGGGAGAAAGTTTTTGCAACCTATCCATCTGACAAAGGGCTAATATCCAGAATCTACAATGAACTCAAACAAATTTAAAAGAAAAAAACAAACAACCCCATCAAAAAGTGGGTGAAGGATATGAACAGACACTTCTCAAAAGAAGACATTTATGCAGCCAAAAGACACATGAAAAAATGCGCATCATCACTGGCCATCAGAGAAATGCAAATCAAAACCACAATGAGATACTATCTCACACCAGTTAGAATGGCAAACATTAAAAAGTCAGGAAACAACAGGTGCTGGAGAGGATGTGGAGAAATAGGAAAGATATTCTTTTAAAAGTCTTTTTCACTTTTTTAAATATTGACCAAATAAAATTATCTATGTAAAAGCCTTTTACAATTTATTGAATAATATATGGATGCAATATTGTTTAGACTGGAAAAAATTATTTTTTATATAAACAGAGGAAAACTGGGGATTACATATAAAATTATAATTGTTGGTAGAATAAATCACTGGGATTTAGAAGGTAAAAGTCATTAGGTCTTTGCAGGTTCCCACTTCTGTGTATAAATAAATGAATTTCAATAAAATGCAAGTTATTATTGTATATGATTGAGAAGAAGAAAGGGAAGAGGGTCAAAGTTTATGTTTTGTACATTTAAAGATGGAGACTTTTTTGTAACATCAAGGAAAAATCAAGGTAAGAAACTGGATATGCGACTGTGGAGCTCATGGATAAGATTCAGTTTGCAGGTGCACATTTGGGGATTCATAAATATAGAAGTCATATTAGAAGAGACGAGGCTGGAAGAGATCATCCAGGAAGTAACAATGCAGGAGGGAAGACGTCGGAGGACACAAATAGTACATTTAGGAGTTAGGGGAAAAAGATAAACAAGCAAGTAAGATGAGAACGCTAGGTAGCCAATAAGGTAAGAGGAAAACCACGAGGTCGTGGATTGCAGAAAGGCAAATTTGAAAATGATTTAATGGAAGAGATCAATTAACTGCATCAGATGCTGCTGATATGAAAGAGTAATTTGTAATTTGAGGGCTGAGAATTGATCACTGATTTTAGCCACATGAAGGTCACTGGTGCCCCTGACGATGGTTTCAGTGGAGTGGAAAGCATATTCAGCTGATTGCAGTGCCCTCAAAGAGAACAGGAGGAAAGAAGCTGGAGACAGAGAGTATGGCTTTAAGAGGGAATAGACAAGTGGAAAGTGGAAAGTGGACAAATGGAGACATGGCAAAAAAAAGGCACAATGTTTGTTTTCATAATAGAAATTTTTCAGGTATTGTATGCTGATGAGAATAATCCAGGAAAGAGGGAAAATATTAAATTTCAGGAGAAGGAGTGATTGCTGGAGCAAATATTTTGAGCAGTTGAGAATTGATGGTCTCATAGATAACTGAGAAGGTTGACTCAGTATGATAGAGTCATAGTGAACACTCTGGGTTCCAAACTCTAGCATGCAGATGTTTTATTCTGGCCAGTAACTGAACTGGCTCAGAAGGAAGTAATAATAAGCTTTTGGTGAATTATAAATTATTGTTTCTCTAACTTTATTTGGTTTAAATTAAACTCTTAGCAGGTACACAGACTGCTCTGTTATCTCAATGGTCTATGAAGTTTATCAGTAGGCATTAAAAAAAACAGCCTGTCACATTTTATTTATCTGTTGGAAGTATCTCAGTTGCCAGGCGATAACACTGAGAATTTGATTAGGTGACTCAATTACCTTTTAAGATGACTTACCTAATATAGGAATACAGAAAAGTTCCAATTTCTTGGCAAACAGTCTCTGAAATCTCAATTTGATGAACTCTATGAGATTGATAAATCTTACCAATTAAAGTATTCATAAGTGTAACATCACAGTTAATATTTATTCATTTCCCACAGGATTTCCAAGTCAGAAATTATTTATGTTTGAGTTATTAAATCCATAAGATTGAAAGAATTGTGCTTTTTGAGATAATGCTTTGTAAGATAAATACAATTTCAAACTTCATTTGAGTATAATTTTCAGCTCTCAAAACATATATGAAAATAAAAATGAAGAATTGTTAGAGTGACATCATATAAAAAAAGAATTTAAATGGAAGAAAACCATTTATCAATTAATAGTACTTGCATTCTGCCTCCCAAATTGTTCAGTGCTACATTTATTATTTTAAAACAAGAAAAAAAGGCAGTCTCCCTTTTCTAGTTACTATTGCTGTAAACCAAATTACCTGCAAGACTTAGTAGCTTAAGGCCAGGCACTGTGGCTCACGCCTGTAATCCTAGCATTTTGGAAGGCTGACGCAGAGAGATCACGAGGTCAGGAGTTTGAGACCAACCTGTCCAACATAGTGAAACCCCGTCTCTACTAAAAATAGAAAAAATTAGCCGGGCATGGTGGCGGGCACCTGTAATCCCACCTACTCGGGAGGCTGAAGCAGGAGAATGGCTTGAACCTGGGAGGTGGAGGTTGCAGTGAGCCAAGATTGCACCATTGCACTCCAGGCTGGGTGACAGAGTGAGACTCTGTCTCAAAAAAAAAAAGACTTAGTAGCTTCAAACAATATACATGTTTATAACATCATATGGATTGTGTGCTGCAGGGACTGGGGTGAGTCTTCTGCTTATGGCCTCAACTGGGCCATTCAGCCACACTTAGCCGGTGGGTGGAATGAACTGGAGGGCCCACAATGGCTCCACTCACGTCAGACACCTTGGTAGGGATGGCCAAGATGTTTGGCTTCGAGAGGGGTTCTCCACCAGAGACCCAAAACTTGTCAATCCCAGAGCAGCTGGACTTGTTCCATGATCCCTGACGCCCCTCATAGTGAGTGTGCCAAGAGAACTAGGAGGAAGTTACATGGCCCTTTAAACACCCTCAGGGAACCTTATGTGACTTCTGCTGCATTTTACTGGTTGAAGCAAGCACCAGCCCACTCAGATTCAAGGATTGGGGGTGGACCTCCAGCTCTCAAGGGAGAGAGTTTCAAAAGGTTGTGGATTTTTGTTGTTGTTTAAACCACCACACACCATCCTCAAAGATTATCAGATAAATTAATTAAATACTCAATGTTAAAGCTAGCTACAATTTCAAGCAATTTTTATAAAAAGATGAGATGCAAATAAATATAATTAGTAACAAATATCTAAAGTTAGCTTCTACCTGCTGGAAGAAATCTGAGAATAATTTTGTCAACTATGATATTTCTTTCTTTGACAGGAATACTTGGCTGATTCCCAGGACCTACAAAAGATATTTGATAGTGTTTCTAATGATTACTCTGTGGAAAAGACATGAGATCAATTCTAATAAAATTTGGTAGGTTAGTAAAAAGTTTCACAAGACTTGCTGTCAATTCAGAAGTTCTAACTGCATACAAACTTGGAATGAATTCTAAAGATGTTGAATGATAGAATCCGAATTCAAGATATATTTGATTAAATAGAGAATAATTTTCTCTGCAAATACCTGTCCGGCTGGACACACTGTGAATACAAATTTCCATGTTCAATACATATAGAAATATCACTCTCAGCTTTTGAAGAGTTAACAGGTAAAAAATCTGTTACATTTAAAGTAAAAAATAGTTTTACACTTTATATTTTTCTGACCATGAGGCTAAATTTTGGTTCCTCTTTTGTGAAATTTTTCCCTTCCTAGAGAACAAGCATGCAATATAGGTTTTGTAAACTTGAAAACTGAATGGAACTTAAAAAGATGGAATATGACATAGTTTGGATATTTGTCTTTATCTAAATCTCATGTTCAATTGTAATCTTCGATGCTGGACACAGGGTCTGATGGGAGGTGTTTGGGCCATGGGTGTGGATTCCTCATGGCTTGGTGCTGTCTTTGCAATAGTGCGTGGGTTCTCATGAGATCTGGTCCTTTAAATATGTGTGGCACTTACCACACCACTCACTTGCTCCTTTGCTTCTGCTTTTGCCATGTGATGTGCCTGCTCCCTCTTCACCTTCTGCCACAATCGTAAGCTTCCAGAGGCCTCCCCAGAAACCAAGCAAGTGCCAGCACCATGCTTCGTGTAAAGCATACAGAGCTGCTAGTCAATTAAACATCTTTTTAAAAAAATACATTACCCAGTCTTGGGCATTTCTTTATAGCAATGCAAGAATGACCTTATCCAGAATATCATAATCATAACAACAAATTTAGGAAATGTATATAGCTTAGCAGAAGTGAAAAAAGATAAACTAAATTGGTAGTAAATTCAACATGAGTACCAGGTAGTGAAATAGCTGTCAAAACACCTGACATTTGTTGCACTTTATTATAACTATAAATCCATTAGAAGACAGTTGAGATCAATGCTCTACAACACATTCATGGAAAATTCCTAGAGTAGCTTTGTTCTGGTTTCTTAATTATAAAAATGATATTGAAAAAGAGGCTTAAGTTTATAGAAAATCAAATGGCTGATGAGGACATTTAATCCATGCCATTTCAGAAACTTGATCAATATGAAAAAAGTTCCTCAGAAGGGAATGATTTCCAGTGATAGGAAGTTTTTAGCTATCAATTGAATGACAGCTATGTCATTGGCCCCAAACCATGGGCCCACGTATATCAGAGGCATTCATAAGATCACATAAAGGTTCCGGCTTTACATTTACAGAAGTTGTCCGTACTGTTCCTCCACTTTATCACTTTTGACCTGTTTTTTTAATTCTATGGTTTCTTGATTTCAATATAACCAAACATTACCTCTTGGCACGCTTCATTTTGCTTAAGCCATATTCACATTATTTTTCTCTTAGTTTGACCCTTAGTACATCGCGGAATGACTTTCTGATTTGCCTTTAGGTCCTTTGCACTGCTGCTACTGTAGGAGGCACTCCCATCTCCATCTCTTTCCCCTAGCCTGCTAGAAACAAGAGCTCTCTCCATTTAGCATTTTCACTGGAATGGGGTTTATTGTGGTTTAAGAATCTGATAAGGGTTTGAAAAGGTTGTTCTTGAATGTCTTTACCATTTTACATTAAAAGTGACTTCAACGGATTGAATGTGACATAGGCACCACTATCTTCTCTACATCTTCCTCCTGTGGGACAGATCTGTCTTCCTAATACATCAAAGGTGCTGCCAGTTGACAACGATCTTGAAACCATCTATATCAGGCTAGGTGTTTTCCAACATGGAAAAGTGTGATCATTGGCAATGATCAGTGAAATAAGACAATTCTGAGTCATATTGCTACACTGACAGAATGATTGATCACTGTTGCTGGAAAGAATCATGTTTCAATGAAGCCCACCAACAGCTTCTGGTGCCAAGCAGATGACTGGATGTAGATTTGGTTATGTAACAGCCCATTCAGATAAGAAGCATTGGCTATCTATGATAGTGAATGATAGGTAATATGCCCAGTTCCAGGTGGAGAACAAGGGAGAGAACAAAAGCATCTCCCCAGAAGAGGTAATTTCTATGATTTTGACAAAGATACAGAAAACTTCAGAAGCCTATCATAGTTGTTGTCACAGAATCACTGATGTTAGTAACTTTCCAGTGTTATGAAGACACTTACATAATTGCTGCATTTATTGTAACTAAAATCCCAATCAGCCAACTGTCACTGTTATTGATCATAATTTGGACAAAATATTGAGGCCCAAAAGTGTGTTGATTTTTAAAAAGTGTGTTGGCGTTGATTTGTGACCTTAAACATGGCACCTTGATATGTTCACCCTTAGTATTGAGGACAAAATATTTAAAATCAAGTCATAACTAGGTACACCCACTTGGGTGGACAATCCAATGCTTAACCATTTCATCACCAAGTTGAAATACAATCACAAAATGACAAAACTGAGACAAAATGCTGCTTCTTGACTCTGCATAGTTCACAAACATGTTAAAGTACTCTATCAACATTCAGACCAATATTGAGAAACATTTCTTCTATAAAGAAGTCTACATTTTGGAGGATTGAAAGCTGATGTAAAGACAAGCACCCCAAACCCCATAAAGAAAGCTTTATACCTGACAAGTCATAGAGTCAAGGCAGTATGTATATTCCCAAGTTCCAGAAATCTTTGCAAGATTCGTGTAATAGTAAGTAATTAAACCAGACTATGAGCCGCAATACGTCTGTTTTTGATGGAGCAGTTGAGCAGGAAATCAAGTTGTCAGTGCAGACAGTTGAGATCAGTGCTCTACAATACATTAATGGAAAATTCCTAGAGTAGCTTCGTTCTGGTTTCTTCATTATAAAAATGATATTGGCAAAGAGGCTTACATTTATAGTTTTTCATTATAAGTGAAAAAATGTTAGGCTTTTCTGTATCTGGACATCACTCATGTTTCCCTTGGTATTAAAATGGATAATGAAGACATAATTGTTGTGATCAAACATAATGCCCCATTTCCACCAAGGAGACACAGACCTTACATTCCGACAACTGTTTGAATTTATAAAGATGAGGAAGCAATGGAGAAGGGAAAATCTTAGTTGGAAAGTTTGACATTTGAGGCATTTCTCATGAGTATCATAGCATTCTTCAGATTGAAATCACCTTTGATGCTAATGCCTGTGGTATCCGTAAGGTGTCTGTGGTGAACCAAAGCATAGGAAATGAAGCAAGAATTATAATCACCATTGACGATGGCTGTTTGAGTAAGGAATACACTGAGCAACTGTCTCGAGGAGACAGAAGTACAGCCACTAAGGATGAAAGGCACAGAGACTGAGATGCCTTCCAAGACCTTAATTGAATCTTACACATTCAGTATGAACACCGCAGGAGACAGTCAAAAACCCCAAGGGAAGATCAATGATGAGAATAAGTGAAAGATGTTTGACAAGTGCATTAAATTATCAACTGGCTGGACAAAATTCAGACTTCAGGGAGGATGAATTTGAACATCGGGAGAATGACCCAGTAAAGATGCACAAATCATTAATTATCAGCAATTTCCAATTCAGGGGATATGTCAGGCAGGACATCTAGCAGCTTCTCAGGGGACAGAGCTCCTTCTAGAAACACTTCTCTGCATCCACCATGGATAACGGCCAATCTTCCAGTTAGTAAAAATATTTTGAGGAAACAAATTTTTGCAAATTCATTCATGTCAATTGAACCATATGTAATACATTCACCATGTCTTAAAGCTATTGGGCATTTTCAATACTTTATATACATAGAAAATGCTAGTCACATTGTGCTTTTTCAGTGTTTATGTAAACAAACATGCAGAAAATTTAACAGTGCTGGGGAAGTGGAAATTAGAGAAAGGAAGAGTGGATTTATCCCTGCCCTTTTAAAGTAACAGATATTTCTAAAAGTGTTGGAAGAATAAATGTTTTCTAACAGCACTCCTGCAACATAATTTAAGTATATAAATTTCTGAGATTATGACCTGAGTTAAACCAATCTATAAATCTGTTTAGAAACTATCATGATAAGTGGATATAAAATGTATTCTTTTAAGGTATTAAGTAATACAGAAACATACATAATTTATGTAATAATTACTGATGGCCATCAGGTAATGTGCTATATGTGTATCACTTAATTTGATCTTAATAACAGCCCTAAGAATGGCCTAGAAGTGTTACTACCATTTTTTTTTTTTTTTTTTTGAGATGAAGTCTCGCTCTGTCGCCCAGGCTGGTGTGCAGTGGTGCGATCTCGGCTCACTGCAACCTCCACCTCCTGAGTTCAAGCAATTCTCCTGCCTCAGCCTCCCGAGTAGCTGGGATTACAGGCACCTGCCACCACATCCGGCTAATTTTTTTGGATTTTTAGTAGAGATGGGGTTTCACCGTGTTAGCCAGGATGGTCTCGAGCTCTTGACTCATGATCCACCCACCTTTGCCTCCCAGAGTGCTGGGATTACAGGCATGAGCCACCATGCCCGGCCTAATTTTTGTATTTTTAGTAGAGGTGGGATTTCACCATGTTGGCCAGGCTGGTCTTGAACTCCTGACATCAGAGTTACCACCATTTTATAGATGAACATACTGAGGCCCAGAGAGGACAGGGTGCTTGATGAAAGTTATGCACTTGAGAAGTGCTAGCCTAGAATAGAAAATCAGCCAACTTGATTCTAGAGTTCAAGTCTTTTGTGGGTTTTTTTTTTTTTTTTTGATGGGAGCGGAGATTCCAGTGAAAACTGGAAAACTTGCTAGACACATTTTAAAAGAGCTGTAGCACTCTAAAGTTCATGTTCTTAACCAATTTTCTCCATTTCTCTTTATATCATAATGTATGTGAACAGTTTTCTGTCTTCATCTGTTATTGAATAATAGTTGTTACCTATTGAACATTGTATTTACATAACATTGTTTTCCATTGCTATTAAAATTACTTACCAATCTTTAGACAATTCATCTACAGTAATACTACTGACTACAATTCAATTGAACTGTCAAACAATCATAATTTCCCCAAACTACTGAAAATACAATGTTGTATTTTACACTAAAATTCTTTTTAAAAAGTGAATGATGTTAAGTTCATATGTTCACTAATATGACACAGTCTCTTTAATTTTCCAAGATAGGCTCGAGGAACAAACAAGATGGAAATTCCCTTTCTTTTCTTTCCTTTTTTTTTTTTTTTTTTTGGTGTGGCACAGTGTCACAAGGTCAGGAAAGCCACCCACCTAAATCGCATGTTTAGAAACGCTGAAATGGAAGCTCTGAGTTCCCTGGAGGGGTCACTAGCCACCAGAAAGGCTGTCTTTTGAATGAGATTTGTGATTGAGGTCTGGACAATCTATGTCCATTAAAGACACCCCCCCACACCTGCACAGCTTCTGATCGATGTTGTCGCTAGTGTTGTCACATATTTAAATGGTACTGTAATCCCTGCAATGAGGATTGTATCATTTATCTCACATTAAGGTTAAGAAGCTAAATTAAAAATCTGCCAAGAAATGTGACATTCATGCCCAATGTTTTACTTTCAGTTATCTTTCCTTCCTATATTACTTGACGTGAAGTTAAAGTGGGAAGATATTTGCAATAAACAGTGCATAATATTCTCAAAAAGTCAAAGTGTTATTTCATAAATTGGGACTATTTAATGGTAAAGTGTGAGAAACTAAAAATTCTCAGATAAAATTATTCACTCCAAATATCAGTCACTAACAAGATGGAAATACTCTATTAAAGATGATAGTCATCGCTGGAACTGTAGGAAATCAAATGTATATGCAATTTAAATGTAAATAGGGCACATACTTTCGTCCTGTCCATGAATACAGACCTTATAAAAAAAAATGTCACTCAGTTTAAAGAAAACATGCTAGATTTGGCAATGCTGAAAACATCCAACGATTGGACTTCGGTTAATTTGAATGCCCGTTAGCAGAGGAAACTGAGTAGTAACATCAGTGTTAAAGCTAGAGAGTTTTCTTTAATGGTAACAAAATTCACTGCTTCAAGTTTAAAGGCTTGCTTTTGTGGGTGTGGCAATTAATTTATTTGAAATTATAACAGAATTTATGATATGTCCTCTCAGGAATAAGAAATTGGGAATAATCATAATAATATTCTGGGGCAGAGGACCTCCGTTGAGTATCGAAGAATGTGACTGCCATTTTGAAGAATGGTCTGCTTTAAGGGGTTATTCTGTTTACTCCTAACAATTTGGTAATTGCATATATATTGTAATATCATCTGAATTTGGAAAAAAAAATCTTATTTATCATGTCTTGCTTCTTTCTATATCACTTCTCCTTTTTACATTTTTATTAACTCATTTTTTTCCAGATGATTTGAATTTTACTGAGAATTTAGAAATGTGCATTTAAAAATCACCTGGGCAGTTACAATTATGGTGACACATAAAATAATTTCAATAACAATAGGTATCATCACTGTATTATCATTAGCTCTCCAAGACAAAGCTTGTTCCTCCCTTGAATATAAACCATTGATATTAGGATTATGTGTTTTTAATGGAAAATAAAGTCTTGTAAGCTTAGCCTTTCTTTTTCTTAAAGGCTAATCAGTATTCCACCACAAATGTTTTGATCAATCATACTGCACTTGTGGGCAATGAAAGAATATAGATGAGAACAGGTCTTGGTAAAGTGAAATCATTCTTTTACTTTCTACTCATAATAATTTGTTTCATAAGTTTGTAAGACAGCATTTTGGGTCCCAGTCACCTGCCATGAAACTTAAAATGTTGGTCAAAATTACAGTGAGGACCAAATTGTGAGTATGGAGAATTTTAAATGGAATTTAAAAAACATAATAATACCACTACTTGAAGGGGATGTATTGATGTATTGTGCTATCTTTCATATTTTAAAATCACAGAGAAATATATATAATAATATGTGCTATTCTTCTTGAATAATGTTAATACTACAATTTTAAAAATCAATGGGATGTGTTCATTATGACATTTATATTTATGAGATATATTTATAATAGTTTAATAATAATGTATGATTTTTATATTTACAATAATATTAACAAAAAGCCTTTGCTTAAAAGGAATATATTCTGATACCCTTGAAAATACCACTTTTGACAAAAAAAGTAAAATCCAATAGCAATACAATAAAATGGCATATTGATATTTAATGGTGTTATTTTAATTTGTAAGATTATGCTAAAATGAACAAATATGAATAAATAGAAATGAACATTCTATTTCCAAATTTTGCTACTGTTTTAGTATTACCAATTCATATCCATTTTAGAAAAAAGGTAATATAAAACTTATAATTTAAAAAATTATTTCTTATTGAGGTAAAATTTATATACCTCATCTGCACAGATCTTGAGTGTTGATTTTCGTACATTTTGATAAATATATAAACTCATGTAATTAGCATCTCAATCAAGATCTAGGTTGTTTTCAAGGTCCCAGAAAGCGTCTTCATGCCCATGCCCCTGCTGGTCAACTCTCGTGGCCCAAAGGCAACGGCAGCTTATTTCTATCACAATGCATTTGTTTCGCTTATTCTTAATAAGAATTCACTTCTTCTTAATAATTCGCTTCTTTCAATTAGCATCACCAACTTAAGACAATGCTTTGAAAGTCATTCCTGTTGGTGCATTTATCAGGATTCCTGCGTAATGTTCCACTGTCTGAAATGCTATTATTTCTAGATACTCTCCTATTTAGATATTTTGGGTCAACCCAATTTTTTAAAAAGTTTATAAATATAGCTGTTATGAACAGTCTCAAACAAGTCTTTTGGTGGTACTGTTAGTAGAGGTCTTTTGGTGGTACTGTTAGTAGAGACAGAGTTTCACCATGTTGGCCAGGCAGGTCTCAATCTCCTGACCTCGTGATGCACCTGTCTCAGCCTCCCAAAGTGCTGGGATTACAGGTGTGAGCCACTGCGCGCCTGGCCTTGTTTCTTTTTTGTTGTTGTTGTTGTTGTTTTTTAAGATTAGTACCTAGAAATGGAATTTCAAGGTCATAAGATCAATATATGTTTAACTTTAGAAGCAACTGCCAGTTTTCTACAGTCATTATACTAAACTGCAATTCCACCAGCAGGGGCAGAGAGTTCCTTTTGCTCTGTACTCACAAAACCTTTTTGGATTTTAAACTTTTTTCATCCATACTAGTGAGTGTGAAATAGTGTATCTACAGGTTACTTTTTTGATTGGAAATTATTAGAGCAGCTTTCTGAGTTAACATGGCTTAACATAATGGCCAGCTGGTAGCATGTTATCAACCTGTATTATATCCCATTTGTTTATAAAGTATAAATTTATACATGTACTTCAGAATATGTAATAAATGCTTTATAAATATTTCTAATGCAAAACAATTTAAAAATATACATGAAGAATAAATTTCAAGAAGACATTTCAGAACACACACACACAAAAGGTAATAAAATAAAAATGAAATAGAAACAATCATAACCTGATTTTAAGGATGTATCAATGAAGTGTCCTTGATAGCTCTGAATTGTAGAATAATTCTGAATTAAGGCCAGGCACGGTGGCTCATGCCTATAACCCCAGCACTTTGGGAGGCCAAGGTAGGTGGATCACTTAAGGTCAGGAGTTCAAGATTAACCTGGCCAATATGGTGAAACTCTGAATCTACTAAAAATACAAAAATTAGCCAGGCATGGTGACATGCACCTGTAGTCCAGGCAGGAGAATTGCTTGAACACAGGAGGCAGAGGTTGCAGTGAGCTGAGATTGTGCCACTGCACTCCATTTTGGGCAACAGAGTGTGATTCCATCTCAATAAATAAATAAATAAATAAATATTCTGAATTAAACACAATTTTCCATTTGAAATAGAAAATTCAAAATCAGCCTATATCTGACAATTCTGCATTCATAGCAGGACATCCTTAGTCCTGCAGAATTAACCTGGACAAATCCTGGTGGACACCAAAAATGAAGCATAGACAGATGTAGTGCTCTAAACTTGAGGTTGCGATAGGAGGTACTATGTCTAGCAGGACTTATGTGAACCATGAGTGCGGCACAGGGCACAGGTTGCAATAGGAGGTACTATGTCTAGCATAGACAGATGTAGTGCTCTGAACTTGAGGTTGTGATAGAGGTACTATGTCTAGCAGGACTTATGTGAACCGTGAGTGTGGCACAGGGCACAGGCTAATGCCAATTCTGAGTAACTCACTCCTTTTCCAGGAATGAGTGCAGAGGAAGATAAATGAACTTTTCATACTTTGCCATCTATTACAGAAAAACAAAAGTAGTAGTGTTACCGAAACACGAGGGATTCAGTCTAGGGCCTGCTGCTCGTTTCACAGAAAGCCAGTGACTGAGGTAATGAGTATTGGCAAGGAAGAAGGTTTTAATCGGGTGCCGCAGCCGAGAAGGTGGGAGCTCAGCCTCAAATCCATCTCCATGACCAAGTAAAACTTCAGGCTTATATAGCAGGGAAGATGTGTGAGAAATGTATAAGAAAGCAGGAACTGGGGAGGGGCAAGGAAGCAATCATGAGGAATGAAAGGCCTGGCATCTCATTGTCTGGATGTGGTGATCTGGTGAGTTTCAGTTCTTTGATATTTTTTGAGAAGCCTGAAAGTGGTTGCCTGAGGAAGGAACTCAGATAAAGCAAATATAAGTTTCGAGCTTTAAGACCAGAGGGTCAATTTCTATGTTTATCCAAAAGAACTTATCTATGGGACTACTGAATTGGTTTCAGTATTATCTTTAAGATTTAGAAAAGTGACTATATCTAGAATATATTTACTAGGAGAAGAAGTAAAAGAAGAAGAGGAAGTGGGGGTAAAGGAGGACAAGGAAAGAATGCGAAGGGGAGGATAGGAAGAGGGGGAAGGGAGAAGGGAGAAGGAGGGAGAGGGGAGGGGAAGGAAGCAGGAGAAAGGTTCAGAAATTACCTGCTGGGAATTCCACAAGCTATAAAAAGAAACATCGAGAGAAACATAAGAACTATCTGAGATGTAACAGCGATTGTTTGAATTGCCAGTTAAAAATAGAAGGCACCACAGGGGAGGAAAAAAAAGGAAAGTTAAAAATAATAATAAAAAAACTATTGCACATAGTGAAATAACAGAACTGATTATGAAAACATTTAGTGGCTTACCAATTCACTCAGAGTAAATGTCAATATATATGCTATGCCTTTTTTTTTCAGAGTTTTTGTATTATTTTATTTTATTTATTTTATTTTTTTATTATACTTAAGTTCTAGGGTACATGTGCACAACATGCAGGTTTGACACATAGGTATACATGTGCCATATTGGTTTGCTGCACCCATCAACTCATCATTTACATTAGGTATTTCTCCTAATGCTCTCCCTCCCCTAGCCCCCCACCCCCTAACAGGCCCCAGTGTGTGATGTTCCTCTCCCTGTGTCCATGTGTTTTCATTGTTCAATTCCCACCTATGAGTGAGAACATGCTGTGTTTGGTTTTCTGTCTTTGTGATAGTTTGCTGAGAATGATGGTTTCCAGCTTCATCCATGTCCCTGCAAAGGACATGAACTCATCCTTTTTTATGGCTGTATAGTATTCCATGCTGTATATGTGCCACATTTTCTTTATCCAGTCTATCAGTGATGGACATTTGGGTTAGTTCCAAGTCTTTGCTATTGTGAATAGTGCCGCAATAAACATACATGTATATGCACTATGTCTTTAATGAAGATTTTCTCCCTTATTACCTCTCTGATCTCATGTCCTAATAATCTATTTTTTACTAGTTTGCTAAGTAGCTCTTGCCTCAGGGCCTTTGCACATGCCCTTCACTCTGCCTCAGCTGCTGTTTTTCCTTGCACTTTCCAATCTTTACTCAGAAGCTTTTCTAATGAAGTGCTTCTTTGTCATCTTTTCTAAAAGTAACAGGCATCCTGTACTCACACCAGCACTTTAAATCCCCTTCTTATGTTTTTCTTTCAGTGGTTGCTAATATACATTACGTTTTATATATACATATATTTTTTATTGTCTGACTCACCTACTGGGCCACAATCTCGATGACAGTGATTTTTATCTTCAATCTCTGGAGGAATACCTGGCACACATAAGTCCTCATTAAATAATTATTAATGAATAAGTCAATGATAATATGAGGTACCTCAACATAAATACCAAGAACTAGGGTCAATTAATTCACTCAGTGTAGGGTTTCTAAATTCAAATTTTCCCTTTAACTAACATTCCTTTTTGTTGACACACATCTTATTTTTTAAAAGATTACTGAACTATGTTTCTTATCCAAGATAGTGCCATCCAGCCGGCATCCAGCTGCTCTTGTTAGAAGTGGTTTGATAGTAATTCTAAGCAACAAAATTCCTGGGCTCTGATTACCTTCCCCTCACCTTAAAACAGTTCCAGAATCATTGAGAGATCTGTGCACTCTCAAAAAGCTTTGAGGATCCAAATTTAAACCAGGTTCTATGTCTACCATTAAAAGCCCTAAGAATATGTCCTAATTTTCTAATGACATTTTATATTTTAAGACATCAAAAGCTTGGATTTATGGGCAGTATACTAACAATGCTTAGTAGCCAATTAAAAAGCAGTTAACTACATTTGGAATGCATCTTTTCTTCTCTTTTTTATTTTCCTCCCTCAAACCAACTCTGTCAGCTTCCCTTATAAAACAGTGTCTTAACACATTAAAATCTAAAGTGTTTGGCCTAGAGTTGCACGTCCACATTCCAGGGGAAAGAAAGTCAAAGAAAAAGACTGCCTATCAGCCACGACTACTATTTATAAAAACCATTGTTCTCTTTCAGATAACAGAAATGTATAAGTAGGTAAAAAATTTCTTAAACCAAAGTGTTTACAAAAGAATAAAAATAGGTATTATATTTCAAAAATTTCATTTAAATATCCAATTATCTAATTATATGAATTTTTCAAAAGTCATTTTAAGAGCATCATTTGAGTAACTAGCCTCCACTGTTTTACACCTTAGAATAAGGTTAATTGCTTCTCAGAGAACATAATCTTATAATAATAAATTGCAACTCACCATAGTGTTTCTTCTTTCTCGCTCTCTCACACACACATAGACTCACAAATGCAAGAATGAGACACTAGAATAAGTTCTATAGTGTTTTCTTACTGTAAGCCTCAAAACTTATTCTTAAGCAAACATAAAACTATGGTATGTGTCCTTCTGTATTATATCTCCTAGGAATTATCTAGTGCAAAATTGTTGCTCGTGGTGTCTAAGTATCAATTAGAACAGAACCATTTTCAAGTACCATAAAGACCTCACATAACATAGCTTAAACAATACAGAGAATGTGTTGCCTCAGGAAACAAGACAAGACCAGAGGTAGCAGGCAGCTTTGTGTATGGATCAACTTGGTCTCCAGCAGCTCAGTTTCTCTGCTGTTTTCTTGTCTGATGCACTTTGTTCCAACGGCATCTTTTCAGGATGCTTTCCCTAGTGGTGATAAAAGGCTGCAGGGGTTTCAAGCCTTATCCCCTATATTAGTCCATTTTTACACTGCTATAAAAGTACTCCCTGAAACTGAGTAACTTATAAACAAAAAGGTTTAATTAACTCACAGTTCTGCATGGCTGGGGAGGCCTCAGGAAAGTTACAGTCATCGTGGAAGGTGAAGGTGAAGGGGAAGCAAGGCACGTCTTCACAAGGCAGCAGGGGAGAGAGAGAGAAAGACAGAGCGAGGGGGGAGCTGACAAACACTTTTAAACCATCAGATCTCATGACAACTCACTCACTATCATGAGAACAGCATGGGGAAACTGCCCCCATGATCCAATCACCTCCCACCAGGTCTCTCCCTCCACATGTGGGGATTTTGAGATGAGATTTGGGTGAGGACACAGAGCCAAACCATATCACCCTTGCACACCGCAGACTTTAGAACAGAAAGTTTCCTTTCCCTTAACCATCAAAGAAAAATCCTCTGTCTTACTCTGATTGGACCATCTGGTTCACATGCCCATTCTGGAACCAGTTATTGATCAACAGATCAGGCTATTAGGGGCTCAAATGACTGTTACTAAAAGGGAAGGGGTGCAAGAAATGCGAGTTTCTTAATGACTGTCAGTCATAAATAAAGCAGATGGAGGGTAATTCAAAGAAATATAGCACAAGTCCCTGTCTCCAAAAGACCTAAAATCTCATGTGGTTTCAACTGCAAATGAAAACACAAAAATTAGAGCAGGTAAAATTCTAAACATTTGGGCATTGTCATAATGCAATGAGAGTTCAAAGAAGAGAGAAGTCAGGGTGGACTGCAGCCGTCATAGTATGCTTTTCATTTATTATTTGTTTGTTTGTTTTGAGACAGGGTCTCACTCACTTGCCCAGCCATGGAATATAGTGGCACAGCCATGGCTCACTGCAGCCTTGAACTCCTCACCTCAAGAGATCATCTTGCCTCAGCCTCCTGAGTAGCCAGGACCACAAGCACATCCCACCCCACCTGGTTAATTGTAAAATAAGTTTTTGTGGAGAAGGAATCTCCTATGTTGCCCAAGCTGGTCTCAAGTTCCTGGCTTCAAGTGATTATCCTGCCTCTGCCTTCTAAAGCACTGGAATCACTGGCATGGTCATACTTTTTAAGGAATAAACATGATTCATATGAAAATAGGGAGTTTTCAGCAGATGGAAACACCATTCTTGACAACAACGTAGAGACGGGAATTAAGAAAGGAATGGATGAGAAAAGGTGAAGACGAGAACCACTAGGATAGCAGATCAAGGTGGATGAGCAACAGGTAGGAGCCTGGGCATATTAAACAGGTCCAGATAATTGAGCATATTGAAAGACCAGCAAAGATGTCAGATTGTATACCTGGTGTAAGAAATAGTATCATTGCCAAATTGTCAATCAAATAATGCTATCTTTGTTGCTCTTACTTTATGAAAGAATAATAATTTGGAAATATGCATATTTTGTACAATTGATTTTTTAAACAGTGTGTGTGTGTATGTGTGTGTGTGTATATATGTATATACACACACTTGTATTCATTCCAAAACACTGAGAATGCAATATATTAAATTCTTTTTATGCAACTTAACAGCATTTATTGATCCAGATAGAAAATTTCTAAGCTACATGCTGAGCATGATGATTAAGTATCTAAGCCAAATTGTAAATTACTTTTTCCATGAAAATCAAATATATATATATATATATGCTGTGTTTTCTTCTAAAATGCTTATAAAACAGCTGTTATAATCACAGAACAGAGAGTCTTTCATAACCTTTTTTTGCCATGACACATTATAATAAGAGTTGTATTTCAATTTAGCAAGCTACCTAAAAAACAGTATTTTCCAAGAGTGACCAAGGCCCATTCCAGACCCTCTGTCATATATGCTGAAATTGGGTTATTAAAAATGGCTTACACAGACTTCAAGAAGATGTTTGTTTTTTCAAAACAAAACCTGTCTAGAATATTGGAGTTCATAGAATCAACAGTTTTAAATGGAACTTATAAAATATATAGTTCTACACCCTTATTAAGATTAAAAAATTGAGTTGCAGAACAGATGTGCTTGTTAAAAATAGATCGGTTAAATACTCAGAACTGACTCTTAAGTTTTAAACTAAAAAACTCTTTGCTGTTTCCATGCTAGCATTCTGTGCATTAGATAACAAATGTTGATTTAAGTGAATTTCAGTGAGATAAGAATTCACACCATCTACTCCAACTTTATTGAGAAGAAAGTTGTTTTTGACTTAAACATTTTGTACGTAATTCCATAAAGCTACAGAACATATGAATTGTGTCTAGAAGTTAAAACACTTAGCAAGAGGGCTGAAATTCAGCATCTGAGACTGGAATAGCTCATTAGGAGACCACACACTGTGAGGATCATTGATGTTTCTTCCTCAAACATCAGGACACAAGCCTGTGGTATTTCCAAAAGTTGCTAGGGAAAATACTCCATCCAAATTAAGCTGGCCTTGGCACAGGTAGTTCCACAAATAGTGACAGTCATTTATTAATAATAAAGCAGTGAAAAGACAAAATGTCTTTCCACAAACACCAGATTTTAATCTGAAAAAACACCCCAGAATCAATAGTTAAATTGCTATACAAGAGAAATGACCTATAAAGGTTTTAATTTCTTTTTATTGTTTGTATTACTTTAGAAATATGCGATACACATGTGATAAGAACTGCTTTTGACATAGACAGGGCATCAGACACCAAGTCTTTTCAGAAACACTCTCTACTAGAATACAGATTGGAGAAAAATACATACGCACCCATGCAGAGAGATGACGTTGAGCATTATATAATTCACTTTTATAATGTCTTATTCGTAATTAATTGGTTTATATTCCAGTTTATTGTAACAATCCTGAAAGATCAACTAAGAATATACAATTGTTCCTTGCAGAGATGGAAGAATCTGAGTCTTAAAGTGACTAATTCGTGACACTATTGCTAGAAAATGAAGAACACAGGAATAGAATCCAACTCTTTTGGCTTAAGACTATTTCCACAATAGCACATTCCTTCTAACAACAGCCAATGCTCACTTAGATAATTTTGAAGCTACAGTTAGACAAAAATATTGGAGTTCTCTGTGTGATGGTTTAATTTCACTGGCTACTGCATTTGTGTAATTATACATTTAAGAGAAATTAAAATTGAAAAACAAATGTAAAAGTAAGAAACAAATTGAGTGACATTAGAGTTAACAAATAATATGTGTAAAATTAATGCTTAAAAACCACTTTCCAAGTGATGGTTTATGTTTTGCCTTCTAAAATCTGTTCTAAGTTCATTCCAACTTATTTTCCATTTTGGTTCACAATTTTTCAGAGAGAACTATTAAAAGAAAATGCTACTATAAAAGACAAGGCCATTTTTTTCTCTCATTAATAATTTCAAATGTTCCTCATGTGAAATTTTTTGTCTGGTCTAAAAAAGAAAGGATAAAAAAATCTTGCTTACTCAAGAACAGAAAGTGTAAAAAAAACTCTAAATATATTGTACTTCTATATATATAACCAATTTAACTTGAGGTATTTTAAAATAGGAATTTATTTAATTTTAGTGGCCTAAACCACATTATTTAGAGTGTTGTGTAAATATTAAGGCGTTTCTGAAATCAGTACATTGAAGTCTGGATTTTTGCTTTATATTGTTTCTAAGACATCAAAGTTTAGGTATGTGGATAGTCGTGGTTAGACATACTTTGTATTTACAGCTAGTCTTAATAGATTAAATAGTTTATAGATAGATTAAATAGTTTAAGATACAAAAACGTGTCTAGAATCAGTTCAACAGAAATCTCCCTACAAATCTATAAATTATAAAAAGTTGTAAATGTTATTACATATGTGCAAATGTATATAAAATTTTTCCCTAATATTGATTCTAGTTAACTGAATCTTCTTTTTAAAGGTATAAACTATATAACTAGCTTGGAAAGCCATTAAAAACAAAGTATTTAATAGAGATTTTACTTAATATAAATATTAGTGAAATTTTATGTATCAAAAAGAAATATTCGCCAGAACTCTGGCTTAATTCCATTTTCATGTTATATACTTAAATAAAAGAAAATCAGCAAAAAGTAACTAAAAGAAACACAATAATTGTGTTTTAAAATTTTAACACTATTTATTTTCACCTAAATACATGAAGTGCTTTTGTAAGTTGAACTGCTATAGATAACTCATTAACTAGTGACCATTTAAAATTAATGCAGATAAAAATGAAACACATTTTCATTTAGAAGGTCTGAAAACCAAATCTGAAAAATCTGGAGTCCAGTGACTCAGCAAATTTTTGTTGAAAGCAAATTTATCTTCAAGACAAAATTACACATAGTAAATTTGGATCTGTCAAAGTAATTCCCCTTTACTTGCAAGTAAGACAAACATTTATAAGGAAAAAATATGTTTGGCTTAACAAGGTTAAGAAACTAAAATGTCTTATTGCAAAGATTCCATTGAAGAGGAACTGATTGGTTTCCTGATACTACTATTGGTGAGCAAGAATTAAAATGTTTAAGTGGCTTTTCCATTCTTTAAAACCCTCTAGGTTTCCTTTAGAACACGAAACATAGGGAATCTGAGAGTATGACAGTATCTTGAAGATCAATGAGTACAACTTCCTCCATAAAGTGGGAAGTCCTACAGTCTACTAGACAATGATCTGTTTTCTTTTGTTGTATTTGACAATGGTATAATTTTCTCCCTGAGCTGCTCATTCTCCATATCCCTGTCCTCATTTTTTTCAGAGGTTTGGAGATCTTAGTTACCATTTGTCCAGGTAATCTCTACCTAATTACCCATAATGTTACCAGAACACGAGGAGCTCCATCTAGGTCCTGTTGTTCGCCGCACAGAAAGACAATGACTGAGATGATGAGCATTGCCAAGGAAGAAGCTTTAATCTGGTGCTGCAGCAGAGAAGATGGGAGCTCAGGTCTCAAATCCATCTCCCTGATTGACTAAAACTAAGAGTTTACATAGCAGGGAAGAAATGTAACAATGTGTAAGGAAACACGAAATAGGAAGGGGCAAGGAAGCCATCATGATGAAAGAGGGGTCAGCATCCCATTGTCTAGATGTGGTGATCTGGTGAGTTTCAGTTCTTGGAAACCTTTTTGAGGGGCCTGAAGGCCATTTCCTGAGGAAGGAACTCAGATAAAAGAAGTATAAGGTTCAAGCTTTGAGATAAGAAGGGTCAATTTCTATGTTTATCTAAAAAACTCTCTATGAGACTATGAGTCGGATTTAATAACAGCACACAAAACTGAATTCAGTATTTCCAATGTGTTCACATTGTGCGCAGGACAGTATTACCACCCTAAATATAATTTCGTTTTTTTGTGGCATAGAATCATAATTGTGTTTTTTAAATAGATATATCTTTGGCATCGCAATGAGCTTATCTTTTGTTAACCTCCCCCATCCTATACCTGCCTAGTTAAATTTAAATAAAAATACAGGGTTATCAACTTATTCTAATTCAAGTTCTTCTTGTTTGTATATCAAATACAAATTTTATAACTATGCTGTCTTTTTCTTATCCAAGTTATAACAGTCAAGACCAAAAAGGGTACAAACCTGGAGGTTCTGCTCCAGATTGACATTTATCCCACATTCAGTGTGCATCTTTGATCATTCTTTAATTCATTCCATAAATATTTATTTTGGATGTACTCTCTGTGAAAAACTTTCATAGTTGTTTTTTGCATCAATGTGAAAAACAGACTAATAACTTGAGAAGTTTATGGTCTAGCAACGTTAGCACATAAATGCCTCCTCAACTTCAACATACATTATTTCTAGAGAATGCACTGTATTTGTCAATACAATAGATACAATCTCTTGTATACCAGATTGCTAATGCTACTAAAGGAGAAGGAGGCTGGTTCAATATGACACATTCCCACTCAAGGTCAGATCATGCTCATTTCCATCTTAACTTTCTCAAGTTCTCTGTTTGATAACATTTTCTATTTTTTTTTAAATAAAAAGCAATATAAATGTTATGTTTACATGTTCTTGGTTTGAGTATTGGGGCATGTCTTGTAACCTCCCACATATATCGACCACTATCATTCTTTCTTTGTGAGACTGCTAACTAAAAGTTACTAATTGTGCAGCTGGATGCTGCCGTGTCACGGTAACTCAGCCTGCGACTTCCGTTGAGAACTCCAATGCGTGCTAGTCGGTTCACGCATTCTCTATAGTTGTGGTTTCAGAAGTTCTCTTTTCACTTTTAACCTCACATACCCAACACCTTTGTCTCTCCCACCTCTTTCATGGGGATAATAGAAGCCATAAACTATTAAGTTTTTTTAATTTATTTTATTTTATTTTATTTTTATTTTTATTTTTATTTTTTGAGATGGAGTTTTGCTCTTGTTGCCTAGATTGGAGTGCAATGGTGCGATCTTGGCTCACCGTAACCTCCACCTCCCGGGTTCAAGCTATTCTCCTGCCTCAGCCTCCCAAGTAGCTGGGATTACAGGCACCCGCCACCACACCTGGCTAATTTTGTATTTTTAGTAGAGACAGAGTTTCTCCATGTTGGTCAGGCTCGTCTCGAACTGCCGACCTCAGGTGATCCACCTGCCTCAGCCTCCCAAAGTGCTGGGATTACAGGCATGAGCCACGGGGCCTGGCCAAACTAAGAAATATTTATAACCAACTCTATAAACCTTCCTAAATCCGCACTCATTGCATCTTCCGTTCTCTCCTGTTACAATGGAAGAGGGGTGCTCTCCTCTATTTTAGGCCAATTTCCTAAACCAGTTCCTGATTGTTTCTTTCCTCCCCGGTGACATTGTACTGCTTTACTCTCTGTCAGTCCTATATTTTTCATCTTTCTCTGCATACGAATTCTTTTCTTAAATGAGCTCGAGTTGCTCTGTGTAAATTTTTCTTTTGTGAAATAGCTTCTATCCTACCTGTCCCCTCATTCTCACACCGAACTGTCTTTTATTGTCTCTTCTGCAATCCTAGGCAGTCTGACTTCTGTCCACGACTTCACAAAGCTGCTGTACTGTGGCCCTTAGTGCCCTCCTTGACATTAAAAACAGTAAACAAGTTCCATTTTCTTTTTTACTAATAACTCTAATTTCTTCATCTAACAATCTCACCTTTCTTAAACATATTTTACTTCATCATCCAAGCCACAGTGCAGTTTTGGTTTTTCTCTTAATAATGTGTCCCCTTTTCCCAGCCTGCTTGGTAGGGGCGCCTTCCTGAACCAAACTGTCATTAATGGTGCCCTTAAGCTTCACTTCCCACTCTGCGTTCTCTGTGCACCATCTTTAAGATCTATGTTTCTTGACAGAACATTTACGTCATGAGTTCATCTGTCTCCCCAACACCTTTAGGTGTCATAGCTGACTGCTGGTGGATATCTCCATCTGGACGTCACATGGGAACTTCAAACTCAGTATGTTCGACACTGAGCTCATTAGCTCAACTCTGCTGCTGCCTCTGTCTGTCACATGCCCCACACAGTTGCTCTACCTCTTGTATTCTATTTCAGTGAAAATAGAGTCCACTTGAAAACTTGGAACATTGGTGACTCCTGTGCGATTCCCCAAACAAGCATTACATTGTGAGTTTTACCTCATAAATACTTTTTGAATTATATTTATCAGTTCCAGATCATCAAATCTTACCTATATTTTGCAACAACCTTTTAATTAGCCCTTGTGCCTCCAATCTTTGTCTTTTTTCTTTCTCTACAATGATACCAAGGGTTTCATAAAATGTGAACCTGATTTTACCAATTGTCTGCCTAAGTTTTCCATGAGTTTCCATTATGAGTGGGATAAAATTCAAATTTCTTGATGTCACTTTATAAAGCCAAAAATGAAGTGAGAAATATTAGAATTAGACAAGGAGATAATGAACTTAGGGGATTCCAAACTTTAAAGAACATTTACCTTTACTTGTCTTCTGACCCCATTATCAAAACATTCCCACAAAATAATCTTGTATTAGTTAATTATACTATGGAAGGAATTTACAGCTTTCTCAAAGATGATTGCTTTTTAAGCCATCTCTACTGTCACTGACACGAGGCTGTTTTCTTTTACATGAAGTCTCCCATTGTCCACGCAATCATATTACTTTCTTGCAGCTTTGCTTTAGAAATAGAACATAGCTAAACTTTGGACCCTTAAGTGATTGCCTGGAGGCATTACAGATCTATAATTTCAATACTGAAAAGCTCTTTAAATCATAAATATCCTAATAGATTTGTGGCAAATTATGGCAGCAAAACCTATTCTGATCTGACATTAAGCTACACCTGCTTTTTATTTATCACACCTAGTTTGAATATTCATCATTTCACTGTATCAATATTAATGTATTTGAATGTGGGGTGCTGATCCAGACATAATACATGATATATGCACACCATTACCTTCCTAAAATATGAAAACCTCCAAAATCTAAAAGGTTTTGGCCTCAAGGCCCCATTGGATTAGGAATTCTGAGTTTGTACTAAATTTAATATGACAAATTAAAGACTATCAAACTTCAGATTTGTGGGATTTATTTATCCAAGAAAAAAATAGGTCTCTCTCTTTTTTTAATTAGAGTCTTGCTCTGTCACCCACGGTGGAGTGCAGTGGTGTGATCTCAGCTCACTGCAACTTCTACCTCCCGGGTTCAAGTGATTCTCCTGTCTCTGCCTCCATGCCCAGCTAATTTTTGTATTTTTAGTTGAGACAGGGTTTCACCATGTTGGCCAGGATGGTCTTGAACTCCTGACCTCAGGTGATCTGCCTGCCTTGGCCTCCCAAAGTGCTGGGATTATAGCCATGAGCCACTGTGTCCAGGCAGAAAGTAAATCTCTTGATTTCATATGAGATTCACTGAAAGAATGTGTTTAAAAGTGATCTTACATTTAGAGAATAAGTTGATGCACACATTTTCAGAATTTCTATTTCATCCAGTTGGGCTGACTTTATTGCCTTACAGGATCTAACTCTCCCAGTTTGTCTTAGCTTGGCAATGGTGACTCAGACAACTTAATGCTGTATTCACTGACTTAGTCAACAAAAACCTTAGAAATCCTAATACAGTTTAAGACTGGCACTGGATTATCCAGGTGATTCTGAACATTGATCTCTCCAAGTTTCTGAATTATCAAAGAGCATTTATTTGCAGCCTGGAAATCTCAGGCTCGGTAGAGGAAATGGATACAGGTAGGGCAGATGCAGTGTTCTTGGTGTGCAGCTGGAAGAACAAAGCCTCTGAAAAGTTCACCACCTCTCCACGTGTGTGGTATTTTACACATCAACACAGTCGCCTACACAGTTGCTGCATTTCACTCATTACAGATAAAATTGTATATCTTGGCCCAACTTTACCCAGCACACACTTATTCTGCTCTGATGTTTACACAGCAGTTAGAAATTCCTGGGGTAATACCTTCTATCTCAAGCTACCATATTACCACCTGCAACCCCATTTTACATTGGCTCTCATTCAGGAGCCTTTGAAACACAGTCATCAATATGCTCAGGGAGATTAACGGTGTGGTCTGGTTTAGATAAGATAATCCTTATGAACCTGTGACCATCAAGTGAATTACGAACATTGGTAAAAATCCACGTACACGTTCCTCACAAGATTTTAAGTTTTCTTCCTTCCGTGTCTGGAATTGGTGGGTTCTTGGTCTCGCTGACTTCAAAAATGAAGCTGCGGACCCTCCTGGTGAGTGTTACAGTTCTTAAAGATGGTGTGTCCAGAGTTTTCTCCTTCAGATGGTCAGATGTGTCCAGAGTTTCTTCCTTCTGGTGAGTTCGTGGTCTTGCTGACTTCACGAGTAAAGCTGCAGCCCTTCTCCGTGAGTGTTACAGCTCTTAAAGGCAGCGTGTCTGCAATTGTTCATTCCTTCTGGTGGGTTCATGGTCTTGCTGGCCTCAGGAGTGAAGCAGCAGACCTTCGCGGTGAGTGTTACAGCTTTTAAAGGTGGCGAGTCTGGAGTTGTTCATTTCTCCTGGTGGATTCATGGTCTCGCTGGCTTCAGGAGTGAAGCTGCAAACCTTCATGGTGAGGATTACAGCTGGGCAGACCCAAAGAGGAAGCACCAACCACATTTAGTGCCAAGCGCAAAACAACAAAGCTCCCACACTGCAGAAGGTGACCAGAGAGGCTGCCACTGCTGCTGCTGGTTCTGGTGGCCTGCTTTTATTCCCTTATCTGACCCCACTCACATCCTGCTGATTGGTCCATTTTACAGAGAGCTGATTGGCCCATTTTACAGAGAGCTGATTGGCCCATTTTACAGAGAGCTGATTGGTCCGTTTTGACAGGGTGCTGATTGGTGCATTTACGAACCTTGAGCTAGACACAGAGTGCTGATTGGTGCATTTACAATCCTTTAGATAGACACAAAAGTTCTCCAAGTCCCTGCTATATTAGACACAGAGCACCAATTGGTGCATTTATAAACCTGGAGCTAGACACAGAGTGCTGATTGGTGCACTTACAAACCTTGAGCTAGACACAAAGTGCAGATTGGTGCATTTACAAACCTCTAGCTAGACACAGAGTGCTGATTGGTGCATTTACAATCCTTTAGCTAGACAGAAAAGTTCTCCAAGTCCCCACCCAACCCAGAAGCCCAGCTGGCTTCACTTCTCAATGGCACTTGCTGTGGGACTTTGTGGTACCTAGCCCGGGCACTCTGGCAGCCCAGAGGGAGCTCATCCCCCGATCAAGCCCAGCAGGCACTGGCTGGCCACGACGAGTGCAGGGCCTGCTGAGCCCTTGCCCACCTGCACCCCGCGCAGGCCCAGGAGCGCCTCCTGCTTGTGCCTCTGCCTCCACACCTCCCCGTGAGCAGAGGGAGCCATCTTGGCTCTGGCCTCGGCCAGTCCCAGAGAGGGGCCCCCACAGCACAGTGGCAGGCTGAAGGGCTCCTGAAGCATGGCCAGAGTGGACACCGAGGCCAAGGAGGTGCGGAGAGCGAGCGAGGACTGCTAGCACGTTGTCACCTCTATCTCTCTCTCTCCCTCCCTCCCTCCCTTCCTTCCTTTTCTTTCTTCTTCAGGTGGAACTCGAACTCCAGGGCTCAAGAGAGCCTCCTACCTCAGCCTCCTTAATAGCCAGAGACTACAGGATTGCACCACCACAACGGTAGTCCTGAAAATAAAATCTTCCAATAAAAGTGGTTTTAGGCTTTCATGTCTTAGGGAGTCTTCTTTAAATATGAAAAAAATAGATAAAAATTAGAAGTTAAAACATGCATAGTTGTGCTTAATGTTTATGCTATAAAAGAGAAATTCTTATACTACATATATTCCATGAATTTCCCCTAAACATAAACTAATATTCCCCTGAAAACAAATAAAGAAATTGAATGATACAACTGTCTTATTCCTTAAACTACAAAAATAAAACACAAAGCCTTGGTAAAAAACCAACCAAACAAAAACAATAACACACCAAAAAGTTGGACTTTCACATATGGAGTCTGAAGTTGATTTTTATGACACCCAAGGCCTTATTCATTGTAATTATTTGTAATATTTGTGATATATATTTTATATATAATTATTTGTGATACATTGCAATGAATGTTGTCATTATTGAAGTAATATTAATTGGTGTTTTAGGTTTTATTTTGCATTTGTTTGGTTTATAAAAGCATTCAAATCCTAAAGAAAACTATACTGCTTAAGTAATTGCCAGCTTTATGCTTCATGAAATCGTTTTTATGGCATTAATAAATATGAAATAAATATTTAAAACAAAAATTTCAAATGGCATAGAATTTCTAATTAGTGAAGTGATTTCTGTTGTTACTGAATGTCTTGTTTGAAAATATTCTTTTTCTCTTACCAAAAATTTTTCCCTTAAATAAACTTTAAAATAAAACCTAGATAGTTTTGCCTTTAAGCTGGCATGGTGGTGCGCTTCTGTAGTCTCAGCTACTTGAGAAGCCGAGGTCAGAGGATCACTTGAGCCCAAGAGTTTGAGAGCAATCTCGTTGATACAGAAAGATCTTCCTTGCCTCTTACCAAAAAAAATCCAAATAAAAAGGACTTATACAACTTTCTTGTAGAATTCACTTTACGTGAACATGCAGTAGAAACTCAGTACACTTGTGGACTACTCAGAGACAATGTTTAATCAGTTGTGTTGAGACTCATTTATTTTCACATTCGGAACCAGTTCTTAGCCCACACTAGAATATTTAAAATAATTTAAAAATAAGTAATTGTGAAAATAAATATTAAGCTGTCTTCTCAGCTTGAAACAGATATAAAATGCAAATTTAATCATATAAAGCAATCCTGTAAATATTGCTAGCTTGGGCAATCATACAAATTAAGATCAGTTATACATTCACGATAGCTATATGTAAGAACCAAACTCACTGATCTAATAAAAATGATGTAGGGCAAGTGGTTGGGTGTCGTTGAAACCAGATTTCACTTGTCAGTGATACTGATTTGAAAAAAACATAAATTGAAGAAACCCTAATCAATGGGACTAAATAACACAATCAAATTAACATACAATCTTCATAGAAAGTTTTCTTTATCAGTGGACACAGTACAATCTTCATAGAATGTTTTCCTTATCAGTGGACACAGTACAATCTTCATAGAATGTTTTCCTTATCAGTGGACACAGTACAATCTTCACAGAATGTTTTCCTTATCAGTGGACACAGTACAATCTTCATAGAATGTTTTCCTTATCAGTGGACACAGTACAATCTTCATAGAATGTTTTCCTAATCAGTGGACACAGTACAATCTTCATAGAATGTTTTCCTTATCAGTGGACACAGTACAATCTTCATAGAATGTTTTCCTTATCTGTGGACACAGTACAATCTTCATAGAATGTTTTCCTTATCAGTGGACACAGTACAATCTTCATAGAATGTTTTCCTTATCAGTGGACACAGTACAATCTTCACAGAATGTTTTCCTTATCAGTGGACACAGTACAATCTTCATAGAATGTTTTCCTTATCAGTGGACACAGTACAATCTTCATAGAATGTTTTCCTTATCAGTGGACACAGTACTCCAGGCTTTCAGGAGCCATATTATAGAGATGGTAGAATGTTTGGAAAAAGATTTTAAAGATATTCAAATCACTTAATTATAATTTAAGTAAATTTTGATTCACCAAGTAAGAAAAACTCGCATTTGTGTTTCTTCCCCTTAGCCACACAGAGCTGGGTAGAAGACGGCTTCTCTTCAAAGTATCATTCCTTCATCTAGCATAGTTGTTATGGCCATAATAAGTCAAAGACATAGGTTGTGGTCATCCTAAAAAATGAAACCTATATTTTGATTACTGTGAACAGCATTGGAAAAAAAATAGTCTGTGTAAAGCTTGAAAGAATATAATCTTTATTGTTTATGCATGAGGCATCCTAGGAGAAGCTACATATGTAGCTGCTTACATATGTACACTTTATTACAAATGAAGTGGAGCGGAAAAAACAATAACAGAGAAGACTGTTGTAGAAAAATCCTCAGTTATGAGGCTCAGATGTAAATGTAAAACCTAGGGGCTTTGACCTTTAAAGCTTCTGGCTTTAAGAATGCTAGTTTATGATATGTAGTTTTAGGAGGAGCCCTTGAGAGAAACTATATTTACTGCCCAGATTTGCAAAGAAAAAAAAAATGAATGTGAAGTGAAAGTACCATCCATTAAACACTGAAAGCCAATTTCAATGAGAAATAATTTTTAAAGTTAAGTTATGGGGCCTCCACAGAGAAATAAAGCATAAGAAGGAAGTGTTCTTGTTAGATTTCCCAGGGTTGCTTTTGTGGGTGACAATGGCCACATCTGTAAAATGTAAATAGCTGTGAAGATATTTAACTGAATAGAGATTTTCCAAGCAGATATCTCGAGGTCCCTTTCAATGGGAAAGTATGTAAAATAACAGGGTTGTAGAAGCTAGAGTGAAAGGAGAGTTTGGTAAGAAGCAGATGACCGAGTGTTATTTCTGATTAAAAAAGAAAAAGGTAATTAAGATTAGAAAGAAATTAGGAAGGGAGTATCTTCAATTAGCTACATGAAAGGAGAGTTTATGTATATCAGCCTATCAGAAGGGCTTTCATCTGAGATAGAAATGAGATTTATGAAAATCAGTGCTACTGAGGACCCCATCATGGGTGACTATTAAAGTGAATCACAAACTCAGAATGGAACCCAAAATAAATTTCAATAATGGACTTCTGACTCATTAAAGTAAATTCAGTTACAGTTTTTAATTTTGTTATTACTGAAAAGAGTTACATACACACGTATGTCTATCAGTTCATATGATACAAAATAGCAATAATCAAAGTGCTCAGCAACAAGGCACCCAGTCATCCCATATGTATTCACCGGGATCTATGTGGGTGCTGGTCATTGACCTGGGTACCAGGGTTCTTGGCCTCAGGGAACCTACAAGCTAGTCAGAGAGACAGATACCTTCTTTGTTGAGTCAAGGAAATACATACTTACAAACTCTGATAATTACTTGATGTACAGAAAGACAACAAAAGAACATCACTTAGCCTAAGCATCATTAAAGAAGTACCACTTTCACTGAAATATAGACTAAAGGATTAGGTGTAAGGTTCATTGCATGATCAAGGACCATCCCATGAGACAGAAGAGCAGGAGAGCATGATCTTTGAAGAATCTAAAAGACCAGTTTGCTGAAATACAGAGTGAGGACAGAGTGCTACTAGACCTTAAGAATATTATAGAGAAATTTTACTGAAAATAGTATTAAAAATATAACATAGCCTTAAATTAAAATTGTAGATATTTTTATTCATAGTTTAAGTTATGCACTTATGTACATAAAGACTGGAAGAACATATAGCAAAATGAAGAGTTGTATGAGTATTGTGAAATTATGAGTTCCACCCCCTCTCTTTTAAAAGTATATATCTTAGTGAATGTGCTGTGTTGGCTTTTGTCCTAAAACTGGAAAGACACAGAAACATCGCTCCAGTGTTTAATAAGATTAACATGCACAAGACTGACATACACATTTTTGAAGTGTTTCATATTTTGGATTGATATTATTAGAAAATTACCACTTGCCAGTCATCATAATGCAAACTGATTCAAGCAAAAATCATCAAAAGATGCTGAAAAATCATCAAAAGATCACTTAGCCAGTAAAAATTTGAGGAATAACAGGATATTTACATCATCTCAGAGTGTCTCCTCATAATATGCTTACTAATAAGAAAGAACAAAGTGGTGACTTTGCAATGAGCAGACCTGGCAGGGGTCCACCATCTTCATAAAGTTATCTAAGTTAACATCACGAGTAATGAGACAAATCAATACTTAGTGTCTCTTGATAAGATGCACTGAGAAGAACATAACATCATAGTGAATAATTCTGACCAATAAGGCATCATCTTAATTCTAGGTCATATATTGTGAAGAGATATCAGACAAACCCAAATTGAGAGACATTCTACAAAATACCTGGTCTGTACTCTTCAAAATGACATTGTCATGAAGCACACAGTAAGGCCAAAGAATCGTTCCAGATTATAGGAGACTATAGAGGAATGACGGCACATGGGAATAAAGGTGCTCAGCAGCCACAGCTGTACTGGCATTGTGGAAGCACTCCATGAGAGATTGCCTAAGTGTGACTATCATTCTCTGGCCCTCACACAATTCTATGGCAGAGACAATGTATCTTTAAAGTATACCATTCTCTCATCCTAGACACAGAAGACAAGATTTGCCAGCCTCTATTGTAGTTGGGTAGTGGGCAAATTCTAGCAAAATTTAGGTGGAATTGATATAGACCAGACTCAGGCCTGGAACTTCAGAGCACTGGGCATGGTGCTCTTGCCCTCTCTTGGGGAAGCTTAGAGGCCACATACTCCAGATGGCATAGCTACAGGTGTAGAGTAGTCACTTGGCCCTATTAAATCGATGTGAGCAAAAACTAACTGGTTATTGCTTTTAGATTTTGGAGGATTGTTTGTTGTAGCACCTAGCATTGCTTACCCTAACTAAAACATTTGAATATCCTTTAATTAATACTCCTCTGTTTGAAGGAACTATAACATATAGTAACAGGTGAACTTTTATCCTGACTGATAGTTTCAATTATTCAATAGGTATTTTAGTAAAATTATTATGTTATTACTGGTAATAACTAACAATTATTGTGTCATCTATGTGCCAGGCACTATGGCAAACATTTTACATATATCATGCTTTTTCTATATTTAGAAAAATTCTGTGAAGTAACATTATAATCCTGATGCTCAGAAAGGTTGAATAACTTGGTTAAGGCCAGCCAGTTGTGAATTCAGGTCTATCTGGTCCCCATATTCATGCCTTTTGTCATTATACAATGAATATCTTACTTGTCCTCCAATGTATGAATTATGTATAACAAGCTCGTTTGTGTTTATCCAACATTCTACAGCTAGTAATTGCCTCTCACCCTCCCACCATCATTGCCCTTTTAACAAGAGCTTTGTGTACCTCCCAACTAATTTTGAGAAGATCTCAGCCTCCAGGAGAGGCTGACTTGAGGAGCTCAGTTTTTCAGGCATAAGCACAAGGTGACTTTCCTATTGCCTGTTCTGACTTTGGTGGTTTCTCAGCAACCTGGTCACACATTTACACAACAACCCTCCCCCTTAGTTTTCTGATAACTAATTTCCTCAGAAATAAGATTCTGTGCTCTAATTTTCACAAATTTCAGGTTTCTTTTTTGAATTTAGCAACCCCGCACTCTTGTCCTGTATGTCAGACCATGGGGTATATCTCTCATTGTGCCTACTGTGCCTGCCTTCCCGGGGGCATGTCACTTCCTCTCCTGAACCCCAGTCTTCTGCAATATGACAAAAATGCCTGTCGTACCTGCTGACAAACCTCCAGGATCTGAATCACTCACCTGGACACTGTGGCCAACTGCTGAGCTTGTGGATATCCACTAATTAGATGGTGTATGCCATGATTTGGAGCCCCTAATAATGTTTCCCATTAATGTGTTCATCTCTCCAACTAACACAACTTTATAGGTTCATCCATACATGCTATATCTTTAATTGCACCCCAGTAATCACTAAATCTGAAGTTCCTCTTAGAATACAATTTTGTGTTTTCAAGTCGAATACATTTTGCTAATGAATATTTCTCAGAAAAGATGACATTTAATGTTTTGAATATTATTTTCCATTATTCTAAATTTAAATTGCAGTTAGGCCTGCCCATCAAAATTTTGAAACAAAAAATAAAAATGAAGTGCCTAGTAACATCAAGTCCTATAGATGTATTGATCGGGACATTAAAACTTAGTTAATGATCAATTTGAATCACTAAAAAATACCATATAATAACAAATTCATTTCAGCTTACATATCTACATAACAAAATCTCCACAGGATAAAATAATAAATAATGCTTTCAAAATGAAAATATTATTTAAGAGGCATTACCTAAGTTTGTTTTTACCCAGTATGTGGGATACACTTGCTGAGGCTTAGTTACACCTCCACCCTCTAAGCTCTCCTTTGCTATCCAAGAGTGAAGCTTTGGAGCAAAGTTTCTCAACAGTGCTGAGCCAACAGTGGTTCCAGTGGAATACAGCAATGTGAGTTAGGATAAAGATATGAAGACAAAAGAGGTCACCAGTACCTGTCTGTCCATGCCTGACATCCTATGGCAGATATGGGGTTTTGTCTATGACCATAAAGCAATCTCATGGAATTACCCATTTCATGCCGTAGTCCTAGCAATTTGGAATTTTCTAAAACAGTCTTTGCATGTTTTCCCTTTTCCAGCCTTTGCAAGCTTTTCTCCCAGGTATATTCAACAGAAATGCATACAGATATGCATCAAAGACAAGTACAAAAATGTTAGTTAGAGTTATTTATAATAGTTCAAAATAATAATCAAAATCATTAAGTGTATAATGTATAAAAGGTGACATATTCATGCAATGAAATATTATAAAACAGTAAAAAGAATGAGCTGCATATCCAACAGTTGTCTACATTCCTATTACTGTGTATTAAAAATTTTAAATTCAAAATACATAAAATGGCTTCTTTGCTGAAATTTGGCTGATATTTATTAGCACATTGTCTTGAGTAAACTATTGTATAATTGGACTAGCAATTTTAAGTATGCTCCCAAAGAGTGGGTCTGTTAAGTTCTGTGTGGGTAGGAATATTTGAAAGTGGCAGGAGGCGGTTTCACAGCATCCGCAGCATAATCACATCAGGCAAATAGAAGACAGAGCATGAGAGAGGAGTATGTAGGGCTTACAATGGGTGGGAGAGACACTGAAGCCAATGCTTATGTAGAAACTCTCTAGAGAAAAAACCCCACATATACATGGTGATGTGATTGATGATAAGGGACCAGACCAGTATAATGCAGAGAGGATAATCTTTTAAAACAGTAGCAATGGATCACTGGATATTCCGATAGGGAGAAAACGAATGTCAACTCTTACTTCATACTGTACGCAGATATCAGTTCCAGATGGATTGTAGACCATCTGGACCCATTTTAAAGTTAAAATAATAAAACTTCTAGAAGATAACATAGAATAATAATTGTATGACCTTGAGAGAGCAAAATTGTATAAACATCTCACTAAATGTGCTAACACAAAAGATTGAAACATTGATTTTTGTTAAAGCTACGAACATTTTTTTACCATAAGATACCTTAAGAGAATGGAAAGCAATTCACAGAGTGGGAAAGATGTTTGTAGTCCATATTTCTAACAAAGAACTCATATGCGCCATCTATAAAGAACTCATGCATTGACTTCAAAAGGAGATAATCCGTTAGAAGAATGACAACAAGACTTAAATGGGTGCTTCACAAAAGAATATTCTCCCCAGCTTCACAAAAGAATATTCTCCCCAGCACTTTGGGAGGCTGAGGCGGGTGGATCACAAAGTCAGGAGTTCGAGACCAGCCTGGCCAATATGGTGAAACCCCATCTCTACTAAAAAAAAAAAAATACAAAAATTAGCTGGGAGTGGTGGCATGTCTGTAGTCCCAGCTACTTGGGAAGCTGATGCAGAAGAGTCCCGTGAACCCAGGAGGCTGACCTTGCAGTGGGCCGAGGTTGCGCCACTGCACTCCAGCCTTGGTGACAGAGTGAGACTCTGTCTCAGAAAAAATAAAAAAAAAGAATATTATCTAAAGCCAGTAAAAACACGAAAAGCTACACAACAATATCAGTAATCAAGGATATGCAAATTAAATTCAAAATGGAGACATGACCAGCCACAATCAAAATGCAAGAAGAATCAGCCTGGTAATACTAACAAGTATTGGCAAGTATTTGTACCAATAGGGAGTCATCCATCACTGGTAGTGGCTTAAGTTGATAAAACCAGTCAGTGTGACACATGGGAAAACTGTCAGTGTGTACCAAAACTAAACATGTACAACAAAACTAAACATATATACCAAAACAAACATAAAGGCTTTGATCCAAAGGCTTTTCTCCCATGTGTATATGTAACAGAAATGCATACAGATATGCATCAAAGACATGCATAAGAAAGTTAGTTGCAGCATTATTTATAATAGTTCAAAATCATAAATAAATCAAATATCATTAAATGTGTACTGGATAAGCAGTGATATATTCCTATAACAGAATATTATACAGCAATAAAATAAATGAATTAAGTTGGTTCCTCACTGTTTTTTCCTTTTATAAATTTTCATTAAGAATTCTAGCATATCTTGGTTTCTAGATTTTCCTATCTTATTTATACTACCTAAATCTTTGCCACAGTTTTTATAGTTAATAACAATTCCAAATTTGAAATATATCATGGGAAAACTAGTGTTGGGAATGAAAACAACTAGCATTAAAGATCAATGTAAATAAATGTAGTTTATTATTTTGCAGATTTTATTTAAATGTATTTAGGGGGTACACGTGCAGGTTCCTTACATACACATATTGCTTAGTAGTGAAGTCTGGGCTTTTAGTGTGCCCATCACCCAAATTATTAACATTGTACCCAATAGGTAGTTTCTCAACCTTTGCCCTCCTCCCTCCCTCCCATTTTTGTGTCTCCAATGTCTGCTGTTCCAGTCTCTATATCCATGTGCATGCATTGTTTACCTCCTGTTTATAAGTTAGAATATGCAGCATTTGACTGTCTGTTTTTGAGTTGTTTCACTGAAGAGAATGGCCTCCAGTTCCATCCATGTTGCTGCATATTTTGAAAAATTGAATAACTCATTTGGATATGCTGGTTAATGCTCACAATCATTGCTTATATAATGAAACCTATAACTCAACAATGTCATTTTAATTAAAATGTACTCTTTGTTCATTGATGACAGTAGTTATCCTGCCAGTGTATCTCACAAGAGACACATCTATTCATTTGTTTTCCATATATCCACAAATAATTATTTCATGCCTGCGCTTTCAGTACTGGGAATACAGTGACAAACAAAGGAGAGCCCCTTGCTGATGGAATTTATAAATTAGCTAAATGGTCTGACAATAAACAGTAGAACAATGATACTATTTGAGCTGGAACTAAATGATGGTCCTCTGTGTACATGGCTTGGAGGAAGTAGAAAGAATAGCGGACAGTCCAAGGAGCAGAAAAACGGTGAGCACATTGAGAAAAGAAAAAAAAAAAAACTCAGTGTAGCTGCAAGGGAGAAATCCAGGATAGCATGGTGTGAGATGATACTAGGTGGGTGGCAGAGAATGCCCATACCAGACCTTTCAAGTCATGGTGAAAGTTCGGCTTTTATTTTGAATGCAATGGAAAATTATTTGAAAGTTATGTTCAAAGAAATGACAATATCTCTTTTTATACTTTTTATTTTGTATTTAAAAAATTTTTTTATTTTAGGTTTGGGGGTATATATGAAGGTTTGTTACATAGATAAACATGTGTCATGGGGTTTTGTTGTACATATTATTACATCCCCCAGGTATTAAGCCCAGTACCCAATAGCTATCTTTGCTGCTCTTCTCCCTCCTCCCACCTCCCCCTTCAAGTAGACCCTCGTGTCTGTTGTTTCCTTCTTTGTGTTCATAAGTTCTTATCACTTAGCTCCCACTTATAAGTGAGAACATGTGGTATTTGGTTTCCTGTTCTTGTGTTAGTTTGCTAAGGACGATAGCTTCCAGCTCCATCCATTCTCACAAAAGACATGATCTCGCTCTTTTTTATGGTTGCATAATATTCCATGGTGTATATGTATCACATTTTCTTTATCTAGTCTATCTTTGATGGGCATTTTTTTGATTCCTTGTCTTTGCTATTGTGAAAGGTGCTGCAATAAACATTTGAGTGCACATGTCTTTATGGTAGAATGACTTATATTCCTCTGGGTATATATCCAGAAATGGGATTGCTAGGTTGAACAGTAGTTACACTTTTAGATCTTTGAGGAATCGCCATACTGCTTTCCACAATGGTTGAACTGATTTACACTCCCACAAACAATGTATAAGAGTTCCCTTTTCTCCACAACTTTGCCAGCATCTGTTATTTTTTGATGTTTTAATAATAGCCATTCTGGCTTGTGTGAGATGGTATCTCATTGTGGTTTTGATTTGCATTTCTCTAATGATCAGTAATATTGAATTTTTTATATGCCTAATGACTACATGTATGTTTTCTTTTGAGAAGTGTCTGTTCATGCCCTTTGCCCACTTTTTAATGGGGTTATTTGTTTTTTCTTGTAAATTTGTTTAAGTTCCTTATAGATGCTGGATATTAGACTTTTATCAGATGCATAGTTGCAATAGTTTTCTCCAATTCTGCACATTGTCTGCCCAATCTGTTGATAGTTTTGTTTTGCTGTGCAGAAGCTGTTAAGTTTAATTGTCAATTTTTGCTTTTGTTGTGATTGTCTTTGGTATCTTTGTCATGAAATCTTTGCCCATTCCTAAGTCCAGAATGGTATTGCCTTCCAGGGTTTTTATAGTTTTTGGTTTTATATTTAAGTCTTTAATCCATCTTAAGTTAATTTTTGTATACGGTGTAAGGAAGGAGTCCAGCTTCAATCTTCTTCATATGGTTAGCCAGTTATCCCAGCACCACTTATTTATTAGGCAGTCTTTTCCCTACTGCTCGTTTTTGTCAGCTTTTTTAAAGATCACATGGTAATAGATGTGTGGCCTTATTTCTGGCCTCTCTACTCTGTTCCATTGGATTATGTGCCTGTTTTTGTAGCAGTATCATGCTGTGTTGGTCACTGTAGCCTTGTAGTATAGTTTGAAGTTGGGAAATGTGATTTCTTATGCTGTGTTCTTTTTGTTTAGAATTGCCTTGGCTACTTGGGCTCTTTTTTCATTTCATATACATTTTAAAATTTTTTCTAGTTCTGCGAATAATGTCATTTATAGTTTGATAGGAATAGCACTGAATCTTCAAATTTATTTGGGCAGTATAGCCATTTTAATAATATTGATTCTTCCTATCCATGAGTATGGGATGTTTTTCTATTCTTTTGTGTTTTCTGTGATTTCTTTATTCTTTTTTCTTTTTCTTTTCTTTTTTTTTTTGTGTGACAGAGTCTTGCTCTGTCACCAGATTGGAGTGCAGTGGCACGATCTTGGCTCACTGCAACCTCCACCTCCCAGGTTCAAGCAGTTCTCCTGCCTCAGCCTCCCAAGTAGCTGAGACTACAGGCACATGCCACCATGCCCAGCTAATTTTTGTATTTTTAGTACGGACTTGGTTTCACTACATTGGCCAGGATGATCTCAATCTCCTGATCTCGTGATCTGCCCACTTCAACCTTTCAAAGTGCTGGGATTATAGGGGTGAACCACCATGCCCAGCCCTTATGTGATTTCTTTGAGCAGTGTTTTGTAATCCTCATTGTAGGGGTCTTTCACCTTCCTGGATGCTGTATTTCTAGGTATTTTATTTTTTGTGGCAATTGTGAATGGGATTGCCTTTCTAATTTGGCTCTCAGTTTGCTTGTTGTTGGTGTATAAGAATGCTAGTCATTTTTGTACACTGATTTTGTATCCTGCAACTTTGCTGAAGTTGTTTATCAGCTGAAGGAGCTTTTGGGCAAAGACTATGGGGTTTTCTAAATGTAGAATTATGTCATCTGCATACAGAGATAGTTTGAGTTCCTCTATTCCTATTTGGATTGGCTTTATTTCTTTCTCTTGCCTGACTGCTCTGGGTAGGACTTCCAATACTATGATGAGCAGGAGTGGTGAGAGAAGGCATCCTTGTCTTATGTTGGTTTTCAAGGGGAATTCTTCCAGCTTTTGTCCATTCAGTATAATATTGGCTGTGGGTTTGTCAAAGATTGCTGTTATTATTTTGTGGTATGTTCCTTCAATACCTAATTTATTGAGAGTTTTAACATGAAGGGATGTTGAATTTTATCAAAAGCCTTTTCTGCATCTTTTAAGATAGTCATGTGGTTTTGGTCTTTAGTTCTGCTTATGCAATGAATCACATTTATTGATTTTTGTACGTTGAACCAACCTTGCATCCTGGGGATGAAGCTTACTTGATCATGGTTGATAATCCTTTTGACGTGCTGCTGGATTTGGTTTGCCAGTATTTTGTTGACGATTTTTGCATCAATGTTCATCAAAGATATCGGCCTGAAGTTTTCTTTTTTTGTTGTGTCTCTGCCAGGTTTTGGTATCAAGATGTTGCTGGCCTCATAGTATGAGTTGGGGAGAAGGTCCTCCTCCTTCATTTTTAGGAATAGTTTCAGTAGAAATTGGTACCAGCTCCTCTTTGTACATCTGGTAGAATTAGACTGTGAATCCATCCGGTCTGACAATATCTTATTTATATTTTACAAAGGCTACTCTGGATGTTGTATGAAAAAGTAGACTGTAGGATGCAACATTTGAAGCAGGAAGATTCACCCTCTACAATTTCTCTGCTCCATGTATTTCTGGCATCAGCTCAATTTAGATTTTTCTCTTCTGCCACCCACTGAAACTGTGCTTAGTCACAGTCATCTGTGACTTCCAGTTTGCAAAATTCAATGACCATTTATCATCCCAACCCAGCTGGACTCTTGACAACAGTAATCAACTTAGTTAACGACTTTCTCTTTCTAGAGACCAATTATTCAATTGATTCTAGGTTATTTTTTTCTACGTATACCCTCATTTCTTAATGATCTCAAAATTTCAGTTTTAAATAACCATCTGCATGGTAGTTACTCTGGATTTATGCCTCTATCCTATGTTTCTCTCACTCCTTCAAACTCCAGGCTTAAACTTCCAAGATCCAACCAAATATCTCCTCTTGCATTTTAGCAGGCCTTATAGGCATTCAAAACTTGACATGCACTTGACATCTACTTCCTTCCCAAATTTCCTTCTCCCGCAGACTTATGCACTTCAGGTGATGAACTCTCAAGTTCCTCCATCTAAAATATTAAACAGCTGTTCTTTCTCTCTCATCTACCATCCAATACATCAACAAATCAATTATCTGACAACATCTTTACTTTTGAATTAGTACCACCATAACCAAAGGCACCACCATCTCACTTGAATTATGGGGACAACTTCCCTGAAAAGGCTTCCTACTTCTATCCTTTATCCATATTAGTTTATACTTGGAACAACCAGAAAGATATTAAAAGGTAATTGGAATCGCATCACGTCTCTGAAACTCATCTAAGTTGTTTCATCTTACTTAGAGTAGGAGTCAAAGTCATTACATTGTCTTTCATGGCCCTGCTCATTCTGGCCTCACCACATTTCTGTAGCCGACTATTCTCTCTCTAACTGATCTTGCTCCAGTCAAATCAGAATTGTTTTTAAACCCAGACAGCAAGTCTTGGTACCTGTTGTTTCTTCTACTTGGTATGTGCTTTCCCCTCATCTTTTAGGTCTTTGTACAAATAATACTTGGTAAGGGAAGGACTTTCTTTGATCACATTATTTAAATTTTCCTACTTCTGACATGTACTATGTGTATTCTCTGCTATAGTTTTCTCTGTCATGTGCATTATCACTCAACAGAAGACATAATTCTGTTTGTAAGTTTGCTGTAATTTTTCCTTGTTATTTGTATCTCTCAACAAGAATGGGAGTTTTAACATGGAGAAGGAATTTTTCTATATTGTATTCTCTATTGTATTCCCAGCACTTTGAAGAATGTATGGAAAACAGGAAGTTATCAAAACATATTTGTTGAATAAATCATGGGAAAATATAATTTATACAGAAAAGAAACTAATGATAGGATGCTTGGTGACAACGATGGTCATGGGGTCTTATAGAAGATAAAGGGCTTGAAACAGCAGTGGAGCAACCGGCTTCTGATGTTAGTAATCTTTGGTTAAGTAAAAGGAAAGGCAGATCTGATGCCAAACTTAGGTATGTCTGTTGTTTTGTGTATGAAGATGAGAAACTGTTATTCAGATTGCTCCCGTTTCTCAGGGAAGCATACGGCAAGGTCATCAACTGAGAGAAATTATTTATAAAACCTTAAAAATCGTAGGCATATTGGCTGGGTGCAGTGGTTTATGCCTGTAATCCAAACACTTAGGGAGGCTGAGGCGGGCAGATCACAAGGTCAGGAAATCGAGATCATCCTGGCTAATATGGTGAAACCCTGTCTCTTCTAAAAATACAAAGAAAAAAATTAGCTGGGCGTGGTGGCAGGTACCTGTAGTCCCACCTACTTGGGAGGCTGAGGCAGGAGAATGGCATGAACCTGGGAGGTGGAGCTTGCAGTGAGCCGAGATCGTGCCACTACACTCCAGCCTGGGTGACAGAGCAAGACTCTGTCTCAAAAAAAAAAAAAAAAAAAGAATATTCTCTAAAGCCAGTAAAAACATGAAAAGCTACACAACAGTATCAGTAATCAAAGATATGCAAATTAAATTCAAAATGGAGATATGACCAGCCACAATCAGAAAGCAAGAAGAATCAGCCTGGTAATACTAACAAGTATTGGCAAGTATTTGGACGAATAGGGAGTCATACATCACTGGTAGTGGCTTAAGTTGATAAAACCAATCTCAAAAAAAAAAAATCATAGTTATATAATAAGAAATGGGAAAAATTTAAATCAGTGGGGAAAATATCTTTTCAAGTGACAAGGTAAAATTATGCATGAAGTAGAGGAAAGTATTTCAGATTGTAGTGAGGCAAATGTATAATGCAGAGACATTGCAGAGAAATTTGTCTTGGGCTACCAACATAGAAGTTACAGAAAAGAAGGAAGGAAATTAAAAATTTCTAGAATGATATCATTTAGGAATAATATTAATTTACAATTACTTTTAGTGAATGGTACATGTCTTAGTCTTCTTGGGCTTACGTGACAGAATACCACTGACCAGGTGTCTAAAACAACAGAAATTTGTTTCTCCCAGTTCTGGGGGCTGGGAAGTCGAAGATCAAGGTTCCGCCTGCTTTGGTTCCTAGTGAGGACTCTCTTTCTTGCTTGCAGATGCTGTCTTCTTGCTGCATCCTGGCCTTTCCTCTGTGCTTTTACAGAACGACAGCAAGAGAGCTCTATAATGTCCCTTCTTATAAGGGCACTCATCTTATCTCACCAGGCTCCCACTCTCATAATCTCAACTAATAATTACCTCCCAAAGCCCTATCTTCAAATATCCCACTGGAAGTCAGTGAGAGGTGACAATGTGCTAGCAGCCCTCGCTCGCTCTCAGCACCTCCTCAGCCTCGTCGCCCCTTCTGGCCATGCTTGAGGAGTGCTTCAACCCACCCCCGCTGCACTGTGGGAGCCCCTTTCTGGGCTGGCCGAGGCTGGAGCCAGCTCCCTCTGCTTCTGGGGAGGTGTGGAGGGAGAGGCACTGGCAGGAACCGTGGCTGCACATGGTGCTCACGGGCCAGCGCCAGTTCTGGGTGGGTGCGGGCTCAGCAGGCCCCACACTTGGAGCGGCCGGCTGGTGCTGCCAGTCCCGGGCAGTGAGGGGCTTAGCACCCAGGCCAGCAGCTGTGGAGGGGGGGGCCAGGTCCCCAGCACCACGAGCCTGCCCACGACATGCTCGAATTCTCACCGGGCCTCAGCCACCTCCCCACAGGGCAGGGCTCAGGACCTGCAGCCTGCCATGCCTGAGCCCCTCTGCGGTGGGCTCCCATGTGGCCCAAGCCTCCCCAATGGGTGCCACCCCTCCTCCACGGCACCTGGTCCCATCAACCACCCAAGGGCTGAAGAGTGCAGGCGCGCAGGACTGGTGGGCAGCTCCACCCACAGCCCTGGCACGGGATCCACTAGGCAAAGCCAGCTGGGCTCCTGAGTCAGGTGGGGACTTGGAGAACTTTTATGTCTAGCTGGAGGATTGTATATGCACCAATCAGCACTCTGTGTCTATCTAGCTTGGGGTTCATGGATGCACCAATCAGCACGCTGTATCTAGCTAATCTGGTGGGGACTTGGAGAACTTTTATGTCTAGCTAAAAAATTGTAAACACGCCAATCAGCACTCTGTATCTAGCTCAAGGTTTGTAAACACACCAATCAGCACCCTGTGTCTAGCTCAAGGTTTGTAAATGCACCAATCAGTGCTCTGTGTCTAGCTAATCTAGCGGGGACTTGGAGAACTTTTATGTCTAGCTAGAGGATTGTAAATACACCAATCAGCACTCTGTGTCTAGCTCACGGATTGTAAATTCACCAATCAGCACCCTGTCAAAATGGACCAATCAGCTCTCTGTAAAACAGACCAATCAGTTATCTGTAAAATGGACCAATCAGCTGTCTGTAAAATGGGCCAATCAGCAGGCTGTGGGTAGGGTCAGATAAAGGAATAAAAGCAGGCTGCCTCAGCCAGCAGCTGCAACCCACTGGGGTACATTTGCACACTGTGGAGGATTTGTTCTTTTGCTCTTTGCAGTAACTGTTATTGCTGCTTACTGTCTGGGTTCGCACTGCGTTTATAGGCTGTAACACTCATCGTTAAGGTCTGCAGCTTCAGTCTTGAGGCTAGTGAGACCAGGAACCTACCAGGAGAAATGAACAACTCCAGAGAGGAAGAACGAATAACTCCACATGCACCCCCTTAAGAGCTGTAACGCTCAACGCCAAGGTCTGCAGATTCACTCCTGAAGCCAGCGAGACCATGAATCCCCCCAAAAGGAAGAAACTCTGAACATGTCCGAACATCAGAACGATCAAACTCAGGACGCACCATCTTCAAGAACTGTAACAGTCGCCGCAAGGGTCCCTGGCTTCATTCTTGAAGTCAATGAGACCAGGAACCCACCAGTTCTGGACACATTAGGACTTCAACATATGAATCTGGTGGCAGAGTGGGGGGAGGTGGCAGCGGGTGGGGGAGAGGTGGATATGCATTCAGTCCATAACAGCATACTATGTATTTTCCTTTTTTTTTTTTTTTTTTGTGAGGAGTCTTGCTCTGTCACCGAGGCTGGAGTGCAGTGGTGCGATCTTCGTTCACTGCAAGCTCTGCCTCCTGGTTTCATGCCATTCTGTTGCCTTAGCCTCCCGAGTAGCTGGGACTACAGGCAACTGCCACCATGGCTGGCTAAATTTGTATATTTAGTAGAGACGGGGTTTCACCGTGTTAGTCAGGATGGTCTTGATTTCCTCTCTTCATGATCTGCCCACCTTGGCCTCCCAAAGTTCTAGGATTACAGGTGTGAGCTACCATGCCTGCCATATGTTTTCTTAAAAATGTAGGGACAACTTATAGACATGGATATACTGTAAAGAGGATAATCAGGAAATAAAAAGAGGAAAAGAGAAGAGAAATTATTGTTACCAGAAACCCTGCATTGAGTTGATTATTTCAGGTGCTGATGTTAGCACTGTTTTCCTAGAACCTACAACTCAAGGGAAGACAAGTTGAGATAGAAGGAGGAGGAGGAGAAGAAGGATGAGAATGAGTAGCAAGAGAAGGAAGAAGAGGAGGAATCTATCAATTTTTACAAACAAAATTTTGATACTGCCATTGAATTTAAAGAGGAAAGTTTTGAAAAGAAAGGACTTACATTTGAGGTATTGGGAAAAATAAATAATTTTAACAAGTTATAGACTAAAAATAAATGGTTGAAATCAACATTTCTCATAGCAACGCTTGCTAATATTTGTGTGTTTGGTATTACTTTAAATCTTAATTCAGAGTAGCCTCTTTTTCTCTTCAGCATCTGAGATTATGTGGTGTATTTTGTTTTGTGATGACAGTACAAGATCAGACCTCAGAGAGTCTAAAGGCAAGCTTAAATGAATTGTTCATTTGATAGATTCTCACATATCATTGGTTTCAAATGGTCTTTAGCATAATTTCTTATCATGTTGTGAAAATTTAAGACCTAAAATTGTGGAATTTCCTGGATCAGTCTATTTATTTCTAGAATTGGCCACAAAGCAGCTCAAAATTAAGCCTTCAAAGAAAATATAAAAACATTGTCAGCTGGGCATGGTGGCTCACACCTGTAATCCTAACACTTTGGGAGGCTGAGGCTGGCAGATAACTTGAGGTCAGGAGTTTGAGACCAGCCTGGCCAACATGATGAAACCTTGTCTCTACTAAAAATACAAAAAAATTAGCCAGGTGTAGTGGCAGGTGCCTGTAATTCCAGCTACTTGGGAGGCTGAGGCAGGAGAATTGCTTGAACCTGGGAGGCGGAGGTTTCAGTGAGCCAAGATTGCACCACTGCACTCCAGCCTGGGCAACAGAGTAAGACTCCATCTCAAACCAAAAAACAAAATTGTCAAGCAATTGAGGGAAATTTTTGCTTGAAATCCTTGAGAAAATTGCCCTTTAGCCCAAAATTGACATATTTAGTCAAATTTTTAAAAATTTAGTCAAAAAAGAAATGCATGACGTCTGTAAATTTTTAAATGGATTTTCCATCAAGTGTCAGCTGCGAATTGAATAAAAGTAGAGACTATTTACTGAAGATCTCCATGGTCTAAAGTCTGTTGATAGGAAGTTAAAGTAAATTTTTTTTCTACAAAAGAAAGTGAATAGTGTTGTACATTCTTTAGTCCTCAGAGGTTGATACTGAAGTTGGCCAATTATTTTATCCATGTGGAGAAATATTTTAATATAACCCAAAGATTATAATTAGGATACTGTGCATAAAATACTTTGAAATAATAATGTTGAGGGTCAGAATGAAATTTGTATTGTTAGTAAGATTTTTAAATGAAATATTTTAAATAGAAAAGTGGAGAAAAAATATGAAACATATATCACAAAATTTAACAAATGTGAGAGCCTTGACATGTAAGCTTCAGCTATTTTTTCATAACTCAGACACAGTTCAAATCTTCTGAAAATTCCTCTCTTATTGTATTTCTTCTCTTTCACACATTTGTAAAACTCTTTTTTTCCAATTGTTTTAGTAATACATTTTCTTATGTAGCTCCTTAGGAGGTTTTTAAGTTGTCAAATTTCATTTTAAATTATTTAATTTTTTTGACATGGACAAAATTGCATATATTTATGTATACGACATGATGGTTTGATATATGTATACATTGTAAAGTGGCTAAAAATAAAAATAATTAACATATGCATTACCTCACATACTTTTTTTTGTGCTGAGAATACATAAAATCTGCTGTAAGCAATTTTAAAGTATACAGTATATTGTTATGAACTATAGTCATTGGGATGTGCAGTAAATGACTTCAATATATTACTCTTATCTAACTGAATTTTGTGTCCTTTGACAAACATCTCCCCAGTATCCCCTTTCCCCAGCCTCTGGTGACCACCATTCTCTCTGCTTCTGTAAGTTCAACGTTTTTATTCCACATATAAGTGAGATCACACAGCATTTGTCTTTATGTGCCTGGCATGTTTCACTTAATGTAATGTCTTCCAGGTTTATCCATGGTGTTGTCAATAACAGGGTTCCTCATCTTTTTAAGGCTGAATAGTATTCCATTGTACCCATACCACATTTTCTCTTTCTTTCTCTGATTTCAATGGTTTGCTTATTTATTTATTTTAACTTTTATTTTAATTTCAAGGGGTACATGTGCCGATTTGTTACATGGGTAAGTTGCATGTCACAGAGGTTTGGGGTACCTGTCACTCAGGTAATCAACATAGTACCCAATAGGTAGCTTTTCAATCCTCACCCTCCTCCCCACTTCCAGTCCTCAATGATGCCCTGGTGTTTATTGCTCCTTTCTCTGTGTCCATGTGTACTCAGTGTTTACCTCCCACTTATAAGTGAAAACATGCAGTGTTTGTTTTTCTGCTCCTGTATTAGTTTGCTTAGGATAATGGCCTCCAGTTCCATCCATGTTGCCATAAAGGACACAGTCCTGTTCTTTTTTATGGCTCTAGAGTATTCCATGGTGTATATATACCACATTCTCCTTTTCCACTGCAATGTTGATGGCTGTCCAGGTTGAGTCTTTGCTACTGTGAATGCTACTGCAGGGAATGTAGGGATGCATGTGTCTTTATAGTAGAACAATTTATATTCCTTTGGGTACATACCCAGTAATGGGATTGCTGGGTCAAATGGTAGTTGTTTTCAGTTCTTTGAGAAATCTCCCAACTGCTTTCCTCAGTGTCTGAACTAATTTATACTCCCATCAGCGGTGTATACGTTTTCTCGTAACTCCACAACCTTGCTAGCATCTGTTATTTTTTGACTTTTTGATAATAGCCATTCTGACTGGTGTGAGATGGTATCTCATTGTGGTTTTGATGTGCATTTCCCTACTGATTAGTGATATTTAGCATTTTTTCATATGCTTGTTGGCTGTATGTATGTCCTCTTTTGAGAAGTGTCTGTCCATGTCCTTTGCCCACTTTCTAACGGGTTTTTTTTTTCCTTTTGCTTGTTGATTTAAGTTCCTTATAGATTCTGGATATAAGACCGTTGTCATATGTATAGTTTGCGAATATTTTCTTCCATTCTGTAGTTTGTCTATTTACTCTATTGATAGTTTCTTCTGCTGTGCAGAAGCTCTTTAGTTTAATTAAGTCTTACGTGTCCATTTTTTGTTGTTGGAATTGCTTTTGGAGTCTTCATTATGAAGTCTGCCAGGACCATTGTACAGAATAGTATTTCTTAGGCTTTCTTTTAGGGTTTTTATAGTATTAGATTTTACATTTAAGTCTTTAAAGCATCTTGAGTTGATTTTTGTATATGGTGAAAAGTAGGGGCCCAGTTTCAATCTTCTGCCTATGACTGATCAGTTGTCCTTGCACCATTTATTTAATAAGGAGTCCTTTCCCCATTGCTTGTTTTTGTTGATTTTGTCAAAGATGAGATGATAGTAAGTGTGTGACTTTATTTCTGGGTTCTCTAACGTGTTCAATTGGTCTATGTGACAGCTTCTGTACCAGTACTATGCTATTTTAGTTACTATATCCTTGTAGTATATTCAGGCTTTTTGGTTACAAATGAATTTTAGAATAGTTTTTTTTTCTAATTCTGTGAAAAAAATCTCATTGGTAGTTTGATAGGAATAAACAAGAATGAATCTGTAAATTGGTTTGAGATGTATGGCCGTTTTAACGATATTGAATTTTTGTATTCATCAGCATGGAATGCTTTTTCATTTTTTTATGTCATCTCTGATTTCCTTCAGCAGTGTTTTGTAATACTCAATGTAGAGATCTTTCACCTTCAAGAGAGCCTGCTGGAAGAAGCACAGTTGACTGGAGCCCTGGTGCTTCCTCTCTGGCCCCATCACTGCATTTGCACAAAGCCCAGACACTTCCCCAGCGGTTCCCAGTCAGCAACTGAAATAGCTAAGGGTGCTACTGTGCACCAGTCTGGAGCTGCTTTCCAGTGCGCCACTTTTGTTTGGGGAACCCCAGTTGACCTGGGTAAGACTGTCTTAGAGATACTCTGTCTAAGCCTCTTCCTCACTAATCATTCCCTCCCTCTGTCCTTTCACAGGTGCCAGCCCTCCTTCTTGGCTGTGAGGTTCTCTCTGCCTACTCCTGCTCCTTCCCTCTTTGTCTTTCACAATCTTCTCCCCATAAACTTCTCACCAGTCTCACTCTGCTTGGTATTTGCTTTTCAGAAGAATGAACAAATATATCAGCTTTTTGCTTCTCTATAACATGATTTGAAAGTAAGGAAAACAAACAAACATAGTTTTCATTGAGATATCTAATGGACAAACTGTTATTAATACTATAATAGCCAATTCTAATATTTAAGCATCTTAGCATAATTAAGATTTTAGAAACACATTGCTTAGTAAATTGTAAAGTGTCCTAGATATCTGAGAAATCAATATCCTTATTTTCATGAAAATATGGTTATTTGTAAAAACAAAAATGATTAGGTATGCATAACTTAAAAGTTTACTCTTTTGTTATTTTCTATTTTACTTATTTACTTATTTTTATTGGCAAGTTACAACTGTATACATTTATGGGGTACAATGTGAAACATATATACACATATATATGATATACATACACACACAAGCAATGTGGCATGATCAAATTGAGCTAATTATCATTCATAACTTCACTAACCTATCATGGGGAGACATTTGAAATTTTATGATGAGACATTTGAAATTTTCCTTTAGTTATTTTGAAATATTTAATACATTATTATTTACTATAGTAACCTTGCTGTGCAATAAATCTCAAAATCTGTTACTCTTGTTTACCTATAACTTTGTACCTTTTGATAAGCAACACTCCATCTCCTCTCTTTCCATGGCTGGCATCTAGTAACCATCATTCTAGTCCCTGGTTCTATGAGTTCAACTTTATTAGATTCCACACATAAGTAAGATCATCCAGTATTTGTCTTTCTGTGCCTAGCTTACTTCTTTTAGTACAATGTTGTTCAAATTCATCAATTTTGTTGCAAACAGTGGGACGTTCCACAATTTTCAAGGCTGAATAATATTGCTTTGTGTACATATACTACATTTTCTATATCCATTCATCCATTGGTGGACACTTAGGTAGTTTCTGTATTTTTTTATACTTTAAGTTCTGGGGTACATGTGCAGAACATGCAGGTTTGTTACATAGGTATACACGTGGCATGGTGGTTTGCTGCACCCATCAATCTGTCACATACATTAGGTATTTCTCCTAATGCTATCCTTCCACTAGCCCCTCACCCCCCAACAGGCCCTGGTGTGTGGTGTTCCCCTTCCTGTGTCCATGTGTTCTTATTGTTCAATTCCCAATTATGAGTGAGAACATGTGGTGTTTGGTTTTCTGTTCTTGTGTTAGTTTGCTGAGAATGATGGTTTCCAGCTTCATCCATGTCTCTGCAAAGGACATGAACTCATCCTTTTTTATGGCTGCATAGTATTCCATGGTGTATATGTGCCACATTTTCTTTATCCAGTCTATCATTGATGGTCATTTGGGTTGGTTCCAAGTCTTTGTTATTGTGAACAGTGCCACAATAAACATAAGTGTGCATGAGTCTTTAGAGTAGAATGATTTATAATCCTTTGAGTATATACCCAGCAATGGGATCACTGGGTCAAGTGGTATTTCTGGTTCTAGATCCTTGAGGAATTTTCACACTATCTTCCACAATGGTTGAACTAATTTACCCTCCAACCATGTAAAAGTGTTCCTATTTCTCCTGTTGTGAATAGCACTGTAAAGAACATGAGAGTGCAGATAGCCCTTGGACATATTAATTTGGGGAAAAGGTTAACAAAGCATACCTCTTACAAGGGGTTAAAGTGTGCTGTGCCAAGTGCCTTTAGTCTCAGTTACTTGGGATACTGAGGCAGGAGGATCCCGGGAGCCCAGCTTGAGTTAGAGTCTAGCTTGGACAACATAGCAAGGCATCATCTCTTTTTTAAAAAGTATATATATATATATATATACACACACACACACACGTATACACACACATATATACACATGTGTACACACATATATGTATACACACATACACACATGGATATACACACACGTATGCATACACATATATACACATATGTACATACACGTATACACACATATACACATATGTATATACACACATCTATACACACATATATACACATATGTATACACATATGTATACAAGCATACACACATACGTATACACACATACACATATGTATACATGCATACACATGTATATACACATATATATGTATACACACATATATACATATGTATACACACATATATACACATATATACACACATATATACACATATGTATACACACATATACACATATGTATACACACATATACACATATGTATACACACATATACACATACATACATACGCACACACATATATACACATATGTATACACATACACACATATATATACACACACACAACTCAGTAGCAAGAAAAAAATAAACAGATTAAAAAATGGGCCAAGGACCGAAATAGAAACTTCTCAAAAGAAGACATACAAATGGCCAAAAGGTACATGAAAAAATGCTTAGCACACTACTCAGTAGGGAAATGCAAATTAAAACCACAATGAGATATCACTTCACACCTGTTAAAGTAGCTTTTATGAAAAAGATGAAATACAACAGTGATGAAGAGGAAGCTGAAAAAACAGAATTCTTTTACACCATTGGTGAGAATGTAAATTAGTATGTCTATTACGGAAAATAGTCTGGAAGTTCCACAAAAACTAAAAACAGAACGACTGTGTGACCCAGTAATCATGCTCCTGAGAATATACCCAGGATTTAACCCCTTAATGTAAATTACTTCTTCTAGAAACAGTTTGTCTCTCGGTAACTTGAGGAAGTATGAAGATCAAATGAAATGATGTGAAGCTGAGATCAGCTGGGTGGAGTCAGGAGAGTGGTGTCTTGGCAATGACATTCCTCTGGGCTTTGAAAACATGTCAAGTTGCCCATCAAATTAAACACTCAGTGAGGGTGGCAATTCAGAAGCCATCTTCATGGCCTTAGAATCACCAGATTTCAGACATCAATGTGTAGTGTCCAGGTGCTAAACTTGCGCATCCTTATACCATGCGAGTATTCTGGCCCATCTGTGTGAGGGAGACCTAGAATACACAGTAACAAATGAGATTCAGATAAGATGTTACAAAAATAAAAAGAGAATCACCTAACTTAGTTCCAGGAATGCAGAAAATAAATGGTGCTATTTCAGGAACTGTTCCTTTTTTTAAGAATATAAATTTATGTATATAAAATGGAGGATGGATTATTTGTTATACACCATGTCACACTGCCGTTCCTTGTTCATCTCTCATTCCTTGGAAGTAATATTATTTGCTCCCCCTATACATCTAAATTACTACTACTTAGTAGTAGTCAAATATTATTTGCTTCCCTTATACAACTAAAATATTATTTGCTCCCACTATATGTCTACATTACTACTATTTAGACAATAAGCAGGATTGGACTGATGGTCTTTGAAATGGCAACGTTGTGTAGAATTCATTTGATCAAGTTTATTGAGTAGGGCTGCAATTCAGGATGGAAAAGAAAAGCCATGAGAAACATGTCCCACAACTGACAATGCTCTGTCAGCTTCTCCAAATATTATAGCAACTGAATGAAAAAATATTTTATAAAAATAGCAAGTTACTCATTCATCATCTAAATTAGATGTACAGCAAAGGAGTTCATGCAATTTCCTGAGTTTATTTGGTAAGTATAAAGTAATTTTGTATGACAGACATCTATTTGCCTTGATACATCACTATAATTATGAAGTTACATTTTAAAGTATATGGCAGTGAATTTTGAAAAACACATAAACATTATAGAACGAGACCTAGTGAGGAGAAGTCATAGGGGACACTTATTTTACTGTCATTGAAACTAATGTAAAAATGACAGTAACATACAGAAAGAAATTCTGCTTACTCTTTCATTACTATAATGGATAAAATTTTAATTGCCTGTTTTTCCTTGAAATGTAAATATTTATGAAACGTGAAATACTCTGTAAAGAAATTTTAGCTTAACAAATATTAAAAATGAATTATTTACAAAAGTAATTTTGTCCTTAAATATAGCCGAAGCATTTGCGTAGCTGAAAAATAAGATTCAAATCTCTATGAACAGATGATTTTATATGTACATATGTAATTAATATAAACTCAGAAATTATACTAAGACCATAGTTCAAAAAGTAAAGTCATCTATTATGACGACTGAAGAATAATAATTTTGGAAAACATTATTTTATAGCAAAACATTATTAATAAGATTAACCTAAAAATTATTTCTGCTTTCCCTTAGGCTCTACATTCTTTTTAACACCATTAACATAAATTCCTGAAATTGTAAAGAACAAAATGAATTTTATAAAATGCCATTTATCTCTCTCTAGAGTAATGGTAAAAGTCCAAATAAATGAGCTAATAGGATTATATACAATTTCTTTCTAAAAACACAAATGTAGTTTTAAAGAACTTTTAACTATGTGCTCAAACTATATAATTCTTGTCTATTCATCTATCCAAAGTATAATTATAGCAAGTAAACATAGTGACTTCGATTAATTATGCCTAATTTTGAGGAAGAAAAAAATGTGTCTTTAATGAGTTTTAAATTAAACTAAACTCAAATACACAAATCAATGTTATTTTAACTAAATAAAAAATGAAAATAAATGTACCCCAAATTCTGGTTTGTTAAGTTCAAAAAAAGTAATATATTGACAAACGTCATAAGCTTAATATACATTGGGTGCATTTAACTAGAGTAATATTTTTAACAAAGAGAGGGTAGGTTGTCCATAATGTTCATTTTACTGAATGGTCCGTTACAATGATGGCATTATAAATATGTATGTGTGTGTGTGTGTGTGAGAGAGAGATAATTTTTAGGCAAAATTCACTTCAAAAATTGCTTGCATTGAAATATAAACACTTTACTTATTAAAGAGCTCATTTTTCTTTCATTTGGATCATATTATTTTAAAATTATTTCAAACATAGTAAAATGCTGTCCCACCTTCAAAACATTTAAAAGCCCATTTCAGAAGAAAAACAGCAGGACAAATAGATAAATGATAGATAGATAGATAGATAGATAGATAGATAGACATAGATCATGTCTTAGTTTGTTTGTGCATTGTCATAGAATAGCACAGACTTGGTAATTACAAAGAATAGAAATGTATTTCTCATGGTTCTGGAGGCTGAAAAGTCCAAGATCCAGGCACCAGCATCTGGTGAGGACTGTCTTGCTGAATTCTTACATGACGAAAGGCAAATGGACAACAAAGGGATGAATGCTGTGTCCCCACATGGCAGAGGAGCAGAATAGTTGTTTTTTTAGTGGAATGAATCCATTCATGAGAGCAGTGTCTCATGACTGAATCACCTCCCATTAAACTCCATCTCCCAACACTGTTGCATGGAAAACTAAATTTCCAACACATGAATTTTGGGGTACACATTCAGACTATAACAGATATATATATATATATATATATATATAAAAAATACATATATTATATATATTATATATATATCTTATATATAAAACAGATTATATATATATATTCCCATTTATATAGGGAGAGAGACACAGAGATAGAGAGGGAGGGAGAGAGAGAGAGAGAGAAAGAGAGAGACAGAGAGACTGACAAAACAAAAAATGACAGTGACCTGATTAGCAGGTCAGAAAAATTTTAAAAAGACAGTCTCAAGATCTGAAAAGTCACAAATGTTTGGAAAAATCATAGATGTTTAGAAAAATCAATGTTTGGATTCACTTAGTATGAATTCCTCAATACCACTAATAATTCAGCATTGTATAAAAATGATGTTAATATAATGGCTCTGAATAACAATGTACATGTTGTGTAGTAAGTTTGGACAATTTAGAAAGCTTTCCTCTACCCTAAATATCATATTCTTAACTATCCCAAAGATGAAGAATTTTTGAAAAGTGAAGGCCTTTCACTGAGTGAGAAATTAGATTGACTTTGAGAATGCTAATCAAGATTAAGGAAGACGTGCGAAGGTCATGGAAATGACGGGCTGTCACACTTGGCCAGACTTGGGTGCTTGGTGCAGTGGTGACTTTGACATGTGCCGTCACTGAGCTACCCTTGTATCCAGCCCTGCAACTGTGTTCCTTTCTCTCATTAATTCCAGGGGATGGGGTCCCCTCAGCATTGAATACAACTATTTATTAACATCTTAAACAGCGTCATGGTCATTCCAGTAATTTAAACTACTTACTCAAGAATTTGTGGCTATTTCTGTTCTTTTTTCACCTCATTTGAGTCTCCTCAGTGTCACAATCGGAACTCTTTATCTCTTCAATAACTAACTAGTTACAACCAGCCACAACAGTCCAATCTAAATCATCTTTTTTTTGCCAAAATAAGTAGGGACATCTATTAGCTCCTTTGTTTCTTTTTGATTTTGCTTTTTTCCTATTGTTTTGTTTTGTTTTGTTTTTCTTTTAATATCTTAGCTTCATCCCTTAAGTATGTATCCCCATTCTAAAAGTCCTTTTTATAAATTCTTCTCAAAGATTTGGGGCCCTCATGCAGAGCCCTTTGTGCCTTATTCTCCAGCAATGGAACTTCGGCATCTAGAGATTTCAAGGTGAGTGTATTGATTCCCTTTAGCACACTTTCTATAATATATGTAGATTTCTCATGTGGTGTAAAGCATTTAAATTATTTTACTAGCTACTTACCCTTCTTTCTTTTCCTCAGGCCTTTTTTAAAAAAAAAATGAATTCTGAGGTGATGGGTGCAGATGACATTGGAGTAGCAAAATAAGGCTGGATTTATCCATCTAAAAAAAAGAAAAGAAAAACATTAGGCCTAACAGTAAAAATTTGAAGTTAAGTAAGAGGATAATGGGATTAGAGTGACAGTCGCAGAAGCTAAAACGTGTTTACATGAAAGACAGAATCGAGAGATTTAAAGTCATTCTAAAAGGGTGAGGATATTTGTAATGAGGAGAAAATGTCAGGGATGTAACTAGGGATGTTTTGGCTTAATGTTTGATGTGCCTCCTGTGTTTCTTCTCACCATGAAATCCTTGGGAAATAAATGTATATTCTTATCAATGCTGTAGAAGTTGGATTTATATTTCTTCTTTTGTGAAAAATTCTCACAATTACATTGTCATCCCTAAAAACAAGGTCCTAGTTTTATAGTACATATCTAATGTAAATAAAATCTCCTTTCTTTCTGAGGGGCTCCATTAACTACTTTATGGGTACCAGATTTGTTTCCATAGAGTGGGTGCTCTGTTTCACCTACAGATTATGTTATTTAATGGCTCTATTTGTTATTTCTCTTCTAATACTTCAGTCCACCATCTCCTCTACCTCTCTATACCAAAACCTAGGTCCTGTGAATTCCTTTTATTAAACATCTCTTGCACAACCTTTCAGAATCCAAAACAACTATCTTCATTTTTTTATCCTTTATATGAGACTGCATACAGTTTTTCAGTTGCCAACAGTGTCCATTGAATTACATGCACATTCAACACTCATTCCTTCAATAATTTTTCCTCTTTTAGTTTTCTTATCTCAATAGGTTTTTGGGGAACAGGTGGTGTTTGGTTACATGAATAAATTCTTTAGTGGTGATTTCTGAGATTGTGGTGTATCCATCACTCGAACAATGCACACTGTACCCACTGTGTAGTCTTTTATCCATCACCACCCTCTCACCCTTTGCCCCTAGTCCTCAAAGTTCATTGTGTCATTCTTATGCCTTTGCATCCTCATAGCTTAGCTCCCACTTATGAGTGAGAACACAGGATGTTCAGTTTTCTATTCCTGAGTTACTCCACTTAGAATGAAGGTCTCCAATTCCATCCAGGTTGCTGTGAATAACATTACTTCTTTCCTTTTTATGGCTGAGTAGTATTCCATGGAATGTGTGTGTGTATGTATGTATATATATACACACACACATACACACATATGTGTGTGTATAACACATTTTCTTTATCCACTCATTGATGGATATTTTTGCAATTGTGAATTGTGCTGCTATAAACATGCATGTGCAAATATCTTTTTCATATAATGATTTCTTTCCTTTGGATAGATAACCAGGAGTGGGATTGCTGGATCAAATGGTAGATCTACTTTAAGTTCTTTAAGGAATCTTGACACTGATTTTCATAGTGGTTGTACTAGTTTACATTCCCACCAGCAATATAAAAATTCCCTTTTCACCACATCCACACCAACATTTATTATTTTTTTATGTTTAAATTATGGCCTGTATTAGTCTGTTTTCACACTGCTGATAAAGACATACCCAAGACTGGGCAATTTACAAAAGAAAGAGTTTTAATGGGCTTACAGCTCCAGGTGGCTACGGAGGCCTGACAATCATGGTGGAAGGTGAAAGGCACATCTCACATGGCAGCAGACAAGAGAAGAGAGCTTGTGCAGGGAAATTCCTGTTTTCAAAACCGTCAGATCTTGTGAGACTTCTTCAATATCACAAGAACAGCATGGGAAAGATCCTCCTCCATGATTCAATTACCTCCCACTGGGTTCCTCCCATGAAATGTGGGAATTGTGGGAGTTACAATTCAAGATAAGATTTGGGTGGGGACATGGCCAAACCATATCATGGCCATTCTTGCAGGAGTGAGGAGGTATCACATCGTAGTTTTGATTTGCATTTCCCTGATAATTAGTGATGTCAAGCATTTTTTCATATTTGTTGGCTATTTGTATATCTTCTTTTGAGAATTGTCTATCCATGTCCATAGCTTTCTTTTTGATAGGATTGTTTTTTCATGCTGACTTGGGTTTCTTGTATATTCTGGATATTAGTCCTTTGTCAGATGTTTAGATTGCAATGATTTCCTCCCACTCTGTGGGTTGTCTGTTTCCTCTGTTGATTATTTCTTTTGCCATGAAGAAGCTTTTTAGTTTAATTAAGTCCCATCTATTTATCTTTTTGATTGTTGCATTTGCTTTTGAGTTCTTGGTCATGAAGTTTTTGCCTAAGTCAATATCTAGAAGGGTTTTTTCCAATGTTATTTCCTAGAATTTCTATGGTTTTGGGTACTAGACTTAAGTCTCCCATCTTTAGTTGATTTTTGTGTAGGGTGAGAGATGAGGATCCAGCTTCATTCTCCATGTGGCTGCCAATTATCCTGGCACCATTTGTTAAATAGGGTGTCCTTTCCCCACTTTATGTTTTTGTTTGCTTTGTCAAAGTCAGTTGACTGTAAGTATTTGACTTTACTTCTGGGTTCTCTATTCTGTTCCTTTGGTCTATATGCCTATTTTTATACCAGTACCATGCTGTTTTGGTGACTATGGCCTTATAGTATAGTTTGATGTCAGGTAACATAATGACTCCAAATTTGTTCTTTTTGCTTTGTCTTGCTGTGACTATGCAGGCTCTTTTTTGGTTCCATATGAATTTTAGGATTTTTTCTAGTTCTATGAAGAATGATGGTGGTATTTTGATGGAAATTATATTGAATTTGTAGATTGCTTTTGGCAATATGATCATTTTCACAAAATTGATTCTACTCATCCATGAACATGGGATATGTTTCCATTTGTTTGTGTCATCCACAATTTCTTTCAGTAGTGGTTTGTAGTTTTTCTTGTAGCGGTCCTTCACTTTGTTTAAGTATATTCCTAAGTTTTTTTGTCGTTGTTGTTTGTTTGCTTTTTTACAGCTATTGTAAAAGGGGCTGAGTTCCTGATTTGATGCTCAGCTTGTTCACTGTTGGTGTATAGCAGGGCTACTGATGTGTGTACATTAATTTTGTATCCTGAAACATTGCTGAATTCATTTACCAGTTCTAGGAATTTTTTGAGTCTTCAGGGATTTCTAGGTATACAATCATGTCATCAGCAAACAGTAACAGTTTGACTTCCTCTTTACTGATTTGGATGCCCTTTATTTCTTTCTCTTGTCTGATTGTTCTGGCTAGGACTTCCAGTACTATGTTGAATAGAAGTGGTGAAAGTGGGCATCCTTATCTTGTGCCAGTATATCTTGTTCCCATTCAGTATAATGTTGGCTGATGGCTTTTATTAACTTAAGGTATGTTCCTTCTCTGCTCATTTTGCTAAGGGTTTTAATCATAAAGGGATGCTGGATTTTGTCATATGTTTTTTTCTGCATCTATTGAGATAATCATGTCATTTTTGTTTTTAACACTATACCTATGATGTATCACATTTATTGACTTGTGAATGTTAAACCATCCCTGCATCCCTGGAATGAAATCCACTTGATCATGGTGAATTACGTTTTTGATATGCTGTTGAATTCTGTTAGCTAGGATTTTGTTGAGGATTTTTGCATCTATGTTCATCAGGGATATTGGTCTGTAGTTTTCTTTTTTTGTTATGTCCTTTCCTGGTTTTGGTACTAGGGCGATACTGCCTTCATAGAATGATTTAAGGAGGATTCCTTCCTTCTCTCTTTTGGAATAGTGTCAATATGATTGGTATCAGTTCTTCTTTGAATGTCTGATAGAATTCAGTGAATCCATCTGGTCCTGGACTTCTTTTGGTGGCAATTTTTAAATTACCATTTCAATCTCAATACTTGTTATTGGTCTGTTTAAAGCCTCCATTTCTTCCTGGTTGAATCTAGGAAGGTTGCATATTTCCAGGAATTTATCTGTATCCTCTAGGTTTTCTAGTATATGCATGTAAAAGTGTTCATGGTAGCCTTGAATGATCTTTTGTTTTTCTGTGGTATTGATTGTAATATCTCCCATTCTGTTTCTAATTGAGCTTATTTGGATCCTCTCTCTTCTCTTCTTGGTTAATCTCTCTAATGGATTATCAGTTTCATTTATCATTTCAAAGAACCAGTTTTTTGTTTCATTTATCTTTTGTATTTTTTTTTGTTTCAAATTAATTTAGTTCTGCTCTGATCTTGGTTGTTTCTATTCTTATGCTGTGTTTGGGCTTGGTTTGTTCTTGTTTCTCTAGTTCCTTGAACTGTGACCTTAGATTGTCTATATGTGCTTTTTCAGATTTTTTTTTTTTTTTTTTTTTTTTGAGATGGAGTCTCGCTCAGTCGCCAGTGCGATCTCGGCTCACTGCAGGCTCCTCCTCCGGGGTTCAAGCCATTCTCCTGTCTCAGCCTCCAGAGTAGCTGGGACTACATGCACCCGCCACCACGCCCAGCTCATTTTTTTGTATTTTTAGTAGAGACAGGGTTTCACTGTGTTAGTCAGGATGGTCTCCATCTCCTGACCTCGTGATCCGCCTGTCTTGGCCTCCCAAAGTGCTGGGATTACAGGCGTGAGCCACCATGCCTGGCCAGACTTTTTGATATAGGCATTTAATGCTATAAATTTTCCTTTTAACATCACTTTTGCTGTATCCCGGAGGTTTTGATAGGTTACGTCACTATTATCTTTCAGTTCAAATAATTTTTTAATTTCCGTCTTCATTTCATTGTTGACTCAGTGATTATTCAGGAGCAGGTTATTTAATTTCTATGTGCATGGTTTTGGGGATTCCTTTTGGAGTTGATTTCCAATTTTATTCCACTGCGGTCTGAGACAGTACTTGCTATAATTTCGATTTTCTTAAATGTGTTGAGACTTTTCTGTGGCCTATCATATGGTCTATCTTGGAGAATGTTCCATGTGCTGATGAAGAGAATGTATACTCTGCAGCTGTTGGGTAGAATGTTCTGTAAATATTTGGTAAGTACATTTGTTGTAGGGTATAGTTTAAGTCCATTCTTTCTTTGTTAACTTTCTGTCTTGATGAGCTGTCTATTGCTTTCAGTGGAGTACTGAAGTCCCCCACTATTATTCCATTGCTCTCTATCTCATTTTTTAGATCTAGTAGTAATTATTTTACAAATTTGGTAGCTCCAGTGTTAGGCGCATATATATTTAGAATTGTGATATTTTCCTGTTGGACAAGTCCTTTTATCATTGTATAATGTCCCTCTTTGTCTTTTAAACTGCTGTTGCTTTAAAGTCTGTTTTGTTTGATATAAGAATAGTACTCCTGCTGGCTTTTGGTGTCCATTTGCATGGAATATCTTTTTCCACCCTTTTATCTTAAGTTTATGTGAGTCCTTATGTGTCAGGTTAGTCTCTTGAAGACAGCCGATACTTGGTGAGTTCTGCCATTCTGTATCTTTTAAGTGGAGCATTTAGACCATTTACATTCAAAATTCATATTGAGATATGAGGTATTATTCTATTCATCATGCTATTTGTTGCCTGAATACCTTGTGTTTTTTTTTTTTCATTGTGTTATGTTTTACAGGCCCTGTGAGATTTATGCTTTAAGGAGATTCCACTTTGGTGTATTTTGAGGGTTGTTTCAAGATGTAGAACTCCTTTCAGCAGTTCTTGTAGTGCTGGCTTGGTAGTGGCGAATTCTCTCAGCATTTGTTTGTCTGAAAAAGACTGTATCTTTCCTTCATTTATGAAGCTTAGTTTCACTGGATACGCAATTCTTGGCTGATAATTGTTTTGTTTAAGGAGGCCAAGGATAGGACTCCAATCCCTTCTGGCTTGGAGGGTTTCTACTGAGAAACCTGCTCTTAATCTGATAGGTTTTTCTATATAGGTTACCTGATGCTTTTGCCTCACAGCTCTTAAGATTCTTTCCTTTGTCTTTACTTTGAGTAACTTGATGACTGTGTACTTAGGTGTTGACCTTTTTGTGATGAATTTTCCAGGTGTTCTTTGAGCTTCTTGTATTTGAATGTCTAAATCTCTAGCAAGGCCAGGGAAGTTTTCCTCAATTATTTCCTTGAATATGTTTGTCAAACTTTTAGATTTCTCTTCTTCCTCAGGAACACCAATTATTCTTAGGTTTGGACATTTACCATAATCCCAAACTTTTCGGAGTCTTTATTCCTTTTTTAAAATTCTTTTTTCTCTGTCTGTGTCAGATTGGATTGATTTGAAAGCCTTGTCTTCAAGCTCTGAAATTCTTTCTTCTACTTGTTTGATTCTATTGCTGAGACTTTCCAGTGCATTTTGCATTCCTATAAGTGTATCCTCGATTTTCAGAAGTTGTGACTGTCTTTTATTTACGCTATTTTATTGGAGATTTTTCCATTCATATCCTGTATCTTTTTTTTTTTTATTTCTTTAAGCTGGACTTCGCCTTTCTCTGGTGCCTCCTTGATGGGCTTAATAATCCACCTTTTGAATTCTTTTTCTGGTAATTCAGAGGCTTCTTCTTGGTTTGGATCCATTGCTGGTGAGCTAGTGTGATCTAATAGAGGTGCTAAAGAACATTGTCTTGTCATATTACCAGAATTTTTTCTGGTTCCTTCTCATTTGGGTAAACTATGTCAGAGGGAAGATCTGGCACTCAAGGGCTGCTGTTCAGATTCTTTTGTCCCACGGAGGTGCTCCCTTGGTGTGGTGCTCTCCTTTTTCCTCTAGGGTGGGGATTCCTGGAGAGCCAAACTGCAGTGATTCTTATTTCTTTTCTGGATCTAGCCTCCCAGTGGAGCTACCAGGCTCTGGGTTGATACTGCGTACTGGGGGGTGTCTGCAAAGAGTTCTGTGATGTGATCCATCTTCATGTCTCTCAGCTGTGGATATCAGCACCTGCTCTGGTGGAGGTAGCAGGGCAGTGAATTGGAATCTGTGATGGTCCTTAGTTGTAGTTTTGTTTATTGTACTAGTTTTGTGTTGGTTAGCCTCCAGCCAGGGGGTAGCACTTTCTTTCTTTTTTTTTTTTTTTGAGACACAGTCTAACTCTGTTGCCCAGGCTGGAGTGCAGTGGCATCATCGCGGCTCACTGCAAACACGCTCCGCCTCCCAGCTTCACGCCAGTCTACTGCCTCAGCCTCCAGAGTAGCTGGGACTACAGGCGCCCACCATCATGCCTGGCTAATTTTTTGTACTTTTTTTTTTTAATAGAGATGGGGTTTCACCACCAGGATGGTCTCCATCTCCTGACCTCATGATCTGCCTGCCTCAGCCTCCCAAAGTGCTGGGATTACAGGCATGAGCCCAGCGCCAGAGAGTAGCACTTTCAAGAGAGCATCAGTTGCTGGTGTATAGGGAGGATCAGGCAGTGGGCAGGGCCATGGAGCTCCCAAGAGATTATGTCCTTTGTCTTCAGCTACCAGGACTGGTAGGAAAAGACGATCAGGTGGGGCAGGGTTTGGCGTGTGTCTGTGTTCAGACTGTCCTTAGGCAGGGCTTGCTGCTACTGTTGTGGGGGATGGGGTGTGGTTCCCAGGCCAATGGAGTTATGTTCCCAGGGAGAGTACGGCTGTCTCTGTTGCATCACACATGTTGCCAGGGAAGTGGGGGAAAGCCGGCAGCCACAGGCCTCACTCAGCTCCCACGCAGCCAGCAGCCTGAAGGGCCAGTCTCACTTCCACCATGTTCCCTTAACAGCACAGAGTGTATTATCAGGCAGCCGGTGAGTAGGGCTATAAGCCTCCAGCTGAGAAAGCAAAGCCAACTCACAGTTCCTTGGCTGTCCTGCGGAGCCTGCGGTCGCAAACCACCTCCTTCAGAAGGGTTTGTGGATTCTCCTGGCTTTTCTGGTATGTTCCTGTGGTAGTTCTTGGAGCAGAAGTTCATGATGCCAGTCTTCATAGGCAGCTCTGTCTGTCTGAGTGGGAGCTGCAGGTTAGTCTGGGCTCCTTTCCACCATTTTTTTCTCAATAATTTTTCTTGATCCACTACTGTGCCAGGCATTTTGTAGTGGTGGACATTGGAAGACACATAATATAGACATGGTTCCTGTCCTATTGCAGTTTATATTCTACCAACAAGTGATAAACTAACAGGAAAATATATGAGTATAAATGCTACCTACACTACAAAGGAAAAGAATGATGGATGTGTGAGATTGAGAGAAGAATTAAATCTTAGTTTGGGTGGCCAGGAAAGGCCATCATGGGAAGATTACAATTCCTTAAGCTCTTTTTTCATCTTTTAAAATATTAATACTAACAATCACAATTTGAAATTGTATATTTATTTGTTTATATATTTATTTTAAGAAATGTAGGAAAGTGCAAAAACTGCAAAAATCTCCAAACTACAATACATGTTTTGCAAGCTCAGTTGATTACTTCTTAAATAGTCATATCTTGAATTTTGATTATACAATTTGCTTCTATTCCTTTTGAGTTCTTCAGAAAATATTTAAAGTTTCCTTTACTAAACTTTTTGAATGAATTTACATTTTTTTTTTCCTATTAATGGTAGCATAGCATGTTTTAAAGTTCTATTTTTGCTGGGGGCAGAGTCTTACTTAGCTTGAGGGTTACTTGAGCATTTTTATTAGCAGCAGTTTTATTATCTATGATTAGATTTCACCTGGGCCAATTCATTACTCTCACCTTCCACACTTCAGAGTAGGAGATAAACTTAAAAATAGCCAAAGGAACAATTTAGGGTATAGATTACAAAATAAATCTAGCCTCTAACTAAGTAATAACCAGCAGAAAATGAAATACATTTTTTTTAATTTTGGTGCATTAAATGAAAAATACAAGAAAATATGTATATATTTTGGAGAGAATTTGCAGGTTGTAAACTTAACAGAGGCCGGGTGCGGCAGCTCACGCTTGTAATCCCAGCACTTTGGGAGGCTTAGGCGGGCGGATCACTTGAGGTCAGGAGTTTTAGGACAGCCTGGCCAACATGGTGAAACCCTGTCTCTACTAAAAATACAAAACTTAGCCGGCCATGGTAGCAGGTACCTGTAATACCAGCTACTCGGAAGGCTAAGACAGGAGAATCACTCAAACGCAGGAGGCGGAGCTTGTGGTGAGCCAAGATTGTGCCATTGCACTCCAGCCTGGGTGACAGAGCGAGACTCCATCTGAAAAAAAAATTAAATTAAATTAAATAAATAAACTTAACAGAAAGTTAAGCAAACACAGGCTTCCCATATGAAGTAATTAGCATTTTGCAAAGAGGGAACATGGCATTAATAAAGGATCCTAGACTTAGGATCTCCACTACTCCATTTAAAATTGGATCTTTTTGAATTCATGGCAGGTTTTCCTTAAGAAACAATGTCATACATGATGGCTTAGTGTACTGGTCAATCCAGGGAAACTGATTTAATCCATAACATGACATTTGGGATAATATTGCACTAGACCAACATATATTGGGACCATCATATATATACAATGCTTATTAAAAAGATGTCTATTTAAGGCAAGTTCCTGAAAAATGAAAAATAATAGTATGGTGAGCAAACAATATGCTATAACAGTTAGAAGTCCAAAAGAAACCGAACAACCGAAACCAAATTGAACAAACAGGTGTGAAGAATTCGATGGGAAAGAATAGTGAGAAATGCTGCAGTTGGTTTCTGACTTTAAGTCGCATTGATTTTTTTCTACAAGCACCATGTAAGTATTGGAATGCCTCTTAAAACTAAGTTGTGCTAACTTGACTGGGCTGCTTTATAAACTCTTTACAAAATTTGATTCATGTTTTATTTAAGATTACATTTGGGAGGCAAGTCCCTAGGACTTGAGACAAGCTGCAGCATTCACCTGCAAGTGCGGCTCGCAAATCAACAGACTTTGGAGCCATTGGTAAAGGCTACTTCCAGTTAGAAAGTGAGAAGATATAAGCAGCATGTGCTGTAGACTAAGGTAGTATCTTCGAGTTCTGCCATTGGCACCTATCAGTGGCTGAGATATCCTGGGTTGAATTCTGCAAGGTCCAGCATAGTGTATTATGCATGAAAAGACATCTCCTGTTACTTCATTTTTGTAAAAGATTACCTCAATACTCCTTAAGGGCTGGATGACAGTGTGTGAAGTTGCTGAAACTTACATCAAATGCTTTAATAACAGGTCAGCAAAAAGGCCAATGGGCTTAACTTTTACATTCCAACTGGCACAGCTACAGGAGTGGGATATTTGCCAAAGACATCGAACCAAGCCTCGGAGAAGTAGAAACAGCTCAACCAGGTTCATTCAGCAGAGAATCATGGTTAAAATATATTTAACCTGGATTCCTCAAATTCTGTTGGTAAAGTTAATTGGGATAGGGTAAGACTTGGCATCCTTATGCTATGACCGGATCTCTCATGGGAATGAAATCTTAGCTTTAATTTTTAGAATTTAATTAAAGCTTCACGAGTATAAATATAAAAGTACTTATTGTTGTCACCTATGTTCTTTAGCGATGACAAGTAACATCTTATCTGCGCTAACATGAGGAATCCATATGATAAATACAGATTTAAAATATATCAGTGTGTAAGATCTTATTTTTTCACCTTAACGTTGGCACCTATGTAATTTAGCTGAAACATTTTTAGAATTCAAGTGAGCTATGTACACCTCTGCGGAAATCTTGCTGGCCAGCTTTCCAGCGTTACCATACAGGGATATTCACTCTTTGGCTGAGCCTTTGCCTAATTGTATTATTTTAGATGATGGGTTGCCTTGTGAGTAAATGATGAAAAGATGGAAGCTGAAATATATAGTAGCACACACCAGCCCTGTGGAAAATAAAAAGCTAACTTTAAAAGAATGTTGTTCCGAAAGTCAAGGGCAATTTTAAAGAAGCAGTGAATAGGCCAACTCAGTAACAAGTAACAGTGGTGTACTCATCGCTCCTCAGAGGCTCACATATGTTCTGGGGGTGTGTGTGGGGCCCAGCCTAGAGACTGAGAGACAACATTCAAAGCTAAGAAAGGTGAGTTAATGAATGAAAATTAGAAATACAGGTTCTGTAATACCCGTGGCATTCATGGGAGTGCTGGATTAATTTATTTAAAATTGCACCCACTGGCAGATGCAAAAAAAAAAAACAGAACATTATCTGTACATTATCCTGTACTTCTTGCCCTCAGGGGTAACATTTTTACTCATTTAGAGATCAGTCCAGCACTTTTCACTGCCGACCACAAATTGCTTTACAAACTTTGATGTTGATTTTAACTGGAATGCCAGATTTGCCTCACAGCTTGAAGCAAATCACATCCCATAGTATCTGACAAGAGCCTGTAAAATAGTGGTACATGTTTCATTTAAGGGAAAGAATAGTTGCCTCAGAAACTGTCTGGTCTGTCTGTTAATTAGGTGACTGGATGGAATTGCGAGAAACACACTATGGACGGACCCTTACACACAGAACCGAACACTGGCCCCAATGTGTTTTGGGAAAATAATCCTTCAGGAATGATCGTATTAGCTCCAGATATCAAACTTTAATAGTAGAGAAATTGCATGTATTATTAAACACCAACTTTACATTTGAGGTCTACGGGATGCATATTTTTCTTTCAAAAGTTGTACTTTTTTCAGGATGGGGAAGAAACTGTATCACCACTCAAATCTAGGATACTTTTACTTCTACAGTAGTGAAAAAAAAAATTCCATATAGTTTTTTTTTTTTGTAAGCTGTAAAAGCATACATTTTCACATACACCTGCCCCTTCTTCTAAAGTTTTTAAAGAAAACGTTTCTGTCTTATTTACAGCTCCCTGAAAAGTAATATTATTAAAAATAAATGTGTTTATTTGACTGGACACCCAGGTTAACTACCCATGAGAGACTGCAGTGCTGTGGTTCAGTATCAGATGTGACTACCCACGAGAGGTCACAGTGCTGTGACTCAGTGTGGTCAAGGATAATGCCTACTACGTGCCTTACGGAATTAGAAAAGGGGGCTTTTAGTTGTATTTATTGGTCTTTAAAATAGTGTTGTTTATATTCATTAAAGCAATACTGAAAAAGTGTTTTTGCCATAAATTAATATCATTATAACATCAGAAGAGAAAAATCTCTAAGACATTTTAAGGAGAATTAAAAATAGTAATATCAAGTAAATCAGCCAGTATTTATACGTTCACATCACACTATAAGAACGAAAACTGTTTCTTGTGTATATTCAAATAAATAACAATATGAGTGTAAAAACTTTCAATTCTTTAGTCTGTTGAAAAGCCTGTGGAAAAACTAGAATCTATATTCCAGGTACTCCAGAGTAATGAAAATACTTATATTAAAAACAGAGAAGACGGCCGTGTGCAGTGGCTCATGCCTGTAATCTCAGCACTTTGGGAGGCCGAGGCGGGCGGATCACGAGGTCAGGATATCAAGACCATCCTGGCTAACACGGTGAAACCCCATCTCTACTAAAAATACAAAAAATTAGCCGGGCGTGGTGGCGAGCACCTTTAGTCCCAGCTACTTGGGAGGCTAAGGCAGGAGAACTGCTTGAACCCAGGAGGTGGAGCTTGCAGTGAGCCGAGTTCACACCACTGCACTCCAGCCTGGGTGACAGAGTGAGACTGTCAAAAAAAACAAAACAAACAAACAAAAAAAATCAGAGAGGATATGACATTTTTTTTTTGAAAAGTGAGCAGTTAGAAATTACAAATTTGATATGTAATTATATACAAAATGCAATTTATAGATATATTTTCTAGGAGCCAGTTGCACCATCAGTGAGTGCTAAGCCTGTGTTTCAGATTTGTGAATTAGAAGGTTCTGACTCTCAAAAGGAGGCCTCAAGGCTGAGAGTGAAGAGGCTGCCAGTCCACGCATGAGAGCCAGGGGTCAGCTCTCAGCTCGAAGGAAAGGATCAGCCCAGGAAATATTTTACAGCCACAAAGAACCTTGACCTTTTCCACTCTTCTCTTTTTCCTATTTCCCCTTCTCCAGCCCCTCCTCTAGCTCATCCCAATAATACAGTAAAATCAAAGCATCCTGAATATTTACTAAGTGCTACATACCTTGTGAACTATTTCACTTGCAGTATCCCTAATACGGTTTCAATAAACCATGACTAGTAAAGTAATAAGTGTTGTTTGAAAGAAAAAAATAGCCTAATACACTTCTTGTCAGACACACAAAAAGCTTTTCTTTTGTACATGTCTATGGTAAATTGCTTTGCATGACAGCACATAATCTAACCAAAGTGGATGTTCTCTGTTTGATCTGATTGAACAAAAAAAAGGATGTATTTTAAATTTCTTTCTTTAATGAAGTATACTCCATGAGAGACAATTTCTTATTAAGGCATATTTGGACTTCTATCAAACCTATTACTGATCTCTTCATCTTTTTCCCCCTGCTAGTCCAGGAAATGGGAGCTACTGAAACCACAGGATCTGCTCGTGGCTTCCAAACACCCTCTGCAGAGAATATGACCATGTCTGTGTCCTCCTCTGGCTCCTGTGAGGCCCTTTTCATGGACCCCAGGCCCTTCTGTTTCTCCCAGAGGAGGAAGTCCAAGGCAGGGTCTGCATCTCCCTCGTCTTTGCAAGCCCCACAATAGCTCTCCTGGACAGTGTCTAAACTAAAACTTCTTAGTTGTTTAGTATGGTTATACGTGTTACAAATTCCCCATTTCCTGTGGGGTTCACAGAGAGCTACAAAATTATAACAAAACTTCAATAGAAATTTGACTCCATTTTTCAAATATTATCAAATCTTCTAAGGTTCTAAGACCCTTTGCTGTGAAGACAGGTAGAGAACCACTCTAATACAAAACATCGTTTGTTTTTCTCTCTCAAAGGGAATTGGGACTGTTCGGAAAGTCATGGAAATTTGCTATATACTTTAAAAATCTAGAATGCCTTCCCAACTGGCACACTCAGGATATGAGGAAGCAATGTCACTGCAAATCACTCCTCAACTACATTTAAACTGAGTTACTTGGTTTAGGTTGAGTTTTCTCTTCAGGCCCACAGCATCCTCAGAACTCTTGTTATCAAGGCTTAGGTAGAAACCTCTCCTCTTCAAATCGTGCCTTCCTTTCAGATGTAGTTAATTCTAGTCAGGATTCTAGGAAGGCCTCCCTCTGAAGACAATGCAAAGTAAAAAGAGCGACAGACCTTCCTTTAGTTGACAGCTTTCCATCATTTTCCGAATCAACTGTGATTCAAACTTTAAAAAAACCCAAGTTAGTGCCTGATGACTCCCTAGACTCTGGGGCATCTGGTGGTGCCAAATTGAGATTCCCCTGACAATTTCTGAGGACAAAGATCTTCGAGGAGGGCAGCTCTAGGGAGAGTTTAGTCAGCTCTAAACTGACACAACTGTGAAGTTGTGTCTCACAGATGCAGCATCCACTGACCCCTGACTTTCAGTTCATATTTTAGAACTGTTCCCAGGGGATGGAGATAAGGCAGTCATCAATCAGGAAAAAGTCAAACACGTTCAGATGACTGAGAACAGCTCTCCTTGAATCCCAGTCATGGGAGTTGAGGAATGATCATTCCTCTACATAGTTCTATTAAAAAAAGTGAAATAAAATTTGTTCTATTTTGTTAGAGTTGCAGAAATAAGACAACAAACACATCCTCAATTGGTTTAAAAACCACACAGCTCTGGCAGCAATGTTAACATCATTTACATCAAGTTCCTTGGCTAAATGAGCAATTTCCATATGTCTAGTTTACATGAGCTCAATTGTAAGTGTGGTAGAATTGGCATCAAATAAATGGCATGGGTTCAGATCTGGTTTTGATTACCAAGATTTCTAGAGTATGTTTTTGTGTTTAACTCTTTTTTGTAACTTTGCCCGTGAATGTTTGCCTAACTTCTGCCTCATGAGCACTCAGTTTCAATTCCCTGACATATGTCTATGCTTTGCAATTTGTATCTTGTAGTCCTTGCCGGAGTCCCGCTGCTCCTGAACACATGCCCTAAGGCAGCGTGCCTGCACAACCAGCTTCCATCTGAATGCTTCAGACAGGCGCTGCATTCAGGCAAGACCCCTTTGGATCTTCCCAATTAGAGCAAAATCGCTAGCATTTAACTTCTAATTTTACAAGTAACAGTGATTTGCAATTAGTAACAGACATCAAGATGACTTGTGACCAGCATTATACATGTTATTAATTTCCACTCATCTATAATTAATTTTACAATGGCATTTAGCTAAATGCTTATTATAGGAAAATCTGTCGTTGAGAACCAGATTACCTCTACAAATATATTATTTTCTCTGTAAAAGAATTCTGACTACTTTCACCAGAAGTACATTTTTAAAGTTAGTATTTTGTATTCGTAGAACTAGATTAAATAATATCCTGTTGAGTGAATGATATTTTAAGATTACAACCTGAATTGCTTATTATGGCTTTCTAAATTCATACCTGTTCTGCAGCAGAATATTTAAAAATTTAAGTATTGAAAATAGTCTAAGCAAAGAAAAGTGCTACTTGTTAACTTTGGAAGACTTGAAGACATAAAATTTCACCAAGTGACAGATTTATAAAAATTTCTTTTTGGGGGAACTTTCAAGTATTGTGAAACTGTTACTGAAAACAAAACATTAAAGCATTAGCACGTGTTTTAAAAAGCAATAAGACAATCACCTCTGTAAGAAACACACAGCTAATTATTATGTGTTCTAGAGAATGCTGTCGCAATCAGTCAACTTACAGAAGCATGATTTTCTTTTTATTCAAGTTGTCCCTTTGCAAAAGGTCCCTTTAGATATTATTTCTGTGAATAAATAATTCACTGTCTTCTTCATACTCAAAGATATGCTTTTGAGATATATGTATATATGACTCTTTAGTATGAGCTTAAATAATTTTTTTCTCCAGCATTGGCTGTAAGAATGCACAGACTACAAGAGACAATAGTGAGAAAGCTGGTGATCCACACCCTTTCCACTGGAAGCCTATAGGGAGCTTTCCCTTAGGGCCCCACGTGGTCAGCCTCAGAGCGACTAACACTTCCTAATTCAAGAAACCAACCCTTGGCCCATGCACAGCGAGAACCAAGATGAATCGATTAATGCACAGTGAAAACTATAATTCTCACAAAGACAAAATCTTGTCAGCAAGTATGTCTGTCCACTATAGCCTGGTTTTTAGCAAATGAAATATTTGAAATTCAGTGACCACAACATCTGCTCCTCAGGCCAGTATCTGGATGCTTATTGTCCATGTTCAGGTACATCCATCTCAAAGGATGTAGAGCCACACAACTTCTTTCATCTTATATCATTTATTTTGTTATTTCCTATACAGGGCAGGGACTTTTCTTGGACAGAGAAGCTGAGAAGTATCAGATAAAGATGACCTGCAAGTACTGGAAAATAATCTGTGGTTTATATGCAGGCGGATGGAAGCAAACCAGGGTAATATACATTTAGAGGCAGAGGGCTCTCACAATATCCTCTTCAAAAAACATTAGGATGAAAAGAGGTGCAGAACATTTCTGGTAAAATATATCATTAAAACTTAGGCTAACTTAACTCTTTCCACCTACACACTTTAATAATTTACAAATAGCATTTAAGCATATATTTCATTTAAAATAGAGTCCACATGATTGAAATAGTTATGAAACTCTGAGAGACTCTCAATAGAACTCTTAGCTGCTTATTACTATCTCCTAAGAAAACAATTTAACTACCCTCTTCTCATTAAAAAGTAAATAAAAATAGTCTTCATGATATTATAAAGATCTAATAATACTTCCTTCAACTTGTAGGAACAAGAAAGAATTTGTAGTTCACAGCCACATGAGGACTAGTGTTAAAAGGGAAAAAGAGCTATCGTAGTCAGGAAGCAAAATGCCTTCAGAGATAAAAGGTTATTTGTGGCTGAGTGAATAAAATGGACAATGAGCAGAAAATAATTTATATTACAAAGTCTTTAGACATCATTTACTTGGTAAGACATTATAGAAATATTTTTGGCCATTTATTTGCTTTAAAATCCACTTAACTAAAAAGTGACTACACAGTTTAAAAATGACATAATAACATAGTCTACATGGTACTACACTGATATTCTCATCTAATTTTTCACTATGCTGTGACCAAGTCTTCTGTTAAAAGTCTAATTTTAGCCTGGCACGGTGGCTTACGTCTGTAATCCCAGCACTTTGGGAGGCCAAGGCGGGTGGATCACAAGGTCAGGAGCTCGAGACCATCCTGGCTAACATGGAAACCCCGTCTCTACTAAAAATACAAAAATTAGCCAGGCATGGGGGCGGGCGCCTGTAGTCCAAGCTATTCGGGAGGCTGAGGCAGGAGAATGGCGTGAACCCAGAAGGCAGAGCTTGCAGTGAGCTGAGATCGCGCCACTGCACTCCAGCCTGGGCGACAGAGCAAGACTCTGTCTCAAAAAAAAAAAAAAAAAAAAAAAAAAAAAAAAAAACTCTAATTTTCTTGTTGTATCAACATTTGATGTCCATATGATCTTTAAGCTGGTATAAAATTACCAAAAATTATGCTAGAAGAAATCTCAACTTATATCTTTCTTGAGATATAGCTCTCAACATTTCAGTCTTTTTTAACTATGGTTTTAGAATTTTTACCTCTAGAAGAAGAAAATAGAAAAAATTTTTTTTTTTTTTTTGAGACAGAGTCTCGCTCTGTCACCCAGGCTGGAGTGCAGCGGCGCCATCTCCGCTCACTGCAAGCTCCGCCTCCCGGGTTCACGCCATTCTCCTGCCTCAGACTCCCGAATAGCTGGGACTACAGGCACCCGCCACCACGCCCTGATAATTTTTTGTATTTTTAGTAGAGACAGGGTTTCACCATGTTAGCCAGGATGGTCTCGATCTCCTGACCTCGTGATCTCACTGCCCTGGCCTCCCAAAGTGCTGGGATTACAGGCATGAGCCACTGTGCTGGGCCAGAAAAAAATTCTTATGCCATTTTTAACTGAATATGTCCGCATAATGAAGTGGTTCTAACTAATTAACGCTTTTTCAAACATTGGCAAATATTATATTATTTATTCTCTGAAAATACCTATAAGTTATCTCCACACACCTATGCATCCTTCTTATTCTATAGATGGACAGAAATTTTAAAATTGTAAAAGCACCTCTGCATTGCTGTATTAGTTCCCTATTGCTGCTGTAACAAATTACCATAAATGCAGTTTATTAAAACAACACAGACACATTATTTTACCATCTGGAGGACAGAAATCCAAAATGGGTCATCAGGGCTGCATTCCCTCTGGCGGCTCTACGAGATAGTCTATTTCCTTTCCATCTCCAGCTTCTAGAGGCTCCTGCCTTCCATGGCTAGTGACCTTCCATCACTATAGCCTCTGCTTCTGTCATCACGTCTCCTCCTGCCTCCTTCTTTTCCTTACAGGACCTCTGATTATCTTGGGCCCACCTTGTAATGTAAAATAAACTCCCATCTTAAGATCCTTGACGGGGCGCGATGGGCCAGGCCTGTAATCCCAGCACTTTGGGAGGCTGAGGTGGGCGGATTACAAGATCAGGAGATTGAGATCATCCTGGCTAACATGGTGAAACCCCATCTCTACTTAAACAAACAAACAAAAAGATCCTTTATCACTGCAAAGGCTTTTTTGCTATGTAACGTAACATGTTCAAGGATCCCAGGTACTAGGACGTGGACATCTTTGCAGGATCATTATTCTGCCTGGTACAGCTGCCTAGTGTTCAGTGTCCACTAAAACACTTTATTTCTCTGCTAATATTTTGTTGAGGATTTTGTGTCTTTGTTCAGGAGGAATCTATATTGCTTTGTAATTTTCTTTCCTTCTGACATCTTTTTCTGGTTTTGCCACGAGGCCTCAGTTGGTCTCAAAAACGAAGACAGTAAATGTTCTTTTCTATCTTCTGCTAGTGTCTGTATAAAATTGAGATGATGTCTTCCTTTAAAGTTTGATAGAATTCACACTTACGTTTGAAGTGCTTGAGGAAATGTTTTTAGTTATAAATTTAATTTCCTTAATTTCTCTTTTTGGTAATTTGTGCCCTTGAGAAACTTTTCATGTCCTCTAAGATTCAAATTTATTAAAATATAGTTATTCGTGCTGTTTTTTAAAAATTATCTATTGGATACATAGTAATGTCCCTTCCTCCAATCTAACTTTTGATGTGTCTACTTAGTAGATTATCAATTTTTGTTTGTCAAAGAAGAAGCTTTTTGGTTTATATTCATGTTTCCCTATTGCTTTTGTCCATTTAGTATTTCATTGGTTTCGGCACTATAATTTCCTACTTATTCTTCATTAGTTTTAATTTTCTGTTTTTCTTCTAATTTCTTAAGGTGAAATCTTATGCCACTGATTTTGTGCCTTTCTTGTGTATGAATACATGCATCCAAAGTTCTAAATTTCCCTCTAACACTGTTTGCTCGGCATCCCTTAACCTTTAGCATGTTGATTCATTCATTTTCATTGAATTTAAAATATTTCCTAATTTTATTTGTAACTTTTTTCATGAGCTCATGGGTTATTTGGAAGTATATAGTAAGGATGCTATAGGAAAATCAGCTTGAGTATTTCTCACAAATATGAAGTTGGTTTAATATTAAAAAATCAGTGTAATATACTATATCAATAAAATAATAAAACTTACGTTAATCTCCACAAATGAAAAAGTATTCACAAAATTCAACATCCATTCATGATGAAAAATTATCAGAACATGACAAATAGAAAGACATTTGTGTAACTTTATAAAGGACTTCTTCCAAGAAACTGAATCTATCCTCCTAATGGTAGAAGAATATTTTCTTCCCTAAGATGAGAACAAGGCAGGAATGTCCACTATTACTTCTTTCCTGTATTGTACTGGAGGTCCTGCCAGAGTTAGATGGCACTGGGCAATGAAGAAATACAAAAATAAAGGTATAAATTTGAAAGGAAGAAGAAACATTGTTAGGTGACAGTTGTGTACATAGAAAAGCCTGAGAATCTACCAAAATGCTACCAGAACTCATATTTCTATGTATTACCAATGAACAATTGGAAATTACAATTTAAAAATAAATATCAGATATTTTAAATTTTATTTTAAGTTCAAGGGTACATGTGCAGTATGTGCAGGTTTGTTACATAGTCAAATGTGTATCATGGGGATTTGCTGTGCAGATTATTTCACCACCCAGGTATGAAGCCTGGTACCCGTTAGTTATTTTTCCTGATCCTCTCCCACCTCCTACCTTCCACCCTCCAATAGGCCCCATTGTGTGTTGTTCCCCTCTATGTGTCTATGTGTTCTCATTTAGCTCCCACATAAGTGAGAACATGCTGTATGGTTTTCTGTTCCTGCATTACTTTGCTAAGGATAATGGCCTTCAGCTTCATCCATGTCCCTGCAAAGGACATGATCTCATTCTTTTTTATGGCTGCATTGTATTCCATGCTGTATATATACCATATTTTCTTTATCCAGTCTATCATTGATGGGCATTTAGGCTGATTCCATGTCTTTGACATTGTGAGTAGTGCTGCAGTGAACAAACATGTGCATGTGTCTTTATAATAAAATGATTTCTATTCCTTTGGGCACATACCCAGTAACGGGGTTGCTGGGTCAATGGCATAAATACCATTTTCAATTTTATTTATTTATTTTTTATATTTATATTTTTTGAGACAGAATCTCGCTCTGTTGCCCAGGCTGGAGTGCAGCAGCATGCTCTCGGCTCACTGCAAGCTCCGCCTTCCGGGTTCATGCCATTCTCCTGCCTCAGCCTCCCTAGCAGCTGGGACTACAGGCACCCGCCACCACACCTGGCTAATTTTTTGTATTTTTAGTAGAGACAGGGTTTTACTGTGTCAGCCAGGATGGTCTCGATCTCCTGACCTTGTGATCCACCCACCTTGGCCTCCCAAAGTGATAGGATTACAGGCGTGAGCCACTGTGCCAGGCCAAATACCATTTTCAATTTTATAAAAAAAAATACTTAGGGATGTCTGGAATAAATGTGCAAGATGTAGCATAGAGATAGAGATGCAGATCAATGGTACAGAATAGAGAATACAGAGGGAAACCTGAAAAATATGGTCAATTGAATGAGAGTTTCTGTCGCTCTACATCCTCACCAGTATTTGGTGCTGTCAGTGTTTTGGTTATAACCATTTAGATATGCAATGCTATTTTGTTTTAATTTGCATGTAGTATCCAGTTGCTTCAGCATCATTTGTTAAAAAGGCTATCATTATTTTCCCTTTGCATTACCCAGGTGCCTTTGTTGAAAATCAAGTAGCCATGATTATAGTGGTTTATTTCTAAACTCTGTATTGTTTTCATTGATCTATACGTCTATCCTTATGCAAATATCAGACTGCTTTAGTTACCATAGCTTTATAGTAAGCTTTGGAATCAGGCAGCATAATTCTTCTAATTATGCTTTTTCTTGAAATTGTTTTTTGACAGTTCTAGGGGATTTTTGTTTGTTCGTTTGTTCATTTTTGCTTTTCCATAAAAATTTTAGGATTGGATTGTCAACTTCTTTAAAAGCCTGGTAGAATTTTGATAGGAATTGCACTGAATCTATAGATTAATTGCTGTCTTAACACTACTGAATCTTCTGATACATGGGCATATACATTTCTGCATTTGTTTAGAATGTAAGCATGTATGTATTTTTTCTCAGCTCTTTAAGTTTCCAGTGTTCAGATTTTTGCACTTGTTTTATTAAATTTATTTCTAAGTATTTTATTATTCTTAAATGGGATTGTTTTCTTAATTTTATTATTCTTAAATGGGATTGTTTTCTTAATTTTATTATCAGATGTTTTATTACTAAAATAAAGAAATAAAATTGAGTTTTTATAATCTTGTAATCTGTGACATTGCTAAAATTACGTATTGGTTCTATAATTTTATAATTCCCTAAGATTTTCTATATACGATGTTTTCTATGAATAATGACACTTTCATTTATTACTTAACATATTATTTCAAAGAAACAACTATAATATTTTTAAATTTTTTTAAAAAGTGTATTCAGAAATCTTTTACGAATAGCATTTTACATTCACCGCATATAAATTGCATATTTCCTTTCAACATCTTAATTAATATGGTTCCATTAATTGAAACCTGGCCCTTAAGAGGTATCCACAGGGACACAGGAGTACTTACTGTGCCATCCAGAGGTTACTTCCTGCAGGATTATAGAAGCTGTTCAGTTGCTGTTAATTCCTGAAATTCACTAGCCTTTGTGAGTCTCCCAAGCTGTTAATAGTGATCATATGGATGACTAGCAAAACCTTGAACATACTGTAGGCAACAGTAGCTACTCAAGTATTAGTTGAATGAGTTTATTTCTGACTCCTCCTCATCCTCAAATCAGTTTGTCTTCCTAAAGGGACATTAAAGAAGAGGCATAAAGTTCAAACTTGATTAAGGCTCAAGTTCAAACTTGATTAAGGCTTTCATCTCTCTGCAGTTGGGATAGGTAGATATAAAACCTTTTACTACATCTTAGACTCATCTACTGTGAATTAGGTTCATTTACATACAAACACATACACACAAGAAAAAAACTCAATGTAAACATAAATGAAAATTCTTTTAAACACCATTTCCAGGGGAAAATAATGGGAACAAAAAATTATTTTCCCGTAAATCCTTTAATCCTTTCTTTAGAAAAAGTCACATTCCTTTTTTTCTACTTCTGTCCTAATTCCTGAAGTTCCTCTGAGAATGGATTGTATAATCTGAAAGCGTTTTCGACACATGTATTATGTCTCTCTTTTTGAATGCCTAAGATACTGGAGGAATTTAATAATTACCTTTTATCTAAAAGATAAAATATGGCTTCATTTCCCAAAAGTCAAAGGACTGTCTTGTGGTGTCCAATTCTGAGCTCAGATCAGTCATCTCTGTCAGCTTAAGCTATTACTCTTAGTCTAAAAATTATTTTTGTTCCCCTATATATAGCCCCCTCACTTCTTCCTTAAGAGATTGAGAATTTTTCAAGCCCACTCATATCAATGTGATATTGTAGATTCAAGATTAAATGCGATGTTCACTGTTTTTTGTATTGAAAAGGCAAGACTCCTCATGTACAAGATGATTCTACATTTTTGAATTCCAAAATAAATTTGTTTCAATGTTGTATAAGATTGAAGATGTCCACCCTGATAAACGTTTTTCCAAACAAACTATAAATGGTCTTCATATGACTGCCTATTAAATTATATTTTTAAAAAGTAGATCCCATTGTTTTTGCATATTTTAAAAGTCAATGTTCACTGATTTTCTGATAAGCTATACTTCATATATGTTCTTTTATATAACCACTGTATATTCAAATTGGATGCTTGCTATTAGCATGAAGGGCCTCTTTATTAACTGATTTTGTACATTATCTAGTATAAGGAGGAAGCCACAAAGAATATGTCATATTTTCCAAATTCAGGTAGAATCTCATATGAGTTTTCACTAGAAAGGAAAATTAAATTTTCTTTTTACAGTTTTTGGCATGGTCCAAATACAGAATACTTTGTAAGACAAAGATCTGGGAAGAAAGGAATGATGTGTTTATATTATGCTTGTGAGAAAGTCTAGAACTACAGCTTTATCACTGAACTGAGGTCTTGTTGTTCACCAATCAATGTAATAGAAATGGCAGTTAAGAAACAGATATTCATGCCAAAAGTAGAGGTTGCATTCAAGCCTGCATTCAGAGAAGTTAAAAGTTCTAAAAACAAAACAAAATAGAAATTTAACCTTGGAGAATTAAAAGTAGACTAAAGACAGAAAGAAATGAAGGCAGATTCTAGAAGGCATATTTTCGGCCTCAAGATTGGCCTAATATGGATGAAAACCTGAATGTGCTTTCTCTAAAAATAGAGAGGAAAATTCCTTTGTGTGTGAGACCTCAAGTCTTTAAGGAGGTGTAGGATGCAGTTTTATACACTAAAATTATCAAGTTCAAATGAGCAAGTGTTACATTTTCAAGAAAGAAAGAGCTGGATCATGTCAAGGGTTGATGTTGGGAAGCACATATGAAACCTGGAGGTCACATTAGTTCCAGAGGCGCTGATGTGAGAGACAAAACATGTTAGTGAATGCAAATGACCAGTTTGGATTCATTTATTCAACTTAAACAGAGAGCAGAATTTCCTCTGGGTCATAGTCTGCTCTTGAAAAGTGTAGAATAGGCTCATTAATCTGATAGTCTATCCTCCAGCAAACATTACTGTCATAAGGGACAATATTAGTAAATAAAGGAAAGCAATATCTCCTGTTTCCAACTAATGAATGATCTAGGTAATTTCCTCTTATACAATAAATAAAGGATATTAAATGTGTATATACATGTGTGTATATGTGTGTATACATATATATATTTATATATATGTTTGACCTTCACCATACATTTTAAAAATTAAATTGTAGTATTTATTGATGCTTTCCTGATCTTTGCTAGAAATAATTGCTCTTTATTATACTTTTGGGAGAATATATCCGTGTAACCCTCTTTTGAGAATTGACAATATAGAATTCTCACAGCACAGAGGATCTCACCAAAAACATGTTTTATTTCACTTTTAGTCTCTGGGTTCTGGTATAATATACGTGCTGAGTTTTAGCACATTTTTAGTAAATTTGCTTTGCTTAAAGCTATTAATTAGAATTACATATAGACAATTAGTCATGCATTATGTTTTACCTGTAGAGAGAACTGAACACTATTTTAAAATAAGAATAACTCGAGTTGCAAGAAACGGAAACAACCCACAGAGCACTGTCATAGCCAGTTGGCGTTTCATTACATCTTTCCACAATTACTTAGAATTCGCTGGATGAAACATTTGCTACAAATCATTGCTAATGCTAATGCAGCATCTTAAATAACCTCAAAATGAGCTGGTACATTTCTATTAAACGGCCTTAATGAACAATTTAAAAAGTAAAATACTCCACTATGTTATAATACATTTTTTCTCCCTCTTCACATGTTATTTATGTTGTTGATTTTTTTTTTAGTACTAATTTTCACAACTAGGAGAACTGCTGATAATAGAAAATTTTCTCCAGAGAATTCTGGTCACCCCAAGATCCCACTGGCCAGTGCAAGATTTTTGTGGGTGCTTTATACAGTAAACTTTTCTCTCCATTTCAAATGTCTTCAGCACTTTTTTAGGAGGACTGCTGATTGTTTGCTCAATTTAGTAGAGATGTTTAATTCTATTTGCAATGCTCAGTGACTTAAAGAAAGGTGAAAAAGGAGTCATATGAAGAGCCACAGAGCTCAATGATATTTTAGGTTTTGCTGATGTTTTTATGTTTTCTCTTAAAATTATGTTTCCAATGTAATGATCTTTCTAGTTACATAAAATAGAAGAACAAAGCACTCTGGAGGAAGAATGGTGCTACCAGCATGCCTCCTTGGGTTTGGCAGCTTGGCTAGGTAGTTTTGCAGAGTTCTTGGGTAGAGGTAAGCCAGTTGACATAAAGAATCCAGCAAACTTCCAGGGGAGCCCCAGGCCTCTTGCTTGCCTGGAGCAGAAATATGAAACCCATACTGAGAAATAATGGGAGATGGCCTTGCTCTGTCACTGTAGAATATAAAGGTAAAGAAGACCCTCAAATAAACTTGCAATGAATGGAAAGAGCCAAGGCCAGTAGGGGCTTGGCCAACCACGAGATGGGTCATTGTGCTGGTGTGGAAGGGGGTCCACTGTCCGGGAGGGCTGGTTGTGGTTTGGGGACAGGGAAGAAGTGAGTGTCTCAGGATCAGGGCAGTTGCTCATGCCACAACTATTGCGGCCTAGCTTTAAGATGAAGAACTGTGCTCAGCTGAAAAAGCACTTTCAGCAGATAAAAGGACCAAGGACCTTGAATTCCTTCCCCATTTGGTGTGGTGGTGTCTCATTTGGATGAATCTGCCTTACCTTCAGCCATTCCCCGTTCGGTGTGGTGGTGTCTCACTCGGATGAATCCGTCTACCTTCAGCCATTCCCCGTTTGGTGTGGTGGTGTCTCATTTAGATGAATCCGTCTTACCTTCGGTCATTCCCCGTTTGGTGTGGCGTCGTCTCATTTGGATGAATCTATCTTACCTTCAGTCATTCCCTTGATACTGCAATTGTCTGTGCATAATCCTCTAGCAGGAACATCACTGCAGATGGCTTTTATAAAATGCCAAATAGTGTCTCTAAACATCTAATTTTAGAGCTCCCAGGGAGGGCTAAGCCCCAAAGTAGCTCAGTCTATGTCTGGAGTCCCACTGGGGTCTTGTGAAAAAAGTTACGTACATTCTTACCTAGTATAGTTTGTGTATGTTTTGCCTCCAAATCTCACACTGAACTGTGATCCCCGGTGTTGGAGGTGGGGCATGGTGGGAAGTGTTTGGGTCATGGGGCAGATTCCTCAGAAAGGGCTTGGTGCCGTCCTTGTGACAATGAGTGACTTCTTGCTCTATTAGTTTTCCTGACATTGATTGCTGAAAGCAATCCTGGTGCCTCCCTCTTCCCTCTCTCCCTCTCTGTCTTGCATCCCCTCTTGCTATGTGATGCCTACTCTTCTTCACCTTCCGTCATGATTGGAAACTTCCTGAAGCCCTCACCAGAAGCACATTTAACACTGATGACTAGTACCATGCTTCTCAAACATTTTTATAGTGATATTTTCTTGACACTTCTTGCATCACTGGGCTTCTCAAGTCTTTCTTTAAATATGAGTGTTGGCCACAGCTCTATCTTTAGAGTCCTAATGTTTTCACTTGGCCACAATGGCCACTTAATTATTGAAGATTCCAAAATCTATACCTCTAGCTTAGTATATTTTGCTGAAATAAAGACCCTCACACCCACATGTCCCCAGGTCATATTTACGTGCACATCCCACAGGTTGCTCAGATTTAGGACTTCTGGCCCATTTTTGACTCTGTCTCTTCATAGTCACATCCACATGTCCCATCTATATAACCAACTTCCAATAAGTTCTCTCTCTCCACACTCCCCTTACCATCATCACTCTTTAAAACAATGGCTAAATCCCACTAACCAATTTTATTGCATCTGGTGACACCTCCCCTTCACCTTCCCAGCTGCCGACAGACTTTTCTAAAACACAAATCTGTATCAGTCAATTTTCTTCACAGGAAACTCCTGCCTTCTTGAAGGCAGCCTAAATTTGCTCAGACCTCTCCACTGTTACCTCCTTTCACTCCCTCCATGTGTACGCTTTCTCCAGCAGAATGGAGTTTCCTGCCACTTTGCAAGTTTTGGCATTTCTGCCTCTGTGTGTTCACAGAGACCGGTCTTGGTGAACACTTGTTCCTGTTCTCAGGTCCCTTCATCTAACAAATTCTCATCTTCCTTGAAATTCAGCTCTAGTGTCAAGACCACCCAAAGACTTCTCTGCATGTATCCACCTCTGTTTTTGCCTCCTGTTACGTTGCACCCTGTACACAGCACTATCATTACACTATTTCCTCCAGAGAGCGAGGCTATAGTTTCATACTAGTTAACACATAGTACTTCACTTAAGCCTCACAAGTAACCTAAGAAGAAGAGACGCTTATGATTATGCTCCTTTTACAGATCACTAAAATGAGGGACAGAAAATTGAAAACAAAAAATTAACTAAGGCCACACACTAAGTGGCCTTTGCACCTCACAGACGCCGCGCCGCACCTCACAGACCCTGCGCCGCACCTCACCTCACAGACTCTCCGCAGCACCTCACCTCACAGACGCCGCGCCGCACCTCACAGACCCTGCGCCGCACCTCACAGGCCCTGCCCCGCACCTCACCTCACACACGCCGCGCCGCACCTCACCTCACAGACGCGCCGCACCTCACACACGCTACGCCGCACCTCACAGACCCTGCGCCGCACCTCACAGACGCCGCGCCGCACCTCACCTCACAGACCCTGCGCCGCACCTCACAGACGACGCGCCGCACCTCACCTCACAGACGCCGCGCCGCACCTCACCTCACAGACGACGCGCCGCACCTCACCTCACAGACGCCGCGCCGCACCTCACCTCACAGACGACGCGCCGCACCTCACCTCACAGACGCCGCGCCGCACCTCACCTCACAGACGACGCGCCGCACCTCACCTCACAGACGCCGCGCCGCACCTCACCTCACAGACCCTGCGCCGCACCTCACAGACGACGCGCCGCACCTCACCTCACAGACGCCGCGCCGCACCTCACCTCACAGACCCTGCGCCGCACCTCACAGACGACGCGCCGCACCTCACACACGCCGCGCCGCACCTCACCTCACAGACGCCGGGCCGCAACTCACAGGCCCTGCCCGGCACCTCACCTCACAGACGCTGCGCCGCACCTCACCTCACAGACGCGCCGCACCTCACACACGCTGCACCGCACCTCACAGACCCTGCGCCGCACCTCACAGACGCCGCGCTGCACCTCACTTCACAGACGCCGCGCCGCTCCTCACACAGGCCGCGCCGCACCTCACAGACCCTGCGCCGCACCTCACAGATTCACAGACACTGCACCGCACTTCACAGACACTGCATTTTCATAGATACTGCATCACACTTCACAGACGCTGCACCGCACTTCACAGATGCTGCATTTTTTTTACACAGTGAAGGTTTATGGCAATTGTGCGTTGAGCAAGTATATTGGCACAGTTGTTTTTTTTAAAACGTGCTCACTTTCTGTTTCTGTGTCATATTTTGGTAATTCTGTCAATACTTCAAACTTTTTTGTTATGATTACATCTGTTATGGTGATCTGTGATCAGCGATTTTTGCTGTGACTTTTCTAATTGTTTTGGGGCATTACGAACCATGCATATATGAGATGGCAAACTTCATTGGTAAATGCTGTGTGTGTTCTGTGTGCTCCAGTGACCGGCATTCCTCGGCCTCCCTCCCTCTCCACAGGCCCTTTTATTCCCTGACACACAATCATATTAAAATTAGGCCGATTAATAACCTCACAACGGCCGCTAAATGTTTAAATAAAAGGAAAAGTTGCACATCTGATTTTAAAATCAAAAGCTAGAAATGATGAAGCTTAGTGAGGAAGGCATGTTGAAAGCTGAAACAGACCAAAAGCTGGGCCTCTTGTACCAAATTGTTAGCCAAGTTGTGAATGGTAAGGAAAAGTTCTTTAAGGAAATTGAAAGTGCTACTCCAATGAACTCATGAATGATGAGAAAGCAAAACATCCTGGCTGGGCACAGTGGCTCACGCCTGTAATCCCGGCACTTTGGGAGACTGAGGCAGGTGGATCACCTGAGGTCAGGAGTTCAAGACCAACCAGCCTGGCCAACATGGTGAAACCCCGTCTCTACTGAAAATACAAAAAATAGCTGGGCATGGTGGCAGACACCTGTAGTTCCAGCCACTGGGGAGGCTGAGGCAGGAGAATCCCTTGAACCAGGGAGGCAGAGGTTGCAGTGAGCTGAGATCACACCACTGCATTAGAATCTGGGCAACAGAGTGAGATTCCATCTCAAAAAAAATAACAGAAAGCGAAACATCCTATTGCTGATATGGAGAAAGTTTGAGTGATCTCAATAGCAGATTAAGCCAGTCACAATATTACCATAAGGCAAAGCCTAATCCAAAGCAAGGCTCTAATTCTCTTCAGTTCTATGAAGACTGAGAGAGGTGAGGAATCTGCAAAGGAAAAGTTCCAATGTAGCAGAGGTTGGTTCATGGGGTTTTAGGAAATAAGCAACCTTCACAACAGAAAATGCAAGTTGAAGTGGCAGGTGATGATGTAGAAGGCGCAGCAAGTTACCTAGAAGATTTGGCTAAGATTATGGTGGACGATGGCCACACTAAACAAGGTTTTCAGTGTAGATAACTCAAACAGCCTTCTAAAACAGCCTTCTATTGGAAGAAGATACCATCTAGGATTCTCAGAGTTAGGGAGGAAAACTCAATGCCTGACTCAAAGCTTCAAAGGGCAGGCTGACTTTATTGTTAAGAGTTAATACAGCTGGCAACTTTAAATTGAAGCCAGTGCTAATTTACTCTTCAAAAAATCCTAAGGCCCTCATGAATTGTGCTAAAATCTTCTCTACGGATGGTCCCTAAATGAAGCAGCAAAGCCCAAATGACAGCACTCCTGTTTACAGCATGGTTTATTGAACATTTTAAGTACACTCTTGAGACCTACTTCTCAGAAAAAACATATTTTTAAGAAAACATTACTACTCGTTGACAATGCACCAAGCCACCCAACAGCCCTGATGGCCCAATGGAGATGTATTAGGAGATTAATGTTGTTCTCATGCCTGCTAACACAACATATATTCTGCAGCCCATGGATCAAGGAGTAATTTCAAATTTCAAGTCTTATTATTTAAGAAACATATTTCATAAGGCTATAGCTGTCATAGATAGTGATTTCTTTGATGGATCTGGGCAAAGTAAATTGAAAATCTTACAGAAATAATTCACCATTCTAGATGCCATTAAGAACATTCGTGATTCATGGAATCATGGAAGGAGGTCAAAATTTTGGCATTAAAAGGAGTTTAGAAGAAGTTAATTTCAACCTTCATGGATGATTTTGAGGGGTTAAGACTTCTGTGGAGGAAATAATACACTTGTGGTAGAAATAGCAAGAGAATTAGATTTCTAAGTGGAGCCTAAAGATGTGACTGAAATTTGCAATCTCATGAGAAAATTTGAACAGATAAGGAGTTGCTTCTTATAAATGAATAAAGAAAGTGGTTTCTTGAGATGGAATCTCCCCCTGGTGAAGATGCTGTGAACATTGTTGAAATGACAACGAAGGATTTAGAATATTCCACACACTGACTTGATAAAGCAGTGACAAGGTTTGAGAATATTGCTCCAATTTTGAAGGAAATTCTACAACGGGGAAAATGCTTTCAAATAGCATCGCATGCTACAGAGAAATCATTCAGGAAAGAAGAGTCACCCAGTATGGCAAATTGTATTGTTATCTTATTTTAAGGAATTGCTACAGCCACCCCAACCTTCGGCAACCATCAACTTCATCAGTCAGCAGCCGTCAATAGTGAGGAAAGAGTCTCCCTCTGTCAGCAAAAAGATTATGACTCTCTGAAGGCTCAGGTGATGATTAGCACTTTCTAGCAAGAAAGCATTTTTAAATTGACATATGTACTTTTTTTAGACACAATGTTTTGCACACTTCATAGACTACAGTATAATATAGATATGATATTTATATGCATTGAAAAACCAAAAACATTGTGTGACTTGCTTTATTGTGATATTTGTTTACTGCAGTGGTCTGGAACAAGACAAAATATCTCTGAGGGATGCATGTATTCTTCCTTGGAAAAAGTCTTTCAGGATTTTTGGTTTTTGGTTAGAAGGCACATAACATGTATTAGGTGACTTTTTCTCTCTTTTGAATAGGCTAACAGGGCCATAATGCTCTCACAATAACCTGCTCTTGCAGAAAATGAGAATTGTTCTAAGAAAGTCACTTCTTATTTTTGTGTCTTAACTTTTTCAATTGAGAAATGAATGAAGAAAGATTTAGGAGAGAAACATTTTTCTAACATTTTAGAAGAGCTTTGGGGATAGTGGATAATGAAATAAAGATTTCTAGAACACTAGCAGATTTGAAGATAAAAGTTGCTGGGAGATGCAAAGATGATAAGAATTTTACGCAAACAGCCCATTTAATAGCCATTTACAAGAATGGTCTAATTCTAAGAAGTGCATGAAGAAGTGCTTCGATTTAGCTCTTAAAGTCCAGGTGATTATTTCAGGCCTTTAAAAAATGCAAACTTGGGTAGAAAACAACAAAACAACTCATAAATATCACCTTTGCTAAAAATCAAATTCTGTTTCCTAAATTTAAAATGTAGTATGATTGGTTACTCTGTAAGGAAGCAAACAAAAAGTGCCAAAAAAAGCAGAAATCAGCATGTTTCCTAACAACAGAAAAGGAGTTATAGAATCAAAAAAATAAGATCCTGAAGCTCATTCCATTTTCCAAATATTCAATATAGCTTTTAGCTACCAGATAAAATAGGAGTCAGAGATATATGTTTATATATTAAGTATTGTAAAAGAAAATATAGTAATTATAAACATATGTAAAAATATCCTTTATCATATTAGTAAAATATTACATTGACCCAAATGTAATATTGCATGTGTGTACAGAAGTGAATTGCTTTTTAAAAATCAACATAGATTTTTCCTACTATTCTTTAGGAACTTAATGACTTAGCTTGAATGAAGCTCTGTTTACAATAATATTTTACTCAAATTAAAAGATAGCCTTTTACTTAAATTCTCTTCAATTAAGACCTGTTATCAAGTAAATAATCTTTAGTTTTATTTTCTTTCCAATGCATTTTGGTTACCTACATCCATACTCAGGAAAAGGCAAGCTTTCTTATTTTCAAAATACAACCTTTTGTTTTAAAATAATTTAAGACCTAAAATAAGCCACACAAATAATACAGTTCCTATGTGTCTTGTACACAACTTCCTCTGGTTACAATTTCTCTCATATCAAACAACATGACAGTTAATGCCAGGAAATTAACACTGGTGTGTACACACAATATATGTATACACATTCATAAGCTAGATGTAATATACTGAAGTCAGACAAATATGCAAAACATAATGGAAGTCATTTCTGGTAATAAAGAAAAATGTACAATCTGTGCATCAGTGCTGTAAAATACAAAACCAAATAGCTTGTGTAGCAAGAGGGCAAGCAAGAATTAGTCTTTGGGCAGAGGCCTCTGAGCCAGGTTCTCTGGGATATGTGTGTATATATATATATATCTTGTCTAAAAATACAAATATATGATTATACATATATATACACACACACTGTACACACATACAAGTGTATATATACACAATTACATACACAATTGTGTACACACACGTGTCTATGTATACACTATATATGTATACATATATAATTGTGTGTGTATGTATATATATTTTATTTATTTATTTATTGAGATGGAGTCTTGCTCTGCTGCACAGGATGGAGTGCAATGTCAGCTCACTGCAACCTCTGCCTCTCGGGTTCAAGCAATTCTCCTGCCTCAGCCTCCTGAGTAGCTGGGACTACAGGCACCCGCCAGCACGCCCGGCTATTTTTTTTTTTTTTTTTTTGAGACAGGGTCTCACTCTGTCAGGCTGGAGTGCAGTGGCAGTGATCACGGCTCACTGCAAGCTCCGCCTCCTGGGTTCAAGTGATTCTTCTGCCTCAGCCTCCTGAGTAGCTGGGACTATAGGCGCCGCCAACCACGCCCAGCTAATTTTTGTATTTTTAGTAGATATGGGGTTTCACCATGTTGGCCAGGCTGGTCTCTGCCTCAGCCTCCCAAAGTGCTGGGATTATAGGTATGAGCCACTGTGCCCGGCCTTATACATTTTTTTTCAGATGTGATTCTTTTTCCCTTGAGATAAAAGTTAGATGGAAGAATAGGTAACAAATTACTTCAATTCACATGAAAATAAGGTAAATTTGATCTTTTACCATATAAGCCCCTTAACCTTCTGCTATGCAATTTATTTCACTTACCCACTGCAGAAACATTATTCTTATCACTATTAATCACGTTATTTTTGGCCATAACCCAGACACTTTCTTCTCTTTCAACTTCTTGCTGCGTGTCCACACCCTCTTCTCTGTCACACTTAGCCTGCATTCCTTCAGTACCTGGCTCAGGGGCCTCTGCCCCAAGACTAATTCCTGCCTGTCCTCTTGCTACTGAAACTATTCATTTGTTTTTGTGTTTTACAGCACTGATGCATAAATTGTACATTTTTCTTTATTACTAGAAATAACTTCTATTATTTTTTACATGTTTGTCTGATTTCTTGCAATAGATTATACATTGCAAAAATGTAGGAACCATTTCTTCTATCTCTCTTGAATTCTCCTAAGTGCACAATCAATTATGCATATGGTGAAGCCTAAAAATGCTTGTTGAATATAGGCTGACTTTTGGCATTGGATGTAAATAGGGCAATTATAGAAGGACATATTTGCTTTTGAAGCCATTTCAAGAAACATATTTAATGGAAGTTTCTGGAACAATCCACATTCATTTAGAAAATATTACTCTTTGGCATAGACTTGAGAATAAATAAAAAGAGATAGAAAGTCAAGGGAAAATAGAATTAAAATGACCTGGAAAATTGAATCTACAGATTTTGACCAAGATGCTAAAGAAAATTAAAGTCCAAAATACATGTATCTTAACAATAGTAGGGAAAGTATAATAATCTGTTGGTAAAATGCAAAAACAAGAATAAAAACGCCAAACCCAAACTCTTGGAATATTCTTCCTGGGACTCCTGAAGACTGACATGTAAGAAGTCCAACTACAAGAATGCCCTTTGATGGGGTCCCATGTCAGCGTTTGGGTGGATTGTCCCACCTGAGCCCTGCCTTTCAGCCCTCCTGCTAAGTCCTCTGACAAGCAAATAGTGCTGTGGTGGACCCTCCTGAGGAGGCCACACCTGCTGAAGATCCCAGGTCAATCCTGATCCACACCATGGAACAAGGATTGCTTTGTCAGGCCTTGTGCAAAATCCTGCTCACAATATTGTGAAAATAAAATGCTTGTAGTTTTAAGCCACTAAACTATGAGAAATAGTGGATATCAATTTAGCATAAGGTAGCAATGGAGTCCTTATATTAATAACAAACCATATTAAAAAGAATTTTATGATTGTTGCTGCATTAAAGACTAGGATATGAATATGTGTGCATATATATATGCATCATACATATGCATTTTTATTTTGCAGAAAATATTTAAAATAGTGCATAAAATCAGAAACCCTTAGTTGAGTGATTTGCTGTTCACTGTATTAAAATCAGGCAGTAACAGTAATAGTGAAACAGCTGCAAAAAGATAAAATCAGTGGATTGAACCTAGAAAAGAAAATCAGGAAAATGTTCATCAATCTTGACAAATAGGCACTGTCTGAAGGGACTTTAGACTGATTCCCTAAATGTCCACCAATATTGAGCATAATGGACCATGGATTTTTATATCCATGCCAAACTCACACACACACATTTATGCTTATTTTATCTATTTATGTATTTATTTTTGAGACAGGGTCTCACTCAGTCATCCAGGCTGGAATGCAGCAGTGCAATCTCAGCTCACTGCAACTTTCGCCTCCCAGGCTCAAGGAATCCTCCCATCTCAGCCTCCCTAGCAGCTGGGACTGCAGATATGCACCACCACACCTGGCTACTTTTTGTATATTTTGTAGAGATGGGGTTTCCCTATGTTGCCCAGGATGGTCTTGAACTTCTGGGCTCAAGCAATCTGCCCACGTCGAACTCTCCAAGTGTTGGAATTACAGGTGTGAGCCACTGCACTCAGCCTATACTTATTTTAATAGGCATTTTTGACCTTTAATTACACACCTCCCACACAGAGAACTAGAAATCCACTGGTCCTGGCTGTTTTCAGTGTGTTCTGAAAATCTTTTAAGAACTAAGGTTGTCAACTACATCTTTGGTTTCCCTGGAGCATTAGCTTTATCTAATATATATTAAGTTTGTCCAAATTCAATGCTTCTTGTCATTACCTTGGGAATCTTATGTCTTTATTCTGACGGACTCACCACTCCATGTGGTCATTTCTTCTTACTTGACAAAGTCTTTGAATTTGTTTCTCATTTGGCTTGCAAGATAACAACTCTATTTTTCTTAGTTCAAAGCAATAAATATCACTACTACTATCAGCATTAATATTTAGTCATTTTTATTTTATATCATATTATCAATTAGGTACTTGAATTTGTATGTGACAGCATGGAAGAGACAGCAAAGACCATATGTTCATATAGATGGCAAGCAAAGAACCAGAAAGATCATATATTCATACAGATGGCAAGCAAAGAACCAGAAAGATCATGTGACTTGTCATGTCAAAGATCAAACAATTATCACACTGGAAGGCATATTCTAATGTTTAATTTAATTTTTAAAATTTAAATTATAAAGTGCTTTCTACATTTATAATAGTACAGAAAAGAATATAAATAAATAAATTGCTGAGGTGTTTAATAGGAGATAATTGTCAATTTGTTTCAGATCTCTACCTTTAAGGAGGAAAAAAAAGAGAAAGAGAAAGAATACTCATTTTTTGGCTCAATATTGTTTTCATACCACACTGCTGACTGTCTCACAGCTTGGAATTATTGCTGATTTTTACTTTTGTAAAAGGTTAATAGTAAGTTTACTTCTTAAAGGGCTTTCATCTGTTAGCACATTTGGTTATCCCCATATACTTGGGAGGCAGGGCATCTATTACAATCTGTGTTTTATAAACCAATGAGGCATAAAAATGTTAACAGATTTGCCAAAGATGTCAAAGTAATTCAAAGAGAACCGGCCAACCTCTGACTGCCAACCTGCATGAGCCCTGCTGCGCCCGGCTGCGTAAGTCATAGAGTCATAGCTTAATATCCGAATATGAGAACACTGTCAGGAGAAACACGTTTTGAATCACAGTTACAACTCCAATTTTTAAAGAATTTAAATCAATCAATAATTCTCCATCACGATAATTGCAAACTCATCTAGAAAAGTGTAACATTCTCAGAGTGCAAAAAACTATTAAATGTTTATCTTTAAATATAAGTTTATCCCTTTCCAAATCTATTCACATAGTATCTTTATATAATCATTCCAATAGTCCTACAAAGCAGGAACTTGTGAGTGATTCTTTTACCGAGAAAGTGGAATAGCTGAAAATTCACGTCGATAGTGGCTTAAGTCAGTTGTCCGTGGTCTTGGCTGCACACTAGAATTATCTAGGGAGTGTCTAAAATTCTTAGGCTCTGCTCACATTGTATACCAAAAATATCGGAATGTCTGGGAGTCAGTTCCAGGCATCACTGTTTTAAAGAGCCTCAGGTAATTCCGGATTTCCAGTTTGAGAAGCATTACCTCAAGCAGCTGCTACACTGCAGTTACTTGGTCCTCCTTGTCTAGTGTTTCTTCCTCTACAGAATGAAAGTGCATCACAGATGATCCTTTATCTTTCCTGCAGATATCAGCTATAAGCAATTAAGAAACTATTTTACATTTAAGAAACTCTTTGCCCCTAATTTGGATTATTCCATTCATATGCGGCTAGAAAGAGATCCTTATGGAGTGCAGTCACTATGACATTTTTGACTCTACGTCAAATTGCAGGTGAGATGCCAAGGTAGCCACCTAAGGTGCTGGTCTTTAATAACTTCAGTTCTGGAAATAGCTCACCTTGTTCATGGCTTATGAATTTATTTTTGTTATGACAAAGAACAGAAACTTCTCTCTTTTTAACTTGGATTTTAAATCAAATGAAGAAACTTGGGACTCCCTCTGTACCTAAACGATGGAAACAGGAAACTTGTGAACCAAAATAATAAACCTTGGTTTATCTACAAGCCACATATGCCAATGGAGTCTCAGATGAATCCCGGAGATCACAATAGTTTCAGTTGCTGTGCTATGACGTGTCCTGGGAGGTACATCATTATCACCTGGGGCCCAGCTGGGGATTGCTTATTAACAGTTTCCTGAGAAACCTCAGCTCATGTGGCTGTCTCATTCACAGATCATGAGCAGTGATTGGGAACATGTAACCTGGACATTGTGTTCAAGAAACTGTATCATCATCACTATCATACAAATATTCACACACTAGGAATTGCACAGCCCACTTTCAGAAACAGGGACACACCACGCTCCCTTAATCTGGAACAAGAAATTGCAAGATCTCTGCTCTAGGCCTTCACCTCCTCAGAGAATATGGGTTTAGAAATGAGAAGCTGCTGAATTTGAATACCTTTATTTTCTACTATTACTCAGGGTCTCTGGTAGTAAACAAAGAAGTTTTGAATCTATATTATGCATAACCCAATCTCTCAAGAAGCTTCCTAGATTGCAGTGGCTTGATAAGGAAGGTAATATGTCATACCAACACAAATAAATAATTTTTCTCTAAGCAATTCCAGAATAATTTGCCCAATTTTGCCACTTGACATCTTTTGGCTATTATATATTAGCAGGCTTCCCTTTTCTCATAGTGCAAATATCATTAAAATCATCATGCACGTCATTGACCTTCTTATTTCTACATTGGAGAAGTCATTTAGATATAACTAGCACTGAATTAATTTGCTACTCAGACTAACAGTAAAGTTATTGAAAAGTGCTTTAAATGATTTAACAGTGCAAAGAAATGGATCCCCTAATTTTGATACCACAAATCTTATGTATTTTAATCAATCTAACATTTTCATGAGTCAAATATTCTTCAATAGGAGAAAATTTTAACTGGCATTCATAAATAATTGTATTATATAATGAAACTGCTTCCAATGTCTTCCCTAATACAAGCTCACTTCTCAAATACCAGTGTGTAGACAAATGCTGTACATAAATAATAATTAAAGTTTAAAATAAAATCAAGGTTTTCTGCATGGTATTTAACGTTCATATCCTTTTCTATGAAACTCACTTTGCCACCTGCTCCTCAAATGCCCCATATTAAGTGGGCACACATATAATGTTCAGAGAGCTTTGATTTTTCTCTCTCTCTGTTTTCATAGTATTTAGTAAAAGACAAAATGTATCTGATTTCAAAATGCTATTTTAGGCTCACGCTTGTAATCCCAGCACTTTGGGAGGCCAAGGCGGGTGGATCAGTTGAGATCAGGAGTTTGAGATCAGCCTGGCCAACATGGTGAAACCCCTCTCTACTAAAAATTCAAAAATTAGCCAGGCATGGTAGCAGGCACCTGTATTCCCAGCTACTCAGAAGGCTGAGGCAGGAGAATTGCTTGAACCAGGAGGTAGAGGTTGCAGTGAGCCAAGATCGGGCCACTGCACTCCAGCCTGGGTGACAGAGCAAGACTCTGTCTCAAAAATAAATAAATAAATAAATATGTAAATAAAATGTTACATTACAAGGCTACTATATTAATCTGTGATATCAACATTATCCTAATAAGCTGGTTTATAAACTAATTAATAATTTGGATTCAGGAGCAGGTTGTTCAGTTTCCACGTAGTTGAGCGGTTTTGAGTGAGATTCTTAATCCTGAGTTCTAGCTTGATTGCACTGTGATCTGAGAGACAGTTTGTTACAATTTCTGTTCTTTTACATTTATTGAGGAGAGCTTTACTTCCAAGTATATGGTCAATTTTGGAATAGGTGTGGTGTGGTGCTGAAAAAAATGTATATTCTGTTGATTTGGGGTGGAGAGTTCTGTAGATGTCTATTAGGTCCGCTTCATGCAGAGCTGAGTTCAATTCCTGGGTATCCTTGTTGACTTTCTGTCTCGTTGATCTGTCTAATGTTGACAGTGGGGTGTTAAAGTCTCCCATTATTAATGTGTGGGAGTCTAAGTCTCTTTGTAGGTCACTCAGGAGTTGCTTTATGAATCTGGGTGCTCCTGTATTGGGTGCATATATATTTAGGATAGTTAGCTCTTCTTGTTGAATTAATCCCTTTACCATTATGTAATGGCCTTCTTTGTCTCTTTTGACAATGAGATACCATCTCACACCAGTTAGAATGGCAATCATTAAAAAGTCAGGAAACAACAGGTGCTGGAGAGGATGTGGAGAAATAGGAACACTTTTACACTGTTGGTGGGACTGTAAACTAGTTCAACCCTTGTGGAAGTCAGTGTGGCGATTCCTCAGGGATCTAGAACTAGAAATTCCATTCGACCCAGCCATCCCATTACTGGGTATATACCCAAAGGACTATAAATCATGCTGCTATAAAGACACATGCACACGTATGTTTATTGCCGCATTATTCACAATAGCAAAGACTTGGAACCAACCCAAATGTCCAACAATGATAGACTGGATTAAGAAAATGTGGCACATATACACCATGGAATACTATGCAGCCATAAAAAATGATGAGTTCATGTCCTTTGTAGGGACATGGATGAAATTGGAAATCATCATTCTCAGTAAACTATCGCAAGAACAAAAAACCAAACACCGCATATTCTCACTCATAGGTGGGAATTGAACAATGAGAACACATGGACACAGGAAGGGGAACATCACACTTTGGGGACTGTTGTGGGGTGGGGGGAGGGGGGAGGGATAGCATTGGGAGATATACCTAATGCTAGATGACGAGTTGGTGGGTGCAGCGCACCAGCATGGCACATGTATACATATGTAACTTACCTGCACATTGCGCACATGTACCATAAAACCTAAAGTATAATAATAATAATAATAATAATGAAGAAAAAAAAACAAAAATACATTTAAAAAAAAAAAAAAAAGAATTAGGGACCACCAAGCTAATTACAACCAAGGGAATCCTTCAGAAAGAATTCTTGAGTCACTGGACCAAAATGGCCAAGTGGGAAAGGAGAATTAACTCTCATTTTTTAATTTAAATTATTATCAGAAGTAATGTCGGTGTAACAAACCATAACATATACTTAGTTTGAGTTAGTCTAAAATTCTTCTAGAAATATTGATTGAGCGTTACATGTTTTCTATGTGGAAAGCAAATACACAACTTAGAGAAGGTATTTCATGTGAAAAAAAACAGGATGTCTTGTTTAGGATTTATAATGCGTATCTTATTCTGTAATGCAGGAAGATTTCACAGGTAGCTTTTTAAGAGAATGAAAGAACATGTAATGATTAACTAAAAATATTCAGTAATGCTTTACTTTAGTTTGGACCTAAGCGGAGCAGTCTTTATTTGTACTGTATTTTTTAATAAAATTGAATATTTGACATGCAATAAAAAAAAAAAATTAAAAAAAAAATAATTTGGATTAAGATAGGGTCATACATCTCCTTGTCTCACATTCCACAATATGACAAAAAAGATAAGTTTGAATATGGCAAATCCAGTGCAGAGTGGGAAAACAATAAATAGTGTCATTAAGGCATAGACATTTTATAGGGTCTTTGAAAGGTAGAAAATGCACAGGGATCAAATCTAGGTAGAAATAAAATCAGAAGGAACATGTATCTAAAACAAGTGCTGAGGAAAGCTATTTTTAAAGCTACTGCTGGTGTGTGGAGAAGCTTAAGGTCTAGAATCGATGGCTGAAAGAAGTGGGAAGGACCATGGTAAATGTATCTTGATTACGTGGGAGCTAAATTAAGAGGAGCTAGGTCATCTGACTTACATGGAAAATTATACGAGTGAGCACTGGTAAGAGCATTCATGCTAAGCAGCAAATAGTGGTGCAATTACCCTCTGGTTATAACACAAATGCAGGAACTGGAGCAGAGACCAAGACAATTCCCCAGGTAATCGCTGGTCACAGAAAGGGCAGGATCTCTCTGGCACAGGACCCAAGTCTCATCTTCCAGTTACCAGTTTAGACTTAAGTAAACATAATAGAAAGATGTAAAGAAACTGTGAAATATGAATATGAGTAGACAACCCCAAATACACAACATTGGAAGAAAATCAACACCACTGGAGGCAATGGGTACTCCATATACCCTGATGTGATTATTATACCTTATAAAAATATATCATGTACACCATAAATATATATACCTACTATGTACCCACAAAAATAAAAATTAAAAACAAAACAACAAAAAAGCAAACCAGTATCACAAAAAGTTGCCAATCTCAAGGACTAAGAAGGACTAAGATTCAGTGAAACACGTAAAGTCAATAGGGACTTGACAAAAAGTGTCAATAAGTGCTGTGTGTCTTCAGGGATATACAACAGGATACGTTCCTCATAATGGGGAAGTCAACACGTGATTTGGAAATTAAAATCTTTATTTTTTAAAGCTCAACAGATGCAGTAAATACCAGAACGGACAATCTGGAAAAGAAGATTAGTCAGCCAAAATGATTACATTTAAGAATTTTATTAGGTAAAAGGTGAAAGAAAAGAGGCACGTAAGTGATAAAGGACATAAAAGCTATATCCAGAAAGCTAACAATCTCTCTAATTGAACTTTGGGAAAGGAACATTGAAAGAATATGGGGGTGTGCAGGAAAAATAAGAGAAAGAAATACAGAACCCAAGTCCTTTGCTTTTTTCCTTTTAGTTCATTCTAAAAATTATCTTCTCTATATTAACATCTTCAGCATAGTTTGAAAACTTCAAATAATATTTATTTATACTCCTGATTGTTCTAGTTTTATAAAACAGTATAATGAACACAGTGGTAAAGCTGATATTTAGTTAAATTTCAGCAGTTTTATCTGCCTTCAGTTGACACTGTTATCTTGGTCTCAAAGGGCTGAATGTAGAATAATAGGCTCTCTTTAGCCAACACAGAAATTTTCATAAATTTCTCCAAATATAATCACAAACTTAAGATTCCAGGCAGATAAAATTATGATGGAAGGAAAAGAATGACTGGGAGTCCATCAATCAAACATAGCCAATGTGCTGGGTAGAGAAATTTACATGCTATAAGGAGTGAAGACATTCATATCTTAACAAACACTTCTCTTTCTGCATCACGTAGTCTCATATTTTCATAAAATTAACAAATTAGCTTTTGCCCAAGGTAGGCAAGCTTTCTTTAAGACTCTTGAACCTGTTGTAAATATTTGTAAATAATAGTTCTCAATTTGTTTGTCCTGTGTCAATGATAAATAACTTGTTGTGCTTTCTTCTTATTACTGAAATCATGCTTAATATTTGAGAGACTCTATCTATGGCAAATACTCCATATGGCAGCAAAGATCCATTCCTTCATTTGTGTTGTTAAGACTGGAAATGCCATTTCAAGTCTACGCACTAAGGTTTATAGCACAATGAAGATTTATTAAAACCACTCCACAGAGCCACATTGTACAGAATTTATGAACTGTAAAACTGCTATAAAGGTCATTTGAGATGCAAAAGTTTAATTTGGAATATCATGTTATGGTACAGAATTGCTGCATTCAATGCTTGTTAGTATAAATGGTTTAAGGATATTTGTCTCAGTCTGTAAAGTTTATGAACTTCAACAAAAATAATTTCATATTTTATAATATTTTACATAGATTTGATCTCTTTAAGGTTTTTCTACAAATCCATAACTCATCTCATGTGTAAAATAGTGAAGAAAATAGATACAAATTGGATCTTACTTTCAAAATTCACTGTTGTTTCATAGAGCATATTCCTTATCATTACTTAGCCACCTTCTGATATTTACCATTTCATACTATTATTCATTCATTACTTTTCTGATATCAAGAGCCTAAGGAATGGATAGCTTCTCAAGAGATATCACAAAAATGAACAAGATATTGAGCATCTATAACAGGAACATTGGGGAAGGCATTGCTAAAAGAGATTATGAATTATAATAGTATCTGAACTTGTGATATTATATTCGTATATAGACAGATACATATAAAGTTACATCAACTCAAGTGAATACAATCTAAGATTAATTACAGACAATTATAATTCTGTAGTAGGATGAATATCATACAATAAAAGTGTAATAAAATGCAAAGACAACATAGACAATATTTTCAAAGTATGTCTTCCAGCAATTTTTTTGTTGTAAAACAGTATAAACCGATTTTTCTATGTTTTGTTATGCATAAGAACCAATACTTTTTTTTATCAAAGATCAAGAATGTAGAAGCAGAATATTATGGAATGTATGTGAAACTTCTGAATAGCACAAGAACACGGCATAGCCATTCCCATGGCATTTACGTTGTAAATGTTAAACTATAAAATATTGTGCTTATCTCTCTATCAATTAAAAAATTTGAAAATTATGGTTTCATTTAATGTTAACCACAAAAGGATCATGGTATCATGTAATTCTATTCTTCCGTTTTTTTATATAAGGATGGTAGAGATGATATGTCCCCAAAATGTACAGGACTAGAACTTTCTGCCCACCATGAAAAAGGTGTAGCTAACATGCTCTGCATACTTACGATTTACTGAGCATTTTATTAAGTAATTCTTTGGAATTTTTTTCTTTCAACAACACTTTGTCAGAGATATTATTGTTATTCATATCTTCAAGATGAGAAAAACTGAATCTTGGGGGTTTAAGTAATGTGCATAAGGTGACACAGGCACACAATAGTGGAGCTGACACTCAAACCATTGAATGAACCACAAAGCTTATGTTCTTAATAATCTAGTATCCTCTATTTTACTGCTTTCATGCTAGGACCAATTAGAGCAGCCCATGAGGATACATCTAGGCAAAACAATCACAGGTTATCATGGAAAATATAAACGTTTCAACTGGAGAATTTTCTGTTCCCAAATATTCCAGACATGTGTCTACCTGAAGTTGTAGATAATGTACAAAAGAATGGCAGAGTTCAGTTCATTCCTCCAGTTCTAGTGTTCACTGCACATTGTCTCCCTCTCACACAGCCCAGTGCATGCAAACAGTGTCTTCATGCTTTAGTAGATCTCTCTACCTTTCTTTGGTTTCCTATTCCAGGATCATGTTTCTTCATCAAACACAACCAACCCAACAAACAATACTTACCTTTCTGTTTGGAGAAACCCAGAATATACATATTATATACATATAATATGTATGTATTATATACGTACATATTATATACATATATTATATACATATATAATATATGTATAAATATGTATATTCTGAATGTGTATACATATATATGTGTGTGTGTGTATGTGTAGATAGATACACTAAGAGGTCTATGATTCATGTCACAAACCCATCAGGGTCATACGTTGCTTCTAGAGAATGTGCTGTACACTACATCATTATGGGTCTCAATTTATCCCTACCCATACCCCACATTACCACTCTCTTTGGAATCTGATCCCATCTAATATTAGTACTCATTTCTGGAAGATATTTTTTGCTCCTCTTTGAACTGTAAAATTTCATTAAATTTTTCTCGCTAAAGCGTAAAACAATATCCACAGACATTTGTAAACGGAGTACATTTTTGTGCCCTCTTTGTATGCTCATTTTCACTAACCTTGCCTGCAGTATAGAGCTGTATAATGATACACCAAAATGCATGAAGATAAGACAGTTAAATTAGGAAGATTAAGATTATCTGAGACAGATCATCTCCGTAATTTAAATAATGAGCTTTAAAAAACTCTAGACAGAGGGCAGAATTGTTGGCAGTTAGTACACTTGTTCTGATTCAAGGAAATAAGTTTAACTCAAATATTCATAAATCACAGTGGAGTTAAAGGGTTGTGGCATAAAAGAAGGGTGACATAGAAGAACTAACCCAATAATGACCACATGAGAAGTTCTTCTCTAGCTTCTACCAAGTAACACTTCATCCTCATCCTAGAGAGACAGGTATCCAGGCTATGCTAGCTGTATTGCTTTTATCATATACAATTAGTAGTGTGTATAGAACTTTACTTATGACATACTGTAAAGGTAACTATACTTATCCTCTAATTATAAATACATTTATTTTCAACTAGTCTTTATATTTTTAAGGTTTGGATTTAAAAGTAAAACTTTAAAGTGTATTACAGTGAGGCACCAAATTTCCAGGAGCCAATTAATGATTTTGAAATGTGCCTGGTGTTGGCTGAGTCGACAGCAACACTCTATGGATGGCTGCTTTGTAGAGGAATTCTGACTTGAGAGTACGATAGCACTTAGCAATAAATCATATTAGTTTCAATCAACTCTAGAGGGAGAACAGACCTAAGAACATACACAGCATAGCGGCTCCTGAGTGCTGCTGGAGGCCCTCATGACACAGACAGACCAGTAGGATTGTTTCAAGCAAACTCTAATCTGTTTCTATATCCTGTCTGTATGTCTGTATAAACAAGATATAGATATGTCACTATCAAATATATTTCTCAACACAAATTTCATGCTTTCTTTTGTTTTTAAAACAGAGCTGTTGTAACTATTTAATTTACATCACTTTAAAGCTTCTATGCAGCTATTATTGTGACTGAATACACAGGCAAAAGACATAGTGGGCTCAAAAGAATCAAAATCCAAAGGAAAAGAGTGTTTCTTAGACTATTCGTTTTAGATGAGAGTCTTAATTCATAATTTTATTGCAGAAATAATTTAGTAGGTTTAAGAAAAATGACACTAAAGGTTACTTTCTGTCAAGAACTATGCAAAGCATACAAATTATATTTGTTGACCTGAAATCACAGAAAGATTAACAACCTAAAATTTCATGTATAATACCATAATGTCTGTGCAATCCTGCAAACAGCTCTTTCCTCCTACCTGAGAGCAACTTGCCATACTGAGTGTCCAATACATTTTTTCAAGTGGTAAATTTATCTGTGTGTGTGTGTGTGTATGTACACAGGTGTGTTTATATAGTTTAGAAATAAAGTTTGCCTATATGGTAAACAATTTCTGCTAAGCCATATAGCTATGACCTATATTCATATTTTTTAAAAATCCCTTAGGAAAATAGAATACACAATTTGAACTTAGAGTGTTTATAGTTGCTCATATTTTCAAAATTCTCAGCATGGCTTATAGGACATTGCAAATTTGGTTTCTGTCTTCTTTTCCAACCACATCTCCTAAAACTCATTGTCCTCCACCCTTCATGCATTCTATACAGCTAGGTTACTTTTCAATTCCTTGAAAAGCGCCAAACACTTTCCTGCCTTAACTGTAGCACACACAGTATTGTTTGTGCTCTGAGTAATTTTCAAATATTTATAATATTCAGAATATTATATATATAATAAACAAGTTTGCTAATATGTGAGGGAATAGGACAATGTAAAGGATGACCAAAATGATTTATAAAATAATCAACATAACCATTAGAAGTTAAATATACAATCAAAATTTTAAAATAAGAGGAAAGATTTAATAGCAGATGTGACATAGTTCAAGAGAAACTTAGTGAAGTGGAATCAGATATACAGAAATTATTCAGAACGCAGTGAAGAAAAATGAAAAGATGAAATGTAAAAGACAGCTTAAGAAACATGGAAGAATGTGTGAGAAGATCTAACATACATATAATTGGTGATCCTGTTGGAGAAGAAAAAGGAAGAAAGAAAGAATGGGGCTGAGGATATCTTTGAAATTATAGGGACTAAAAATTCTCAAAAGAAATAAAAAAACAAAAAGTTTAAACAACTCCAATATGTACCCAGAAAAAGTTTAAAATATCAACACAAAAAGAGATCATAATGAAGCAGTAAACAGAGAAAGAAAATATACTAAAATTAGCCAGAATTAGAAGATTGTTTCCATTCAAAGGAGCAAGAGTTAAACTAGAAGCTAGCATTTTAGCAGAAGTAATAGAAGTCTGAGAGATACCTTCATTGCATTGCAGAAAATAACCATTTACCCAGAGCCTTTACCAGAAACAAAGTGTCTCTCAAGAATGAAGTCAAAATAAAGACATTTGTCAGGAAAACAAACTGATAAAAGTTATCGACTGCAGATTTTTTCTAAAGAATATTTTTAAAAATGTACTTCAGGCACAAGGAAAGTAAATCCATAAGGAAAATCTAACAAGAAAAAATGAAAAGCAAAGAAATTAATAGATATATTTTAAAAATTAGATTATAAATGATACAAACTACAATAACATTTTGAGAGATTAGAAAAATGGAATTAAAATATGTTTCAACAATAGCACATTCATTGAGAAAAGGTTGAATAAGTTAAATGCTCTCTATAGTTCAAAACAATAGAACAAATGTTCATTAAATTTAGATTTTGTTACTACAATCATCAGTATAACACTAAGAGTCTGAAAAAATGGAACAATTAACTTCTAAACTTATAGAGGGAAAAAATGAAATGAGAAATAAAAATACCAAATTGTAATTGCAATATTAAAATAAAACACTTATTTTTGTAATAGGCACTGCTATAAGAGCTTTATCTACATTAACAAATGCGAGCCTCCACTGTCACATTTTTAAAAATATATAAGGAATATTAAAAAGAAAGGCAAGATAGAAAAAAACAAAGCAAGGATAAGTATGAAAAATAGAAATTAAAAGATAGTGAATAGAAATTCAAATATATTTGTAGCAACAAAACTGTAAATGCACTAAATGATTCAACTAAAAAACTAAGATTGTCAGACTATACTAAAGCAGAAACAAGCAACTCTATAATGCAAAATTGTACATTTTACCTGAGACGTCTTAAATTAAAAAATACAGAAGGGATTTTACAAAAATAGAAAAATTTATACCTGTAACATTTTTACTAAAACAAAAGTGGCAGAAATACATTATCAGGTAATATAGACTTTAAGAAAAAGGCATGAGAAAAATAAATATGACCATTTCACAATCCCAACATTTAATGTGCCAGTAAGGTGTATCAATTTAATGTTGAGCACTTAAAAACAAAGCTACAAATGTGAAAAATTGAAAACTAAGAGCAGAATTAGTATGATGTACAGAAAGAAAAATTTGAGTAAAACTTTTGAGTGTTACATAAAATAGCCAAAAATCACTAAGAATATAAAAATTCACTAAGATTGTAGAAAGTTTGATAAACAAGACCAAAAAACTTGACTCAATATGTATAAAATATTGTGCAAAATAAAGAATACACATCCTTTAAGCCCATGGGGAACATATAAAATTTGGCGGTGGTGGACCATAAAGGAAGCCTCAATGATTTCAGTATTTGAAATCCTGCAGCTCCTATTAAGCTCAGATCAATAACTAAAAGATCACTTAAAAAATCTGCATCTGTCTGGAAGTTCAGAAGCATACTTTTAAGTCACCCAGACAGTTTTTTAAAAATTATCATTGAAATTAGATTACATTTGAATTAAGTAATAATTAAAATATAATTTGATGCTATTAAATTACAATAATCCTGCATATGTAATCTTATAGATGTGGCTAATGTAATTCTCAAAGGAAAATTTTAAGCCATTAGTGCTAATATTAGATCCCCATAATATACTATATGTCAAATAGGCTTTCCTGGAGCTGCCTACATTTTTTTCAACCCCTAAAATCACAAAAGTAGTTCCTAGAAAGCCATAAAAGTGACCTTAACATGCTAGCAATGACAATTCCATTTATGGATTGGATATTATGTGCCATTCAACAAGTGTGGGGGAGATTGCTGTTTGTTCTACTAAATGTCTGTTCTTCCCTCTTATTAATAGGACTCTAACTTTCTTTTTTTTTTTTTTTTAGCAATAGGTTTTCAGTATAAAGACTCTATTTTCCACCATCCCTTGCCATATGTTTGGACCCTGTACTTAAGTTGAGGCCAATGGGTTGTGAGAGCATTGAGAAGGAGCTTGTGGAAAGCCTTAAAAAAGAAATCTCAGCTGGTGTGCACCCACTACATGTCTAAGTAATGCTGATTTAACTGCTGGAGCTGCTGTCTTGACCCATGGCCATGAAAGTTATTTCTAGGGACAGCAGAGTGCTAAGCTGGAAGGAACCTGGGGCCTAGAAACTTCTGAAGCCAGCATACCCTGTACGCTTACATCTGTACTTTGTATAAGAGGGAAATAGGCTTCTGTCATAACTAAACAGGTATTTTTGGTTTTCTGTAAATGTAGTCAGATCTAATGGATATATTATGCTCTGTGCTTCCCATATTTTATTTAGTCTTTATGCATGCTCATGAGGTAGGAATTACTATGCCTATTATGTTTATTTTACAAATTAGGAAATAGATATTTCAATTTTCATTTTAATTTCCTAGAGTTAGTAAGCGGAAGAGCTGAGTTTTGAATCTAGGTCTGTCTGGCTCCTGCCTTATGTTTTCATGGGCTAATCTGTGAGGTTTTATATAATCATGCATTCTGGGGACCTTATCAGGGCCTGAAACACTGCCTAGCTCTCTGTATACTACCTTATATGCAGTGGATTTTAATAGGTATTTGTTATTCAAGTCATCTACCGCCATGAGTTGACAGGGCTTAGACAGAGGGAAAGGGGTAGCTGTGGGGAAAGGGAGTGTGGAGTAGGCAGATATCACTGCCTCTCCTCTCACTATGAAAGGGCTCCCTAAACATGTGATGTCAATTCACTTAGGTACAAAATCATGGCAAAATTACAACAACAGTGGTTGGATGAAAAGAAGGATAAAGGAATGACAACACAATAAAGGAAAAAATGCCCTGAAAAATGAATTAAACCTGCCAAGTTCTTCTTGTACCCATAGAATATTTGTCTTTTTAAGAAAATTTTAACTCTTGGCTGATTTTCAACTTCCAAAAAATTAGATCTTTTTTTAAGTACTTTGTTGTTTACTTAAAACTTTAAAAATAATATTCCAGATAAACATATCTGTGTAATCTCTACCTCTAGTAAAAGGAGTAAAAAGCTAGAAGAAAAAAAATAACCCACACAATGAGAATGTGAGAAGTGACAATAGCAAAGTAATTATTTCAGTGAAAGTGCAGAAGATGCAAAACAGGAATGTTTTCTCACTTACCAGAAGAGAGGAACTTTCAACTCTTTCTTGGAAGGAGGGTGCTGACAATGCCCAAGCCTCCACTCTGGAGAAGCCATGGGAGCTCAGGCTTCTAGCATCGGAGCACTGCAAATATAGACTCAGAGGCAAAGGAAGCTAGAGGAAAGGCAAAAAAAAAAGTCGTTGAAACAGAAAGAATTGAAAAACAGAGAAAAAGGACAGAGAGCAAGAAAATGCTTTAAAATAAAACATGAACAATTTGTACTTTATTTTTTTTTAAATTAATTAAAATTTTTTTGAGACGGAGTCTCCCTCTGTCACCAGGCTGGAGTGGTGCAATCTTGGCTCCCTGAAACCTCCGCCTCCCGGGTTCAAGCAACTCTCCTGCCTCAGCTTCCCGAGTTGCTGGGACTACAGGCGCCCGCCACCACGCCCGGATAATTTTTGTATTTTCAGTGGAGACGGGGTTTCACCGTGTTAGCCAGGATGGCCTCGAACTCCTGACCTCGTGATCTGCCCGCCTCGGCCTCCCAAAGAGCTGAAATTACAGGCGTGAGCCACCGCGCCCGGCCAATTTGTACTTTAAAAAGTCAATATTCATGAGACATAGTGCCTGTCCATTATGTTCTCCAGAGAAAAATAGAAGAACTGAAATATAGAAATTATTCAGAAAAACACACAAATTTCCCATTACCTAAAAATCTCCAGATTGAAAGGACGCAGAATGCCCAGGACAATAAAACAAAGAAGACTGTCTCAGGAACACATCCTGGGATTTCAAAACACTTGTGATGAATTTAAATCCTGTAAGTTTGCAGGCACCGGCGGTATTGGGGGCCGGGCGCATTGCGGAGCAATGGCGTGCAGAATGACGTCAGAATCTGCGCCAACATAATTGGATTCCAAAATGGTGGAGCCAAGCCTTCAATCCCTAAGGAAAAGTACTTTTAATCCAGAATTCCACATGCATCCATACCATCATTTAAGTGTAATGATAGAGTAGAAGTATTTTCAAATATCCTAGGGTTAAAATGCATACAACTCTTATGTTATTACAGGCTATGCTTTAGAACAATTATTAAGGCAAGTAGACTTTGGGAAAGAGAATATCCAACAGAGAAACCGGCCCAATATTAGAATAGATTAGTATAGATGGGAACAGTGGGTACAAGTGGGAGGTCTCCAGGAAATGAAAAATTCATGAACAGATTAGTGATATGAAAAAAATTGAGGTAACTTGATGATGACTTATGAGGTGAATAGTGATAAGTATGTAGAAAACGAAGTGGATGGAAAAACATTAAACACCTAACTTAATTTAATAAAGTGAAAAATAAAATGATGGTATATAAAATAATATTTACAGTTTATATTAATGAAAACACTGTTTCTTGCTTAAACCAAAATGTTATGATTTTATAATATTGAGCTGTGTGAAGAAGTTGTGGGATGGCATCAAAAAGAAACAAATTTTCAAAAAAAAGTTAATAGATGATGTTTAAATTGATAATTTGTTCCATAGGCACATGATTTTAAAATATGGAGTCACCACACCTTGAATATTCAAAACTTTTTAAATTGCTTTGTAAAAATGCAAGACTTACTGTACTACAGTTCAGCATGGTAAATGGTTTTGCAAAAAGCAATCAATTATGATTAATTTTCTCATTTGCATGAGTGCCAATGCATTTTCTTTCTCCCCTTGAATCACCACTCAGTGATACCGTTGACTCTCAGAGAAAACCACTTCATGAAATTTTTCGAGTCAATTCTTTGCTAATAATGAAAGAACATATTGTCATGAGCCAGGCATGCATGCTTTGCCAAAATACTTCCCTCCATCATATAGGTCTTAGTTATCCAGGACACAAAAATGAATTCCTAGTAAAGTCTAATAATTTCATTCTACTGATTCATTCCTACTGTCAGTAACCAAAGACAGTTTTACAAAAACAACAGTTACCCACTGAGAAGGCATAATACATAGCTCTTTTTCCCAAGAGTTTGGCTAATGAATGCAACTGTGATATGATTTTACTTAATTATGATAATTTAGACATGACCCATAAGACAACTACTGATTAAAGCAAAGCATTAATTTAGTAATATATAAAAATGTATGTTGGTGAGAATAAGCTTTATATGTAACACACCTAACCAGAAAGGAAATTGTTCTAACATTATCATTTGATATGTTTGTCAGTATTTTTCCTATGTTGAAAGATCAGAATTCGAAGAAATGTAATTGAGAAATTACGTTGCCTTGAGTATTTATTTCAGTGCTGAGATAATTTAATTTTCAGTTTCTACTATAACAAGTGGTAGTAAAAAGAAAATTTTATAAATTTTCCTATAAATGTTTCCTATATTATTTTCTATCATTTAGTTTAAAATGATGCAATGAGAAAAGGAAGGTGCTCCTCTAATTGCCTCTTATTATTTTTTGGAGCCAAATTTTAAGGAAACATTTTTGTTTATATCTCATCTTGACTTCATTTTATTTTTATTTAAATACACTCATGGTGTATTTCTTCCCTTGCAGAAAGCATGGATGTCTCCTTTTAGAAGCTTTATTTCATATGGGTAAAATCTGCTTTATAAAAGTTAAGGTCACACAGCTATGTGGCTGGAAAGAAATGGATAGGTACGTGTTGCTGGGAGGTACATGAAAGAAGGACAAAAGAATTGCCAATTACTTTATTCTTCATTTAAGTTATTTTATAACAATGGTATGGTTTTGCCTTGTTTTAGGCATTGGTTAGAGTTTTTCCCCTTGAAAGCGATGACCTATACTGGCAATGAAAATAAATTGTTAAAATCAGACATATTTGAGAAGTACTGATAGAGCTTTATTTATTAATGCCCACTAGTGACTTATAACACATGTGAAATTGCATATTTAAAGAAATAAACATCATATATGTAAAATGAGAGCTATTATGTGCTGTCTGGGTTCCATAGCTAACATTTTTTAGTCTTTACCTTAGAACAGAAGAAAGAAATGGAATTCTAGAGCACACAACTAGTTTAGAGGGGTATTAGTGAATTAAAAGAGATCATTCACAAAAGGATATCCGATGTGTTTGGAGTCTTTGATTCTTTCCAGGTTCAGATCAACTATAAAGCTTGTGATCAACTCTTTCCCTTAGCGGAGTCTTCCTTGCTGTGATCTCTTCCCAAGGAGGTATACTAAGAATTATTTTAGTGGCTCTTGAAGGGTAGGGTAGGGTAATGAGAATGGTTAGACCAAGTCTGGCCAGTAAGGGGTGAATTGTCTGAAGGTAATTTAAAATGAGTAACACCTGCTAAGTGCCGGCCAGCTTCTTTGTATCATCATGCACTGGCAATGCTCAACAATGCCGGCGATAATGCACTCCTCCCTCCAAGGCAGATGCTCCTCACTGCCCTGCTCTTGTACAACCAAGTGACAAATAATTGAAAAAAAATACTAGAGCTGAACTATCTACATGGATTTTAATATCAGACTCCTTTTCAAGGCTTACATAAAAGCCTGCCTCTAGATTCTCACTTATTAAACACTCAACAAAAATATGATGGACTACTATGCCTGGCATTGTCCTCAACACTGCAGACACAAATATAAACCAAAGCTCCTGATCTTATTTATCTGTATAAGACAGAGGGAGACAAAAAAGAAGTAAACAAGTAAATATGTAGTGTTGGAAGATGATGTTTAACTGAAGAAAAACAAAGTAGGGTAATGGCATAGGAAATACTATAATAATAAGTGTATAAAGCGATTTCTGAAGAAATTGACAATGATAGACAATGATCATAAAAGATCTGGGACCACAGATAAGAGGACATTTAAGCAAAGACCTGAAAGAAATGCAGGATCGTGTGGCTGATTGATATTGGGCGAAAGGGATTTCCAGGCAGAGGGAAGAGCAAGAGCATGGTGTTGACACGTGAGCATTCCAGGTGTGTTTCAGGGAGAGGAAGGAGAACTGTGTGCCAGGCTGAGCCAGCAAGTGAAGGAACTGGGGGACCTGGACACAGAATCGGCAGCAAGGGCAGTCAGCCAGGCCTCATGTCATGTTTATCACTCTGGATGGCATCGGAAGCCATTGAAGGGTTTTCAGGAAAGGAGTGACATCATGTGCCTTCTGTTTTATAAAGGTCAGTTGTATATACGTTTTATAGGTTTTACAAGAATTCTGGCTAGTGTATCAAGTATAAATTTTAAGAGGTAAGGGTAAAAGGCCATAGGAAACTATTGTTTGGAGCTGGGCTGCCTGTTTTGAGAACCCCTAGTCACATGTCACTCTTGAACACATAAAACGTCATGTGTCTGAACTGAGATGGGCTTTATGTGTGAAATTCACACCAGATTTCCAAGACTTAATATGAAAAGGAAGTAAAAGACCTCAATAATTTTTAAAATTTGGTGAATGATGAAATAATATTTTGAATATTCTGAGTTAAAATACATTATTAAAAGTAACTTGGCCTGTTCCTTTTTTCTTTTTAATGTGGCTACCTGAAAATTGTATGTTACACACCTGGCTTGCATTATATTTCCAGAGAGAAGTGACCAGCCTCTGGATATATTTAGAATGAACAGCCAAGAGAATGAAGTAAAATGAAGTTTGAAAGCATAGAGTCAAGGATGAATACAAGGTTTTTTTTGTCTGAGCAACTTGGAGGCTGAAGTTGTCATTTTAAGATCAAGATGAGAAGATTAAAGGACCAGATATAGGGAGAAAAATCAGAAGTTAAGTTTTGAACATGTGAAGTCAAAAACTTTTATGAATGAAAAATCTGAAAAGGCAGGGCTGTATTTTATGCTCACCTCATTATCACACTTGGCCTCCACTTTTACATCAGAGAAACTTCACATCCCCTCACAGTCTCCCCAGCTATTTTTGTCTGCTCTTGCTTTGTTGTAGAGGTGGCATGTTACTCTCTCAACTGCAAATGCCATCCCTCTACTCTGAGCCCTCACGGCCGAGGGGGTCACAGTCTGTGGAACAGTGAGACAACAGTGTAGCATTATGTGTGTCAGAGCCTCACAATGTTTTCTATAAAACCCTTCTGTAGGATACAGTCCACAGTTTTCTATTACTGGAGCTCAAAAGTGATCTATTAGGACAGGCAGGGCAACAGTATGCTATGTTATTGTATGTGAAGGTCAGTCCGGTGCAGCCACAGTAGAGGACATCACAGAGGTGCAAGGAAACCCAGATTATCACACACACAGGCCCTAGGTCAGGAGGTACCACAGGCCACCTGGCTCTGGATGATTAAAGGCAAAAGAATGTGGCCTCCTGGGGTGGAAGGGCCTGGGGCGCAGAGGCAGGGCTCTGGATGGGTCAGTGTGCACGGGAAAGGCACACTCCACTCTGAGTGCTGGGACATCTCTGCAATTGCCTAGCCCTGGAAGGGGCATCACTCCCAGGCCAGTGATATGAAAATATGTGAAAAACATCATAATATACAGAGAACAAAAATATATGCAAAACACAGGTCTATTACCATCTTGATGTTTATTTTAGGCATGCCCAAGTGTCCATGAACAGGATTATAACTGTTCTTCCAGTCTCACCTGCAAAGACCAAGTATATCAAAAAACGCACACACGTATACACACAGATGCACAGACAAGGAAGTACACACTCAAAGAATTACAAGGACAAGAAGCTACACAAAAGAAAGCACGCATAAAAGGAAGCAGATGACAAGCACACACAGGGATGCACACACACACGGAAGCACAGACAGAAAAGGACACACAAAGGGACGCACACACAGGGACACACACAGGGGCACACACACAGGGACGCACACAAATAGGGACGCACACACAGGGACACACACAGGGACGCACATAAACGGGTGCACACACAGGGAAGCACACACAGGGACACACACACAGAGGAAAGCACAGACAGAAAAGGACACACACAGGGATGCACACACAGGGACACACACACAGGGACGCACACACAGGAGGCACACACATAGGAAAGCACAGACAGAAAAGGACACACACAAGGACACACACACAGGGACACACACACAGGAATGCACACACAGGGACGCACACAAACAGGGAAACAGACACAGGGATGCACACAGAGGGAAACCCAAAAGGCAGCATACACAGGGACACACACACAGGGGAGCACACACACAGGGACACACACACAGGGAAGCACACACACAGGGATGCACACACAAAGGGAAGCACACACACAGGGATGCACACACACAGGGAAGCACACACACAGAGATGCACACACAGAGGGAAGCACACACAGGGAGGCACACACACAGGGAAGCGCACACACACAGGGATGCACACACACAGGGATGCACACACACAGGGAAGCACACACAGGGAAGCAGTCACTCAGGGAAGCACACACACAGAGATGCACACACACAGGGACACACACACAGGGAAGTACACCCACAGGGATGCACATACACAGGGATGCACACACAGGGAAGCACACATACAGGGACGCACACACACAGGGAAGAACACACAGGAAGCCAGTCACTCAGGGAAGCACACACACAGGGAAGCGCACACACAGGGAAGCACACCCACAGGGACGCACACACACAGGGACACACAAAGGGACACACAAAGGGAAGCACACACACTGGGACACACACAGGAATGCACACAGAGGGACGCGCACACACATGGGGAAGCAGTCACACAGGGAAGCAGTCCCACAGTGAAGCACACACAGGGACACACACACAGTGATGGGCACATTGTATGGGTCGCAAGCTCTTCAGCAAAGCCCAGACTTTAAACGGTAATAAAAAGCTCCACTGAAATCCTTTGTTGCATTTGGTTGAAAGTTTTTTTGTATATTTCCTCATCCTCCTCTGCTGGTGGTTTTGTCTTCAGCAGAGGTGTTCCCTCCTGTATTCTATGCTCCAATGCCACAGAAGATGAAACCTACATCAAATGACCCTGATTCTGTAAAGTAAGCGTGAGGCTGAGAATCTGTAAAGCTATTTCCAATGCTTCAAATGATGCGAATATGTAACCTCTTTTCAAAAGATATATAGATAACTCTCCATTTGGATTTTTAATATATTATCTTAATTTCCATTTTTGTTAAGAGCAGCAAAAAATATTTGCGACTATCAAGAATGGTTTACATCACAAGACTTTAGTAACTAAAATATATGAGCTATATTTTCATTTATGTGTCTTAGACTTTAAATGTGGCAAAATGTGTTGTAATTGAAGCTCCGATTCTGCCTCCTTGTCAACTGTGATTTAACAGTAAGGGGCCTGCTAGCTGTGGGTTGGCATGGAAATTAACTCACCTTGCAGGCACTTTCCAGTGAAAAGAATTAAAACGCAAGTAGTAGACTGAATATTTAGTTCATTATGAGCAATACTGTTTGAAATTCCTATTCTTTAGTTTTCATGATGACTTGACTTATTTAAAATATGGTTTAAGAAAAATTGACAAAAATATTTTAATTTTTTCAGTTCACTTAATTCATGTTAATCTTATAGCAAACAAACCCCTTGATTCCTGGAGCAATGATTTGCTCATTGCAAATATTTGAGTAGATATTAGATTATAGTTGACATTTCAGTTTTTTAGTTTAATAGACTTTTTTAAGAAGAGTTTTAGGTTTACAGCAACATTGAGAGGAAAGTAGAGAGATTTCTTGTATACCCCCTGCCACCAGACATGCATAGACCCTCCCTTTATCCATGTCCCCCAACCAGAGTGGTACAGTTGTTACAATTGATGAACCTACTTTGACACGTTGTTTTCACTCAAAGACCATGGTTTACATTAGGTTTCATTGTTGGTGTTGGACTTTCTATAGGTTTGGAAAAATGAGTAAAGACTTGTTTCCACCCTTAGAATATCAAACAAAGTACAGGCATACCTCATTTTATGGCACTTCACTTTATTGTATTTCTCAGACATTATGCTGTTTTACGTGTTGAAGGTTTGTGGCGATACCACGTTGAGAAAGTCAAAGGTGTCCTTTTCCCACAGCATGTGCTCACTTTGTGTCTCTGTTTCATATTTTGGTAATTTTCACAATATTTCAAACATTTTCATTGTTATTGTATCTGCCACAGTGATCTGTGATCAGTGATCTTTGATGTTACTACTGTCGTTTTTTGGAAGTGCCACAAACTGCATCCGTATATAATAACAGAATTAATGAATAAATATTGAGTGTGTTTCAAACTCTCCACCATCCAGTCTTTCCCATTTTTTTCCCTCTCCGCTGGCCTCCCAATTCACTGTAACACAGAAGTATTGACATTAGGCCAGTTAATAACCCTCCAGTGTTCTCTAAAGTGTTCAAGTGAAAGGAAGAGTCACATATCTTTCACTCTAAATCAAAAGCTAGAAAATGATTAAGCTTAGTGAGAAAGACTTTGAAAACTGAGATAGGCTGAAAGCTAGGCTTCTTGTGTCCAACAGCCAAGTTGTGAATGCAAATAAAAAATTATTGAAGGAAATTAAAAGTGCCATTCCGGTGAACACACAAATCATAAGAAAGTCAAACAGCCTTATTGCTGATATGGACAAAGCTAATGATCTAGATAGGAGACTAAAATAGCCAAAATCTTCCCTTAAATCAAAACCTAATCCAGAACAAGGCTCTAGTTCTCTTAAAATCTAAAAAGTCTGAGAGAGGTTAAAAAGCTGAAGAAGAAAAATCTGAATCTAGCAGAGGTTGGTTCATGAGGTTTAAGGAAAGAAGTCATTTTTGTCACATAAAAGTGCGAGGTGAAGCAGCAAGTGCTGATGTAGAAGCTGCAGCAGGTTGTCCAGAAGATCTAGCTCAGATCATTGATGGAGGTGGCTGTGCTAAAACAACAGATCTTCAGTGTAGACCAAACGGCCTTCTATTGGAAGAAGATATCATCTAGGATGTGAAGAACTACAAAGGAAAAGTCAATGTCTGGCTTCTAAGTTTCAAATGACACGTTGACTCTCTTGTTAGGAGTTAATGCAGATATTGATTTTAAAGTGAGGTTGGTGCTAATTTACCCTTCTAAAACTCCCGAGGCCCTCAAGGATTGTGCTAAAACTACTCATTCTTTGCTCTGGAATTGAAACAACAAAGCCCAAATGACAGCATTCCTGTTTGCAGGATGATTTACTGAATATTTTAAGCGCACCATTGAGACCTATTGCTCAGAAAAGAAATTCAAAGGATTACTGCTCAATGACAATGCACCAAGTCACTCAACAGCCCTGACAGCCCATTGAAGATGTATTAGGAGATTAATGTTGTTTTCATGCCTGCTAACACAAAATATCTTCTGCTGTCCATAGATCAGGGAGTAATTTCAAATCTTAATATTTAAGAAATATATTTCATAAGGCTACAGCTGTCATAGACAGTTATTTCCTTGGTGAATGTGAGCAAAATAAATTATAAACCTTGTGGAACAGATTCACCATTCTAGACCCCATGAAAGCTTGTGATTCATAGGAGGAGGTCAAAATATCAACATTGATGGGAGTTTGGGAGAAGTTACTTTCAACTCTCACGGATGACTTGGAGGGGTTTAATACTTCAGTGGAGGAAATAACTTCCCATCTGGTAGAAATAGCAAGAGAACTCGATCTAGAAGTGGAGCCTGAAGATATGACCAAATTGTTGCAATCTCATTAGAAAACCTGAACAGAAAAATAGTTGTTTCTTGTGGATGAGCAAAGAAGATGGTGTCTTGAGATGGAATCTCCTCCTGGTGAAGATGCTGTGAACATACCTTTGAAATGACAGCAAATGATTTAGAATATTTCAGAAACTTAGTTGATAAAACAGCATCAGGGTTTAAGAGGATTGACACTAATTTTGAAAGAAGTTCTACTGTGGGTTAAATGCTCTCTAGCAGCATGGCATGTTACAAGGAAAGCTTTCATGGAAGAAAGAGTCAATTGATATGGTAAATTTCAATGTTGCCTTATTTTAAGAAATTGCCATAGCCACCGCAGCCTTCAGCAAGCATCACCCTGACTAGTCAGCAGGCATCTATATCAAAGAGTTGCTTCTTATGGGTGAGCAGATGAAGTGGTTTCTTGAGATGGAATCTACTCTTGGTGAAGATGCTATGACTCTTCACAAGCAAAAAAGTATGACACTGAAGGCTCAGATGATCATTAGCATTTTTAAGCAATAAAGTATTTTTAAAGTGTAGCATGTACAATGTTTTCCAGACATAATGATATTGCACACTTAATGGACTACAGCATAGTGTAAACATAACTTTTATATGTACTGGGAAAGCAGAAAATTTGTGTGACTCATTTGATAGCAATATTTGCTATATTGCAGTTCACCTGAAACTGAATCCACGATATATTCAAGGAATGTTTGTAGCTCCACTGTCCTAAAAATCCTCTGCACACCCTGCACACCATCTATTCATCCCTTCATTCTCACTATTCCCTTGGCGCCTACTTATCGTGTGTGTGTGTGTGTGTGTGTGTGTGTGTGTGTGTGTGAGGGACGATGGAGGAGAGAAAGAGAGAAAGCGAGAGAAAGAGTTCTGTGTTTCTCTATATGTGATGTCTTAGTAAACTCACTCACTGAAATCTCCAGATAAAATGCTAGGAGATTGGAAAATAGGAATTGGATGGTGTGGAGTTGAAAGTAGAGAAAGTCGATGGTTGACCAAGAGTTACCTCAAAAAGAAAGTGAAACGGGAAAAGCCTTACTTTGATTAAGTTGAAGCACAGTGGGAGAAACCGTTAAATTAGGACAGAAATAAATGGGTCTTAAGGAGTGTTTTGAATGCTTGATTTTTGTGATGGAGCAATTTCAAGTGAAATAAAAATTAGCGTGAGCGAATGTGTCAATGAAATTGTATTAGGAAAAAAAAATCACTAATTACCAACTTGAGGTCCTCCACAAGGGCTAACCCGAGAATAAAATATTAATACTTTGCTGTGCTTCACACTCCCTACCTCACAACCAGAAAGGGCAATGTTTTAAAGGGAACTCCTCTGTACCCCACAGCTGAGCTTTGCTTCTGCAACTAGGGAACTGCTTGAGCTGACCTGAGTATGAGATCAAACATGAAGATAATAAATTGATTGGAAGCAGAAAACAAAACAAAACAACAATAACAACAACAAGGAAACAGTCTAACTGAGTTGACATTTAGATACCTGGTTCAGCTATACAAGTTCCTAAGGATGGGATGCTTAATAATATCAAAATGATGTGACTCTACAATTCACAAAAGGAATTATAATCTGAAGCGTTCACACACTAATCAAACAGATATAAGAAAAAATTTTTACTATTCTAGCGAATGGAAAATCTTTAATAGGGGAAGAAAGCAAAAGGCACAGATAGCATACAGGAGAAGGACATAACTTAAATTGATCTGCTGTAGGACATAGGGATAGACTGTTCTCAAGGAGACAGACGTGGAAAATACATCTCAGTCAAGACAGGTGGAATTTGGTTAAGATAAATGAGATAAAATTGTAGAAATTTAGGTTAATTATAAATAAAACGGGCCGGGCATGGTGGCTCACGCCTGTAATCCCAGCACTTTGGGAGGCCAAGGCAGGCTGATCACGAGGTCAGGAGATTGAGACCATCCTGGCTAAGATGGTGAAACCCCATCTCTACTAAAAATACAAAAAATTAGCCTGGCATGGGGGAGGGCGCCTGTAGTTCCAGCTACTCGGGAGGCTGAGGGAGGAGAACGGGGTGAACCCGGGAGGCAGAGCTTGCAGTGAGCTGAGATTGCATCAGTGCACTCCAGCCTGCGCGGCAGAGCAAGCCTCCATCTCAAAAAAATAATAATAATAAAATAAATAAATAAATAAGTAAATAAATAAAATGACTGAAGAGACCTATCTGAACACAGGATTAATTAATATGACCCCTCAAAAATAAAAAGTGATTTTCACAGATTAAATATAACAAAATTGATAATAATAAAAATTTGTATTCTAATGTTATGTGATATATGATTTTATGTTAATGATAATGTAGTGAGATTAGAAATTGAGAGAGCTCACAGTAGCCCTTACAAGCAAAAATAAAAACCTTTCCTGGTAAAATTCTTTAAGTTCAAAAGAAAACCTTCAATAAAAGTGGTTACTTTTCTTTTTATTATTTACTTAAAAATTACAAAGTTAATATATTTTCACAGGAAAAAAATTCAAACATCAAAAACAGATACTTGTTTTCTTTCTGCATCCAAATCTCCATTTGTCTCCTCAAACGTAATTACTATTACTAACATCTTTGGTATGTTTCCAGAATTTGCCTATGAATTTTAAAACACACAGATATGAAGAAGAAAAATACTGTGATATATTAATGGAAGCTTTCTTTTTCTCTCCATTCAAAAAACTGTTTAATCATTTCAACAAGCCAAGCCATTGTTCATTTCTTCAGAGGAGGATAATATGGACTGAAGAAAAATACCAATATTCTTTCTAATGACAAAAACATTCGAGCCGTCGCCGTGCTCCAGAGTAGAAACTATCCCATTTACTTCAGTCTCTCTGACATTTTCTAGGTGTGAAACATAAATTCCAGTGGACAGAGAGTATCCCTGCCTGGGTGTAGAAGGGAGTGTGGTGTAGCTGGTTACTGGCCATTGAAACCTGTGCCCCGTGGGCTTCTCTGATATGTACTCGATTCCATCTAAGTTTTGGCCATTGGCCCAGGGAGGGGCCATAGCTATTTTCTCCTTCATAGGTCCACTGGCCACCTCCTGGCTTTTGAGATCTCTGGTCCAAATCTCAAAAATGCACAGGGTGCTATCCCTCCATTTCTCATATCCTGCTGGCATGTAGGCACTCTAGGGAGGAGTCCCAGGCCCCTCTACCTGGACACGTGATTCTTTCAGAACCAGCACCTTGCTGGCAGCTGAATGATCCTGAATTCTCTGATAGTTTCTTGGAAGAAGGAAGAACATTCTCATGTTTGGATTTCCAAACCTACATGTTAGCTGTAGGTATGTCAAACATCATTATAACTTTATTTGTCTATCTGGCTACTTCTGCCTGCATTTATTCACCTGAATATTAATATGCATCTTTCTATTTCATAAAGGAATTCATACTTTAGGTACTCTTCTGAAACTAGTAATAACTATACTTTGGACAGCTTTTTATAAAAAATTCCATTATAGCAATGTACCACAGTTGATTAAATCAGTTTCCAATTGTTGTATATTAATTTTCATCACTTTTTATTTAATATTATAATAAACATGTACATCTATGTCTGACACTTTCTAAAGTATATACTACATTTGTAAGATAGACTGCTTGAAGTAGAATTGCTTCGTAAGAAGGGATCCGAATTAGATAGACTGCTTGATGTAGAATTGCTTTGTAAGAAGGAATCCAAATTTAAAATGAGATGAAACCTGGACATTTTTATTGATGTTTAAAATATTTCATGTATATATATGCATATATATACTTGTACACACATATGCATACAAGTTTATATACACATGTATAAATGTATATATGTGCTAAACTTATATCTGAAAACAGATATGATAACATTATCATATCTGATAACAGATATGAATGACTGTATTGCTAATTTCTTCTCCCAATTCTGTCTCTCTATTTTCCCTTTAGTAATAAAACTCCTAAGTTTGGCTAGATACTTAATGGCCCAAACTCTTTGCAAATAAGTGTGATTATATTTTAGATAATAGAATGCAAATGGATACCAATACTAGTTTGTGATTGTATTTTTATAAGGAAGCTGTGTGTCTTTCTCTCTCATTTTCCCCTTTCCACTAATTGCAAAATGATAAATAATAATAATAATAATAAACAGGAGGAGTTGCCTTGCATCTCATGATGAAAACCACAATCAAAGGGTGAAAGAGTCACCCTACTAGCTTGAATCCCTTGATTATCTTGTGGAGCAGAGCAGTCCACCAACTCTAGACTATTCACTTTAGACTTGAGATCTGAAAAAAAATACTTCTTTTTAATTTAAGCCATATAAAATATCATGTTATAGCAATTTATCCTATATTGCAAATAGACTTGTTTTTCCTTTTTTATTTTGTTTTTCTTCTTTTATCACAATCTCACTTTACATCAGCCTCTCTCTCTCCATGACCTCTCTTCCAAAGAATGCATGCTAATAAGCTTGTAATTATTTTTTAAACGCAGATTCAGTCATGCAAAGACTTGTGTATACAAATATAAACATGTATCTACACATATGCATTTTGAAATTTTTTTCTAAAATGGAATTACATTTAGTATACTTGTCTGCATCTTACATTTCCCATTCAAGAACACAAAATGACAATTCCTCTGAGTTGACTGATACAATTTTCTTTATTTTCAACATGATTCTTGATTTAAATGTAAAATATTTCATTTAACCATTCTTCTAACGATTTCCAGTCACATTTTTCCAGTTTATTTTTTGCCACTGTAAACATATTATAATAAATATTTGTATATCCTTAAAAATGTTAACATATTAGTATTATTAGAAAAATATAAACATATTTTTATTGAAATTGGTTTTGCTGGTGTGATTTTCAAAAAGATTACGATGCTGCATATTTTCACAAGCAATGGCTGACAGTGTTCCTTTCATCACAGCCTCAACAACACAAAAGTTTGAATTCTTACTTTTACCAGTCTGATGAACATAAAGAAGTATCTCATTGTTACCTTAATTTTTATATCTTATTTACAAATAAATTTATTTTCCTGTGTTTCAGTATTTGAATTTGTGCCTTTATAAACTGAAAATGTATATACATTCTTTTTCTGTTGAATAATTTTTATTTCTATTGACACACTGTGTAAACTTTTCATATATACATATGCATACATGCATAAATATGTACACATGCATAAATATGTACGTGTGTACACTTTTTGTCTGTCTTGGCCTTTGCATTATATTTTTCCCAAATAATAATGTTTGTCCATTTACTATGCATATGATATCTTTTAAATGATCAATTAGAAAATATTTTGTGAAATGTCTAACATTTCTTTCATACTTTCTGAGTTTTTAGAATTGTTCAAGTGGATCACCATTAGAATGTTCATGCGATCGCTTAGATTATCGTGAAGTAAGTTATTCTTTTTCACATTAAAAATGTAATATATATGAATTCTGTTTTTCTTTATGACATATAATGAATATCTATTTTTATTTTCTTCCAAAATTGCAGGTTGTCCTTCACCATTTATTAAATAATATTTTTTCCCAAATTTATGGAATTATTACCTTTTTATGTGCAAAATTCTCATATACAGTATGATTTGTATGTGGGTTCTCTATTCTTTTCCACGGATACATTTTTTTCTAATTTCTACACTTACAGTAATTTTCTAAACTATATACATCAACATCAAGTAGTAAAATACTCGTTTTTCGTGTCTTTTATGCCTTTAAATTTGTCACTCACACACACAAAAAATGCAACCAACAATGGCATGGAATATTTTGTTCTGGCTGCATGGCATCATAAATTAAGCATAAATTCTGTTGTTAAACCCTCCTCCCCAACAAAGTCGAACAACTACAACAACAAAGACAACAAGCATTTTAAAAGCATAGCAGTGCTAGTAGAAAAAGGAAAAGAAAAACAAATACACACAGAAAGAAAGATGAAATCTCTGTGGAAGAGACGCAAAGGAGGCACACGTTGTAAATAATTTGGTTAAACATTACAGCAGTTGGAGGGACTTTGGTGGCAATCAGACCTGGGAATATTCCCTAATAACTATGGGCTTTGTTTTCCATGGCCACAGATGCACAAGAAGTAAGCTCTTGAGAGCATTTAAGAAGCAAGTTGGAAAATAACACAAAAAGTGCCCCTGGATCAGTGATACACTATTGTGATTGGCTCAGCAGCAAAGAGAAAATCACCTGGAGGTAACAGTTGCTCCCCAAAGGCTGCGTGGGGCTTTCACAGCACTGGAAGAGGCCACACACAGGAGGCCAATGTGAGGTGGGGTTAGGACCTACTGTAACAAACTCTTATGAATGTTTTCCAAAGCATCCCAAAAGCTGCTCATTTATTTTATGAGGAAAATATAAAACGAATTCTAAACCAAAGACGTTTTCCTCATTAAACACACACACCTGTTGTCCAATTTTCCATAGCTTGTTTGCTACTCTCTCTCTTGCCCCAACAATGGATAAGGCATTCTATAATTTTCATAAATCTATCAGTAAATGTTAAAAATAATGCATCAAAATCCAATAATGTTTATATCAGAGATGTAATTATGTTTAATACAGGGATTTCTGTTATGAAATATATGATCAAAATGGCCTAATATGAAATAGTAAAGTTGTTTACAGCATGGGCTTCAATGTCAAATGCCTAATGGTTCAAGTCTCGACAGAACCATGTCTGTGTGCCTATTTTACTCCTTCCATATTAGAAATATGATAAAATGGGAATCAAAGAAGTCTTCTTTAATTGTATAGAGTGGTGATCTAAAAACAATAGTCATTGTCATATTCAAGGGTAATTTACAGATGCTTTCTCTTACAAATAGGAATGTAAAAGGAATACAAACCTTCACAATTACTATGACGGGACTGACATTTTGGAAAAAAAAAACAAGATAAAAAACTAAAAGAAATGAATTCCAAAAAAGACAGATTTGTCATTATTTTTTTTAGCAATATAAATACTTAAGTAACCAGTCAATAAGTATACAAAATTAATAATTTTCTTTAAAAAAGAAGCACAACACAGGAAAACTATATACAACTTAGATACTGTCCTCTCCACCAGCACTAGCCACCTGGAAAATGTATTGAAAAGAGAGATCCCATTTACCATAGTATAAACAATAACATGTTTGGCACAACCACAAAAGATCCATTATAGGACCTCCAGATTGAAAAAGTCATTAGGATGAAGGGTTTGAACTTTTCTGAATATATACCAGAGTGAAATTTGTGGGTCATGTGACAGCATTGAACTCACTGAGGAAACGCCAAACCGTTTTCCATAGTGGCTGCAGCATTTTGTAATCTATTCCCACCAGCGATGTCTGATGTATGAGGGCTCCATTTCTCCACATCCTCACCAACACTTGTTACTTTTCATTTTTATTTTTGATTATTGCCGTCTTCATGGATATGAAGGGGTATCTTACTCTGCTTTTGAATTGCACGTTCCTAATGACCACCATTGGACGTTTTTCATGTGCTTGTTAAACATTTGTAGGTTTTCCTTGGAGAAATGTGTATTTAAGTCCTTTGCCAATTTTGAAAAAGAATTATCTTTTTGTTAATTGTAAGAGTTCTTTAGATATTTGGGTAACAAATACATGATTTGCAAATATTTCTCTCTCATTCGCTGGGTTGTCTTCACTTTCTTGATAGTGTCCTTTATTTGCATAAAAGTTTTCTATTTTGATGTCCAAGTTATTTATGTTTCCTTTTGTTTCTTGTCCTTTCATTGTTATATCAAAGAATCTATTGCCAAATCTAAAATCATGTGTATCATGATTTTTTCTAAGTATTTTCTATGTGTTTATTCTTTTTGTTGTTATTCTAAATGGAATTATTTTCCCAGTTTCCTTTTTTGATCATTCATTGCTAATGTGTAGAAATGCAACTATATATTTTATGTTGCATTATTTTGTTCTGCTTTTTTACTGAATTCATTTATAAACACTAATAGGTTTTTGATGTGTATTAATTATTTAGGATTTGCTGTATATAACATCATGTTATGTAAGAATAGTGCTAGTTTCACTTCTTTACAATTTGGATGCCTTTTATTTCATTTTCTTGCCTAATTGCTCTGGCGAAAATGTCCAGTATAACGTTAAACATTAGTGATGAAACAGGACATTCTTCTCTTGTTACCAGTCTCGGAGAGAAAATATCCAGTCTTTCTCTATTGAATATGATGTTAGATGTGGATTTTTCATAAATATCCTTTATTATGTTGAGGAAGCTCCCTTCTATTTGTAGGTTTCTTTGTGCTTTTATCACAAAAGAGTGTTGGATTTTGTCAAATGCTTTTTCTGCAACTGAGATGATCATGTGTTTTTTTTTACCTTTGTTTTATTAACATGACATTAATTACATGAATTAATTTTAGTATATTGTAGAGATATATGTTTCTTCCTATTTTTATGACATTCTTGAAATGACAAAATTATAGAAATGTAGAAAAGATTAGTGGCTGCCAGGGATTAATGAGGGAGTTGGTGTGGGAAGGAAGTGGTGATTGCTGTTATAGGGCAGTATGAGGAACGCTTGTGATGATGATAGAGATGTTTTGTATCTAAACTGGGTAAAGGGTGTACTGGATTTCTGTGTTATTTTACATTCTCATGTGAATTTACAATTATCTCACAATAAAGGTTTTTTAAGAAATGTAAATTTTTGTTAAGAAAAAATTAAGTGTGAACAAAGAGCAGAAAAGCTTCATGAAAATGTTTTTGATTTACCTATCCTCAGTGCCTAGCACACAGTAGTTGCTCAATAAATGAAAATATAAGTGATAGGATTATCTTTCCATTGCTTTAATGTACACACCTAAAAACACTGGTTCTCAATCCTAATGAAGATGTGTGCTGAAAATGCAATTTAGAGTTAATGTCAGTGCAAATTTGTAGAGTCCTATAGATATGTAATTCAACAGTTAAAATAAGATTTGGAGTGATAACTTTTGCTTTCATTTTCTTAATTCTTAATGCTATTTTAGTCTCTATTACAGTTATATTTTAAAATTTAATTCTCTGAATATTCAGCACAGTTTAATTTGACAAAAACTTCCCATTCTAGTTTTATTTTAATGAAGTAAATTGTGTAATATATTCAAACTATTAGGTCCTCTATTATTTGCTCTAGGTTATCAGCTAATTTTTTGGTTAAATAAATTTAATAAAGTTCTTTCTTCTACAAATAATTATTCCAACTCTTGGGAAAACACAAATGAATAAAAAAAAACTATTCAAATGTCTGTTGAATGAAGACATTTTCTTTGGAAAGAAACTTTTCAAGCCTTAAATGGAAACCACCTTCCCTACACGTTTGTCCTCCAGCGTATAGCCTTAAATTTGATTAACTTAAACTTCAAAAGGATAAATTTTATAGACCTATGTTTTCAACTCTAATGGATGGCATTTAGCATCTATTAAACAACTATTTTAAGATTGCCCTAAGACTATATACAGATTATGCAGTTGGAGCTGCAACTACATAAGCACCCAGCAGGCAGATACCATCCAGAGCAACATCAAATCTCCTTCGATGGCCATGCATTTCTAAACCTAGTTGCTATTTAGGGAGTTACTGAATTAACATGGATTAAAAAACCCTGCTCAGTAGAAGATAAGGTCTCCTGAAGAACAGATGTTCTGTATCAGTAAAAACTGTGTGGTCATTGTTGGAAAGATATTATGGGTCTTTCGTCAGATATGTGTCTGGTGGTATTATCAATAGGGAAGAACTCTGACCTCAAAAGCCAAAACCTCGGGGAAGTGAGGAAATTCATGATTCTCAAAAAATAATCATAATTACCACTTTATATCACAGTATACTTCTATCAAAATTCTACTCTTCCTCAATGAGTCTGTCAAATGAAACGAATACCTACATGCTTTCAGAATGTGGTATGAGAATGATTTTTTAAATCTCATAAATAAATTGGAAGGAATTGAATTTCTATCACATAACACTTAGGTATTAATGTACAAGTGACTAAATATTTTCCTTGGCTTAAAAATCATTAAATTCATGATAATTAATTAAAGAGAATTATTTGTATTAATTATTATTTGTACTACAAATGTTCATGATATGAATTTTATTTATGTGTATGTAAATATATACTTTTTTTTAGTGACTGCATTTCAAATCCCATGAGCATAAAATGTAGCATTTGGTTTTGACCGTGTGCATTCACTTCAGAGAAATAGGGAATAGAGTCAATTATGTAAGAAATTCAAGCCAAAATACATTTGTGATTTATTTATTCAACTATTTTTATATTCGATGTTGCATTTTATAAACTATTGCTTTATTTTTCCCAGGATAGAAATGAACAACCTGGATTAAAACTCTGAAGCAACCAGATTATGTTTTTCTCTGGACATTTACTTTCAAAAGTGGCATTTAATTTTTTAAAAATAAATAAAAATGATAAAAGTAGTTAGATTTATTATAATAATTTATGATAACCCAAGATAGGCTCCTATACAATCTTGAGAGAAAGATAGAGGTAAAAGGTGAGAGAAACAAAGCAGAAAATCTTATTTTTTTAAAAACAAAGAAAATTAGACACAGAATCCCTGAAACAATGACAAGCTAGAGATATGGGAAGGGTCTCTTGCTCCATAGAATTGGTTTGATGTTAAAGGTAGAAGTGCTTGTTTCAATGCTAACAAATGAAGGCAAAGAACTCAGCTATATTAGTGTGCTTCAAGGAAGAGTTCATTCTCTTTCAGCCTGTGTCCCACGTTTAAAGTGAAGTGTGGGTATGAAAGTTGTATGGTACACATGTTGTATGTCGTGTTGTATGTCGTGTTGTTTGTTGTGTTGTTTGACTAACTGTTTGGGGTTTTTTTGGTAAAGGAAAAAGGAATGGATAGAGTGACTTATACCTCAAACTTTTCCTGGCACTTCTCACCTTGTTGCCATTCAAAAATTTCGACATATTTTAACTGTAGTGATGTTACGATCAGTTGGAGAAAACAATCGCTTTTCCTTCAAACTTCTTCATAATAGATGATGATGTTGCATGAGTCCTGACCAGCTTTTCTGAGCGAGGGCTCAGTAAATTTCTAAGGTACCAAATGTATCTTGAAAATACTGAGCCATCAACCTGCTCTCTGGTAAATCTAGTTTAATAAATACCAAAATGAGCAGACCAAGCCATCTGTGTTCTCTCTGCTTGTCATAAAAAAGGCATTTGTCTGATGATGACATGATTTTCAGAGTGCACCAAGTACTTTATTTTATGATGGTATTTATGCAGCTTCCTCTAAATGAAATAATGCAAGATGTTTATTATTTCAGCATCTGCTCCCATATTCTCTTAGCCACTTCACCAGTGACTCACATTTCTTTGACAAAAAAAAAATCATTAGATTGTTTCATCTAATAATTACACAGGTAGGTCTGTTTTCTTTTTGGCATGTTGTTGACTTTCAATCCAACAAGTGCTATCAAAGAGAAATGTTAATTTTATGAATTAAGGGAAAGAGAAAAAGTGAAATGGATAGTAACGAAAATTATTTATAAACCAATTCTGATCCTTTTAAAATTGCTATTGATACATTTATTGATACCCCCTCCTGGTTTGGAAGGATTTAATATGGTTGCCCTGTATTATATTTGGAATTCCTCTCATGTGACCAAGAATAAGATTTTTAAAAACCACAAATGTTCACAATTGTTGTTACTATCGTTATTATTGTTTCATTCTCAGAACCACTAAGGCTCAACTGCTTTCCCTGTATTTACATACTAGAGAAGTAAATAGTGACAAGTGTTAAGTATTCACTTGAAGATCCTGCTCCAGAATATCTGCTTGGTTGTCTTTTCATTGTGCTAAATTCTGACAATTAACACGCTTCTCTTAAACATGATCTCTAACATATTTCATGCATTTGCACTTACATATATACTGTAGCACTTCAGGAAAGTCACCTCTAATTCCTGAATCAAATAGTGTATACTGAATACAGAACTGCAGGGGAATACATGATTTACTTAATATAACTGCAATTAACAGGAGTAGGAAAGATGTTTACATTTAGTAGCCTACTTTTAAAAAACAAACAAGAAGAAGACAGTAGAGAGCTCATTTGAGCATAGGACATATTATATAGCTCATGAGTTGGAATGTTGAGCTAGCACTCAGGTGCAGACCACACTGGAGTGTGAGGCCATCCCAATGCAGTCTGGCCTCTGGGTGCCCTTGTTGCACCAGTTAGTTTTTAAAATTCTGGGTATTGCCTTGGCTTATTGGGGATTTTACATCCTGAGAAAAATCATAGATCTTAATAAATAAACCAAACGAGATCATGCATTACATGATTACCCCAAAGTTTCACCTTTCATTTTTTATTAATGTAGATATTCCATGTTAATTGGATACTCCTCTATTCCCAAATATTTTACCTAGAAGATGTTACTACCAAGGAAGATAGTAGAGGACTTGGTGTTTGAATGGAAAAGAGAGATGTGGAGGGTGGAGGTTTTCAATATTAGAAGAGGGTTAACATGGGGTAAATTGAGATAAAAAATTGGGTTTTGGTCATGTTGAGATTCAGATTAGTGATAAGGCTAGTTTTTGTTACTGGTTAAGCCAATGAATTACATTCACAAATATATTAAATATTCTCAACTGCAGTGACTGTGACTTTCATGTAATCAGAAACCACTACTAGATTTTACTGACTAAAACCTACAATCTACTTTTAACACTTTGATATGGATATAAAAGAAGAGGAATGACCACACTCCCACTTCCTTAGCCCATTCATCACACAGGCATAATTGGCATATAGTGTCTAAACCAAGTACCTAAATTCATCCTATTGGAAGTGAGACAGTGGCTCAAATGAGTACCCCTGATTGTCCATAGAGTGTAAGAACCACATCAGGGTCCAGAAGAGAGCAAGCCAAAACTTGAAGCCTATGATCAGAACGCTCTCTAACTCTGCGAGGCCAGAGAGATGTGTTGCAATTTACAATGTGCTTTGCTTGTTCCCAGAGTTCCCTAATATGAGGTTCCTTGCTTGTGGGGTGTGAGCCAAGCTTATTCACATGGTTAAGAACACATTAAAACAAGCTGACAGGAGTTTCCAGTGGCCCTTGGAGATAGTCTAAAATATGAAACCAAAGAAAATAAAGAGATCTAATTTAGAGAACAAAACACGTCCATCCAGACTCATAAACGATGCGCTTATGTTCTTATGCCATTTTATTTTGGTAATGGAAAAAAAGGTTTGGGGCAAATACACAAGGATAATGCATGTTTCCTTCTTTTAGCTCAGAGCTGCTGTCCTCGCTTAACCCCTCCACCCACATCAACTTAAACTTGACAAATCAATTATTTTTCTTTCAGGAAAAAAATCACTATTATTGCCAATCCATAAAACCCATTAACCCTCCAAGAAAGAAACCATCAATATTATGATTTTAAGATCTCAATTCAAAAAACTTTCCTGAAATAATGAGCACACATACCTTAAGCATAATTAGAGGACTAATTCTAAGAAATCCTCTTTCCAGTTTCCTCAGAAGTCTTTAGAGCTGTAATACAGTGTGAGCTCTCAAAAGTTATTAAAACAAAGAAAAAAGTGGTAGCAAAAAATAAGAAAATTGTGAAGAAAAGGATAAATAGAATTTTTTTCTAATTTTGTATCTTTTTCATTTATATATATTCAGCAATTTTGCAAGCAGAAGGAGCAATTTTTTATACATTTCAGCACAGACCCACAAAATAAAAGGCCGTTTTTAGTGACAAGTTAAAATTCAATATAACCTACAATTAGTTTAGCAGTATGATGAGGTGCACTATTTATATCTACCTTCTAATAATCTTAAATTACAACGAAAGCTGCTGTTTTAGGTAAGTTACCCTCTGCTCCTCATGCTAGGGAGGAAAAAAGCAAAATGTGTTTAGACTCCCTGGCATTTTGAAAGTGTTGATTTCAATCCTCATTGAGAAGACAATGCGAGGTGCTTGACTCAAATTCATGTATTTCAGTTGCCATGCTTGAAGCTTGAATAATTAAAGGAATCTTTTTCAAAAACTCATTAAAATCTTAGAGATCAGGAAAAACTACTATACTATAGTTTTATAATATCTACCAAGGGATAAACGAAGTAGTTTATCCCATTTGTAATTAAAATGCTCCAACAGAGAGCACCTTGCTCCATTATGAGGACACTTCGTGAGCCTGAATTTGACACTAATGTGTGTTTACTGTTTTAAATTATGATGTCCTAACAAATGTTCTAAGGGTGCATAGGTTAGATATAAGAATAATTATGGTCTGTAAGTATTAATGACTGTTTCTCATAATCATTAATGGAAACAATTTTTTTGTTGTTTTCCTATCAAATAACTCCTTTTCCTATTTTCACAAATATCTATTTATGATATTTCTGTTGGTTATTTAGCAGTGCAGCTATAATCATCTATCACTAGACAACTATTAAGTTTTTCATCATGTTTTACTGAAGTTAATTTGCAAAAGCATTTTTAATGTTCACTAATGGTCTTTTCTGAATTAAAAAAATAAAAGCTCAATCATGCTATTTTATGGGACAGGTGAAGAATTCATTACACATTTTTCTAATTAATTAACCATTTCCCAAACATATGGATAAATAATGCACTAAGGCACTATTGGCATGTATTACTGTTTAGTTTTAGAATGCTCTATTTACACATAGTAGGCCTAAGTCAAGGCGGGATGCTCTGCTCTGCTCATTGTGTTTCGTTTTCAGCAGCTGCACCGTGTCTTTATATGTGGGCTTCATGATCTCCTTTACCATATGATATCATGTCTTCCTCATTGTGTTTTCCAATAAATGTCTACTTATTCTTGCCTGTTTGCTTCTGTTGATCAACTTGAGAACCATTTTGTAACTTGTGTGTGTGTGTGTGTGTTTGTGTGTGACAAAGTCTCACTCTGTTGCCAGGCTGGAGTGCAATGGCACGATCTCAGCTCACTGCAACCTCTGCCTCTCGGGTTCAAGTGATTCTCCTGCCTCAGCCTCCAGAGTAGCTGGGACTACAGGCGTGTGCCACCACGCCCAGCTAATTTTTGTATTTTTAGTAGAGACGGGGTTTCACCATGTTGGCTAGGATTGTCTCAATCTCTTGACCTCGTGATCCTCCCGCCTTGGCATCCCAAAGTGTTGAGATTACAGGCGTGAGCCCCTGTGCCCAGCCATAACATTTTTTAAAGCACCAAAAGGAATGTAATTGGGTTTCTATTTCATTTACATGTTCACTTGAGACAAATAGAAGGTTTCCCAATGTATATTATTCACATTCACAGTGATGTTATATAGCTCCATTAAAAACTAGTAATAATTTCAGATTTATAAAAATTTCAAACATAAAATTAATACAAAGAACATGTTTTTGCCTTTCACCAAGGTTCAAATATTAACATTTTATTCCATTTGCATTGTGTTTTGCCCGTGTTCTCTTTCTGTGAATTTTTTTTCTCTGAACTATTGGAGTGTAACACATCATGGCCCTTTACCCGGGACTCCCTCGATGTACATTACATTACCTAGGAACAGGGATCGGCCTCATCAATTTCTATTGATAGACTACATTTAATTTCTTATTTATATTCTTTTTATTCTATTTGACTTAATAATGTCCTTTATACCATTTCCCCCCTTCAGAACCGGGTCCAATTGGGGTCAAGAATTACATTTAGTTGCCATGTCTCTTTAACTTTCTTTAATCTAGACCATATCCACATATTTCTTTATCTTGCATTATTTGATTTTTTTAAATCCCTCCATTTTAACAGACTTGTCCTCATTTTGAGTCTGTTGGTTAGTCTAATTATTATAATTACACTGAAATGATGTATTCCTGGTCCAAATATGAAATATTTGGCATTACACTCTTCACAGTGTAGCACATCTGGAGGCCCATCACTGCCACGTGTTCTTTCATTGGTGATGTTAATTTCATCACCTGGTCAAAGTGTTGCCAAATTTCTCCACTGTATAATTACTATTTGCTTTTTCTCCCTTCCACCTAATTTCAGATTGAGGGGAGATTCTTTAAGGCAATGCAAATACCCTGTTCTTCATGAAACCTCTCCCTAGATTTAGCACTCATCCATAAGCCTTGCCTAATGCACTCTTGGCCCTGGTGGTTGCCAAAGGATGATCGTTCACCCAGTACTTCTTTCACTTCTTGAAGTCACCCTTAACCATTCTACTGTAACAAAGAGCCCACCTCTTAACCCCATTTATTTATTCATTATTAATATGGACTCAGTCTATTTTTTAATGGTGTATCATTCAGATGGACTCATTGGAACGCTGTGGTGGGAAGCTACTCAAGCTGGCTCCCGCAATAGATCCCGTCATTTTTTAAGCACTTCCTTACTTTTTGGCAGAACTAAAGACTTGGCTCATCTTGTATTGTCTTGTCCCAGCCCTGTAACAAGCCAATTTTTCTGAGGAACTCTGGTTTCCAGATCTTGGCATTTGGTATGTCCATTCTTACTGGAGTGCATTTGCATCATGGTCCTTTCAGAGACTAGACCTAGGAAATACATGCACACACACACGTACATATGTATGTCCATACACACAGTCATGGATATACACATACACACGTGTTATTTTAGGAATCATGAGCTCACAGCAATACTTCCAATTCCAATCCTACCAGCAGGGTTTTCTTTGCTCTCCTCCATTCCATACTTAGATGCCCTTTTTTCAACATGGGCAGCCTGAGCTCCCCACCACATCAACACATTGATCTATGTGTTCAATCCTGGAATACATCTCAAGTTTTAGTATTGCTCCACCAGGACCTCTACATTAACCCACCTCAAAATAACTTATTTTCAACTGCTTTTGCTGTACTCCAACTTTTCTTTAAGACTGAGGATAATAAACTGTTGTATTTATAAGTTAACAGGATTGGTTTTCTCTGAGCTATGTGGCCCTGTATGTCTCTTTCTCCTTCAGAGTGCTTGTGATAGTCGTTTGAAATAAAGTTAAGTTCATTTTTAAAAGTTTACTTATATTTTAGAGTTTTCTTTTGTTCTTTTCTCATTCTGATTGATTTAAATATATTTTAAATATATGTAGTATTAACACGCTATCTGCTGTGGTGTGAATATGGTTTGTCCTCACCAAAACTCATGTTGAAATGTGATCCGTGATATGGCAGTGTTTCAAGGTAGGGCCCTCCCAGTGGGGTGAATGAGCTCTCCTAAGAACAGGGATTAGGTCTCCCAAGAGGAGACTGTTGAAAAAAAAGGCTGGTTTTCTTGGTTTCACTGTCCAGTTTCCTTTGTCACCATGCAATCTCTCTGTATGTACTGGCTCCCCTTCCACTTTCCAGCATAAGTGGAAGCAGCCTGAGGTCCTCACCAGATGCAGTTGCCCCATCCAGGATTTTCCAGCCACAAGAATCACGTGCCAAATAAGCTTTTCATTGTTTATAGATTACCCAGTCTCAGGTATTCTGCTACAGCAAAGCAAAATAGACCAAGACACTATCCAAAGTCAAAAGACACAAAAATTTATACTCAGAGAAGGCCCACCCCAACCCTGTCCTTTCTCATTCATACTCCTCTCCAACTCTTTAAACAACATCATTGTTTTCTAATTTATCTGTTCCTTTTTGTAGCAATAAGCAGATATATGCATGTTTTTCTCTTTGTCACACAAAAGTTAGGATATTTTTTATGGCTTTCTTTTATGTTTTGATTTTTCTCATCTGGTAATATCTCCTGCAAAGAAGTCCCTGTCAATTCATAGAGCCCTTCCTCATCCTTTTTTACAGATGTGCAGTGTTCTGCTGTATGCACATGCTGAAGTAGATATAATAAATCTCCCATGGTTAGGTTTTCCAATAGTTTCCAATATATTTACAATTACAAATAATACTGCAATGACTAACATTGAGCATGTGCATTTTTATATTGTTGGAGGTTTACTTGTGGAATCAATTCTTAAGTGTGCGATTTCTAAGTGGAAGGGTAAATGCATATATAATTCTGTTGTACAAATGCAAATTTCCCTCCTCAGGTATTCCACTTTGCATTTCAAACAGCAATGTTGAGAGTGACTGTGTTTCCACATTCTCACCACAGAGTATATTGTTAAGCTTTTCAATTTGTGTCAATCTGATCAGAGATGGGTAAAAAAATGGTACCTGAGTATTATTTTAATTTTCATTTTTGTTATTATAAGTGAAGTTGGGCGTATTTTTATATACATACAAAGGGTCTTTAATATTTTTTTGAAAATTATATTTTTGTCCATTCTTATATAAAATTTCAAATTTTAAAATTTCTATAACAGTTTTGCTAGTTTGTCTCCTAAATTTTAAAAAAGCTTTTTTAAAAATAAGTGAGGGGTATTAGCCTTTAATCTGTGATACATCTTGCAAATATCTTCCCCAGAGTATCATTTGTCTTTTGACATTACTTACGTTGTTTTAGCCATGTAACTTCTTATATTTATGAACATTAATTAATTAATCTTATATTTTATTGCAGCTGGATTATTACAGTTAGAAAGTCATTCGTTGTAGCTAGATTATAAAAATATTTTCACATGTTTTCTTGTAGGATTTTTGTATCTAATCATCTAAATTTATAACTCTCATCCACTTGGGTGTTTTATAGAGGGTGGTGATTGGATCTAAATTTACCCTTTCCAAATGGCTGTCTAGTTGTCCATCTCCATTTATTATGAAGATTACATTTTGTCCCTATGACTGATAAATCACCATAATACACTGGATTTCTGATTGTAGTTGAATCTATTTATGGAAGTTGTATTCTATTCCATTTAATTATCTTTTTATTGAGATGCCAGCATAACACGTTAGTAGTTATGGAGGCATTGTGGCATTTATAAATTGTGGTCAAAAACACAACACATAAAATCTATCATGTCAACTATTTTTTAAGTGTACAGTAGTGTTAACTATATACACATTAATGTGCAACATATCTGTATAACTTTTCATCTTGCAAAATGGGAGCTCTAGATCCATTGAACAACACCCTGTGGCCTCCCTTTAGACCAAGCTTGTCCAACCTGTGCAGCCCAGGATGGCTATGAATGCAGCCCAACACAAATTCATAAACTTTCTTAAAACATAATGAGATTTATTATTTATGCATGGACCTTTTTTTTAAGCTCATCAGCTATCATTAGTGTTAGTGTATTTTATGTGTGGACTAAGACAATTCTTCTTCTTTCAATGTAGCCCAGGGAAACCAAAAGATTGGATACCCCTGCTTCAGATTCTGATGACCATCATTCTACCTTCTGTTTCTATGAGCTTGACTACCTTAGATACCTCAAATAAGTGAAATGATGCATTTGTCTTTTGGTGACTGACTTAATTTACTTAGCATAGTATCCTCAAGGCTCCTCCAAGTTGTCACATATGGCAAGATTTCCTTCCTTTAAAACTGAATAGTACTCCATGGTATATATATGTTATAGCTTCTTTATTCATTCATCTCTTGAGGGGCATTTATGTTGCTTCTACTTTTTGACTATTGCAATTATTGCTGCAGTGGACTTGGATATGCAACTATCTCTTTGAGAACTTTCTTTCAATTCTTGTGGATATATACTCAAAACTGGGATTAATTTTTTTAATTGCCATGCTCATTTCCATAGAGTTGCATAGTGTTATCTTCCTACCAACAATACACAAGGGTTTCAGTTTCTCCACATTCTTTACCAACACTAGTTATTTGCTTAAAAATTATTCATTAAATTTTATTGACACATAATAACTGTAGATTTGTGGAGTACAAGTGACCTTTTGATACATGCTTACATTGTGTAACAATTAAATCAGAGTATTTACAATATCCACCACTATGAATATTTATCATTTATTTTTGCTGGAAACATTTCAAATATCTCCCAGCTATTTTGAAATATACAGTAAATTATTGTTAACTATAGTCACCCTTAGCTATCTCATACAGGAAATTATTTTTTCTATTTAATTGTGCTTTTTTACCCTTTATCCAAACCGTTGTCATTGCCCCCTACTCCAAACACACACTCCATTTCCCAGCCTGTGGTGACTATCATTCTACTCTCTACCTCCATGAGATCAACGTTTTTAGCTTCCCCATATGTGTAAAAACATGTCATACTTGTCGTTCTGTGCCTGGCTTTTTTCACCTAACATACTGTTCTCCATTTCCATCCCTGTTGCTGCAAATGACTGGATTTCATTGCTTTTTATGGCTAAATACTATTGCATTGTTTATATATACATTTTCTTTATTTATACATTCATTGATAGACACTTAATTTGATTCCATATCTTTGCTATTGTGAATAGCACTTCAGTAAACCTGAGGGTGCAGTTATCCCTTTGATATACTGATTTCTTTTCTCTCAGATAAATATTCAGTAGTGTGATTGTGGAACCATAAAGTAGGTCTATTTTTTAGTTTTTTGAGAAACCTCCATATTTTTTTCTACAATAGATGTACTAAATTACTTTGCCATTAACAGTGTTTTAGAGTTCTCCTTTCTTTGTATCCTCACAAGCATTTTTTTTGTCTTGAAAATAGCTATTCTTTTTTTTTTTGTTGTTGAGACCTTGCTTGTTGCCTGGGCTGGAGTGCAATGGCACCATCTCAGCTCACCACAACTTCCGCCTCCCTGGTTCAAGCAATTCTCCTGCCTCAGCCTCCCGAGTAGCTAGGATTACAGGTCTGTGCCACCATATCCAGCTAATTTTGTATTTTTAGTAGAGATGGGGTTTCTCCATGTTGGTAATGCTGGTCTCTCATGCCTGACCTCAGGTGATCCACCCACCTCAGCCTCCCAAACTGCTGGGGTTACAGGCGTGAGCCACTGTGCCCTGACCAAAAATAGCTGTTCTAACTGGAGTGAGATGATATTTCATTGTAGTTTTGATTTGCATTGCCCTGGTGATTAGTGATGTTCAGTATTTTATCATATACTTGTTGACCATTTACATGTCTCCTTTTGAGAAATGTCTATTCAGATCTTTTGCCCACTTTTTAGTGGAATTATTATTTTTTTCCCATTGAGTTGTTCATGTTCCTTACATATTTTGGATATTAGTCCCTGGTCAGATGAATAGTTTGCAAATATTTTCTCCCATTCCACATGTTGTCTCTTCCCTCTGTTGATTGTTTCTTTGCTGTACAGTAGGTTTTTAGTTTAATATAGTTCCATTTGTCTATTTTTTTTTGTTTTGGTGCCTGTGTTTCTCAAGTCTTAGCTATAAAAATCTTTGCCTAGACCAATGTTCTGAAGCATTTCCCCTATGCTTTCTTCTAGTAGTTTTATAGTTTCACTGTTGTATTTGTCTTTTATCCATTTTGATTTTATTTTTTCTTTTGTATTTGGTGAGAGATAAGAATCTAGTTTTCCTTTTTCTGCATATGGATATCCAGTTTTCTCAGCATCACTTACTGAAGGGACTGTCCTTTCCTCAATGAATGTTCTTGGTGCCTTTGTCAAAAATAATTTTGCTATAAATAAGTGGATTGAATTTATTTCTGTGTTCTTTTTTCTGTTACCTTAGTCTATGTATTTGGTTTTATACTACTGCCATGCTGTTTCGATTACTATAGCTTTGTAATATATTTTAAAGTCAAGGTAGTGTGATGCTCCAGCTTTGTTCTTTTTGCTTGGTATTGCTTTGGTTATTTGGGGTATTTTTTGGTTCCACATAAATCTTAGATTTTTTTCTGTGAAGAATAATGTTGGTATTTGGATGGGGATTACAATAAATATGCAGATTCCCTTTTGTGATATAGTAATTTTTAATAATCTTAATTATTTTGATGCATGAGCATATCTTTCCATTTGTTTGCATCCTTTTTATTTGCCTTCAACAATGTTTCGTAGTTTTTATTGTAGAAGTATTCCACCTCCTCAGCTAAATTTATTTCTAGGTATTTCATTTTATTTTTCATAACTATTTTAATGGGATTATCTTCTTGATTTTGTTTTCATCTAGTTTGTTATTGATGTATAACAAAGATACTGATTTTTGTATGCTGATTTTGAATCCTGTGTTGTGGGAAGTCAGGGACCCCGAATGGAGGGACTGGCTGGAGCCACGGCAGAGGAACATAAGTTGTGAAGATTTCATGGACATTTATCAGTTCCCAAAATTAATACGTTTATAATTTTTTACACCTGTCTTTACTGCAATCTCTGAACATAAATTGTGAAGATTTCATGGACATTTATCAGTTCCCAAATAATACTCTTATAATTTCTTATGCCTGTCTTTACCTTAACCTCTGAATCTTGTTATCTTCATAAGCTGAGCATGTATGTCACCTCAGGATGACTATTGTACAAATTGATTGTAAAATATGTGTGTCTGAACAATATGAAATCAGTGCACCTTGAAAAAGAACAGAATAGCAGCGATTTTCAGGGAACAAGGGAAGACAACCATAAGGTTTGACTGCCTGTGGGGTCGGGCAGAATAGAGCCATATTTTTCTTCTGGCAGAGAGCCTCTAAATGGACATGCAAGTAGGAGAGATATCGCTGAATTCTTTTTCCAGTTAGGAATATTAATAATTAATACCCTGAGGAAGGAATGCATTCCTGGGTAGAGGTCTATAAATGGTTGCTCTGGGAGTGTCTGTCTTATGCTGTTAAGATAAGGACTGAAATACACCCTGGTCTCCTGCAGTACCCTCAGGCTTATTGGAGTGGGGAAAAAAATCCCACCCTGGTAAATTTGAGGTCAGACCGGTTCTCTGCTCTCGATCCCTGTTTTCTGTTGTTTAAGATGTTCATCAAGACCATACGTGCACAGCTGAGCATAGACCCTCATCAGTAACTCTAATTTTGCCCTTTGCCTTGTGATCTTTATTGGCCTCAGAAGCATGTGATCTTTGTGACCTACTCCCTGTTTGTACACCCCCTCCCCTTTTATATTCCTTAATAAAAACCTGCTGGTTTGCGGCTCAGGTGGGCATCACGAACCTACCGATATGTGATGTCACCCTTGGTGGCCCAGCTGTAAAATTCCTCTCTTTGTACTCTTTCTCTTTATTTCTCAGACCAGCCGACACTTAGGGAAAATAGAAAGAACCTGTGTTGAAATATTGGGGGCTGGTTCCCCCGATAATCCTGCAAATTTACTAAAATTGTTTATCAGTTCTAAGAGTTTTTTGGAGGAATCTTTATGTTTTTGCATATCTAAGATTATGTCACCTGCAAAAAGAGATCATTTGACTTGCTGTTTTCCTATTTGAATGCCTTTTATTTCTTTCTCTTGCCTGGTTGCTACAACTAGGATTTTCAGTACTATTTTTGAATAAGAGTGATAAAAGTGGGCATACTTCTCTTTTTCCAGTTGTGGAGGAAAGGTTTTCCGCACTGCCCCATTCAGTGTAATGTTAGCTGTGGGTTTGTCATACACGGCCTTTATTATGTTGAGCTATGTTCATTCCATGCTTAATATTTTGAGGGTTGTTATCCCCAAGGGACATTAAATTTTACCAAATGCTTTTTTCTGTGTCTATTGAGATGATCATATGGTTTTTGTCCTTTATTCTATTGATGAGGATTTTTATATCTTTGTTCACTGGGGTGTTGTATAACAAAGCTACTGTTCCCCAGTGCACAAAGATATAAAAATCCTCAACAAAATACTAGCAACCAAATCTTACATCAAATAAAAAATAATACATGATGATCAAGTAATGTTTATCCCAGGAATGCAAAGATACTTCATCATACATAAATCAGCAAATGTGATATATCACATCAATAGAATAAAGGACCATATGGCTTAAAACTCATCCTCAAATATCACAAGCAGCTATATGAAATTACAGATGTAGACCAAGCATGCTGAACATACCATAATGGCAATTTCATTTGGTTAAATCTAATATTTATATCAATGGTAAATTATCAAATTATCAATCACATTAATCTCTCTGAAGTCATTTTCTACATTCATATAAGGCATAAATTCTATACATAAACTATTTTAAGATGTAGGTTCTGGGATATGTAACCTGTAAATCAAGAGTTATGATCTTTGAGAGTGTGTATTTTTTATATTCCCAACTCCTATAAGAGATATTTTATGTAAATTTAATGGTTTCCTAATAACTAAAGTGGCACATTAAGCCTCATTTTTTACTCTTCCTCCACAAAACTCAGGAAACTAATCAGGTTGCCTGTAGTTCAGTGTTGATCAAGTTGATTATCTCAAGGATTATTCTCATTTTGTGACATAATATATTATCCATTGTTGTTTAATTCCCAGCAAAATAGAGACATTTTGAAAAGAATTTTCACTGACTTTTTAGAATTCAAGTGACTTTCACAAATGAAGTAACTGTACTATCTTCCTGTTGTTAATCTGTACATTGGCTAATCTGACTTTATATCATCAAGATGACTATTTTATTTGAATGAGCATGAACTCATAAAATCTTTACAATTCCTGACTTACTCAAGAGACAATTATATAGTATAAAACAGTACTCAAATTACCGTGAGCATTTATTCATTCATTACAACCTCATTACAAAACTATTTATCATGTCGTATAGTTTAATATAAAGCTGGTCAAGGGATCTTTATAACCGAGTGACTGATAAGATTATTGTCATATTTTGAAAGGCACCAAAGGGCTTTTTCACAGGACAAGACCTCAGAACAGTTTTATGTTGAAGTGAGACCCCACTGTGCCTATAATAGCATTATTGAGATAGAATTGACATAAACCATACATATTCAAAGTATATAATTTGATAAGTTTTCATCTATTTATAAGCCTGTGAAACAACCACCACAATCAAGATAGTGAATATGATTTATTTTAATTTTATTTGCTTTCAAAATAAACACAGCTATGTTTTCAGAAAATCCAGTTTTTCCTTAAATCTGCAAGTTTTATGGTTCCATTTCATTTAAAAATTAAGTCATTTTTCAAAAATGATAGTGTGCACAGATTTATTAAAGTAATTACCATCACCATCATTGCAACAACAAGAGCAGCAACTACAAAAACCCAGCAGGTCATTTTTAATGGATGCTTTTTTCTCACTGACATAAAACATGAGCATCTTTACAGTACAGGTTACAGCAGGATGGTCCATGATGATTCATGCAATCGTATCACTGTCATTGCCTCAACGGGCATTCCTGGGTGCTCACTTACCAGCAGAAGTATTTTCCTTCTCAGAATTCTTACCTACTTTGTTCTCCTCCCCCATGCTCTGCTTTCTGTTTTCTCATCTATACTTTTGGGATAATTTTGATATAAAACTATGTCCAAAGTGTTAGACTGGAAATTAAATGTCTCTCATAATTCAGTAAATAGACATCTGGATAAAACAGAGTTTCTAATAAGCTTAGGGTTTGCTGGAATAATACTCGTTTAATAAAATACTAATTTATTGAATGCTTAAATGAATTTTTATATATTAAGAAAATGAGTTAGAAAAATTGAAATACGAACCACAGAAATGTGTATTTTTAATTACAGGGCTTTGAATAAAAAATGAAATCAGTTAAAACTTGGAGGTCAGTCATTCACTGTGTAGATTAGGATTAATTAGTACTGATACATATATATTTTCAAAATATTCTATTGCTATAATAAATTTCCATTTTGACATTAAGAAAATCACGGAAGGATATATGGCTGATTGCCTAGTCTGTGACTTTGGGACATATTGAGACAAGGGTATTATATAGAAATAATAAAATATCTCTTTAGATTTAAATATATATATTTTCATATATATTTATGTCTGAGCTAATAGATATTTTTGTACTAGATAATGTGAAATTGTTCAAGAGTGCTGAAATAATCGTAAAGAACAGTAGGAGCCAGTTTTATTGGACAGTAAGTTAGAATTACTTTGCCAGCTGTCTCCAGTAACTACAGCAATACTAGATTGTAGTAAACACTCAACACATAGTTGTTTAATGAGTGAGCCATTAAGAAAAAAGAATAGATCTCAGGTTAACTTTTATTAGTGCAGCAGAATATTTTTTGTAAAGAAAGAAAATATTTTATACTAGTTTTCTCTGGCTACTGTACACAGATAGTAACATACTTTCCAATTTGTGGAGTATATTTAAAAATATACATTAGCAATTTCTGAGAGGAGGGAAGTTTTATTAGTAGAAAGATAAAATAGTAGTGATTTATTAAAATTTTCAAATATATTAGTTATAAAACAGGAAAAGAACACATGGAAAGCAGGAGTTTTGAATTTCAATTTCATCACATTTTCTTAATTAGAATAATATAATTGAAATCCAGCTCTTCCCCAAAAGGAGATTTTCCCTTGTAAACAACTTACTCATTTCCTTTCACTTTTTCTTGCTCTCTCTCTCTCTCTCTTTTTTTTAGTTTGCTTTCAGTCTTTTCCAGTTTATTTCCAAAGATGTTTTTATACTCAGTGAGTTCTCATCATGGCAGTATTCTCCACAATGTATTCATAGAGTTTCAACTTAGTTTTTCTCTTCTCTGATCCTCTCCTTATCCTGGCTGTACTTCACGGCCTGGCAGTTTTCTGGGAGGCTCCTGTCTATCGCTTGGTCTCCAGAGACAGATACCAGAGGAGTGGATCGAAATTGTTCTAGAAGTGAATTCAGGAAGACAGTGGGCAATTAATTCAAGATTTTTTTTCTATATAAATTGCAGAAGGGAGGTAGTTTGGTGGAAAATCTCATCATAATAAATTGTGAAAGTTATATTTATTGAGACCTATTTGCTCGGCATTTATTCCTTCTTATGCTATTTTATTTACTTCTTATATCTCTCAAAAACTTGAGAACCATATGCATTGTTCAATGCCATACACAATTAGTAAGCAATAGATGGCAAAATCCAGAGTCTTATCATTAAACATTTTAGTTTTTTCGAGAACATTATAGTTTTATAATGTTTAATTAATGTATTGCTTTTCTAGGTACTTATTATACTCAATTCATTCTTTTAGATGATTAGAATTTTATAAAGATGTACAGTGAGCCTGCCCTCAATTATATGTTAACTTTGCCTATTGCCAAAATTTTCTCTGAGATTTGGAATTTATCACAATAATTAATAAATAATATCTTCTTAAACTAACTTTGGAAAATTTCTATCCAATAATTCAAAATATTTGACTGGTAATCAGGTAAATTAAACTGTGCAATACAGTAGGGAGAACTCTGTGGGCTTTGACGTCACACAAACATGAATTTAAAGATGATTCTTCCACTTGTGTTATCACAGGCAATTGAATCAATTATGACATTCTTCAGTTCGTTACTCTATAAAAAAGGGAAATGAAGAATAACTACCTCATAATGCAGTCGTGAAGGTTACTTGAAGCAATATAGGCAACACCACCAACTATACTACCTAGCTCATCATAAAGATTCCAGACTGAATGGTCACTATTGTCAATTTGGTTAGACCCATGGTTAAAAGTGCAGCTCTGGAAGTCGGTAGTTGGCATGGATGGGTCACCTCCTACTAGACTAAATCTCCCACTAATAGCAACAATACATTATAAAGTATATAAACAAAGAAATCCCTAAAGTTGCGAAGAGTTGACAAACTATGCAGATGCTGGAGGGGAATACTTGGAAGATGAAGATGGAACCGACACAGGGTGAGCTTGCTGTTTGACCATTTTTAGCATGAGACAAGTCTGCATTAATGTACTACACGAGAAGTTCTTCAGTTCCTCTGGCCTGGATAAGGAGGATGGAGTTGAGGTGACTTACTGGTTCTGAAAAGGAAGGAGGCAGTCCCAGGAAGCAAAGAAGCAGGCAGGGGCTCCAGCTTCTCTTTAAGAAATCTTTCCAAGTCTCTGGCTGACTTTTCAATCATGCAGCTTCCAGCCAGACTACAACAGTAGAAATAAATGAGCAAAGACAAGAGCTCTTACCCAAGCAGTAAAGTTTGCAGTTCGAGTTCAAGCTAGTTAATTACCTCCTAAAACAAAAATATTAAGACATTTTGGGGCACTAAAACAGAATCAAGATTCGCAATATAACATTAACAAAGTCCAAGATACTATACAAAATTACTTGACATATAAGGAACCATGAATATGCAACCATTTTCAAGAGAGAAGAAAATAAATTGGAGTCAATCCCAAAATGAACCAGATGTTGGAATTAGCAGAGAAAGGAGTGAAGGTAAATATTATTACTACACCTATGACAGGAAGGGGATAGGCTCACAATGGAGGGCAGAGACTCTCAGCAGAGACATAAAGAAGCTAAGAAGAACCAAGTGGAAATGTTAGCGCCGAAAAATGACATCTGAGATTCAATATTCAGTGGATGGCATTAAGATCAAAATGGAGATGACCAAGGAAGGTATTGATACCAGCAAACATGAAGATAGTTCAATGGAGATGATCTGGTCTGAAGAGAAGAGAGAAATATATTTGAAAAAGTGTTGGAAAGAGGCTGAAACCAATGAGGCAATACCAAAAGTGCCAACTTGTGCATAGTTGGATTCCCAGATGGAGGGAGTAGAAAGTGAGAATAAGACAAACAAAACATAAATAAATAACATAAACATAAATGTAAAAACAGCATAGCCAAGGGTTCCTCCAAATTATTAAAAGTTGTATATTTATATTTCAAGAATCCCAGCAAAACTCACACAGTGTAAATGTGAAGAAATCTACGCACAGGCACATCATGGTCATGCTTATCAAAAGCAGAATTAAACAAAATCTTACATGTGCATAGAGTGTTACACATAGAGGAACAAATGGGCCAATATTTTCAAAGTGCTGACAGAAAAATACTGAAGACTTGGAATTCCATACTCAGTGAAAATTAATGTCCTTTAACAATAAAAGTTAAATCAAAACTTCTTCAGACAAATGCAGGTGGAGAGAATTTGTTGCGAACAGAACTGTCCTACAAAGAAGCATCAAAGGACATCTGTGAGACTGAAGGGAAATGTTACCATGGGGAAACTCAGACCTTCGGGAAGTAAAACACAATACCAGACATCAGAAATTATTTGGAAAATATAGGAGAAATGTTAAAGGTAAAATTACATTTAAAATTTTAAAACATAGAAACATATACTTTTTTTTTTGACACAGTGTCTCACTCTGTCACCCAGGCTGGAGTGCAGTGGTGAGATCACAGCTAACTGCAACCTCGACATCCTAGGCAAAAGAAATCCTCCCACTTCAGGCTCCCGAGTAGCTAGAACTATCCTATAGGCACATGCTACCATGCATAGCTAATTTTTAATTTTTTGTAGTGTCAAGGTCTCAGCTATGTTGCCTCAGCAGGTCTTGAGCCCCAGCTCCTGGCCTGAAGTGATCCTCCTGCCTTGGTTTCCCAAAGTGCTGGGATTACAGGCAAGAGCCACCATGCCCAGTCTAAAATTTCCTCTTAATTTTTTTAATATACATTGCAAAAAGCTGATTTCCTGTAAGTGTACAAATGACAAATTCTCAGCTAGACAGATCAAAAAAATAGAGATACAAATTGCAGATATCAAGAATGAAAGAAAAATTAAGACTAGATTTTGCAGAAATTAAAATAATATTAAGAAAATATTGCCAGGCGCAGTGGCTCACGCCTGTAATCCCAGCAATTTGGGAGGCAGAGGTGGGTGGATCACCTGAGGTCGGGAGTTCAAGACAAGACTGACCAACATGGAGAAACCCCGTCTCTACTAAAAACACAAAATTAGCCAGGCGTGGTGGCGCATGCCTGTAATCCCAGCTACTCAGGAGGGTGAGACAGGAGAATTGCTTGAACCTGGGAGGCAGAGGTTGCAGTGAGCCGAGATCACGCCATTGCACTCCAGCCTGGGCAACAAGAGCGAAACCGTCTCAAAAAAAAAAAAAAAAAAAAGAAAGAAAGAAAATATTAAGAAATTTTATCCCACTAATTTTGAAAACTGAGATAAATGAATAAATTCTTTGAAAAATACAACTTAAACTGTAAGCAAAAGTGTAAAAAGAGACACTAAGATGAAAGGTAAATGTGTTAAATAAATTTATTAAATACATTTTTATTAAATTCATTTTTAAATTATTAAATTATTTATAAATTTGTTTAATAAATTTTAATAATTAATATTTTAATTATCAATTTAACCAATAATTTTATTAATCCATGTAACAAAATTTAATTAATAAAGTTATTAATTTTATTTAACAAAACACATTTTATTAAATAAAATTTAAATGTACTAAATAAATTAAATATTTATTTATTAGTATATATGCTGCCAAAGTGAACACTATTTATTTGTTTTTATTATACTTTAAGTTCTGGGATACATGTGCAGTAATACATGTGCCATGGTGGTTTGCTGCTCCCATCAACCAATCATCTACATTAGGTATTTCTCCTAATGCTATCTCTCCCCTTGCCCGCCACCCCACAACAGGTGCTGGTGTGAGATGTTCCTCTCCCTGTACCCATATTTTCTCATTGTTCAACACCCACTTATGAGTGAGAACATGTGGTGTTTGGTTTTCTGTTCCTGTGTTAGTTTGCTGAGAATGACGGTTTCCAGTTTCATTCATGTCCTGCAAAGGACATAAACTCATCCTTTTTTATGGCTGCATAGTATTCCATGGTGGATATGTGCCACATTATTTTTATCCAGTCTATCATTGACGGGCATTTGGATTGGCTCCAAATCTTTGCTATTGTGAATGCTGTTGCAATAAACATACGTGTGCCTGTGTCTTTATAGTAGAATGATTTATAATCCTTTGGGTATATACCCAGTAATGGGATTTCTGGGTCAAACAGTATTTCTGGTTCTAGATTTTTGAGGAATTGCCACACTGTCTGCCACAATGGCTGAACTAATTTACACTCCCAACAACAATGTAAAAGCGTTCCTATTTCTCCACATCCTCTCTAGCATCTGTTGTTTCCTGATTTCTTAATGATTGCCATTCTAACTGGCATAAGATGGTATCTCATTGTGGTTTTGATTTTCATTTCTCTAATGACCAGTGATGATGAGCTTTTTTCTATATGTTTGTTCTTTTGAAAAGTGTCTGTTTGTATTCTTTGCCCACTTTTTGATGGGGTTGTTTGTTTTTTTCTTGTAAATTTGTTTAAGTTATTTATAGATTCTGGATATTAGCCCTTTGTCAGATGGATAGGTTGCAAAAATTTTCTCCCATTCTATAGGTTGCCTGTTCACTCTGATGATAGTTTCTTTTGCTGTGCAGAAGCTCTTTAGTTTAATTAGATCTCATTTGTCAATTTTGGCTTTTGTTGCCATTGCTTTTTATGTTTTAGTCAAGAAGTCTTTGCCCATGCCTATATCTTGAATGGTACTGCCTAGGTTTTCTTCTAGAGCTTTTATGGTTTTAGGTCTTACTTTTAAGTCTTTAATCCATCTTGAGTTAATTTTTGTATAAAGTGTAAGGAAGGGGTCCAGTTTCAGTTTTCCGCATATTGCTAGCCAGTTTTCCCAACACCATTTATTAAATAGGGAATCCTTTCCCCATTGCTTGTTTTTGTCAGGTTTGCCAAAGATCAGATGGTTGTAGATATGTGGTGGTAATTCTGAGGCCTCTGTTCTATTCCATTGGTCTATACATCTGTTTTGGTACCAGTACCATGCTGTTTTGGTTACCACAGCCTTGTAGCATAGTTTGAAGTCCTGTAGCATGGTGCCTCCCACCGTGTTCTTTTTGCTTAGTATTGTTTTGGCTATACAGGCTCTTTTTTGGTTGCATATGAAATTTAAAGTAGTTTTTTGTAATTCTGTGAAGAAAGTCAATGGTAGCTGGATGGGGATAGCATTGAATATATAAATAACTTTAGGCAGTATGGCCATTTTCATGATATTGATTATTCCTATCAATGAGCATGGAATGTTTTTTCATTTATTTGTGTCCTCTCTTATTTCTTTGAGCAGTGGTTTGTAGTTCTTCTTGAAGATGTCCTTCACATATCTTATAAGTTGTATTCCTAGGTATTTTATTCTCTTTGTAGCAATTGTGAAAGGGAGTTCACTCATGATTTGGCTCTTTGTTTGTCTATTATTGGTGTATAGGAATGCTTGTGATTTTTACACATTGATTTTGTATCCTAAGACTTTGCTGAAGTTCTTTATCAGCTTAAGGAGATTCTGAGCTGAGATGATGGGGTTTTCTAAATATACATACATGTCATCTGCAAACAGAGATTTCACTTCCTCTCTTTCTTTTTGAGTACCCTTTATTTCTTTCTCTTACCTGATTGCCCTGGCCAGAACTTCTAATACTATGTTGAATTGGAGTGGTGAGAGAGGGCATCCTTGTCTTTTGGCGGTTTTCAAAGGGAATGCTTCCAGATTTTGCCCATTCAGTATGATATTGGCTGTGGGTTTGTCATAAGCAGCTCTTATTATTTTGAGATATATTCCATCAATACTTAGTTTATGGAGAGTTTTTAGCAGAAGGGCTGTTGAATTTTATTGAAGGGATTTTATTGAAGGGATTTTCCGCATCTACTGAGATAATCATTGGTTCTGTTTATGTGATGGATTATGTTTATTGATTTGCATATGTTGAACCAGCCTTGCATCCCAGGGATGAAGCTGACTTGATGGTGGTGGATAAGCTTTTTGATGTGCTGCTGGATTCGGTTTGCCAGTATTTTATTGAGGATTTTTGCATCGATGTTCATCAGGGATATTTGCCTGAAATTTTCTTTTTTTATTTTGTCTCTGCCAGGTTTTGGTATCAGGATGATGCTGGCCTCATAAAATGAGTTAGGGAGGAGTCCCTCATTTTCTATTGTTTGGAATACTTTCAGAACGAACAGTAACAGCTGCTCTTTGTACCTCTCGTAGAATTCAGCTGTGACTCCATCTGGACCTGGGCTTTTTTGGTTAGCAGGCTATTACTGCCTCAATTTCAGAATTTGTTATTGGTCTATTCAAGGATTCTCCTTCTTCCTGGTTTAGTCTTGGGAGGCTGTATGTGTCCAGGAATTTATTCATTTCTTCTAGATTTTCTAGTTGATTTGCATAGAGCTGTTTATATTATTCTCTAATGGTAGTTTGTATTTCTGTGGTATCAGTGGTGATATTCCTTTTATCTTTTTTTACTGTGTTGTTTGAGTCTTCTCTTTTTTCTTCTTTATTGTCTGACTAGCAGTCTACTTTGTTAATCTTTTCAAAGAACCAGCTCCTAGATTCAATGATTTTTTGAAGGGCTTTTCATGTGTCTATCTCCTTCAGTTTTGCTCTGATCTTAGATATTTCCTGTCTTCTGCTAGCTTTTGAATTTGTGCTTGCTTCTCTAGTTCTTTTAATTATGATGTTAGGGTGTCAATTTTAGATCTTTCCATCTTTCTCCTGTGGGCATTTAGTGCTATAAATTTCCCTCAAAACAATGCTTTAGCTGTGTTCCAGAGATTCTGGTACAATTTGTCTTTGTTCTCATTGGTTTGAAAGAACTTATTTATTTCTGCCTTAGTTTTGTTATTTACCCAGTAGTCATTCAAGAGCACGTTGTTCAGTTTCCACATATTTGTGTGGTTTTGAGTGATTTTCTTAATCCTGAGTTCTAATTTGATGGCACTGTGGTTGGAGGGACTGTTTGTTATGATTTCCATTCTTTTGCATTTGCTGAGTGTTTTACTTACAATTATGTGGTCGATTTTAGAATAAGTGCGATGTGGTGCTCAGAAGAATGTATATTCTGTTGACTTGGGGTGGACAGTTCTGTAGATGTGTATTAGGTCCACTTGGTCCAGAACTGAGTTCAAATCCTGAATATCCTTTTTAATTTTCTGTCTTGTTGATTTGTCTAACATTGACATTGGGATGTTAGAGTCTCCCACTATTATTGTTTGGGAGTCTAAGTCTCTTTGTAGGTCTCTAAGAATTTGCTTTACAAATATGGATGCTCCTGTATTGGGTGCATATATATTTAGAATAGTTAGCTCTTCTTGTTGCATTGATCCATTTACCATTATGTAATGCCCTTCTTTGTTTTTTTTTTATTTTTGTTGTTTTAAAGTCTTTTTTATCAGAGACTAGGATCACAATTCTTGCTTTTTTTTGCTTTTCATTTGCTTGGTAAATATTCCTCCATCCCTTTATTTTGAGCCTATGTGTGTCTTTGCATGTGAGATGGGTCTCCTGAATGCAGCACACCAATGGGTCTTGACCCTTCATCCAATTTGCCAGTCTATGTCTTTTAATTGGGGCATTTAGCCCATTTACATTTCAGGTTAATATTGTTATGTGTGAATTTGATCCTGTCATTATGATGCTAGCTGGTTATTTTGCCTGTTAGTTGATGCAGTTTCTTCATAGTGTTGATGGTCTTTACATTTTGGTATGTTTTTGCAGTGGCTAGTACCGGTCTTTCCTTTTCACATTTAGTGCTTCCTTAAGGGAGCTCTTTTAAGGCAGGCCTTGTGGTGCCAAACCCCTCAGCATTTGCTTGTCTGTAAAGAATTTTACTTCTCCTTCACTTATGAAGCTTAGTTTGGCTGGATATGAAATTCTGGGTTGAAAATTCCTCTCTTTGAGAGTGTCAAATGTTGGCCCCCAACTCTCTTCTGGCTCCCACATATGGCTAGTCAGTTTTCCCGACGACACCATTTATTAAATAGGGAATCCTTTTCCCATTGCTTGTTTTGTCAGGTTTATTGAAGATCAGCTGCTTGTAGATAGACGTGTGGTGTTTTTTCTGAGGTCTCTGTTCTGTTCCATTGCTCTATATATCTCTTTTGGTACCAGTACCATGCTATTTTGGTTTGTGGAATTTATATAAAAATTAATTTGACACATATCTAGTTTAATTAAAACCAGTGCTATGTTCATTATATTGCTCTTGGGTTTGATCTGAACCTTATTAATGTTTGTATGCTAGTATATAATGAAAACTCCACAAAAAGAAGACTACAGAGAAGTATTAAACAAGTAAAAAGGTAAACAATATTAAATAAGAAGAATATCAATGTTAGGATTATTTTGTTCTGGAAAGAATAAAAGCATGTCAGTGAGCTAGAACTCAGTCAAGAGACTGAGCTAAAAGGACAATCAACCAGTTGTTCTCTGTTTTAGAATAAAACACTTAGAAGGCATGGGCTTAAATTTCAGTATGAAAGATGCATACTGTATTCAGTATGAAGATTATCTGAATAGAACTAATAAAGATAGGGTAAGAGATTTGCTAATTAAAATTTGACAATGTCTAACACTGAGATTTAGTTAGAAATAATATTCTTTATGTATCTTATATATATATTAGGTGTAGGCTTTATCAGGTAATAAGTGAGAAAGAGTAAAGATCAATGTATTTCTTGATCTCAAGGAACTTTTTAAATTTAGAATAATGCATTTTCACAATTTTAAGGTGGTATATAGGTTATATTTTCATATACCTATAAATTAGATACACATCTAAAATCAATTTATTTTAGAGATTAGAGATATGAGTAAATTTGACATAAATTATTAGCATAAACATTAGCTATCAACCACTTTTGAAATGGTACTCATTAGGAGGTTATTCTCCAACTAACATAAAATTTCTTAAATCATTTTTCTATATACGGAGTAGAGAGATTCAAGCCATAATAATAGTTGCTATTTAAGATAGTCCAGCTCTGCTCTTTTATGGAAAGAAAAATTATAAGAATTCAAGAAATAACACATATACAAATATCAACATTTTGTCAAATTTAGAGACAAGATTTTATAATGTTCATCTTAAATCATCACAATAAGAAATAGTTTAGATCCAGATTTATCTCTTATTAAGAATTCCAATCAATTATAACCAGATTTCATATCAGCTTTGATTCATTTTTTTGTTTATCCACTGTACTATGGTTTAAATGTGTCCCCCAAATTTTATGTGTTGGAATCTTAATCCCTAAATTTATATGTTGATTGGAGGTGGAACCTTTAAGAGGTAATTAGGATTAATAAGGTCCTGAGGGTGGGGCCCCCACAATGGGACTGGAGGCCTTATAAGAAGAGAAAGAAAGAGCTGAGTTGACACGCATGCTCTTGCCCTCTTGCCATGTGATGCCCTCCACCATATTATGACATAGCAATAAGGCCCTTGCAAGAGGTCAGCTCCATGCTCTTGGACTTCCCAGCCTCCAAAACCATAAAGTAAATAAACGTATTTTCTTTAAAATTACTCAGTCTCAGGTATTTTGTTATAGCTACAGAAAACAGACTAAGACAAACTCATTCTGATGACACACGTCAACTGGTAGACACAGGTAACTTCTTTAGCTGAGTCAATCTGGGTCCTGAGATGTAGAATACAGCAAAGCTTACAGTCAAAGGGTAGGGCCCCAGCTGCTATCTATTTTGTCCTCCAAGTCATATTTACTAATAGAGTAAAGATTCTAGAGCTTAGAGGAGTGCTTTAGTACCTATTACCCCCTAAGAAACACCATCCACTGATCTGGGGGCATAGCTTCTGCCTAAGTTTGGCTTAGATTTGTATTCTCATTGTTGAATACTCTTGTGGCCTCACTCTTTTTCGTTCACAATTAGAACTGGAGACCAAATTTCCATTTCTCTGGCTAGGCTGTGGTGCCTATCAAACACAGTTTGGAGCCAAGAGGAAGAAACTGCAGGAATATACAGACTGCCTGCATGATATACTTCTAAAATATTACAACTTAACGTCACAAAGGTGAAGAAAGATATATAGTTGACCCTTGACATGGGCTTGAACTGCATGGGTCCACTTATTTGCGACTTTTCTTCTGCCTCTGCCAGCCCTGAGACAGCAAGACCAACCCTTCCTCTTCCTCCTCCTCAGCCTACTCAAGGTGATCAAGACAAGGATGCAAACCTTTATGGTGATACACTTCCATTTCATAAATAGTAAATACATTCTCTCTTCCTTATGAGTTTCTCAAAAATATTTTATTTTTTCTTGCTTACTTTATTGGAAGATAGTATCTAATACATATAACCTAGAAAATGTGCGTTAATTGATTGCTTATGTTATCTGTAAGGCTTCCAGTTAACAGTAGGCTATTAGCAATTACGTTTTTGAGAAGTCAAAAGGTATACAAAGATTTTAGGGTATATGAGGGGTCAGTGACCCTAACCCCTGCGTTGTTCAAGGGTAAACTGTATATCTGTAAAAAATGAGTCACATTTATGTTTACAAAATCTATGTATCTGTTTGTGTTCTGGTAGTCAACATTGTACATTTTGAATGTACTAATTAAACCATGAACTATTAACCTATGAACACCACTTTTTGGAGCGATCTCCTACACTATATCATACTGTGCCCCTTTGCCCAGCTCTTCAGCTCTGTGTAGTTTCCCTTAGTCAGATCACGGTGCTGTTTTCATAACCTCCAAGCATCAATAAAGATGTTATCAATGAGAGACAAATCTTTCAACGCTGGGCTCCAGACAGAATTTCACAAAATGGCAGCTCCTGTATTTTCTCTTATTTGTGCTCCAAATCATCTTATTCTCCTAATTTGGAAATAACCCATCCCAAAATATCTTTAAAGAGCCAAATATGTTAGAAAGCAAAATGTAGAAGTATTATAAGAAAATATACGCAAATGATTGTGATAGTTGGAAATTGGTAAGACATTCTCAAGCAACATATAAAATGCAAAGCCATAAAGGCACACATTAAGATAAGTAGTAACATGCAAATAAAGTCACCCTATCATCTCCTTCCCTGTGCAGCATCACCCCATCTTCTCCTTCCCTGCGCAGCGTCACCCAATCTTCACCCAGACCCAAGGCCCAACCTCCCTTCCCTGGGCAGCCTCACGCCATCTTCACCCAGACCCAAGGCCCAACCTCCCTTCCCTGGGCAGCATCACCCCATCTTCACCCAGATCCAAGGCCCAACCTCCCTTCCCTGGGCAGCGTCACCCCATCTTCACCCAAACCCAAGGCCGAACCTCCCTTCCCTGGGCAGCGTCACCCTATCTTCACCCAGACCCAAGGCCCAGCCTCCCTTTTACTCCTCTCCACTCTCCATCACTCCATTCGGATTTCCCTTTGTGTGACAACTCGTGTTACAAGCTTTTTGCTACTGTCTTTTTCATAGAAAAATCCATGCTCTTGTTCCTTACTTCATATTTATCTTTCTACTCACATAAGATTATACAATCATTTCTTGAAGTCAGGCCCTTAACAAAGGAGTAACTAAAAATGGCTTTCAGACCCTGGAAATACCAGAGAAGGCTTTTTGCCTTTTGCTATTTTTTTTCTTTATATGAGCCTATCTAGCAATATCCTGAAGCAATATAAATGGCCAGCATTGTTCAAGTACTCCAGCATTCCATTCACGCTTATAGATCTGATATTCGGAGTGAAAATCCCACTTTTCTCCCAGTCACTTGATCTGTAAAAGGTGAAAGGAAACTTCAAAGTGATTGCACTGAGCTTCCATGGCTTTTACACAGATATTAGAGGAAGCTGATTAAAGGGTGATAAGTACTTTCAAAGTTTCAAATGTGATTTCTACTCTAAGCCCATATTAATAAGTCATTCTGATGTACTGAACAAAACTACAGATGTGGCTAGAACAAAGAAACATTTTAGACCAAAGCTCATGTATTTATCCAAGTGCCAAATCCCTTTGGCTGGACTACCTGTCTTTTACAATGCCTGTGATAGAGACCAGAGTGTTTAGAATAGGATATTTATATGACGAGTCTTTCACAATTAATTTTAGCTTAGCCACACCAAACATAAACCATAATAGTATTCCTCGAAAGGAAATGTATAACCATCACAAATACCAGAGTTTTCAAGACAAAATAGTTTAATCAGAGTCAGGGTACCAAAAACACAGAGAGAAAAGTTCAAAAGTTCCCCAGGAATTTAAAAATAATTTCTTCATTTGGCCTGCAAAAAAAAAAATGCACTTGTTCTGAAATTCATACATGCCAACATTATGCCTAAAATACAGAAGAGACAGAAGAAATGAATTGAAATCCATTGACTCTGTAAAAATTGAGATGACACCGGCTGGATTGACTGTTAAACGTAAGATTGTGGTACTTATCAGAGATGACGGTGAGATTAAGACTAAAATGAGACAATAGAAATATTATGGGGAAACGTTATATTACCTGAGGTTCTGAAATAAAAACATTTTGGAGAACATTAATCTGGCACAAAATTTTATGCTTGTTAATGATAAAATGGCTTTTCAATGTTAACTTACTGGAAAATAAAATATTCTGTTTGTGAATCAGTGGTTAAGTGGTGTCGTGAGGGAGCTGTTAACCTCTAGCGGACAGGCTGCAGGTGATCTGAACGCAAGCAAATGCCATCTAGAGCAGGGAGAAAGCAGAACGCAAGCACGTGCCATCTCGAGCACGGAGAAAGCAGGGTAGTGGGAGCAGTGGCACTCCAGAATTAAACGTTAAATGCCTGGAAAACTGAATAAGACAATAATTCTTACAAGCTACTTTCAGGTGAGAATCCAATTACGATATCATTATTACGAGTACATTTTCCTTTTATTAGATGGAAATAATTTAACGAAGCAGTGCCTTTCATTTTGAGCCTCATCGTGCAGCTTTGTGCAAAGTGGCCTATGGGTGTCAATAAATAGGAACTAAACGTGACTATGTTCTTGAAGGCCAATGAGATCATCTATGTAAAGAAAAAGCAGAATGTTGGAAATGATCATTTAATGATAATGATTAAAATGATAACTTTTAATTATCCACACTCCCTGCCTATTTAAGAAGCTAACTCCTTTCAAGAACTAGGCCTTGAGCCACAACAGAATAAAATATAAAGCTCAATTTGCTTTTTCTAGTAAATGACAATGGACTAGAATGTAATATAAGCCAATATTTTAAAAAAATCAGCTATGTTGTCTTTCTCCAGACCTGCCAATCAATCACAGAAAAATAGTATGTATTCTTCTGTCTCTGATTCCATTGAGTCTAGATAGTTTTAAAGGCATTTACATTAGATCTTCAGGGCTCCATACAAGTTTAAATAACTTATTTGCTGCCACAAAAAGTTAATTTCATAGATATTCTAAGTAAATGTCCATGTTTAAACAGCTTCACATTTTTCTCTTTTTCAATGACTCTAATTCTCGGACAAAACATATTTCTCTTTACACATTCATTTATGCATTTGTAAAAATTCAATATAAAGTTAAAGTTTGGGATATTTTAAAATTTTCTATATCTTATAATTCAGGGCAGATGTTATGGAAAGTATGGAAATAAGCACTTTAGCCAACAAATTCTCCAAAGCAGCCATTCTACTCTGTGTATTTTCACCGGAGCCTGTAGGGAGTTCCAGATCAGAAAACACAATTTATGTCATTGCTGTTGTCTTGGGGAACCAGGATCTTTTGAAAGTTTAAGACCCAATGAACTTCTTACATTTCCCCAAAGAAATAAGATTGAATTTTATGTAAATATACATCCAATGACATTTAAGCTTACCTCATGTGCCACAAAAATTATAAACTAGAGTCAAACACAGATATTACTTTTTAAAAGGGGATACATATTCAAAATGAACCAATACTTTTTTCTCAGAAAAATAGCTATTGCAGGAGAATTCTAACAAAAAAGATAAGATCTTATTTCTTAAAACATTAACATTTAGACTAAGAAGCATCCAAGGGCATCTCAGAGACTAGGGCAGCTCACCTGAAAGGTCATTCTACTGCCAAGTTTTGGATTACAATTGAATTCAGCTTCTGACCCCAGAAATGAAGATAAATGGTGGACTCTCTGCATGATGTTAACTTATATTTTTGAAGAAAGTCTTGTTATTCTTTTAAACTTTGTTCTGTATAGTGCACTGGCTCCTTTAGCATGTATCTTAAATTAGCTTGTTTATAATATTCTTTCTCTCGCTTTCCCTCTCTTCCTATTAAAATGAAAACAAAGTACTCTGAAAAATTAGAATGAACTACAGCCTCATTAATGTATATGTATGTGTATATTGCATCTGTGGATGAAAATTTGTAATGAAAATTAATTGAGAATATAAGATGAATACTCAGTTCGTTATTACTTTGGTTTTAGCTTTTTTCTAGAATCTCCATTTATAGACATAATAATTTTCTTTTTACAGGATACAGTCCGATTTCTACCATTCTATTGCTCTTTAAAAAATTATTCTCTCAAAGGTCAATAATGGCATTTTAATTACCAAATGTAGTGACTGTTATTTTCATTGATTTCCTTATTATTTTCATTGATTACTTGCAGCATTTGAAACACTTGCCTTCATTCCTTTTTGAAACATGTCCTTCTCTCTTTTCTTTCTTTTTGCTTCCTTCCTCCCTCCCTCCCTCCATTTCTTCCTTCCTTCTTTCTTCTTTCCTTACTGCCTATCTTTAGCTTACTAAGGAATTAGAAATTTGAAGCCCAGCAAACCAACAGTGATACCTACATACCAGTTGTGCAACCTTGAGCAACTTGCTACCTAACCTGTCTAATCAGTGTGATGTCAGCTTGTGATGTCAAGATTGAGCTTAAATGCTTCTGTCAATTGAAAAAAATATATATAAAGAAAATGGTAATAAGTGCAATAAAATCATGAGTGTTGAAGCTCCAGCCACTCTTGAGGGGTTCTCAAACTAGGTAGATTGTGGGAGGCCTGGACACATCGCCACAAACCAGGTTCAGGTATGGATGGGTCTCAGCCCTTCTCTCTCCTGGACTCAGTGACTGATTTTCCAAATAGATATCATCTTGTGAAGGTGTTGCTACCATTGCAGATGCAAAAATAGCCATGAACTCGGGCCGAGCACAATGGCTTATGCCTGTAATCCCAGCACTTTGGGAGGTCAAGGCAGGGAGATCACTTGAGGCCAGGAGTTCGAGACCAGCTTGACCAACATGGTGAAATCTCATCTCTACTAAAAATACAAAAATTAGCCAGGTGTGGTGGTGGGCACCTGCACTCCTAGCTACTCCGGAAGCTGAGACAGGAGAATCACTTGACCCTGGGAGGTGGAGGTTGCAGTTTGCCAGGATTGTGCCACTGCAGTCCAGTCTGGGTGACAGAGCCTCCATCTCAAAAGCAAACCAAAAAAAGCCATGAAATCAGTTTTCTCATCTCTTCATGCTGGGGACTTGAGAGCTCTCTTTCCCTCTTCCTTGCTCTGCATGTGGAATGTTACGAAATCTTGCCCTTCTAGCTGCCCTGTGTGCCCCTCCAGCTGCCCTGTGTGCCCTTCCAGCTGCCCTGTGTGCCCCCCCGTAATTCTCCCACCATAACTCTCATAGCTGCCCTGTGTGCCCCTCGGTAATTCTCCCGCCACAACTCTCACCACAGGTCTCGCTCTCTTTTGCCACAGCTATTGTGGTATCTTCCACACGTTCCCTTTCCCTCTAATCTTTCCAGTCTTGAACCCAACCTTTCTGTGGCTGCCAGGTGTCAAGAAAGAAAACTCCATTTAGGTTGTTCCCCTACAAATCCCACCCCCACCTGCCACCATCGGCACTGCTTTAGTGATGACTTCTGCCAGCGTACCACCTTTCTTTCTTTTTCTTTTTTATTTGAGACAGAGTCTCACTCTGTCACCAGGCTGGAGTGCAGTGGCGTGATCTTGGCTCACTACAACCTCTGCCTCCTGGGTTCAAGCAATTCTCCTGCCTCAGCCTCCTGAGTGGCTGGGACTACAGGTGCGTACCAGTAAGCCCAGATAATTTTTGTATTTTTAGTAGAGACAGGGTTTCACCATGTTGGCCAAGATGGTCTCGGTCTCTTGACTTCGTGATCCGCCTGCCTCAGCCTCCCAAAGTGCTGAGATTACAGGCGTGAGCCAGTGCGCCCAGCCGCATACCACCTTCCTATGCTATGACCCCCACCTGTTTTAGCATCTTATCTACTTAGTCACTCATTGATTTCATTTAATATCCTATACATATGTACTGAGGGCCTATTGCATTGTCTATAGTTATAGTAGTGACACACATATGAGCTCCCACTTCCATCTCACATTACAAAAAGGAGAGGTTGATGACAAACAGCTAAAAGAATAACAAAACAGGATGATGCAATAGAGGACGAATGAGAAGAGAAGGATTCATTTCAGATAGTTAGCCAGGGATGGCCTTTCTCCAGAACAGACATTTGAGCTAAGATCTGAATGTAAAGAGGAAGCCAACCATGCTAAGTTTCAGCAGAGGCTTCCAGGCAGAAGGGAGGCAGAAACAAAACCCCAGTGCAAGCCAACATCAACACACTATACACGCTCAGGCCAAACTGGATTCCTGGCTGATTCATGACTGTTACTTTGCAATTTGTCTATGTTAATGCTGTTGTTCATGATGGTTCCTCTACTCTAACCCTTTTTGTTAAAATCCATCCGTCAAGTCCTAATTCGAATGCAACCCTCAAGTTTCCTTTTTTCATCAAAATTACATGCATTCTTCCTCTCCATTAAGACTTGTCTCATTCTTGGAATTTTATATTCCGTCACTGTGTACTTATCTGTGTACTCGGCTCATGCCCCTAGCAAAGTGTGTGTTACTGGAGGACAAGATTTAAAATAAATTATTGGTTTTTGTTCTGTATGGAGTCCGATATAATGTTTTAAGCACAAGAATTTTTCAAAAAGTATTTATGGAATTTGAGAAAATGCACATTTATTTAAACATCAGACTACAGTTTACTAACATTTTGTCTGCATTGATCATGGCTTCCAATTACCCTCTAGAAAATGTCCACAGTGCCTCACAGGGATGCAGGGCTTTTGTGATCTGGCCTCCACCTTCATGTTGCAGCTTCAAACTTGTTTACGCTGGGCTTTATTTCCTTGTTATCCAGCTATGTTTAGCTCTTTTTATTTCTCATAATGGAGCATGCTATCTGTCCGTATTCGCCTTTGCACATGCCATTGAGTTGGCTTGGACTCACTGTCCACTCCCAGCCACCACACCTCCACCTTCTCCATTGCTCCTGCCTGGACGGTAGCCTAGGACTTCCTATGCCAGCACCAGACCCCCCAGAAAGCATTTCTTTTCCTGTCTCTGCCCACATGTGGATTAGCAGCCCATCTTACGTGTTTCCTAAAGCCTCATATTTATCCCTATCCCAACATTGAAGAAAGTGTGGTGATCTACTCATTTATTTACTTCTCCTAATGCACCACAAGCTTCTCGAGGTAGGAAGTTAACTAAGTTCTCCCTCTCATTCCCAGTGATAACATGGTTCCCGGCATATAGTGAGTGTTTAATAAGTATCTTTGAAAGAATGAATGAGCTGATCAACCATGAATTCTGCAAGAGCATCTTCTATAGGCCACTGCGTCCTCGCTGCCTGGAACACTGCTTGATCAATCATGAATTCCTCAAGAGCATCTTCTATAGGCCACTGCATCCTCGCTGCCTGGAACAGTGCTTGATCAATCATGAATTCCTCAAGAGCATCTTCTATAGGCCACTGCGTCCTCGCTGCCTGGAAAAGTGCTTGATTAATCATGAATCCCACAAGAGCATCTTCTATAGGCCACTGCGTCCTCGCTGCCTGGAACAGTGCTTGGGTATATGGTCAGCACTCAATAAACATTTGTTAAATAGAGGAATAAAACATTACAATTATGACTGTCTATTTTCCTTTATTTTTTCACACTTGTGCTGTGTATTTAAGGGGACTGACTAGGCTGAGGTGAATAGACTACAATGCATTCTCTCCAGGAACTCAGGATCTTACTGAGACACAAAATACTTTAAATATGACAAGCTGATAATATCAACTGTTGATAGATAACTTATAACTCTAATGGACTTAAAAACTACATAGTGGAAACAGCATAGAACATGAATTGAAACAAAACTGGATTTATTTATGATACGATTGTCTAATTACATTTTGCGTTTCTCACCTTTGGTGTCAGCCAGTGTAACTGAGGATATTAACGTATTTTGGATTTGGAGGATGATGTACCTGGAAATATGCTAAGGCACTTTGGCATCTATTCTGTAGTCATCGGGGCAACAATAAAATATTAAATATTCTTTCCAAAATTCAAATGTTTGTATTTGTAACATTTATTCCTGATGCTGTATATAAAGTATAATGCTAATTAAACTCAGTCCCTGTTCTCCAGTGAGCATTTTTGTTTTGGGTTATAATTGGAATACTCTCTATTTCTTATGAACTATGTGAATTTATCCAGTGAAACTTCCTTCATACATAAGGCTGTTAGGATGCAGGACTCACTGTAGCACCAGTATCATTTCTTCCCTAAACATGAATTATCATTTAAATTTACTTCTTAAACAATGCTTTTCATGAGTGAAAAACAGCATATGTCATATGGATAAAGAATCACCAAATGACATTGGTGTATACAAACCACTGAGGAAAGATAACTTTAAAGTATTGGATTAAGTCTAATGCCTTAAGAGGAGGCGGATGGTTTACATAGTCCTTGACACTGGAAACATGTCTGAATGACATTATATGTTTTCTCTCTTTAGTTTTCACTTCATTTTGATCCATCGCTTCATGTGAATTAAACAACGGGAGCAGGTGGTATGGAAGTCCTGATTTAACCACATTCTTCTCTATGATATGTCCTAAGTTTCTTGAGTTTCGTGTGTAAACTCTCTTTGGCAGATCCTCTGGATATTTCCTGATGGCAAAAACACATCTGACTTCGGTAAAATGTTCAGGGTGTTCCTCGAATCTGAATAATAAAATGGCATTGAGATGAAGTACATTAATGATCCTTGGCAGTACAACAGTCAGGGTGTTTTCAAGGTATTCCTCCTTTAAAAGTAAACACGTTAAGTGGAAAAGAAAATCACATGTAAATATGCGTACTTCATATGCTGGCAGATGTGAACCCGTGAGTGGTGAAAAGGCGGGCTTTGTGTAACCAACACACTTAGGTGATGTGGCAGATCTTGTGGAGTGAGCTCAGGGCTGCAGCTGGCAGGGAGGAGCAGCAATAGGTCTGACTTGGTGCCATCACCGAGGAACATGCCCTTGCTCCAGGGCATATATCAGAGCTCCTCAGTGGAGGCAGCACGATTGTCCTTGGTGTCTGTCTCCTGGCTCGCACTGCGGGTCACAGGATCTCCTCTGTCAATAGCTGCTCGTCCTCCCCTGAGCTCCAAGTATCTCCTGTGAGATATTTGCCTGTCATGCAATCAGCCCAATTTTCTCCTGGCTCTGATCTTATGGTGCACACTGTTCTACGCTGTCCTTGAGAAAAAATGTCGATTGAATCCTGTTTCCTGGAGGCAACACTTGTGACAAGAATTTCACCACGTACTTCAGGGGCTCTTGTCCACTACCTTTTCTACTGGAGGAAGTGGTGTGACTGTCTTATGAGAAAAGAACTATGTTATTCATCTTGTTAGGTGGGTAGAATATGTCTTGGAAGTACAATCAACACCTGCAATTATCTTAATTTTGTCAAAATCCCTGAGCCTTGACACTACAAGGTATAGAAATCAAGCTTGGCACAGGCCGGGCGTGGTGGCTCACCCCTGTAATCCCAGCATTTTGGGAGGCCGAGGCAGGAGGATCACGAGGTCAGGAGATCAAGACCATCCTGGCTAACACGGTGAAACCCCATCTCTACTAAAAATACAAAAAATTAGCCAGGCGTGGTGGGGGGCGCCTGTAGTCCCAGCTACTCGGGAGGCTGAGTCAGGAGAATGGCATGAACCCAGGAAGCGGAGCTTGCAGTGGCGCCTCGGCGACAGAGTGAGACTCTGTCTCAAAAAAAAAAAAATGAAAAAGAAAAAAGAAATCTAGCTTGGCACCAAAGAACTAATTTCTAAACATTACTTTGCCATATGTAAAAACAGGGCACAATTACAGTACTCTTCAATATTTTATGTGAGGAGGAGCCATTTACATATAAAGGACTTAGCATAATGCTTTATATGACTAATGTAGGCCAATACATGTAGTTACTGTGATTGTTGTAAAATATTAAATAACGATTAACAATAGAAATTCCAGGCAAAGAGACATCAGGTGGGACCTATTCTTAGTGTTGCCCTCTGAGATTAGAGTGTCAAAAAGTAGAGAAACCTTGCATTGTGTGTTCCTCAGGACAGATCCAATACAGATCTTTGGTCCCAGCATAATTATTAATTAATAGCACACCCTTTGACTCTCAAGGATCCAATACAGATCTGTGGTCCCAGCATAATTATTAGTTAATAGCACACCTTTGACTCTCAAGGATCCAATACACATCTGTGGTCCCAGCATAATTATTAGTTAATAGCACACCCTTTGACTCTCAAGGATCCAATACACATCTGTGGTCCAAGCATAATGATTAGTTAATAGCACACCCTTTGACTCTCAAGGATCCAGTACAGATCTGTGGTCCCAGCATAATTATTAGTTAATAGCACACCCTTTGACCTTTGACTCTCAAGGATCCAATACAGATCTGTGGTCCCAGCATAATTATTAGTTAATAGCACATCCTTTGACTCTCAAGTCTTGAAGTTTAGATGATAAATTTAAAGTTTTCTCTCCTCCTGGAGGACAGAATTGAGGAGTGTGGTGCTAAGAGAAAGTGTCCAGGAAATCTGATAACAAAGACAATATCTAGTTATCCTCATGGATATTCAAGCCAAAGCAAACTGGGCTACTGTTTCCATTAGCAAAGTGATTAGAAATGAGCCTGTGATCATTTCAGGGGTCTGGATGTCCCACAGAGCATGTGTGTATGTAGGTAATTGCCCTAAGGAACGGTGACGGGGTCTAGAACAGGACTGTAGTCCACATCTTAGAGAAAGGCCAGACCACAAAAGCAAGGCACAGGGAGGTTTCATAAGGGCGAGAGCTCTAGGAATCCATCAGGTCAGAGACAAAGCACAGAACACCCAGAAGGTATTTAATTTAAGTGTGTTAACTCCTTCCATTCTCTAACCTGGAATTTGGCGACAGTCTTAATTTCCAGTCCTGTTTCTGTTATGTACATCGATGTCACCTTGCCCAGGTATTTTACTTCATCATAACTAAGACTCCTGGTTTTTAAAATAGGAACAAGAATGCCTGCCTCACTGGGTGATTGTGCAGATAAGATGAAAAAAGACACTATACACGCAGACTCACATGGAACTTAGCAAATAGGAAGAACTCATTAATGTTATTATTATTATGGTGATTATGAAAACTGTAATTTGAAATGGGGTTTCATTTCAGGAGCAAAGCTAAAGTCCAGCTCCCCTCACTGGGATTCAAGTCTGTCAATCATTTTCTTGGTCCTAATCCACCTAATCTGGAGCCTTTTAAATTGCTCATGCTAATTTGAGATGTGTAAGGTGGGGTGAAGCTTGTGCAGAGAGAAATAGATGCTTGAGGTACGGGTTAAAAAGAGATGTAGAAGGTAGAAAATAAATGATCTTAATCACTCTGACACACGCCTTTGGTAGCGTTTGCCTTCTAGGAAATCTGGTCTATTCACAGGATATGCATGTTACACTAAATTATCAGGTTTGCAAGAAAGCTGAGAGATAAAGAAGGGCATCTTTAAACATTCTAGAATGGCTATTTTCTTTCCCAGAAGCATAATCTATGTGACAAATTTATCTATTTTAGTAGTGTGATTAATTTAGCTATTACATTCACTTAATGAAATTAATAGTATCGTCTTGAGTTTTAGAAAAAACTTTTTCACTTCCTAGAGAAGGTACAAATAATATGAATCTGGAAAGCATATATTCCTGATACAAAATTTACTCCAGTACATGTACTGACTTCACAGATTAAATTCTTGCCATTAGGAAGTTTAGTTGAATCTCATTTTTCTCTGCGATGGCCAAGCTGGTGATAAGTCAACAATAAAATAGAATGGAGCAGCCGTGGTTGACTGGTCTCCAACAGACTCATAAAACATCCATTAGTTTTTGCCTATTGCCTGGAAAATCGAGTGAGATCTTTAAAGCCATAGTTCCAAAGGCTTAAATAAAGACACAAGGAGAGAATTAATTATCTTTAGAGTTAAGTACTTCGCAAATACACCGTAACATTCAATGTTGCTTTGGATCAATCAGGGAAGTCATACAACACCACTTTGAGACAGGTCAGTTACTCCATTCTTTTTCTTGTTAACGGTAAATTCCTTCAAGACTACATATTTAAGCTTCATACTGAATGTAAAAATCTTTGAACCCAAATTTGAATTTGGAGCAGAATTGGTTTAACAGTCCTTACCAATGACCAAAATAGAGCTATTTGGTCAATAAAATCCAGTATTAACCAAACACTCATAGCTACTGTGGTCTGTGCCCAGCTCACTCCCACATTTCTGGGTATTGGCTTGCATTTCCTTAGTGTATTTACATGTTACAATAAGAGGAGTTGTGTTTTTGAATGATGACCTTATCTCTCTGGCCACAAGCAATTTGCCCAGGGATGGACACCTGATTCAAATTAGTTCTTTCCATAAAAATGTTACATTGGAGCCAAGAAAGATTTTATTGAGTGTCTTTCCAGAAGACTGAACAAGAACATGTTAACTTGGAATGATTGCAGCCATGCTTCCAGTCATGTTGGCCAAGAAAAAGATTCCTCCAAGCTTGGGCACACACAAGAAAACAGAGATGTAAGATGATGATACAGCCTTCTTCTTATGTCTCTGCTGTGTTCACTTTATTCCTGATACTCTGTGGCTTCCCTTCCCCTCATTTTCATGTAAAGCTCATGTAATCTTCTACTGAATGTTCTTTACTTAAAGTAGTTGGACTGGATTCATGTTTCTTGCAACCAGAAGAGTCCTCACTAATGCATGCTGTGATTATATTGAGTATTTGGAAAAAATCATTACAAACATTTGCCTTTGACAAAGACCTTTAACGATCTTTTACCTCTATTTCTAAGGGATATTAAATGAAAAAATATGGTGTATCATTAAATAGGATTAAAAAAATCTGAGTTGAAGAAATCTAAACCTTTTTTTTTTTTTTTGCTGTGCTTAGTGCTTTAAAATGCCTGTGCATTGTAAATTTCTAAGAGCTCAGTGTATTTTATAGCATTTTGCACCTTTATGTAGTTATAGAACTATTTTTCTGAGGAACATCTTCAGAATAATATTTCATGAAAAATCATCTGGAATATGCTGATTTATCCCAACTGCCTAAAAAAGAAACAAAGGCCATGTAATTTCATTTCCCCTAACCCACCTCATTGACGAGAACCTGAACTAAAATCTAGATTTCCTGGTTCCCTTTCTCGTTGTTCTCCCTTTACCATATGTTGACTTTGATCATAGCCAACAGGCATGGGAAAGTGATACGGTTTGCCTGTGTCCCCACCAAAACCTCAACTTGAATTGTAGTTACCATAATCCCCACATGTTGTTGGGGGACTTGGTGGGAGGTCATTAAATCGTGGGGGTGGTTACACTCATGCTGTTCTCGTGATAGTGAGTGAGTTCTCACAAGATCTGATGGTTTTATAAGGGGCTTTTTCCCCTTTTGCTTGGCACTTCTCCTTGCTGCCACCATGTGAAGAAGGACGTGTTTGCTTCCCCTTTCGCTGTGATTGTAAGTTTCCTGCATCCTCCCCAGCCCTGCTGAACTTTGAGCCAATTAAACCTCTTTTCTTTATAAATTACCCAGTCTTTGGTATGCCTTTATTAGCAGTGTGAGAATGGAGTAATACAGAAAGTAAACCATATAGAAATGGCTTTCAGTACACACACACCCCTGTACATATTGCAGTGACTTTCCATACACAGGAACAGTCCCTGTGAGTCTCTGCAGGGACAGCCCAGTGAGAGGAGCAGAGTGAAGACTCAGGGGGTGGCATGTCCAGGTTATAATGCTTGTTTGGCTTTCTTTTTTTTTTTAAATTTACTTTTTTTAAAAAAAATTATTTATTTTTGAGATGGAGTCTCACTCTGTCACCCAGGCTGGAGTGCAGTGGTGTGATCTTGGCTCACTGCAAGCTCTGCCTCTCGAGTTCAAATAATTCTCCTGCCTCAGCCTCCCGAATAGGTGGGATTACAGGTGCCTGCCACCATGCCCGGCTAATTTTTTGTATTTTTAGCAGAGATGGGGTTTCACCGTGTTAGCCAGGATGGTCTCGATCTCCTGACCTTGTGATCTGCCCATCTCAGCCTTCCAAAGTGCTGGGATTACAGGTGTGAGCCACTGCACCCAGCCTTGGCTTTTAGTTGTGTGACCCTACACAGGGATGTGACCTGGCTTGCCTTGGTGTCCTCATCTGTAAAATGGGAATGATACCTGTATCTCTCCTGGTGGCAGTGATGAGTAGATGATTTAGCGAGCATGTAGTGGACTCTGAGGAGCTGTTCAGTTACAGTTATATCCTAGGGGCCTTCCTCACTAAGACCGTGTGGGCAGTGCTGCATTTCTCAGATCTGCTGCCACTGAGGTTCTGGATATCATTTTAGGTAGAAAAATCCGATCAATGCTGTCTTTTGAGGCTTGGATTTGAAACTGAGCTACATGGGAAAAGAGGCAAGGTGCAGATGACACAATTCCTAGACAGACATTTTGTCAGAGACAGAGTGATGCTGGAGCTGGCCATACAACTAGCAGCTTCTCACTCCAGCAGGGGCTTCTGAGAGTGAAAGGTGCAGTCTTCCCTCAGGGGTATGTTTGAGAGTTCCCAAAAGCAAAGTGTAGGCTCTGTTTTCAGTCCTCCCAGTGACTCTGCAATCCACTTTATACTGATAAAGAATCTCTTTCTTAAACTGGTCATATGGTTTAAATTTTTGAAAAAAAATTATGATTCAAAAAACTAAAAACATGTTCTGAGAATATTACAGAAAACAGTGTACAAAGCACTTATATGATCTCTTATGATTATTATTTGGTGGACTATCCTGCAGCAATATCCCGGTTGTGACTAGGATGCGCTAATTGCCACTGTAGTGTCCCAAAGCAATTAACATGCCTCCCTAAGTGAAAAATTGTGACAAGGAAGGTTAGGTATCACACAAGAAATAGAATTACGTGCTTGATCTTGACATCTCTTTATTAATGGAGCTCTAATTTCTTTGTATTTAAGTTGCTTTATCTGAACATTGGGCACAGAAACACAGAGATGGAGACTGACACAGAGAAAAGATGGCCTTGGGGCTCATAGAGGAGTCACCATGATTCCATAATATGTCTTTTAAATTTCTGCAGCAGAACCTAAACTGAATCTTGCCAGTTACTTAGTAGTGCAAGAACAACTTCAAGGAAGGAAATCTATTTAAGTACAAGAACAACTTCAAGGAAGGAAATCTATTTATATCATCTAGAAACAAGAAGGAAACCTATTTATGGAAACGAAATTACTCTTGACTGTGAGGCCTTCAACTTGTACTAGGCTTTGACTGTAGTGTGTCTGTAGTCACCAGATAACACTAAAAATCAGCTCTAAAATCCTTCTTTTCTTCAATAATATGCTTTGTAATTGAAAAAGTATAACATTAAAAATTTTTAGTTGGAGAGTAGACAACTGTTTCAGGCTTATAGAACAGCCAACAAATACTCTCCTTTTCTTTCTTCTTTCTTCTTCCTATTCTCCATAAAGCCATAAATTATTTTTTGAATCCTCCAAACATAGACAGTCATCACAAGGTTCATATGATTGCTTGATATTACCAGGTATTACAAGCAAGTTAATATGAAAGCTTGAAGCAAAAAAGACAGGTGCCTAAAAGGAATTATAGAACATGGGGTATGAACTTTAATAAAGACTAATAAATGATAGATTTATGTAGATTGTTGCCTTTAGTCACTTTTAGTCTTCTGAAGAAACTTATGAGGAACGTAATCATTGTGGATGCTGCCATGGGAGCTTATTTACAGTGTCACAGTTTTAAAATAACTACTGAATCTGATGTTCCAACTGACCACAGAAAAGGCAGTCCAGCTCACCAAATCACACAGGCTGCCTCTGGGATCTCATGTTTTGGACACCACTTCTCGATTTTATACTGTCCAATCATCCCAATCCACAGACTCTATTCTATACTACTGCTCTAGTTAGAATGTATTCTAGCATAGAATAATTCTACGCTAACTGCTCTAGTTAGAACCTGATCATCTCTCAGCCAAGACTCTTTCAGACTCCTTTCTTTCCCTTTAATCTTTCTACCCTATCACCAAAGGGATTATGGTTTTTAATTTTTGTCATATTGTGACAACCAGAATAGGCACATAGTAATCTTTAATTTTTCTTAGTTATGCTTGTTGAATGATTAGTATAAGCCAGGCACTGTGCTAAACCCCTTAACATACATTATTCCATGTAATTGTCACCATAATTCGGAATTAGGTACCCTTATTCACACATAGCAAACATCAGAGCCAGAATCCCAAATTCTGTGCCGTTTTGAAAGCAAGTAGCCTGTTGGTAAATATTTGATGAAGATCCAATGTCTACTTTCATGCACGTCCATGTGAAGAGACCACCAAACAGGCTTTGTGTGAGCAATAAAGCTGTTTATTTCACCTGGGTGCAGGTGGGCTGAGTCCGAAAAGAGAGTCAGTGAAGGGAGATAAGGGTGGGGCCATTTTCTAGGATTTGGGTAGGTAAAGGAAAATTACAGTCAAAGGGAGTTTGTTCTCTGGCAGGCAGGAGTGGGGGTCATAAGGTGCTCAGTGGGGGAGCTTTTTGAGCCAGGATGAGCTAGGAAAAGGACTTTCACAAGGTAATGTCATCAGTTAAGGCAAGGACCGGCCATTTACACTTCTTGTGTGGTGGAATGTCATCAGTTAAGGCAAGGACCGGCCATTTACACTTCTTTTGTGGTGGAATGTCATCAGTTAAGGTGGGGCAGGGCATATTCACTTCTTTTGTGATTCTTCAGTTACTTCAGGCTATCTGGGTGCATACGTGCAGGTCACAGGGGATGTGATGGCTTGGCTTGGGCTCAGAAGCCTGACATTCCTGCCTTCTTATATTAATAAGAAAAATAAAACAAAATAGTGTTGAAGTGTTGGGGCGGCGAAAATTTTTTTGGGGGTGGTATGGAGAGAGAATGGGCGATGTTTCTCAGGGCTGCTTCAAGCGGGATTAGGGGCGGTGTGGGAACCTAGAGTGGGAGAGATTAAGCTGAATGGAGGTCTTGTGGTAAGGGGTGATATTGTGGGGATGTTAGAAGAAACATTTGTCATATAGAATGATGGGTGATGGCCTGGATACGGTTTTGGATGAATTGAAAAACTAAATGGAATAAGAGAAGGAGAAAAACAGGTATAAAAGGACTAAGAATTGGGAGGACCTAGGACATCTACTTAGAGAGTGCTTACAGAAGTTCAGCATAGTCCTGCCAGCAAAGATTATTTATTTACTTCAAGAGTTAAGAGTGGCAGTTTGGGGATAGCAGGAGGAGATATCAGCTGTGATGGCTTGGAGAAACAGTGTAAACCAGCAGTGTAAACAAGAGCAGGGGCATGTATGAGTAGTTGAGAATGGTGAATAGGAGTATGGCTAGACAAAAGATAGTAGGGATGACAAGTTTTTTTGGGGGCACAGTCTAAGTTGGTCTGGTGTCAAATGAGACTGGGGCCTAATAAAAAGGAGCGTATATACAGGAGCTTAAATGGGCTGTACCTTGTAGCATTCTGAGGACAGGCCTGAATTCTGAGAAGCAAAAGTGGTAAAAGTATTGTCCAGTCCTTTTGAAGTTGGTGGCTGAGCTCGGTGAGGTGTTTTTAAGAGACCTTTAGTCTGTTCTACTTTTCTTGAAGATGGAGGACCGTAAGGGATATAAAAGTTCACTGAATACTAAGAGCCTGAAAAACTGCTTGGCTGATTTGACTAATAAAGGCTAGTCTGTTATCAGACTGTATACAGGTGGGAAGGCTAAACTGAGGAATTACATCTGACAGAAGGGAAGAAATGACTGTGGTGGCCTTCTCAGACCCTGTAGGAAAGGCCTTTACTTATTCAGTGAAAGTGTCTATTTAGACTAAGAGGTATTTTAGTTTCCTGACTCAGGACATGTTGAGTAAAGCTAATTTGCCAGTCCTGGGTGGGGACAAATCCTCGAGCTTGATGTGTAGGGAAGGGAGGGGGCCTGAATAATCCTTGAGGAATAGTAGAATAGCAGATAGAATAGCAGATGGAACACTGAGAAGTTATTTCCTTGAGGGTAGATTTCCACAATGGAAAGGAAATGAGAGGTTCTAAGAGGTGGGCTAGTGGCTTGTACTATAGCATAGCCTGCCTTTGCTGGTGTGTGGTGATTAGGCCTGGTGGAACTGCCATCAATAAATCAAGCGTGATCAGGGTGAAAACAGGGAAGAAGGAAATGTGGGGAAATGGGATGAACATCAGGTGGATCAGAGAGATGCAGTCATGAGGGTCAGGTGTGGTATCTGGAATAATGTGGGAGGCCGGATTGAAGTCGAGCCAGGAACAATGGTAATTGTGGGACTTAACGAAGAGTGAGTATAGCTGAAGAAGCCAGGGAGCAGAAAGTATATGCATCAGGTATGAGGAAGAAAATAGATTTTGGAAGTTATGAGAAATGTAGGGAGTAAGTTGAGCATAGTTTGTGATTTTGAGGGCCTCTAAAAGTATTAAAGCAGTGGCAGCCACTGCACGCAGACATGAGGGCTAGGCTAAAACTGTAAGGTCAAGTTGTTTGGACAGAAAGCCTACAGGGTGCGGTCCTGGCTCTTATGTAAGAATTCTGACCGCACTAACCATGCCTAGGAAGGAAAGGAGTTGTTTTGTAAGGGATTGAGGTTTAGGAGATTAATCGGACATGATCAGCAGGGAAAGCACGTGTGTTTTTATGAGAATTATGCCCAGATAGGTAACAGATGAGGATGAAATTTGGGCTTGACTGAAGTAATGGGGGCTGTCTGTGAAGGCTTGCAGCAGTACAGCCCAGGTTAATTTGCTGAGCCTAATGGGTGTCAGGGTCAGTCTAAGTGAAGGCAAAGAGAGGCTGGGATGAAGGGTGCAAAGGAATAGTAAAGAAAGCATATTTGAGATCCAGAACAGAATAATAGGTAGTAGAGGGAGGTATGGAGGATAGGAGAGTATATGGGTTTGGCACCATGGGGTGGATAGGCAAAACAATTTGGCTGATAAGGTGCAGATCCTGAACTAACTTGTAAGGCTTGTCTGGTTTTAGGACAGGTAAAATGGGGGAATAGTAAGGAGAGTTTATAGGATTTAAAAGGCCATGCTGTAGGAGGCGAGTGATAACAGGCTTTAATCTTTTTAAAGAGTGCTGTGGGATGGGATATTGGCATTGAGCGGGGTAAGGGTGATTAGGTTTTAATGAGATGGTAAGGGGTGCATGATCAGTCGCCAAGGAGGGAGTAGAGGTATCTTATACTTGTGGGTTAAGGTGGGGGGATACAAGAGGAGGATGTGAAGGAGGCTTTGGATTGGGAAGAAGGGTGGCAATGAGATATAGCTGTAGTCCAGGAATAGTCACGGAAGCAGATAATTTAGTTAAAGTGTCTCAGCCTAATAAGGGAACTGGGCAGGTGGGGATAACTAAAAAGGAGTGCTTAAAAGAGTATTGTCTAAGTTGGCACCAGAGTTGGGGAGTTTTAAGAGGTTTAGAAGCCTGGCCGTCAATACCCACAACAGTTATAGAGGCGAGGGAAACAGGCCCTTGAAAAGAAGGTAATGTGGAGTGGATAGCCTCCATATTGACTAAGAAGGGGACGGGCTTACCTTGCACTGTGAGTTACCCAAAGCTTTGCGTCCGTGATGGTCTAGGGGGCTTCCGAGGCAATCGGGCAGTGTCAGTCTTCAGCCACTAAGCCGAGAAGATCTGGGAAGGGGTCAGTCAGAGAGCCTTGGGCCAGAGTTCCAGGGGCTCTGGGAGTGGCTGCCAGGTGAGTTGAACAGTCCGATTTTCAGTGGGGTCCCACACAGATGGGATGCAGCTTAGGAGGAATCCCAGGCTGCGGGCATTCCTTGGCCTAGTGGCCAGATTTCCAGCACGTGTAGCAAGCTCCTGTGGGAGGAGGTTCTGGAGGAATGCCTGGCCGCTGTGGTTCGGTGTTTGGAAGTTCTTGTGTGCTGGAGATGTGGCTGGGGTTTGTCTCACAGTGGAGGCAAGGAATTGCAACTTTTTCTGTTATTGTACACCTTGAAGGTGAGGTTAATTAAGTCCTGTTGTGGGGTTTGAGGGCCAGATTCTAATTTTTGGGGTTTTATTTAATGTCAGGAGCAGATTGGGTAATAAAATGTATTTTGAGAATAAGACAGCCTTTTGACCTTTTAGGGTCTAGGGCTGTAAAGTGTCTCAGGGTTGCTGCCAAACAAGTCATGAACTGGGCTGGATTTTTATATTTGATGAAAAAGAGCCTAAACGCTATCTGATTTTGGATAAAGAAAAAGGAGCATTAACCTTGACTATGCCTTTAGCTCTAGCCACCTTTTTAAGAGTAAATTGCTGGGCAGGAGGGGGAGGGCTAGTCACAGAATGAAACTGTAAGCCGGACCAGGTGTGAGGAGGGGAGGTGATAAAAAGATTATAGGGTGAAGGAGCAGAGGCTGAGGAAGACCTGGGACCTAGCTCGGCCTGGCGAGGAGCAGCCTGGGGAGGAAAGGAGAGGTCAGATGGGTCTGTAGAAAAGGAAGATTAGAAAGACTCAGTGACACTTGGAGTTGGTACTGAGGGGACAGGCGGGAGGGAAAGAAGGAAGATTTGGGATGAGTTGCACTGGGCACAGAGACTAGGAAGGGACTGATGTATAAAAGAATGCTTGGACATCAGGCACCTCAGACCATTTGCCTATTTTACGACAAGAATTATTTAGATCTTGCAGGATGGAAAAATTCAAAGTGCCATTTTCTGGCTATTTGGAACTACTGTCAAGTTTGTACCGGGGTCAAGCAGCATTGCAGAAGAAAATAAGGCATTTAGGTTTGAGGTCAGGTGTGAGTTGAAGAGGTTTTAAGTTTTTGAGAACACAGGCCAAGGCAGTAGAAGGAGGAATGGAGGGTGGAAAGTTGCCCATAGTGAAGGAAGCAAGCCTAGAGAAAAGAGAGAGTAGAGAAATGGAGGGAAGGGGTTCGGGGGTTCTTACCTTCCAGAAAAGTGGGAAAAGGGGTTGGGGCACAGAGATAGGAGGTTGGAGCATGGAAATAAGGGATGGGGCGCAGAAATAAGGGGTCGGGGCATGGAAATAAGGGATTGGGGCACAGAGATAAGAGGTTGGGGCATGGAAATAAGGGATTGGGGGTTCTTGCCCCCTAGAAAAGCGGGACTTACCACCAAGGGTGAAGGAGAAGGGGTTGAGACAAGGAAAGAAGGGGTTCGGGTACTTGCCCCTTCCCCAGAAAAGCGGGACTTGCCGCTAAGGGTGAAGGACCAAGGCAGGTGTCCCTGCATGGTCTGACACCCTTGAAACGTGGGTGCATAATCAGAGAGGCATCCCTGCAATGATTAAACACCAAGGGAAGTCTGCCTTCCCAGTCTGTGACTGGCGCCGGAGTTTTGGGTCCACGGATAAAACGTGTCTCCTTTGTCTCTACCAGAAAATGAAAGGAATTGAAATTAAGAGAAGGGAGAGATTGAAGTGTGGCACCAAGATTGAAAGGAGAAAGAGGTTGAGGGATAGTGAGAGAGGTTGGAGAAGAGAGTAAAAAGAGGCCGCTTACCGGATTTGAAATTGGTGAGATGTTTCTTGGGCTGGTTGGTCTGAGGACCTGAGGTCGTAGGTGGATCTTTCTCACAGAGCAAAGAGCAGGAGGATGGGGGATTGATCTCCTAAGGGAGGTCCCCTGATCCAAGTCAGGGCACCAAATTTCATGTGTGTCCGTGTGAAGAGACCACCAAACAGGCTTTGTGTGAGCAACATGGCTGTTTATTTCACCTGGGTGCAGGTGGGCTGAGTCCGAAAAGAGACTCAGTGAAGGGAGATAAGGGTGGGGCCATTTTATAGGATTTGGGTAGGTAAACGAAAATTACAGTCAAAGGGAGTTTGTTCTCTGGCGGGTAGGAGTGGGGGGTCACAAGGTGCTCAGTAGGGGTGCTTTTTGAGCCAGGATGAGCTAGGAAAAGGACTTTCACAAGGTAATGTCATCAGTTAAGGCAAGGACCGGCCATTTACACTTCTTGTGTGGTGGAATGTCATCAGTTAAAGTGGGGGCAGGGCATATTCACTTCTTTTGTAATTCTTCAGTTACTTCAGGCCATCTGGGTGTATACGTGCAGGTCACAGGGGATGCGATGGCTTGGCTTGGGCTCAGAGGCCTGACATCTACTATGAGCTCACTAGTGTCCTAACTACTCCTGATTACTAAAATGAGGGGAGAGGAAGGGATTTTCCAGGTAATATCCAACCCCGAGTTTACTTTTCATCTAAAATCTTTATAAAGAATCAAAGGAACAATTTTGTAGATTGTAGAGTACTTTAAAAAATAGAAAGAAAATATATCCTAAACACTGGTTAAAGGCAATAATTTTAAAAGGCATGCCAGTGTTTCACATTGAAACACAGACAGTAATGTGAAAACACAGACAGTAAAACACTGCCTTCATGCTTCCCCACTCTCAACAGAGCAGGCCATCATATTAGTCATCGTCAATGTTGAATTTATTTTGCACAACACTTTGCATAAATCGATGACTCATAGTGGTCAAGCTGTGTCTGAATCCAAGCAGAAGCATGGAGGTCATCAGAGATTGTATGTTCTCTGAGAACAGTGACTGTGCTGTACACACGGTGTGATTCCCATGATCCTCACAGTGGAATCAGCCAGTGGGCTTCTGTGGGCTACTAGTGCCACATAATATTTACAGGTATTTAGAGGATTAGAAAAATGACTTGGTGTCGAAAGAAGTCTCAGAAACAATGGGTGTATCAATTAGAGCAGAAATCCTCACACATTTGCACTGTTATGCCTGTTATATGTTGTATCCTATGTATAAGCACTGCTATAAGAGGGTGAAGAGATCTGAGGCACCTTCGTCCTTCGGGTGCCTGAGCAGGGTTTTGAGACTAGAGACAGACATGATCAGCCTCATTTATATAGCCCAGAATGGTGAAAAAATTGTTTTACATGAGTGCCAGGATGTGGAAAAGGCTGGGGAAGCATTGAGTTAGGTTTTTTGGTTACTGGAAATAAACACTGTCCCTTGATAAACTGATTTTTTAAAAAGTGAACTCATAGCTGATAGTTCCAATAAACCTACACAGGGCTGGTGCCATTTTCAAAGGGCATTAGGGTTCTTTTAAAAGGGATAGAGTCCAGTTGGTCGTAAGTATCCATATGGTTACTACTTTGATTAAACAAAGTTAAATAGGATTTTAGGATATTGTCTGTAATTGTTTTCTTCTGTTTTGATTTGATTAAGCTTGTTTATTTTACTTAATTCTCAGAACTTTTAAACTGCATTATAAGCCATACAAGAAACATATGTGAATTTCCTATATATGATCAAAAACAATAGCCACTTGACCACTGAGACTTTGTTCACAATTCAATTCTAGGAACTAATGTGCTATGAAGCACATTTTTGGTAAACTTGCTTCATAATTAAATTTTCTGAAAAGATTTGCTCTTACACATTTCAACTGTGTCTAAATAAAATAAAAATCAGAGAGATGTAAAAGAACCAAGATAATTTTGACAAGCAATTGTAGATTATCAAGACTTTAGTTGGTAGTTAATTCAACTTCACTTTTGTATTAGTTTAGTTTTTTTAAAAAATGGGTGAGAAATTGGAGTGCAAAGGAAAAGAAATGAAAACTGTAGGTGTTTTCTCTAAGCACCTAATGGTGGGTGCTCAACAAATCAAATGGTTTCCATTCTTTAATTAGGTAAATGATTACTGAACTCAGAGTCTGCCTGAAACAATTTACTGCTTTCAACATAAATGCAAAATAGTAAGCGAACACTGGTGAGGTGACAACTAACACTGGCTTATGGCCCTCCCTGATTTCCCTACCTGCACCTGCATGACTGTTAGCACTGTTCTCCAAGTTGATCAACTTGGAGATCAACTCGGCGGCTGCTTCTGGGATATGCAAAATCAGTCCAAAATCTAGTTCTGTGTTCATTCCACCACCAATGACACCTTAAATGTATCCAATTTCTCCTATTCCCACTTACCAGCCTAGTTCCAGTCATCATTATCTGTCCTGCCCTTGTGTGGTGGTTCATTCACTAGTCTCCCATGGTGTCTCATCTTCTGTTAAAGCAAGCTCCAGACAGGAGTCAAAAAAAAAAAAAAGCAAATAATAGGTTTAAATAATAGGTTTAAACATTTTCTTATTGTAAAGCTTTCAATCCTATTCCAATAAGATTTTTAAAAATTAGGGGCTGGGTGTGGTGGCTCAGGGCCGGGTGTGGTGGCTCATGCCTGTAATCCCAGCACTTGGGAGGCCAAGGTGGGCAGATCACTAGAGGTCAGTTCAAGGCGGGCAGATCAGTAGAGGTCAGGAGATCGAGACCATCCTGGCTAACATGGTGAAACCCCGTCTCTACTAAAAAATAGAAAAAAAATTAGCCGGGCACAGTGGCTCACACCTGTAATCCCAGCACTTTGGGAGGCCGAGGCAGGTGGATCACGAGGTCAGGAATTCGAGACCAGCCTGGCCAAGAGGGTGAACACTGTTTCTACTAAAAATACAAAAATTAGCTGGGCGTGGTGGTGGCGCCTATAGTCCCAGCTACTCAGGAGGCTGAGGCAGGAGAATCTCTTGAACCCAGGAGAAGGAGGTTGCAGTGAGTCGAGATCGCGCCACTGCACTCCAGCCTGGATGACAGAGCGAGACTCCATCTCAAAAAAAAAAAAAAAAAAAAAAAAAAAAAATTAGAATCTTGACTTCTTCCCATGACTTGCAATGCCTTCTGTTCCTTGCTGTATCTCTCTAGCCTCCAGCTATTGTCCTCTTCCCAGGACCTGTTCCAGGCCCCTCTCCTTGCTTTCGGAGGTTTGCCGGCAACCCTTGTCATTCCTTGGCTCACAGAGGAGTCACCCTCACCTCTGTCATGCTCACGTGGTGCTCTCCTGTGTGTCTTGCTCTGTGTCCAGGTCTCCCTTTTTTGAGAAAGATACAAATTATATTGAATTAGGGTCCATCGTAACGACCCCATCTTAACTATTTCTTCTGCAAAGACCCTATTTTTAAATAAGATCCCATTCTTCTGGGGTTAGGGCTTTAACATAGAAATTTTTTCAGGAACACAATTTAACCCATGGCATTTGCTATATGTTTGGCATTTGCTAAAGGGACTTAAGAGAAGCTCATTTAATGCCTGCATCAGCCCCATGACAGGTGTCATTATTCCCACTTTAGAATGGAGAAAATATAGACTTCCATAAGTTAATTACCCAGAGTTACACAGGTGGCCAATGCCAGATCCGAGAGTCAAACCAGATGTCACTGACTTCAAACCCATGCTCTTAGAATGACATTTTGGAACTTCTAAACAAAATATTATTTTGAAGCAAGTTTCATCATGACATGTCTGAAAGTAGCAACACTTATTCTCAAAAAGTTGTTGTTTAAGCTGTAGTACAATAGGGAAACATAAACCAAAATGAGAAAAAAGAGGAGGAGAGACTAAGCCCAGGCTGGAGAGATGGCATGTACATATTTAAAAACAATTTCTATGTATTCCTCATGGTGTTTTCTATGGTTTCTCTGCTGCATAGGGATAAGTAGTAAATGGAAAATAATATCCAAATTTGGTTTTCCTAAGTCATAACTCAAAACAAGCCCATCAAACAGAGACACAGGCTTACAAATGATCAGGCCGTATAACTCCTCACCTCAATCCTGCTGGCTCTTCTGTCATGTTATCTTTCAAATCTGGACCTGATAATTTATTCCTCTGGAATCACGTTTCAGATATGGGAATATACATAACATTACATCTCATTATAAAGGACTTTCAAGGCTTTAACATCTATTACAACGATGTAATCTTCAAATCTTACAAACATGTATAACTTTGATATGATCATATAATATATGTATGCATACATAAATTTGATTTTGGTGGGTCAGAAGTTTGCTAGCAATATCTTGATCGCTATTATATTTACTTTTCTAATATGTTTTACTCATCTTTTAGTTTTTAAGAATCCAAATTGGTAACCTAACTTGAGAATGTTCCCTCAACATCATGGCTTAGAAAAAAACAGCCTATGTTAAAAGGTACTGAAAACAGGCTGGACGTGGTGACTCATGCCTATAATCCCAGCACTTTGGGAGGCTGAGGTGGGCAAATCACTTGAGGCCAGGAGTTCGAGACCAGCCTGGTCAAGATGGTGAAACCCTGTCTCTATTAAAAATACAAAAATTAGCCAGGTGTGGTGGCATGCCCCTGTAGTCCCAGCTATTCAAGAGGTTGGAGGGGGAGAATCTCTTGAACCTGGGAAGCAGAGGTTGCAGTGAGCCAAGATTGTGCCACTGCGTTCCAACTTGGGCAACAGAGTGAGACCTTGTCTCAAAAAGGTAAAAAATAAATAAAAAATAAAAACTACTGAAAACAAGAAAACTTAACTACTTGCTCCAAGGAATAGTTGCTCTTCAGAAATAAGACTGAACCCATCAAAACAGCTCACTTATCAAAACTAATGGCTTGCTCTTCACAGCTCACTTCAAGGTCTTCTCTTTGCTTTGCCCACCGTCTAAAGCTACTATTTCACTATCTCTGTCCATCCCACAAATATTTTGAGCCTTTTAAGAACCACCTTAAAAATCACACATCCCAGACCCTGGGAAAATATATTAATAAATATCTTTTCCTGACATCCCTCTTCAGCTAAACAGTACTAAGATTATGTCAAAGTAGTGTTCTCTTTTACTTCAGTCAGTGTAAGGAACTTAGCTTTTTTTGTAATAAATTTTTCTGGTGGTATTTGGAAGAGTCGGTGGTCAGCAGTTGAGTATGCAGCATCTGCACATATGTGTACTTCTATTTGTAATAACGATGGTGGTAGCAGTAGTAGCTATGGTACTAGCAGACGTGGAATTAGAAGCCACTTTGACAATATCAAGTACTTCACATGCTTTCCTGTTAAATTAGGAGTATGAGACTCACATGATTCACACAATTATAAAAATATTGGCTCATATATGTTTTCAGATTCTCAAATATAATACATTGAAAGAATTTTCTTCTGGACTCACAAGAAACTGTTACTATTAAAATACTAAACATGCATGTGGATTCTTTTTATTTATTTATTTAATTTTTTTGAGACGGAGTCTCGCTCTGTCCCCCAGGCTGGAGTGCAGTGGCGCGATCTCGGCTCAGTGCAAACTCTGCCTCCAGGGTTCACACCATTCTCCTGTCTCAGCCTCCCAAGTGGCTAGGACTACAGGCGCCCACCACCACGCCCAGCTAATTTTTTGTATTTTTAATAGAGGCAGGGTTTCACCATGTTAGCTAGGATGGTCTTGAGCTCCTGACCTCGTGATCCGCCCACCTCAGCCTCCCAAAGTGCTGGGATTACAGGCGTGAGCCACTACGCCTGGCCTGCATATGGATTCTTAAAGTATACAGAGCTTATGTTATTCTTTCAAAATAACATATAATAGTATATAATAATAATAATGTAAGAATAATGTTTACATTATTCTTCTATTTTCTAGGATTTTTATGGCTGGGTACCGCAGCTCACACCTGTAATCCCAGTACTTTGAAAGGCTGAGGCAGGAGGACTGCATGAGTCCAAGAATTCAAGACCAGCCTGAGCAACATAGTAAGACCTCATGTCTACAAAAAATTAAAAATTAGCCATGCATGGTGGCACATGGCTGTAGTCCCAGCTACTCAGGAGGCTGAGGCAAGAGGATTGCTTGAGTCCAGGAATTTGAGGCTGCAGTGAGCTATGATTGCACCACTGCACTTCAGTCTGGCTGACAGAGCAACACTCTGTCTTTAAAAAAAAAGATTTTTAGAGAAAAAAATTGATGAGGGAGTGAAATGGAAATTCAAAAGAAGAATTAAAATTCACTTAGCTACTACGTAAATTAAATGCTCCATGTTTTAAAGCTCATGCTCATTATCCCATGCCAGACTGTCCTTTCAATACAACTTCAAAGAAGTAATTTACTACCTGAAATGACTACAGTAATTTTTATAAAATAACACATTATCACCTTTGTACCTTTCATTCTCTCTTAAAATAAATGTACTGTTTTCAACATTTTCATTACTACTTATTTCATGGTGAGAGCATGTGTTTATATGTTTGTTTCCTGAAGCTCTCTCTGTGGATAGATATTAAGTGCCATTCACTTTTGTATGTTTCACTGAATGGCGTCTGGACTACAAGGACTATATATAGTCACACATATTTGTTGAATAAATGGGCGAATGAATGAATGAGAGTCCTGAAAAACTGAGAGCTTAATTACAAAGTTCGTTTGTTACTTAAAAAGCTGTCTTTAAACATTTTATACATAAAACATCTGTTGCAAACACATTTTATTTCATAGTTAAATGTTTTCATATTGGTTTTCTTATAGTGGGCTCCTATATTTCCTTCACCTTTCTCACGCAATAGCATTTTGTTATACACATTTTCTTGAAAACTAGGCCCAAGTAGGGGGTCAGAAGAACAATTATGTTCTTTACTGCAATAGAAGTGGGAGAAATAATTCCTAGTTCTGTTTTCTGATAGAACCTTCAGGGCAGAGTAAAATTCCTCCCGTTAATTTGTAAACTGAGCATAATAAAGCGCACAATTCATGATGGTTCTAAGATTATTTTGCTTGTGAAACAAACATATCAACTCTTGTACATTTCACGTGACCATTATAGCACGGCCCAGGACAGGGTCTACAGCACTAAACAGCTGTCACTAGAGTCAGGAGAAACGTCTTGTGTCCCTGCCGGAAAATAACCAGCACACTAGAACCAGCACATTGCAACTGTGGCCAAACCTGGCCTGAATCTCTGTTGTACAATTAGTCTTCCCACCAATAGCAGGACCAAACAGTTTTATTGAGCCTAACCTCAGTAAACCAGTCTTATTGTTAAACTACTCCAGTTACTTGCCCTCTTTTGCTTCCTTCCCTGCAAAGATCCTGCTCTGGGACTCCCATGACCTCTGAGGCCAGTGAAGCACTTCCTTGCTTAGTGGTCTATAATCACACACACTTGAGTTTCTGTGTCTCCTGGGTTCAGTAAGGAGACCAGAACTTAACCTTTAACTAGTACTTATACATTTACCTTGCCAAGATCTGCTTGTTGAATCCTTGAGCAAACTGCTGGTCTTGCTTAAAGCAGTGTCAACGTCCTCCTTGGAGCCAGCTTCCAGTAGGAGTCAACACCTTGTGTAAAAAATGGATACAACTGATTTAGGACACCCTATGTCATTAGTGCACTCATGGTGCCCAAGTGAAAGATTTAAGGCAATTGACAAAATGCTTCAGTGGCATTTTAGTGTCCTAGAAGCACGGATAAGCCCAGCCTCTTTATGTCTCTTAATGCACTCTGGAACATTTCATACGTCTCCTGCTTCTCACAGCAATCTCACAAGACTCAAGAGATAGATTAGTATTTCAGAAATGAGGACACTGAGGCCTTTTCCCCATTTGTAGCCTTGCAGACAGTGTGCCTTTGGTTTATGTCTTAGAACATTTTTATGATTATAAAATTATTGTGCAGTCATTGTAAAACACTAAAAAAAGAGTAAAGATTAGAATAAAATAAAATTCTCCTTAGCCCAACAAAAGATAAGGAGTTAACACTTTCATATTTGAATAGATTTATACATTTTTTCTTATGAACTTGCGGTTACATATTTTATTCCCTTAACGTACCTTGAGCAATTTCTGGAATTTCTGAAATTCAAACCCAATTTTGAGAACCTGATGAAATAGTTAATGATGTAACACACCCCTGCCTGATTCAAGCAATCTACTTCTAACTAACTGACTGCAGTCATATTTTGTAAAGGACTCTTTGCTTAACTATGATTGTTTCTTCATAACACATTTCAGGAAGTAGAGATAATGGGTTAAAACTTGTACATGTTTAAGAGTCTTGATGTTAACTGCCATATTGCCCTTGGAGTGACTGGAAAAATTACACTCCTACTCCAACCATATGAAAATGTCTGTCAACTCTCATGTTGCCAACCCTGGATGATTTCATTGTTTTGAATCTTTACCAATTTGGGATATAAAAGTGACAGTAAATTATTAAAATTTGTACATTTTTGATGATCTGTGAGACTGATTTCACTAAGTGGTCTATATATGTTTGGGTGTGTTTCTAAACTTTCTGCTGTTTCACACATTTTATGTTAATTCTTACATCATAAATATAATTATCATAATTTAAAAATATAGAATATTTGTCTTCATTCTATTTACTCAACATTTTCTGTATTATCCTATTCCACTTGTTGTTTCATGTGAATTTGGAATTGTTTTATAATATTAAAGAAAAATCATTGGAATTTTTAAGCCATTAAACATGTTTACAACTTTGGGGGAATTAACAGCTATATATTTTGTACTTGTAAACTTAGGAAGACAAATTAATTCTACAATTACTCTAATATTTTTAGGAAGACAAATTAATTCCATAATTACTCTAATATTTTTATTATTAATCCCATAATAAAGTAAAATTTTTAAATTTTATTTTGTAACTTTTTCCTGTTCCTTCTGATTATACTTAAGTGCAACTTAAGTTCATCCAGTCTGTAGTTTTAGATACTAGTTACAGTTTGAAATGTTTGAATTTATATCTTAGGACTCAACCTTTCTACTGAATTGCTGATTCATATTCCTTGGTTTACCTAACATTATTACTTGGACTTCAAATGTTCATCTAAATTTAAAACAAGACGAAAACCTGATTCTCTTTTCTGCACAAATAATGTCATTTCTTCAGGAAGTCTTCCTTGGCCAACCTAGTATACTCCTTCTACTCCACCCAGCCCATTGCTATTGACTTTTACTCAGTTATTTGGCCTTGATTTTCTTCATAGTAACTTGATTACCCAACACATGTAATTTATACATGTATTAACTGTCTCCTCTATACACATCCTTGAATACATACTACTTAAGGGTAGGAATTTTGCCCTTCACATTTATTGCTACAGTTCTTATAACGGTGCTTCCAAGGCAGTTGTTACTATATACATATATATATAAAATCAATGGTTAAAAAATTAGTAACCCTATTTATCTTCCCATTATTTCTAAACAATTATTTTCCTGACTTTTAAATTTGAACTCTTATGTCAATTTAAAATTTTAATGTCTACTCTTTCTTAATTTTTAATATTTCACTTTATTGTCACTTCTTTAAGGCTGTCTTCTCTGATCCCCAGTCCCTTACTCAAGAAGAGTCAGCCCTCATTTTCTTGCATCCCCATCAGCTTCTATTTCTATTTGTATCACATAAGTTTGTGCATGACTGTATTCCTTTTTAAATAAATGAGTTGTTTTCATACATATATGTATGTACCAATGAATAAATAAAAGACATCGTATTAGTTAGGGTTCTCTAGAGGAAAAGAACTAATAGGATATATATATCGTATTGGTTCTATATAAACATATATGTATATATATATATGACTTTATTAAGTATTAACTTACACGATCACAAGGTCCCACAATACGCAGTAGGCTGTCTGCAAGCTGAGGAGCAAGGAGAGCGAGTCCAAGTCCCAAAACTGAAGAACTTGGAGTCCGATGTTCTAGGGCAGGAAGCATCCAGCACGGGAGAAAGGGAGAAAGATGTGGGAGGCTGGGAGCCTAGGCCAGTCTCACTTTTTCACATTTTTCTGCCTGCTTTATATTTGCAGGCCCCTGATTAGATGGTGCCCACGAGATTAAAGGTGGGTCTGTCTTCCCTAGATCATTGACTCAGATGTTAGTCTCCTTTGGCAACACCCTCATAGACACACCCAGGATCAATACTTTGTATCCTTCAATCCAATCAAGTTGACACTCAGTATTAACCATCACAGACATAAATTAGAAAAGAGAAAAAAATAAAGGAATTGATTATGGTTGATAATAAAATCAATAAAACATTTGAAATATTTAATCTGGGAGAAAAAGAAAAGCACAAACATCCAACATCAAATAAAAAAAAAACTGTAAAAAGATTGGCTATCAGTTTAAGAGAAAGGCATTTATTCATTTACTCAGTGAATATTTACTGAATATACACTATATATTCAGCGCCCTTCCCTGAAATCCAAACTCAAAAATATAAAGAGTATATTCCCTTTAACTCTTTTTTTAGATTTAAGTTTTATTTTTTAAAAACCTATATATTATTTGTCCATTTGTGTGGCATACATGTGGTATTTTGCTATATGCATAGAATGTGTAATGATCACACTAGGGTATTTAGGGTGTATATCACCTTGAATATTTATCATTTCTATGTGTTGTGAACATTTCAAATCCTCTTTTCTAGCTATTTTGAAATATACAGTACATTGCTGTTATTGATAATCATTCTACTATGCTATCAAACATTGGAACTTATTTCTTCTATTCAACTATATGTTTATACCCATTAATCAAGCCCTCTTCATCTCCCTTCCCCCAAAACAACACTTCCCAGCTCTGGTAATTATAGTTCCATTCCCTACTTCCATGAGATCAACTTTTTAAGCTCCCAAATATACATGAGAACATGCAATATTGGTCTTTCTGTGCCTAGGTTATTTCACTTCACGTAATGTCCTCTAGTTCCATCCATGTTGTTGCAAATGACAGAATTTCATTCTTTTTTATGGCCAGGTAGTATTCCATTGTGTATGTATATAGCATATTTCCTCATCCATTCATCTGCTGATGGACACTTCTATTGATTCCATATCTTTGCTATTGCGAATAGTGCTTCAATAAACATGAGAGTGCAGGTGTTCCTTTGATATAATTTCCTTTTCTTTGGATAAATACCCAGTAGTAGAAGTGCTGGATCATATAGTAGTTCTATTTTTAGATTTTTGAGAACTCTCTATCCTGTTTTCCATAGTGGCTATACTAGTTTACATTCCCACAACAGCATATAAGGGTTTTGTCTGCATCTTTGCAAGCATCTGGTGTTTTTTTGTTTATTGATACATAATAGATGCTCATAGTCTCAGGATACATTTAGTAATTTAATGTGTTCATATAATTTGTAAAACTCAAATCAGTGTAATCAGGATATCTATCATCTTAAATATTTGTCTTTTCTTTAGGCTAGAAACATTGAAATTATTCTCTTCTAGCTTTTTTTTTTTTTTTTTTTTTTGAGACGGAGTCTCACTCTGTCTCCCAGGCTGGAGTGCAGTGGTGCAATCTCAGCTCACTACAAGCTCCAAGCTCCACCTCCTGGGTTCTCACCATTCTCCTGCCTCAGCCTCCCGAGTAGCTGGGACTACTGGTGCCCACCACCACGCCTGGCTAATTTTTTGTATTTTTAGTAGAGACGGGGTTTCACCATGTTAGCCAGGATGGTCTCGATCTCCTGTCCTCATAATCTGCCCACCTCGGCCTCCCAAAGTGCTGGGATTACAGGCATGAACCATCGCGCCCGGCCTCTTCTAGCTATTTTGAAATGCACAATAGATTATTGTAAACTATGGCCTACTGATCTACTGAACTCTAGGTCTTATCTCGTCTACCAAACTGTATATTTTTACCTGTTAATTATCCTCTTTTGACCCTCCCTCCATATTTCTATTCTTGGCCTCTCATAACGGCCAATCTACAGTCTACACTATATATTTATGAGATCCATTTCTTTAGCTTCCACATATAGGTGAGAACATGTGATATTTGTCTTTCTGTGCTTGGCTTATTTCACTTAAAGTAGTGACCACCAGTTTCATCCATGTCGTTGCAAATAGAGGATTTTATTTTTTAGTGACTGACTAGTATTCCAGTGCTTACATACACACCACATTTTCTTTATCCATTCATCCACCGAAAAATGCTTAGGTTTATTCCACATCTTGGCTATTGTTAAAAGTGCTGGAATAAACAGGAGAGTGCAGATACAGATATGGCTTCAATATATTGGTTTGCTTTCTTTTGGGTATATATACTCAGTAGTGGGATTGTTGAATTATATGTTAGGTCTATTTTTAGTTTGTTGGAAAAACAAAACCTATTTACAATTTTCCACAGTGGCTACATTACAGTCCTAGCAACACCGTATGACAGTTCCCCTTTCTCCACATCCTCATCAGCATGTTATTGCCTGTCTTTTTGATTTAAGTCATTTTAACTGGGGTGTGATGATATACCTATGGTTTTGATTTGCATTTCTCTGATAATTAGTGATGTTGAATTTTTTTTTCATTTACTTGGCGATTTGTATGTCTTTTTTAAAGAAAGATCTATTCAGGCCTTTTGTCCATTTTTTAAAAATCAGATCATTTAATTTTTTGCTACTGAGTTGTTTGAGCTCCTTATATATTCTGGTTATTAATTCCTTGTAAGATGTGTAGTTTCCAAATATTTTCTTTCATTCTGTGGGTTGTAACTTCACTTTGTTGATTGTTCACTTTACTGTGCTGAAGCTTTTTAAATTGATGTGACGTCATTTCTCTATTTTTGCTTTGGTTGCCTATGCTTTTGAGGTCTTACACAAAAAATATTTTCCCAGACCAATGTTCTGGAACATTTCCCCATGCTTTCTGCTGGTAGTTTCATGTTTCAGATTTAAGTCTTTAATCCACTTTCATTTGATTTTTGTGTATGGTGAGAGAGGATCTAGCTTCATGTTCTGAATATGGTTGTCCAGTTTTCCCACAACATTTATTGAAGAGGCTGCGCTTTCCTCTATTCTATGTGTTTGGTGCCTTTGTCAAAAATAAGTTGGCTGTAAATGTGTGGATTTACATCTGGGTCCTCTATTCTATTCCACTGGTCTATGCATCTGTTTTTATGTTTGTACCTTGCTGATTTAGTTACTATAGCTTTGTAGCATATTTTGAAGTCAGGCAATGTAGTGCCTTCAGCTTTGTTCTTTTTGCTCAGGATTGCTTTGGCTCTTCAGGGTCTTTTGTGGTTCCATATCAATTTTAGGATTTAAAAAATCTCTGTCTGTGAAGAATGTCATTGGTAATTTGATAGGGATTGTATTGACTCTATAAGTTGCTTTGGGTAGTATTATATTAACAATATTAATTCTTCAAATCCATGAGCATAAAACATTTTCAATTTTTTTTGTTTTTCCGATTTCTTTCATCAGTGTTTTACACCTTTCCTTGTGTAGATCTTTTACTTTGGTTAAATTGACTCCTGGTGATTTGTAGTGATTAGAAATGGGATTGCTTTCTTGATTTCTTTTAGATTGTTCCCTGTTGGCATACATAAATGCTACTCATTATTGTTATGTTGAATTTGTATCCTGCAACTTTGTGAATTTTTGCATTCGTCATAATCATTTTTTTTTTTTTTGGTGAAGTCTTTAGGTTTTTCTAAATGTAAAGCCATGTCAATTATGAATGAGGCTAATTTGACTTCTTCCTTTCCAATCTGAATGCCATTTATTTCTTTCTCTTTCCTAATTGCTGTGTCCAGGACTTCCAGTAGTATGCTGAATAAGAGTGGTGAAAATGGGCATCCTTGTTTAGTTCCAAATCTTAAAGGAAAGGCTTTCAGTTTTTCCTTATTCAGTATGATGTTCACTGTGGCTTTGTCATACAGGGCCTTTATTATTTTGAGGTATGCTTCTTCTATATGCAGTTTGTTGAAGGTTTTTATCATAAAGGGATGTTAAATTTTATTAAGTGTTTTTTCAGCATATACTGAAATGATCATATAGTGTTTTTTCTTGGCCCTGTTAATGTGATTTATAATGTTTATTGATTTGCATATGTTGAACCACACTTGCATCCCTGGGATGAAACTCACTTGGTCATGGTGAATGATCTTTTAAATGTGTTGTTGAATTTGGTTTGCTGGAATTTTGTTGAGGATTTTTGCATCTATGTTCATAAGAGATATTGTCCTGTAGTTTTCTTTTTTTGTTATTTCCTTGTCTGGTTTTGGTATTAGGTAATGCTGGCCTTATAGAAAGAATGAGTTACAAAAAAAATTTGGATGCCAGCTTAAGATGAAAGCATGTATTCTTTTATCTAGTGAGTATTTACTACAATATATGTTAGATTCCCAGTAATCAACTGCATTTGAACTTTAAGAATATAAATTACAAACAAGAGTTTATTTGCTTTAACTCTTTAATAAGTAGAAAGAAAATATTTTGGACAAGAGTTGTATTTTACTCAATTTCATGATCCTAGGACTTAACCTAATTACTCACATGTAGAAAAATCCTGAATACAACACAGTATTGGTTCAAAGACCAATGATTTGCCCTACTGACTTGGAAATAATATGTTAAAATAATATAGGCATGTCTATAACAAATTTACTATTACTAACACAGCAGGATGGTTATCATGAGTTGGGATTTGTTGTAATTTCATGGTGAGTAAATAGACTTTTGGATTTTCTTTAAGATTCTTAATTTTGAAACATATTTTTAAAATACTGCTATATTCTATGTAATGTCTTTTACACACGTCAGAGCAAATGGCTATAAATTAGATAAATGCTTTATGGTAGTCCCTCAGGGTCTCTTAGAATGAGGTTCTAAATATTTCCTGGCCAGACTGCCTTTGTATTTTACCCATCATCTTATATTTAATCTTGTCATTTTTTTTCTTCAAATAATGTTAATGTCTCAATATTTTCTGATGTATGTTTAAAGATCTGTTTATAATTTTTTAATTAATAGAAACCTTATCCAGAATGTTCAACATCGACACTCTGACCCAGTTCAGCTTATAATACAGAAGTTAAATAGTAGATCTTAGAAAACATTTTCAACCATTTTTAAAATATGATTTTTGACCTAAGTGCAACTGAAACACAAGTCAATAAAAACAGCTGTAACTCAGTAAATAAAGGCAGTGGTTACAGATTAAACTACTTATGGACCATTGAAGCTAGCTCATCCAGTTATGATGAATATTGATTCCTTACTATTGTGGCAAATAGAAACTGGAATATGTATCGTCTAGGTGTTAAAACTATTTTTAGTTTATCTGTCTTTAGGACTAAGTCAATTGAAAAGTTATGAGCCCAAACCAGTTTAAGTCACTTTTTCTATAGAAGTATAGGAGGGAGGCTGGGCGTGGTGGCTCACACCTGTAATCCCAGCACTTTGGGAGGCCGAGGTGGGTGGATCACTTGAGGTCAGGAGTTCAAAATCCACATGGTGAAACCCTGTCTCTACTAAAAATGCAAAATAGCCGGGTGTGGTGGCATGCACCTGTAATCCCAGCTACTTGGGAGGCTGAGGCAGGAGAACTGCTTGAACCCGGGAGGTGGAGGTTGCAGTGAGCCGAGATAGTGCCACTGCACTCCAGCCTGGCAACAGAGCAAGATTCCATCTCAAAAAAAAAAAAAAAAAAAAAAGTATAGGAGGGAGTTCTTTTTGGCACCACCAGGCATGAAGCTAAACTAGTAAAATTCTAACATATGTCACTTTGTTGTTAGAAAGCTTTTATATAACAAAATAACTTATAAAATACTGCTTTTAAAACAAAAACGTGGATAACTCATTATCAAACTACTCTTATTTTTTTCCTTTGTAAACATGATTTTTAGGTATTTCTGTAATGATATTTTCCTGCCTCAGTTCCTAGCACCATAATTTCCCTTTTCCCCCATGTTTTTATGTCATCACAAGCTCCATATCTTTTTCTGCCAAATTTATTACCTCCTATATTCCATCTATACCAAAAAAAAAAACACGCTCAAGGGAAGATTATTTTCCCTTCTTGGTTTTGCTCTTTTCTAGAATGGATTTTTCATCTTTATTTGACCATACCTTTTCCTTTCTTTATTTCATTCCTTATGGAATTTTTGTCTGCTTCTCACTTCACTTCATTTCTTAAATGTTTAACATGGAGAGCTCTTTTATTTTGTAACATAATGTGAATAAAGCTTCCTTTATTTCATATATTTTACTTCTATTTTTTCTATCTGATCTGAGAATTATATTTCTTTTTCTTATTTTGATATACACAGTGTGTTCTTTTCACTTAAGAATATATATCTAGAGGGTTCAAGTGTCCAAGGTGAAGAGCACACCAGGGATCCCCAGGTCTGATTTGACTGCTTCTGGTTCTTGTCATTGTCATGGGCTAGGAGCATGGCAGGCAGTCCCCCAGAGTTAGGAGACACATGGTCTATACTGGGTTACTTTGATTCTTGGTCTTTTTGTCTTTTACTTCCTTGGCCACAATTTCAATTTTTTATGATATTGAACTGTTTATTTTATTTATTATTGGCATTTTTCTTGTTTATAAAAAATGAATTCAGCCCAAATTTATTATATTTTAGGGAAGGAGGGATTTTTGACTTAACTTCACTGTCTTAACCAGTAAGTCTCTGTTATTTCTGTTGAAAAGCGATTAAACATGTGTAAAAACAATTTAGCAAGAGCAATTAATTGGTCTGGTGAGAGGAATATTGTGCTGTGCAATGAGGTGGAAAAGATAGCCATCATCTTATTTTTTATTTTATTTTTTAAAACTGGTTCTTGGCTCTGTCACCCAGGCTGGAGTGCAATGGCACTATCACCGCTGACTGCAGCCTCAACTTCCTGGGCTCAGGTGATCCTCCTATCTCAGCCTCTGGGTAGCTGTGATTACAGGTGTGCACCATGCCCAGATAAGTTTTTTTTTTTTGTAGAGTAATCTTACTATGTTACCCCAGCTGGTCTCAAACTCCTGTGATCAAGCAATTATCTTGCTTCAGCCTCTGAAAGTGCTGGGATTACAAGTGTGAGGCACTGTGCCCAGCCCACCATATTATGTTTAAATTTATCTGCTGTCTACTGATAGTTCTTCAGACCATGACATATATGTCTTTGAAGTAGTATTGCTTGAACACTGGCATAAGAATGAACATTAAATGTCTTTTAAATTAAATAGAAGCTTAAAAGCGGTTAGCAATTGAGGACATATCTCCAAAAAATATGAAAATCTAAGGATTAGAATCTTTAATATATGATGAGTACATTCCAGTGGATGAAATAACATCAAAGGCGATGGACAGATGATTTGGGAATGAGGGAAAAGTGAAAGCCTCCAATTAACAAGCAGTGGTACCGGGCAGGTTCAGACTCACTCAACATCCAAAAAAGGTTTGATATTCATCTAGTCAACTAGCAAAATAATACAATCACAAAAACATAACAATCAAAATGAAAAAATCGAAATAATAAAATTTTCAACCTAAGAAATTTAAACTGAAATTGATATTCCCAGCTATCGCAAGGCAGAGTGGGAAAATTTTCCATTTTGGCGAAATCTATTTGGTAAAATCTGCCACTACCACCTGCTGAGCACCAAGGAAGGTCAGAAAAGAAGATACACACTTCCCAGAGAGACTTCTGGGAAGACAGAAAACAAGGTGATTGTTAAAATAGGGGACATTTACTGCAGGTTAGAGAGATGTAATCTAGCCTTTAAAAGTGTTCAGAGACTTTCATATAGCAATTATACTTACAGGGATTTATTACATGGTAAACCTGCAAACAAAGTCTTATGCATTAAGGGCTTTTATTGTACAAATAAGTTAATTATTCATAGAGTGAAAAATTATGAACAGATGAAACATTCAATATTTGGAATAACTGCAAACTAAGCTGCAGTACAAGTCTACAGAACAGTAAGATATAACCATTAGAAACAATATATATGAAAAAGCAATAAAATGGAGTAATCCACATGCTAGAAGGTAAATAATAACAACAAAATTTCAAGCATAAGGTTAGCTAATCACTTAAAATATACATAAACTGAACAAAATAACTGAACTAATATGAAGAGTGGTGAAATAATGTTTTTATATATTTGCATGTATAAGATTCTTTTTTACAACAAAATTCAAATAAAATTTAAAACATAAATAAAATTATAGGCAACTACTTCTTTTTACGTTTATGATTTAATTAAATTTTCCTGTTTTTAAAAAATAGACACATTTGAGACTATGCATAATTTAAAAGATACAAGCCAGTAGAAAGAAACCTCCTTCCCCTCCAGCATCCAGCCACTTCGTTTTTTTGCTTTGGAGAGAAGCACACTCCCCTGCTTCATCAGTTACTTGTATAACCTTTCAGAGATAGTCTTTGCATATTTAAGCATATATCTGTAATATATGCTAATATTATCTACATATTGGTTAGATATTTGAGCCTGCAGATCTCTTGTAAGAGGACTCAGTGAAGTGCCAAGAGGGATAGACGTGGACTGAGAATACGGACTTATTTTAGTTCTACCACTTAGGATAGTCATCAGAATTGCAGATTCCTTCAGGTTTCAGATTCCTTTTGTGCAGATGAGGGTACTAGCCTCTTACCTGCTAGTCTCCAAGTACTGATAGATCAAATGAGATGTGGACGGTGGTTCAGAGAAGGTGCTCTGGAGCTGTCCTGCTTGGATTTGCTGCCCTCTACACGTTTCCATATGCTGAATAGTTAATGAGAATTAATGTTTAATTTCCAAATGTTGAAGGATTTTTTTTCTGTCATGCTGAAAAAATCCTAGATTGACCTTTTTTTGTTCCCCCAGCACTGGGAACATGTTGCTCCGTCTTTTTCTGGCTTAAATTTTTTCTTATGAAGCAACTACTGCAATTTAAAAATCTTTCTTCCTTTTTATCTATGATTTCAAGATTTTGTCTTTATATCTGAATTCCCAGCAATTTTTTACAAAATCTTTGATGTGGTTTTACTTGTGTTTATACTCAATGACATTCCATGGACTCCTTGGACCTGTGGCTTTATACCATTATCAAATGTGTAAATATTTCTATATATCTTAAATATTTTTTCTAATTTGTATATTCTTCTACACTATTTCTCAAGTATTTTTATCTCTTTCTGGAACTTCAGTTATCGTAAGTTGCTAATATTAAACTACAGGTCATTTAGGTTTTGCACATTTTTGTTCAGTATTTTTGTCTCTCTGTGCCTTATTTTGCACTGTTTGTATTAATATATCAACGTGTCAAGACCTTCTTTTTTCCTGCAATATCTATTTGGTATTCATTTTATGTAAACTTTTTATTTCAGCTATTATATTTTTCATCCCAGCAGATCTCATGATTTTTTAAAATATCTCCTTTTAATCTTTTCATTTGTTCATGTTTTCCTTTAAGTCTTTAAAAATGAGTTTTAGAAAAATTCTTGTTTATTAATTCCTCATCTTGTCATTTCCAGATTTGTTTCTATTAAATATTTTTGAAAAGGTAGCCATATTGTCCTGTTTCCCTGGATGACTGATAATTATTGACTGGATGCTAGACATTGTGGAATTTACATTGTTGAGTGGTTGTTGCGTTTTTAAAAAGAGTTTTGGATAAGTTGTAAAGATGTAAGTTACTTGCAGTTACCTAGGCTGTTTTTTCATTTTGTTTTGTAATGTTTTGTTTTTAACTGAACACTAAGTCTGGAATAGTCTCTAGAACTAAGTGAGCTCCACAGCTAAAACGTGATGTGTCTGGGGTCTCCACGTCACCCAGAGACTTTCAACAGGGCACCTTTCCAGCAGGTGAGAAATGGAATGATTCCCATTCCTAATGTGAGTCTTCCCAATGGTTCATCTTCAGCTTCTAGGTAATTGCACTTTTCTTGCAGTAACTTTTCATTTTTTTCAAATTTCGTTGGATTTTATCCCAAGGCTGTACAGATTGATATTCAGGTAACCAATCAAAGACTTGAGAAGACCCCCATAGAGTGACCTAGGAGTCTTTCTGTATTTAGCTTCCTTCCTTTTGTTTTCTGGTCCTAGGCCCCATACATTTTAGCCTTGGACCCCTGAGCACAGATCACTGCCTCTGTAATTTAGCAAATCTGCTGGACTATTCTTGAACTGACCCTCCCCGTGCTGCAATCTGGAAATAGCGTCCAGGCAAAAAAGCTTGCTTGATGGTTGAGACCCCCTTGCTTGCTTTCCTTCAATTAGACAGCAGCCTTGTGTTGCTCATTGTCCGTGTCTAAAAACTGTTGTTTTATAGATTTTATCCAGTTCTATGTGTTATTAGTCTTTTTCCTAATAAGAGAGAAAATTTTACAGCAATTGCTTCTTTAAGGGCAACTCCTATTGCCTGAATTTAAACCGTGACTGCCATTTAGCAAGTGATGGCCTGGGACAAAGTATTTAACTTCTTGCCTCCATTTCCTCATCTATAAACGGGGATACATAATAGTACTTACCTGACAGGATCATTATGATGTTTAAATGAGATAATATATGCAAATTGCTTATAAAATGTCTTGCATATTGCAAGCTCTGTGGGAGACAATAATTGAAGCTTTAATGGTGAACAAATACAGACATTGTCAAAACCAACATGGAACATAGAGGCTGGGGAGATAGCAACATTAATTACATAGTTGTACAAAAAACTGCCTATGTGGACGGTGCTATAAAGAAGTACCTTGTGCTATTAATGATCATTTTTTAAAAAGTGTCCCAACGAATTGGTACTTGAGGGGAAATTCCTGACAAATTGACATTTGAGGTAAAATTTCATATAATAAATTACCTTGATTCTCCCATTCTTTAAAACAGGTTACTATAAATCACATTGTCTGTATTGGATTTCAGTGGGCTATTCCCTATGGTTTGAGAATTACTTTCAGTTTAATAAAATAGAAAATATAAAGTTTTCTTCTTAAAATGTATGTTTCCTCAACACACTTGGATTATATGAACAGTGAAATATCTACATTCCAACAGTATTCAATGCTTCAGGTTTTTTTTTTTTCCTCTCTTTTGGTCTAAAAAAGTCAACCTGGCAGTTATACTGTGTACTTTCAATCCTATGGACATTTACATTACTATAGAAAGCTCTTAAGGTCCCTTGGAAAAAATAATTTTCTTCCAAATTGAAGGACACTTTCACACTGGTGGTTTATAACATGATCGTTCTTTGTAAAAGTCTATGTGCACTGCCTCGGACTTACAAAATGCTGCTAATAGTCAGCGTTTGTTCCTGACAATGTAAAATGGAGTTGGTGATCATTTTTACTATTCAACTTTGTTTTGAAAACTTTTCTACTTTTATGTACATTAAGCCACTCAATTTTCACCAGTACAATGTTACAATACGTGTTCTCTTGACCATATTTAGAGTTCCTTTAAGGAAAACTCTGGAAATAGAATTGTTAGATTACTACTGAATTGTAGGATATAAACATTTTTACTTTAACACAAATGTCTTGATTGCTCTCCAAAGATTTTGTGTCAATTTATGCTTCCACAAACAGTTTGCGATTTCTTTTTTCTCCATACACTTGGTGTCACTTGTTATTGTCAATGTTTGCCAACCTACTGGTTATGAAGTCATATGTCATTTTAGACTGACATTTCTGTTGTCTGTATACTAATACTTGCTATTTGTAAAAGCGGCAAATATGTTCTACCAAAGAAAGCCCTTCTTCTTTTCATTTGTGAAAATGAAACATACTGACTTTTACTTATAATTTTTGCTTTCGGAGTCCTTGTAAAGATACTCATTTCTACCCAGGATCATAAAAGTATTCTCCCATATTTTTTTCTAAAATGTTTGTAATGTCACATCTCACATTTCCTTCTTTAATCTACATGGAAATTGATTTTACATTATGGTGCAGTAAGAATCTGATTTTATTTTTCACTGCATGACTAAGTATGACAAAGTAATTGCTTGCCCAAACTCAGTGCCATCGCTATTGCATCATGTAACCATAAACGCTCCCTTTCTGTTCCATCGATAATTTGTTTATCCTTGTGCAAATACTACACTGAAAAAAATTACTGCTGCATTTTAATGTCTTACCATCAAGGTAGAAAGAGAAACCTATTAATTCAAAATTGTCTTAATTATATTTGATCCTCCACTTTCCATTTGATCTTAAGAGTGTCTTGGAATGTATATGTGTGAATATATATAAAATTGTATATTACATTGGTGAGATTAACATATTTTCCATGTTAGTCTTCATGTTTATGAGTATGGAAAATCTGTAGATTTTTTCAGCTCTTATTTATAGTCTTCAATGATGCCTAAAATATTTTCCATAAAGACATCATCCATTTGTGTCAAACTTGTTATTTGTATGACTAATAAGATGCTTTTTCCAATATAGTTTCTAATTACATTCTCTAACAGTATATGGAAATGACACTAATTCTCATATATTAATCTTACATCTATCAGTACATTCTTATAATTTCTAATATTTATCTGATTATTCGATTTGATTATTCTACTGTCAATGTTTGAGTAAAAAATATATAAATATTTGGTCGATTGATTTTTAAGTACAGAAAATTTGATTATTCATATGAAAATATTATAATCAAAAAATGTTGTCTTTCCCTTACCATTAATTATTATTTTTTCTTTTCCTCATTATATTACATTGACTAGTAACTATCTAGTAGCTACCTACCTCTTGTAGAATGTTGAATGGAAGACTTAATACTCTTTTTCTAAATTAAATAGGAAAGCTTTTAAAGAAATTCCCTTTGTTTCCTGGTTAGCTAAGTGTATTTATTATCTTTTGAAATGATCATATGCCTTTTTCTCTCATTTAAAAATTTTAATGCGAAACATTACTTTGATATATTTTTCTGATATTCAATTATTCTTATGTTTCTGAAATATAATCTACTTAATCCGTGAATTCTTTCCTACATTCTTGAGTTACAGATACTAATAGTTTAGCTCTTAAATGAGAGTTACTTGTAAACTGTTCTTCAATTGCTTTTCCCCAGTTTTAATACAGAGGCTTAGTTTGATAACACTTTTATTCTTTAACAATTTTTAAGATATAAAGATTATGGTTTGTTTAAATTGAGGAAAAAAATAAGTTTTTTTAGGGAATAGGAGTTAAATCACTGTTTTAATTAGAGTTGTTTCCTTATTTAGGTTTTCTGTTTTTATAAATCAATTAGGGAAATTGATGTTTTCTAGAAAGTGTTCTTGTTAACTGAAATTTTAAAGTTTACTGGCATCTGCATTCATAATATTTTCTTATAGTTTAAAGAAATCTATTATTTGTGGTTTTTGTATTCTGATTCAAATTATTCATGTCTTTTTTTTTCCTTAGGCAGTCTTTGTAGAAGTTTGTCTATTTTATAAGCAATTCCAAAGATACAGCCGTACTTCTGTTAATTTTCACCTTTAATCAACAGCATACATTGATGATAGACACTATGTATGCCAAGATAATTTAATAATGGAGGAGGTAATAAGATGTCTGTTTATTCATATTTTATGCCCTCCTTTATAATTAAAGGAAATTATATTTATGTTTATGCATGGGTGAAATTGATTTGTTGTTATAAATTAGGTCTAAAATCAATTCTAGAAGATGAATTATGGTGGCATTCCTATAATAAATGATTGTGTAATTCAGTGATTACTGTGAAAGGAAGCATTCACATAGCTTCATTATTTTATCTCTATCTAGCATGTATAGACTCAGAATGCAGTGCCTGTTGGATAGATTGATTGACTGATGATTGACTAATGCATTTTAGAAACTGAAAGACTGTTATTTAAAAGTGAACCATTAATTTTTAGTCTTTGGATGTGGAATGGCAATTAACATGTTGCAGTGTCCCTGAGGTTTTGAGAAAGAGTCTGACTGCCTCCTACTGATCATCTGATATACTGATCATAGTTTTCCAGGGAAGAGTAAATATGAAGAGAGAGAGAGTGGGAGACAGAGGGCAGAGGAGAAAGAGGAGAAAGCTGTTATCTGTGAGTGAAGGCAGGTATCTATGTGCATTATCCAATGTTCCTAGGACTGTGTAGTCAAAATTCATGTGAAAGCATGTTGGAAGGATTCAAAAAGGCTCGGTGGCTGGACGGAGTCGGGAAGACTCTAAGGTACAGGTACTGAACGTGACAGATTAAAACACCTGGCACCTGGAGGGGAGGACTGGGGAGGTTCTAACATGAGTTGAAAAAGCTAAGCCCTAAAGGGTTTAATTTAGGAGACTGATGGCGACGTTGTAGTTGAGCAGAGTGACTAGGAAGGCTTTGGTCCAACAGACTTCGGACTGGATAAATGCTCCTGGGATGATTTAGCCTAGGGGAGGAAGCAGAAAGAGGTTCAAAGATTTTACTTCCTGCTACTGTGGCAACGTGGGATTTTAGAGTCACTGTCATCCAGTGTCACGTGAATAGGGTGAGACGGTGGCCTTTGCTGGGCCAGCCCCAGCCCCTCTGCCCTCCTGCTGCTGTGAGTTGGCTGGCAATTTACAGCTGCCCCCGTTATCCCGAGGGGACTCTCGGGGCTGCGGGACCCTCTGGTCTGCGGGACACTCTGGACTGGGGGACACTCTGGACTGGGGGACCCTCTGGGCTGCGGGACCCTCAGGGCTGGGGGACCCTCAGGGCTGCGGGACACTCTGGACTGGGGGACCCTCAGGGCTGCGGGACACTCTGGACTGGGGGACCCTCAGGGCTGCGGGACACTCTGGACTGGGGGACCCTCAGGGCTGCGGGACACTCTGGACTGGGGGACCCTCAGGGCTGCGGGACCCTCTGGGCTGCGGGACCCTCAGGGCTGCGGGACACTCTGGACTGGGGGACCCTCTGGACTGGGGGACCCTCAGGGCTGCGGGACACTCTGGACTGGGGGACCCTCAGGGCTGCGGGACACTCTGGACTGGGGGACCCTCAGGGCTGCGGGACCCTCTGGACTGGGGGACCCTCAGGGCTGCGGGACCCTCTGGGCTGCGGGACCCTCAGGGCTGGGGGACCCTCAGGGCTGCGGGACCCTCTGGACTTGGGGACCCTCAGGGCTGCGGGACCCTCTGGGCTGGGGGACCCTCAGGGCTGCGGGACCCTCAGGGCTGCGGGACCCTCTGGACTGGGGGACACTCGACTGGGGGACCCTCAGGGCTGTGGGACCCTCTGGACTGGGGGACACTCTGGACTGGGGGACCCTTAGAGCTGTGGGACCCTCTGGACTGGGGGACACTCTGGACTGGGGGACCCTCAGGGCTGTGGGACTCTCTGGACTGCTGACCCCTCACCCACACCCACCCTTTTCTGCCCCATCTGCCGTCCGCGCATAACCCGGGGGTACAACAGGCTCGCGATGTGGCTTCAGTTGTGCTTCTGTGTCCCGGGGGCTTCCAACTGGGTCCTGCAGGAGCTGAGACAATCTCCCTGCTTAGCTTTCATCCTCCAGGCGTGTCCTGCTTCTTCCCGAGAGAAGCCTCTAAGATATGACTTGTACGGGAATCATGCGCTCTCTCCTCTCTCTGTCTCCCAGGCTGGAGTGCAGGCGCGATCTGGGCTCACTGCAGCCTCCACCCCCTGGCTCAAGCCTCCCACCCCAGCCTCCCAAGTAGCTGGGATTACAGGTGCGTGTCACCCACCTAATTTCTGTATTTTCTTTTAGAGACAGGGTCTTGCTGTGTTGCCCAGGCTGGCCTGGATCTCTGCAGTTCAAGCAATCGGCCAGTCTCCGCCTCCCAAAGTGCTGGGATTACAGGCATGAGCCATCTTACCTGGCTATTTTTTTGTATTTTTTTGCAGAGAACTCCTGGGCTCAAGCAATCCTGCCTCGATCATTTGTTTTTAAATGAGCCTGTATTGCCTGTAATTTTCAAGACACTATAGAGCTTACAGAAAAAGTATGAAAAGTGCAAGTGTTTATTTAGATAGCAACTACTGCTTGGCACTCAACATATTTCCTTTATCCACCTTCCCTTCCCCCTTCCTTTCCTCCTTCCTCCCTCCCTCCCTTTCTTCCTTTTTTCAAATTAACCTTTAGGCCAGTTGCTGATACTTGGCTATGGGGTTTGCATAGCTAGCTTGCCTTGATGTAACTGTACATGTAATCAGCCTCTGTCACTTTGATGGAAGTTTCCTAGTTTAGAAACACCTATATCTGGATTATAATGAAACAACACAGAGGCTAAATAATAAAACCTCAGGGAATCAAGACATGTAAAGCCCAGAATTTTAAATAAATAAAGTTTATGGAACACTAAAAACAAATATATTGGACTTTCCATGGAGAATGCTTTATCGTTGGTTATACTGAAGATAAATGTTAGCAACACAAATAACATGCAAATACACACTCTTAGTATGCAAAACGTTGATTTTATTTGGCTTGCAGCATTGATGTTGTAATGCTAGCATTCACTGAATTGGTGGTATAATATTGTCCCAACTGCTGCCTGCATTTACACTATATAATACAAACTATTGTCAAAAGTGTCTTTGAGATGCCTTATGGGGCATTTATTAAATTTATTGCATTTATGGAAAATAGAGCCTGGTGAATACAGAACAAATATAACTTATTTTTGTGTTCTTAAGCAAAACAGCTTAGCAGTACTTTCAGAAACTTTCTTATGCTCCTCATTGCACCACACGTTTCATCTAGAAAGGTTTCTACCCTTCCTTCCCAATTCTCACCTCAGGCAAGGCTCTTCGAAGGGAACTCCTTAAAAATTACTATTATTACTATTATTTTTAATAATTTCAATTTTCAATTTTTCTTTGCTTACAGTAGCCTTAAAATAGCAAATACCATGAGGAGTAAAGATAAAGACTTTGGAAGAAGGAAAGATGCTTTATGTCCCATACCAATCACACTGTGTCTCATACAATTTTTTAAATGTACTGTTTACTAAAATTTAGTTCACTAATTTCAAAGCAAATTCCAAAAAATATTATTTTTAAAGAACCAGTGAAGTTCAGTATCTCAAGGGAAACATTGCCTAGCAGCCTACCTCTATTTCTTACCCAATTTGTCTTTATACATCTATAGCATAATCTATATATTTATGAATGAGGTCTGCTTAAAGTAAGGTAAATGTATATTCTGATTCAGCAGCTATTGAAATTAAATTCCACTAAACAAAGCGCCTTTTTACCTGATAGACACTTTATTATGTATTTAAACATTAAACATAGGCAAATCATTAAGTTAATTATATTATCTTAAATTTAAATCACTGAACTTATCTGTATTTTGATTAAATTAAATTAATTAATTTAGTTTTTATTTTTTAGAGACAGGATCTCACTCTGTTACCTAGGCTGGAGTGCCGTGGCACAATCATGGCTCACTACAGCCTAGACCAGCTGGGCTCAAGTGATCCTTCCACCTCAGCCCTCAAAGTATCTGGGAATACAGGCACATGCCACCAGGCCTGGCTAATTTTTAATTTTTTTTTTTTTTTTTTTTTGGTAGAGATGGGGTCTTGCTTTGTTGCTGAGGCTGGTCTTAAACTTCTAGCCTCAAACAATCTTCCTGCCTGGGCCTCCCAAAGTACTGGAATTACAGGTGTGAGCCACCCTGCTCGACTTGATTTAACTTTAGAGATTAAAGGGAACTTTGAGATTGTCTAGTCTAAAATCTTTTAGAGATAGTTATGCCCCTTACATTCCAGGTAGTAAAGAAAATGATGCCAAATATATGCTACATTGAATATAGAAAAATATTATAAAATAATGTATATACAAGTCATGTAAATGTTATAATATATATTAAGTATAAAAATTAAAGCTGAATCTTATGCATTGTAGACATTTAACAAGTTTGACATTAGGAATCTTAAAATGGGTATTTTTTGGTTTTCAAGCATGTGGTGTATCTTTTAAAGATATCTCTGTGTCCAAAGAGAACAGATGATGACACTATAGACCTATACTAATGTAAGACATAGTTGAGTTGTTATATTGAGCTTTTACTTTAATTTCTATATTTTACCATTAGCAAGTTTGAATAATTTTTTGGCTTAAGTTTATATTTCCTTTTTTAAAATTTCCTGTTTGTATCTGTGATGCTTCATTTTATGTGTCAGCTGACGAGGCAATGGTGCCCAGTTATGGGATCAAACACCAGTCTAGATGTTGCTGTGAGGGTATTTGTAAGACGAAATTGACATTTAAATACATAGAATTTGAGCAAAGTTGATTACCTTCCATAATGTGGGTGGACTTCATCCAATCTCTTGAAAAGGCCCTTTATAGAAAACACTGAGGTTTTCCAAAGAAGGGGTGATTCTGCTTCAAAAGTGCAACCCTGTCTGAGTTTCCAGCCTGCAAACACCAGATTCAAAGCTGCTTCAAAACTGCAACCCTGTCTTAGTTTCCAGCCTGCAAACACCAGATTCAAAGCTGCTTCAGAATTGCAACCCTGCCTGAGTTTCCAGCCCGCAAACACCAGATTCAAAGCTGCAGCATCAACTCCTCCCTGAGTCTTCAGCCTGACAGGCTGCTCTACAGATTTCAGATTTGCCAGCCCCTACAATTCTGTGAATCAATTCCTTAAAATAAACATTTCTCTCTATATTTATGCAAATGGATAAATGATGGATAGCTGTAGATTTCACTACACAGATATAGATATATAGATCAAGGAGATCTATCTCCTATTGATTCAATAAATCTATTGGTTTTGTTTCTTTGGAGAGCCCTAAACGGTATTCTTTGCTTACTTTTTAAAATTAGTATATTTACCTATTTCTTACTGAGAAAATTTACTTGATAAAATGATTAGCCCTTTAAATGTCTCATGATGCAATTATTTTTCTCATCGTTTGTGGTTTGCTTTTTTGTTTTCCAACAATAGAAGTGTTTACATTTTTAGAAAGCATTTTATTTCTTTTGAATTTGTTCCTGTACAGCTATTCCCCATTACAAGATACAGACATATTTCTCCGTATATTTCCTTCTAAGTATTGTTTTATTTGTTTTATATAATTTAGTGATCTATGTGGAATTTACTTTGATATATGATAGAAGAGAAAAATGTATACTTTTACTTACATAGTTTATCAATTGTTTCAGCACCATTAAAAAATAACCAACAGATTTGGAATGGTTATTTTAGTGAGGGCTGCCAAATTTAGCTAATAAAAAGAAATGATGCCCTGTTAAGTTTGTGAAATTTTAAATTCATATAAAAAATTAAGTTTAATTTAAAATATATTTGTGAATTTTGAATTTTATATTAAAATGAATATTTTTAGTATGTCTCATGAAATATTTGGGGCTTAGTTATTCTAAAAAATTATTTGGTGTTTATCAGAAATTCATATTTAGGGCCAGGCGTGGTGGCTCATGACTGTAATCCCAGCACTTTGTGAGGCTGAGGTGGGCGAATCACTTGAGGACAGGAGTTTGAGATAAGCCTGGTCAAGATGGTGAAACCCCATCTTTACTAAAATTTCAAAAATTAGCCAGGAATGGTGACGCATGCCTGTAATCTCAGCTACTTGGGACGCTGAGGCACAAGAATCGCTTGAGTCCAAGAGGTGGAGGTTACAGCTGAGATCACGCCACTGCCCTCCTGCCTGGGTGACAGATGGAGACTCCATCTCAAGAAAAAAATCATATTTAGCTGGATGAGCTGGATGGATGTCATGTATTTTAACTGGTAACCTAACTTCAGCCATTATGAATTTTCCCCTGTGCTTTCTATGCATTCTAATGAGCCTTGAATCACAAAATTTGCTGATAATGAAGCAAATATAGAAGGCACTAGAGATAAGAGACCCAATTCTTGCTCATATCATTTCAGCCTCACCTGGAGCATTCAGTCACAGGAGCTGAAAACTTATTACTACTTAAAAGAAGGTTAGATAGTTTCCAATATTTGACAATAGAAACATTTTAAGTGACATAGACTAGACCATTTTCTTATACCTGCAATCAATGTATATTTTAGCTTATTTGAGAAGATATGGCTGAATTGTTTCAGAAAATAATCACTTTAATATCTCTTGGATATAAATCTAATTTTGGATATATTTAGATTTAAATCAAGTATAGTATTGCCACTGTGAAATCTGAAATAGAAAAAACACAAGATAATGGAGAATTTAACATAACAGTAAACTTTCTGACACTCTGGTTGTTTGCCACCTTAAAACAGAGCAGGATGATATCCACAAAACCTAAAGTCAAGGAGCATCATTTTCAGCATGACTATTCTTCAATATAGCCTGAACCATTTCATTGCACCTTTTCTGCCCTTGGGGACACTTAATATTTTAAAACAGCAATACGGTCATTGCCACCACAGGGCTCATCTTGTGGGCCAGAGATAGTTCAGGGAAGGTAACCGAGCTGGGAGCTAAAGAAGCCGTTATGCGTGTGTCTCCCTCTTTGCCCATCTTCCCCATAATTACAAGGAAAAGTTTGTATTGGATTCACCAACACTGCAGGATAAACGGAGCTGTCTTTAACAATATTAGACACAGGTAAAGCCTCAGCAGGAAAATGTGAATTTTTGAAGGTGGTAAAAAGAGTTTTCCTTGATATGAAGTTATAATTTCAATGCAAGGACTAGAATTTTATCAACAGAATTATCAAGAGGGATTTTAGCATGTTATAGTAACATATAATTTCACTCTGAAAAAATCCCAAATGCTTTTGGTCTTCCAGGTTATTAGAATGCAGTAACAACCAGTATGCAATGCATGCTACAATATTACCCACAAGGGGGTTGGAAGTTTCACAGAAACCTGCCATTATTGATCATTATGATAATTATAATTGATAATTTTTAAAAAAATGCTTTCATTTTGCTAAGCTACAATTTCTTACCTAATTGGATTTATATCTTTTCTTTCTCAATATTCTGCAAATGATTTGTAATTATCACAATTCATAATTTTAAAATTATATGGGAGATTGTATTTTCAAAAGCCTGCTGCAAGAATATCTGCCATCCGACATAGTCTTTTGTAATGTGACTTGCCACTAACCCATGGAAAGGTGCAGTCTGCGTCTGAACTACCTTGCATCTGTGTGGAGTCTGTGACTGCGATGATGCCGCGGACGTGCTGTCGTGTGACTTCTGAGGATACATCTTAAAGAGTCAAATCCTAGTATCTTCTCTCTGGACTGCTCACCCTAGGGAAACTCTGCTTGGAACATGGTACCCTTGCCATGAGAGGCCCAACCCACGTGGAGAAGTCATCTGTAGGTGCTCTAGTCCACGGCCCCAGGAGAGTTCTGCAACGTCAGCCAGTGCCAACTGCCCGTGGTGTGAGAGCGCCTGCCTGGACTGAGGCAGGCTTTGGATGACTGAGTCTTGGCCAACCTCCATCTGCACCTGCATTTGAAACCTCAAATGAGAACTGCAGCCAACCCAGATAACTATGAGAGATGATAATAAATTGTTCAAGTATAATAAAGTGCGGGATGGTTAGCCACAACAGATAGCTGAAACAGATGCTTACAGTGGCCTCGAAGACAGTCCAGGAGCATGCATAGTTGACTCACCATTTCCAGTGTCACCTTCTCTCACTCCCCAGTCCCACTCCCTGAACATGGCGTTGCCCCTGAGGAAGTGGACTGAACAATTTCAGATAATTTCTTGTTTATCACCTTTTTTCATTTCACGTCCTCTGTCAGTATCATTGGAATAAATGATTTCATTTCTAACTTGCAAATACATAGGGGTCAACTGTACAAGCGCCCCATTGTTTCCTAACTCCCCAATTTCCACCACAACAGTAACACGCAGAGGAAGGCAGGCTTGGTCTTCCTAGGAACAGGATCATGCTGCTCCGCTTAGCTGTGTTCCTAGCTTGGATGGGGAAAAAATAAACAAACATAAAACACCCAGGGGTCAGTGGGTGATCCAGAAAATACTTTTCTGACACTGCTCTCTCTGTCTTGAAACTAGAAGACATAGAAATTAACTTTTTCTTCTCTAGATTCTCCAAAGTACGCTTGGCAGCCATTTTGCTGTGGGAAGAGTAAATGCAGAAAATCTTTTAACAGCACACAAGCTTTAGAGCTTATTGGAAAGTTGCTACCTTAATAGCCTCCCCTTTTCTACTAGAAGTTCTTTCAATGTAGCATGATTGTAAATTAGAAAAGTGAAATGAAATAATTCATATATCTATTTTATCACAATATAGGAAAGCTGAACATATAGCAATATCCTCAAGCAAAATGAGAAATAAAAATATATGCTTATCTGAATTATTTATTTGTTAAAATTGAAAGCTTTTTAAATGTGTTTTTGTTTTTAATGGATAGTCAATAGTAGCTTGTGTATACTACTCAATAATAATATGGGCAAGATTCATGGGATGATCTTAAGAAGGAATCCAGGATTTGACAGCAATGACTGAACAGATTGGTGACTTCAGGAATATGTGGATTCTTCATGGATATTGAATGAATAATTGATATTTTGAAATAGTAGGGTTACATTAAAATATATTTAATACATTTAATTCTAATTTTACAAAACCACTGGATGCTTTGTAATAATTTACACTCACTTTTGAATAGATAAAATCCTTTTCAGACTCAAATTTTTTCTTTCATCTTTTTTTTTTTTTTTTTAATTGAGACAGAGAATTGCTCTGTCACCCAGGCTGGAGGGCAGTGGCACAATCTCAGCTCACTGCAACCTCCACCTCCCAGGTTCAAGTGATTCTCCTGCCTCAGCCTCCCAAGTAGCTGGGACGACAGGCACCCACCACCACACCTGGCTAATTTTTTGTATTTTTAGTAAAGATGGGGTTTCACCATGTTAGTCAGGATGGTCTTGATCTCCTGACCTCGTGGTCTGCCTGCCTCAGCCTCCCAACGTGCTAGGATTTCACGTGTGAGCCACCACACCTGGCCGGTGATTATTAATTTAATGAGTATCGCATTAGTCCATTTTCACACTGCTGATAAAGACACACCCAAGACTGGCAATTTACAAAAGAAAGAGGTTTAATGGACTTACAGCTCCACATGGCTTAGGAAGCTTCACAAATCATGGCGGAAGGCAAAGAGTCCCAAGTCATGTCATACATGGATGGCAGCCGGCAAAAAGAGAGCTTGTGCAGGAAAACTCTCCCTTATAAATACCATCAGATCTCATGTGACTTACTCACTATTGTGAGAACAGCACGGGAAAGACCTGCCCCCATGATTCAATTACCTCCCATTGGGTCCCTCCCATGACATTTGGGAATTCAAGGTGAGATTTTGGTGGGGACACAGCCAAACCATATCATTCCAACCCTGACCCTTCCCAAATCTCATGCTCTCACATTTCAAACCCAATCATGCCTTCCCAACAGTCCCCCAAAGTCTTAACTCATTTCAGCATTAACTCAAAAATCCACAGTCCAAAGTCTCATCCAAGAAAAGGCAAGTCCCTTCCACTTATGAGCCTGCAAAATCAAAAGCAAGTTGGTTACTTCCTAGAAACATTGGCAGTACAGGCACTGGATAAATACAGCAAATCCAAATGAGAGATATTGGCCCAAACAAAGGGGTTACAAGCCCTGTGCAAGTCCAAAATCCAGTGGGGCAGTCTTAAAGCTCCAAAATAATGTCCTTTGACACCATGTCTCACATCCAAGTCACGCTGAGGTAAGAGGTGGATTCCTGTGGTCTTGGCCAGCTTCACCCCTGTGGCTTTGCAGGGTACAGCCACCCTCCTGGCTGCTTTCATGGTCTGGTGTTCAGTGTCTGTGGCTTTTCCAGGTGCATGGTGCAAGCTCTCAGTGGATCTACCATTCTGGGATCTGGAGGACAGTGTCCCTCTTTTCACAGCTCCACTAGGTGGTGCCATAGTAGGGGCTGTGTGGGGGTTCTGACCTCACATTTCCCTTCTGCACTGCCCTAGCAGAGGTTCTCCATGAGGGCTGCACTCCTGCAGCAAACTTCTGCCTGGGCATCCAGGCATTTCCATACATTTTCTGAAATCTAGGCGGAGGTTCCCAAACCTTAATCCTTGACTTCTGTGAACCCACAGGCTCAATACCATGTGGAAGCTGCCAAGGCTTGCAGCTTCCACCCTCTGAAGCAACAGCCTGAACTGTACCTTGGCCCCTTTTAGTCATGTCTGGAGTGGCTGGGATGCAAGGCACTGATTACCTAGACTGCACACAGCACAGGGACCCTGGGCCTGGCCCAAAAAACCATTTTCTCCTAGGCCTTCAGGCCTGTGATGGTAGGGGCTGCTGTTAAGACCTCTGACATGCTTTGGAGACATCTTCCCCATTGTCTTGGGGATTAACATTCAGGTCCTCATTACTTATGCAAATTTCTGCAGCCAGCTTCAATTTCTCCTCAGAAAATGGGTTTTTCTTTTCTATCACATTGTCAGGCTGCAAATTTTCCAAATTTTTATGCTCTGCTTCCCTTATAAAACTGAATGCCTTTAACAGCACCAAAGTCACGTCTTGAATGCTTTGTTGCTTAGAAATTTATTCTGCCAGATACCCTAAATCATCTCTCCCAAGTTAAAAGTTCCACAAATCTCTAGGGCAGGGGCAAATGCTGCCAGTCTCTTTGCTAAAACATAACAAGAGTCACTTTTTCTCCAGTTTCCCACAGGTTCCTCCTCTCCATCTGAGACCACCTCAGCCTGGACTTTATTGTCCATATTGCTATCAGGCTTTTTGTCAAAACCATTCAACAAGTCTCTAGGAAGTTCCAAACTTTCCCACATTTTCCTGTCTTCTTCTGAGCTCTCCAAACTGTTACAACATCTGCCTGTTACCCAGTTCCAAAGTCACTTCCACATTTTTTGTTATCTTTTCAGCAATGCCTCACTCTATTGGTACCAATTTACTGTATTAGTTCATTTTAATGCTGCTGATAAAGACATATCTGAGACTGGGCAACTTACAAAAGAAAGAGGTTTAATAGGATTTACAGTTCCACGTGGCTGGGGAAGCCTCACAGTCATGGCAGAAGGCAATTAGGAGCAAGTCAGGTCTTACATGGCTGGCAGCAGGCAAAGAGAGAGCTTGTGCAGGAAACTCCTCATTATAATAACCATCAGATCTTGTGAGACTTACTATCACAGGAACAGCACAGGAAAGACCTGCTTCCATGATTCAATTACCTCCCACCGGGTCCATCCACAACACGTGGTTATTCAAGATGAGATTTGGGTGGGGACACAACAAAACCATATCCAGTATATTTACCCAAAGGACAGTGCTCCCTTGTGCATTTGCTGAACTTTCAATAGCTCTGCTATCACTCCATCAGGTCAGCAGTTTCTGGATGGTGCAGCTCATGTTAGGTCCCATACATCCCATCCTTTAACCATTGCTGTATTTCCTTTGTTACAAAGTAAGTTCTTTGGATTGATGTCATGTAGATTGATTACTGGTGAATCAAAAACTATTGAATGCCTTAAATAATAATGTTGACTGAAGCCCTGGTGTGAAGGAAGAGGAAGCCCTGTTCAGAATGTGTAAATTACTGTGAATATTAGAGAGGGACAATGTAGTCAGCTTCAAGTGTCCGGCTCCTCTTCTTGAGGGAGGTGCTCTTTTGGAAGCACAGAGTTAACTTCCTGCTGGCACATGGGACATTCAGCAGCAGCAGTAGATAGATCAGGCTTAATGAGAAGGAGCCTCTCCTGTAGGCCCACACACAGCCTCCATTGCTGCTTCCCACCTCCTCCATACTTGTGCCCTACATTGGCACTGGAGTGGGTAATGAGAAAGCTGGCACACATCCACCGTCCATGCAATTCTGTCTAGGTTGTTCAGTGATGCTCCTTTCTGATGGGAATTCCATGCAAGGACAATAGCAATCAGTCAGTACCCACTTCCATAAGTCCATCAACTGACCATTCCCTAGCCATCCATCCTGCCTCCAATTAAATATCCTGGCCTCCCACCAGTACACATGTGTCAATGCAATCCGAACCAAAGGACACTACTTTTTCAACACAGAGTAACTGATAAAGCACCCAAAATTCTGCTGAACTGGAGAGCTTACTCTCCTCATTCTCTTTCAAGACACTCATAAGCAGAGCTACACTGAGCCAACATATCTGAACTGGGCTTCAGCTACTTCCTTTTTTAGTTGGTGTAGAATACTCTCCTGAAGATGGCATGACCTTGCTCCAGAAGCCCAGGGATCTGCCTTATGATTCTGTCATTGGGACTTATTAGAAACATCACAGAGCATCTTTTCCCACTGCTGATGGACAGAATAAAAAGGTCGTATAACCCAAGATCCAGGGCCATTTACATCTTAGCCTGGACTTTCCCTGATCTAGGTTCCACCCAATGTTGACAGAATTTATATCACCCAGTATGTGACTGGATCACTATTTCCAGGTATAAAATACATCCATTTCAAAGCCCAAAGGGTCCTAGCAGACATTTTGGTTCCTGCCTCTGTGGTGGGCCATCTTTGGGGAAGAATGTCTTCTTGGGTAAGACAACAATCTTCAGATGAAGGAAATTCCAGGAGAAGACCAGCCACTGAGATCAGTTGCTGGAAAACCTTCTGAATTGCTGGGAGGAAACATACTTCTTTCCCAAAATAGAGATCTGGGTAGTAGAGCACAGTATTCATGACACCCAGTCTGAGATGATAAGTACAGCCATACTCATACCTCAGAGATTCTGCAGGTTTGGTGTTAGGCCACAAAAATAAAGTGAATCTCACTATAAAGTGAGTCATCCAAATTTTGGAGTTTCCCAGTGCATACAAAAGTTATGTTTACACTACAGTATATTCTATTAAGTTTGCAAGAGCATTATGTCTAAGAAATGAACACAAATTAAAAAATACTTTATTGTTAAAAATGCTAATGATCACCTGAGACTTCAGGGAGTCATAGGCTTTTTGCTGGTGGAGGAATCAGCTTCAGTGTAAATGGCCGCAGACTGATCAAGATGGTAGTTGCTGAAGGCTCAAGTTCCTGTGGCAGTTTCTTAAAAAAAGACAACAATGAAGTTTACCACATCCATTGACTGTTCCTTTCACAAGATTTCTCTGTAACATCCAATTCTGTTTGATTACATTCTGCCCAAGGTAGCATGGTAGACCTTCTTTCAAAATTGGAATCAATCTTCTCAAACCCTGCCACAACCTTTTCAACTAAGTTATGGAATATTATAAATCCTTTGTTGTTATTTCAGCAGTGTTCACAGCATATTCATAGGAGTAGATTCCATCATAAGAAACCACTTTCCTTGTTCATCCATAAGACGCAAGTTGTCCTCCATTCAAGTTCTATCATGCAATTGCAGCAATTCAGTCACATCTTCAGGCTTTATCTCTAATTTCAGCTCCCTTGCTATTTCCACCACAACTGCAGTGACTTCTTCCACTGAAGTCTTGAATCCTTCAAAGTCATCCATGAGGGTTAAAATCAGCTTCTTCCAAACTCCTGTTAATATTGCTATTTTGAACACCTCTCATGAAACACAAATGTATTTAATGGCATCTAGAGTGGTAAATCCTTTCCAGAAGGTTTTCAATTTACCTGGCCTAGATGCCTCAGATGAATCATTACCTATGGAAGTGATAGCCACATGAAATGTATTGCTTAAATAGTAAGACTTGAAAGTTGAAATTACTCCTTTATTCATGGGCTATGAAATGACCATGTGTTAATGTGCATGGAAACAAAATTAATTTCCTTGTACTTCTCCATTAGAACTCTTGGGTGACCAGATGCATGGTCAGGAAGCAGTAATATTTTGAAATGAATCTTTTTATGTAGGTCTCAACAGTGGGCTTAAAATATTGAGTAAACCATGCTGTAATGTGTTGTCATGTAGGCTTTGTTCTTCCATTTATAGAGCATGAGCATGGGCAGAGATTTAGCATAATCCTTAAGGGACCTAGGATTTTTGGGGTAGTAAATAAGCATTGTCTTCAACTTATAGTCACCAGCTGCATTATCCCCTAGTGGGAGAGTCAGCCTGTCCTTTGAATTTTGAAGCCAAGCATTGACTTCTCCTCTCTAGCTATGAAAACCCTAGATGACATGTTTTTCCAATAGAAGGCCATTTCATCTACATTGAAAATCCGTTGTTTCAGGTAGCGACCTTCATCAATAATCTTAGCTAAATGTTCTGGATAACTTGTTGCAGCTTATAGATCAGCAATTACTGCTTCATCTTCCACTTTTTTTAAATGAATGAAGACTGCTTCTTTCTTTAAGCCTTAGCAACTAACTTCTGCTCGCTTGCAACTTTTCTTTTGCGGTTTCCTCACCTCTGTCTGCCTTCAGGAACAGAAAAGAATTAGGACCTTGCTCCAGATTAATCTTCAGTTTAAGGGAATATTCCAACTGATTTGATCTTCTATCCAGACACTAAAACTTTCTCCATATTAGGCTGTTTGGCATTCTTATCACTGGTGTGCTCATTAGAGTCTCACTTTTAATTCCTTCCAGAACTTCCTTTTTTTTTTTTTTTTTTGAGACAGAGTCATACTTACTCTATCACCCAGGCTGGAGTGCAGTGGTGCAATCTAAGCTCACTGCAACCTCTGCCTCCTAGGTACAAGCAATTCTCCTGCCTCAGCCTCCTTAGTAGTTGGGGTTACAGGCATGCACCACCATGCTCAGCTAATTTTTGTATTTTTAGTAGAGACAGGATTTCAACATAGTGGCCAGGCTGGTCTGCAACTCCTCACCTCAAATGATCCACCTGCCTCGGCCTCCAAAGTGCTGGGATTTCAGACATGAGCCACCACACCAAGCCCAAAACTTTTCCTTTGAATTCACAACTGAGCTGTTTGGTGAAAGAAGACTCGCTTTCAGCCTATCTCAGCTTTCAGCATGCATTCCTCACTGAGCTTTGTTATTTCTGGCTTTAGATTTAAACTGAGAGATGTGCCCTGTAGCTCATGCCTGTAACCCCAGTGCTTTGGGAGGCTGAGGCAGGAAGATTGCCCATGTGCTGGAGAGCTGTCTAAGGTCACAGTGCCAAAACACTGTTGGAAGTCACTGTGCTTTACTCCAAACTCCACTAGATCACTACGAATTAACTCTCAAATTCAAATGTACCTCATGTTAGTTTGTCATCATTATATATATACTGCTGCTATTGTTTGTGCATCCAGTGCTTCTTATAAATAAGCATAACATTTTAGCCTCTCAAAGTTATGCTAATAAACACAATTGACTGTACACACAAATCTCTAGATGGGGACTGCTAATTTTGTTATTTTTTCACTTTCGTCTCTTTTGCCCCTATTCGAGGATTCAGTTCAACCACTAAAGTGAACAAGGTTAAATCTGGTAAACATTATTCTACCTCATTTTTGGCATTTCAAAAATGAATTATAGCTGAGGGTAATAGTGCTTGTGAAAGCACAGACATGCAAATACGGTGATCTCCCAGGGCAGACATTTTTAATCATTCACCTTTTTGAAATATAGGTAATGATATGGTAACTTGCCTCATTTTTTCCTTGTAAGAAAGATAGTGATTTTCCTGTAGGAGCTCATAGTGTGGGAAACTGTCTGAAGCAAATGGCATCATGGAAGGTGAATGGATTACAGTGTTTCCTTGTTTCATTTCTTGAAGGAAAATAACATTCTGATAAATTATGCTCAGTTCACAATTTATCCAGGCATTCTAGAAAAGAGTATAATAATTATTTCCATTGATGCCAAATGTCTTCTGAAGAAAGGTATGTCAATTCAGCTTAATTTTATATTTTATTACAAAATCTTTCCAAAAAGGGAAAGATTAAATTAATATGAGACATATCCTTGGACTTTGGTCTTCACAAATAATTAAAAATAAAAAGTGGGATTTTGAGTAAGACTTTTGATACTTTTGTCAGCCAACATGTTTCTGTCAGGCAATGAACCACATTTGACATGCACATAATCTTATTGTCAATTCAATTTGTCTTTTACAATGCAGTATAGGAGAACAGATTTTTAAGAGCACATTCTCCTAAGAATAATTAGATTGCCTGATGGAATAATATTTTATGCATGTCAATCAAATGACCATGAAACCTTTGAATTATTTTATATAGCAAAATAAAATAATTTGAACACTTGAGGCACAAAAAAAACCCTTAGGATCCTTTCACATTGACAAATATTTTTATTCCCTTGTGATGAATTTGGTCTTTTTTTTTTCCACCAATAATAGTGATGATACTTAGCCCACTGTATTTATTGTTTTGTTTGTTGTTGCCAAAAGGGGGTAGTATAGTGCTTTCTAGATCCCAGGAAATAGTTTTAAGTGGTTTCTTAAGATGTTCGCCTCCAGCTGGGCATGGTGGTTTACACGTGTAATCCCAGGAGTTCAAGACCAGCCTGGCTAACATAGCAAAACCCCGTCTCTACTAAAAATAAAAAAAATTTAGCTGGGTGTGGTGGTGCATGCCTGTAGTCCCAGCTACTTGGGAGGCTGAGGCATGAGAATCGCTTGAACCCAGGGGGCAGAGCTTGCAGTGAACCAAGATCATGCCACTGCACTCCATTCTGGGTGACAGAGCGAGAATCCGTCTCAAAAAAAAAATTAATAATCACCTATGGTGCTGGGCCTCCAATTGGTAAACTCCTTAGGTCTGGGAGTCTAGGGGTGGAAAAAGAGGACCCAGTAGGGGTCCAACCAATAGGTTACTCCCAGTAACCTGTCTAGTGACTTTGTGATTTCTTGCTCGGCAACTCTGGACTCAGAAGTTCTGGCTCCTAAAGAGAGGATAGTTCTGCAGAGGAGGTCTCAGCAATGATATTAAACATAAAGCTGCAGCTGCCATCCAGAGAACTTAGGCTCCTCATACCCAAATAAGAACGAGAAGAACCATCTTCCTGGGGTGAGAGGATGTGGAGGATAACCCTCAATGTCATGAAGAGGTAGGTTTGCTGTTGTATAGTGAAAGTACACAGGGTACCTTTAGCACCCACTTTGTTATCTCTTAGAACCCACTTATCCAATTTTGATTGTAAATGGACAAATACAGAAGCTGTAGCTTGAGAAATCCATAGTGACCAGAGCTTTAGACTTCACAGTGAGGAAGATGTTGGTAATCTCACGAAGTAAGGTGTCTAGACTAACAGAAGTCGTAGCTGAAGGTGAAAGAAATTTAGAATGACCAGTAGAAGAGAATGATGACCAGTACCAGTTGCAGCCCATGAACAGGTATGGCTTGTTCCATTAACATCCCTCTTGTCAGTTTTTCTCAGGAAAAAAAATCTAGCAGAATCTTAAAGAACAAATTATAGAATTTGTGTGAAGCAAGTGAATCCTAGCATTGCATATGTTGCTGTACTGTAGCACTCAAGTCTTTTTTAAGATGAAAGGATTGAATCCTCCAGCTCCTGAGAAAGTTGTCAGCTGACAGATTTCAGCTGTGAGCATTCTCCAAGAATTTCCCTTAATTACAAAAAGCATCTTCACCTGCTCAAGATCACGCCACTTCTTCCGAGGGCAGCCTACATGCAATGACTGGTCAGTGCACTGGCATAGGATCCAACTGATAGTAACAGGAGACAGATAAATTCCTAGGCAGACAAGGACAGGTCCCCAGTGAAACCCAACCTTCAAGCCAAGGACAGTTCAAAGCCTGAAAACCAAGCTGCCAGTTCCAGACAGAGTCCACAACGGGGGTGAGAACTTCCATCTCTGTCTTACCCACTCTCTCTTGATTAGTTCCTTTGGAATGATGCCTTTTACCCCATTGAAGGGTGCTTTTTCCAAGGCCACTCATGGACCAATCAGCACATGGTCCCCTATTCTAAGCCCACTAAAAACCTCAGACTCAGCCTCATAGATGGCCACCCACTTTCAGGTCCCCTCTTGCAGCTGAGAGCTTTCCTTCTGTCACTCAATAAAATTCTTCTCTGCCTTACTCACTCTCCAGTGGCTGCATATCTTATTCCTCTTGGTCGTGAGACAAGAACTTGGAATTTTCTGAGCTGCAGGCAGCAGGAGTGAAAGAGCTGTAACCCTCCCATTCGCTGAGCTGTGGGTGGTGGCAGTGAAAGAGCTGTAACCCTCCCTCCTGCTCACTGAACAACAGAAGAGAATAGGCTACTGGGCACCACTCCCGCCCACTCGCAGAATTACAGAAGTGAAGAAGCCGCTGGGTGCCACTCCTCCTGCTTGCCAAATTACTGGAACCACAACACAACCTCCTTGCCTCAATTCCCACCACCTCTGAATGGCCATTCCAGCTTGGGAAGTGCTCTGTGTCAGTTGAGGCCTGAGCTACCACTCAATGTCTTTGCCTGCTCAATTCTTCTTCACTGCCTTTAAGGCAAGTGTTGGCCCGAAGAGCTCTCACTAAAGCAATTTCCGTATGCAAATTCATGATGGATACTCCTCAGTGTGCTAATCTGTTCATGTGTATAATCCAATCTATATTTGGGTTGTGAGAATTAGATAAATTCATGGTTATAAAGCAACATAGCCAGCCCTTAATACAAATTATTTCCCTCTCTGTTTGTTTTGCTACTGAATGCAAATAAACTAACACAGAAATTATATCAACATTTTTCTGTGCTACACACCTTTTCAAAGGTAGAAGATCAAAAACGTCTTGGTCACAGGCAATCTCAGTGGCAGGCTCCCTTGTGACCTCATACATGAAGTCACCTTTCAATAGACTTGAGTTTGCCCAGCCAGCTCAAACTATTTAGTCTATTTTGTGATTCATCTTACTTGTTCTGTTTGTTCTCACTAGAAATTTGTTATTTTCTATTTATACTGCTAATTCCAAAATATGTGATATATTTTTTATATAGGCAAAGGAATTTTTTTAAATCTAAATGACTTTTTTTCATAAAGTCATTAATGAGGTAAGGATATAAACACAAATCATAAGATGAACTCGGTTTTTGTTGGAATTGAGATGTTGATATTTGAAACTATAAATGTTATGGTAATTCATTCTGGTTTATTATCAGAATGATTTCTTTAAAAATAGATGTGTCTAAGACATTTAATGTCAAACTTCTTACTTAAAAGTAGAAACACAAAAACAAAGTGCAGTTTGTGGCACGTTTTAAAATCCCTATATGCAATTTCAATTGCACCTTCTCTGTGAACGTAATCTGGTCCATTGGGAAATAAATCCTCCTGGAAATTTCCTATGTACTTATGAAGGTCAGTGATCTAACAGTCAGGATTTGGGGATTTCAGTCCAAACATTTCTAACCCTACTTTCTATAATCTACTCAAATCACGATTAGGCCAGCATGTGGTTTGTAAAAATAACAAGAGATATTCGGTTTTCTCTTTGATAGGTGAAATTTAAAAATATACCAAATCGAGCAAATAAAACAGTCTATCATGAAAGGACCAGATAACTGATTTAAATAACTCAAGAAATATTTGTCAGAAATTTAAAACCAACCTAAAAAAATAGGATAAAATGGAAATAACAGTTCATGATGAATAGCTCCAGGAAGAAAAGTAAAAAATAAAAATAATAAAATGGAAACAAATATAGAATATTAATGATAGAAGGTTTGGTTTTGAACAACCATCTGCACTATACCATGCTAACTTTGTTCTTGGTAACTTCATCAATCCTCTATTTATTCAAACCTAAAATGGTGCTAATGGGTCCACAAACTAGCTAGATTTGGCCCTGAAGTTTTTGAATTTCTCTCATGTGTAAAATAGGAATATTGAATAAATGATTTTTAGTCCAGTGTTGTAGAAATCTAGCATTTGTCTTTCCTAACTTACAGTCTTAGTTTAAAAATTACATGAATAATAGATACAAAATTATTTAGAAATAGTAAATACTACAGAAAGTAAGTTGTTGATAAATATGTGTAAACTTTTTTTAATCTAAAAATAAATGATTGAATAAAATAAGGCAATAAAATCATGATAAACCAGTCCTACAAAAAATAACTGTTAAGTAAAAATCTATTAGCGTTCTTTAAAAAAACACTCCACGACAACATAAAACATACCTACCACATAAGAAACAACAATAGAAATTAAATAAACAGGTCCTACTTACAGTGTCTTTGTTGTAATAACACAGACAACAATTGTTCACATGAAGTTGACTTCAGGCTGGGAAGCAGATAATACAGGTAAGATACTTTTTAAAGACCTGGGCCTGGTGTGGTGGCTCACACCTGTAATCCCAGCACTTTGGGAGGCTGAGAAGGGTGGATCACCAGAGGACAGGAGTTTGAGACCAGCTTGACCAACATGGTGAAAATCCGTCTCTACTAAAAAAAAAAAAAAAAAAAAAAAAATTAGCTGGCCGTGGTGGTGCATGCCTGCAGTCCCAGCTACATGGGAGGCTGAGGCAGGAGAATTGCTTGAACCCGGGAGGCAGAGGTTGCAGTGAGCCTAGACTGTGCCATTACACTCCAGCCTGGGCAACAAGAGTGAAACTCTGTCTCAAAAAAAAAAAAAAATCGAAACCACACAGACTTATCCCCAATAATTTATATGCAGAGAGTGAAGAACTCACTGTGAAATTCTGCTCTACATTCTTTCTTCAATTTTTTTCACCTTATTCACTGCTATCTACATAAATTATTTTTAAAAACCCACTTTATGTTGGCTGGGCACGGTGGCTCACACCTGTAAATCCCAGCACTTTGGGAGGCTGAGGCGGGTGGATCACGAGGTCAGGAGATTGAGACCATCCTGGCTAACACAGTGAAACCCCGTCTCTACTAAAAATACAAAAAAATTAGCCAGGTGTGGTGGCGGGCACCTGTGGTCCTAGCTACTCGGGAGGCTGAGGCAGGAGAATGGCGTGAACCCAGAAGGCGGAGCTTGCAGTGAGCAGAGAGCATGCCACTGCACTCCAGCCTGGGTGACAGAGTGAGACTCTGTCTCAAAAAAAAAAAAAAATCTGCTTTATGTCATTTATAAGGTCAACTCTGTTTCATGGAGACAGCCTCTAAATATGTAGTTTTTGATTTTTTTTCTTCCTCAACTCATATATATTCCTTAAAAATGCCAACATATTAGGCCAGGCGTGGCAACTCATGCCTGTAATCCCAGCAATATGGGAGGCCAAGGTGGGTGGATTACGTGAGGTCAGGAGTTCGAGACCAGCCTGGCCAACATGATGAAACCCCATCTCTACTAAAAATACAAAAGTTAGCCAGGCGTGGTGGCAGGTGCCTGTAATCCAGCTACTCAGGAGGCTGAGGCTGGAGAATTGCTTCAACCCAAGAGGCAGAGGTTGCAGTGAGCTGAGATCATGCCATTGCTCTCCAACCTGGGCAACAAGAGAAAACTACGTCTCAAACAAAACAAAAACAAAAAAACCTACATATTGCTCAATTTCTAAAAAGAATTCCTTAATTGAAAACTAGTATGCTCACTTCTTTTCTTGTTAATAATATGAATCTTGGTTCTACTTGAGAGTATTAAACAAAACTGATTTACATGGGCAATTTTATTCTCAAGTAGAAGGCTGCACATGAAGGGAGAAAGCCATCTAGGCATTTTGTTATTATTTTCAGCTTCCCATAATTTATTTCAGCACTGTTGGTCAGTATTCTATTTTGACGAACTTTGCTGGCTACTATTCTGATTTCCTCTACAAGGAGACAAAGAGAATTTGTAATATCCTACATCGATGTAGTGAGCAACTTCCTCTTAGGAATAACTATCTCAAAGAGAATAAAACAAAGGCAACCTTAACCCCCAAAATAGTGTCTGCTGCTGACATTGCAGCCATCAGTGAATAATGGGGCCTCTCGTCCTCCTCTGAGCCTGCATACCTATTAGCAGGGCAGGAAATTGCTGGAGGCTGACCATGTGCTTGGAAGAAGAAACCAGCAGGATTCAAATCAGAGACAATTAAAAAGGATGTAATTCTATTGCAACAAAGCCCAGATGGAATGCTATCATAAGTGTCAAGTTTACTGATGTCCCAAATATAAAGTTTTCCTCTCTTATTCTTCTAAGTGCATAAGGAATTTATTTTTAGAAAGAAGGCAAAATATTTTCATAAAAAATGAATTCTAATAAGGTGAACAAATATTTTCAAATGTTAAATACTAAGCCTGAGATATTTAAAATACTTCTGTCATATATTAGTGGATGATTTTTAGGAATCTAAGATGCTAAGGTTTATATTTTTTAATTTCCTGTAACTTGTCATCATTTCAGTAAATTACAAAATTTTATACCCTAGAACTAGCAGAAATCAATCATGTAAATAATTTATCCTGTTTCTGAAATAGTATCCCTGCAGATGTGAGGTTGCAGAGGTGCTGCATTTTGAATTACATGCTATACAGGAATCCCCTTTCTTAGCTGTAAATCATTTCAACATCATGTGTAATACAAGGAAAACAAAGATATATATTGTCTATATCAGTAGCATCTGCAAAATTGATTCTTTAAAAATTTGAGTTCAGCAGGAGATAAAGGCTGTAGTGTAAAAAGCGTACCAAATTCAAAACTGATGCATAATGCTGGGAATTACAAAAAGCAACTCCCATGAAAGGAGGACTTAGAAGAAGGGAAAAAACTGACTCCTCAAAAAAGCAGACAAAAAAATAAAGAAACTCCCTTGGATCTAGGTTAAAATAAGATCCCCTTGATAATTTATAAAAAATGTGACTCTCAAGTAGGTTTGGCTACAATTCACAATTTATCCCCTTCCCACAAAAAAAAGTAAGATGATAATTAAATTTAAATCTGCCTTGCGTTGGTAATGCAAAATACTGCATTTGTAGTACCAAAAAACCACAAAGATTCTGTGGACTGGAAGAATTCATTTTGAAGTATGTTTCATAAAAGATGAGTTTGCAATGGAAATTATGCAGCAGTCATAGAAACAAATCAACACAGTAAAGGCAAAAGAAAAGATGCTGCCAGTGTGGCTACTGAAATGATATTAATAAAAATATAAAATGAGTATTTTTAGAAAGCTTAATAAAACAGAAGAGGATATTCAAAGTATAATGAGGTAAGAAACTATGCGACTGTATTAGATATGTATGTAGAGCACCCCTGACATAACTAACTCTATCTTAGAAAATGACTCTATTTTATATTTCACAGGGTACTCTGCCAACAAGGATGTTTTGTATAATAAACACATAACGCAAATAAAGACTGCTTCCAACCAGATAAGGACACGAACAAACACTCTCTTCCACTGTCAGTTCTCACCACACGACTGACTATCAAAGACTAGGTCTTCAGCCGCTCGAAATGGCCATCTTAACCGACACCATCTTGCAGTCACTTGTGATAAAAACTTGGCATCTGCCTCGGAGGACCCAGCCTCCTCAAAGACTTTCTCGGAAGACCGAAGGACCCCCCGGCCCAGACCAGGACACCTTTTGTCTTCTTCACTTCCCCTGGACTGATTGGTTAACCCATTCTCCTATCTCTTTTTCCTTTTGATGTTAAACATGACTTTATTTGTTGTGAAATGTTTAACCTACACCATTGATATACTGATTAAGTATAGCATTATGTTTTGTTTGCGTATTGACTGGCCTGTGGAGTGGCTTGAGCCTGTGTGTTCCTGGCTCTGCCTAGCGAGTAACTGGGAAATAGGAAGGAGAATTCCTTCCTTGGGAACTCCATGGAGAGTATGGCTTCTGTGAATGAAATGGCGTCAATAAAAGCCTGACATGGTGGAAAGAGACAAATATGTGTGGACCTGGTTATTTCTAACCTCGCTCTGTTCATGACAGTAAGAAACAATAAAACTTGTGTATGAGAAAATAATAGAAAATAATTTTAAAACCCGTCTAAAATAGACAAATACAATTATTGACAAAAGAAATTCTATGGATTTATTAAACAGCAGATTGGTTGAAAATGAATGAGGTAGAAAGATATATATCTGAGGAAGCAACAGGGTGCAGCATAGAAAGATAATTAAGTGAAAAATATGGATAAAGCTTGATAGCCTTGGGAAGTAGAGAATAAAGTCTAATATAAGTTACAGGAAATATTTGAAGAGATATTGGCTTGGATGTTTGAAAACTGAAACACACACACACACACAAGCACACACACAAACTGATAGATCTAGGAAGATCAAAAATCCAAAGTGAAATCGGTGGAAGGAAATGAGCACTTGGATGTATCATAGCAAAGATGTAGAACACAAAACACCGAGGAAAATTCTTAGACTAAATCAAAGAGAAAGTTTACCAACACACAATGACATTTAGGCAAACAGCTTATTTCTCAGCAGCAAAAGTTAAACTGTTAAGAGAGCAGCAGGATATCTTCAACTGCTTAGACAAAAATAATGATCAACTTCATATTATACAGCCAGCTGAACTATCTTTCAATATCAAGGAAAACTTTAAAACATATTAAGATAAGGCCGAAACATTTACAAAAGGAACTTATAAATGATAAGTTTCAGGAAGAAAAAATCAGCTGGTATGAAAGGTGGGAAAGGAAATTAGAAGTAGACAATAACGAAAATGATAAATATCTGGGTATACCCAGACAAAAAATTGATCGTATCCAGTAATTATGATAATGGGGTATCTATATTTTTACCATACATTAGAGACTTAAAGTATTATTAAATACTAGAGATAAGGAAGGTCACTAATTATTAATAAATGTTCAAGTCACCAGGAATATATAGCAATTCTAAAATTGCATAAATCCATTTGAATAATTTCTAAATGGAAAAATATCACCACCTAAAGGAGCAATCTTACCACATAGTTTGCAGTAATTAAAGACGAAGTAGAAAAGTAAAGTATTAATAAAGAAATGAGTTATTTTTGAGGAACATTTGTTGGAATATATGAAACACTGCATGCAAATATTGAAGAACACACATTCCTTTCATGTGCACATTTAAAAAATAAGGAGGTCACAACTCCTATATCAGTAAATATTAAATAATTAATATCATACAGAAAATATTTCATGACTCAAAGAAATTAGGTAAAAACATGAATAACAAAAATACAATAATATATACATTTTAAAAGGTTATTTAGAATATTACCAAAAAAGAAGCAACTTTGACATCATTTCTGAGAGAAAATAATACCAGAAATGTGAAAATACCAAATTAATTATTATTTGAACAGAATAATAATGAAAATACTAAAATAAAATTAATACATGGAATGCAGTGAATGTTGCATTTAGAGGGAAATATGTAACAAAGTATTATATTAGAAAATAAATTCATCAAAATGCAAAAATTTAATAAACCCAATAGAAAAATGAGCAAAACAATTGAGAAAAATCTCAGAGAAAGATTAAAAAATGGCTGATAAACATAAGAAAACATGTACAACCTCAGTATTAAAATCATAATAAAACAACCAGTTTATACCAAAAATTAAGTTTGGATTCAATGTTATCTCAAGGATTAAATTTTTAAAATTTGGACCAGATCTATCTTAGAGAAAATTACCAGGGTTTATTGGAAGACTTTTAAATATCTGAATAAATGGAGAGATAATATCATTGTTTCGTAATACAAAATGCTGGCGTGCATAGGAAGCGTAAAAAGATCTACACCTTTCTTGCAAGAGTGTAAGTTGCTGTCAATCCTGTGATCCTTTGATTTGCCACTCCATATGCACTGTCCATTCTTGTCTGTCCTCTGAATGCAGCAAAGCTGACTTTAATGTCCTACATTGTAAGTCTCCCTTGCCCTCTGGTATCCAACTGGGTTTGGCAGTGGGAGACCAACAGAAGATCAGAAGGTGGGAGCTAAATGGATCAGATATTTATTTCCCTGACCCCCTTTCTGCCAGGCCTTGGAGTTTGGTCATTTCCCTCTCCGTTAGGCCAGGTAGTTCAATGTTCTAGCTACTTTCTCTAAGTTTTTGTAACTACTCTCTCTTCCCTTGTCCCTTCCCTACAGATCTAGGCTGAATAACAGCTCCCAGAGGCTCCTAGCCTTTCTTTTCTCTGCCTACAACTTTATAAATATGCATTTATTGATTGTTTTCAATTATCACTATTTAACTCTAACATCTGTTTTCTGCTGCTACTTTGATAAAACTGTTTCCAAAAACTGTCATTATGCAGAAATTAAGGTATTCATTCCCACAAGTTCACATTTCATCTGCTGGTATCACCTGAGGCACACTGATAAACCATGAGTAGGTTCAAGCTGCGCCTGAGAACTTCTGCACCTTCACCCTCGGAAATGAAGGGCAGGGTCTGGGGCAGTCACAGCTCATGGGTTTGACACCACCTACTGTGAGCAGCTCCAACTACTTATGCCAAAAAGTACACAAATATATGTGCTTTAACACATGGAGAAGTTGGGGAACCATTTCCCTTGAGTAACTCTTGCACATGGCAACAGGAAATTGATACAAAAATGTTCAGAGACGCATCATTTGCCATAACAAAAAAAATCAAACAACTCAATAGAATAAATAAATTAACTCATAATCATACAGCCTTTTTGTCTCCTTGCCATTCTTGATGCCCACATGAGAGAACCTAACATAAATTCTAACAGACTCCTGGGGAAAAGCAGAGATGCACCACAGACTCCATTCTGGGAAAAACCTCTAGTTTCCTCACAGAAGCCCAGGAATTGAAAGAGGATAGATCCTTCTCAAAATCTAAGGCTCTGTTCTGTTTTGTATTGTGTTAGCTGACAGTTTTGACTTTTGTAGGTACAAGAAATTACTTTGCATTATGAAGGAATTTTGGTGTATAATAACTAGCTAGGAAATATACTTGAAGGGATGGCTAATAGTAGTTATGGGGGGATACTGGACTCTTTGCACACTTGGATCAGAGAAGCATGCTCTTGGCCACCTGGAAGATATGGAAACATCCCCAGCCTATGCTGAGAGATGAGACCCCCATGGGGGATGAGGTGATTACATAATGGGCTGACTGGCTTTGGGTTGCCTTGCAATGAAATGCATGATAGGAGCACTGCATAGTATTTGCCTCCTTTTTGGGGATCCAGGGTTCAATATAAAGTGGTACCCTTAAGTTTGGGGATCTGTCTTTGCCTTCCAGCTTTGCCTGCTTATTAGGCCCTAGGAGTTGCATGCTTTCCTGGCCCTGTTCCTCCAAGGGCTCCACCCTGAAGCCAGTAATCCAATTAAGAAACTGGCAAATGAAAAATCTTACAAGTGCTAAATCTTCTGTCTGCCTGTCTTTGTATTTATGTGTGTTGTGTATATGATGTTTACATAAAAAAAAAGCTCTGATTAATTGGCTTAGCAAAATAAGCACTTAAATCATATTTTGTCAGAAAAATTGAAACTTTAATGCTTTTCATTCATGGGACTTTAGTAATTTTTTTGGAAATAAAGACAGCTTTAAAAATTATTGGTAAAATAAAACTGTATTTAAAATTTAAACATTTCATCTAAATTAAGGTCAGATTTGCTCGATGCTTTAAGGTCATGAACTGCTTTTTTGACTTTTAAAGATTGTTCAATTTACCTACTTTGGAGCAGAAGATTCTAAATAAGGCCTGGGGACATATGGAGAGCCATGCTGCCTAGCTATGCTGAGAAGTGTCAGACCTTACCCACTCATCTGTCTGATGTCTTAGGTGCCACACTTAGTACATAATTACAATCACTTACTTATCAGGATCTTCACCAAAAATAAGTTGCTAAGAGTTAACGTTGTAACATGTAATTGAGACAACTGGAGAGACAATTTTACATATGAGGTATGTAAGGAAATAGAACACATTTTTGGTAAAAGATTATAAGAAGGTATAGGAATATGGCTTTTGTTACAGGGAATGTAATTTTGTCTAGTTCAGAGGGTTTTAAAGATTGTCTTAAACTAAAAGAGTAATGGGACAAAACTGAAGGTTTAAGCAAGTTGAAAAGGGTTTGTGAAGAATTGGTCTTGTAAAGAAATTTCTGTGGGTATGAGCAAGTTGGCTAAGATCTGAAGGGGCTCTTTTTTTTCCATAGGTTGAACATAAAAATAAAAGCACACGCATGCAGTATGAGAATCTGGACCCATGTATCCAAACAACAGGGCTTTCTCGAAAATTGATTTGTTGTTTAATGGAAAATTGTAAAGGGTTCTAAAAGGTTTATGAAAATCTTACATTATGGTTACACTCATTAAAATTGGATAGATTTATAAAATTTTATTTAAAAACTATCTTTAGCATTAAAGATGCATGAATGCAAATATGAAATTTGGTTTTCTCTTTTGACAAAGATTTTTACATAATATTAAAAGATAATGGAAGGTTTTTGTTTGCTCCTTTGGGTAAATGGCTGGGGAAAAAAACGGGAGGAGACAGAAGAGGCAGATTCAGTCAGCCTCATGCTATCTTCATTGGGTCTTGTTTGGAAAGCTGTCTCCTCTCTCAGCATAAAGATTTTTCTTTTAAAAAATTTTGGAGTTATCATTTTGGCCAAATGAATGATTTATAGTGACTTGCGATTCTATTTTGTGATATCTAGTATTTTAAACCCTTGATATTTGACAAACTTTCCAAAATCAAATTATAAAGTATATCATTTTCTGCCCTAATTAATCCTAAAGACAATAGGTCCCCTGAAGTCTAAAAATGATGGTTTGGCTTATTTGTTATAAAAATCATACAGGAAGCACTGTCAAGTATGAAATGACTTTGGCTTTCTTTCGGCTGTAATAACTAATAATGCAACACATTATTAGTATGTGTTCCAAGACTATGGGAAACATATAATTCTGATGATTCAGTTTACATTATTAATAATTATAACTATAATATAAAATTGTTGTATGCCACAGAAGTAACCAAAATTCCTAATCAATTTTAGCTTTAATAGTGGCTATCCTAAGACTTTTGTCATCCATAGACATATTGTCTTGCTTTAGTTCTTTTCAAAAGGCAGTTTATAATCAGATATAGGACGCTGAGTGCAGGTCTATGATAACTTTAAAAATTACGCTATTGGAATACAGGAAAAAAATAAAACTTCTGAGATTCCAATGGAGAGCTGATGTGTTAAACATTGCTAATCCTTTTGTTTTCAGAGTCAAGAGAACTCATTTCTTTAGAGCTATTTGCAACTTTTAACAAGTGAGTAAAAGATGCTCCTGTGAACAAAATTTGAAGCATATTTGTTTCCCTCTATCTGATTTCTCCAGAATTTGGAAACTATTTGTGAGTATTCTCAACTTATGGCAGCACAGTTACTTGCATAAATGCAATAATAATCTGTTTTCTTTTGTAACAGGACACAATTGGAACAACTGTTTATTTTACTAAGGCTATGGCTGGAATGGCATGCTGTACTGACCTGTGGTAAGTAAAAAATGTCACTTTCTAACAGGCTCAGGAGCCCCAAGTTATCTTGGGACCTCAAGAGGAGAGGAATTTACCCAACTCATAGGTATTTGAGGGTACAAACCCATGGCTGGGTTCAGCTTTAAAAAAGTCTTACCTGAGATTACTTATGGAACGGAGTTCTATCAAAGACAATTTAAAAAGGCTATGTGAAAAATAATTATTCTTGCTGTGCTTTACACAAATAATCAGGTCAAGTATAATAAGGCTAAAATTTATTTTGTAAACAAATCAGTTCTCTGATGATTTGTTCTTAATAAAAAGGGGACTTAAGAGAGAAAAATTTTGCTTCAAAAGAAAAACTATAGTATGCCTGTTGTTAGCCAGTCTTGAGTTTTTTCTGCAGTTTAGGCTAAACCCTAAATTGTTTGTGGGCTACAAGTCTCCAAGCTAATGCTTTTAAATCTTTACTTTTAAAACTGGGAATTACCCTCCTTACCCTAGTACTCTTTATTTATTTTATAGTATGCTGTTCCCTTAAATGTGGTACTAAAACTATAGATGACAATATGAATGCCTTTGCCATGCAAGCCTCAGAACCCCTGCCAGGTCTGCATGAGTACACTCAGCCAATTGCAAAGAGGTTCCACTCCTTTCACCTTGGGTCAACACCTACCCCCACTATGCTCCTGATCAGCAGGAAGAAATTAGAGTGGTCTTCGCCCTTTTTCCATCTTCATTAGCCAACACCTTAAGACTAAGGTGTTATGAAACCCAAAGGGAGGGATTGAAAATGTCATTGCAAAATTGTAACTGAGACAGTGAAAGAGATCTGATCTATCCAACTCCATCCTGCTTCTAGCTTCCAAGCTGTCCTTATTCATTCCTGGGCATAGACTCAACTAACTTTGGGAGGAACTTAGTTTATAGTGTATAGTTTAAAACAAAGTTGATAACAGGACTTTCCCACGGCAAATCTCCTTCTTGCCTGGGGCCTAGACTGCCTTTGTGGGATCAACAAATTAGCCACAAGATTAGAAATTATGGTTTAGGAGTCAGTTAGCTGGAGCCTACAAGATTCTGACCCTCCCTACACTGCTCCTAAGATCAGTGCTTGAGATATTTTGCAGACTTTGCACTTGATGAATCAGTTGGCACCACATAGATTGATAAAGTGGCTCATCTGATCTTGTGGCCCTCACCCAGGAACTGACTAAGCACAAGAAGACAGCTTCAACTCCCTATGATTTCATCTCTGACCTGACCAATCAGCACTCCTGGTTCACTGGCTTCCCCCATCCACCAAGCTGTCCTTAAAAAACAGGATCCCCAAATGCTCTGGGAGACTGATTTGAGTAATAATGAAACTCTGGTCTCCTGCCAAAAAAAGAAAAGAAAAGATAAACTCAAACAATAAGAAAAATGAAATCTGCTATAATGTCTTTCCTTAGTTACTATCCTGCCCTGAAGGAGAAAGAAGACTGGATAACGTGTTTATAAAAGTTAAGCCCTCAGGTCAAGCAGATCTGCTGCTTTTTCAGAGCTATTCATTCTGAGTCCAGGCACAGAAAATGCTTTCATTGTACCATATGTTAATGGACTTCACCCTGAAATCAGTAATCTGCTTAAGAAACAAGCTAAGTTGAAATGACCATCTATTGAACTAAATTCATTTCCAAAATACACATTTTTGGCATTTACCTGGCTATTTTGTATCTCTCTTATAAAAAAAAATTACACATGTAGGTAAAAATCATTAGAAATTCTTACAATATAAGACAGTATGGGCTGGGTGCAGTGGCTTATGCTTGTAATCCCAAAACTTTGGGAGGTCGAGATGGGCAGATCACAAGATCAGGAGATCGAGACTATCCTGGCTAACATGGTGAAACCCCATCTCTACTAAAAATACAAAAAAATTAGCCGGGTATGGTGGTGGGCACCTGTAGTCCCAGCAACTTGGGAAGCTGAGGCAGGAGAATGGCATGAACCCGAGAGGCGGAGCTTGCAGTGAGCTGAGATGGCGCCACTGCACCCCAGCCTGGGTGACAGAGCAAGGTTCCGTCTCAAAAAAAAAAAAAAAAAAAAAAGAGTATTAGTCTAAACATCTAAACATGCCTCACCTTTGACCATTTTGTCTTGACTGGGCTTCTTACCTACATCTTTCTTTTCTAGGCAAATTGTGGCATTTAGGCCTGAAATCTAAGTTCTGGGCTGGTGATATGTAAATTTTTTTCCTTAGTTTACAGAAGAGGCATTTCTTTCAAAATGCAAATTTACGACAGAACGTTTTTAGATGGTTATTAAAAATGAGATAAATAAAGCAGTCAGTGATGGGGTTAAAACAAAGATTAAATCTTCTAAATGTTGGATAGACCAGAGAAGTCCTCTGCTGGCCCCCTAGCATTACAGAGCCTCACTGTTTACCTGGTTTGATGAAATATGGTGAGGTAATGAAGAGGAAATAGCCTCAGAGTAAACAATTTTTGGAAAGGATGAATAAGATCTTAGAAGAATAGATTATAATTTGTGACAAGGTCTTTGTAGGTGATGTGAAGTCTTCTCTACTGTGATAAAAGCTAATCTTCCCTTTCCTTGATTGCTGAAACTCTCTAGGGAAAGGATTAACAATTGGATTCCTTTTGGAAGATTAGTATTTAGGCAGATAAAAGGAATTCAGAAAGTCCTGCCTTGTTTGTTTGTTTTTTAATAAAAAAACTTAACGTATTTTTTGTAGAGATGCGGGTCTTACTAGGTTGCCAAGGCTGTACTCGAACTCCTGGTCTCAAGCAATCCTCCCTCCTTAACCTCCCAAAGTGCAATGATTACAGGCATGAGCCACTGTGCCCAAGCCATGCCTCGTACTTTGCTATTTTTAAAAGTGCCTTTGAGCTAAAGCTCAAAGTAGTTAATGTACCAAAGTGAGTTATTTTGGGGTGAAAGTTCCTGAACTACTTTAATGGCTAGCTTTATTTAAAAAGCAATGAGTAAATTAGGTGAATGTAAATAGGATGCAAGTTGATAAACTTGTTATAGTTTCAAAAATCATTTTCAGTGGCTTGAGATTTAAAGTTTTGTTAAATTAAATAACAGATACTTATGAAACATCTGAGTCATTTCTAAGAAAATTAGAATACTGAAACATTAATTGCTGAACATAAGTTTAAGGAATATATACATGTTTGGCATCTTGTTTTGGTATTGTATAAAAAGCTATATATATTTGAGTCTATTAATAGATATAAAAAGTTGAGAAAACACAGTTCTAGAAATTAAGAACTGGTAAATGCTCATATAGGACAGCCCACAACACTTCCTGGGTTTTCACTAGAAGATAAAACTTAAAAGTTAAAAATTCTAATTATCATATTGTAATTGAAAATAGAAATAAGGGAAAAAACTCTTATTCAGGGAATGTAAGACATGTTTTTGGTATGAAAAACTTACATGAAGGATGTGTTTTTCTTAAAAAAGCCTAATTTGTGTTCTAAAGTACAATGAATAGTTGTTCCAATATGGAAAAAGGAAAAATATTGGACAAAAAACTGCAGATATATGATCAGGTTCTAGAAGTTTTGTGAAAGATGAACCTTGTGAAAGAAATTGTGTGTGCAATTAGCTGGGTAAGATTAAAAGAGAATTGTGGGTTTTTTTTTTTTTAAATCAAGCATTAATATCGAAAGTGCACTGACGCAAAACTAAAATTTGATGCAAAACTTGCTAAAACAACAAGTTTTTCTTAGAGTATTTACTGCTTGTTAGAAAATAGTAAGAGGTACTTTTTTTTTTTACCTTTAAGATAATTGGACTAGAAAACCAAGATTCTGTGTTCTATTGAGATGATTTCCTGTGCTTCATGTTGTCTTTATTAGTCTTTGATTACTTAGGAAACTGAGTCCTCTCCATTGAACAGTCCAGGGTTTTTGTACATCTACATAACTTTCTGTCTTTGTCTTTTGAAGTTTTTCAATTTGAAGTTTTAAACCAGAATGATTTCTGGTTAAATTAATAAGTATGACTCCACTGTGACCTGTGATCCTATTTTGATTAAGTGTCTTAAACCTTTGATATTTTTGACAAACTTCCCAAAATCAAATTCGAAGTTAAGTCTTTTTTACTTTGAACTGACTTTGGGACAATTCAGAAGGACTTTGAATGTCTAAAGAAGACATTTTAAACCAATTAAGCTTATGCGATATGTTAAATTACAGGAGCGGCATTGTCAAATAAGAAATGATGTTTGAGTTATATGTATATGGATGCGCTGCTAATAATGTGTTCCAAAAAGTGTATGAAATTCCTAGAAACCCAGTATGTTATCAACCATAATTTCTGTTATTTTGTTAAAATGTTGTATGCCACTGAAATAAACAAATTTCCTTTTCAGTTATAACATTATTATAATGAACTCTCATCAGATCTCTAACTATGGCCATTTTAAGTCTTGTCCTCCACAGACAGACTTTAATCTGATGCTTTTCTGAAAGCTTTATTTTTTTCTGGCAACTACAATTCTACAGTGATTCATTTTCAAGGGAATTTATGTAAAGGACTTTGACAAACACATTTCTGGTAACTTTGAGATAATACTATTAGACAGAGTAAGAATTTTTAGATCTTCAGTAAAGAAACTGATGGGTTTGTGAAAATGTTAACCAAAATCAGGCAGAGCAAGAATTAATTACATGGTACTGAATGCACTGATAATGAAGAATTATAGGCTTTCATGACTTTTTAAAAATTTGAAACATTGCTGGTTCATTTAATGTTTTGTTTTCCAAATTTTAGAAAACTTTTAAAACCTTTTTATAGTTACTGGAAATTTGATAAAGTATATTTTTGTGAGTAAAAATTAAAACATTCACTTTTTCTTCCTACCTGATCCCTCTAGAATATGGAAATTTGTGAGTATTCTTATTTTTATGGGAATGTAGTTATTTGCATAAGTCCAATAAGAATCTGCTCTTTTTATAATAGGATGCAATTGGAAATATTGGTTATATTACTAAGGCTTTACTGGGATGTAATATTTGAAAATGCACATAGATATATCTACAGGTGCTGAAGATGAAGTCTGAGGTCTGCTGTAGTTTGACTTCCTAGTCATGAGGGTTCTAAAAGTCTAATCTGAGGTTCCTAATCAAAAGTTCTAGCAAAGCAAACTTTACAAAGCGCCTGTGTGGTCAATCACAGTTCTTGCTGCACTTATATAATCAGGCAAAGTTTAACCAGACGAGACCTGTTTTGCAAACAAATTTGTCTTACTCTGATTATTTTGGGTAGAAATGGGTGTAATTGTAAAAAGAAGAATGTTTATGAAGAAAACTATAGTACACCTCTCAGTATATTTTAGCCCTATTCATTGTTTTTAGGTTTTTATTGTCTACTGGTAGACTGGACTGGATTCTGAATTCTAGTTTCCTCCAACATCTGGCTACAACTCTCCAAGTAAGAATAAGAACTGCTTTGTTTCTGAAGGCCTCTAAGCTGGAGCTGGACAACCCAACATAAATTTTTAGGAACAAATCTCAAGCCTGATGTGTGGGCTACACAGAGAGTTCACCAAATTGAGGGTCCCATTGCGAGGGACCCTCAAACTGAAAACCAGGATAAGCAGCTGACAACTTCGTGCTGTGGACAGCTTTTCCCAGGACCTGGGAGAAACACTCCCAGTCACAATGAGAGCCTGGGCCCCTCTTAGTTTCTCCTTGCTGATGCAGAGCTCTTTTGCTGGGCAGGATAATGCTGTAGGTAAAATTGCACAATCAGGAGCTTCTGCTGGTGACTTCATGAAATACTGGGTTCGTCATACCAAACCCAAATCTTCACATGACTTAAGGGGTCCTTTAGTCCACCCAGGGGGTAACGTTAGCAACATCCATAACACAACTGTGTTTAAATTCTCACTGTGTTTAAAAATGGCCTCTTTTATAGAGTAAGATTTCTAGATCTAACTGTTCTCACTCTCTGCTTTAATTTAACCGAGTCATGGGATACCAGATAACTGAACTGCTACCTACCAGCTGAGCCGGGAGGAGGAGTCTGTGCAGTTGCTGACACTTCTTACTGCAGATGGATAAATGCATTGGGTATCACAGAGACTCCTCGGCAAAAATGAATGAACAAGCTCTTTGGTTAAAATGAGTAGATTCGCCATCTGGCTCATTTTTTGGCTTAATCGATTTCAGTTGGTTGGGTTCATGGGCACCTTGACTAAGGGACATACTCCAGAGTTTTAATTTTACCTTCTGAGATCATAATGGTAGTCTTCCTGGTATTCTGTATTCACTTAAAAAGTCTTAAATATCTACATGCAGCCACCTGCTAAGTGCCAAGTGGTCTCTCTCTGGCTGAAATGATGAAACTTCCAAGAACTGCATGACAACAAGGACACCGTAACTTATGAATAATGTGTTGACACTAAAAAGCCAAAATGGTGGCGACTGAGAGTAGCGCTGATGCCCTAAGTTTTGGTGTCACTCTCAGTGAGAGCCGTTTGGGCTAAACTCCCACACTAGGTCCAACCAACCAAACCAGAATGGCGTTACTCATACTGACATTGCAGCATCGACGGGCAACGCTAAGCTGTTTTTCTGACTTTCCAAGAAAACACGAGAGAGGTAATCCGAGACAGGTCAGTTTTAGCAAGTGTCCTTAGCTTTAACCTTTACAATGAAGGTAACTTTGAAATGACAAATCCACATTTTGTTTTTTGTTTCTGCTTTCATCAGCCCTTTTCTGTCTGTAAAGCCAAACTCCTCACCCAGCTCATCAGAACACTCATTGTATTTTGTAGAATGAGGTATTGCCTGATTCTAGAATTGCACATAAAAGCCAATTAAAATCTTTAAACTAAATTTGTTGTAATTTTCTCCTTTGACCAATGGGTACACAATTCACGACCAGGATGTGGTTATTTTCTAGGCTGCTGTAGAAGAATACAACGTGGTAGAGGCCCGAGAGGGCTCTAAGGCTTGTAATGCTCTAACGTGAAAGCTGGGTTGTGGGTGTGGGGGTATATATTTTATTCTATATCAAGCTTAATATGTACATTAAAAATTACCTTATTTTACATATTATTTATCTTATTATAAAGCCTATTTGTTGTTATTTAAACTCCAATTACTGTCACATGTTTTTAACATAAATGATTCTATTAAGCACTGTATGGGCCTGCTTCTGATGTATTCAATACATGTGGCTAGAAAAAAAAATTATAGATAATTTTTATAGATACTTTGTTTTTGAGCAGAAATAACCCTAAAGAGATATAAAATTCTGGACAAAATAAAGTACTGAAATTATATACTGATTCTTATTTTACCCTTTGCACATTCTAGTACCATTCAAAATGTAATTGGCATAATTAATGAATAGTCTGATAGAAGTAGTATCACCAGTAAGAGCAAATGGTTTCATGCACTCCCTTAAAGCTCTGGAAACTCTATAAAAGTGCTGCTTGCAGAAAGGAGAGATGAACGAGCTCTGGCCTTACCTAATGTTTGCACTTGATTGCTTTATAAAAATTATGCCTTTGAGAAAGGCTTAAGGTAGTCATAAAATTGCAACCAATCCCAAAGAATTCCAAAATTAAAACATAATCCATTCCAGAAGCATAATTAAATTAGCAATAAATCATAGTTATATAAATCTCTACAAGAAGTGGCTTCCAAAGGCTGATTAAAAGAAATCCTACTTGTAAGTATGTTCTCCTACTTCAAAATTTTACTAGTATAGTTTTCTTAACTTCACCATTGCAGAAAACAATTTGATTCATGTCAAAGTGAGGAAGTGCTCCATTAGCTAAAGTCTACCCCTTGGAGATGGGGACTTTGGGGAGAAGGGGAGCATATACATAAAAAGTAAATGGTGGCAAGTTGCAGCTACCATATCTTCAAAAAGGAAATGGAAGGAAATCTTAGCTGTTCACCTGCAATTTGTATACATTTTCTGAGCTAAAAGTGAATTATGTCTTCCCCTGTACTCTTATGGAAGTCAAAATTTTTATTATTACAGCTCACTGCAGCCTCAAACCCCGGGGTTCAAGCAATCCTCCTACTTCGGCCTCTCAAGAAGGTGGGACTATAGGCACATGCCAATGTGCCTGGCTGATTTTTGTATTTTTTGTAGAGACAGGTTTCACCATGTTGCCCAGGCTGGTCTTGAACTCCTGAGCTCAAATGGTCTACCCACCTTGGCCTCCCAAAGTGCTAGGATTACAGGCATGAGCCATGGTGCCCAGCCAGAAGTCAATTTTTTTTAAAAAGCATCATTATCAATGGATAGCATTATCAATGCTCATTTCTTCTGAAAAATAGTGGTTCCCAATACTATTATCATTTTATCTTGTGTCTTGGTTGTGCCTTTTCTTAGTTGTGGAACTTTTGGCTACATACTTAACCTCTCTAAATTTGTTTCTTCATCAGGCAAATATTAATAATGTCTAATTTTCAAAATTGTATGGTTGCAACATACGGGAAACCATTTGCTGTTTCTCAAGTCACACCTGTGGGCAAATTGAGGGAGCTGAGAGTTGAGGTGTTGTTATAAATATATGCGTCTCACATGATTCACTAAATGTTTGAAAGTATTGAGTGGTAATACACCAAGTAGCTCCTGTGACATGTATAGTCAGAGTTAATGGATCTTAACTCTAAGTACTCTCCCTTGAGTGTGACTCAGCTGGTTTCCATGTCTTTGTGCACTCATTCTAACTGACTCAGACTCTCAGAGACCCAATTCGTAATTCCTAGAAGCTGAGTCTAACTGGAACAGCTTAGTCATAAAAACCGGCAGCATGGGATCATTTATATAAGCTTAAGTTCCAGATGTTTAAACCTAAGGGTGGGAAGGAAAATGGAAGTGGGATTACGGGCTGAGTACTAAACATTTACTGTAAAGTATGTAGCAGCTGCTGAGAAAATATTTGTTGCTCTCTCTCACTTGCTATAATTCACTCAGTGAGTTTCTCAGTTTGCGCCATAGGTATCTATTGCTTTCTGCATTCAATAGAAATTGGAAGGAGTTTACTGAAGTTCCAAATCATATTGGGTCCATTTACCTAATACCTTGATATTGGGCTAATCTATCGTAGGGTTACATTGTTACTTTCTTGCTAATACTTAGATAACAAGAAGCTCCCTCATATAGCATTGTGATGTAAAATGCTTTTTAAAAACATAAAGCAATATTCAAGGTTACAAGTTACTGTTGTTAGTAATAGATGCTTTGGAAAATGTAAAATACAGAAAGGAAAATCTCTGATCTATAGGAAGTAAGTAATGAAATTAAACTAGAATATCAAGGAGTTTAGACTTTCTGTCCAGTGATTTCTCCTAAACCATACTTTCTCAAAATAACTAAAAACTATTAAAATCGTTCAACAAGATTTGCCATGTGGTATGTAGGGAAGAAAATATGACTTTCATTTTTAGTTCCTAAATGTCTTCTAATTAAATTATGTATGGATTAGACATTGAAAACTGAAAAAAAAATTGACTCATTTAATAATAACACAGAAAGTAAAGCAGTGTAGTGATACCTAATGCTTCTGATTATTATTGTCTTCAAGTAAATATTTTCAAGTTTTACTAATAGTTTTCTAAACAATCATTGCCCCGTTTTTGTCTATGATATGACTATATCAAGAATATTTAATGGTTTAATGAGATAAGAGTTGTCATGACTGGCGGTTATATGGTTTTCCTATATGTCCCCACCCAAATCTCATGTCAAGTTGTAATCCCCTTGTGTTAGAGGAGGGGCCTGGAGGGAGGTGATTGGATCAAGGGGACGGATTTCCCCCTTGCTGTTCTGGTGATGGTAAATTCTCTTGAGATCTGATAGTTTGAAAGTGTGTGACACCTCCCCTTTCTCTCTCTCCCTCTCTCTCTGGCTCTGCCACGGTAAGGTGTGCTTGCTTCCCCTTCCACCATGATTGTAACTTTCCTGAGGCCTCCCAGCCATGCTTCTATACAGCCTGTGGAACTGGAGTCAATTAAGCCTCTTTTCTTCATAAATGACCCAATCTCATGTAGTTCTTTATAGCAGTATGAGAATGGACTAATACAGAAGGGCTCATAATTTTATAATTTATGGTGAGCAGAATCATAAAATTTAACATCAACTATTTAGATTTTCTAAAACTCTGATGTCTATGGATATAATTATATCCACATCGTAAAATTGAACATGAAAATCTTTATCCAATAAACTGGTTTTGCAATGGTGCAACAGTAAAAACAAGTATTTTCTTATCACTTTAAAAAATCAAGTTTCAGATGTTAGGATGAAAACAAACCAAAGGAAAAAGAAGATAGGAACCCACTCAGGTAAACCAGTAAAATCAATTACAAGAATCAGCAACATGTTTTAAATCAGATAGATATTTTCATTCCGCATTTAACCAAGGAAACAAAAGAGAAATTGGCTATGTATTTGTTTGTTTTTGATTCAGTTATGACCACCTCTGTGTTAAGTGTTGTATCTGATGTTGGTGACGCAAAAATGAAAAAGACAAACTTTGTGCCTTCTTCCTTTATGATAGAAAAGAAGAAGGGAGGAATGAGAATTGGCGCTAGTCAGTTTATCATCTCCTGCTAAGAAGTTGAAAGGTTCCATTTCTGAGCTTATTACTTGTCTAAAATGTTCACTATAATGCAACAGAAGTGGTGAAAGGAGACATTCTTTCATTGTTCCTGCCATCAGGGGAATAAAGCTTCACTCTTGAATTACTAATGCATATCTTTTAGCCATTCTCTTGTGCTCTTAACATACTTACATGTTTTATCATAAATAGATGTTTTATCATACATTTTATCACAATAGATGTTTTACCATAAGTAGATGTTCAATTTTATTCAATGCTTTATTGTTATCTAATGGAATAATCTCAAGATCCTATACTGATATGTGTATTGATATGGCGGGTTACACTGATTGATTTTTGAATGTTAGATCAACTTTCGTTCATGAATAAACCCTACTAGATTATGCTGTACTATAATTTCTATATATTGCTGGATTTGATTTGCTAAAATTTCTTAAGGATTTTTCTTTCTATGTTCACAAGAGATATTGGTTTGCAGTTTTCTCTTTTTGTCATGTCTTTTTCTGATTTTGTATAAGAGTGATACTGGCCTTTTAAAATGACTTGGAGAGAGTGTCTATATCCCTTATTTTATGAAAGAGATTGTGCAAATAGTGTTTATTTCAGAACTTTCCAGAAAAGTCTGGGCCCAGACTTTAATGTGTGGAGAGATTTTGAACTAATAATTTAATTATTTCAATGGATTTATGGTTATTCAAGTTATCTATTATTTTTAAAGTGAGCTTTGGTTGTTTGTATATTATCTTTTAAAAAGCCTGTTATTTTCATCTAAGTTATCAAATTTGGTAGCATACAGTTGTTTTCCTAATATTCCCTTCTTGTTTTCTAATGTCTATTGGATATGTAGTAATACACTCTCTCTCATTCCTGTTGAAAGCAATGTGCACCTTTTCTCTTTTATTCATGGTCAATCTAGCTGGAGGTTTCTAATTTTATTGATCTTTTCAAAGAACTAGGTTTTGATTTTGTTGATGTTCTTTATTGTTCCATTGTTTTCCTATTTAAAAATTTTATTGATTTCTGCTCTTATTATTATTTTATTGCTGCCTGTTTAATTTAATTTGGGTCTTTCCTTTCAAATTTCTCAGCATGAATGATTAGATCATTAGTTTGAGCCCTTTCTTCTTTATTAATATACATATTTCATGCTAAAATTACTAAGTATTGCTTTATTTAGGTGAGGCCCACAAAGTTTGATATGTTTAAGTTATACTCAATTCAAAACATTTTCCAATTTTCTTTCTGATTTCTTTTTATCAACAGATTATTTAAAGTGAACTAATTTCAAATATTTGTTGTATTCCAAATACCTTTCTGCTACTGATTTCTAGTTTTCCATTTGGTTTGAAATCATACCTTTTGTGATATGTAATTATTTTAATTGTATTAAAATTTAGTTTATAAAACCATAATGATCTATTTTGGAGAATTTTCTATGTGTGCTTTAAAAGAATGTGCATTCTCTTACTCTAAAATTCATCACACAATTGGAAGTAAAACACTCCTCAGCAAATGTGAAAGAACAGAAATCATACAAACTGTCTCTCAGACCACAGTGCAATCACATTAGACTTCAAGATTAAGAAACTCACTCAAAACCACACAGCTACATGGAAATTAAAAACCTGCTCCTGAAGGACTTCTGGGTAAATGATGAAATTAAGGCAGAAATCCATAAGTTCTTTGAAATCAGTGAGAACAAAGAGACAACATACTAGAATCTCCGGGACACAGCTAAAGCAGTGTTAAGAGGGAAATTTATAGCATAAATGTCCACATCAAAAAGCTAGAAAGATCTCAAATTATCACCCTAACATTACAACTAAAAGAACTAGAGAACCAACAGCAAACAAACCCCAAAGCTAGCAGAAGACAAGAAATAACCAAGCTCAGAGCAGAACTGAAGAGAGATGGAGACATGAAAAACCCTTCAAAAAATCAACAACCAGCAGGTGGTTTTTTGAAAAAAATCAATAAAATAGACCACTAGCTAGACTAATAAAGAAGTAAAGATAAAAGATTCAAATAAACACAATCAGAAATGATAAGGGGGATACCACCACTGACCCTGCAGAAATACAAACAACCATCAGAAAATACTATAAACACTTCTATGCAAATACAATGGAAAATCTAGAAGAAATGGATAATTTCCTGGAAACATACACCCTCTCAAGACTGAACCAGCAAGAAGTTGAATCCCTGAATAGGCCAATAACAAGTTCTAAAATTGAGGCAGTAATAAATAGCCTACCAACCAAAAAAAAAGCCCAGGTTGAGATGGATTTACAGCTGAATTCTACCTGAGGTAAAAAGAGGAGCTGGTAATATTTCTTCTGAAACTATTCCAAACAATTGAAAAGCTGGCAGAGATACAACAAAAAAGACAATTTCAGCCCAATATCCCTGATAAACATCAAAACAAAAATCCTCAATAAAATACTGCCAAACTGAATCCAGCAGCACCTGCCAAACTGAACCAAGCTGCACATCAAAAAGCTCATAGACCGCTATCAAGTTGCTTCATCCCCAGGAGGCAAGGCTGGTTCAACACACACAAATTAGTACCTGAAATTCATCACATAAACAGAACTAAAGACAAAAACCACATATTTATCTCTATAGATGCAGAAAAGGCCTTTTATAAGATTCAACATCTCTTCATGTTAAAATCTCTCAATAAACTAGGTATTGAAAGAATGTAACTCAAAATAATAAGAGCCATTTATGACAAACCCACAGCCAACATCATACCGAATGGGCAAAAGCTGGAAGCATTCCCCCTGAAACCTGCACAAGACAAGGATGCCCTCTCTCATGACTTTTATTCAACATAGTATTGGAAGTTCTGACCAGGGCAATCGGGCAAGGGAAAGAAATAAAGGATATTCAAGTAGGAAGAGAGGAAGTCAAATTGTCTTTGTTTGCAGATGACATGATCCTATATCTAGAAAAGCCCATTGATTCAGCTCAAAAGCTTTTTAAGCTGGTAAGTAACTTCAGCAAACTCTCAGGATACAAGATCAGGCTTATGCTACCTCCCGGGCTGGAGTGCAGTGGCATGATCTTGGCTCACCGCTGCCTTGACCTCCCTCCTCTCCTTCACAATGAGAACATAGGGACACAGAGAGGGGAAAAACGCACACTGGGGCCAGTTGGGGGAGGGCAGTGAGGATGAAGAGCATTAGCTAATGCCTACTGGGCTAAATATCTAGGTGATGGGTTGATAGGTGCAGCAAACCATCATGGCACGTGTTTACCTATGTAACAAACCTGCAGATGTACCCCAAAACTTAAAAAAATTAAAAGAAATAAAAAAGAATGTTTATTCTACCCTTGTTTGTATCGGTCTATAGGGTGGTTCTTGTCTTCTTTTTATTTGTTATTTTTTTTCTACCTGTTCTATCAGTATGCAATAGAGTACTGTTGATGTATCTAATGATGCTTGTGGATTTGCCTATTTCCTCCATTCATTTCTTTTAGGTTTTTAAGAACTGTATTTTTGAAGCTCTGTAATAAAGTTCACAGATTCCTAAGGTTATTAAATCTTATTGATGAATCAGCCCCTTTTTAGTTATATAATGCCCATTTTTTTCTTGAAAAGTATTATTTGCTCTAAGATTACTTTATTTTATATAAACATAACTATTAAAATTTTTTATGATTAAAGCTTATATTGTTCATTTTTTCCAACCTTTAGTTTTCATGTCTACATGTCTTTGTATTAAAATCAGTTTCTCATCAACAGGATATATGCTTTTATCCAGTCTGAGAATACTGACATTAAATTGTTGTGTTTAGATCATTTATACTTAATGTAATTATTGACATTATTGGCTATCAGTAAATCTACCATCTCATTCTTTTCCACCTACTTCATGCATTCTTTGTTTCTATTTCCCACTTCTCCATCCTTTGAAATTGAGCATTTTCCATTCTCCATTTTATCTTACTGTTTGCTGATTAGTTTTACTTCAGTTGTTGCATTAGTGTTTATAATATGCCCCTTTGACTTGTCACATTGTACCTTCAACAAACATTATACTACTTAATATGTGGTATAAGAATATTACAGCAACACATTTCTATTTCTAATCATTCTCTGTGGTCTTTTTGTCTTATATTTTATTTCTACCTGTTACATATTTCCAAAATCTTGCTTTTCTTTCTGTTAATAGTCAATTATCTTTTACATTTACTCTCAATTTTTGTATTTCTTGTGTTCTTTACATCAATCTAAATTTTTATCACATATCATATTCTTTCTGTCTAAAGAATGTCCTTTACAATTTTTTTTTTTCCTCTTTGAGATGGATTCTCGCTTTGTCACCCAGGCTGGAGTGCAGTGGCACGATCTCGGCTCACTGCAACATCCTCCTCCTGGGTTCAAGTGGTTCTCCTGCCTCAGCCTTCCGAGTAGAGGTCCGCCCGCCTCAGCGTCCCAAAGTGCTGGGATTACAGGCATGAGCCACTGCACCCGGCCTGTCCTTTAAATTTCTTGTATTCAGGGATACTGGCAGTGAGTTCTTACAGCCTCTGTTTGTCTAAAACGTCTTATTTCACTTTCATTTTTAAAGGCCCTTTCAGTGGATAAGGAATTCTTGATTTATATTTGTTTTTCTCTCAATACTTTACAGATATCACTATAGTCTTCTAACATGCACAATTTCCGACAAGAAAGTCTTTCTTCTCTTCAAATATGTCTTCTGCCCAATTCTTTAAGAATTTATGAGAATTGAAGCTTTTTTTAAAAATCTGCTTCAATGGCACCTGCCAGTTCCTCCCATAGTCTGCCAAATTGGAAACAATTCGCATTTTCCATCTCTTCTCTCTTTTTTTTTTTTTTTGAGATGGAGTCTCGCTCTGTTGCCCAGGCTGGAGTGCAGTGATGCGATCTCAGCTCACTGCAAGTTCTGCCTCCCGGGTTCATGCCATTCTCCTGCCTCAGCCTCCTGAGTAGCTGGAATACAGGTGCCCACCACCACGCCAGGCTAATTTGTTTTGTACTTTTAGTAGAGACAGGGTTTTACCGTGTTAAACAGGATGGTCTCGATCTCCTGACCTTGTGATCCACCTGCCTCAGCCTCTCAAAGTGCTGGGATTACAGGCGTGAACCACCATGCCTGGCCTCATCTCTTCTTAAATAAGCTTGTCACTCTTTAGAATTCAGTTCAGCTGATTATCTTGTGAACTTTGCTATCTAATATGTTCAACAAAAAGTTCTAATTTTGTAGATTAGCTAGTATTCTCTCATTGTTAGGGTGGAAAAAATGCTGTCTTGCAGTTTCTTACTTCCCTGCTATAAGAAAAACTCCAGTTCCTGTCTGATTGCCTTTTAAATCTGCACAATCATAAGACAAGGATATCAACTATGAGTGAGGAGGCTTCGGATGACATAAAAAATTTTAAGAGTTTGAAAAAGGTTGGACATTGCTATTGTAGATAAAGGAAGAAAAAACCTAGAGAAATATGAAAATCTGTCAAACTAGAGCAATGTGTTTGGTGTGAATATTTAAATTTGCCATGACATTGATCTATATCATATTGAAATTTTCTCCACATCACTCTGTTTTAAAAACGAAGTAGGAAGAATTAAAGTAGTGGGAAGCAAAGGGTTAATCCAGGTATGAAGCTGTTTGAGTCCAGTTTCTTAAACAATCAGGTAAAAAAGTTTGAGTATACAGATTGAATTAATGTAATAAAGTGTAAACTTGCTAAGAAAGGAATTGAAGACAGAAAATAGCTGATGATTTGGAGAAAAATACAGCAGTCAAAGAATCAGTGGCAGAAATAAAATATTCCAAGATCATTAGAGTTTAGGAGGCCAAATACCTAGGGCACTCATGTTAGATGAGTTGCCTCTGTGGCTATGTCTACCAGCTAGAATAGGATACAAGAGGTCAACTCCTCAGTAAATGAGAACATACAACGAAGAAGTGCACTCAGAATAGTATCTTGATGGGGATGGAAAAGTAGTGGCCTGGTAGTGGCTCAGAATGCATGAAAGATACGTGTGCACTTTCTGAGTTGTGTGCAGAGTGGCAGAATTCGGTGTATACACTTGGCTGTCAGTGCAAAGAGGTGGAGGAAACATTCAGTAAGGACGCTGAGAATTCCAGAGTGCTACAAACAAAGCCATTAGACACATAAAGCGCAGCCCTGGCTAGTTGATGATCAGGTATTACCGTGTGTGAAAAGTGACACCAGCATCTTGTGCTTGTGTGGAAATATCACTTCCCTTGAAGAAGGCAATTGGCTTTTCATACAGTATTCAAGTGGCAGATAAAAGTGACGTTTTCCTGGTCTAGGAGCTATTCTCTTTCCTTAAAATGACTTTGCATATTTCAGATATAATTTTAGAATGTTCTGATAACAAATATTAACTATTAAAACACTATATTATTTCCTTTTTATTTAAAATTTTCAGATGCATCCCATGCTTGTTTTTACCTTACTGCAATCCCTCATCTAGGTAATTTTCAAAGATTACTTCTTTCTTTATTATCAGAAAAACTCTTCAATTGATATAGTTCATCATATTTCCACTAATTCAATCAAGCATTACCTCTCATATATTTCACATTATATTCAATATCATATGTGATGTAATCAGATTTCTGAGACCCTGGATAATTTTCAGAGCCACATGTGCCTACCTGCCAACAGCTCTTCCACCACTGCCAAATGACAGTGTGCCCCTGATGAGAGTGAGTATAGCTCAGAGCAAAAAGGGCTTCATATTTTGTTGTTGTTGTTGTTGTTGTTGCTTTAGTCTGTTTGGTTGGTTGGTTTTTAGTTATCGCTATTATTATTATTATGAGATAGGCTTATTCTGCCTCCTGGGCTGGAGTGCAGTGGCATGATCTCGGCTCACTTTTATTTTTATTTATATTTTATTGCGGCCTTGACCTCCCAGGCTCAAGCAATCCTCCCGCCTTAGCTTCCCACGTAGCTGGGACTACGCGCATGCACCGTCACAGCTGGCAAAACTTTTTATCTTTTTGTAGAGATGACATTTCGCCACATTGCACAGGCTGGTCTTAAACTCTTGGGCTCAAGTGATCCACCTGCTTGGCCTCCCAAAGTGTTGGTATTACAGACTTGAGCCACGGTACCCGGTTAAAAGGAGGGTTTCATATGCCTGAAAACACTCAACATTAAAGCCGCAGATAGCGGTATGTGTGTTTTTAGAATGGTGCGTTAGCCTTACATGCGGTAAGGATGCAGCACAACAATCAATCAGCTTCTCAGATCTGGCAGGATCCAACCTCATCCACCTCACAGACATAATGTCACTGCCATTAGATTCCGGGGACCAGGTGTCAACTCTCCCAGATGCCCTTTACAATTCAATAAAATCTTAATCAAAATCCACAGGACTTCTAGTGGAAGAAAATAGAATTCTAAAGTTTGTAGACAATCAATGAAAGGATAGAGGAAAAGGACTTACTCTATCCAATACCAAGACTTGTTATAAGTCTGCCTTAAATATAGTCTGCAGAGACAAATAGACCAATGACCTAGAACAGACAATCCGGAAATATACCTGTACATAAGTGGGCATTTGATTTATGACAAAAGTGAAATTGCAGAGCAATGGAAATAGGAAGAGAATTTCAATAAATTGTTTCATATCAATTGGATACCCCTATTAAAAAAACTCCCACTTCATAACATGTAGAAAAATCAAGTCCAGATCGAATGTAGTTTGTTTTGTAATAAAACATTTATAAAAACAAATATAGAAAAATATCTTCATAACTTCAGGTAGGAACATTTTTCTTATTCAAAATATGTGTCAACCATGAATAAAGCATTATAATTTGAACTTTATTACACTCAAGAAACTCTGCATATCAAAAGCACCCTGTTTGTTGAAAATCCTCTTGAAGAAAATCAGCATAGCCATTAATAGCATGATCATTTTTTTAAAAAGTGTCATTATTTATAAGCCTGAAAGCAAAGAGAACTGAGAAAGGCCAGTCATGGACATGGAGAAGACATTTCAACACATATAATTTGCAAAGAGCTTGCATTCAAAAATAAATTCCTTCCATACGAATATGTAAATAAATATGGATGTATCTAACAATTGGTTTATATTAAAAAATAAAAAGAACACTGAAAGACTGATGGAAATATGGGAATAGATTTACATTGTCTTTCCCAATGAAGATTTTCAAAACGGCAATAAATATGAAAAGTGGTCAAGTCCGTTAGTAATTACAGAAATGCAAATTAAAACTAAATGAGCACTTCTATACAGATACCAAAATGATTGTAATTAAAAAAAAAGTTAAAAACCAAGTGTTGGTAAAAATATGAATTAAGGGTGTGAGCATAAATTTATAAATCTACTTTAGAAAATGAAAGTACAAAACATTCACATCCTATGACCTTGGAATATCACCCCAAATGTCTGTCCAATAGAAACATGTATACATGGCACGAGGGATAGATACACCCCAAATGTCTGTCCAATAGAAACATGTATACATGGCACGAGGGATAGATACACCCCAAATGTCTGTCCAATAGAAATATGTATACATGGCACAAAGGACAGATACTGTGTTGTTTTTAATTACAAACATTGTATCAAACTGTCCCAATTGGAAACAATGTACTGTCTCTTAATTAGCATTGATAAATAGTTTTATATTTGTGCAACATTATATCATTCAGCAATGACAATGAATAAGCTTCTGCAACATGCAGTAACAGAAATATATCTCACAAACATAACAATGGGCAAAAGAAGACAATCAAAAAAGCCAAAAAAAAGAAAATAAAAGAAGGAAGGAGGAAGAAACAAAAGATGAAAAAAGAATGGAAGACAGGAAGGAGAAAAATACATACTGTATGATTTTACCTAAGAGAAACTCAAGACAAGTAAAACAAGTCTACCCTAGTAGTTATCTGTGGTTAGCAGAGAGGCAAGGAAAAATAAAGAAAGCTTTGGGGTTGCAGGTAATGTTTTATTTCTTGACCTGGGTAGGGATTAAACAAGTGTGCTTAGAATAGAATATGATAACTTATTCAGCTGTACACTTATGAGTTGCAAGCATTTCTTGATTTTATATATCAATAAAATTTTACCTTAAAATATGATTCATTTCAGAATCATGTACTAAATTCAAATATGTGAAAGTCAAAGTAGGGATTCACTTTCTGGAAAGCTACATACTACCTAACCCCTAATTTCCTACTTCCTTTAGACATAGATCAGGTGGTTTATTTCTGAGCTTTCATCAGTAGTTTTAATTTTGTTCTTTCCTTCCTGATTGAATGTGGCATCAACTGGCTTCAGTCCAATGAGCAACTCATTAAGTCTAAAGCGTCTCTGTTCTCAGCACACCTGCTGATTTACAACTTCTCTTATTTTTTTTGAAGTTTGTGATACCTTAGCTTTTGCCAAGTATCAGCATTTTTATTAATTTTTACCTAATTATAAAAATACAATATAATATTCTAACATTTGTGCTTCTATTATTTGTGTAGCTAATGCCAGTGACAAATCTGTAACTGGTCATTAGCAACTGTAATATCATTAGCATGTAATAATACAGAGTGGTTGTGTCTCAGCTGTTGCATACACTTTTGTGTATAAAATTTTGCATAACTTATTATAGTGTAAGTTATTCAAAAGCAGAATATGTTAACATTATGGACATCTGGTATATCCTAAATCATTTTGTAATAAATTTTATTTCAAATATCTACATGTCTTCGCTTAATGAGATTCCTGAACCAATGCTTGGTCTATGTATAAGTGTTGGTGTATTTTGTTCAAATGATTTTTTAAAAAATAATTTCCTTTGGTCACGATAAATAGGTGTTATCCATGAAGCATAGATAAAACAGAGTTGTTTTTATTTATATTCCCCTCCTTTCCTCAAGTTACAACACCTTAACACTTTTTATTCTACTTTTAGAGTACCATGTCCGCTTAAAGAAAACTAGACATGTCACCATGTCTCTCAGTACTTTAATCCTTGAGCAGGAGACAAGTTAGTAAACTGTTTCAAACAATGCCTGATGCGTAGCATTACCCTGTGAGTATTTGTACAAATAAAATAAAACACAATATAAAATAAGATAAAATAAAACATTGTCTGATGTAGTAACATCACGAGTTGGTTTTGGGCTCCCTGAGTTTGGAAAATGTTAAAGGTATTAAATAAATGAGTTACTCCTTAATTTTGTTAATGCTCTTTTGACTAATAAGACTTTTCTAGAGTTACATATTTTAATCTGTTTCATTTTTATTTTTTCCTTTGGTTTTATATTTTTAAAAGCCATTATATCCCTCCCACTGAGAACATACACATACACATATACAGACACATATCTATTTCAAATGAATACTTACTACTTTATCATTCTTGGTCTTAATTGTACTATTTAATTTTTTTGTTGGGGTCTGTGATGACATAGGCCCATGTTTTTTCATCCCATTACTCCTCAAACTGTTTCAGCAGCAACGTTTGCATATCTTCCTCCTAGCTTTAACCTGAAATGCCATGTTCATACAACACAGATTCTTCTTTCTGTTTCTAGGATTTGGGATCTATTTTCACCAAGCTGTTTATTTGTGGTCAAGTACTTTACTAATTTTAGTTATTTTTGCTTTGAAATCTCCCTTAATATTACATTTTATCTTTATAAAATGTGAAGCCTTCTGAATTAGTTTTTTCCACCATTACTTAAATGAGCATTAGAATCATCTGATGTGAGCCTTATAGGATGAGTTGGAGTGAAAAGCTGAAGATGGCAGAGTTTCTGCAGGCACAGGGAGCCACAGGTGCAAAGACACCAAAGTGAATAGGCAAGGACTTTCTATAAATCAGAAACAATATGGTGTGATTGGACTGCATAGTTTAACAAGGTGAGTGGCGCAAGGTGGTTCTGGGTAGGTGGTAAGGAGCATGTCATATGCAATCTTCAGGGATGTTATTCTAATGGTAATAAGGGTTGTAAGCCAGGAAGATAAATTGAACAGATTCATGTTTGGGGGACGCTCACCTTCATATAGCAGTAGGTGAATCAAGAGGACAGAGACTGAGATGCAGCTGTAATCAACATGGAATGATTAAGACCTGAACTGGGGCAGTAGGGGTTGAGAGAAGCGTCTAGATGACTTAAGACTGGACAAGAAGACCCAGAAGGTACAAAGGACATGATTTTGTTTATTTATTTATTTAAACAAATAGTTTAAGTATTTTATTTGTTTGCAGCTGAGCTTGTCAACACTATATAATGAAAAGGTACAAATAATTATGTTGCAGTTTGGGGTTAGATTTAAGTCAAAGACATTCATTAATAAGGAGTCTTCGAATGTGAATATTCTAGAAATTTCTCTATGCCACGTGATCTGAACAACTGTCTCTGAATATTACCTTACTTTGGAAGACATTGGCATACATTTGAATTAAACCCAGGATTTTTCAAAATGAGTAATTTGAAACAACTATTTTGTATTCAAACCAAAACATTATTAATAGAATGTTGCTTTCCAGAAACAGTAATAAAGGAAACAAGGTGTATTAGTCTGTTCTCACACTGCTATAAAGAACTACCTGAGACTGGGTCATTTACGAAGAAGAGTTGTAATTGACTCACAGTTCCACAGACTGTACAGGAAGCGTGGCTGGGAGGCCTCAGGAAACTTAGAATTGTGGTGAACAGGAAGGGGAAGCAAACACATGTTACCATGGTGGAGCAGGAGAGAAAGCCAGGGGGAAGTGTTACACACTTAAACAACGAGATCTCATGAAAACTCACTCACTGTCAGGAGAACGGCAAGGAGGAAATCTCGCCCTTGATCCAACCCCCTCCCGCCAGGCCTCTCCACCAGCTTTGCGAATTACAATTCAATATGAGATTTGGGTGAGGACATAGAACCAAACCATGTCACAGGGCATTTTGCAAAATGTGGTTCTGAACAAGTCACAGCAAAAAATAAATGTGTTTTCAACGTGCACCTCCTCAGAACAAGGCTTCTGTCTGTTCCTCAGCTGGGAGGTAAGATGGAGCCCAGCCTGTAAGCAACCTTGGGCAGGGGCTGCCCACACAAAGCTCCAGAAGTGAACACGGACGCCTCAAAATAATTTGGGGAACCTGATCAAAAGATCCAAGTTCTGTGTGTGATAACAAATACAGATATCGAAGCGGGTTCTGCTGTGCAGCTGCCGAGGCCAGCCCAGCCCTGCCCAGGCTCTCCTTTGTTAGCCTCCTGGCAAACCCTGTTGTTCTTCCTCCAGGGAGACCTTTTCTCGTCAGCGGTTCAATGTCAAGGGAGCTCTTTGTGTGAATGAGGCGAGTGCCGACGACGCCATGTGGGTATTTCAAGCCTTGGTGTGAAAGTATTTTTCTAACACAGCTAGGCAGAGTCCACATATCAATGGTCTGTCTCCAGGTTGTTCTAATTTCTCACCATGCATCTATAGATCTAGGACCACAGACCTTTAGAATATCATCATAATCACATCTCATATCTACCCTAATTTATGATTCATATTCAGTGCCTGGAAACAGTCACTGTATTTAACAATAATACCTAGACCTAAAATAATCCACTGTTAACAACTTATATGGTTACAAAACATTAATGATTTTCTGTAGACCAAGCAAATATTTTTAACTATACTTGGCAAATGACATGACTTTGTTAATGATTGCTAATCATATGCAAGAAGGGCAAAGAACAGAGGAGTCAAGGATTACTTCCAAGTTTCCATCTTGAGACAATGGGGACACGTGTAGCTATTAACCTAAATTAGAGACAGTCAATAGCGAAACATATTGAAGGGGATTTTGAATTCAAGTTTTCCGATGGGATGCGTCCAATGGGTAGTTATGAATTTCTTTCCAAGTTTCTGTCTTGAGACAATGGGGAGATGTATAGCTATTAACCTAAATTAGAGACGCTCAATAGAGAAACATATTGAAGGGGATTTTGAATTCAAGTTACCTGATGGGATACGTCCAATGGGTAGTTATAAATGCATATAGGATGCTCCACAGAACTATCAAGGGTAATGATCTTCATTTAGAGATTAGCCTGTGTAAACTGAGATCATGGGATTAGATCAGATTACCCAGAGGAATTAGGAAAAAGTGACTAGAAACCTGATGATGAAATCGCAGAATTACCAACACAATTCCAACAGTTGAAGAGCAATGGGCAAAAAAATCATGACTAAAGGGAAAAAGGAGTAAATAAAGGGAGTGAGTAACTAGGAAGAAGAGCAGGAAAAACAGTGGCCTGGGTTTCCAGAAGGAGAAATAGACATTCACACTTTCAAATGCTGCAGAGTACAGAGAGACGAGAAAAGCAATGTATCCACTGGGGACTTCATTGACCCCTTTTATATACGAAGACATCTGTTGAATTTTCACAGAAGTGAGAGAAAGGGGGAAGCCACAGCGATGTGGAGACAATTGATAATAAATTCCAATCAACCTTTCACTCGTTTTTTTGACTTTTTTTTTTTTTTGAGGGCTGCTATGAGCCAAATGCTGTGCTGGGCATGGTCCTATAGCAGTGAAATAATCAAACAAATTCGCTGGCCCAATAGATCCCAGCCTCTGATGCGGAAAGAGAGAAAACATAAACATATTTATGTATGGGAGAACAGAGAAGGCTTTACTGTGGAGCTTTTGAGGAGGGCCCTGAATTCAGTGAGGGAGAAAGCACTGTGGGCAGATGAAGCAGTGCAGGCTCTCAGTGGGGCCCATGTGGAGTGGGACTGGGGAACAATAAAGGGCCCAGCGTGGCCCAAGGTGAATGAGTAAAGGGGAGCTAGCGGGAAGATGAGGTATGAGGGGCAGAAAACAGCGGGAGCATGTAGGGCTGTGAACAGCACTGGGTAGGGAACTCTGAACACATTCTCAGTATGTTGGAGAGACTTTGGAGGGTTTTGAACAGTGGCGTGCACTGATCTGAGTTATCTTTTATGAGAATGACTCTTTGGAGAACATATGGTAAAGTGATGGAATACAGCAAATGTGAAATTCTTATTCAAACAGCTTGGTAGAAGGAAGGAAATAGATGAACATAATCACCAGATTGCAATGAAGGGAATGGGAGAATTTTCAATAGGAGAGAGGAGTATGTTCTATGTTGTAGAGAAAGAGGGACCCACGGTGAGAGGGGAAGGTACAGCTGAGAGAGTAGGATTGAGGCATAAAGGTTTAAGGTAAAGAAGGATCAGATTTTGGCGAGAAAAAGATAGCTCTTCCACTGAATTACAGAAAAAGGAAAAAGAGGAAGCCAACCTAGAGAATTTTATAGTGAACTCAGGAAGTCGAAAAAATCTTCATGAATGTCCTCTATTATTTCCATAACATAGACACCAAGGTCCAGGAAGAACAAGAAAAAAGGCAGGAATCACTTGTGGAAAATGGAAAAGTCAAGAAGATTAGAGACACATGGAGTGGTTGCCTTTGATTATTCAGGCCCGGCTCAGAAGAGAGGCAATGAATTTGTAATGGCAGAAGGAAAACCTTCCCACTTTGTATAACTATTTATTCCAAGTGTGTCTGTTCTTATACTGGTCTTTAAAATATTTTCCTAGTAAACGTGTTTGGCAGTCATGCCCACAAAACACTGTATGTAGGTCATGCTACCATTTTAAGTCAATTTACTTTCTTAAAACTGATTTGTTTAAAAGATTATTTTAATGAGACAATGCTAAAAGTTATTATTGGAACAGTGTTTCACTTCTGCCACAGGAAAAATATTATTTATAGAGAAAGATAAATGCCCTATCTTTAGACTGCATGTTGAATCTCTTGCTAGAAAATATGTTTATAAATAGTCTCATGATATATAACCTATAGCTAATAAATTGCTATGGATGACTGAACTATACAGTACAAAAGACATTTAAGGACTAATACAAATGTTTTATTGCAAATGAATTAAAGTTACACACTGAATGAATGATTAATATAGCCAGAAATTATCCCAAGACACCTATAGTTCAAGAGGCCAACAATAAACATATTGGGTAGTGTTTTCATTAAAAAAAAATTTATTCTATTATGTTAGGTTTTGCTCAGAAAAAAAGGTATTGCATTGTAACATTTAATGAAATAATGGCCTTTCATTGAAATACATTTTATTGTGGTAGTATTTTAGACTTGCGATGTATTTTCATTTCTAACAGCTTAGAAGGCAAATGTATATGAAAGGCTCTAGCCTAACGATTTTTACATGCATAATTCCTTTTGCAGTATCATCTGAATTAGCTTAGTGTGGACATTATTTCTGATTGGATACATGGCTCGCATCACTCAACCTTAGGGATGTTTTTTTCCAAGATATTCATCCACCAAACAACTGCCATTGGCATGAAGATTTCAAGAGCTTTCTCATTTCCAGGTTGTTTGAAATGTTTCACCGACATGAACTTGAGCCTATGTGTAAAGCAAGGGTAGGGGGCTCATCCTTGGAGGAATACAATGAACCATGATAAGGAGATAGTGTTTCATTTCATAAAAATACCAATGCAGACAGGTCCCTAGGCTTATAGATATGCTTCAGAATACACTGTGTAAATTAAGGTTTGGATGATGCAGTTTGCTCTACCTATCACCCCACTGTCCTCAGCCACCCTTCCTGCTGCTGCTTTGGCAGCATATGAAAAAGTGCGGCCACCCAAATGCTAGTTAGGACCTCCCAGATGGCCAGGCTGAACACGCACCTTCCATAGGCCAAGACTAGAATGAATTGTGAATGTAATGAGTAGGAAGAGATGCCTCAAGCAACCTTGAGAAGACAGATTTACTCCCTCAGAATCCAGGGAATAACAGATGAAAGGAAGACCCAGCTCTGGGTGGGAGATGGAGGAGGTCTCACAAAATATTACTTCACACTGGTTAGCTTCAGTGGTTTGCCTGGGACAGTGTGAGTAAGCGTATTCCAACTGAGGACCTTCTGCAAATGCTGTTATCTTCCCCAAACACCTAACCCACCAACGTGTGTACACAGGTAAAGGCTGCAGACTGGTTTCTGCACACACGCTGATCTGCAGGGAGCTGGGGGCTGTAAGCCTGCCTGCATTCTTCAGGTGATTCCTGCAACACCCTCCATGCTCTAATTCCACCCGGGTTTTGGCATACCAATCTTTGAACCTAAATTATCCCCTCTTCCCACAAATAGAATGTTTGCAGCTACCTGCTAGTATTCTGATTAAGAAGAGTATAAATAGGTTTCACAATTTTCATAAATTCTTCTATTGAACGTGATGGGAATCGAAAGAATATTTGCAGTTCTATTTTACTTACCATTGCCTACTCTGCCCAGAGGAAAGAGGCGACTGCACAGTGCCGGCTCTCATTTCCCTGTACTTGCCCCCGAATCTGGCAAGCACAGCAATTAGAAAACCTCAGTGCTGGATCTCTCTCTGTTACTTAACAGAGATGTCTTACTACGTTCATTCAAACTTTACCACTTAACTATAGCAATTCAAAGGGTACAAAAGAATAGAAGAATAACACTTATTTTTATCACTTTTCCATTTTCAAGTGAAGATGTTTCCTTAACATGTAGTTCCTAAATTTCTGCAAATGGAGCAATAAATCTGAAATATTTGTTTTAAAATAATCAACTTATCTCATATTGAAAGACATGTTTTAAAAGATTACCTTCCTTTCTTCTTTCTTCTCTCTTCCTCCTTCCTTTTTTTATTCCATCTTCCCTTTCTTTTTTCTTTCCATCCTTCTTTCTCCTTTCGTCCCTTCTTTTCTTCCTGTCTTTCCTTTCTTCCTCCCACTTATCCTTCCATTGTTTATTCATCCTTTCTACTGGAGTACATAGTTACTGAAAAGATGAAGTAACTTTTCAGACATAATATTTTCCACCAAACCCACATAATACTGAGAAACCCCAGTCAATAACCTGGTTCACAATGGACAGGATATCGTCATTCCCTGTACTTGGAAATGTTAAAAAGGAATGCATATACCAGCTGAATAAATACTGAAGCCATTAAAAAACTGACACAGGAAATCGTCATAAAAGTCTACTTTCTCTTGTCAAATGCAGGATTGGGTTACACATTTTAGATGCTCCCACTTCCGGCATCCACACCTCCCATTGTGATCCAATCTGAAAATAATGCTAAACTATAAAATAAGATGAGAAAAGCTGTGATATTGTGATTTCTAATAGGAAACATATATTTTTATCGTCATCCTCAATTCCTGGCACAGAGCTCTAAAAACCCCGGTTATTTCCTGAATGATAAGTGTGCTAGATGCATCTTTGTTCTCGTATTCGGTCTTTGACCCTGGTTCAGGACACAGAGTTCCTAATCCTTTGGAATTTCCTGGATGATAGGAGTGTCTTTTGTTCTAATGAGATGTCCCTTGGTGCTCCTGGATGGGGGCTGGTCACCAGAAAGCCACGATTAGAAAGATGGAACTTTCAGTCTTATGCCCCCATCCTCCAGAAAGAGGAGAGGGGCTGGAGTCTGAGCTGATAATCAATCACGCCTGCATGATAAAGTCCCCATTAACATCTCTTAACTCTGGGATTCAGAGAACTTCCAGGTGGGCAAACATATCCACATGCCAAGAGGGTCGCACACCCCAATTCCACGGGGACAGAAGATCCTGTGTTTGAGGAACCTTCTAGAATTCATCCTATGTATCTCTTTATCCGGCTGTTCATATGTATCCTTTGCAAATGAGCTAGTAAATGTAAGTAAATTATTTTCCTAAGTTCTGTGAGCTGCTCTAGCAAATTAATTGAACAGAGTAGCTAGTTCGTTGGTCAGAAATTCTGGAGGTCCAGACTTGTGATTGGCAACTGAAGTCGGGAGCAGCCTTGTGAGACTGAGCCCTTAGCTCATGGGATTTGACTCTTAATCCAGGTAGACAGTGTCAGGCTTGCTTTGAATTATAGGACGCCTAATTGGTATCTGCTAGAGAAAAGTGTCTGGGCTGTGTTGAGTGTTAAGAGTAGGAAGGCTGGATGCGGTGGCTTACGCCTATAATCCCAGCACTTTGGGAGGCCAAGGAGAGCAGATCACGAGGTCAGGAGATTGAGACCATCCTGGCTAACACAGTGAAACCCTGTCTCTATTAAAAATACAAAAAATTAGCCGGCGTGGTGGCATATACTTGTAATACTAGCCACTTGGGAGGCTGAGACTGGAGAATTCCTCGAACCCAGGAGGCGGAGCTTGCAGTGAGCTGAGACCATGCCACTGCACTCCAACCTGGGCGACAAAGTGAGACTCTGTCTCAAAAAAAAAAAAAAAAGGAGGAAAAACAATTAGATTTTTCTTATCTCATGTGGTAGCCAACCAGGTTCAGATTTTTCTCATGATGACTATGTTGATGTTCTTTGTAGTTTAGATATAGAAGTTCCTTCAAAAAGATTCTGGTTTTTGTGATGGTTATTCTTGCACTGCTGGTGCTCATAGTGTCTGTCTGGTCCATCTGTCTGGTCACTTAACTCTGCTACCGTTCTTTTAACATTACACGTCACTGGAGGAGGAGTTGGTTTATACATATGATTCCAGCCTCTTTCCAGTTAAGCCCCTTCTTCGGTGCTCAGCATTATTTTGCAGGGATTGATGGTATACCTGTAGGCTAGTCAGTGCAAGTTTATTAAGCATTCCATAAGGGAAACACATTGAGGGATTAAAAAAAGGCAAAATCAAATTTTTTCAGATGTTTTAAACATTTTGTTGCTGCAATGAAGGAGCATAAGGAAAATAAACATATTGTCAACAGTTCAAGTGCTAATAAACTAGGAGAAAAATGGATGGTTTAGGTGATAACAGCTTCAGGATATAAAAGGAGGCTAGAACTTATTCTGAATAATGCTTGTTATAGAGAAATTTAGACTTGATCCATCTTGAAAGGAAATCAAGGTATTATCTAGGCAAAGAAAAAGAGGTCAAATGTTCATGGTATGGGTGAAGAAAATATATAAACCATATTTGAGGGCTGGTGAGTCAGATTAGCTGAAGTGAATGTTTTTAATAGGTGGGTAGTGGAGGATACATTTATTGGCTAGGTTAGCTCACAATTGTAAAGGTCCTCAAACACACCACCAAGGAATCTGGAATAAATGAGGAATCCCTGCAGTCTTGACCAAGAGCATGGCAGGATTGAAGGTGTGTTTCCAGACTGGCCTGGAAGTGATGTGCAGCATGTATCGGAGTTGGGAAGCAGGATATTGCACCACCCTTATTATTTAGCATTCTCTACACTGTCAAGCTTTGGAGTAAGTTGAAAGTTCCCCTTAGATCCCACTTGGTGGCCTGAGAGCTCTCTATCTTGTCTAGGAGGCACCGTACTGCTCAGCAGCAGAGACTCCTGACAGCGAATGTCAGTCATGATGCTTTCCTCAAAGCTCTTCCACATGTTACAACTCACCTATCTAGGGATGCGCAGTCACACCCAGAAGACTTGACAAGTTGTCCAACCAAGAGTGGAGCTTGGCAATTCCAAGCTGCTGTCATTTTGAACTCTGGAGGTGTATGAAGATGTCCTTGATTTATATGGTTTCCTACTGTGATCGGCTCCTATCTGAGGTCAGTAGAAGGCCCAATGTTTATTTTACCCAATGTCTTCAAAAGATATTGCTTTTCACTATGTGTTATGATAAAAGTCAGTCATTTTAAAAGTTTCTCAAATTGATACAACTTGGCTTCATAAATATCAACCAGTTATATGTGTCTGTAATGGATAAAGAACAGTTAAAGCCATTATTCTCCTCCCAATCAGGTGGTCTGTAATTTTATGAAGATTCCTGCCTCCTAAGAGCTCATGGACTCAGTGAATTGTGCTACCTATTGTGGGAGATGTTAACTCCTTTTTTTAGGGACACAGCTCCACTTATTTTCAAGTCTGCTTTGAAGATAGATGTGGTCATATAACCAAGTTCAAACCAAAAGAATGTGATCAGAAGTAAGAAGTGCCATCTGGGTCTAGTCCTTAAACTGCATGATGTACCTTCATGTCTTTTGCCCTTTATGGCCAGCTGCAATGGAGATAATCCCTAAGTTGACTTTAGAAGCCACACATAGTAGATGACAAATATTTATTAACACAAATCCTTAAATGACTGTGAGGAGATAGATCACCCACTGATGTATCCAACTACTAACTAATGTTACCTGAGTAAGACGTCAACTTTTATTGTGTTTGAACCATTATGCATTCTGGAAACAATCTGTTATATAGCAGTTAGTTTACCATAGGTCATGTAGACAGTCAACATTTGGTTTATTCTACCAAGATTAAACAATAAAAAAGGTTTTAAAAGGAAGTAAATTCATGGAAAAGTAATTTTGAATAATAAATTTTGAGGTCAACAAAGCTTTAAAAATATAGAAATTGAAGGAAATTGTGGTTATGCCATGCTTTTAAACATTTGCTATATATACAAAATAATTAGGCATATTTAGATGATTAATCACTATCAAGGATTCTTGATTAGTTGTGTGTTTTGTTGAAAAATAGTATCTAAATTATTTATGAGTGTTACTTCAAAGTTCAATTTTTAGATTTCTTATCTTTGTATTTTTTGAAACCTATAGAAATTCTGTGTGTAAAGAAATTCTTACCATGGTTAAGGCAAAAAATATTTTGAAGAAACGTTCTAAATTATGTCTTTCAAATATATTTTCATGATATGAAATGTAGTTCTCTCACCTTCTTAGGAGGTTAGCTATTTTGTTTAGTTGACCAGGATTGCTTCAAACATATTTAAGAAATACAGTGTGTGAATCACATCATTTATTAATTAGTCAAAGCTTTTCCAAATTTGTTAAAAAGAAAAAAATTGTCCAGCATGTTGTAGGAATAGTTAGAACTAGAGTAGATCTCAAAACTACCTCTCCCTCTTTGATATGGGTTGACTCTGTGTCCCACACAGATCTCATCTTGTAGCTTCCATAATTCCCACGTGTTGTGGGAGGGACCTGGTGGGAGATGATTAAATAATGGGGGCGGGTCTTTCCTGTGCTGTTCTTATCATAGTGAATGGGTCTCATGAGATCTGATGGGCTTTTTTGTTTGTTTGTTTGTCTGTTTTGAGATAGAGTCTCACTCTGTCACCCAGGCTGGACTGCAGTGGCACAATCTCAGCTCACTGCAAGTTCCGCCTCCCAGGTTTATGCCATTCTCCTGCCTCAGCCTCCCGAGTAGTGGGGACTACAGGTGCCTGCCACCATGCCCGGCTAATTTTTTGTATTTTTAGTAGAGACTGGGTTTCACTGTGTTTGCCAGGATGCTCTTGATCTCCTGACCTCGTGATCTGCCCGCCTGGGCCTCCCAAAGTGCTGGGATTACAGGCATGATGGTTTTAAAAATGGGAGTTTCCCTGCACAAGCTCTCTCTCTCTTTGCCTGCCACCATCCACGTAAGATGTGACTTGCTCCTTCTTGCCTTCTGCCATGATTGTGAGGCCTCCCCAACCATGTGGAACTGTGAGTTCTCCATGAAACCTCTTTCCTTTGTAAATTGCCTGGCATTGGGTATGTCTTTATCAGCAGCATGAAAACAGACTAACAAACTCTTTAAATATTAAGCTAAATTATTAATGTGGGGAAAAGCAAGAGAGATCAGATTGTTAATATGTCTGTATAGAAAGAAGTAGACATAAGAGACTCCATTTTTTCCTAGTCCCTTTTCTGGTATATATCCCATCTTGGTCATGATTTTTTGACTCGTGGGGCTATATAATGGAGCGGGCATAGTGATTTCCGTACCCCGTTGTTGTAATAAATCTCAACCCCACAGATTAAGAGGAATTGAAGTAATCATTGGCTGAACAGTACTTTCTTGATTATCTGGCCCTAAACAATGTAAAATCTTAGTACTTTGATACACTTCTGAGGCTGTGCCTATGCCGACAAGTCCTGTGACAGCCTTTTGTTTAGGCCAATTTTTTGGCCACTGATTTAAGGCAATGATAGAGACATCCGCTCCAGTGTCTACTAACCCTTCAAACTGTTTTCCTTGAATAATGGCCTTACACACAGGCCTGTTCTCTGAGACCTGACTTGCCCAATATGCAGCCTTTCCTGTCAGATCAGTGCTTCCAAACCTTTCTGGTTTTTTTTATCTTACTATTTTCAACCTTAATATATGGCAGGAGTAATAATTGAGCAATCTTGTCTCCTGGACTGGCACTCCAAGGAATTGAAGAGCTAATAACCAACTGAATTTCGCCTTTATAGTCTGAATCAACTACACCAGTATGAATTTGAACTCCCTTTAGATTTAGACTTGATCTCCCCAAGATTAGTCCTACAGTCCCCTCAGGCAGCGGGCCATATACCCCTGTGGGGATTTTTTGTGGGGGCTCCCCTGGAAGCAGAGAGACTGCTTGTATAGTACATAAATCTACTGTTGCACTGCCACTTGTGGCAGGGGACAATTGTTGTATTGTGGTAACTGGCTTATTCCCTGAAACTCTTGGGACAGTGGGGGTTGTTGTCTCTGAAGACCTTGAGGAACAAAGGGCTGAATTGGGAATGCCCCAGTTTGTTGTGGGGCCCGAGGCTGGCCCCTTTGCTCATTTCCCGACAATGGTTGCCCCTTTTTATCAAATTTAGAATGACATTGACTAGCCCAATGTTTTCCTTTTTTACATCTTGGACATAAGTCAGGTGGCTCTCTACCTGTAGTTGTAGTCGCTTGAATAGTTATATTCTGTTTATTTGAGACTGGGCAATTCTTTTTTAAATGACCAATTTGACCACAATTATAACATTTCCCTTTAAATGTTCTAATTTGTCCTCCTAAAACGACTCCCACTATTGCTTGAGCCATAAGCGTAGCTTTATGTATAGCTCCTCCAATTCCATCACAGGCTTTTATATACTCTGAGATTACATCTGATCCCGCAGGAATCTTTCCTTTCAATGGCTTAATGGCTGATTGACACTCAGGATTGGCGTTTTCGTATGCCATCAACTCCACTATGACTTTACGGGCTTTTTCATCAGCAATTGACTTTTGAGCAACATCTTGGAGCCTTGCCACAAAATCAGGGTAGGGCTCTTTCGAACCTTGTCTTACTGTATTAACTGAGGGGCAGGCAGTTCCTGGGTCTTGGATTTTTTCCCAGGCTCTAAGACAGATAGCTCTAACTTGCTCAATGGCCTCATTTTGCATTAATGCTTGTTGACTAATGGTGCTCCAATTTTGACCTGTTCCCAATAGTTGATCTACATCTATGTTAACTGGAGGATTGGCAGCCCTATTTCTTCGGACCTGTTCTTGTGCCCCATCAATCCACCAAGTCTTAAATTGTAAAAATTGAGAGGGTGAGAGAGACGATTTTGCCAGAATCTCCCAATCATAAGGAATGAGTCTATGTCCATGAGCAATGGAATCTAATAGTGTCCTCATACAAGGGGAGTTGGGTCCATACTGTTTTACTCCCTCTTTCATATCTTTTAGCATTTTTATTGAAAAAGACTTGTATCTGGCCTCAACTGTGAGAGGCTCTCCCTCTTGGGCTCCTTCTCTAGGTGGCATCGGCTCTAACATTACTGGGAATTGCCATGCCTCAGTATCTCCTTCCTGTCTTGATTTATCAATAATTTCATGTAATTCACTACCCTGTCTACTAGGTGGTGCCATAGGATTAAGTCTCCTAGTGGGCAGCTGAGGGTAAGGCGCCCTGCCCTGTGGTGCTGGGGGCATTCCTGGACATCCATACTGACTTTTTGGGGGTGGCTGATACTGAAGTTCGGCCGGTGGCCAGTATTGATAAGCTACTGGTGGTTGGGTCTTATTTTCTCTAACCTGCATTTGAGGTTGTAATGCTACGGGCATCTGACCTAGAGGACTTGGCCCTCGTGGTTTAGACGCTAATGGCCCCACTGATTCTGGACCTTCTTCTTCTAATTTTAATGTTTTAGGATATATCACCTCCTGTAATTGATTATAGTCAACATTTTGCATTGACTGAGCCATTACTGGCTCTGCTACATATTTGCAATGTAAACTTTCCATTTCCTTTTGGGACTTTCTCCCTGTATTTTCTTTACAATCTATTACACAGCTTTCAGGGGCATCAGAAACTGAAACACTATCTTCTTCTGTTTGAAATGGTTCTAAAGCTGCTTTAATAATGGCCCAATCATTCCATACCGTAAGTGGAATGATATTACCCTTCCTACCTGCTTGTTTTAGTTCCTTACCAATTTTTTTCCAATCTTTTAGATCTAACGTTCCTTGTTCTGGGAACCATGGGCAAAATTGTTCTATTATTTGAAATGGCTTGATTAGATTTTTTGTAGATATTTTAACTCCCCCTCTTTTTAAAAGAATTTTAATAAAGCTGAGATGAGAGGCATATTTGCTTTTAGTTTTACTTTTAGTTTGCCCCATTATCACCCTAGCTTTCTTCCGAGTGCGCAAGCTTACCGTAAGGCTGACTGTAGACGTACTCAGGATCTCTCGTCGACTTGTCCTCAATGACCACGCTCGAGTGTACATTCACCCTAGAGAAAAGGCCTCCACATTGGGCACCAGATGAAGGGGGTGGGTCGCCCCTTCACAGCTGTGGGTGTTTCTCGTTGGGTGGAACGAGAGACTTGGAAAAGGAAAAGACACAAAGTGAAGAGAAAGAAATAAGGGGACCCAGGGGACCAGCGTTCAGCAGATGGAGGATCCCACTGGCTTCTGAGTTCCCTTAGTATTTATTGATTACTTATCGATGTTTTTTAGAGAGGGGGATGTGTCATGGTCACAAGACAATAGTGGGGAGAGGGTCAGCAGACAAACACGTGAACAAAGGCCTTTGCATCATAGACAAGGTAAAGAATCAAGTGCTGTGCTTTAGAAATGCATAGACATAAACATTTCAATGCTTTATTAAGCAGTACTGCCGCCCACATGTCTCACCTCCAGCCCTAAGGCAGTTTTTCCCTATCTCAGTAGATGGAATGTACAATCGGGTTTTATACCGAGACATTCCATTGCCCAGGGACAGGCAGGAGACAGATGCCTTTGTCTTGTCTCAACTGCAAGAGGTATGCCTTCCTCTTATACTAATCCTCCTCAGCACAGACCCTTTACGGGTGTCGGGCTGGGGGACGGTCAGGTCTTTCCCTTCCCACGAGGCCATATTTCAGACTATCACATGGGGAGAAACCTTGGACAATACCTGGCTTTCCTAGGCAGAGGTCCCTGCGGCCTTCCACAGTTTTTGTGTCCCTGGGTACTTGAGATTAGGGAGTGGTGATGACTCTTAAGGAGCATGCTGCCTTCAAGCATTTGTTTAACAAAGCACATCTTGCACAACCCTTAATCCATTTAACCTTGAGTTTGACACAGCACATGTTTTAGAGAGCACAGGGTTGGGGGTAAGGTCACAGATTAACAGCATCTCAAGGCGGAAGAATTTTTCTTAATACAGAACAAAATGGAGTCTCTTATGTCTACTTCTTTCTATACAGACATATTAACAATCTGATCTCTCTTGCTTTTCCCCACAATTAAATAGCATTACACCATAATGTTAAGTTCTCACAATTTCAGCCAATAAAATTTCATTGGGCATCTAATTTTTAACTATTATATGGCTCCTTATTTTCATTTCATAGTGTTTTAGTGGTTTGGAAAATGTATACACAAATGTGTACATATTCTTCTTATCCTTGTCTTTTTCTGTGTGCAGATGATGAACTTGGGGTAGAATGGACCTTTTGTTCAGAGAGACATTTGGTTTTCACAGCCTCTTTGACATTGGAGTCTAATAATATCTTTCCCAAGGCATTTTGTTATCCTAAAGGGAATTTTAGTGACAATTCACTTAAAGTAGCTTTTTGATGTTGCAAGTGTTTTTATTTTTGTTGTTGTTGTTTGATCTGGTTGGTTTGGTGCATAAGTAGATATCACAGATGATGAATGCAATGATCTGCAATATTTTAAGGTCCTTACTTTGCAAAAGAGTCCAGAGACATAAAATTGTATATTGGAATAGTAGCCAATATAATTTTTGACATTAATTAGGAATGCAATAATAGTCTCAACATATGCTTCATTCTAAGATCTTAATGTTAAACTCTCCTGGAAGTTTGATTGATTGTTTGTCTGGTTGTTTCGCCTTTACCTCAACATGGCTTCCTTAGCATTTATTTCATCTTGTGTGAAGAATATTTCGCATGATTTCCTGGGAATTTTTTCCTTTTCTTGTTATTATATCTTCTTTGTACTAACATTGATTATACAAATGATTGAGTTAAATTTAATGAGTAATTCTTCCCTAGTTTCTTACATATTGGTGAATGCACATCTGTAATGCATTGTTCCAAATACATTGCAGACTCCAACGGTGAAGGCATCTTACATGTATCATATGATGTTCTTATCCCTGCCACTTGCTATTCATCCTGATGGACTCTTTTATGCAGCATCATCAGTATCAAATCTAAACCACTAGTTGATGGCAGATTCTAAAGCAGAAAAAAAATATGTGAACCCAGCTAAGCAATGAATCATTCAATCATCGCTGTGATTTCAGCATTCAGTACCTAACAACAGAAACGTAATTGTTCTTCCTCAGCCAGTATTCCTGATAAAAAAATGAATTCCATATTTCTTTCTTTCTTTTTCTTTCAATGTGAAACATTATTAAGTATTGTCATTAAAAAAAGACATGCAAAAACTTTGGAATTCTCTGTTGAAGTTTCATATTTAGAGATATTGTAAATGACAGGTTGGAATAAAATAATCTTGGAAGAATGTAAAATATTTCTGCAACCAAATAAAAGCATTATTTTGATCATTATAATTTCTACTAATAATATACAATGTAGACTATGTACTATAAAGAAATTAACCAGTAATATTTTTTCGTTTTTATTTTGGATTTCTAAATGTAACATTACTATATGGAGTTTATTAGATGTCAGATTTTAAGTTCTTCTGTGTGCATTAGATATCTTAAATTTTTGCATCCTTACAACAACCTTCCTGGATAAATGGTATGATTATCTCCATGTGAACGTGAGGAACCTGAGGCGCTTTGTAGATAGCGTGTTTGAGGTCACACAGCCATTAGATAGCTGAGCTGGGATGGAAACACAGTTTGAGCAAACTTTCAGGTTTTACCCTGTGTGCTGTGCTGACTCTTCACACATTAAAATTGTAATTCTGCCTTAATTATAAATAAATAATCACTATCATCAGTTTTGGTTTCTCTTTTTTTTTTTTTCCAAACTGACAGCTTTGTTCCTACTGCTTCTTTTAAAATCAAAGCAGGAAAAATCAAAGAAACTTGTCCTTTCACTTCTCATAATCAGACCTGAATTTTCGCCTGGAGTTATTTTGTTTACTTGTTGTTGTTGTTGCTGTTGTTGTTTGTTTTCATGCTTGTTTCTTGTTTTCTTTTTTACTTGTGATAAAGCTCCCATAACCTAAAGTTTACTGTCTTAACCATCTTTACGTGCACATCTCAGTAGTGTTAAGTACATTTTCATTGGGCAACTAATCTCCAGAACTCTTTTCTTTTTGCAAATCTAAAATTCTGTATGCATTAAATTCTATATGCATTAAGCAACTGCCCAGTGTCCCCTCCCCACAGCCCCTGACAACCACCATTCTAGTTTCTACAGATGAATATGACTACTCTACGCACCTCCTATAAAAGTGGAAACAGGCCGGGCATGGTGGCTCATGCCTGTAATCCCAGCACTTTGGGAGGCTGAGGTGGGCAGATCACCTGAGGTCAGGAGTTTGAGACCAGCCTCGCCAACATGGTGAAACCCTGTCTTTACTAAAAATACAAAAAATTAGCTAGGCCTGGTGGCATGTGCCTGTAATCTCACTTACTCAGGAAGCTGGGGCAGGAGAATCGCTTGTACCTGAGAGGCGGGGTTGCAGTGAGCCAAGATCACACCACTGCACTCCAGTCTGGGTGACAGAGTGAGACTCTGTTTCAAAAAAAAAAAAAAAAGAAAGAAAAGAAAAAGAAAGTGGAAACAGTGTTTGCCTTTTTATTACTGGCTTATTTCACTTAGCACAATGTCTTCAAGGATCATCCATGTTGTAGTGCGTCAGAATTTCCTTTTTTTTTTTTTTTTGAGACGGAGTCTCACTCTGGCCCAGGCTGGAGTGCGGTGGCTCGATCTCTGCTCACTGTAACTCCGCCTCCCGGGTTCATGCCATTCTTCTGCCTCAGCCTCCTGAGTAGCTGGGATTACAGGCGCCACCACCCTGCCCGGCTAATTTTTTTTTTTTGTATTTTTTTAGTAGAGACGGGCTTTCCCCGTGTTAGCCGGGATGGTCTTGATCTCCTGACCTCGTGATCTGCCTGCCTCGGCCTCCCAAAGTGCTGGGATTACAGGCGTGAGCCTCCGCGCTCGGCCAGAAATTCCTCCTTTTTAAGGCGGGATAATATCCGCCGTATGTATACATTACATTTTGTTTATCCATTCATCCGTGGATGGACACTTAGGTTGCTTTCTGTTTACTTATTTTTAAAAATGTTTTACTTACATTTCATTTGTCTCAGTTGACACATGAAAAGCTGTTGGAATGTAACATTTTACCACCAATTATATGCCCCCAATTTGGATTCTCACACCACAGTGGATAATCTGGGATGATTGAGAATTGAGATTTCTATAATTTATTGACGCTTAATAATGTATGCTTTAATTTAAGATTTGAAAAAAGTCAAGAAAACCATGTCACCTTTAGGATAGGTCAACAATAATGGTTTGATTATAATTGTTCTTTCCAGTTAAACAATGACAAAGCAACCCAGGTAAACCGTACATAGATTTCCTAGCAATGGAACTGAGCAGAGTAAAAAGAGCTTAGGTTCTCTTCTATAAACTCCCAAGCTAAATGAGTTGGAATAAATATCTAAACCTCTATTTCCCCACTTGTAAAAGAAGGAGGTTGGACTAAAGACTCATTTTGTTTCTCTCGCTTGCTCAGTATCTTTGGCCCTTGTCACAGGCCATCTCTTTGCTCAAAACAAATATAAGTGAAGTTTCGCAGTGTTTCTCACAAGCACTCAAACTCACCTAACATCTGTCTTCTTGGAGAGCAAATATATCGATTTGGCAAAACAAAGTTCTAAATCAAAAAGAACTTCTACAATAGAAATTTGCATTGAGAAATAAATATATGCCAGCAGGAAATATGGGCAATGATTAGGAAATAAGCCGCTTTGACACACCTCAGTGTTAAAGGGTATATTCACCAATTTGAAAGAAAAACATATTTTCAAGTGCAGCCTCACAGTTCACTACCTCCACATTCTGTCAGCAGTCCTTTCCCAGCTGTAACCACTCTTCAAAGGCCACATATATGTGTTTTGGACACAGGCACGGGGTCATAATTTGCTCTGTAATTCTAGATTTTATTTTAAAAATGGGAATTTTCAAGGGAGCAACTTGCATGCAGTATGCTTTTGGAGAGTTCTAAAGGTTAAGTACAGTATCCAGGAATTTTAAAGCCAAGGGACCTCTGAGTTGTCCCAAAGTATCTATTCATCAGAGCCTTTCATTTCACCCCAGGGCTTCAGCTAAATATATTGCATATAAAAAGTAATTTCTTTTTCTAGCTCTGTCCTCCTAGGACCTAGTCAAAAATCAGCATGGTATTTCCAAGGAACACACTTCCTTCTCTTATGCCGTCCAGTTTCAGATTTTTATTTGTGTTACTCCTCACAGTAGAGACAATAGCTTCAAAGTTGGAATCTCACAAAGCATTTCTTCCAAAATCCCTGCTTCTTTAGTCCGCTTTACACGGAGCTGATAAGAGCAGCCCAACCAGCAAGCGTTCCATGTATGTCAGCAATATTTCCAGCCCACTTGGTTAACCTGGTTAGATCAAATCTGAAAGAATGTCAAGCTGTCTCAGAAGCAAACAAACAGGTGTAGCTGATCCCACATCCCTGTGAGTTGGATGGCTTCTTTTCTACTTGTAAATGGGTTCTTTTCTAATTGACTGGGTTTGTGTTTTCAAATCAATTTATATGGCTAAATGTACCGTTTAAAAGAAAAGATTATTATGCAATATTTTAGTATTGTAGAATGAGAGTTTCATATCTCAAAGGATAGATTTAATCTCACCAAACCTGACTTTCCTTTGTGCTGCTGCTTCTCTTCTGAATGACTCTTTTTTCTTCCTGGTTCTATGTGGCTCTCTCAGTTCCTTAAAATCACCCTCATAAATTGGAAACAATTTTAAATGCATTCCAGGCCCTCATATGCCTATAATCACGCCATTTTTCTGGATGATTTTCATCATTAAAGAGTCCCCTTTGTCACTGTCTTCTGCCTGGTCAGTTGTCATGTAAGTTACAATGAAATTGTTGCACTGCTTTAATTGGAAGTCAGTATTCCCTCAACCCACTTACCTTGTGATCCAGCATCTGTAATACAATAGAGTTAAACTCTCAAGAGAACATCATCATGACCAACAAGGCAGAATCCCTGAGTCATTTTTGCCCAAACCAGCATTTCCTAAGTAGAGCCTGAGTTCACCACTACATCCATGCATGGATATGCATAGATACCAACCTGGCTATGGAATGTTTGAATGGAAACTTCCAAGTTCACTAAATATTTGTCTTTCAGGTATAATAGTGAGGAATTTGGTCTTGACTCTCCAGATAAAGGATTTTTCTGAAGCCGTTCTAGCTCTATTTCTGGTGTCTTTACAAATTAAGTCCTATTAAAGTAGTCCTGGGATGATTCAGTCCAGATGCTCCTCAATTTACAATACAGTTATGGCCCTGACAAACCCATCATACCTTGAAATTATCATAAGTCAAAAATGCATTTAATGCATTTAATACACCTAACCTACCAAATATCATAGCTTGGCCTAGCCTACCTTAAATGTGCTCAGAGCACTTACATTAGCCTTCCGCTAGGCAAAGTCACCTAACGCAAAGCTTATTTTGTAATAAAGTGTTGACTATCTTATGTAATGTCTTGAATACTGTACTGAAAGTGAAAAACAAAATGGTTGCATGGGTGCTCGAAGCATGGTGTCTACCGAGTGTTTATCACTTTCGCACTGTATAAAGTCAAAAAATCTTAAGTCAAATAATAAAAAGTCTGTACTTAATTGAACTAAAGAAAGTTTCAGTTAGTTAAAGATCTACATCAGGAAGAGAGACGAAGTAAGACTTTTATAGGAAAAAAAGGGGGCATTCAAATAGCTGCAATGCCTACACACATTTTTAAATCATTGTAAAAGAAAAGATAATTTCTGTGATTGGCCTGGAGGCTAATAATAAACTGTGTTGGTTTTAAGGCCTGCCTACAGGTGGCAGTGTTGTTACCACATAATTCATCAGTAATGATTTGGCCTGTGCATCATTAGAAATCACTTTGAACATACATTGAGTGGCAGTGCCTTCTGCTAGTCATTATTATCAGCAAACATTTCCTAAATGCTTACTGAGTGTGTGTGCAATACTGTCCTTGGCTTGCCATTAGCTGTTTTCATGTGCAGCCATTTCCAAGACAAATCCTCATTGACTGATGATGTACCCAGCAAGAAACAAACATTGTAGCTTCTCTTTTTTTTTTTTTTTTTTGAGACAGAGTCTTGCTCTGTTGCCCAGGCTGGAGTGCAGCAGCACGATCTCAGCTCACGGCATTCTCTGCCTCCCGGGTTCAAGTGATTCTCCTGCCTCAGCCTCCCAAGTAGCTGGGATTACAGGTGCCCACCACCATGCCCAGCTAATTTTTGTATTTTTGCAGAGATGGGGTTTCACCATGTTAGCCAGGCTGGTCTCAAACTCCTGACCTCAGGTGATCTGCCCACCTTGACCTCCCAAAGTGCTGGGATTACAGGTGTGAGCCACCATGCTTGCCCTAGCTTTTGTTTAAATGGCACACTGATATGGTTTTTCTGTGTCCCCACCCAAATCTCATCTTGAATTTCCACGTGTTGTGAGAGGGGCCTGATAGGAGGTAATTGAATCACGTGGGCAGGTCTTTCCTGTGCTGTTCTCGTGATAGTGATTAAGTCTCATGAGATCTGATGGTTTTAAAAAGGGGAGTTTCCCTGCACAAGCTCTCTCTCTCTTTGGCTGCCACCATCCACATAAGATGTGACTTGCTCCTCCTTGCCTTCTGCCATGACTGTGAGGCTTCCCCAGCCACATGGAACTGTGAGTTCTTCATGAAACCTCTTTCCTTTGTAAATTGCCCAGTCCTTTGTAAATTGCTGATATGTCTCTATCAGCAGTGTGGAAACGGACTAATACACAGACACTACGTTTCTACATAGACCCCCAAGTGTCTTTGTTTTGCTATAAGTATGACAAGCATTTTTTCCCTTCTGAGTAAAGATTTAATTCCATCTATAAATGAACAAAAATGACAAAAATCTCCCCAGCAAATATTATTTAAAATAACTTTTTTTTTTTTTTTTTGAGATGGAGTCTCGCTCTGTCATCCAGGCTGGAGTGCAGTGGCACAAACTCGGCTCAATGCAAGCTCCGCCTTCCGGGTTCACGCCGTTCTCCTGTCTCAGCCTCCCGAGTAACTGGGACTACAGGCCCTCGCCACAACACCCAGCTAATTTTTGTATTTTTAGTAGAGACGAGGTTTCACCATGTTAGCCAGGATGGTCTCGATCTTCTGACCTCGTGATCCGCCCACCTTGGCCTCCCAAAATGCTGGGATTACAGGCGTGAGCCACCGCACCCAGCCTAAAATAACTTTTTTATACAAGGCACTTACTACAAAATTACAGTCATTGTAAAGAACACAGATTTAACCTTAACATATTCCTTTGTAGGGTGAGCTAAACTGAGAACCAATGAAGTTTTAAATGCATAGGGGAAAACAGAGGCAACAGGAAACCAAGAGAGCAAATGCTGGTTCAAATTAAATGAGAGTAGAACTCAAGGAATTCTAATACCACAAATACACCTCTAAATTTGATTCCCGTTGGTTTCAGGTACAACTCTTAATTCCTGCTTCACCTCTTTTTATGTTGTGGGGGAAAAAATGATCAAGGGAGAAAATGAATTGTTAATTTCAAAGCTTTTTTTACAGAATACACCCTTGAAGGTTTATACAAAGTGCCAGAGTCACTCGACCTTTTAAAGATCTAACTTTCTCTAGCAGTGAGTTGAACAATATTACAGCAATAATCTATTACCCTTTAGTTAAGTTCTAAAGTTGCTACTTGACTGTAATCCCAGGAGACCTTAGCAGCCCCCAACCACAGCTAAAAGGCCAGCCCATGCACCAGTACTTTCATGTACTGGCTGGAATGGCCCCTAAGGGCTAACGCTGTTACCCGAGCGCCTACTTTACCCTCAGAATACCTTCACACTGTCGCAGTGAAATAAAAGATAGCCACGAATCTCTAAGCAAACGGTTTTCCTTGAGAATATATATAAAAACAGAACTGCAGTCCAGGGTGTACGCGCAGACCACGGTGGTCCCGTATGCCCTAAGAACAAAGGAAGAGGTTGGAGTTTTATTGGGAAGGAGAAATGTGATGTAAATTGTTTTCAAAGTGAGTTCACTGGTGCTAGTGAAGCCTGTTGGGAGCTGGCAAACCCTACGGGGTGGGGGAGTGAAGCCCTACAGGGTGAGGAATGAAGTCCCTACAGGGCGGGGAGTGAAGTCCCTACAGGGCGGGGAGTGAAGTCCCTACAGGGTGGGGGGTGAAGTCCCTACATGGCGGGGAGTGAAGTCCCTACAGGGCGGGGAGTGAAGCCCTACAGGGTGAGGAATGAAGTCCCTACAGGGCGGGGGGTGAAGTCCCTACAGGGCGGGGGGTGAAGCCCCTACAGGGCGGGGGGGTGAAGTCCCTACAGGGCGGGAGGTGAAGTCCCTACAGGGCGGGGGGTGAAGCCCCTACAGGGCGGGGGGTGAAGCCCCTACAGGGCGGGGGGTGAAGTCCTACAGGGCGGGGGGTGAAGTCCCTACAGGGCGGGGGGTGAAGTCCCTACAGGGCGGGGGGTGAAGTCCCTACAGGGCGGGGAGTGAAGTCCCTACAGGGCGGGGGGTGAAGTCCCTACAGGGCGGGGGGTGAAGTCCCTACAGGGCGGGGGGTGAAGCCCTACAGGGCGGGGGGTGAAGTCCCTACAGGGCGGGGGGTGAAGCCCTACAGGGCGGGGGGTGAAGTCCCTACAGGGCGGGGAGTGAAGCCCTACAGGGCGGGGGGTGAAGCCCTACAGGGTGGGGAGTGAAGCCCTACAGGGCGGGGGGTGAAGTCCCTACAGGGCGGGGGGTGAAGTCCTACATGGCGGGGAGTGAAGTCCCTACAGGGCGGGGAGTGAAGCCCTACAGCTTGGGGAGTGAAGCCCTACAGGGTGAGGAATGAAGGCAGGCACACTTTCACCTGGACATTCTTAGAGTCAGCGCAAGTCATCGGGGCAGCCTCCGGGCGAAACTGGTCTGAAGGTTCTACCTGCTCTTCTGGTAGCTGGGCTTTTAAGACAGTTCCTGGAGCTGGCGCTGTGTGTCCTGCTTTTTACCAAAACCCCTTCACTCTGCTTGGCTGTGACAGGAATAACTCCAATTCGCGTAATCACTTCTCAAGTACATACTAACAGAGCTGCGGTCATGTGAAAAGTCAGGCTCACAGCACTCCCTTAACATAACTGGGCACATATTTTGGTTTTAGATGGGGCATTGACACACAAAAAGCAATTTTAGTCTTAGATACGTGGCAACTTTGATGGCGCAGCCAATGGCTAAAATGAGGCTTACTATTAATTGGATTTTAATAGTAATATTCAGTAACTTTTTGGGTCCCTGTATATTGGCTTTCTTGTACAATTGTTGTTGTTATTGTTAGCGTACTTTGCATTTCATGGCTTTAACACTGGTAGTTTATTGCCATAATGACAGATATCTTTATTTCTTTCTGCTATGTGATTTTTAAAAATCCTCGAGGATGGATTATTAAATTTAGCTATTTTTCAGTGAATTTAAATATTGCTGAAGAAAAATATTCTAATTTAACCCAAGTCACTGAAAAATTAAGCAGTTAGAATTAAAATAAGAAGTCACCACTTCTTTGCTGGAAGAGTTTCTTTAATGAGGAAGTTAAGAACATGAAGGCATGAAGGTTGGTACTTGCCTTCCACCAGCAAAATATAAGAAGGGCTTAGTCTGTATCGTTTTTTGGTGACATAAACAGAACGGTCTCAGTCATATTCCTTTCATGCCATTTCTCTACTTATGTGCCCTTCTTACTTTCAGGTTTGGAATCACAGTAAGAATAATACTGGAAAGGATTCCAAATGTAGTTTTGTCTTTAGAAAAGCAAACTATGTTACCTCATTAATGTTTTACTCCAAAGGAGATTTTCAAAATACACTTGGCAGGGTTTAAAAACTGCTGGAGCTGCACTTTAGAAGTGTGGTTTTTTAAACCATCGCATAAATACAGATAAACTTTATATTCATCCTTCGGTGTTTACTAACCATACAGAAAAGGAATATTTAAAGCCCAGCAAGTCTCATATTGCAGTTTCAGATGCCACATTTCTCCAAGGGTAAACAGAAATAATTAAGGTAATTATTGTTCGGGTCCTCTGGCAGCAAAGTACGTTTATTTTAAGCAATAGATGTTCAAAAAGATGTTTGAAAATGCATGGCTCTACCTGAACCACAATTGCATAAGGAAAGAGAAAAAAATATGTCTGCAGCAAGATTTTTACAAGCCTGCTGCAGCCTTTGTTGCCCATGTAAATTGTTTCATTGCTGAAAAGCTGAGTCATTGCTTTTTCCAACAATGGTTTCTCACTAAGTAAAAGAAAACAATCTCTCTCTCTCTCTTTTTTTTTTTCCCAGAAGCCAATACACAGAGGCTGTTAATTAGTGTGTCTATGGGTGGCATTTGAGACTCTACAAGACCAAGCATTCTCCACTGTGGCTAAAGTATCAAATTGCCCCCAGCAAGAGGCCTCCTAAGGCCCCTAGCATGCCAGCAACACCCCCAGCCCATTTTGGATTTTGCAGAAGGAGGAATTTGAAGGACTATTAAACACTCTGTAAAATGCTCACAACAGATCAGCATAAAGCCCCACAGTGCAGGTGTTTCTGTCATTGGAACAATGCTCTGTGCTCAGGGCCCTCACACTCTCCCTCTTCTCCAGCATTGCTTAAGCCCCACAGTGCAGGTGTTTCTGTCATTGGAACAATGCTCTGTGCTCAGGGCCCTCACACTCTCCCTCTTCTCCAGCACTGCTTAAGCCCCACAGTGCAGGTGTTTCTGTCGTTGGAACAATGCTCTGTGCTCAGGGCCCTCACACTCTCCCTCTTCTCCAGCATTGCTTAAGCCTCACAGTGCAGGTGTTTCTGTCATTGGAACAATACTGTGTGTTCAGGGCCCTCACACTGTCCCTCTTCTCCAGCACTGCTTTGGGTTTTATGAAGCGGTTCAGGAAACCTAAGCGCTGACTGGACTTTTCTGAAAATTCAGGCCTCCACGTTTTGTATAAAGTCAAGAGATGGGTTTTGTTTTTCCCCTAACTTTTTCTTAAGGAGCTGGCATTCCCATCAGGAAGATGGGCATTTACAGTTCCTTGAACTAGGCTATTTGAAATCAAATATTCCATATGCATGACAAGTTGACACATGAGGGATTAATGAATATGTTGTATGCAGAACATATTGCAAATAGTACAAACCCCTTTATTTCTGGAACTACTTTACAGTTTTGAGCTAACAGTATTTGCAGAGTAATCCTTAGATTAATCCAAATAACATGATTGCATGCTTTATCTGAATACTTACCGCTTCCACTCGAATGTCCTAGATTGCTAAACACTGCCCCTAACTTCTGTTATGTTTGCAGATAACAGGCTGATAGAAATTGTAAAGAACCAATGAAGGAAGATGATCCTTTGGGTGTTTAGCAGGCAGAGTGCTTTCATTTTGCATATTCTCCCCTCAGCTGTGTAACACCTTTGCTCGGTGAGCCATGCTTTCTGATTGCTACAAGAAGCACCTTGTTTTTCATGCTGCCTTTAGCAAAGTCTGCAATTTGCTACATTGCTTAAAAAGCTCCCTCCTTTTCCACTTGCAGGTGATGAGTCTATGAAGCAAGATGTTCTCTTTGTACAACTATCTGGACCCCCGGTGCATTTGAAGGCTGAATACCTTTGTTGTGGGAAAGAGCTGCTCCGACAGAGAAATGGCTTTCCTTGAGAAAATGGCTCACTGCTGAAGAAGTCTCTATTATGAAGAGGCTTCTTCCTAAATTAATGATTTGCTTCAGTGCAGGCTGATGACAGATAATAATATAAGGTGCAGATCAAAGACTCCAAATATTAGAACATAGGCTATGGAAGATCCATCTCTAAGCTTCCCAACTTTCTTTTCCAGAGATTAAGGAACAAGGTAGGAGACCATGCCTATGACTCGTCCCACTGATCATCAAGTAGAAACAGTGGAGGAATTGGAAGTTAGTTTAGCTGAAAAGAAAACTAAAATGAAAATTAAAAAATTTACAAAGTATCACTTATGAAAATGATCTTTAAGAGAAGATTGAAAATTAGACCATTTCAACTCAATATCACCAAAACTAGACAAGATCCCTTCATGAAGTCCTAGAGTCATCTCTATAAATTATGATGTATAATAAATATAGTTAACAAGGATGATAACTGATTTGATTTTGCTGTTGAGGCTTCTCACTGGAAAGGTCATCTACTTGGCTTTATGGTGTATTATGGTGTGATCACAAGCTCCCCTTGTAACTTCATATTTCATTAGTTGAAGTGCTGAAAATTAAATGTAAATGACTAAAATATCATTCAAAAACTGATAGCAGCCATTGGACACTTTATCTATCTTGCTCATTTTTATCATTTACACATTACTTCATGTACTGGTTATTTTTTATTTTATATATATATCATATAAATTTTTCCCATATAAAATTATCTTTCATGAAGACAGAGACTGCTAAATAGAATTATAAATAAATGGGGATATTTTTATAGTATGTATGGCTTGGTATGCAGGCCACTTGTCTAATAACTTCGGTACTGATATATTGAAAGCATATTTATGAATATGTTGCACATCATTGAAGGACAAAAGATTCATTTCTTTGTTATAGATGCCATTACTTTCATTTTATATGAGTGCATTTCATCAGCTTACTGCCATTTCCTTGAAATTAGCGAATGAATCTTCTTATTTTTAATTGATAAATTGCAGTTTATCTGAGTGTACTTGCTGAGATGACTTAACAAAATGAATATGTGAGTCCGAGTTCAGATTATAGATAAACATTTCACTGTGCATCAGAAAATGAACAGCACCAATGATAATATAGCAGTTTTTGTTAAGATAAATCAACTTTGAAAGATAATAACATTCAAAATGATTGATCTTCCTAGAGTAAATTTTAAATCGTAATTACGATATAATTTTTTTAAAGGAGAAATGAAAGGATTGAGTTTTTTTACTTTATCCTTGCAAATACTTGTACATTTCATTTGGCACAACAGATGAATTCTTGTATAGCTGTTTCTGTCCCAGTAAATTATTCCTAAGTTAAATACCTGAAGGAAGATTGCTAACTACAGGAATCTGATAATGAATTGTTTTGTTAATATAGAACATAACTAAAGTTTTCTTGTTAAATGTGGCTTTTTGCTTTAAAATTAATTTTAAGGTGGATTTGAATTGAGTACAATTTTTTATGTATAATGTTGATGGTTCGCATTAGTGGAAAACCTCAGCCAAATGATGTACAGGACATGGGACATGCAAAACTTCCAATAGTCACAATTGCCTGGAGTCCTCTATTTGCCCCCTTGAGTGGTATTGTACACATTAATAGCTTGCTCAGGGCCAGTGGCTAACATATTTCTATTTTACAAGCAGTTTTACCTAACTTCTAGTTACTGGTACTAAAAGCAACATTTAGAAAAATAAATAGAAATTATAAACTTTACCAGCTTAAACACGCAAATGAAGAAGTCAAAAATAAGTGAATGTTCCAACAGGGAAGTGTACATAGGAGACTGGAGTAGGCCTTTTATTAATGAAAGTACTTACTTTTTTCAATTTCAAAACATTTATTCTATCATAAATATGTATACACATATGGAAAAATATACAATATGACAAAAAATGTGTTACAAATGGGTTCTGTGTGATGATACACAAATGTATGTTTTTTTTGTAACTTGTCTACTTTCTTTACTTAAGTGTCTTTCTATTTTTATTGTGAGATATTGTTGAAATTTTGTTGTAACGCTTGCATTATAACTTTTTGAAATATACTGAAATCACACAGACACATAGATGCACATGAAGAAGTATCACTAAAAGATAACAGAATAAAGAGTATTAAACATATGTGAATCATCCAAAGTAAGGCAGGAAAATGAAAACAGGATAAATAATAAATGGGACAAAAAGAAAACATTTTCTAAGATGGTAGCCTTAAACCAACACACATTAGTACATTGACTAAAATATCCTGAGAACAGCATGTAAAAAGAAATTATTATTGTAAATGAAAATTAGTCCACGAATTGATTAATTAAAAAACAAACTGCACAGCAATATGCTGTTTAAATAAACACACTTGAAATATCAAGAAAGAGACAAGTGGAATGTGCATGAAAGGAAACCTGGAGACCAAGAAAGCACTGAGCATAAGGAAACGGGTGTGTCAGTATTATGGTTTTAAAAAGGCAGACTTCAAGACAATCAGTAAACCAAAAATAAAGAAAGTTTCATGATCATGTAAAGTACAATTAAACAGGAAGCAAAAACAATTTTAAATGCATCTAATAACAGTGTTTCAAAAAATTGTGAGGCCAAAACTGGCAGAAGTAAGGAACAGGCAGATAGAGATTTTAATCCCTCTCTTTTAGTAATTGATAGAAAAACAGAGAAAAATATAAGTAATAATAGAGAAGATTTAATCAATCCTATCAATTAAACTGACCTGATTGACATTCGTAGAACATTATGCCCTAACTTCAGAACACACATTTTTCAAGGAACATGGAACTTTCATCAAGATAGATGATAGGCTGATCAATAAATCAAACCTTAATAACTTCTATAGGATCAAAATCCTAAAAAAGCCTATGTTCTGATTCTCTTACTATAACAGTATGAAAATAGATATCAAAAAAAGGAAATAGCTACAAAATCCCCAAATACTTTGAAATTAACAAATTTCTGAATTACTTAGGTCAAAGAAGAAAAGCAAGGGAAATTAAAACATTTTATATTGAATTATCTTGAAACCAATATTGGAAGAGAAGTCTAAAATAATCATCTCAGCTTATAATTAAACAGCTACGAAACTAAGAGCAAATTAAACACAGGAGGTCAAAGAAAGGATCCAATAAAAATGAAAGTAGAAATAAAATTTAAAAACTGACAGTGGAGAAAATCAGAAGAGACAAATCTAATGCTTTGAAAGGATTGATAAAACTGATGAACACTTAGCAAGATTGATCGAGCAAAAAAAAAATAATTTTCCAGTATGAGGGATGAAGGGAGGGAGGTCACCATATACCACACAAATACCAAAATCCTTATGCTGATTAATTCAACTAATTAGATGAAATGGAAAAAAAAGTCTTTTTTAGGACACGAGTTACTGAAATGGACTCACCAAGATGTAGAAAAAAAATAGGTGTGTATATTGGATTCATAATTTCAATAAAGTATTAATGGCTCATTGGTAAATTCTATCATATATTTTGTGAAGAAATAATATCAATCTTATAAACTCAGAAAATAGTGAAGGAAGAAAAAATTCATAACTTGCCTAATAAAACCACCACGTAATTGATATTAAAATCTGACCAAGATCTTAGGAAATTACAAATAATATTCTGTCTGTCATGAATATAGACTGAAAAGTCTTAAAAAATATGTGAGAAACTAGAATCCAGCAATAGGTCAAAAGTACAGCTCCAGGATCTAAGATTGATTAAACATTCAAAAATCTATCAGTTCTTCAACACATCAACATAATAAAGGAAAAAGCATATTATTTTTTCAAAAGATGCAGAAAATAAATTTTCTAAAATTACTAGGCATGTAAGGTTTAAATGCCATGCAGAACATTAGGAATAAAAGGGAAATTTCTCTACGTGATAAAAGACATCTAACAAAACCCTAAAATTATCATACAAAATCATCATAGTAAAATCTGTACACTTAAAATGTATACAATTTACTGCATGTAAGTTAAACTCCAAAAATATGACTAGTTAAATGTTTTAATGTTTTGTGTGTACTTTAGAATAGGTGTGTTCATGACTTGTTTAGTGCAAGCTGTTTTATACAACTGTTAGGTTAGGCCAATTAATGTGTCTCTGAAATCACCCATACTTTTAATAATTTTTTGAGTGATAAATATATGATTTATCAGGAGATGTTTTATGTCTTCTAATTTTATTTTAGAATTTTCTGACTACGATTCTGCCAATATTTGCTTTATTTATTTTATGTATTTATTTATTTTGGGACGGAGTCTCGCACTGTCACCAGGCTGGAGTGTAGTGGTGCAATCTCGGCTCACTGCAACCTCCGCCTCCCAGATTCAAGCAATTCTCCTGCCTCAGCCTCTCGAGTAGCTGGGACTACAGGTGCCCACCACCATGCCCGGCTAATTTTTCTATTTTTAGTAGAGACGGGGTTTCACCATGTTGGCCAGGATGGTCTCAATATTTTGACCTTGTGCTTTATTTATTTTAAGGCTGAGTTATTAAATGCATTGAAGTTGATTATGAAAATGGCCATGCAATTTTCCCCTCCTTAAATTCACACCTTTATGATATGCTGCGGTAGGTCCTTCCACCCATGGATACTTGGAGTCTTGCTCTACCTCTTGAATTTAGCCTTGTGTGTCATTTTGACAGGTGGGATATTAGGAAAAGTGAGAATGGCAGAAACTTTAAAATCAGAAGTGTTTTGGTTTTCCCATTTCTTGCTACTTTTGGGATTCCTATTAACACTGTTACATGAAGAGGCCATGGACAGACTGCTGGCTCCTGAGAGACAGGTGACCCTGTCCCTCTAGTCACACAAGCTGAAAATCACCCACTGAATTGTGAGCTCCGTATATGATTGTATTAAGTCACAAAGATTCTGGGTGTTTGTTACATAGCAACACTTTCTGATATAAGACATGAATTTAAAAGGTAATAACCTCCTTTTGAATGGGCAATTTCCTAATTACTTAACGACCTACCTTCATGCTATGCTCATCCAATATTAACAGGGCTACCTTACTTTTTTTGGTTAGTATTTGTGTGGTTCATCTATCACCATAATTTTATTTTCAGTCTTTCTCTTTTTTCTTAGTGCATTTCTTGTGAAAACAAGTAAATCGTTGATATTTTTGTCACTTTTAATCACAGAAGATGACTTGAATCCTGTGAATTAGATGTTCATTGACATTGACTGTGGTCTTCATTTTTTCTTTTGCTGACATCTTTTTGTATTCTTTCTATTTGCCATGTTTTCTGTGTTGTTTTTCCCTTCACTGTATTTTTTCTTCTTTGATTTCATTTTAAATTTAACTTGATTTAGAAGTCACATAGCAAAAATCTATTGTTTTATATGCTTGAAAGTTTTTATAAGTATCTTTCAAGAATCTAAAATTATTGTTATCCTATATACATCCTCCTCCTGCAAATATACACACTTTAGAATGCTTTTGGCTCTAATCCCCCCCTCAAGCTTATATTTTATTATTATCCTGATTTTACATACTTATAGGTTTTATTCTGCAAATTAAATATTTTTAACATTATGTGTGGAAAATATTCTTTTAGGTTTACCCATGTTTATCAATTTCTTTGCCTATTCCTTTGTGAATCCCAGGTATCATTTCTGAGTTTATTTTTCTTTTCTTGAAATATAAACTTGGAAGTTACTTCACAATAAGTTCTGTTACAGTTAATTTTCTCAATTCTAATTTATCTGAAAATTTATTTTCCTCTTGCAATTTTGTTTTTTAAAGATAACTTGAATAAATACACATGTGTAGGTTATAAGTTGTATATATATTTTTTACTGCCTTCTGGCAGAGGACATTTGCTATCAAAATTCTGTCAATTAAACTTTTATCTGTTTGTTTTTTAAATAAGTGATTTATTTTCTTTCTCACTGCTTCTAATACTCTTTCTTTATTATTATTATTTTCTATTTAGCAGAGTTAAATGTTGACATTTCCACAAAGCAAAAGCAATGGCAGGGAAAGTTTTTCTGCAGCTCAGCAAAGATCATGATATTTATACAAACTGCACTAGTAGTCATCACATTATTTACCACTACACACAAGCAGTAATATATGAAATAAAAGATAGTTTTACTGGATGATATATTGATGAAACAGTGAAAATTATTAATTTTATGGAATCTCAACCCTTAAGTATATGGCCTTTTTAATAGAATTTCATTTTTACATGTAACATGTTAAAATCTTATTTTACTTTTTAAATGCCCTGGAATTCTCTTCAGTAATTTTTAAGAAAATAAATAAATCTCAACACCAATAAGTTTGAGAACTTCTTAGGTGAATCTTAATTAGAAGCAATTTAGACAATTTTATTTTTATTCTGTTTTCATCTATTTACCTCCCTGTACTTAGGTCTATATAATTTTCTCAAAAGGTTTTTCTGGATCACTAATTCTCTCTTTAGTTGTATCTAATTTTCTCCTTAATCTTCTCATTGAATTTTAAATGTCAATCACTTTTTCATTTACAGGCATTTTAGATTCTGTGTCTGATATCTCCACTGTATTTAGTATTATAAGTCTCATAGGCTGTAGTTCCTCATATATTATCATTATCATTATTTTTATTATTTTACTGTTAAATACTGTCTGTCCAAACTTAATTCCTAGAAACTCTGAGGAGCCTGGGTGAGGAATGGCATCCAGTAAAGATATTCCTTTACTCCTGACAGAAACCAAGAGGGGTTACCCACCTGGGAGCACTTTAAGTTAATGTTTATAGGAGATTTCCCTGATTGTGCACGGAATGTAAATTCAAACCTCAGACTATATGAGGAAAGGCCTACCAATTTTCAGAGGAAAAATTAATATTATTTTTAGAAATCACATGGAATGTACAAAGGCAAACTGTTTTCTGGGTTCATACCATTTAGAGCAGTGGTCCCCAACCGTTTTGGCAAAAGGAACTGGTTTTATGGAAGACAACTTTTCAATGGGGGACGGTTTTCGGGGTGAAACTGTCCCACCTCAGATCATCAGGTGTTAATTAGATTTTCATAAGGAGCATGCAACCCAGATCCCTCATATGCACAGTTCACAATAGGGTTCACACTCCTATGAGAATCTAATACTGCCGCTGATCTGACCGGAGCTCAGGCAGTAGTGCTCCTTTGCCTGACACTCACCTCCTGCTGGGCGCCTGGTTCCTAACAGACCCCAGAGGGAACTGGTCAGCAGCGCAGGGGCTGGGGACCTCTGATTTAGAGGACAATTTTCAGCCTATCAACTGTTACTGAGGTCAGGGCACCATTAGGTGTCCTGAATTTATGCAGCATTCGGAGATTGAGCAGTCTCCCGTCTTCCAGGGCCAAGTCCCAGCGTCTCATTTCTATCAAAGCTCTCTGCTCCTGCCAAAGGCATTTGCATCCAGGACAGCCCTGATCTCTGTATTTATTTGCCACTCTGGGATCAGATTCCTCTTTTGGGGTGTGGGGGAAACAGAGTAGGAGGCCCTTAGGGATGTCCCTTACCTTCCTGTAAACTCAGCAATGCATTTAAAATTTATGATTGTAATGCATCCAGCGTCTATATGTTTTTTTGCCAGAAAGGGGTTTCAGAGTATCTACCTTGCCATTCTGATGGAAAAATAAATCTATATCCCAGGGCCCTCAGGTGCTTTCTGAAGTAATTTACGCATGTACCTAGTTTTGTCCTCATGTTTGTGCCCTTATATAATATTGGGGAAATTATATATAATATAATTAAATTTATATTAAATAATATAAGGAAATTATTTCTTATATTAAATAATACAAACAATTAAGAAATGTTATATAAGGGCCTGAAAACAAGGATGTGGTGAAGTATGTGTCTTTTCCTGCATTGGAAGATTTTAATCAAACAGTAACAGTTAACCAAGATTATCTCATTTACAAAGTTACAAAGTTACAAAGTTTACAAAGTTATCTCACTTGAGTTACGCAAACTTGAAAGCTTCCTGGTTTCAGGCAACCAGAGAAGAGAAGAAAATTACTGTTTGAGGAATTTGGGCCCCAGGAAACATGATTCACTGTGTACCTGCTTTACAGAAAAAATAAATATATACAGCTGTGAACAAAACCACTATAATTTTCAAAACTCCCTCATTTTCTGAAGCGTTCCATTTCTAAGTCTGCTGTGAGTCATCTGGCTCATCAGAACAAAACAAACATTGAGGCTCTCCCCTACTGTATTTTAAACTAAGTGATAGGTTGGAAATTATAGTGCTGACAGGCCTGATGGGGTTAGAATGCTGACACACAGATAATCCCACTGTTTCTTTTAGCTCATTCAGCGCATGTGGTTTGATGTAAACAGTGTAATATCACCTGCCTCCCTCTGCATGCCCATTAAAAAATGCAAATAAATCCTGGCTTAGTTTGACTTTAATGGTTATGGTGTCTGCATTTTGTATTCTCTATCTGAGCATTGGTCTAATTCCATTCAAAGTTTGGCCTTCTAAAAACTTTAACTTTCTAGAATGCAACTTTTTTTTTTTTTTACATTGCACAAGTAGGGTGTTTATCCGGCTTTCAGTCAACTAGTATGGCCCATCTACTGCCTGCATTGATTACTTGATTTGTGGTGAAGGAATAATGAGGTAATCCGAAGTCAGAGTATTTCTTTTACAATACTGCTTGCAGAAGCAAACCCTGGAAGTTTGGAGTTTCCTTTTTAATGTTATATTTCTGATGAAGTTTGATAAACCAGAAAAATTTGTACTTTTTTTTCAGATATGGGGTCTTCCTTTGTCACCCAGTCTGGAGAGCAGTGTGATCATAGCTCACTGCAACCTTGAAATGCTGGGCTCAAGTGATCCTCCCGCCTCAGCTGCCCAAGTAGCTATAGGACTACAGGTGTGCATCACACGCCTGGGTGTTTTGTTTGTTTGTTTTAGAGATGGGGTTTTGCTGTGTTGCCCAGGCTCATCTCAAAATTCCTGGCCTCAAGCAATCTTCATGCCTGAGTCTCTCAAGGCACTGAGGTTACAAGCTGGAGCTACTATTTCTTGCCTTGAAGTTTTGTTTTTAATGTTATATTTCCAATGAAATTTGGTGAGTCTGAAAAATTAGAACTTTTTTTTTTTTTTGAGATGGAGTCTCGCTGTGTCGCCCAGGCTGGAGTGCAGTGGCGCAGTCTTGGCTCACTGCAATGTCTACCTTGTGGGTTCTAGCAATTCTCGAGGCTCAGCCTTCTGAGTAGCTGGGATTACAGGCACCTACCACCACGCCCGGCTACTTTTTTGTATTTTAGTAGAGATAGGGTTTTACCATGTTGCCCAGGCTAGTCTCAAACTCCTGAACTCAGGCAATCCACCCAACTCGGCCTCCTAAAGTGCTAGAATTATAGGCGTGAGCCACCGTGCCTGGCCAAAAATTAGAACTTTCTAATAATACGATAGGATAAACGAATATATAGAATAATTTGGGCTACTGAAATAAAAAGATTCACTCCAATAGTTAAATATTTAGATTTTATATTTAACCTACTTTACAGACAAATCAAAGTTGTTTTTCGTAATAGAACACAATATGCCAAATTATTTAATTGTTTGACTAGGAGTTTGGTTCTACTTAATGTCATATATTTATGATTGCATATAACAGTCCTTAATTACAAGGATAAAATACCCCGGAAGCTGCTTCTGCCCCTTCATGAGCAGAAATATTTCCCCTTATTCTCCCCAGGACTCTGAGCTAGCTGGTATAGAGACCTTTTGGGGCCTTCTGTCACTTTCTTGTGGACTCAATAATGCATTTTCACGTTTATAGCTGTAATGTATCTGGCATCTGGGGTGTTTTATGGCAGAATCTGTGTTTGATCATTCCGATGGAAATGTAGCCTGGACCACACCATGTCGAGGTATTTTTCTGAAATCATTTCTAAATGTAATTGAAGGGCATTTATACACACAGTGATTAAATTATGCATGTTATTTTACCTGTTCTGAGGGCTTGGAGCTCGGTTCCTTGCATGATCAGACAAGCTGTTACATAGAGCTCATATACCCCAGAGAATGTTCTGATGCTTCTGCAGTGCTGATTAAGGAAGGTGTGCCCCTATGGGATTGTTATGGACTGAATTGTATCCCCTCCACTTTATACCTTAAAGCCCGAATCCCCAATGTGGGTGCATTTGAAGACAGGCCTTTACAGAGGTCATTATGTTAAATGAGTCCATAAGTGTGGAGCCATAATTCAGTAGGATGGGTGTCCTTATAAGAAGAGAGACACTAGAAATGATTGTGCACATAGAGAAAATGCCCCGTGAGGACACAATGAAAAGGTCGCCATCTGCAAGTCCAGGGCAGCGATCTCAGGGGAAACCAATGCCAGTGGTGCCTGGATCTTGGACTCCCAGCCTTCAGAACCATGAGAATGTCCATTGTTTAAACCACCCCACCCAGTCTGTGGTATGTTTTATTCTGACAACCCCAGTCAACTAATAAAGGAATACTCTGGAACAAATAACTACGATGCACAAAGGATATTTTCCAATCATTTATTTCATTGTTTCTTAACCTATGTGGCATAAATAGCACAGATGTTCATGTAATTGATTTCATTACTAAATGATGAAAGACACAAAATTATTACTATAATATACTGTACTCCAATGTGAATTATTATTATTTTTTGAGACAGGGTCTCACTCTGTCATCCAGGCTGGATGGAGTGCAGTGGCACGATCTTGGTTCACTGTAACCGCCGCCTCCCAGGTCCAAGGGATTCTCCTTTATCAGCCTCCTGAGTAGCTGAGATTACAGGCACCCACCACCATGTCCGGCTAATTTTTTGTATTTTAGTAGAGATGGGGTTTCACCTTGTTGCCCTGGCTGGTCTCCAGCTCCTGAGCTCTGGCAATCCACCTGCCTTGGCCTCCCAAAGTGCTAGGATTACAGGCCTGAGCCACCACACCTGGCCCAATGTGCTTCTTTGATGAGGAAGAATTTAGTGAAGTTACCTTTAATAATAATAATGACAATAGTAATAACTATTTATAATAAGTATTCATTAACATAGTATAACTCTATAAGATTTGGCCTAATATTACAATAACTAGCATTTGATAAATATTTCTAATGGCAAACCCTCTTCTCATTCCATGCCTTTCTTATTGTACTTAATAATATTATCTTCTTTCTTGATGAGCAGATTCAGAGTTCAGAGACACTAACTGTCTTGAAAATGGTCATAAAGTTAATAATTACCTAGGACTCCAGCATGTTCTTAGGAACCACCTGGGCGTGTAACCCACGGGGCAATGTCATTCATCACGCATTTCAAGATAAAAAAAAATTATGCACAAACATGGACTTGGTCCAAGCCTGTATTTAGCAGATGACTAACCTAAGTGTCAAGAAAGTTAAAGACATACACTCAAAATTAGACATCTAGTTACAATTAGAATCAGAACTAAAACCCAGATTGACTGAACAATTATCAAAATCTCTTTCTGCCACACTGCGTAAAGTCATACATTTAAAAAATGCCATTAAAATTAAAATTACAAGTGATGATGAAATATGTGAGATCTAATCAAAACAAAAATAAAATGACACAAATAATAATTTATCATTCACCTTATTTCCAAGTTTGATATAGTTACCTTTCATACAATTATAAGCACACTCACATTTTTAAGAATATTTTATACCTTTTATGTTTATGTTTAAAAAACTTAGTCAATGGAGAGGTGATGTTGATGTGAGGCTTAAAAGCAAATTAAAAACAAATAATAAATAAATTAATAAATTAACTTTTCCATCACACCTCTCAAAAAATGAGAGTAGTTTATTGTTTATTAAAATACAGATTTGCAAATTCAATTTTGGATTTTCTTTTCTGTCTTTTTTTTTTTTTTTGAGATGGAGTCTCACTCTGTTGCCCAGGCTGGATTGCAGTGGCACCATTTCGGCTCACTGCAACCTCCGTCTCCAGGTTCAAGCGATTCTCCTGCCTCAGCCTCCCCAGTAGCTGGGATTACAGGTGCGCACCACCATGCCTGGCTAATTTTGTATTTTTAGTAGAAACAGGGTTTCACCACGTTGGTCAGGCTGGTCTCAAACTCCTGACATCGTGATCTGCCTGCCTTGGCCTCCCAAAGTTCTGGGATTACAGGCGTGAGCCACCATGCCTGGCCCAATTTTAGATTTTCATTTGAAAATTTAAATCTCTTCATATATCATAAACAGAGAATTTAGGATTGGAGGCATAAAATTGTAAACTTATTTATTAAAGCCATTGGGCATCTTCTGAATTATGGTTTGTTTTTTCTCATTTAATCTTATAATTGTCTCATCCGTTCTTCACTCACATTATCTGACTCACATAGAGATTAGAGAAAATACTCTTAGAAAATCAGTATAGTTGGAATCGTCAAGAAAAAAAAAATCCTATGGGTCAATTCTAAAGGGAGTCTTGATGGAATGTTTTAATCTTATTTTAAAAGGTGAAATTCAAAAATAAAATAAAAGACTTTGACAGAAACAGGCTTTGCTTTTTTTGCTGTTGAAAAAACTTTCCTAGATCTGTAATGGTTCCCACATCACAGACATTTTTGTATCTGGACATCTTATTAGACAAATGTGAAGTCAGCACCAACCATTCCTGGGGCCAGTGCATCCAGGAACGCAGGTGCAGTCTCTCAGGCAGCTCCTCTCTGCAGAGCATCAAGCAGAATAATGTGCATTCCTTCACTTTTACATATATCCAATGAAGTCAGGTCGGTAAAGTATATTAAATCATACCTAAAAAACAAATTTAGTTATATTGTTTTCATACAATGTCCTTCATATAATATGCAAAATAAGTAAAATGCTATATTGCTTATTGATAACAATGAACTAAGTCTACTTTTTACACATAGCCACGTTAACTTCTTAAAATATAATTTCCACATACATAAATAGACATTCAACTAATAGCTAATCACTCACTAAAACATTACTAAGAATAATGTGAAAAATAGCATTGGAACAGTAATGGTAAAATGTAAATTATATATAAGATATAGACATATTAAAATATTACATATAAAATATAAATTATATAAACAAAAGAAAGTTATATTAAAAAATTTTCAAACAATGTGTTTTTTACTTTAGCTAGGAATTTTTATGTTGATGTGAATAACAATGATTAGGTGAAGCCAAAAAGCATGGACTTTGACTTTATGTTTTGTATAAAAAATGTTTGAATATATTACTGAAAAGTGGATTATCACAAAATACAGCTGCTATAATTGCATTACTAAAGGTGTCCTAATTCTCAGGCAGCAAATGGCCCATTCATCTGTCACTGAAATAACAACAGTCCAACAAACCCGACTCTGTCTAAACGACATAAGAATTGGCTTTACCTTGTGTCAATGGCTGAGGGTTTGTCTTTTCTAAGAGCAAACATTAGATGTAACTACATCAAGTCAATACTCTGTACATCAAAGTCAACAGGCAGATTTGACAAACAACTCAAGTTTTAGCATTTTAATAAGTGATGACTTAAAAGCATTAAAAACTGAATCATTCCTACTTGTGAAGTTTTTAAATTATGGATTTTTCTTGCTTTGTAGTTGTGAATTTAAAGATAACATACTACTGGTTGGTTTTATGTGAGATGGTTTTGTTTCTAAGGAAACAAAAAAATTATGATTATAATTAATCTGGATTTCATTTGTTAACACTACTAAAAAAATCAATGAGGCCGGGCGCAGTGGCTCACACCTGTAATCCCAGCACTTTGGGAGGCCGAGGTGGGCAGATCACAAGGTCAAGAGTTTGAGACCAGCCTGACCAACATGGTGAAACCCTGTCTCAACTAAAAATACAAAAAATTAGCCGGGCGTGGTGGCGGGCGCCTGTAGTCCCAGCTACTCAGGAGGCTGAGGCAGGAGCATCACTTGAACCCTGGAGGTGGAGCTTGCAGAGAGCCCAGATCGCGCTACTGTACTACAGCCTGGGTGACAGAGTGAGACTCCATCTCAAAGAATAAAAAATAAAATAAAAAATAAAGAAAGAAAAGAAAAAAAATCAATGATTATTTATTTTAAAAAACCCTCCCTTTCAGAGAAAAACCAAGTGTAAGGACAAGAGCAGTTCTTGTAAAATTCAGGGTCACAGGGGTTGAAAAGAGTAAGTAGCTGTGAATGTTGAATTTTGTTTGAAGAGGTGAATATGCTTCACATACAGCCATTGTGGAAAGAAGAATATGTAAGTACCTGTTATTCTTTGACCATCTGTTATTTACTGAAAATAGATTGTTTAAACCAGTTCATTAAGCTCTGATTTAAGAATGTTAATTTTTTTAGAAAGATTTCATCTGTGAAAATACAATATTTGGAAAGCAAAGGTGGGATTTTAAAAAAAATTTGTTTAAATCTTAATACATTTAGCTTTCCAAGAACACCCACTTGGCTAGATAGATAAAGAGGTCACTAGTCAGAAAGACTTGGAAGGACTTAGCAAATATGAAGGAATTATCTAAGGATAAAAAGTTCTATGTATATATTCTTAAAATTTCCAGTGATTTTAGTGATATAATTTCTCTTGGAGTTTCAAATTGTGAGTCACTTCTTCTGAGGATAGTAGAATTATGTTTTGGAAATTACTCAGCTCTGAGGTGCAGTATAGCTATGCCATATTCTGGCTTGCATAAGTTATTATCTTTCCTATTTATTTACTTTTCTGGGGATGGTAGGACAGCCATTATTATCAGATCATCATTGGAAGTAACAGATCACATAATCTCAACCGTTAACTCTTGTCATCCACAGCTTATCTCTTTCAGCTTCTCCACGAGCCCTTTCCCAAGTGTGAGTCACAATTTCTCTCCTACGAGCATACCTATTACGCCTCTCCCCATCCTTGCCCGCTCCCACACTGCACTCGATTGCATGTGCTTGGGATCAAAAAGGCCCTTTGCTTTCACCGTCGTAACCCATTGCCTCTCATGGCTTGGCCAGTTCTCATTTCCCACAAGGTATGTTCACATGTATCTAGAGTTTATTTGTGATCTTCAAGAAGACCTTCTAAGTTGTTTTTTTTCCATACCTGCCTCCTCAATAATTGTGAAATTACAAACTGGTTAGATTTGAAATTATTGTGGAAAATTATTGTAATAAAGCTATTATGGAAAGACTGCCTTAAATGAACATTGCCCCTTCACTGGTCAGAAAGAAGTGCCTGGGGACTACAGAATGTGGATGCCTTGTGGATGGTGTTAACTGGGACTGACTCACACTTGTCCGACAACCTGTTTTTCAAAAAAATTAAAATAAATCACTTCCACAACATTGCCCGGTCTAGGTATGCTATTGTTAGTACATGCATAATATGATTTACCAGAAGGTTTTAGAGAAAATTGGGAAGGATCTCCTTGTGGCATGCTAAGCATCTTGGAGATCATGAGTTAATGTTGGATAGTACAATCAAGCTGGCAAACACTGACAACAACCTTAATTTCCTCGTTAGAATTCCCTGTAGGTGGGCAGGTCAATCACAGCCATTTAAATCCTCACACCTGTGCATCTTCACACTTTGGATCAATGACAAGTTTAAAAACAAAACAAAACAAGCTTCATCCCCAGAAAAACACATCCTTGAAATGATGAGTGACAAATCCTATAAAACAAAGTGCTGTCTCGTGGTGTTCTTAATTTTTTTTTGTTAAGAGAGATTCATGTTTACTGTAGGCAGGCGTGCCTGTCTTCGCATACTGATGAGTTCTCAGGTGCAGTGTCATTGAACTTGAGAAAACAAAGCTTGCAAAATGAAGAAAAGCAGCTAAGTAAAACTGCTGCAGATTGCAACCACCTGCTCTTAGCCTGTATTAGTAAGTGCTGGAAGTCTGTTGCCACATTCTTAGAAAACAGATCGACCACCACTCTTACTCTCACAGAATACTGATGAGTGAAATGGTTCTTAAATTAACTCGAATTTCACTGTCAGTAGCTACTTATGAGAGAATAATCAGGGTGACAGTCCAATCTGAGAGATTTGGTGGGGACATAGTTCATGGAACCACTCAGAAAATAAGTAAGGTTACAAACCACACTGAAACTCAACTAATAGTCCTATAAAGAGTTCTTTCTGATAAACGTAGAAATTGACCATTCTGGGTCTTAAAGCTTGATGCTTACATTGGTTGTACCTGAGTTTCTTCCTCAGAAAATGACCTACAGGCTGCTCCAAAAAAGTATCAAATAACTGAAACCAGATCACCACACCAGACAATGGGATGCCACCCCTCATTCACCAGGATCCCTTCCTTGCCCCTCCCAGGTTCCTGTTTTCTTACACATTGTTACATTTCTTCTCTGCTATATAAATCCCTAGTTTTAGTCCCTCAGGGAGACTGAGCCCCCATCTCCTGGGCTGGTGCATCCAATTAAAGCCTTCTTCTTTTGCAAAACTCTTCTCAAGGACTGCGGTTCTGTGCAGTGAGCAGTAGGACCTGGACTGAACCCATAGTGTTTTGGTAACAATATAATAAATTAGCTACTTAAGAGATATGTGCTGAAAACATTTTAACCATATATTACATATGATAGGAGTTATTATTGCTAGACGGTAAGCTCTGTGAAGGTACATATTTTACTGTTTTGTTCACTGCTGTTTCCTTAGAATGAGAAAAGACTTCGTCATAGTAAATATTTGTAGAAGAACTGAATATATGTACTCAGCGCTCACATAATTATTTATAATTATCTTCTCTTTTATTCACATCATTGAATGTCTAAGTAGCTTTGTACTCAGTAGCCTATGAAGTTCAAAATAATGTTGCCCATCATGTACCAGGTATTTTCACATATAACACATTATTTCACGTTCATACAGGGTCCATTTTCTTATTTTATAAATAAACCAAATGAGACTCAAAAGTTATTCAAAGACTCATCAAAGGTTGTTTAGCTAGTAAGTGTGGGATTTAGGTTTTGAGTGGCTTGATGGTGTTGATATAATTTAGATGTCACATATATTCTAGCTTCCACTTTGATTCTACTGCCTTTTGTTCACCTCTTCAAATAAAGGTATGTGTCTACAGCTGTGTTTATTCAGTTGGATCTTTTTCCTATTTTGTACCAATCATTTGCTCATTTATAATGTACACCCGCTCACTTTCACAAGGAAAGAGAAGCAGGATGCTCCTCACTCTGGAAGCTTTGCCTAAAGCCTTCATGGCCCGACTGTGTCTGAAACAGGAGAGGAGCAGAAGCAGAAGGACAAAGGTCCAACAGGTGCTTCTCTCCGATCCACTTAACACGCGACAAAGGAGGGAAGCAAGCCAAACAAAGACGCATATCATGGAAGCAGGACAGTGGAGATGCAGTAGGGGAAGAAACATGCACACATATCAATAATTGTGAAATTACAAATATGTTAGATTTGAAAAGGGGGACTTGAAATTATTGTAGAAAATTATTCTAATCAAGCCATTATGGAAAGACTACCTTAAGTGAACATTGTCTCTTTCACTTCTATTAAAGTGTGTGAGTTATAGCTTGACTTTTTCTATGGCAAAACTGAGTAGAGTTTTTTCATTCACTGTAGAAAGAGAATACACTCAGTTCTAGAGGTAACTAACTTCTCCTAAAGAGAATACACTCAGTTCTAGAGGTAACTTCTCCTAAAGAGAATACACTCAGTTCTAGAGGTAACTTCTCCTAAAGAGAATACACTCAGTTCTAGAGGTAACTTCTCCTAAAGAGAATACACTGAGTTCTAGAGGTAACTTCTTCTTAATCCATAACTAGTCTACTATTTTAGGCATGCATGGGTAAAAATGAAGAAATTGTTGTTGTTGCTGTTTTTGGAAGATTATATTCATTGTACTGTTATTTCAATAAAATTGCAATAAGGGCTCATATTATTTTATCTACATAGCATTTTACAAGTACAAATGTTACATCACAACTGCATAAATACTAATATGAATTTCTAGAAATATTTTTTGAGGGTAATATCCGTTTTTATTCATATACTTTTGTATTTTATTATATTAATCCATATTTTTGCAAAAGCATATTAAAGAAGTTTGAAGTGTTTATAAAAATGTATACTAAAAAAATTAATGAGTAATTATTGTTAACCCTTGGCACACTGTGGACTTCCGAGGAATGTGGGATAAATATAAACATGCACACATACACACATGCATGGCACAATTTACTTTCTTTATTTGACATTCAGGAGTACACATGCAGGATGTTCAGGTTTGTTTTATAGGCAAAAGTGTGCCATGGTGGTTTGCTGCACAGATCATCTCATCACCCAGGTATTAAGCCCAGCGTCCATTGGCTATTCTTCCTAATCTTCTCCCTCTTCCAACTGCCCCCCACAGGTCCCAGTGTGTGTTGCACCCCGCCAACATGTGTCCATGTGTTCTCATCATTCAGCTCCCACTTACAAGTGAGCACATGTGGTATTTGTTTTTTTGTTCCTGTGTTAGTTTCCTAAGGAAAATGACCACCAGCTCCATCCATGGCCCTGCAATGGACATGATCTAGTTCCTTTTTAAGGCTGCATAGTATCCCATGGTGTATATGTACCACATTTTCCTTATGTAGCTTTATCATTGATGGGCATTTGGGTTGATTCCACGTCTTTGCTATTGTAAATAGTGCTGCAATGAACATACTCATGAATATGTCTTTATAATAGTACAATTTATATTCCTTAGAGTATATGCCTAGTAATAGGATTGCTGAGTCCCATGGTATTTCTGCTTCTAGGTCTTTGAGGAATCGCTACACTGTCTTCCACAATGGTTGAACGAATTTACACTCTCACCAACAGTATAAAAGTGTTCCTTTTTCTCTACAACCTCCTCAGCATCTGTTGTTTTTTGACTTTTTAGTAATAACCATTCTGACTGGTGTTACATGGTATTTCGTTGTGGTTTTGGTTTGCATTTCTCTAATAATCAGTAATGTTGAGCTTTTTTCATGTTTTTTGGCTGTATGTAGGTATTTTTTGAGAAGTGTCTGTTCATGTTTTTTGCCTACTTTTTAATGTGTTTTTCTTTTGTGTTTGTTTGTTTGTTTGTTTGTTTTTGAGACAGAGTCTTGCTCTGTCGCCCAGGCTGGAGTGCAGTGGCACGATCTCGGCTCACTGTCAGCTCTGCCTCCCGGGTTCACGCCATTCTCCTGCCTCAGCCTCCTGAGTAGCTGGGACTACAGGCACCCGCCACTACGCCCAGCTAATTTTTTTGTGTTTTTAGTAGAGACAGTGTTTCACCGCGTTAGCCAGGATGGTCTCAATCTCCTGACCTGGTGATGTGCCTGCCTCGGCCTCCCAAAGTGCTGGGATTACAGACGTGAGCCACTGCGCCCGGCCTGTTTTTTCTTGTAAATTTAAGTTCCTTATGGATGCTGGATATTAGACTCTTCTCAGATGGATAGATTGCAAAAATTTTCTCCAATTCTGTAGGTTGTCTGTTCACTCTGTTGATAGTTTCTTTTGCTGTGCAGAAACTCTTTAGTTTAATTAGATTCCATTTGTCAATTTTTGCTTTTGTTGAAATTGCTTTTGGTGTCTTCATCATGAAATCTTTGCTCATGCCTACATCCTGAATGGTATTGCCTAGGTTTTCTTCTATGGTTTTTATCATTTTGGGTTTTATATTTAAGTCTTTACTCCATCTTGAGTTGATTTTTCTATATGGTGTAAGGACGGAGTCCAGTTTCAATTTTCTGCAGATAGCTAGCCAGTTCTCCCAGCACTACTTATTGAATACAGAATTCTTTCCCCGTTGCCTGTTTTTGTCACGTTTGTTGAAGATCAGATGGCTGTAGGTGTGTGGTCTTATTTCTGAATTCTCTGTTATGTTCCATTGGTCTACAAGCCTGTCCTTGTACCAGTACCATGCTGTTGTAGTTACTGTAGCCCCGTAGTATAACTTGAAGTCAGGTAGTGTGATGCCTCCAGCTTTGTTTTTTTTTTTTTTGTCTAGGATTGCCTTGGCTATTCAGGATCTTTTTTTGGTTCCATGTACATTTTAAAATAGTTTTTTTATTTATAATTCAATGAATAATAACAACGATAGTTGAATGAAAATAGCATTGAATCTATACATTGCTTTGGGCAGTATGCTCATCTTCACAATATTGATTCTCCCTATCCATGAGCATGGAATGTTTTTCCATTTGTATGTGTCATCTCTGATTCCTTGAGCAGTGATTTTTAGTTTTCCTTGAAGAGGTCCTTCACTCTTCTTGTTAGCTGTCTTCCTAGGTATTTTATTTTATTTGGCAATTGTGTTTGGGAGTTTATTCATGATTTGGCATGCAGCTTGCCTGTTGTTGGTGTGTAGGACTGCTGGTGATTTTTGCACATTGATTTTGTATCCTGAGAGTTTTCTGAAGTTGCTTATCAGCTCAAGAAGATTTTGGGCTGAGACGATGTTGTTTTTTAGATACAGGATCATGTCTTCTGCAAACGAAGACAGTTTGACTTCCTCTCTTCCTATTTCAATACTCTTTATTTCTTTCTCTTGCCTGATTGTCCTGGCCACAACTTCCAATACTATGTCAAATAGGAGTGGTGAGAGGGGGCATCCTTATCTTGTGCCAGTTTTCAAAAGAAATGTTTCCAGCTTTTGTTCATTCAGTATGATATGGGCTATGGGTTTGTCATGCATGGCTCCTATTATTTTGAGGTATGTTCCTTCAATACCTATTTTATTGAGAGTTTTTAACATGAAGGAATGTTGAATTTTATCAAAGAGCTTTTCTGCATCTATTGAGAAAATCATGTGGTTTTTGTCTCTAGTTCTGTTTATGTGATGAATCACTTTTATTGATTGGAAAATGTTGAACCAACCTTTGAGACACAGTTTCATTCTGTTGCCTAGGCTGGAGTACAGTGGTGCGATCTCAGCTCACTGTAACCTCCGCCTCCCAGGTTCAAGTTATTCTCCTGCCTCAGCCTCCTGAGTAGCTGGGATTATAGGTGTGTACCACCACCTTTGACCAGTTTTTGTATTATTAATAGAGACAGGGCTTTGCCATATTGGCCAGGCTGATCTTGAACTCCTGACCTCAACTGATCTGCCTGCCTCTGCCTCCCAAAGTGCTGGGATTACAGGTGTGAGCCACCGCACCCAGCCTAGCTTTTCTTATTGAATTGAAAATTTACCGTTATGTAATGCCCTTTTTTGTCTTTTTTGATCTTTGTTGATTTAAAGTCTTTTTTAAACCAACAAAGGATTCCAATCCCTGTTTTTTGTTTGTTTGTTTTCCATTTGCTTGGTAAATTTTCCTCCATCCCTTTATTTTGAGCCCATGTGTGTCTTGCATATGAGTCTCTTGAAGACAGTATACCAATGGGTCTTGTTTTTTTATCCAGCTTGCCATTCTGTGTCTTTTAATGGGGGCATTTAACTTATTTACATTTAACGTTAGTATTGTTATGTGTGGATTTCATCCTGTCATCATGCCGCTAGCTGGTCATTTGACAGTCTTGTTTATGTGGTTTCTTTATAGTGTCACTGTTCTGTATACTTAAGTGTGTTTTTGTAGTGGCTGGTAATAGTTTTTCTTTTCCACATTTAGCACTTTTTTTTTTTCAGGAGCTCCTGTATGGAAGGTCTGGTGGTAATGAATTCCCTCAGCATTTGCTTGTCTGAAAAGGATCTTACTTTTCCTTCTCTTATGAAGCTTAGTTTGGCCGAATATGAAATTCTGGGTTGGACATTCTTTTCTTTAGAAATATTGAATATTGGCCCACAGTCTCTTCTGGCTTGTAGAGTTCCCACTGAGAGGTTCACTGTTAGTCTGATGGTCTTCCCTTTGTAGGTGACCTGGCCTTTTTCTCTGGCTGCCCTTAACATTTTTTCTATCATTTTGACCTTGAAGAATCTGATGATTATGTGTCTTGGGGATGATCTGTTCATGGGTTATCTTAATGGGGTTTTCTGCATTTCCTGAATTTGAATGTTAGCCTGTCTTGCTAGGTTGAGGAATTTCTCTGGATGATATACTGAAATATTTTTTTCAAATTGGTTCCAATCTCCCTGTCTCTTTCAGGTATGCCAATCAGTCATAGTCGGGGTCTCTTAACATAATCCCATATTTCTTGGTTTCTATTCTGGTCTGCTTGTCTTATTTCAGAAAGACAGTTTTCATGTTCTGAGATTCTTTCCTCCACCTCGTCTCTTCTGTTATTACATGTGATTGCATTGTGAAGTTCTTGCCATGTGTTTTTCAACGCTCAGGTTGGTTATGTTTCTCTCTATAGTGGTTATTTGACTGTCAGCTGCATTGTTTTATCATGATTCTTACCTTTCTTGCATTGTGTTACAATGTGCTCCTTTAGCTCAGCAAAGTTCGCTTTTTTCTACATTCTGAAGATTACTTCTATTATTTCAGTTATCTCAGCCTCAGCCCAGTTCTGAACCCTTGCTACAGAGGTGTTGCAGTCATTTGGAAAAAATGGGGCACTCTGGATTTTTGAGTTTTCAGCATTTTTGTGCTGATTCTTTCTCATCTTTGTGGGCTTATCTACCTTCAATCTTTGAGGTTGCTGACCCTTGGATGGGGTTTTTGTTGTTGTTTGTTTGTTTTTCTTTGAATAGTCTGGCCACTCTTCCATAAGGCTACTGTAGTTTGCTGGTGGTCTGCTCCAGGCCCTAGTCACCTCGAGTTTTTCAGTACTTGGAGGTATCACCAGTGAAGCCTGCAAAACAGCAAACATGGCAGCCTGCTCCTTCCTCTAGAAGCTCCGTCCCTGTAGGGTATTGACCTGTTGCCCCCGAATGCACCTGTAAGAGGTGGCTGGAAACCCTGGTTGGGAGGTCTCAGTCAGATTGGAGGAACAGGATCAGGGACCCACTCAAAGAAGCAATCTGGCTATGTTTTGGTAGAGCAGCTGTGCTGTGTTGGGGATCCTGCTAGCCTTCAATTGCTTTGGGCTTTCCAAGGCCCACAGGCTGGACTGGCTAAGATGCCCAAATGATATACAAGTTAAGAAGAAATTATTTAGGCAGACAGTGAGGGGAAGGAAGTGCTCAGTAAAGTATTCCTTTTACTGAAAAGCAGACTCAAATCATTTTCTTTTCTAACAAAGAGCAGCCTGTAAAATCAAGCTGCATACATAGACAAGCAAGCTGGAAGCTTGCATGGGCGAGTGCTGGCAGCTGTGCCAATAGGAAAAGGCTGCCTGTGGGCTGGGCATGTCTGACATCACAGCTCCATCTTCCCCTTTTTTTGTCAACCAGGTGCACAGTAAGGAGCAGGCAACATAGCACCAGCCATGTAGAGACCCCATTTGCATAATAAAAGATTAGGGTGGGGCTGCCAGCTTCCTCCCACACTATGTAAATATCAGACGAGGTCCAACCAATCTTTGGGCCATATGTAAATCAGACCCCACCTCCTCAACCTGTCTATAAAACCCTGTGCACTCCACTGTGGGCTGGAGGTCCCACTCCTACACCCCTCACTCTCAAGGGACAGAGAGCTATTCTCCTTTCTCTTTCTTTGGCCTATTAAACCTCTGCTCTTACCCTCACTCCATGTGTGCCCTGTCCTTGATTTCACTGGCATAAGGCAATGAACCTCAGATATTTACCCCAGACAATGATGCCGCTTCACAAACAGCCAAGGTGGCGGCCCACCCCACTCCACAGTCACTCTGCCCCAGGGAGAGATTAGAAGTCTTTCCGCCATAGAACACAGGCAGGGGTGGCTGGAGGCCCCAGATGGAAGGACCTGCCCAGGGAGGAGGAATGTATCAGGGTCCCATTTAAAGAAGCAGCCTCACCACACCTCAACAAAACAGCTGTAACATGCTGAGGAGCCACCTCTGCCTCAGTTGGCTTGGTCTCTCCAAAGCTCGCAGGATGGAATGGCCGAGTTTTCCAAACAGCAAAGATGGCGGCACGCCCCTCCCCCTGGGCACGGCCTCCCAGGGAGAAATCAGAACTCTGTCATAGAATACCAGTGGGGGTGGCCAGAGGCCCTGGCTGGGAGGATCCACCCCACAAGGAGGAGTAAGTAGGTCAGCGTCCCACTTAAAGAAGCAGCCTGGCCACAGCTGGCAAAGCAGCTGTTCTGCGTTGGGGTGACCCTTCCTCATCCAGACTGTTTGGACTCTCCAAAGCCAGCAGGCTGAAACAGCTGAGTTATCCAAACAGCAAAGATGGCAGCCTGCCCCTCTCCTCCAGGGCTCTGTCCTTTCTCAGGCAGGCTCCACCCTGGTGCCAGTGGCTGGCTGGAATTCCACGCCAGGGGGTCTTATTTTGTGAGGTGCTGTGGAAGTGGGGCCTGCATACTGATGCCACTCAGCCCCTTGGATTCCGCTCCCTTTCTAGGGGTATGTATGGACCTCCCGCCTTGTCTGAGTTCCATCACCTTCGTCAGGGAGCCCAGGGCCTGAGTATGTAAAGCTCCTGGGTCTCTGTGCATTCCTGAGCAGCTGCTCTGTCAAGACTCCACACAGCTGTGTGTGTCAGACCCAAGGCCCTGGAGGTGGGCTGGCAAGGGGATCTCCTGATCCGAGGGGTGCAAATTTCCGTGGAAGAGGCATGGTTTCCCAGGGTCGCACATTCACTCACTGCTTCCCTTGGCTCTGAAATATTTTACAACCAAATATAAGTTTTCCTGGTTCAAAATGGTATTTCATTCTGTAACCACACACTCCAGTATCAGATAGAAATTATAATTAGAAATATTGTTAAGATAGAAATTATAATTAGAAATATTTTTATGATAGAAATTATAATTAGAAATATTTTTGGCATCTTGTATTTATATTAAAGGGTATGCAAATATTTCTTATGAAATTTACTTTCAATTATATGTATAGTCTTTTTGAGGTTTATCTGGAGGCTTTCCCCTCCCAAAGCATTCAAATGCAGGCATACCTTGCTTTATTGTGCTTAGCTTTATTGCACTTAGAGATACTGTGATTTTTACGAATTAAATGTCTGTGGCAACTCTGCGTTGAGCAATTCTGTAGATTGGCACCATTTTTCCAACATTTGCTCACTTCCTGTCTCTGTCACATTTTGGTAATTCTCTCAATATTTCAAACTTTTTCATTATTATTACATCTGATTTAGTGATCCATGATCAGTAATGTTTGAGGTTACTACTGTAAATCTTTTGGAGCACCATGAACTGTGCCTGTATAAGATGGTGAACTTTAACCGATAAACAGTGTGCATGTTCTGACTGCTCCACTGACCAGCCGTTCCCCTGTTTCTCTGTCTCTCCTTGGGTCTTCCCATTCCCCTAGACACAACAGTATCAACTGACCACTTACTAACCCTACAGTGCCTCTATGTGATCAAGTGAAAGGAAAGCACATCTCCCACTTTAAATTAAAAGTTGGACATTGTTAAGCTTAGTGAGGAAGGCGTGTTGAAAGCCAAGATAAGCTGAAAAGGCCTGTAGTCCCAAACAATTAGCCAAGTTGTGAATGCAAAGGAAAAGTTCCTTAAGGAAATTAAAAGTGCTAACCTAGTGGACACATGAATGATAAGAAAGTAAAACAGCCTTGCTGTTGACAAGGAGAAAGTTGTAGTGGTCTAGATGGATCACAGCAGCCACAACATTCCATGAAGCCAAAGCCTAATCCAGAGCAAGATCCTAACTCTCTTCAATTCTGTGAAGGCTGAGACAGGTGAGAAAGTTGCAGAAGAAAAGGTGGACAGTAGCAGAGATTGTTGGTCCATGAGGCTTAAGGAAAGAAGCCATCTTTGTAACATAGAAGTGCAAGGTGAAGCAGCAAGTACTTGTATAGAAGCTGCAGCAAGTTATCCAGAAGATCTGGCTAAGATCATTGATAAAGGTGGCCACACTAAACAACAGATTTTCAATGTAGACTAAAGAGCTTTCTGTTGGGAAAAGATGCCATCTAGGACTTTCATAGCTACAGAAGAGAAGTCAAGTCAATGCTTGACTTTAAAGCATCAAAGGACAGGCTGACTCTTTTGTTAGGGACTAACGCAGCTGGTGGGGTAAAGTTGAAGGCAATGCTCATTTGCTATTCTCAAAATCTTGGGGTCTTAAGATTTATGTTTAATCTACGCTGTCTATGCTCTATAATTAGAACAACAAATCCTTTATGACCGCACATCTGTCTTACCGTATGCTTTATTAAATAGTTTAAGCTGACTGCTCAGGAAAAAGGATTTCTTTCAAAGTATTACTGCTCGTTGACAAGGCACCTGTCACTGAGAGCTCTGATGGGAGTGTACAAGGAGATCAATGTTGTTTTTATGCCTGTTAATACAACATTCATTCTGCAGCCCATGGATCAAGAACTAATTTAGATTTCCAGTCTTATTGTTTAAGAATTACATGGCTCACACCTTTTATTCCCGCACTTTGCGAGGCTTAGGCAGGCAGATCACTTGAGGTCAGGAGTTTGAGACCAGCCTGGCCAACATGGCGAAACCCCGTCTCTATTAAAAATATTAAAAGTAGCCAGGCATGGTGACACCTGCCTGTAACCTCAGCTATTCCAGAGACTGAGGCAGGAGAACTGCTTGAACCCAGGAGAAGGAGGTTTCAGTCAGCCGAGATTGTGCCACTGTACTCCAGCCTGGGTGACAGACAGAGACTCCATCTCAAAAAAAAAAAAAAAAAAAGAAAAGGCACTACAAAAAGAAAAAAGAATTACGTGTTATAAGCCTGTAGCTGCCCTAGATAATGATTCCTCTGATGGACCTGCAAAGTAAATTGAAAACCTTTAGTAAAAAAGTCATTATTTTTGATGCCATTGAGAACATGTCTTTCTAAAGTTTAATCACATAGACTCATCTTTAACAGGGCTAGGGCTTTTATGGCAATTAAGAATACAGTCTTGATCTTGCAAGTCCATACATGAATTCCAGCTTTAAATCATGGTAATTTATTTGATAATTTTTTTTTAAAAAGCTTAAAATGAAGCAAAAATATTTTTTGTTAGCTTGCAATCCCATCATTTTCTATTTTACTTTTTTGACATGGACAATTTCATTTTGTTTGTGTAGTTTTTGTTTTTAAATCAGTGATGATTTTTCTTTTCACACACTTAAATATATACTTACCAGTTTCAAATTCTCATCTCTTTATTGCAAAGCACTAAATGTGATCAAACTCCAAGTAGAGTTGTATTTAACCCCTAGGTCATTAGGATTAAACAGTAAAGGGAGTGGAGATGTTGCTTTCCTAGTACAACTAAACTAGTTTGGTGGATCATTCATCTTATTTGAAATTGGAGATATATCTTGTAGTTATAAGTAGGTTTAATCAACATCATTTCACCTTCTTGTAAAGTCTTACCTAGAAATGGGAATTTGGGCTTTGATGTGACTCAATGTCAGAGAAGGGGCCAGAGAAAGAAGGAAAAAATATTGATTGCTGAGTAAGTGGCCTCACTACAGAAGACCCATGGTCCACCCTCACAATGATGATAATCCACCAGCTGTTACATGTCAATTTGAAAACAAGTTATTATTATAGACCTTGGAAGCTTTCTCAGCTCAAAGCGGACTTGACGTTTAACTGCATGTAAGAACAGCAATAAATCATGTCAGATCAGAAGGTCTACTAGTTAACAGCTAAAAAAAAGGATTGTAGTATTTTTCCTTCGTTTTAGTCTAAACTCTCTCTAGAGGGTAGGTAGTGTAATAGGAGCAGGCAACTTTGTCCGTGTACAAATTTTCATGTGTTTTACATCTAGACTTTGAAACCTTGCTTATCATTTTCCTTCAGGTCCAATTCACAAACCTGACATTTATAAATTTAAGAATCAAACTGCAGATCACTTAAAGCTGGATGTGTAGGCTGAATTGTGAACTCAACGATGAAAGGAGCTTGCACTGAGATCGGGAGTGTGCAGTTTTCATATTGGAGAAAATGCAACTAAACTTTTTGCCACTTGATTCAATAGGAAATAAAATGTTATAGGATTAGTTTGAAGATGCAAACTGATTTCAGTGAATATTCATCATTAGTAAATAACTCGGTGATATGATCCAGGGGATTTTAGATGTTCCCTTAAAAGAAAAAACACCTACATGTAATTCGATACCTGGAATATTTCAGAACATTTTTACTTTGGCTATGTTTCATTCACAGAGGGAGATAGAAAACCAAGGCCATAATGAGGTAATTAATCAAATTAAATACCATTATGCTTTCAATTCCCTGTATCCCTCTGTGCTTGTAGATAGACATTGTCTGAAAGCACTGCAGAAAAATGCTATCATTGTACTTACAAAGGAGAAAAACGTTATATACATTGCTTAGAAGTTTGCAAAAGCAGCTTTCGTGTTCCTAGGTAATTGATGACATGGGCAATGCCAGAAAATTTTTGAATTTTTATTTTATTTTTTATTTTTTTATTGGGAGTCTCGCTCTGTCGCCCAGGCCAGAGTGCAGTGGCGCCATCTTGGCTCACTGCAAGATCTGCCTCCCGGGTTCCCGCCATTCTCCTGCCTCAGCCTCCGAGTAGCTGGGACTACAGGCACCCACCACCGCACCCGGCTCATTTTTTGTATTTTTAGTAGAGACGGGGTTTCACCGTGTTAGCCAGGATGGTCTCGATCTCCTGACCTCCTGATCTACCCGCCTCGGCCTCCCAAAGTGCTGGGATTCCAGGCGTGAGCCACTGTGCCCGGCTAAAATTTTTGATATTTCACATTTTGCCCAGAGGTCCCAAATTAACCTAGAATCAAGTGTGAGGCTGTCTCTAAGGTACAGGAATCTGGAGTAGAGTATATTTAAAATACTCTCAAAATTCTCACTTTTCTAGTGAGAGTTTTAATTTGACGGTATGGATGTCTGTGTAATTTAATCAAATTATTAAACCAGAAAATTTCTAATTATAGAGAGAGCAGAAAGTTTATTCTTAGGATTCCTATGCCTCAATCAAACAATGAATGGACAGAAGTGTTCAAGGTATTTATTATAACTCTTTAAGTCGTTTATAATAACCTAAATGGATTATCTCAAGCTCCTGAAGCCAAATTATAACAAGAAAAAAATATTATCCTACAGATAGTTGTTTAGTAAGTGGACAAGAGAGCCATGTGCAGCAAGACCAATCTCCTTGAAGGATGTTAGCTGAACTGCAGTGTCGGCAAAACATGAGTGGAAAGGTCATTTGAATGATTTCTCACAATTGAGTTCTACCAACATAGCCTTTGACATTTTAACGTAGTTATTTATTTAAAAATTCTTATGCATTTATAATGCACAGACAGAATTTGGATAATAAAGAGAAAGGGATAGTCCATTCCTCAAGGGAGTAATTGTGTGTGAAAACCTGAGTCAGGACTTTATAGAGTACATCCAGGCCATGATTAGTAGGTCTCTTTGTTGGAATGGAAGCTTCATTTATAAGAACAATGAAATGCAAATATTAGAATTTCTGCAATACCACTTATAGTTGTGGAATTTATCTTAAAGAAGAAAGAGTAGTTAAAGATATTTGAGCAAGAGGGTAACGTGGTGAGAACACTGTTTGCAGATTAGCTGGCAACTGTATGCAAATTTTGTTGGAATGGAAAAGACTGGCACCTAGGAGATTAGTGATTCATTTTTGCTAAAATCTAGCAAAGGAAGCCTATGGTACTGGTTATGGGAATAAAAAGAATGAATAAATGTGAGAAATTAAGGAGGACTTGACAAAACTTAATGATTGGTATTTAAATTTGAAGTTGATAACTCCAAAATGTTAATTAGCATCTGTTATTAGAAAAATTATACTATTGTGGACAGAACAAGTAAACTGTAAGATATGAAATAATTATAACTAAGCATGTGAGCTCTGATGAAAATCTACTTGGTCGGTATCTTGTCTCAACAGTTTGAAGAACCTTGGGTAAGTCACATAATCTTTAAGACATTCTTTTCCTTAAATTTACAAAACAGAATAATAACAATGCCTGCCTGTCAGGTTTGTTGTGAAGATTAACTAAGTATCCCATGTTAAGTGCTTGGCACATAATGTCTCAATAAGTGTTAGTAACTTGTTATTGCTGTTATGGTGCTAATTACTTTTCAAATTAGCCAAACAATCCATGAAGGGAGAAGGAGATCTGGTATGATTTAAATATATCTGTCCTGTTGAATACTCTACAGACTGCTGGAGATGCAGTATTCAGACAGTTTCTAGCTTCAGGTATAGAATTGAGAAATAAATTTAACTAAAATGGGATAAAAGTTCACGTATTGGGAGTGAATGTTTTGCTAGGATGAGGTAAGATGAAAACAGAGGAATCAAATAGCTAGTTTTCCTTTACAAAGCAACTGGTGAAATCACAATCACACACCAGGGATTCGGCCAGCCAAGTCTTAGGGAAGAGATCTGGAAATGCACCTGCCAAGGTAGCAGATTTCCTTCCTTAAGGATGCCAGGAAACCATTACCGCAAGGTGTCCCAAAGAGCTTTCTTTTCTTTTTGTTTTTATTTCCATGGTTTTGGGGGTAGAGGTGGTGTTTGGTTACATGGATAAGTTCTTTAGTGGTGATTTCTAAGATTTTGGTGCACTCATCACCCGAGCAGTGTACACTATACCCAGTGTGTAGTCTTTTATGTTATTCTTATGCCTTTGCAATCTCATAGCTTTAGCTCCCACTTACAGATGAGAACGTACGATATTTGGTTTTCCACTCCTGTGTTACTTCACTTAGAATAATGGCCTCTACCTCCATCCAAGTTGCTGCAAAAGACACTATGTCATTCCTTTTTATAGCTGAATAGAATTCCATGGTGTATATACACCACATTTTCTTTTTCCATTCGTTGGTTGATGGGCACTGAGGCCAGTTCCATATCTTTGTAATTGGAAATTATACTGCTGTAAACATGCATGTATTTTTTTGATATACTGACGTATTTTCCTTTGGGTAGATACCCAGTAGTGTGATTGCTGGATTGAGTGGTAGTTCTATGTTTAGTCTTTTAAGGAATCTTTGTACTGTATTCCATAGTGGTTCTACTAGTTTACATTCCCACCAGCAGTGTAAAGTGTTCCTTTTTCACCACATCCATGCCAACATCTATTGTTTTCTGACTTATTAATTATAGCCATTCTACAGGAGTAAGGTGGTATCTCATTGTGGTTTTAATTTGCATTTCCTTGATAATTAGTGATGGTGACCATTTTTTGTATGTTTGTTCACTGTTTGTATATCTTTTGAGAATTATCTATTCATGTCCTTTGCCACTGTTTGATGGAATTTTTTTTTTCTTGCTGATTTGTTTGAGTTCCTTACAGATTCTTAAAACTAGTCTTTTGTCAGATGATTTTCTCCCACTCTGGGTTGTCTGTTTCCTCTGCTGATTATTTCTTTTTCTGTGCAGAAGCTTTTTAGTTTAATTGGGTCCCATTAGTTTATTTTTGTTTTTGTTGCATTTGCTATTGTGGTCTTAATCTCGAATTCTTTGTTTAGGGTAATGTCTAGAGAGTTTTCCCGAAGTTATCTCAGAATTTTTATGGTTTCAGGTCTTAAATTTAAGTCTTTGATCCATCTTGAGTTATTTTTTGTATAAGGTGAGTGATGAGGATTCAGTTTCATTCTTCTGCATGTAGCCAGCCAGTTATCCCAGCATCGTTTATTGAATAGGGTGTCCTTTCCTCAAAAGTTTTCTGCAGAGTACTAGTTCCACCAGATATTTAGTTTTGAAAGCTTCCATAATCTGATATGTTTTAGAAATGTATTATAAGCTCTGAAAATCCTTATAGGAAAGATTCTTTTTAACCTTATTTAAAGCAGAATCCCCCAAAGTTACTCAGCTAATACTCCCTGTATTATCTGTTAGCTTTCTGAGGAATTTGCATTCCAGAGGACAGACTTACTGTATTTGTTGGTCAGAATCCTTTCAAATCCAGATAGCCCTTTTATGCAGGCAGAGATAGTCTGCTTGTTTCATACTTTCCAAGAAGACAAATTGCTTCAGAAATTCCCAAATTCACGGATTCAGAATCATGCAGAGTTACCATTGATCCCAGAATAAATCTGTGGATACCGGTCTTCTGTCTTTGGTTTCTGGCCACCTGTGACTTATGACCTTGAATCCATCTGTTCAGGCTGCATGTAAGAGCTCTGCCTGTTCCCCTTACTCCTGCTAAATTCAGACGAACTGCCTCTCCCGGATTGGTCTTGTGGCTGCTTTGTATGTTGTGACATGGAATAGAAAGGGAAAATACAAACATAACTGTGCACAGAATGTAAGGTGCGTGTATATGTCACCAAGTTTACATGAGTAATCTCAAAGTGAGAGCTGAAGCCCACAGCAAGAACTGCCACCGCCTGCAGATGAGCACTCCGCTTATCCCTCGTTGTGTAACTGTGCATCCAGTTGACCATTCCCTCTGAAATGACATCTGTATCACTCCTGCTCGAAAGCGTCCAGTTGACCATTCCCCATGAAATGACGTCTGCATCACTTCTGCTCGAAAATGTCCAGCTGCCCATTCCCTCTGAAATGACGTCTGCATCACTCCTCAAAAGCATCCAGCTGCCCATTCCCTCTGAAATGACGTCTGCATCACTCCTGCTCAAAAGCATCCAGCTGCGCATTCCCTCTGAAATGACATCTGCATCACTCCTGCTCGAAAGCTCTCTCTGACACCTTCAAGGAGTCATAATAAAGCTATTTTTGACTTGTTCCTTGCTGCTATAAGAAATGGAATTTACTTGGACCCAAAGATAAGAACAACAACAACATATAAAGACAACTTCACAGTGAAAGAGAGTCTTCTAATACCCACTCAACTTTATTTGGGCTGATGCTGGGAGAAAATGTAAGGGGGGGGTGGGGGGAGGGGAAGGCAATAAAGCTAAAGGGCCTTTGTGTGGCTCAAAAGAAATAACTACCTTCAAAACTTTACAGGTTACATACTCTAGAATTATACAAATTCGACATTAGGCAAATTGTTTCATAAAAATATAATAAAGTTTTAGGGAAGCATAAAATTTTGCATTACTTTGAGAAACAAAGTACTTTGGTGCTGCTGCTCAGGCAGTTACTACAGTTCCAAATGGTGGTAGAAGACAGTGATCAACCAACATAATCTGGTGTTTTCTTTTCCTGGTGAGTTTTCAGCTCCTCCGCACATGTTACTTCAGGTGCATGTCTGTGTATGTTAGGTGCCAAGCCCATCATAAGCAATAAATAAGCAATAGTTATTATTATGAAAGCTGCTAAAAATATTCAGATTATGTAGTTACAGTGTGGAGTCTACTTCGAAAAAACATGAAGCTTTATTCTTATTCAGTTTATTACGGAATGTTATCAAGACACCAGTTCTAAAAGTTCAAAGGAACGAAAGCAACACAGCCTTGTATGAAAAGTTGAACTTTAGTGTTGCAAGATATATTTAGATATCAGACTACAGATTTGTCTTAGTATATCTGAAGTTATTAACACTATATCTTTAGATTAACTGATTGTTGCATTATTATTCCGAGCATTTCCATAGATTGACCACAAGTAGTCTATGTGACTGGATTTTAGGGAAGTGAGAATTCTGATAGTATTTGGTAGGCTGTGTAATCTGACTGTATTTGGCACAATAAGGCTTTGAATGCCTCAAGTAAAGCAACCGAAATCATAGAGGAAATCATGCTAGACGGGTCATGGTTTAAGAGCTGTACTAAGGAGTTTTCTGCCACATTTACGTGGTGAAACACAGTTGGACAGTTTTCAGTTGGAGTGCCATGATGAGATTGGTGAAAATCATTCTAGCATGGTGCGAGTGATGGATTAAAGCGGAGGAAGATCGGAGGTCTACCAACCTAAATTAGAAATGTGTTTTTGGCTTTATTTTATTTAATCGATTTAAAGTAATGAAAATTAACAATGTTTACACAAAACTAGAAATTACTAAACAAAAATTTCACGGACAAGCCTGGTCATCATTTCATTTTTTAAAAAAAAAGTTTTATCAGATAGAAAATATTGACCTAAATAATAGAAAAACCAACTCAAATGAACTTACATAATAAAGACATGTATTAGCTAAAACATAGGTTCAGAGATAGGGTAACTCTTGTCATGGCATTGTGAGAACATTGATCACTTTTCTTTAATTCTCCTGGCTCTGTCTTTTTCCCTCTATAAGGGGGGTGGGGGGAGGGGAAGGCAATATTGATCTCATCTTCTATTGATCTCATCTTCATGCTGATGGCAAGATGATCACATCCAGATACAGCAGAGGCGGGACTCTCTCTTTCAGTTCTTTTTCTTATAACTGAGAAAATCTTTTTTTCTAGCAGCCTCTGCTTTTGTCTGTTTTAAATCTTTTCTCAAGTTTCACTCGCCAGAAGTGACTTGGTAAGTTACATGTCTACCTCTATACAAGCCACTGATCAAAGGAATGGAAATTACAAACATTGGCTTTGATGAAAAATAATGTATCCATGAGACAGGCACAGGGTGCCACTCCACAGGCCAGGGACAGGGTGCCATTCTCTGAGGCCTGAAGAACTGAATAAATGGAACTCTGTTTAACACAGAAGAATGGAAGAGATACTGAGTAGGAAAATAACGATGTCTGCTACCTACTGTCACGAAAAGTCAACCAATGAATAGCTAAAGAACCACTCTGGAAGATGCCACACTTCATGTCTGCCACCTACTGTCATGAAAACTCAACCAATGAATAGCTAAAGAGCCACTCTGGAAGATGCTACACTTCACCTGGAAAAGAACCCTACCCCAGCTACTGCCTCCTGCTGGTTCCCAGACCTCTATTATTGATGGCCTGAGACCATATTTTTCATCATGTCTTTATATCTCCATAAATTGCATTTATAGTGTTAGGAAACAACCTTTTGCTCCTCCTCCTTTTAAAAAATTTTTATTCTTCCTTTATTTTTCTAAGACATTTATTCTTTTAAAGCAGCAGTGTTAACAGTGGATGGCAACATTTTTATTCAACGACAGATTTTATGTGTGTGTGTGTGTGTGTGTGTGTGTGTGTGACCCAGGCTGGAGTGCAGTGGCGCGATGTCGGCTCACTGCAACCTTTGCCTCCCGGGTTCAAGCCATTCTCCTGCCTCAGCCTCCCAAGTAGGTAGGACTACAGGCGCCTGCCATCACGCCTGGATAATTTTTTGTATTTTTAGTAGAGACGGGGTTTCACCGTGTTAGCCAGGATGGTCTCGATCTCCTGACCTCATGATCCACCCACCTCGGCCTCCCAAAGTGCCGGGATTATAGGCGTGAGCCACCACGCCAGGCCCAAAGATAGATTTTTTTATATAAATAATTGAGTGACCCAATATTTTAAGGATGACATAATGGGAAACATAATGGAAATTTATGGCAGTTTAATATTTTCTCTTATGAGACCTCAGTGGTGTATAAATGGTGACTCTTTAATAGAATTCTGTATGAAACAGCAGTTGACATATGAACAATTCAGTGTTTTTTTTTCAAATTACTAAATAAAGATGTGTTTTTCCTCCACTTTTTCTCAATAATCATTTCTACCCTCAAACCACCACTCCCTATGGTGTAAATTCAAAACATGTCCTATCAAGTGGAAAAGCATGAATGATCTTAAATTTAAGACCATTTATTGAACTTAAACGTAAAAATACATAGATATTAAGAACATTGGTAATACAAATTAATATTTATAATGTTATTTTCAGCAATTGCAAAAGCTGTTCTTGAGTATGCACTAAAAGCATTGTAACATATAGAAGTACTTTATTTGGTATTTCAGCTTTTACCCTAAAATTATTAAAAAACAAAATAAAGACTGGTCCATTAAAATGACACAATAATATCTGAATATAATTTGCGTATAAGTTCAGAGGAGACAACATTAAATTGAACAAAATCAACATCAGTAACAAAATGTGATTTGGGGAATTACAGGAGAACTTAGTTGAGAAGAACAGCTGTGAAGATGGAAAAGAGAAATGCAGTAGAAAGAGTAAGAGATGAAGGGAGAAGGAGAGGAAGAAATACATGAAGTTTGATTCTATGTCTTAACACGATGCTAATGGTGCCCTAGGACATGAAGCTTGGTAACGCCAGGCTTCATTAAGTTATTCTTTGTACATCCTGTGAGCAGAGCATAAGAACATATTGTATGCCTGGAATATATCAGAGACTCCAACATAAAAATTTGTATTAATACTAAAAACATAAGTAGAGTCCTGTGAAATTATCTATTCCAATCATATTTCTTAATATTCAAATAAAATTCCAGATTGTAAGTGAATGGCCCAGATAACCACAGTGAAAATTAGAAGGAGTGGAAAGAAGAGAAGATGCTGTCTCTTGTGTCAGTTTCCTAATGAGAATTATGGCCAAATAAAATTACAGGAGGAAGCAACTGATTCCAAAGGAGGAAAACGCTAAGTTAAAATATAAGTATACAATGGGATCTCACTATTCATTTAATGTATTATTCATTAGTTAACTCTCTCCGCTTCCTTCTTAGTTAACGTATTCCTCTATGCCTTCAATGGCCACCACCCATAGCTCCCACCACATAATGGATTGATCTACTGTGGGATCTTGCCAGCCTTCAAGAGAATTGATATTGAGATGACAAAGAAGGGAACACTATAAATAGCTGATGAAAAGGACAAGTCTCCATGTGATACAACATCACACTCTTTAGATCTGTCTGGATCATTGAAAAAACAAATTTTCAGCTCTGATTTTTAAAATTTAATCTTTTCAAATGAATCCATATTACAAATGCTGAATACAACTGACATACATGGTTGACAATTTTTAAAACTTAAAAAATGTAAGAGGCCGGGCGTGGTGGCTCACACCTGTAATCCCAGCACTTTTGGAGGCTGAAGTGAGTTGATCACCTGAGGTCAGGAGTTCGAGACCAGCCTGGCTAACATGGAGAAACCCGGTCTCTACTAAAAATACAAAATTAGCTGGGCATGGTGGCACATGCATGTAATCCCAACTACTCGGGAGGCTGAGGCAGGAGAATTGCTTGAACCCGGGAGGCAGAGGTTGCAGTGAGCTGAGATCGTGCCATTGCACTCCAGCCTGGGCAACAAGAGCGAAACTCTGTCTCAAAACAAAGCAAAACAAAACAAAAATTAAGAAATGTTTCAGAACAAAAAATCTGAAAGCATCTTGAAAGAGACTTTTTCCTTTGTCTGAAAGATGGCCATACCTGAAAATATTTGGTCTTCCACAGTATCGGAGGGATGCTAATTAATTACATTAATGATCACTCTGAAAAGCCATTGCCGTCTAATTTGTGAGCTCATGAAGAAATGAGGCTTTGGGATCTGACTTTTGGTCTGTTGTAGCAAAAGCGTTTTATTCTTTTACCTGAGGAAGAATACAAATGAGAAGCAAACTAAATGCTAGTTGCCTCTCAGGTAATCCCTGCCTTGAAGTCTCAGACCATGACCAAAATAAATCACCTAAAATACTCTCTTAACAAAATGGCAGGAGACTGCTGCCTGGAGGAAAGAGATGACCTATATGCACATCAGACAGGGCGCAGGACAAACTCAAATGCCACCTAAGTCCAAACCACTTCAGACTAATATGAGGACATTCAGTAAATATGACTTCAGTGTAAAACAAGGATTAGAATTTATTTCCTGGTAGACAGGAACCATATTTTCCAACAGGAACTGTATTTTCTCTTGCAGGCAATACTTGCTTGGATAACTACGAAGTTCTGCACTCACTCTCAAGCACAAAATGACTATATGCCTGATAGAGCATTTCCCCCAGGTGAGAAAATCTGGGCACCCTCATCAGGCAGCCCCGCTTCCATACCATTTATTGTTGTCGGGCAGATTGGGGCACACAGTACAAGACAGGCCATCGGTTAAATAGAGATGAGTGTGCTAGTTGAGCAATACTTCAAATCCGAGTACGCCTGAACCTTAAAAACCAAATTGCTTAATCTTTCCTGATCTGGTTCAATCCATTTCAGGTGAAACAAAGCAACATGAACTTCTAGAATGTTCATATTGAAAAACATGAATTGGGCCGGCTGCGGTGGCTCATGCCTGTAATCCCAGCACTTTGGGAGGCCGAGGCAGGCGGATTGCAAGGTCAGGAGTTCTAGACCATCCTGGCTAACACAGTGAAACCCCATCTCTATTAAAAAATACAAAAAATTACCTGGGTGTGGCGGTGTGTGCCTGTAGCCCAGCTACTTGGGAGGCTGAGGCAAGAGAATGGCATGAACTCGGGAGGCAGAGGTTGCAGTGAGCCGAGATCACGCCATTGCACTCCAGCCTGGGCAGCAGAGTGAGACTCCATCTCAAAAACAAACAAAAAACAAAAAAAACATGAATTGATTTCAGTTTTCAAATGAGATATGAACCACGAATTTTCTGTTGTAATTTCATATTCTCTAGACCAACATTATAATATTTTTCATCTGCAGAAATTTATCTGATGAGACTTGAAAGATATTTTACATGCTCACAGCAACTCTCTTAGGAAGGACTGATACCATTTGACAGGACCAGGCAAACGGAGCTGGCCTCCTGGCACTGGAGATTTCAGGGAGTTTAATAAACTCAGCCAGATGTGTAGTTCAAATGTCTTAGCCAAAAGAGCGGCAGAGCAAATCCAAGGTGGACTGTTAAGCTCAGAAGTCTCTTTCTTAATAAGGGGCTGGTGGAGAGTTACCTGACATTTCTGCATGGCTAACACAAGCATCAGGAGCCAGTAAGGGGCCGGTGGAGAATTACCTGACATTTCTTCATGGCTAACACATGCATCAAGAGCCAGAAGCAGGTGGGCAGAAGGTCACCTCTCAGTACTTTCCATTGTGTCTCATTACAGTCCTTCTGCGTGCTGAGACACTATGCTATATTTTGGGTTGAAATATTAAAAGCAAGCATTAAGGCCTGAAATCTATAATAGAAAGAGCAACTAACACAGCTGGAAAGAATCCTACATGACAGTATAAGAAGGTATAATACTAAGCTTGTTTAAATATGTCCACAGGCTTTGGGACCCTATGGGCAAGAGGAACCCTAAGCTGCATACCAAGTACCATCCATCATGAGGAGTTCAATGCTTATTGATTCCACTTCTAGAAAATTTGTAAACACATATGGCACAGATATGTGCTTGATACATCGATGCCCCAGTAGTTCAATATGAGTATATAGAATAATTGCTGTTAGCATTTTGAAAGTAATCTTTATGCATAGAGTGCATGACAATGATTTGAAAGTACTGAGGAACGTGAGCATTCATGGATTTGGGTATCCACAAGGGCTCCTGGAACCAATCTCCTGTGGAGACTGAAGAACAACTGCATTTCATGGAACATTCTTTCAAATAGCGTTACTTTTGACTCATAGTTGCATGTGCTTACATTTTATTTAAATTTTGCTCTATGTTTATCTTCTCATGAGCAGCGTAAAAATGTTATCTTTCCTTATGTATAAATTACATAAGCTTATTTTTATCCTGAAATTTTTATTTTGACAGAATATTTTATAAAACAGTAGTTCAGGAAGATGATATAAGCAGAACCCCAGTGACAGCAGGAAAATCCTGACCAGAGGAATCCGAACAAAATTCCAAACATATCCGGTTGGTAAGAAAATAACCTGGAGTTTCTTAAATGAAGCAAAGCAAAAGTGTGTTTATTTTAGTAATAGAAATGCAAAACAGGAATCTTAAGATGGTGCAAAACTGAGATATCTGTTCACAGGGGCAAAAGGATAGCTCGCAATTCGATGCTGAGACATTAAGTCCAAGGTCCTTGATATCTATTGAGGAGGAATGGGTTAATGATGTGGTTTGAGTCTTTGTCCCCTCCAATCTCATGTTGAAATGTAATCTCCAGTCTTGGAGGTGGGACCTGATGGGAGGTGTTTGCACCATGGGGGTGGGTCCCTCATGAATGGCTTCGTGCTATCACCTTGGTGATGGGTGGGTTCTGCTCCGAGTTCACGTGACATCTGGTTGTTTAAAAGTGTGTGGCACGTCGACCTTCTCTCTCTTGCTCTCACTCTTGCCTTGTGATATGCTGGCTCCCCATTCACCTTCTTCCCTGGGTGGAAGCTTCCTGAGGCCCTCAACTGAAGCCAAGCAGCTGCTGGTGCTATGTTTGTACAATCTGCAGAACCACGTGCCAATTAAACCTCTTTTCTTTATAAATTACCCAGCCTTGGGGATTTTGTATGACAATGCAAATGGTCTGACACATTTAAAAGGCAATAAATAGCAAGCAAGAAAGACAGAACAGCAGCCTCAGGGTGGTATCGTGGCTAGCATTAAGGATCTGTGCTCTTAAATTTGGAATCCATAAGTAGAAATCCAGTTATTGCTGAAACAGGAAAATTAAGAAGTTGGGTACAGAGTAGACTATAAGAATTACTGAAAAGCTGGAATAGAAGAAAATAATTAATTAGAATAAATAGGAAACAGGGGCAAGAACTAGGCTTCTATCATACTAAGTTCAGAGTGGGACCAAATGAAATTATTTCAATGCAAATCATTTCAGTGCAAATCAATTAAACACCTGCTGTCTTCCTATATCCCTCCTGCTATAAGGCAAGGCAAACCTCAAACCATATCTTCAGATAGTCCCACTCACTGAAGTCAGAATGTTGGTAACATTTTACTGCTAACACAGGAAAACACAGGCATGAGAAGCCCAGTCAGGGTGATATACATATGTTGTAACTCAAAAATCAATTTTTTTTTGTCGTATGTTCGTAGTTGCAGAGATACAGACTACATTTTCCAGTCTTTTGTAATGAATATGCCAATATGACTAGACTCAGGCTAATTAGATGTAAGAGGCAGTGATTTGCAAAAAGTCTCTATCTCCAACTTAAGTCAAACTTTTATATCTACTGAGGTATTATAAGACAGTTATTTCAGTGAGGAGTCCAAAAGATGTTGACCTTGGAGGATTTATACATTTTTTATTGTTTCTAAAATATCTGACTGTTTTACTATAATAACCAAATAATAACAATAAAGACAGTAAATAATAAATGCATATTACACATATTACACATTCTTCTATTCTGGTTTTTTCTAAAGTTTAATAATAAAATACAGAGTTAGACTGTGGTTTTGGATCACACAACTTCACTTTCTATTAACAGTAATATATTTTCTATTCAAAGAGCAGATATCTGTAAATCTTACTGATTCAAATTAAAGCACTTTAAAAGAATCTCACTATTCAGATGCAGCACAAAAGGAATCTGAGCAGTCACAATAAATGACAAAATAATTTTGACAAAAATTTTTAAAAGTATTCATGAACAGCCCTAACAATTTTAGATATTATTGACTTTTAAAACCATGAACTCATGTTGCAAATATATTCATTACATTTAAAAATTTTTCTCATGTTTACTGTATACTACATGCTACTCCACTATTTTATGTGCTAGGGAAAATTGTTTAATCTGCAGCTCACAGGCCGCCTGAGGCCCAGGACAGCTTTGAATGCAGCCCAACACAAATTCATAAACTTTTTAAAAACATTATGAGATTTTTTAATGCGTTTTTAAAGCTTATCAGCTATTGTTAGTGTTAGTGTATTTTTGTGTGGCCCAAGGCAGTTCTTCTTTCAGTGTGGCCCAGGGAAGCCAAAAGATTGGACGCCCCTGTGCTAGCGGATAGTTCAGTGTATAAAACAGACCAATATCCTTGCCTCCTAGCAAGGGGGAAAAAGAAAAAAAAAGGCATAATAAATAAGTGAATTATATTGCAGGTTCTAAGATGATCAATACTTTGGATAAAATAGAGCAGAGTACCAGACATGCGAGTAGTGGAGAGGGCACACATGACAACTTTAAATAGGGGCACGGGTCAGGTTAGATATCACTGTGAAGGTGAAATTTCAGCAAAGGCTAAAAGAGTGCAAACAAGTTAGGCAGGGAGATATCTGGGGAAGAGCATTTTAGGAGGAGGAAGTAGCCGCTAGGAAGAGGAAGCAGCTGTTAGGAAGAGGAAGTCACCGTTAGGAAGAGGAAGTCGCCGTTAGGAAGAGGAAGTAGCCCTACAAAAGCTCTAAGACAGGAGCATGCATGGTGGGTTCGGGACAACAAATGACTCAGCAGGCTTGAGTGTGCTGAAAAACAGCTACAGCCAGGGACAAAGGAATGACAGGGATGTGGGGTTACGGGTGGGGAGAGGAGGAGGTCCCGGAGGCCCTGGCCAGACCCTTTTGGGAACAGCTTTTGCACTGTGTGAAATGGGAAGTTACTACAGGTTTTGAGCAGAAATGTTAACACATCAGATTCATACTTTCAAAGGACTGATTTTTTTAAGAGACTGAGTTATTTTGTTAAGCAGCTCAATGAAAATTATAAACAATGCTTTAGAAGGAATAAATGACCACTAGAACAATAACATTTAAAGAAACAAAAACAAGACAGCTTAAAGGTGAGAGACAAGAGAGAATATTACATAAAAATGTACAAACAAACAACACTAATGAAACCACCTTTGCAAAAATTATAACTGAGCCTATTATGACAGCAAAAGAGATCTGAGCTAACTGGCTCCATCTTGCTTCTGACCTCCAAGCTGTCCTCGTTCATTCCTGAGTGTAGGCCGAACTAACTTTGGGAAGAACTTAATTTATGGCTTAGCTTCTAAACAAAGATGATAACAGCCCTTTCCCAAAACAAACCCTCCTCCTGCCTGGGGACTAGACTGCCTTTGCGAGACTAACAAATTAGTCATAAGATTAGAAATTATGGTCATGCACTGGAGGTTGCAAGATTCTAAACCTCCCCGAATTGCTCCTGGGGATAACATCATTATTGTAAAACCTAAGATCAGTGCTTGAGATATTTTGCAGACCCTGCACTGGATGGATCAGCTGGCACCACCTAGATCATAAACTGACTCTTCTGCTCTTTGCCCTGTCCCCTGTGCCAGTAGCTGAGTCAGCCAAGAGAACAGCTTTGACTTCCTGTGATTTCATCTGTGTCCAACCAGAATTCCTGATTCACAGGCCCCCTACCCACCAAATTATCCTTAAAAACTCCAATCCCTAATTCTTTGGGAGACTGATTTGAGTAATAATAAAGCTCCAGTCTCCCGCATAGCCGACTCTGCATGAATAACTCTTTATAGCAGTCACCCTGTCTTGATAAATTGGCTTTGTCTAGGCAGTAGGCAAGGTGAACCAGTTGGGTGGTTACACAGATACTCAGGAAAATAGTTTTAAATTATTCAACAGCTACCAAAATAGAACAAAAAAATTTAGTTTTATACTGTAGGGTAAAATAACTTTATATACTTACCTGATCCCAAAGCATGGCTATATTTTAGTAGATTACATTAATTAAGACATGATAAATGACAGTGAGGTATTACAACATTTTATAGTTATCAGATCCCCTTTTTGAGAAAGAGAAGGAATGAACTGTGAGGCATTTTTAAAGTTTTTTTCACAAACTTATTAAAATAGAAATTCTTTTAACACCTAAATGGGTTTTTGTTTTCTTAAAATTTTATTTTGTTGAAAAATAAAACCTCTGGCAGCAAAAAATAAATAAACTATTACCATATCACTAGATGTTGGGTGGGTCTGCTCCACATGAAGCTTGAAGAGGAAGAATAAAAACGGTGTAGAGGCCAGGCACAGTGGCTCACACCTGTAATCCCAGCACTCCAGCAGGACAAGGTGGGCGGATCACTTGACTACCGAAGTTCAAAACCAGCCTGGGCAACATGGTGGGACCCCATCTCTGTAAAAAATACAAAAATTAGCCTGTGGTGGGGCATGCCTGTAATCCCAGCTACTTGGGAGGCTGAGGCAGGAGAATTGCTTGAGCCCAGGAGGTGGAGGTTGTAGTGAGTAGAGATAGTGTTACTGCCCTCCAGCCTGGGTGACAGAGGGAGACTTTGTCTTAAAACAAAAACAAAAAATGTAGATTGGCTTATTTCTATTTCCATCCAAAAAATGATTAGGTGGAAAGGTTGCTGTCCATATTCAAAGTATAGGGAGAGAAATGAGTAAGACAGAATGAATATTCCTGAATATGTTCGAAGAGGATTCCATCCCGTTTCAAGCATCCTCTGTCCTCTGAAATGCAAATGTGGAGGATGTACAAAATCTATCAACAATTTTGTATTTTTTCAAAGTCCAAATTACTATTCTTAAGAATCGTGTGTCCTTAAATATTTTGTTTAGAAGTAAGTCCCACCTAGCACAAGCAATGACAATGTCTCTTTTAACCTGGATTCAAACTTCAGTAAATGCCAGCGAGGCTCTTAGAAGAAGCAATTCCATTTTGTGTACCTCTTTGTGTATTTTCCTTTAAATGCAAGGATTGCTTTGGAGGCTTAGCCACATGCCACATTTGAAACACTTGTGTTCAATCATTTTAGCTATTGGTTCACCCATTTTTTTCATAATTCAAAATAACTGAAAGGATTATTTTTCTTAGACCTTGTCAAAAGAAATACACCTTATCACTTAGATGAAGTATGGAAAAGTTGAATTTTAAAGCCAAAAGAGTTATAAATGTCAAAAGCCCTGAAAACACAGGAATATAAAGACAGCTTGAATTCACACTTTTTATTGCGTTTCCACTGTAAACACTCCTTTTAACAGTCCATTTGTATTTCCTGGTCTTATTGTTATGTCCAAGCCTGTGCTGTTTGGACACATATTAAGAGGTTAATCCATATTTTTTTCTGAAAAAAAATGTAGCATAAACTAAAGGAAAGTAACAAAAGAATCTAAGGCAAAGGTAGAGTTTTAAAAATCAGTCATCTCTTTTCCCTGTGAATGGACTGTCTATTCATGAAATAATTTACTCTATTTCATATACACAAATTCTAATGGTATGGTGAAAATTGCTCTTGGAGACTGTTCTCAATTCACTTGAAGGGTATTCTTATTGATGTGTGGTAATAAGATAGCAAAGATAAACTACCAAGTTTTAGCTATCTCATTTGCAATTAAAGATTTACTCCCCTATCCAAATCGGTCATAATGTACTATTGACAGACAGAAGGGACTCATCTCAATATGTCTCAATATCTCTCTCTCTCAGCAGATTCAGCCCCCAAAAGTGTGTGGCCTCTTAATAAACATAGATTCTTTCCTGCATAGCAGCATCTGCAATATATCTGCTACGACTCTGAGGCAGTGACGCTTGTGTTGCAGGTAATTTCAGCTTCTCTCATAACAAATATAACATCAATTTTGCATTTTCCAAGGAAGACTGGAGTCCCAGTAGGTCCAATTAGGTGCACTTCCTTGTAGGAAAGTTTGCTATGTTCTTTCAATGCCTACTTCTTCCCCACTATGATGTAATTTCAAGGGATACTGTGAGATGAACCATCACATGATAAAGGCTGGGCTGGCCTTATGGATGGGCAAGTAGAAACGAAAATTATGTAGAGAAAGGAAAAAGAAAACCACCTAGTGCTTAAAGGTCACACCATGATCATATCATGCTATTTAAACTCAACATTTAATTTAGATGTCTTAAAGCTTCTACCTCAAAAGGGCCTATAAAAATCAGACACCTCTGAGAGTGTTAGGAACTTAAAATTAGAATAAATTTATCTCAAATGATTCCTAGAAGAGTCTGCTGGAATAGAACAGACTGATTTACATCTTGATAGGGCTGAGGAAAGTTACCTGTGGTACTGCTATCTACACACACGGGACCTTCAGGAGAAAGTGATGCTGGAAAGGACAGTGCAGAAGGAACAAAGGCAAACTTCATCCACGTCAGCATTTGCCTGAGTCCAAATGCTGGGTCAACAAAAGCAAGTCTGGTTCAATTCCAGCTATGAAGGGGACATTAACACAATGCTGTGGGCCAAGAAAAAGACAGATCGTCTACTACTAATAAATTCTCAAAACGCCATTTCCTGAGCCAAAACATTGCCAAAAAATATATATTCATTTACTCATGTATTCAAATGTTAATACGCAGACCATGTCTGAAATTGTAGGCAGTTCTCCGAAGCATAGACAGATGCACAGGACACGGCCTTTTTGCTCAAGGAACTCTCATTCCAGTGGGAGAGATAAAGAAAGAAATTCATGAGAAGAAGTAGAAGGGAATTGAAAGAGGCACAAAATGCTACAATAGTGCCTAATATGGAGAGAGAATTTTTTACTAGAAGACTGAAACAGTCTCACTGGAGAAGGTGGCCTTTGAAGTGGGCTGTGAAGGCAGACACTTTTCAGGAGCATGCTGGAGACAGCAATGCTCACTGCATATTGGATGAATAAATACATGAGTGACATCTAGTAGAAAGCTGATTGCACTAGTGTCAGTGAGGTGGAGCCCACTTCCAGATCTGCTACTTTCTCTTGGTCAAACCTTCTAAACCTTTGGACCTTTAGTTTCATCATTAGTAAGGTACGAAGGTGAGACTAGTTGTCTTTAAATTCTTTCTACCATGATAATTTTATGAAGGCGTGGAATCCAACTGACTTCTGTTGATAACATTGACTGCAGTGGTGGAACTCTGCAGTGGTTACTGGGGTTACTTACCAACCAGCATTCTCCTCCACTATTCTCCACTCCATAATGTAGTAACTAGAGAGTTTGGGTGGGATTTGCTTCATCCTCAGATCCAAGCGTATACCCTGCTTTCTGATTATGCTTTTTTGTCATTAGGATTGTTTCATCATTGTTCCATCTACCTCAGTCCTAAACCAATACCAGGCATTGCTGTGGCCATAGATTAGTTCAATCTGGACCTCTCCAGAGGGTCCAGTGAGAGCAAAACCAGGACATCTGTTCAACAATGGAGGACAGTGCTCATCTTTCTCGTACTGGGTATGGAAAAGAAGCTGACAGCGATCATATGACCACAAGGAAAGCATTTTGAAGCTAAAGAGGCCAGGCAATTAATGGAGACACAAAGAAATCCCCCAAAACATGGGAACACACTTTGACTAAAGACCAGTCTATCCTTGGACTTTCTCATTTGTGAGCCAATAAACTCCATTCACTGTTTAAGACCTGTGAGTCTGGTTTTCCATATCTAACAACCACTTTTCTAAACCGCTAAGCCACTTTTAAACTTTTTCCAAAACAGAAAAAAGTTTTTTTCTCAACCACTTTACTTAACAAACCAAGTACCAATCAGTACTAAACTATAAACTCAAAACATCTATCCTCTCAATTTTGAAAGTGTGTAAAAACTTAGCTGACAAAATTTCTAAGAAAAAGATGATGACTTCCCCACTCTGAAGTAGAAAACACAACTTTATAAAGAGCTTTAAGAAGAGAAAATACATTGAAGAATGAAAAGTAAAACACACCTTTTTTTCTGGAGGCTTCTCATTATTCTGGTTCAATTTTAAGTTATTTTTGTTGTCACCTTTGCTTCCATCTCTTTGAATCTTAAGTTCCAACTCTTCTGTCAGAGAGCGCAAATGTTTTCAGTGGTCAAAAAGAGAATCATCTTCTGCAGGCATCTCTCCCACACCCTTATTTACATGAGGCACCTACAGCTCAAACTGGTCGACAGTCTTGCTTGGGATGATGAGTGTGAGAGTAGGGTCAGGGTCTCGGGTGGACACCCTTCCAGTTCAGATCCTTGCTTCATGACAGCCGCGGAGTGCTCTGACATAGCTACAGTATCTGTTAGCTGTCAACACTGCCATCCAGGTATACACTCACCTGTGCCAACCAATTCTTTTATTTTTTTTTTTCCAGTTCCATGGAGTCAGTTTTCCAACTCACATTTTACAGGTTAAAAAGAAGCATTGAGAAACAAACAACCCAAATTATTCCAACCAGCGTAATCCTCCACCCCTGGCTGATGCAGGACTATGGAGCTCCAGCCTCCTGGCCAGGAGCCTAATTCTCCCATCCGTCCCATTAGCCCCACTCAGTGATAGCACACCTTAGACAAATGTTTTCCTGAAGTTTCTTGATAAACAAATCTGCTTTTACTGTTAAAATAATGGAAGTATAGAATTTTGGACTTGGAAAGAGCCTTAACAATAATTTAATTGAGAACTTTTCCCGATGAATTGTAATGCCACCCTCCACCTGCTAGCCCTGTTCTTCCGTGAAGGGGACGGTGATGTCCATTCTATATAATGTATGTCTTCTCATTTTTGTGGGGCTAGGAACAGTGTCATTAAACTGGGCAATAAAGACATGCTAATTGTGGGCAATCATTCTTTTTGAATTTTTTCACTACAATATTTGTCTGTCTAGGAACAGTGATAAATCTTTCTTTTTCTTTCTTTCTGGTTTTTTTTTTTTTTTTTTTGATGGAGTTTCTTGTTGCCCAGGCTGGAGTTCAATGGTGCGATCTCGGCTCACTGCAAGCTCCGCCTTCTGGGTTCAAGTGATTCTCCTTCTTCAGCCTCCCGAGTAGCTGAGATTACAGGCGCCTGCCACCACGCCCAGCTAATTTTTGTATTTTAGTAGAGATAGGGTTTCACCACGTGGGTCAGGCTGGTCTCGAACTCCTGTCCTCAGGTGATCCACCCGCCTTGGCCTCCCAAAGTGCTGGGATTGCAGGCGTGAGCCACCGCGCCCAGACGAGAAATCTTTAAAGAGTAACATCCCGCTTGAAAGCTACACTGCTATAACATTTACTGACTACACATAAAAACCTATTTGAATGACACAGGAGAAACTGTTGTCTATAACTGCATGCTGACATATCATTACATACGCATATTACTTCTTTTGACCAGTGCTAATTTTTAATGACAATGGAGTTTCTATAAAGTGTGCCAGGAGGAAGTTTCTTTGGTGTATATTAGTCTGTTATATTTATGCTTAGTTTGGCTGGTGAGTTTTAATTACACCCTACATCCCAGTACATGAAAAATGGAAGTTGTGTAGTTTGAGCTTTCGGATGACCAGCCATTTTCCTGTAACCAGAAGTAAGTACTAGTTATTGTAAGCTCTGAGATGGAAATAGTCAGCTGTGCACAACTCACATGATATTATGAGATATCTGTAGAGTTTTGAGAAGTAAGTTATGCATTTGATGGACCTATCGTAACCATGTTGGCACCTACAATGAGAGAAAAGAGACTTTTTGTTTATTTAATTATCTATTCCAACTGTGATTATTTATGGATAGTGGCTAATTGTTTTAGAATGTATTGAAGAGCATACTTGCATATTAGAAATAAGTTGAAACAGACTTGGTTGCTCCAATGTACTATAACTAGGAGGTAGAATGATGTATTGGAAAGAGAATGGTCATTAGCTGTAGGAAGACCTGGGTTCAAATCTTAAGTTATAATGTTTATTTTACTGATGTTCTGGGCAAGTCACTGAACTATTCTGGCCCTGTGTTTCCTCTCCCAAAGGAGGGGAATAATAGCATCTGCTCCTAAAAATGTTATTTTGGGAATTAGGATTAATATATGTAAGTTAAAGTAAGGAGAGTTAACAAATATTTAAGTATTAGATGCTTGGGAGTGATAAATAACACTTATTCCATTCACAAAGAGAGTTTAATGAACCACTGCAACTCAAACTACTCAAATCTTTAAAAGTCCTATCTGTTTTTATCAGCACTTATAGAAACAGATTCACTTTCACTTTTGCCATAAGGTTAATTATGAAAAACATATCTGGGTATGTCACCTGCCTCAGTAATGAAATAGAACTAACAGAAACAAATCAAATTATTTAGCGGCAAAAATAAGTCAGCACTTAGCATTTATTCAATGTCATATGCTACCATTGCCACAGTTATGTGGCCTCCATGGCATTTCACTTTCCCAGTGAAGAAGCTTCTGTGAACAAACACAATCATTAAAAACAGACTGAGCGTGAAATGAAGATGAGAACTTACATTCGTTGGTGAAAACAATATTATGTGACTAAACTACAAAGGTAAACAAGTCAGTTAAACTGAGAACGCCAGGGCCTTTGGTCACTTTATCATTTGTATTTTAAGTAACATTTTACAAAATGTTAATGTTGTGTTACAGTTTATCACCTGCCACTTGAAGAACTGTGGTGTTGGGATTAGTATCATGTTTGATACAGCTTTGTAGGGATGTTTTCTACTTTCAAAATGTCGTGATATGCTTAAAACTATTTGCAAAAAAAGATAATGAATTGGTTTTTGTTTCCCTCCATTTTTATTATTTTTATTTGTTGTTAATCCGCTTCTCAATGTCCTGTCTGCGTGTTTCTGCTTTCATCCTTCTTTCTTACCGCGCAACTATATCATTAGCCACAAGGCAGAACACGTCTTCTAAGCAAATGTCGAATTAAAAAGTCTCGTGGGAGAATTTTAGCAACTGTTGAGCTAAGGTCATGCCACAGTGAGATACAAAGCAATGCGTAATAAGGAAAATCACTTAAACATGAGAAAGTTATTAATAAATCAGGAGAAATCAAGTGTGCGTGAAAAGGCTGGGTTTCATGTGTTCTGTGTTTTCAGATACAAGGTTTATTACCTGTGTAACTGCTGTACCATGTAGGATATGCATTTGAACAAATGTTGTAAATTATTACAACGTACGCTACAGTGAATGAAACCTCTTTATAATATTTCCACACATACTGGTTTCCCATCTGGGGAGTCCTGAATTACACATCTCTCTTACAGAGAAGTGATCCTCTAGGAGCGAGGCTCAAGATCATAACAATTCTCCCCATTTATTCCTCGACATTGTATTAGTGATACCTGAGAGGTGGCTCATGGATGTTAAGAATACAAATATGAGCAAGAGGACCTCAAGATGCAAACAATCTAATTGAGAAAGGAGATTATAAATAGCAAACTGTTACTAGTGCTACTGCTGTTGCAGCAGTTGCTGTTGCTACTAATAATAAAAAAATAGAATGCACGTGCCTTGTTCCAAAGAGCTGCCTTGCAAATGCACTTAAAAGAAGGAGAGAACCTTTTCCTTTAGCAAAATATAAGCGTAAGCAAGTTAGTAATTACATACACTTCTGTTCCATTGTCTGTAAAAACACAAATAATTGCTGCCTCATGGAATGATTTTAAGGGTTGATTAAGATATATATAGGAAGTGTTTAGCATTACGCCAAGAGCAACGTAAGAACTCAATGAATGGGAGCTTTTTATTGCTCTCTTTACTATTCATGTTAGTTGTATTATTGGAGGCATAATGACACAGTGAAAGAGCCTCTGCATCCAAGTAGGTCACAGCCTCATTAGGGGATTACAATATGCAAAGACGTTAAAACAGTAATCAACCAGGCATTATATGTGATAATTACAAATGAGTGTTAGGCAATACGTGCTGAAGGTGTTATTTTCATATGCCCATTTATCTCCAAAAAAATAGAGTTGGCGTAACATTCTTGTTCATAAAAAGATCACAGAAACAGAACAAAAATGTTATGTCCCATTTCTGCTTTCATCATGGGTATTAGACTCATTTCTCCAGACAACTACCTGTCGAATGTAGAGATATCTAAATAGAAATAACAATTTTCAAAAGCCATAATCAATCCAATCCATCTAATCTAAAAGCTGACACCTAATCAAAGACACGCAAGGACCAAAGTAGCTGAATAATATGTCAGAAATATTGATAAGCTTATCACATGTGCTTTTCTTTACAGCTTTTAAAATACAGAGTTATTGAGTTTGGGTGACTGTCCGTTGTCTTTGTTGACACAAATAATTAAAACCTGCCATGACCGTAACTTTCACACCTAACTTCAGGACAAAAATAACAATGGCCCTGACAGGACCTCTTTGGCCTAGACTGACAGCCGCTGTGACCGACACACTTGTTCTGGGCTAATGGACATTGATGGACTTCCTGTGTGTCAGCTGAATCGGAGGTGATTTTCAACTGCTGAACAGGAGATGACCTGCTGGCTCAGTGAATAGGTGGGATACTTGGGAATGGGCTGATGACAGAACTCATCTTCTGGACAGGTCCTTGTAGGGCTGAGACAGAAAGCGAAGGGTTTGTCCCTGTTACTCACTTGAGCTCATTCTGACCCAAACAAGTATCCAGAGGGATTAACTAGTGACCCAGGTGCAGGGTCGCACCTGTCCTCATGAGTGCCAATCAAACATTTTGGCTGGAAATTCCCCTCAAATGATGGAGGATACTGGCTTCAATCCTTTAAATGGGGCATATTTCCTTAGTCATTATACATGTCATAGGGGATAGAAAATTAAATATTATGACTAGAATGATGAATAATGATGGCATAAAACTTTAATTTTGTTTCCATTCTCATTTTCGTGGTATAATTACACGTCCCACTTAAAAATACAAAGGTTTGAAAGAAATCTCGCACACCATTGAGGCAGTTTACTAATACTCCAGGTGATAACAATATTGACAAAGTACCCTCATGCCTGCCTCCTTTTGACTGATTATTTTATTTATTTGTGTTTGTTTTGGTAAAGGGAGTAGGAGGAGAGTTGCTGGAAAGGCCTTATTGATGGGAATAGAAGAGGGAGAAGTATATAAATTTGAGAATTTGCAAAAGTAAACAAGGCATTCATTGTGAGGAAAAATGCTTAATGTAGTATCTGAAGCATCATTTTCTTACTGGAGTAAATCTACCCAGTAATTATGTATTGCACCAGAGAGCTATAAAACCGGTAGAGCGGAATCTTTCTAAGTCCCATCTCTTTTAAAATGATGTTATAGCTATATTTTTATAAGACAACAATGTGCCAAAGTATTGCTATTAAGGAACTTGAACTCTTAATATAACAAATAAGGCCTCGGTTTTCATGTAATCAGAAAGAATGTAAATAATTATATCAACTTTAAAGATGTGCCAAAGATATAAAAATGGCTGAGAGATTTCTGCTACTTTACTGGAGACATAGTAAGGACAGAGTGATCTGCCACAATTTGCAGATAAGATTGGTAAAGTACTAACCTAAACAAAAATATGAATGTTGATAAATGTGCTGCCAGCGAGTTTTCTCAAGTCTCCATCAAGAGTGCAGAGCCAGGAAAAACGGATCATAATGCAATGATGTCAGTGTGATATAATGCTGGTGTCTCTAAACAGGCATTTCCATATGGAGTCTTAGAAATTAGAATACCAGCACTAGAGTCTATTTTTTTTTTTTTTTTTGAAATGGAGTCTCATTCTGTTGCCCAGGCTGGAGTGCAGTGGCATGATCACGGCTCACTGCAGATTCTGCCTCCTGGGTTCAAGCCATTCTTGTGCCTCAGCTTCCTGAGTCACTGGGACTACAGGCGTGTGCCACTACACTGGGCCAAGTTTTGTATTTTTAGTAGAGACGGGGTTTCACCATGTTTGCCACTCCCGTCTCAAGCTCCTGGCCTAGAGCAATCCACCCACCTCAGCCTCCCAAACTGCTGAGATTACAGGTTTGAGCCACTGCACCTGGCCTGGAGCCTCTCGTTGCATCTCTAACACTGTGCAGTGTGGAAGAGGTCCTGTCTGCTGGGATGCACTATCAGGTTCCATTGTTTATCACTGATAAGAGGCATCAGGATCCTGTGATAGTATAATACCATCCAAATTATCATTTATATCTCGAAATATTTTCACTTTTCATTTAGGTTACCAACATAGGTCAGGGTTTTCTGCTGAACAGAGATGAAAAATCTTACCTACATTGCAGTATTACTTTAATTTTTAAGAAATGGACCATTCTAAATAGAATGTTAATGTTTTGTGAGATTGAATGTTGTGAATCAGTCGTGTAACCGGACATACAAAACCTTGGACCAGACAATGGATCTCAATTGCCCATGTAGGTACCATGACCTGAATAGATGCTGCTGTATGTAGAGGCATCTGGTCTATTTTTGACAAGCTCTTAACTATAATCCATAGTAGAAAATTAAAGTGATTCGTTTTGATATTATCCATATAAGCAAGCTGAACTGAAGAATTAAGTCAAAAGAAAATTATTTTAAAAATAATGAGCATATGTCAGTAATTTATTTTATTTTTTTGAGACAGGCTCTCTTGCTCTGTCACCCAGGTTGGAGTGCAGTGGTGCAATCATAGCTCACTGCAGCCTTGAACACCTGTGTCAGTTATTTATTGTTCTTGTTACAAAGTCCTCCAAAATCATGGCATAAAACACAATCTTTGGTTCTTTCCCATAATTTTACACACTGGCAATCCAGGCAGTCCTGCTGGTCTAACTTGGGTTCACACATGCAGCTGCAGTGACCTGATGGCTTGCAATAAGTAGAGGGTCCAGGCTGGCTTCACTTGCTCCTCTGGCAGTCTGTGCTGTCTGTTGTTTGAGGCACCTTACTCTTCTCCACATGGCCTTTCCATCACGTGCTACTGGTCTCAGCACATCAAAAGGTCTGCCTAGTTTCAAGGAGCTGAAGAACACACCTCACCTCCTGGTTGTAGGAACAGCAACGTCACAACAGCAACGTCACGCTGCAAAGGGGCAGGCATGCGACAGTGCTGTCTTCATTGGAGGCACGGTTCATTCCTGCCCTTTCCCACACCATCAGTCCCAGCATTCCCACTGTGCCTTTCACGCCTGCCCAGTGTCTCACTCAGCACATCGCTGAGGTTGCCTGTTCCTGGCAGTGAATTGGAAAGCAGAAGCAGGAGTTGTGGCAGCCACTGAAGAGTGATGTTTTTGTTGTTGTTTTAACTCCACATCTCTCTCCCTTTTTTTTTAAGTTCATAGATCCATACTGATCCTCACCTAGAACAAAATCAGCCAAATGTATCAAAGATTTTAAAGAAAGATAAGCTGTAAAAGATGTTTCATAAAGTAAGGCAGGTGAGAAAATAAATGCATATTTTGAAGCTAAAATAAGAAAGTTGTACTTAAATACACTCACATCCAAGGTGGATTCACAACTTAGTGATTGTTCAAACCTCAGGGAGCCCAGAGGCATCGTGGCTAACTTGCTCATGCTGTTATTGACTCTGGTAGCAAAGATATTTCCCAACTCCGAATTAAAACTAATTTGCATTAAGAAAAAATCAAAGTAAGTTTGTTTTCCACGATATGATGGAACAAAGCATTTTTTTTTCAAATCATTTTTAATGTAGGGAAAATAGATTTTTTTTTGTTTGTTTAAATTGGAAGGAAAATAGGAAACAAAGAGAAGTGTAAATAAGATTTCCAAAGGCAAAGAAATACTAGGTACAAGAGAGCCTCTTAACAGTAGCTAGAAGGAAAACTAATGACATCCGAGGTTCTCAGGCCTCTGAGCAACCTCTGCTCTTTTGACCTTAAACGTCAAACAAGCGGGACGTTGGGCCACTGGGACACGGATGCTCAGGAGCCTGCACTGGCTTCCTTTAAACCAATAACTCAAAATCCTCCTTGCGGAACACGCGGGTTTCCACAGGCAGCTCCCCGTGGAGAGCTCCCAGCTGATCTGTCACGGTGCGGGATGAGGAGCCTGCAGCCCCTTCCAGTGCCCACCTCCACTCTGCACACCCGTCCGCTGCCCGTCTCCACGCGCCCACACCCCCCTCTCCCTGGATTGTGCCCACCTCATTCTCCAGTTAGTCAGCTCCTACCATCCTTCAAGGTCCACCCGCTCCTGACATCCTCTGTTAACCTCTATCCAGTTAGTCCAGGCTCCACCGGCGTTTCCTTCCCCTCCTTGCCTAGGACATTTTCAGTGTGCACTATTCTTTTGGACTATGCGTACAATATTTATTTAAAAAGCTGCAACACCTGCCAGACTAGGGGCTTTTTATATCCAGAGCAATAGATGTGGTCTGTGGTGTTTTCCCAGCTCCTGCTCTTTCTCTCCAATGGTGTCTCTGTCTCGTTGAGCAGTGATGGTTGCCCCATTGCGTATAGAGGAAATGAGGAAAACTTGGAAGTACCGCCTTCCATACAAAGTCAAGGATCGAGACCTTCCTCTCCGTGTTCCAGAATCCCTCAGGAAATAAGCGCATGCCTTCGCATCTAGAGCAAGCGCTGCAAGAATTAACAGAACGGCCAGAAGTTCACCATCCCGCTGGTGGCATTTAACTGCGTTAGGCGCTCAGCCTCCTGTCCGGGCCATTTTGGCTTGAAGACGGACGTTTTCCTTCCTGATACCTGCTTCTAGTCTTTCTGCAACTTCTGGATTCCTGTCATTCTTATAGCTGCTCTGGGCAGCCTTCCATTCATTCTGCGAATTCCCTGAAGCTTTTCAATAAATTGCTTTTCTCCAATTAGCCTAAATCTCTTTCAGTTACTGGCAGCCCAGTGCCCTCACCCAGCCAAGCACTGTAGACAGTCTATGTGTAGCAGCATAACCTAAGATTGTAGATACAGACCAGAGAAAAGCTACTTTTTCGTTTCTTATAACTGTGCTTCATGGCTATGTTTTTCAGATGCCAGAATTCACTCGGTGAATTCAGAGCAACCTTAGTCACTTGAGGGTTTCTCCTGCTGGTATCTGAGACCTACAAGGCACATCTGGTCAGAGGAGCCTTCTGTGTCTCCACAGTTATCCCTACCTGTGCTGGCATCTACTGGGACATCTGATCTTCTTCCACGTCTGTGGTCCTTGTCCTGGGTTTAATTGTGCTCTCTCAAAATTCATATGTTGAAGTCCTAACTCCTAGTGACTCAAAATATGACTGTATTTAGAGATGGGGTCTTTAAAGAGATGATTATGTTAAAACTGAGGCCTTTCGGGTGGGCCCTGATTCAATATGAAAAGGGCATATTGGGACATACAGAGAAAGACACACAGGGGGAGGGCGCAGCACCTGCACGTCAAGGAGAGAGGCCTTGGGAGAAACCAAACCTGCCAACAACTCCATCTTGGACTTCTAGATTTGAAACTGAGAAAATAAATACCTGTTACTTAAGCCATTCAGTCTGTAGTATTTTGTTATGGCAGACCTAGCAAATACATGCAGCCATTGTCTTGTTAACCGCTGCTATGTTTACCTCACACTATTCAAAAACTCTCCAGGTTTAAATTTGATCTCCTTCATGTCCTTCCTTGAGACTCTTGGGCAATTCTAATTTCCCCTAAAACCCACGCTCCTAAACACAACCTTAGTCTGTTTCCTGAAAAGTTACACTGTCATTTGCTTGGTTCCTGCAAGGATGTATGCTGGGTCCTCAAGGTAGAAAGTGTGTATTTTCTAAATAAATACTTAGTTAGATTCACAGTCGTATTGATGACTGATACTTTCCTAAATTTGGGATCCAACTGACTGTTTGTGAAGACTCCCTGCTTTGTTCCAGGGCTCCTGTGCCCAGCTGAGCCTCTTCTTATGGACAGAGAAATGAGGAGTATGGGTTGCAGGGCTCACCCTGCAGGAACAGCTATTAGATGTGGAAATATTCAGACCACACATTTTGCCAGTATGATTTACACAAAATAAAATTTGTATAACCAAAGTATATATATAATGATTTTTATATAAAATATTTTAATATTTTGAAGGTTTTGGCATTCTTGAAGCTTTTCTATTACTAGGTTGGGGGAACCGAGTGCAGTATAGAGCGCTGGTCTGTGTGCTCATGAACAAACACCTCTTTAATAATTGGTGCAGAGCGTAGTTCACATTAATTCATGATTTGCTGAAGGTAATAATTTGTTAAGTTTGGTTTCACTCTTTGTTTTAGAAATAAATGGGGAGTTTTCATAAAATGCGAAAAAGAGAAAACTGATTTTCCAGCTGAGAAATGCGCAAAATATTGCTGGACAGCAAACATCTGGTATCATTTAAGTCTGGTCTGGACAGGGAAAAAAAAATAAATATTATACCAGGGGGAGCAACCCTGTGTTTGCATGGAAAAGAAGGAGATGACATGGTAGGCCTTTTCAGTGATTAAAAACCTTCCATTTTCACATAGCCTCAGTAAAAATAGAGCATTTATCTTCATTCAGCTTTTGCATTTCATTGTCTAGTGTACAAACTCTAGAGACAAAAATGCTAGAGTTCTGTTTTCCCAGAGAACGATGCTAAGTAAAGATACCTCAATCATTCCAACTCTTTAGCAAGCAACCCCATAGGCTGCCTTAGGTGAATGTGCATTAAATTCAAAGGGAGGGGGATTGAGTGATTGTTCTCCTTTTCAGGAAAGTAAGAAAGAAAAAGTATGTCCTTTCAAGGTCAATGTATATGATTACCAGGAAATTTGGTAAATTAAATCCACTGGTGTTTGGAGTGCAGATGTAGGAAATCACTCCTTATAAATCAATGGTGAACAGACTGTTGCTCATTCACCTTTTCCTCATTGTAAAAAGGGCCAGAACTCAGTGTATTTGCAATGTAGCCACATAACTGCTATTTACAGAAATATATATTTCATACACACCCACTGAAAGTAGTCACCTCACCTGAGTCACATAAGCCAATATAAATGGAATAAAGCATCAAGAACCTTAGCCTAGCAGCAGAGGATACTTCACTTGCCCCGCAGAGTTTACTTGAGGCTCATGCATAGGCATTTCACTGTAGCTAGCCTACTTAATGGCCCCTTCGTACAATTACGATACTGTTCTTGGTTCTATATGTCTGTACTAGAAAGCTATGACTTATAAACTTTATAACATAGCTGCAATATTGATACTAAAATGTAAATGAATGCACTAAGCCTGGAAGCTTATTGGCTGTAGAGATGAGTCTATCTCTTAGGAAAAGATAGATGATGATAGTCAAAATGTCAAATGGATGTGACAAAAATGAAATTACTACCTTTATCTAGGAAATATATTTGCTATGACTAATGCCCCCAATAATTTAGGATCTGTATTCCTAAGTGATCACAAATATCATGTGGCTAGAGTATAGCAGGCAATTCTGGGCATGGAGATGCACACTTTAAGACACTGGAAGTTTAGAAATAAAGAAGCAGGTAAGAATTCAGCTAGTGTTCTTTAGTACTGATATTTTATTTAAAGCAGTGTGTATACTTGTGCTTAAATATATATATGTATATATATATATACACACACACACACACATATATATATATATTTCAGAGTGACAACTATTAGAGTATGTTTACATGGTTTCCTGGATAATAATGGCATGGCTACTCACCACTTGTTTGCTTCCTGTTGGAGAATAGAATTTTATCTAATAAGTGATTGTGTCTGTACATGGCACCATAAACAAAAATATCTTCTTTTCTGCTCTGTGGACTGAGCGAGATGAGACCACGTGGGAGGATGCAATAGAGGCCTATTTGCCACATTGTTTTGCTAACACTGAATCTCAGAGCTAAACAGGCTTCCGCCTCCCCATCCCAGAAGCCCTCCATCTCCCCAGGAGTGCAGTTTCTAAATAAACAGCCCAGCCCGGCATCGAGCAGCAATTCACTTAGCAAAGAATGGATGAGAGGGCTGAACAGAGTATTCAGTTTTCTGAAATTTTTCAGTAAGGCCATCACTTTCCCTTCCCAGGGGCAAAGTTAGTAAAGGGAAGGACATCAGGAGTAGGGCAAAAACCTATCCACTTTAAGAACTGCAATTAATTAATAAATGTTCCAATTCATGCTGCAACTAGTTAATATGCATAGAAGCAGACACATTCCTGAACCATTTTGCCTTTAGGTGAGGCACATGCCCTCTTACAGGCAGCCACTGAGTCTCCTGAGTCAGCCTTTTAGTAGGAGCGGAGTTGATTGTCTTGACCAGAATAACTGCTTAGGAGAAAGGGTAGAGAGTGCCCAGCTATGACAAGGACTGTGTGACCAGGACCCATCTTTAGATCATCAGTCCAGAGAACAGTGACACGCACTTGATCAGTGTGCATGCAACGATATGGATAGACAGCACTGCTTCTGAAAATAAATGTATAATAATGCATACTTCTCTGGCTACCAAAGATGGTGGAAGAAAATGTGAACTGGGCAGTTAGACTACCTGTGTTCAAGTATGAATCCACTCTTTGCTAGGTGACGGCTGGGGCAAGTGACTTAGCCTCTAAGTGCTTCTATTTCCTTATAAGTAAAATATAAGTGTGATAGCATCTATCTCAGAGTATTGTGTATGTCGTGTAGAGGAAATATAGACACGACATAAGGCCTGGCAATAGTAAGAACTAAAATATTTTATAAGATCATAAAATTACTCATGAACTACATCTACACTTATTGGAGACTGAATTTTTTTAAGGATCCTTGTCATATGGGAAAGTACAAGGACATATGGAGATGCTAAGAGAATAACACTGGACAATACTTTGATGTTTACAGAGCCCCTTTCTCTGAAGTACCCAAATAATGCTTGTTTTTATAAATTTGTCTTCATTATATTTGGCCATATATATTCTATTGTGCTAAATGTGGTCAGTGGCTTCAGTCCCTTCTAGGCAATCCTAACTTATGTAAATACAAAGACCAGGTGAAAAAGCCAGAATGGGCCGGGCGCGGTGGCTCATGCCTGTCATCCCAGCACTTTGGGAGGCCGAGGCGGGCGGATCACGAGGTCAGGAGATCGAGACCATCCTGGCTAACACGGGGAAACCCCGTCTCTACCAAAAATACAAAAATTACCCGGGAGTGGTGGCGGCGCCTGCAGTCCCAGCTACTCTGGAGGCTGAGGCAGGAGAATGGCGGGAACCCGGGAGGCGGAGCTTGCAGTGAGCCGAGATCGCGCCCCTGCACTCCAGCCTGGGTGACAGAGCGGGCTCCATCAAAAAAGAAAAACAACAACAACAACAACAACAAAAAAGCCAGAATGGAGAGCCAAATAACCTATGCAACGAAATATGTGCACAATTAGCTGATTACAATATTTATATAATATTGAATTTTGAAATTTTGATATCTGAATTTGTTGATTTGGGACAAAATAACCTATTGTCTATGTGTCTATGAAGAAGAAAATATTTTACATAGATTGAACTTGATGAAATTATAATAGTTGGCAACAACGCCAGAGAAAATAAGTATCTTAACTGGAAAAAATGAGTCTTAAAAAACAGATGAGAATAATATTTCCGAAAAGGAATGAAGATTTCGAGTCAATGTCCTGTGTGGCAGCAGTCACAGCTCACGATCCCTGAGAACACACTATTAACTGCCTGCTTCAGTCCTTCCCTACCTGAATAGACCCTCAGCTCAGTTTCAGTCTCTCTGAGGTCACTTCTGACTGTAAGCCAGATACTCATTTTCACATCTCACCTTTCCCCAAAAGCAGCTGGGTTGTCCTCCACTCTCATAACAAGGTTCCATGTCTTGAGAGACCCTTGTTTCATAATTAGTGGTAAATCTATTTTTTCTTCCACTAACTCTGAGAGTCTTTGTAAGGGTTTGAGCTGGGGACTGGGATATAAATTACATATTTTTGATAAATTCTTTCCTTCTATTATGGTTTTCCATTGTCTCTACATTACTGATCCTTACTTTGTCCCATTTCTAATGCCTGCTGTGGTCTTTTTCTGTACATTGTCCCAATATACTAGATCTCAAATTCCTTCATTCCTCAAAAGGCTCACTACTATGAAGATGGAGTACCAGAAAATGTTTTTCTGAAACTTTGATTTAATAAGAAGGGTTTCTGAATGTGAATCTTCCACTAACTGCTGAAATTGGAATACTGCCGTCCTAGAAATTCCTGGGCAATTTACCTGCAAGAGATCATTTATCCTAGTCCTCATTCATCACCAAAGCCTTCAGTTTTCACTGTTGAGGGGAGAATTTCTTCGCCCCTTTCTAGGTACCAATCAATCCTCAGCCTCTACATTTCTGTTATTTTCTCATGTTAAGCAATTTGTTTTCTGCTGCTTACCCCAGACAGGTTCCAGATGTAACATTAGCACAGGAGAAAATGCATTAAGGTGTTGTGTTACATAAGCATCTACCCCCAGATCCTACTCCCTTATAATACAAGGCACTGAAAGAAAATGGGAAATAACACTTACCTGTTTACGATGATCTCATTTTTAGCAGGGCCCTCTTTCCTGCTGGTTTTTGAACATAGAAAAAGGCAACAGTGAAAAATGTGTGTTCGACTTGTCCAAAGCAAACCCTGGATTCCCTAGTTTTTGTTATACTTATTTATATGCATGAATTCTCACCTGTACTAGACTGTAAGGTCCCTAAGGACAGCATTCAGTTTTCGTAATAGGTGAATAGATTAGAGTACCTTAAAAATAAGCGAAAGTATCTAAAAAGTAGCATCAGGTGTATCTCAGCCTTCCATAAATACATGCTCAGTGAATGGCAACACAGATAAAGAACACATTGAAGTAGGGCTGGGCACAGTGACTCACACCTGTAATCCCAGCATTTTGGGAGGCTGAGGCAGATGGATCACATGAGGTCTGGAGTTCAAGACCAGCCTGGCCAACATGGAGAAACCCTGTCTCTACTAAAAATACAAAATTTAGCCAGGCGTGGTGGTGGTTGCCTGTAATCCCAGCTACTTGGGAGGCTGAGGTGGGAGAATCTCTTGAACCCGGGAGGCAGAGGTTGCAGTGAGCTGAAATCATGCCACTGCATTACAGCCTGGGCGACAAGAGCGAGACTCCATCTCAAAAAAAAAAAAAAAAAAAAAAAAAAACAAACATTGAAAATAAAAAAAGTATACTAAAATAGTATACAACTGTACCTAAATTAAAATAATTTTTAAAAGTTGAACAGAAGGTAGGGAATTTCTAGTCATTGACTCATTGCTTACCCTGTACACACCCCAGGGTGAATATATAGCCAGGATTTAAACTGTGTTTTTTGTTCAGAATGTTCTAATGAGTGTCATGAAAGAATTTCAAAGAACAAAATAAGTATGGCTGCCTTGCCTTCATGAACCATGTTACACAGAGATAGTGAGAAACATCACAAATGGGCTTTCCCCATCAGTGGATCACTTCTGTCTCACAAAGCCAATTGGGTTGTCCCCCCACGGTGTTATGGGGCCAGTCCCTCTCATTACAGTGCTGGCACAGCAGCTTGGCCTGGAAGACACTGAGGTGGAGATCAAGGGCATCCTTTGGATGGATTCCTTGGTATTCTGCTACTGAGCCATTCTGGGAGGTGATACATCAGCACAGGGAGAGAAGCACTTCTCAGCATTCCAAGCAGCCTCTAAATCAGTCATGAAAAGGACTCTGTCCACTTTATACAATGATAAAAGCAGAATCATATGTCACATTTTCTCCATGCTAAACTTTTCCCATGCCTTGCAGTACATTTGAGAGCTGCTCTTCCTATAGTGAGACGAGAAATAAGGCCATGCATAGAAGAGCCCTTCCTCTGGGACATGGGGGAGCAGAGCAGTCTGTGAGCTACACTATCCAGGTGGCCTCTCTGGCAACGAGACGATGGGCTCTCCAGAGGGGCCTGAGGGACTTCATGGAGCCGTCAGTCCCATTAAGGTGGGGAGCAGGAGGCTGTGTCTGTTGAGCCAACCAATGGTGTTGGAGAGTCAGAGGCCATGTTCCTTTGCTGGGGCTGCCATAACGAAGTCCCACAGACCTGGCAGCCTAAACAAAAGCAGGTTATGTCAACACAGTTCTGGATGGTGGAAGTCCAAGATCAAGGTGTTGGCACGGTTGCTTCCCTCTGAGGCCCCTCTCCTTGGCTTGCAGATGTCCACCCTCCCTCTGTTTCTTTACAAGATCTTTCCTCTGTGCAAGGATATTTCTGGTGTACAAATTTCTTCTTCTTATAAAGACACTAGTCAGACTGGATTAAGGCCCATCCTAAAGACTTGAATTAAACTTTATTGCACAATTTAAGACTGTATCTCCAAAATAGGCTGTATTCTGAAGTACTAGGGGTCAGAACTTCAATATCTGAATTTTGAGGGGACAGTGAGCCCATCACAGATGCCACACAGCTGGTAAATGGGAAGAGTGGAATGCTACCCTGAGTCTTTCTTGTGTGATAGGCTGATAAACACCACATGCCAGGAAACATTCATTCAAACAAACAAGAATCTACTCCAAGTTTGGAGCCCTATTTTGATGCCACGGACAGTCCACATATCATCACTTTTCTGTAGGAATTCCATGAGATGCTTTGAAGTGACTTGCTAAAATAAAGTTTTACTCTCTAGAGAGAACATAGTTCTTTGAGATTGAATAATTTTGCAAATACTGAAAAGTAATCTTAATGAGCCACTACAGACAGACGTTTAATATTAAATCTGCACAAACGTCTAATTCGAGCATCAGACAACAGCAATTTATGCTCCAGGTAAGAATTCTGGAGAAAAAGCAAAACTGGATTTATGCAACAGATATTTATTTGAGTATAACTTTACATGCAGTACCCTAAAAGGTGCAATATAAGCTGAGGAACTTTAAAATTTAATGTGGCTCCAATAGAAACTTTTCACCTCTGAAAGATAAAATTAAACATGGGATAACTTCACAAAATGAATTTGAAACCCTTACAAATTTGGAAAAATTCACTTTGAGATAAACAATTTAAAATGAGAGGATTTTAGGAATATATTTTATGTGGAAGATAAAATTTTGTTCTATATTTTGAGTTACTTTTTAGAAATTGACGTATTTATAATTTAATTTTAATTTAATATAATTTAATTTTGTATTTTAGCCATTTTCTGAGTCACATAAAACAGTTATCTAACTCTAAAGGAATATAAAAACTTAAGCTTCAGTCATGAAAAATTTTTGTCTACATGAATGAGTATACTTTTCCTCAGGGTCTAAGAAATATTGAAAGCCTACCTTTGGATGACAGAAGGAGGATTTGTTTCTAGAGTTGGTCATGAACCATTTCAAAAACCAAAGTCACATAATTCAGTTCTTTATACAGAACAGAAAAAAAAAACACAAGAAATAATGTCGCAAATAATTATTATTAATTCCAGTAAAATGATGCACTCCTAATGATGCACCTATAATTCAATGTTATGGCTGTTTTGTAAGTTGATCTCTCTCTCTCTCTCTTGCGCCTGGGCGATCAATATATTTTTACTGAATATCTACTACAACCCCAACCAAAACAAGCTACTATGGAAACAGTAATACTTAAGATGAAATCTATAGTTCTCAAAGAGGCTATAATTTTGCCTAAAAGTTAACAAATTTCATACATTAGTACAAAACACCAGTAAAAGAAAACTCAAGTGAAGTAGTAATGTAAAAATTATAATCAAATTTAAGAGAGGTAGAGAACTCATTCTTCTTTGCTCATGTTGGAGAAGTCATATCAAAAAAGAATGACATATCTAGAATTCAAGGAGATGCTTAAAAATTAAAATTAATTTCATGTGAATAAAAATAGAAATAGGAGACGGAAGAGTAAATTCTAGGTAGAGGAAACAATATAATTCTGGGCAATAAATAGTTAAATTATGAAATAATGAGTCAATTCGTTTGATTGAATGACTCTAAGTTATGCCTCAGGGAGTGCAGAGGAATGAATTTACTTTTGGAAATATGATCTGGGTTATCTAAGAGAGTCTTGAATGACACAGTATGGCAATGGGGAACCTTTGTTAAGTTTTTGAGTAGCTTAGTAGAATCAAAGAGTTGAGCTTGATATAAGACATGCATTTAGGAGTCATCTTCAAAGAGCTGAGAGTTAAAGCAATGGGCATGTTTATGATGCCTAAAACAAGGACTGAAGGTGGCATGACCTCACAACCTGATCTGCCCAGAACACTGCAGGTCTATTATGTATTGTTCTAATGTCCCCTTTGATTAGTGCCCCCATCTGTTTCAGAAATCTCACAGTTTGGATCATAATTTATATGGTCACCCAAAACAGAGAAAGCACAAATGGCTGGGTGCATTGGCTCACGACTGTAATCCCAGCACTTTGGGAGGCCGAGGTGGGCAGATCACAAGGTCAGGAGATCGACACCAACCTGGCCAACATGGTGAAACCCCGTGTCTACTAAAAATACAAAAATTAGCCAGGCGTGGTGCTACACACCTGTAATCCCAGCTACTCATGAGGCTGAGGCAGGAAAATTGCTTGAACCAGGGAGTCGGAGGTTGCAGTGAGCAGAGATCACGCGACTGCACTCCAGCCTGGCGACAGAACAAAGCTCTGTCAAAAAGGAAGGAAGGAAGGAAGGAAGGAAGGAAGGAAGGAAGGAAGGGACTCACTTAATGATTATATTTAATAAATGGAAAACAAGTCCAGAAGGTGGTAATGGAAAAGTGGAGAGGAGAGCTTGGAAATCTCAATTGTATGCATTTGCCTCTAGTTCTAGCTGGGCCATGCATCACTCTAGCATTCTTCATACCTGACATGCGTTTAGCTCAATTCACAGTCAGAGGGAAGAACTGCCCCATGATCGTTCCGTTGGTTGTATTTCACTTTGGATTACATTTCATTCTTTAAACATGATAACTTACTTTTCAAATTATTAATCTACCTTCAAAATAGTTCTTACTCGTTAAACTACTACCAGACTAAACTAAACCAAGAAAGACTGGTCATGATGGTGATAAATAGCACAGAATTGCGACTGAAAGCGATTTGACAAGTGGATTGTTAACGTGTTTCTAAAAGAAAGTTCACCTGTGAGAAGATGACGTTGTACATGTTGCTTTCAATATGATTCAATCTATTTGCCTCCAATTCCGCCATTCAATTTCAAACTTCCTGCAGGCAGCAAGAGCCTCTTTTCTATTTTAGTAAAATGCCTGCAAACATCAGATAAAAAGCGAGGTTGATCGATCGGCTGAACACGCAGCGCTCCATTAGGGAAGAATGCTGCCATGGTGTCCATACAGCAACCATTAAGAAATTTTGCTGGCTGTGGTGTGAACACACGTGTTTTAATAGCTTAACTTCTCTGCTGCTCACCTAGCACTGAATTTCTTCCATCAACATCAGCCTCATGCGTCACACTTTTATTATAGCATATTTTCTCTACGGAAGTCTAATCTCATTGGAGAACATTTAAAGAGGATAGCAAATACTTTTTATAATAGCACTATATTTATCTATTTAAATAGCAGTAGTTAGTGAGTTTTCAGCTATCCTAATGCCTATTTGCTTTTACTAAAACTTCCTCTTCATTGGAGAGCTGTGATAATGACTTATTTGGCAGAATATGCATTAAGGAACATCAGTATGTTAAAATCATCAATATTATCACAAACTGCCTACTAAAACATTGAATTTGCCCATTTCTTCCTGTTTCATTGCCTGCTCTAAGAAGGTGGTGTATAGCACACGCGCGTCCTTTTAACTAATGGAGATTGTGCAGTTTCTGTTGTTAAGAATTCGAGATTTTAAGGCCTATCACAACTGTAGTCTTATGTTCGAAGTACTTTATTTTACCCTGGTCGTTGTCATTTAAAATCATTCATGAAGCTTTGGTGTGGCCTTCCAGAAAGAGTGGCTTAACCTTTAGTTTGTCGTGAAAATTAAAGAAACTCAGAGTAGTTTTACATTCACCATTTATATTTGAGAAAATAAAAATAATGATTTTAGCTTTTTAAATATTTTTGACTACACAATAAAATATACGGATAAAGGATAGAGTCCAGAGAATTTTAGACAAAAATCACTCTATTAATTCTATTATGGTAAAATTTAAGTCTGAATTCCTGGTTTGACTTTTGCTTACTCAGTTTCTTTTCATCACTTTAGATTTCCCTAAATAAGAGTAATTTACTCTTATTGATAAATTGTTAGAATTTAAAACACGGTATTAGTACTTTTTCCTTTTTAGATCTATACATGCAAAATAATGTACCCATTGTAAGTATACAGTTCAATGAGTTTTGATAAAATATATACTTACATAACTCCCAGTCAAGATAAAGGACATTTCAATCACCCCACAAAGTTTTATTTTGCCCCCAGGAAACTACCTATCTGTTCCCTGTCACTATCACTCTGCCCGTTCCAGTATTTCATATCTGTGCAATCCTATGATATGACTTTTTGTGTGTCTTAGTTCCATCAGTCAGAAATATGTTTTGAGATTCTTTCCTGTGGTTATGTCAGTTGTCAGTTCTATTCATTGGAAAGCAGTATTTCATTGTCTGAATGAACTTTTTAAAAAATTCACCTATCTATGGATTGACAATAGAGTTTTGCAGTGCTCAGATATTAGGAATAAAGCTCTGTCAACCCTTAAATACACACCTTTTTGTGCATGCGTTTTCATATCTGCTGGGTAAATGCCTAGAGGTGGAATTGCTACGTCAAAGAGTAGGTGCATGTTTAATTTTGTAAGGAATTGCCAGTTTTCCTGAGTGGTTGTGCATTGTACACTCCCATCAGCAGTGTATGGGAGTTCTGTTTGCTCCACATCCTTGACAACGCACTGGTATGTTTTACTACATGCAGATTCATCTTCGAGAGAAATGCGTTTTTGTAAACCTATGTACAATATCCTGTCTTCTGGAACCATTCTCTGGTCACCTTCTGCCTTCTTTTTTTTTTTTTTTAGCATAAACTATACCATCACCAGCTTCGGCTTTTTTTAGCAATCACCTTCAGGCATTTTATGATGATTGCCTCCGCATGATTCAACAACCTGACATTTTTAAGTTTTCCATTAAACACAACGTAAGTTAAAGAAAATTAAGCCATCCAGCAAGATGTTGTTAAAACAATTTCATCACGTTGACCTTAACTTCTTATATTAACAAATATATTTATGCTCATGCTTAAAGCATTTCACATGAGAGAATGACTGATTTTGAATTTTGCTATGATCTCATAACTATTAAATATAAACCTCTTATTTCAATATAGACAAATGTTGTATATTAATTCTCAAATAATGAGATATCACTCAGTAATAATCCATAAACTTAAGTCACTTCTCCGACTCTCTGTTTTTCTATAAGTTAAACGAGAATAACAATACCAATAATAACGTCTATTCCAGAGAACTCTTAAGATGATTAAATGAGTTAATATTTATTAAGAATTTAGCAAGCCTGCTTGCTTCTAGGAAATGCTCTACACATTTAAAAATGAATAGATACAATTAACCCAAACCACATATAATGCTGCAACATTATCAGACATGTGTCACCATACGGAAAAAGTTAATTTCTTGGATATCTTCTAAGCCACGCTTTTCAAAATGTGCCATTTAATAAGCTGCAAATATTCGGAGTTTTGTTGTTGTCCTTTATTTTACCATCTTCCCCTTGAACTGCTGTATTTACTATGCTGTATCTGGTTAAGTGGCTCTAAAGAAAAAAAGAACCTAGCAAAGGCAAAATGTTATTTTATTCCCATATAAGCTAGTACTTTTGTTCAATTCTTCAAATCTGGTAGTGTTGCCAAACAAAGACGAAGAACAACAGAGTTCATCTCCGCTGTATTTGCTGGTCACCTTTGCTTGTTTTTTTAGTTCCTCTCCCTGTCCCCATAGAATGCAATGACGCTGAGGATGTACATGCTTTTCATTACAGAAGATGGAGGCCACACTACCTCCTCTGATTTCCATAGCAGGTTCATTTTAGAATCTCCTGCAGTAAATGACCTCCCAAAGGCTGCAAGAGCATGATTATCCACATGGAAACCCACAGAGTGGGCTCCTCTCCAGCTGAACTCGGCCATTCTCATGGCGCTTGCTTTGATTCATAGCAAAGGCATTCCAGGCAATGAATAACAACAACAACAACAACAACAAAAAGCCCAATCCTGTTAAAACAAAGGATTTGAACACAGGGCATTCATTAGAAAAAATTTTTAAAGTGATTACCTGTCTTTTAGATTTCGCTAAGTAGGGATGTTACTTACGAAAGTGCTTTTGGAAATGTGCTTTAACCATCAGGGTTAATCAGGCAGCATGTCCTCCCCAAAACTATTATGGTGAAAATGGAAAAAAAATACTTCCTAACAGTTTGAGTTATTGAAATGACCTCATTGTTTTTCTGAATCCTATGGCCTTGGATGTTGTTATACAAGTTATTCACATTTAAACTTCTGTTCTCATTTTTAGCATAAATAATTCAGTTCCAACTTTCCTAAAGTCATTCGTGGAAGCTCCAGCTTTTAGCAAAAACAGAATGAAACAAAACAAGATAAAAACCTACAAAAATAATAATCAACATTATTCAGAGTTCTGCATTTCTCAGACCATTCCAGCAACTCCATTAATGTGCCATTGTCTAAAGACTCTCATTTTTTTTATTACTTTTAACTCAACTTAAAAACTAACGTGTACCTCAGACAGATAGTTGGTGCTCAGAGCCTCTGCAGAATGGAATTTTGAGAGAATGGTTTACTATTTATCTTTCATTTTAAAGAGTTCATCTGTAAAATGAACTGGGTTTGGCTTTAGTGGGAAATTAGTCCATTTTGGAACTTTTAATAAAAAACAAAGCAAGCAAGCAAACGCCTAAACTGTGTCACCCATCTTTGTATAACCATGTTATTTCCTTAGTTCTGCTTTCTTATACATTTGCATTTCAATTTTTGTAGCTTCCTATACTACAAATCCCACAATATTTTATGAGCATTTGTGTTTGAGAACCTTGAAATGAAGTGCTATTCACCTCTGTTCAGTATATGCTTTATCATATTGTAATTTTTCTATAATGCAGATAATTGCCTGATTGTTGAGTGACTTATGAATTCACTAGAAATAATGTAAATGGCTTTCCAAAATGATTTTTGAAAATACATTTTACAAGAACCAAAGCAGGATGATATGTGATTCTTGGATTTTCAATATTATAGGTAAATTTTATATCCTTTATTCTTACATGGTATTTCTCATTAACTGGATTTGAGTTAAACAAAACAATTTTTCTTTCCTTTACATTTTGACAAATTCAATGAAGTGGGAAAGCTGGTGAACTGGAAAAATATGGAAATTGGCCACACAAGGCTGTTTAATAAAGAATGGGGGTTTTATAAGCAAATGTAAATTTTATCTCCTAAAATAGGTGTATTGTCTGTTTTGCCTATTCAGAACTCTTCTTTCTTTACCTTTCTGTTTTCAGTGTTAGGAGAAATTCATAACAATGGAGCTATGCTTTTAAAGGCCAAGTTTGTGCAAGTCCCACAGAGAATTTTCATTAGAGATCATGATTGTCAACAAACTACTGAGGTTTAGGAAGGTTAAGTATTTGTCACAAGGTCACACTCCTAGCCAGTGGTGGAGCCACGCAGCTTCATTTGGATGATATACTAGCTCTTGAAACTACTCATTATTCTCACTTTTTCTTAAACAGGACCTTCTCTTTTCTTTTACAAGCTTCACCATTCTTGACTTTCCTGATTTCTGATTTGTCTATTACATATGTTGTTGACCATGCTAGATTTTTTAAAAAAAAGTTTACTATTCCTTTTATCTTTCAGTAGTTCTTTATTTCTTTTAATATCCAGTCTTTTCCCACGTACATATTTATAATCCCTCATTTACTGCAAATCCCTATAGTTTAAAATAAGATAAATATCTGCTTACAACAAAAGCCATTTCATTTCCTCCATAGGCATAGAGTCTGTGCAAAACTAAACAAGAATCAAATCAATATGGAGACTAGATCTTATTGCTCGATAATATCTGTTTTCTTTCAAATCTAATGATTATATGATATAAAGTTTCTCATAATATTATTTGGCCATAATTTAAAAACCAAAAGTGAAGTTACACACTTTTAAGACTCACCCTCCAATTTCATTATTGAGAAAACTAAAGCCCACAGATCCTGTTGAAGGTCACACACTTAAAGGTTTGGGAAAAGAAATAACTCATTTGCCTTCCTCGTTTCAGAATTTGTTCTGCAATAGACTATCCCAGTTTTCAGCAGATTATGGGTAAAATGTTGTATTTATTATCATTATATAGACATACGGCCAAAAATCTTATTAAAATAAATAATAAGCTTAGCTCATTCAGACTAAAAACTTTTTTACATCTAATAAGATTTTTAGCTTGTTTTAGAATATTTGATAAGCACACAAAATTGATATGCATCTGATTTATTAGTGAATAGATAAAAGCAAACCATTTCCTTCTATGTAAAAGCCAACTTCAGTGATATTAACACTTTTATGCCCAAAAGGCTAATATCCATGTTTCTAATACTTTAATACTCTAATACTTGTTTAATATCAGTTAGGATTGGAGTGGTCTATATATAACAGAAAATCCAAATATTGGCTTAAACACACAAAGTTATCCTCTCATGTAAAAGAATTCAGGCGGATTACAGCTCAAAGGTGACACAGAGGTTTCATGAATTTGAACGAAACAAGACCCTTCATTCTTATTTTTCCCCTCAACCCTCAGCATGTGACTCTCATTCACAAGATAGTGCCATGGCCCGACAGCTGCTGGAAACACTGCTATCATTCCGCTTTCCAGGCAGTGAAAAGGAAGGACAGGGAAAGCACAGAATGGCTCCCCTCTTCCTGAGTCAGCACTGACGCAGCCCTCAGAGATGGTCCACACAGTGCTTCTGCGCATCGATCATTTGCCAGAACTCAGATACAGGGGTCACCCCCACCCATAAGACTTTAGAATATGATTATGAAACATATTCTGTTTATATCAGATGAATAAAAAAGAAAAAGACAATGATATTGGGTTGACAAATAACTATCTATCTATCTAACATCTAATTTGGAGAATAAGGCCACGTGAAACCTTAATTTGCAGTCTTAAAAAAATAAATCCACCATACTAGGAAATATAGTTTTAAAAAAAGCTTAAAATTTTACTTCAGAAACTGTGGTATAATTTTAGAACACCCTCTAAAAAAGTCAATCAGAAGTAAATCCTTGAAAATCTATGTGCCTTAATTGACTTACTTGTAAAATAAAGAAATTAAATCTGCCTTTGAGATCATATAAGATAATGCTAATGACAGACATACCAGATGTGAAAGGGCTTTGCAAAATTATATTTTTAATTGTGCATGGAGGAGTTTTAAAAGAAATCCTTGATGTTTACTCATTATTATTTTCCCAAGGATGTTTTAAGAACTGAATAAGCATCAATACAATTTTCCATGAATTAACATCTGTGGAAAGTCAGCCGATCTAAGGGGTGGGATGCTGTGGAGGTCGGGCCCTCATGCCCACATTCCCTATTCATCCACACTCTGTGACCATCAGTAACCTCTTACAATGTTGTCTATTTTTTCCAGTTTTGAGTCAAGATTTTCTTAGCAAATTACTTTCTTCCATCCAAAATCCTGTTCTATTGAAATCACATAAATGTGACACAAATAGATTGTGTTATCACCAAGCTAATCATAGACTGTTGCTTAATCAGTCTTTTTGAACTAGAGCCAAATTAAATGGTAACACTTAGTCATGAAGCGAAATGAAATGATTGACTGTGTCATGATAAGACTTTGAGTGTTTCACTATAAAAACTGCACTGCCATATCATGGCTCTGTGAACGGCAGCACAAGATATTTGGCAACTTTTTAAGTGATTTAATCATTCAAGCAGTTCTATAGGATAAATTGGAAAATGATAAGGTTTTGGTACTGAATTGTACTCCTTGGCCATCAACTGGTTAACACCTCCTTTCTTCATGTTATTCTATTTTAATATATCCTGTTGCCTTCATTAATGACATATCCTGAGAATACTTCAGTTATGAAATATATAAAACAAAAATGTCTTAACATCTCTATTCAAATGAAAAACATACTTAACCTACATTAAGTTAAAGGCAAACAGGTTTTTGTTAACTATTAAATCTAAATGGTCTCAAATGAAAACTAATGAAATGTAAATATCAAGGAAAAAGAAACGGCTGCAGAATTGAACTATCCAGGATGGTTTCAAGAGAGTCAGTCATGAATCCTAAATGTTCACTAAGTAACTTATAACACTGAATTGTTATAAGTGTGATAATTGTGTTATAAGTTACTTAGTGAAGCTCTAAGATTAATCAAAGCTCTAGATTATCAAACATTACAAATTAACTACTTCAATTAGCCACAAAATTGTCTTCAAAAACGAATCTTAGTCATTTCTATTTCTGTAAACATTCTATAAAGTACATTAGAAAGTATTAGAATACCTGCCATTCACTGTGGGTGGGTGTTTATTCTGCTTTTAATTTATCACATATCAATTTAGGTAGACCTCATTCATTTTCATTAACTCCAATAGTTAATATAGCCAGAATTGTATGTGTCATGTTCAAATTTAGAACACAATTGAATAACAGATATTATTTTTATGTAATAAGTGCTTTAGTAAACATAGCAGCTCTGCATTTTCAGATGCTCCATATTTACTATATTTCTGTTGTGAATCTGTAGGCTAGATATAGAGTTGATGATCATTATAAATATATTTACAGAACTGCAAATCATAGAAAATGAACAGCTTGGCCATTATCCCTCTAGAAAAGGGGGTTCTAATAAAATTCCTCTTCTGTTCTTATGGGGTACACATGCAAAAAAAATTAGCTAATTTCTATACTTTGTTAATTAATTGTTTGACACTGGTTCAGAGTAGGGTTCACTGTTTTCTCCTTTCCCCTCAGAACTTTGACATTTCCCCAGTGTAAACACATAGATCTACTTTCATTCCTGTCATTTTTTTGTTCCATTCTTGTCTCTCCCACATTGTCCTTTGTTACAGATCTTCTAAGCCCTTGACACACCCACTAGAATGAAAAGCAGGGCCTTTGTCATTTTCCCACTGCTCTGTCCCAACCCCCGTGCCATGACTGAAACGTCAGGAGTCCTTGATACCTATTTGGTGGAACATAGGATTAATCTGAACATTGTCTTGAGCACTGTGTCTTACCCGGAATTGCTTCCAGGTGGTGTCCTGCTGTCTTCCGAGCAATAGAGACTCCACATGGCCGTGTGATGGCCATTTCCAAAGGCAATCGTGCTGCTCTCCTGCATAAAGTCTCTCAGACGCATCATCACAGGTAAGAGAAAGGGCCAAGTCCGTGGCATGGCCTCCCAAGCCACTCACGATCAAGTGTCTGCTCTACCTGCCTTGTCTCCTCTACTCTCCCTCTCCACTCGCCTCAGCTCACATTCACCATCTTCCATCTTCCCAAGTGCTTCACATTGTCCAAACCCCTGTCCTGGAAAAAGCTCTTCTCTTGGTTCAGATCCTCATTTCTAGTCCCTGAACTTGAGATTTCAATTCAAATGTCATGTTCTCAAAGAAACTTTTCAGCTATTTTCCAGAGTGTATTAGGATTCTCCAGTACAGATGCTCTACACTTAATGCTTTTTCTTCTTTGCACTTATCACTTACATTATATCTTGGTAGCATTATTTGATTAAAGTCAGTTTTCTTTCCACTAAGTTTTAAAGCTTAATGGAAATAGAAATGATCTCTATTTATATCTCCACTACCTGGTGCGGAATAAGGGCATAATAAGTACTCAAGAAGTAATTTTAAAAATTTAGAAAATGCCATGCACTTAGTCATTTGAGGTCGTATTGATACCCTGCAGAAGCCTCACTGCCATCTCTTTGTATAGTATTTACATCAGCTTAGGAAAATATACAAAATGTCAACTTACAAAAATCTTATTTTACCCCAGAGAACCCTTTCAATGTGCTAAATTTGTTAAATATCACACAACATGAGAAGCTACCTCATTTTTTAGCACTGAAGAATGTGCTTAATGCCAATGAAATAGAATTCACTCAAGAACCCCAACCACATTAATGATGTATATAATTGCTATGATTCTGCAAGATAATCTTGCATAAATGGTGAGGAGCATGGATCAGTTCGGGTAAACAGCATTATTTTGATAGAACCACAACAAAAATTTACCTTTTTAAAAATTATTATTTGTGTAGGTAACTCATCAGTTTCTATTATCAACAATAATGTTGAAAATTTACCCATTATTGATATGTAATTGATTGCTATTACATCCCATCATACACACTAACAAAGTTTCTAGATCTCCTCCTCCAAAGTGTACCTTCCATTAATCCTCCACTCTCCAGCTGCCTTATTCAAAGTCCAGGCTTGATCATGGCTCCCAGAACGCGTCTCACACTGAAAGCTCGCGAGTGTATTCCACAAGGCCACCACAGCCTTTCTTTTTAAAATGAATTTTTTCAAACATAAGGAAGGAACTTTCTGTAATGTAATGGTGAATATAAGACTGAATTTTTATGTCAAAACTTATCATATTTTATGCTTATAATTGGTGATATTTGTGGTATATAAAGTATGCATCAATGAAACATTAAGTAAGAAATTTGGGTCCAAATGGTCTCAGCATTTTTCCAAACAGTGGCCCGTATAGGTGCTAACAGCTGGAAATGGTTAGTGAGGAGTCTCCCGGAGGACCAGGAACAAGAGGCATCTGCAGAGTGCTGTGTTGCATGGGTCAGGTCAGGAGGGGGGCAGTCGTGCAGCTGTGTGGTGCATGCCATAAAACCCCACCACTGCAGGAAGTGCCAGGTGCACCCTCAGCTGTGAAGACTTGTATGCTGACAACAAGCAATGATAGACTCTTCTAATAGAAGAAAACAAAACCCAGTAGCCAAATGAAATTTCACATAAAAATCCGATCCTGACACTTCTTTTGATACGTTGTCTGTATCCTCTGAAGTATTAAATAACAAACCTGAGTGGGAATTTTTAAACTGCTTCTATTTGGAGGGGTCCTGGGCTCTTCTGCTGGTTCAGCCTGCACTGTGCTCATCACCCAGTTGCATCGCCAGCCTGCTCTCTGTAGACTGAATCCACATGCCCTGTCTACACAGCCAAACTCCATGCCCTCAAAGGCGTTTCTCCCCTCTTCACCCACTTGTGTACTATTTCAGCTGCCTGAGGCGCTCTTTGCATTTCTACATGACAAAATGCTTTCTGCTCTTTAAGACCGAACTCAAATGCCCCTGTGTGCCTCTTACTGCAATCACAGACGTATAGCCTCATTTTGTGTATTTAACATTGTTACAAGACTTGATTCATATTCTGTCTTATTTATTTTGCATTCTGACACTTTTTAATTTTTTTATGAGCTCCTTCTTTTATTTTTGTACGTATAAGTAACTGATTTTTATCTCAATGGAAAGACTGAAGACAAGTGGTGGAGGAAAGAATCATGTATGTTCTCGAGGGACATCATTCACCATCCCTGTTATTAATCATTTTAATGTATCCAACTCACCTGGTCCACTTTAGAATGGCCTCATGGCATTAACTTCTCCTGCTCCCCAAGCAAGGACATCGCAGGTTTATTTGAGTGTTTTCTTTGGCCATGTAGTTGTTAGCAAGCATGTGTATTGCCTTTCATTGAGCCAAAAAAGAACAAGAAAGGTTTTATTTCCTGATTGCTTTGTTATCCACACAATGGGTGATCATTCATTATGTTCAATAAAGAAGGAGAGTGGATGTGACCAACTTCCCCCAACTTGTATTTATTGTGGCAGCAAACACTATTACTGGCTAAACTTCTGAGAACATGGCACTGCTGTAAAGGATGAGCATTCGGAGAGCTAGAAATTTAATTCCAGATATACAAACAATAATTCTCAAGCTGTCCAGCTTCTGCTAATACAAAATGACATGTCTGGGAAGGAAACATTCATTCCTCTCCTGGAGCACTGCCAGTGTGTTTGAGCTGTTGAAATGTTCTATTCCATGCAATGACCAAGGATGCTTGTCTGTGCTGTCTTCGGTGCACAATCCCTTAGGCTGGAAAGAAGTCATCTCTCCCATGCCGTCCTCACAACAGGGACCCACTGGCTGTATAAAAATAAAAATTATAAAAGATGGCCACAAAAGAAACATGAAAAAAATTGATTTAACAACGTAACCACAAGGGATTATAAGATGTTAAACAAGCCACAAGTATAAAGGTTTGAGGGAAAAATGGCTGGCAAGCTACACACAATTCCTGCATGTTTTCCCAAGATCAACTCCACTGTTATTAACCATCTCATAAAGAATTATATGTACTGTGGTATCTACAGATGATTATACCATTCTTACTGTTTTTGGTAAAATAATTTATCAACTGCTTCCAACATCATTCAGTAGAACATTTTTTCATACACATTATATTACCTCTTTTCATACCCATTATATTAACTCTTTTCATGTATTTAAGCACATGCAGATTGATATCCTCATTTTAGTAATACTTTTTAATGTAACTTTTCATCTTTATTATTATATCTTAGGATTTGTTGGACAAATAGTGTGATTTTCCTGGTAGCAAGAGGTGGTCAACATGGTTCTTGGTCAGCAGGAAGGCATTGGTGGTGGCTTGTTAACTAAGCCCACAACTTTTTTATTGTATCTCTCTTATAGGCCAGGCACTGTCTAGGCATTGGGTTTGGTTATAATAGGGATGCCTGTGTGAAAACAATGGTACAAATGACATCAGGCCAATAGAAACACATTGTCTGCTAAATCTGGATGATGTCAAAATTTCATACTTCAGTAGTTGTTGACATCTAGAAGGTCTGCCTATAAATCCTGGCTCCTTCTGCACTAAGCCAAGATTCAGGTAAGCATAAAGTAAGGTGTCAGAGCAATTTCTGGACTAGAAAGCCTTCTAGAAAAATAATTTTTTAAATGGGCATAAGCCATTTGTATAGTCAAATAGGTGGTCTAATGCACATAGGCACCTAGCTGAGGGGTGAGTGGGGCTGAAATCCAACACTTCTCTGCCTTCCAAGTCATGTAGCCTGGGACGGGGTTGGATCTTTCCAGAGAAAAAGACACCCTTAAGAAAACTGCATAATACAGATATATACATGAAGGCATTCTCTAAGTGCACAAGACACTGCCCTCTGCCCTCCCAGAGCTTTTTTCAGATTTGCAGAAAGATTCCTGACAGGTTAGTAGTCTTGGCTTTGTTAGTTTGCTGAAGTTTGCAATATGCTGAAGATAGTTGGCATTGGAGGTTAAGAATCAGAATGGAACCGCTGAGTCAAGATGACAAAGTGGCTCCCACTCGCGAAGCACATTGAATTCTAGAAGCTTTCTCTGGGACCACCAGGTCCAGGTAAGTTTTGAAATAAGCCATTGAAGCCACCACAAAGACACCCAATAGTAGGAGCTGGGGCACTACTGACAGGATGAGCTGGATTTCCTAGGCAGACTAAGAATCCCTAAGCCTAGCTGGTAAGGTGACTGCACCCACCTTTAAACACAGGGCTTGCAACTTAGCTCATACCCAACCAATCAGGTAGTAAAGAGAGCTCACTAAAATGCTAATTAGGCAAAAACAGAAGGTAAAGAAATAGCCAATCACCTATTGCCTGAGAGCACAGGGAGAAGGACAATGATTGGGATATAAAACCAGGCATTTGAGCCGGCAACGGCAACCCCCTTTGGGTCCCCTCCCATTGTATGGGAGCTCTGTTTTCACTCTGTTGAATCTTGCAACTGTACACTCTTCTGGTCTGTGTTTGTGACAGCTCAAACTGAGCTTTCACTTGCCGTCCACCACCGCTGTTCGCTGCCGTCCCAGACCTGCCGTTGACTTCTCCCCTCCGGATCTGGCAGGGTGTCCACTGCATTTCTGATCCAGCAAGGCGACTGTTGCCACTCTGGATCGGGATAAGGCTTGCCATTGTTCCTGCATGGCTAAGTGCCAGGGTTTGTCCTAATTGAGCTGAACACTAGTGGCTGGGTTCCACGGTTCTCTTCCGTGACCCAGGGCTTCTAATAGAGCTATAACACTCACCGCATGGCCCAAGGTTCCATTCCTTGGAATCCATGAGGCCAAGAACCCCAGGTCAGAGAACATGAGGCTTGCCACCATCTTAGAAGCAGCCCACCACCATCTTGGGAACTCTAAGGACAAGGACCCCCCAGTAACACTGTGACATCCGCAAAGAAATACAATAAGGAATGTCCTCAATAGGAATGTGCGTAAGGGCTTGCTGCTGCCACTTAGCACTGGTCTAGGATCTGGGACAAGGCAAAACCTGTGCATGGCAAGCTGACAGATCTCACTGAGGAATGCTCTAGGAGGGCTGGGGGCCTGAGAAGGGTACTGAAAGCCCAGGTCTCTCTCCAGGGTGCCTCAGACTTCCTTCAACAGCTGTGCAGCAGCTCAGACCCAGTCCATACTTCAGTATTGTTCTAAGTTCTGCATCTCAGCACTCCAGCAACTCTGTGGAAAAAGGTAAAGCAAATTTCATGAGAATACATTCAATTTCAATTTATCAGTACATAGTCTGGCTGCAAGCGCTTCTATAAATTCCTGTAGAACACAATTCCATGTTCCAGCCCTGCAACACACACAAAATCTTTTCTTCTTCATTTATTTTTGGATACACATGCCGTAACTTCCTTTCTCACATAAAACAGCTTTAAGAAGTAATCTGAAGTTTTAAATATTTCTTTCACATTTGCCTGATATGGTGCTAAAAGTCGCCAGTCATGGGTTCATACCATCGCTGGTTTGCTTTGCTGACTATCACAGACAATGGCTGGATTCTACGCTGCCTATTCCCAAACACGAGGACACTAGGTTAGATAAAGCGTCAATAGCAAAAAGAGCTTATTAGGAGCCCTGGGAAAACAGACTCAACACGCATGCCTGGTAGGTGAGTACGCTGCTGCATAAGGGACAGTGTCATTCATTTTTTTCATTTCAATCAACAAACATGTTGAACTCCTCCTATGTACTAAGCATAATCTCTATCTCCACCAAAACTATGCAATTTAACCTTCTAAGAAAAATGCCATTTCCATGGATAACATCGTTACTTCAGACAAAACCTTTTAGGTCTCTTCCTCACAGAACAACAGGATATGCAACCCACTGTCAAAATGCCTTGTTTTCTACCAGCTAAAATCACCATCTTGTAAAATGCCTTGTGTGAATCAAAATCACTCTTCAACAAGTTTTAAAATGCAACTACCAACATCACCTCAAGGTAGTCATTCAATCACTGCATGCCTTAAATACTCTGCAAAACAGGAGAGTAATGCTGTCATGAAGTCGACTGAGCTGAAATAAGAATGCTTCAAGGTAGGAGACTCTACTGTTGTTATTCTAAGTTAGAAATTCTATAGTAGCCTCACAGCTTCCCTCTATGTCTCCAGCACAGCTATAAAAAATTCTTTAGAGATGGAAATGATTGCTGAGTAGAGTCTCTGGGGGAAGAGCTGTGGTTTGCTCTTCTGCCAAGCAATGGCAATATCAAGATGTCCCCACAAGGAATTAGCTCTTGAAGTGAGCAAGTTATGGTTCCCAGGGGCCTCCTGTACTTGATGGATGCTCTCAGTGTGAAGTTGTCTCCAGAGACCTCCCAGAGGTCTGAGAACATGGCAGGGTCAGTGTCTAACCTATTATGGACAGAATCTTTACTAGAAAGGCCCAAAAGCTATGTGCTTGGGCTTGAGACATTCAGCTCATGCCAAATGAGCTGAATCATTCAAGGATTGATGTATCTCTTTGAGGAAAGCTAGCTTTCCTGCATTTCCTGCACCTCAGGTTTTAATTCAGGTGAATTGCTTCCCCATTTATAGCTCTGAGACCCGTGGGACCAAACCTCATGAGTTCCATTTGCCAAGTGCGGCCCACATTTCACCCCTGTCTTTGATAATCTGAACGTCAGAATTATACTCCAGATTAAACTCTGTTAATAACCCCAAATTCAGAGCAAAACAAGGGCTAACATCAACTTTGATAATCATTTAATATTAAGTCATGAAGTTTCATTACTGATATCACATGTGTATCAATTGCTACACACATGGCTTACCCTTTATTTCAGCTCTCTGAACATCTGCAGTGACAAATTTCATGTCATTGACACCTAAAATGAGAAAAAACAGTTTTTTAAATTCACTGTACTGGGAATAGTCTCTCAAACAAGCAATGAACGCATTTTATAGAAAATGAACCATATAAATATATACATATGTATAAAATTAGAAATTTAGTTTGTTTCTAGTTACTCTGTGTTGTTATACTCTATTCCTTAAAACATGGTTGAGAGACTCCTGGAACTGATTTCCTGACTCACTCAAAAGTTGAGACCAGCAGTTTGATAAGAACTACTACAGATAGTGTGAAATTTGCAGAATGCTGCAGGATGCTGAAAAGTCCCTCTGGCAAACAACATTTATCATCATTGAAGACAATTATGAGGCCATAAGCAAAAGACAATGCTCTAGAAACTACTGTTAAAAAAGCACACCTGTATGCTGAAGTGGCTGCTAGTACAGGCTCCCCAATTATGTGTGTCACCCCTGGCCCTTTCATTGTTAATCAGTCATCATATTCTGTTTTCTTGAGCTTATGAAAGACTTCACATCCATTTTCAATGCTGCATCCCAGGCAGTGGCTACTGGTTTATTGTAAGTGGCCAGAAAAACAAAACCTAGTTGTCATCTGATTCCTGGTCCTTTCTTATGTTGATTTTAAGTAGTTTTTCAATTGACACTTCTAGATAAATGAGAAACTTTGGGCATAGCACAGAGAAGAGCTAGGTGACCACGAAGAGTCTCAGGGGCCCCCATCGAGCTGGTGAGGACTCTGGGTGTAGTGCTGAACTGTGCTACAAGAAACTGCACAATACTGACCCGTTCCAGAATGGAAGTATGGAAACACATTGGTGTCACTCTCATCAGAAAACCAAAAGCAAATAGATAGTGTCATGATTAAAAATAGTAATAGCATAGAATGCAAGTATGAGGGTGAAACAGTTCCCAGGTCCATAGAGAAGTAAAAAGCTCTGAGCAGATGGTGAGAGAACTGGGCTTTCATATCTGTGACATTTCTCTCCCTAATCTGTACAACACCATGTAAGAGAAAAATTTTCCCAGACTCATATTTTCTACACGGGAAAAAGTGAGATAGGGGTAAACAACCAGCTTCCCAGCCATCTTGGGTTTCCTAGCAGGAGACCTATTCCTGCCTCAACCCATAGGAAGCATTGGGAGTGCCTGAAGGAGAAACATCCCTGAGGGCAACCAAAGACAAAATGGGGAAGATGGGACTGTCATTCCCAGCCTTGGAAACTCTGTGCTGTAACTTGGGCAGAAAAGACACCAAATCAGAGCAGCTGCTCACCAGCACCACACTGTGGGAGTTATGTTCCACAGGTCCCCTGGGCATGAACCCCTAGCCAGCCTTCCCACCGCACTGCTGGGATAGTCCCTTTATGACCTCGTCAATTCAGAATGGGCAGCACTCTAATCACTTACTAGAGTCAAGGCAAACATGGGCCTATGGCACTCTCTAGTACCTATAAAGAGGCAGCAACCTAGCGGAAAATAAAAAAGAAAGAAATTCAACAGATAAATTATAAGAAATCTCTAAGCAAATACATCCAATAAAAACCAAAACAAACCAGGTAGAGAAGACTGGAAAAAAATAACTAATCCGTCAATACAAAGACATAGATGTAAATTCAGAATCCTGGAACTGAGAAATACATTTACTAAACTGAAAAATTTATTAGAGGCTCTCAACAGCAGAATGACTCAAGCAGAGAAAAGAGTCAGTGAGCCTAAAGACAGGCTATTTGAAAATACACAGTCAGAAGGGGAAAAAAAAGGAACAAAAATCATGAACAAGTTATAGAAAATAACTTCAAAAGACTAACTCTAAAAATTACTGGAGATCAACAGGAAGCTGAGCAAGAACAAGGAATAGAAAGCTTACTCAAAGAAATAACCACAGAAAATGTTCCAAAACTTGAGACAAGATACAACTATTTGGGTACATGAAGGTCTGAGAACACCAAACAGGTTTGACCCAAATAAGACCACCACAAGGCATATAATCAGGCTCTTAAATGTCAAGAGCAAAGAGATAATCCTAAAGGTAGTGAAAGAAAAAGAAACAGATAAAATATAAAGGAACTCAAATTCATCTGGAAAAAGATGTCTCAACAGAAACTGTAAAGGCCAGGAGTACGTGAGATGACGTTTTCAAAGTGTGGACGACAAAAAATGGCAATCAAGAATTGTTTATCCAGCAAAGCTATTCTTCAAGTATGAAGGAGCTGGTCTTTCCTAAACAAGCAAAATCTTACAAGTATTAAAAGCAAGGTCTTCCATCTAACACAAAACAAAAACAAAAACACTAATGTGCAAAAAGAAGCATTTGAATGTATCAAATGAACTGTAAAAGTATATAGACAAACTCAGGATACTCAAACACTGTAACTGACATGTGAAATCCACTCATAATTCTAATATAAAGTCCAAAAGACAAATCTATCAAAACCAGTAATAGCTACAGTGACCTGTTAAGAGACAGGCAACAAAAAATAGCTAAATTGAGATAACAACAAAAAGTTAAAACATAGGGAGGATTAAGTTAAAGTGTAGAAATTTTTTCTTCAGTATTTTGTTTGAGTCTATACTTTCCATTGCAATCTAAGATAAGCTGCCATCTCTTTAAAATAACTTATTGTAAGATATTTGATATAAGCTTCATGACAACCACAATGCAAAAACCTGTGAGAGATACACTAAAAATAAAAAGCAATGAATTAAAATGTACTACCAGAGAAAATCACTCAATTGCAAAGGAAGATGGTAAGAAAGAGAGAAAGAAAGAAGAGCTACAAAACAACCAGAAAACAAGCAAAAAACCTCCCAAAAACCAAGCAGTAGTAAGTCCTTATGTATCAGTAATTACACTGAATGTAAATGGACTCAATTCTCCAGTTAAAAAAAAAACAGTGTCTGAATGAATAAATAAACAAGACCAAACCATGCCACTTACAAGAGATCTACCTCACCTGATCATGCCACTGCACTCCAGCTAGGTGACAAAACAAGATCTTGTTTCTAAAAAAAAAAAAAAAAAAAACAAAACAAAAAAAAAAACTCACTTATAAAGACACACATAGACCAAAAAGGGATGGAAACAGATATTCCATGCAAGTTGAAATAAAAAAAGAGCAGAAGTAACAATGCTTTTATCAGATAAAATAGCATCATGTCAAAGACTATAAAAATAGACAAAGTCACCATACAAAAACAAAAGTGACAATTCAGCAAGAGGATATAACAATTCTAGATATCTATGTACCCAATACAGAACACTGAGGTATATAAAGCAAATAGTAACAGATCTAAGGGGAGAGACAGACTGCAATATAATAATAGTGGGGAACTTTAATGCCCGCTTCTTAGTGATAGACAGATCCTCTAGACAGAAGACCAACAAAGAAACATCGGAGTTAAATTACACACTAGACTAAATAGGCTAACTCACACCTATAGAACATTTTACCTAACAGCTGCTGCATACATATTCTTTTCATCAGAACATGGAACATTCTCCAGAATAGACCATATCTTAGGCCACAAACAAGTCTCAACAAATTCATGAAAGTAGAAATCATATCAAGTATCATTTCTGATCACCATGGAATAAAACCAGAAATCAATAATAAGAGGAACTTTGGAAATTACACAAACACATGGAAATTAAACAATGTGTTCCTGAATAACCAATGGGTCAATGAAGAAATTAAGAAATAAATTAAAAACTTTATTGAAACAAATGAAAATAGAAATACAACGTACCAAAATCTTTGGGATAAAGCAAAGCAGTACAAAATAAATGCCTACATTCAAAAATGTAGAAAGATTTCAGGTAAACATCTAATGATACACCTCAAGGAATTAGAAATGCAGAAACAAACCAAATCTAAAATTAGTAGAAGGAAAGAAATAATAAAGATAAGAGCAGAAATAAGTGAAATTGAGACTAATGAAATAATACAGAAGACTGATAAAACAAAAAGTTATTTTTTTGAAAAGATAAGCAAAATCAATAAACTGTTAGCTAGACTAAGAAAAAAGAGAAGACCCAAATAAATAAATAAATCAGAAACAAGAAACATAACTGAAACCACAGAAATATGACTAATCAATAGAAGCTCTTATGAACAATATACACCAATAATTAGAAATATACACCAATTAATTAGAAAATCTAGAAGACACAAATAAATTCTTGGACACGTACAACTTACCAAGATTGAACCATGAAGATATAGAAAATCTGAACTACCCAATAATGATTAATAAGATTGAAGTTGTACTAAAATGTCTTCTATCAAAGTAAAGCCCAGGAACTGATAGTTTCGCTGCTAAATTCTACCAAACATTTAAATAAGAATTATTACCACATCTTTTCAAACTCTTCAAAAAAAATAAGAAGGAATACTTCCAAACTAATTCTAAGATGCCAGTATTATTGTGATACATAACAAAACATACAAAGACACAACAAAAAAAGGAAACTATAGGCCAATACCTCTGATGAACATAGATGCATAAATTTTCAACAAAATACTAGCAAACAAATTCAACAACATATTGTAAAGATCATTCACTATGATCAAGTGAGATTCACTGCAAGGATGCAAGGATGTTTCAACATACACAAATCAATAAATGTGATAGATCGCATTAACAGAACCAGGAATAAAAAATGTATGATCATTTCAATCAATGCTGACAAACCCTTCAATACAATTCAATATGTCTTTATGATAAAAACCTTCAACACACTGGGCATAGAAAAAACAAACCTCAAAATAATAAAGGCCATATATGATAAACCCACAGCTATCATAATATTGAACAGGGAAAAACTGAAAGGCTTTCCTCTAAAATCTGGAACAAAACAGAGATGCCCACTTTCACTACTTTTATTAAACATAATACTAGAAGTCCTGGACAGAGTAATTCAGCAAGAGAAAGAAGTAAATATCGCTCAAATTGGAAAGGAAAAGTCAAATTAGCCTTGTTCACAGTCAAGATGATTTTATACTTAGAAAAAACTGGACTCCACCCAAGGACTGTTAGAACTAATAAACAAATTCTGTAAAGTTGCAGGACACAAAGTCAACATATAAAAATCAATAGCATTTATATTTGCAAACGGGGAACAATCTAAAAAAGAAATCAGAAAAGCAATCCCACTTACAAAGGCTACAAATAATACCAAATACTCAGGAATTTATTTAACCAAAAATGTGAAAGATCTACACAGGGAAAACTATAAAACACTGATGAAAAAAATTGACAGGGACACAAAAACATGGAAAGATATTCCATGCTCATGGATTAATATTTTTAAAGTGTCAATACTACCCAAAGTAATTTACAGATTCAATGCAATCTCTATCAAAATACCAATGACTTTCTTCTCTGAAAAGAAATAATAATCCTAAAATGTATATGGAACCATAAAAGACCCTGAATAGCAAAAGCAATCCTGAGCAGAAAGAACAAAGCTGGAGGCTTTACTGGACTTCAAATTATACTACAGAGCTATAGTCACTACCTGACTTCAAATTATACTACAGAGCTATAGTAACCAAAAAAGCACAGCGCTGTCATAAAAACAAACACATAGACTAATGGACTAGAATAGAGAACCAAGATATAAATCCCTACATAACAATCAACTCATTCTTGACGAAGGCACCAAAAAACATACGATAGGAAAGGACAGTCTCTTCACTAAATTGTGTTGAAAAAACTGGGTAAGCACATGCAGAAGAATGAAGGTAGACCCTTATCTCTCACCATATACAAAAATTAAATCAAAATAGATTAAAGATGTAAATCTAAGACCTCAAACTGTGAGAGTACTGGAAGAAAACATTGGGGAAACACTCCAGGGCATTGGTTTGGGAAATAAGTTTTGTGTAAGACCTCAGAAGCACAGGCAACCAAAGCAAACATAGACAAATTGGATCACATGAAGGTAAAAAGCTTTTGTGCAGCAAAGGAAACAATCAGAAAAATGAAGAGACAATCTGTTGAATGGGAGAAATATTTGCAAGCTGTCCATCTGTCAAAGGATGAATAACCAGAATATATAAGGAGCTCTAACAAATCAATGGCAATAAAGATCTGAACAGACATTTATCAAAAGAAGACACACAAAGAGCCAAAGGTATACAAAAAAATGCTCAATATCATTAGTCATCAGAGAAATGCAAATCAAAACCACAGTGACATATAATCTTACCCCAGTTAAAGTGACTTACATCTAAAAGGGAATAATAAATATGGGCGAGGATGTGAAGAAGGGGAACCCTCGTACACTGCTGGTAAGAATGTAAGTGAGTACTACAACTATGGAAAACTGCGTGAAGCTTCCTCAGAAAGTAAACATAGGATCCAGCAATCTCACTACTGGGTACATTTTCAATAGAAAGGACATCAGTAAATCAAAGAGATATCTGCGCCCTCATGCTTATTGCAGCACTATTCACAATAGACAAAATAGGGAATCAACCAAGTGCCCAGCAATGTAGAATAAAGAAAATGTCATGTACATACACAATGGAATGTTATTCAGCCATAAAGTGGAGTGAAATCTGTCATTTGCAGCGACATGGAAGGAACTGCAGGTCATTATGTTAAGTGAAGTAAGCCAAGCGTAGAAAAACAAATATCACAAGCTCTCATTCATTTGTGGCAGCTAAGAAAGTATATCTCACGAAGATAGAGGGTAGATTGGTATGTACCAGGGGTTGGGAAGCGTGGTGGGGAAGGGGAGTTAAAGGGCTGATTAACAAGTACAAACATGCAGTTCGATCAAAGAAATAAAACCTGGAGTTTGATCAGTAGGGTGGCAATAGTTATCAATGGTGTACTGCGCTTTTCAAAATCCCTAGAAGAGAAAAATTCGAATGTTCCTCGCATAAAGAAAAGACAAATATTTAAGGTGATGGATACCCCAATTTCCCTGGTTTCATCTTCACACATTATGTGAATGTATCAATTTATCACATGTATCCTAAAAATATGATTATTAGGTATCAATTAAAAAATTAAAAAAACTGCACAGTATTGCCCCAAATGGCTCCATCCTGTATTCTGAGATTCCTGCTCCCCAAACTCTAATCAAACACAATTATTGTTTTGTGAAAGTTGAGCTTGACAAATGAGCTGCCAGAGATGCTTATGCATGCTCCATAAGGATGCCAGATGTTTCTTCATTATCTATTTCATTCCAAGCCTGCTTTCCTTTTGATATCACTCTAATTTTGACCTTTATACCCATAAATATGTTTTTCTTCAGGCTATCCCTTTATTTAAAACAACCCTCCCTACTTTAAAGATCCTCTTTCCTCATCTTGGGTAACTTTCAGGGCATGACTTTTCCAGGTAGACATTGCTACACATTTTATTTCAAGATTCCAAGGTTTTAAAACTTATTAATTACTTTATGAATGTTCATCAGCTTCATATTAACCACTCATATCTGCATACAATTCTAAGGAGGGTTAAATTCCAGGGGTGTACAACATGCTGAAATATCTATAAACACTGCCTACTTGTGTTTTTATGGTTTTGAGTTTATTTTGACTCTTACCTTGGAGGCAGATTTTATATCATCTTCTTCTTTTGGTAAAATTTCTATATGGTAAAATGCAAAGAACCAAAATATTCAATTCAATAAATTTTGACAATTTACACAATCAAATAACAAATACCCGAAAAATATACATATCTCCATTTTCTCAGAAATTTCCATTATGTCTCCTTTTTGCCCTCTCATAAGCAGATACCGATTTAATTTCTGTCATTATAGATGAGTTTTGCATTTTTTTGAACTTGATGTAAAAACCATAAAATTCAATGCATTAATTTTTTATCTAGCTTCATTTACTTAGTACTTTTAAAATTTACTCATGTTGTTGTACAGAACAGGGCTTGTACTCTTTTATTGTTGAAAAATATTGACATCCATTCTCCTACTGAGAAATACCTGTGTTGTTTCAGTTTCTGGCTATTGTAAATAAAAATTCTAGCAAAATATTTGTGCAAATTTTTGTGTATGTCTGTGTTGACATGTTTTTATTTCTCTTGAGTAAATATATAGCAGTGAAATTGTGACACGAGCTAGATCTATGTTTAACATTATAAGAAATGGCTGAATAGTTTCTAAAGTATAGCATTTTATACTCTCACCAGCAACATGGCAGAGTTTTAGTGCCATACATTTTTGCTAAAATTGAGTGTTGTCCATCTTCTGACTTTTACCTACTCTGGTTGTGTTAACATCTATTGGTATTACTCTTTCAGGGCATTAGTTAGCACAGGGAGTGTTGCATGGGAATCTAGCCCACTATATTGAAAGACAATGTTCAGAGCTTAACACATTCATAAATATTAATGAGAAAGGCAGAAGTGGTAGCAGAAATGTTCAAATAAATTTTTACATCCATAAGTGAAAATGCCTGTATGTCATGCCTTTATACTTCCCAAAATACTTGGTTATAGGGTAAAGCAGCCTCTACTGTTTCCCTCTCTTCTAACTCGGTAGAAGGTTAAGAGAGAAAAAAGTTATTTAGAATAATACACAATGTTTCCAGATGGATTTTACAAAGACAGAAGAACCTAATTCATGACTCGCATCTAAGATCTTGGAGATCTTGTATTCTCTGTTATGGAATTTGCTGATCTTCTCCTCATCAAGTTCAGAGCAAATAACTGTTCTGAATTTAAAAAAATAAAATCAGGTAAATTCTTTGTGTCTTTTCTACCATTAGATTTAACTTCACTTAACTCACAAATATTGCACCTGATTACTTACATGCAACTTTTATCCCTACAGCTTTCATGTTAGACAGCAGTTTTCATACACAACAGGCTTTAGGGAGCCAGCTCTGATAGCTGCTTCCCCCCTCCCCCTGTCCTTCTTATCAGCCTTGAGATTAGTCAGGACTCCTGCTTTCTTGTTCAACTTTCTCACGTGTAGGTTTAGGAAGGATTAAGGCAGAAGCAAAGGTAATCATTAGAGTCCTCCTCCCTGGGGCTCTTCTCTCAAATATTCCTGAGTTGTCTGTCTCAGCAGTGGGGTTTCCTTCCGTTCTCTCATCAGAGACATTCTTGACTCCCAACATTTACCATTTTCTAGTCTCTTTTTATCAAAAATATTCCCCAAATATATATTTCTTAGTATTTGTTGTCTGTCTCAGCAGTGGGGTTTCCTTTCGTTCTCTCATCAGAGACATTCTTGACTCCCAACATTTACCATTTTCTAGTCTCTTTTTATCAAAAATATTCCCCAAATATATATTTCTTAGTATTTCTTCAGAGTATGCAGCATTTTCTTACTGTTTATAGTATATGTTAGAAATTCCTTGGACAAGCACAAAAAGTTGTTCATTACCATCTCGCCCCAACTTCTTCTTTTCATTTTTTCCCGTTGTTCATGTGCGTAGAGTTCAGCCACACCAAATTATTCACCTGTCACCAAATAGAACCCACCCTTTCAGACCATGGTGCATTTCCATGAGCAATTCTTTCTACTCACGGTGCCTACAGTGCCTTCCTTCTCTCACCCTTCCTACAAGCCTTGCATATGCCTCTGTGCTCTTCTCCCACGCTAGCTGCGCTGTGATGCCTCTCCCCTTGAGTGGGCCCGCTTAGCTCGTTGCTTCCTCTGCTCCCAAGCCCTCTCATGTCACTTTCTCATTCACATACAACTTCCTATAGTCAATGTAGTTGACATTACCATCTCATTCAGTGGTTAGGCTCCAAACTGAATTGCATAAAGTGAAACATAAAGTGAAAATAATAGAAACACAAAACTAACGATGAGAATCCACTAGGAACCTTTCCTACTCGACTTTGCCACACTAACCCTCAGTTATTTAATATAGCAGATCTTCCTCCAATGCTGGCACGAATTATTATTTTGTGAACTGAGTACCATTTCATGTCATTGGTTATACTTAGGACTTAATGAAAAGCTGCATAAACATTGTGTGTGTTTGTAAATCCAGTACTGACCTCATTTTGAGTCTTTGAAATGAAGAGTAGCAGGTGTCATGTTCCCCACTTAGACACAAGGAATCAGGTTTTAGGAACCCTACTAACTTGCTGTAACTTCACTCAGTGATTTGTTGAGTCACAGAAATAGATTGTGAAGCTAAGTGTTTATATCTCAAGGCTTTCGTGCTAAACTATTTTTTGGTTCAAAACAATTAGAGGACTTGGACTTACAACAATGAAAATATTTATACACAAATAAGGCAAAAGTATAAATGCTAAAAAATTATGAAAACCCTCAAAGACCTTCAGTGTTGCTAATTTTTATTCAAATATTGTAGGGAATTTGCGAAGGTACATATTTTCTACCTTTGAATTACAAGAAACATATAATTAATACCTTTATGGTAAAATAACTAAATACATGTTTGAAGAGAGAGATCTGGAAGAAGCCTTCTTCTTACATGATTACATCAAGATAGTTCTGACTTGGTTCTACTAATAAAGGGGACATGAAAAGCAGCAAAAGGAGAGAGACATTTCCTAATTCAACCACAATTTCAACTTAATATTTTAAAATTTTCAAGTACTGAGTTTCTTGTTCATATTTCTATTTGCCTTGTATATCTGGCTTAAGCCACTGATTCTCCTTGAGAAGTAAGAACACATTTCTTTGAGAAGCTATGGGAAAGCAAATGATTGCTTGACCCCAAACACAAATATGAACTGTGTATTCCAAAGTTTAAATCTTCCAAGTAAAAGAATCATTGTGATTTAGTCAATAGCATCTTTTGAAAAGAGCTAAACGCTTCAGAATTTTCTCCAGAAGACACAGTCAGTATAACTTTAAATAGCTATCCAGTAGGAAAAGAACAGCATTTAATAACCACATAGAAGACACAGATACAGGATAAAGGAAAGATGGAATTGAATCTGATCAGCACCCAGGTGTGACAGCAGGACCATGAAATTATCAACTACAGGCAAGTGTAGTGCGACTGCAATACTAAGCACTGATGCTGGAGAACACAGCAGGGCAATACTGAGATTGAAGAAAAGAAGGTAATTCACACTCTGTACGAGATAAAACTCAGCCAAAGCATGCCATAGAGTTCCAGGAGTATTTACTGAGAAGATTCATCACAAGCTAAGGAAGAAATCAGAATGGAAAAGATGCTGAGAAAAGGGAACAACTTCCAAGGACAAAAGCTAAAGATAATGTCAAAGATAATTTTAAAATATTTTGACTTGTTGTTTTTGTTGTTATTTTACAAAATGTCCAAGTGAAAAAAATTCCTTTTACAAACTAGTACAATGGAGTATTAAAATTTCTTATATTGGACATCTGTTAAAAAGGTATTTTGGCAAATAAAGGAATCGTAGCTAAGGATTAGAATTTCTATTATTATCTAACTTGATTTGTTTAAGGGAAACATCATTTGGAAGCTGTCAGTCATGATGCCACAGAAAAACACTCTCACCAGTGCTCTTCAGACACCATGCCTGGCTAATTTTTGTATTTTTAGTAGAGATGAGGTTTCACCACATTGGCCAGGCTGGTCTTGAATTCTAGACTTCAGGTGATCTGCCCGCCTTGGCCTCCTAAAGTGCCTAGATTACAGGTGTGAGCCATTGTGTCAGGCCAGTAATTCATATTTCTATCATTTCTAAGTGGTTTTAAATGATGCAATAAGTCTGGTTTCTTGAGTCCAGGCTTATTTCTCTCCATGACCCTTGATTTGTGTTTGGTATTTTAGCTGTGTCTATTTCCTGTTGTATAACACTCTGGATGTTTCCTATGGACTTGATCATTTCTTCTTTTGTAAATTTTATCTTCACCAAATATTTATTTTAAAGTGTATTGTCACATTTCAGATTTTCTGCATTTCATAAGCTTTTTCTTAATGAGTGAGGCAAAGCATAATGCACACTTAGCAGAATTCTTGGTACGTAATATGTGCTTAATAAATGCTCTTTTCTTTGTTTCTTGGTAATAATCTTCATATAATTCTTAATGGGTAGGTTTAATTATGTTCTCATTCTGAACCTACATTACCCGGTTGCAACATTCTATACACACAGCATGTCGGTTTTGAAACTGTCTTCCATTCCTCGCTGACTTTCACACAGCGCTACTCTGCTCACTCTGAGCACTCGCTTCCACCTTGCACACTGGCAGCAGCACACACTGGGAGGGCCCTTATTCATGTATCTGTGTTTATAGGCTCTCTTTGATACTCACGTTATATTCTGTCTAGATGCCATATTTATTTACATAATCATACTTCTATAATTATATATTAATTACAATTATATGTTTATAAATTTTATGAAACTTGGTGAAAACTAGACTATCCACAGCCTCTTCCCAGTCTCTGCATTGCAGCTGCCCTTCTAATTTTGCTCCCATTTCTTGGAAGATCTTCCATGCTGACTGGATGTATTTACTTCCTGCCTGTAACTCCTATAGTATTTGTTGGAATTTCTCACTTGATACTTCCCTTGCTATCTTTATGCATCATATCCTACTTATACCAGCCAAGTCACTGGAAAGAAGGAAAGGTATTGTGTTTGTCTAATCACAATCACTTGGTCTAAAAGGTATTCAGGCCTTTTGTTTTGTGAGAAACTGAATACCTGTAGAAAAAATTGAATCATTCTTGCTTATGGATATGGTGTAGGTATGGTGTAGGTCAGGGTTTTTTTTTTTTCTTTTCTTTTCTTTTTTTTTTTTTTTTTGAGACAGAATCTCACTCTGTTGCCCAGGCTGGAGTGCAGTGGCGTGATCTCAGCTCACTGCAACCTCTGCCTCCCAAGTTCAAGCTAGTCTCCTGCCTCAGCCTCCCTAGTAGCTGGGTCTACAGGCACCCGCCACCACGCCTGGGTAATTTTTGTATTTTGAGTAGAGGTGGGGTTTCACCATGTTGGCCAGGCTGGTCTCGAACTCCTGAGTAGGTCAGGTTTTTAAAGCCAAGTTCTAGAGCTAAAAGCGAGTCTGCGTACTCCTACAGAGTCCACAGACAAGTCATGTAGTTGAGAAACCAGGTGACAAAGCCAAACAATGGGTAGGAATGAGATAAACCAGCATTCACGTTGGCACATGAAATGAACCTGAAAGTCCCGGGATTCTACAGAAGATGAAAATTCTCAAAATTAAGTTCAAACACACCCAGATTGGTAGATGTCAGAGTTGAAGAAGAGAAACACTAAACTTGGCCAGAAGAAAATCCAAAGCAGGGCGAGAAGAGCCATGCATCTTGCTGTGTCCCAAAATGTGATAAGTTTATATAGAAGCCATGTGTCTCTGCCAATTTTTTTTTCTCTAGAATTCAAAGGTAGGGTTTTCCTGAACTGATTTGGCTGGAATGCGCAGTGTCACATTGCCCAGATTTTACTCTCTGTTCATAGAGACGCAGGTGTATTGAACGGATTAGACAGTATTACCACAGTCATTATAAACCAAGTGGCTCTCTTTAAGGCTCTTCAGACACAGCTGTTCATCCACAGAGCCCCCGCTGCCTTACACAGGTACACACACATTTGCGTGTGCCTAGATGATGAACTTTATAGGTACGGCCTCTCTCCCTATGCTGTAGGAGAGGACAGAGTGAGTGGAAAGGATTCATCTCCTACATTCCACTTCACGTAGAGATCATTAGCTTGAAAACCAAGGGCTGTTCAGTGCTCCAGTCATTCATCTCCCATCATTCCTGTGACCTCCATAAAATCACACTTACATTTCAAGATCAATTTTTTCCAACTTTGTGGTTGGATATGAAGTCAATAGCTGATACACCCATCTACTTGTGCACTTCACAAGCCTTAAGAACAGCTGTGGATTCCATTTCTTTCTATTCCTGGTATTGATAAATCATCAGTTTCATCTTCATACCTGACTGAGAGAACTTTTCATGGCTAGTTTCCCTGGCTGAGCTCACAGAGCGCTAGCAGACGTCCTCCTCTGCTCTGGGTTTATCACCACCTGACACCCATTTCTGTTGCTAAACTTCTCAGCTCACCACTTCCCCATCCCGTCCTCACAAAAACCTTCCACTAGTAGAAGCTCCACTTTATTTTTCTATATTTTTCAATATCTTGTCCTTTTCATTTCCATATCCTACACTTACTTGGATATACATATTTGGAGAGATTTATCTGTTTTGTTCAACACCTGCTAAGATGTTTTTCATGATTAGCCCATAATGTAGCTCATATTTTGGCAAGGTTGAAGAGTTCTTCTAAGAATGTAGTATCTTTCCTTGCATTCTTGTACTTTATCTTGGCTCTTAGTCATGCCTAACATGCCATATATTTTTTCACCCTAACACAAAGCTTCTATGTAACCCATAATCATTATCTGGGTTAACAATTCTGCCCCAGATCTCCTATTGTATTTCTCCTTAGTGAAGATTTGAAAGCTTTACATCTGTAAGTCTCTTTAGTTTGTTTTTTTGATGATGTCTGTAAATTATACACACTTTATTTCGATGAAAAACTGCAAATGATTAGAAACACAAGTAGTTGGGTAGGCGCACCGGTAAGCCATGGCCATGTTGGTGGAACGTATTTGAGGAGGAATGTATTTGTGTTTATGAATGGCTCTCTGCACGTGTGCGTTTCAGGAAGGAGACTGGTGCAGCCTGTATATATGCAGAGCTGTATATTGTGTCTACAGTTGATACATTTCTGCTTACATTCACCAGCTGTGCTGTGATCCCTGCCAGAACTCCAGGTAACTATATTCTTCAGACAAATTTCCAAGGTTCAAGGTTGCAGAGTTTATAAACTGTATCATCCAAACACCTATTTTGTGGGTAGTCTAGTTTTCACCAAGTTTTATAACATTTATAAATATATAATTACTTTTCTTTTCTTTTTTTTTTTTTTTTGAGATGGAGTCTTGCTCTGTCCCCCAGGCTGAAGTGCAGTGGTGCGATCTCAGCTCACTGCAACCTCCGCCTCCCAGGTTCACACCATTCTCCTGCCTCAGCCTCCCGAGTAGCTGGGACTACAGGTGCCCACCACCACACCCAGCTAGAGACTGGGTTTCACCGTGTTAGCCAGGCTAGCCTCGAACTCCTGACCTTGTGATCCGCTCGCCTCGGCCTCCCAAAGTGCTGGGATTACAGGCGTGAGCCACCGCACCCAGCCAATTACTTTTCATTAATAAATATATAACTATATAAGCATGATTATGTAAATAAAAATGGCATATAAACAGAATATAATGTATCAAAGAGAGCCTATAAAGACAGATACGTGAATAAGGACCCTCCCAATGTGTGAGGCTGCCAGTGTGTAAGCCTTTTCTGAATGTCCAGACCAAGCATTAAATTTACATCAAAATTAAAATATATGAATACTCATATAAATAATGTATACACATACAAATACATTTTTATATATGAACACTTACATACACACACTTACATGCCTGCACATGAGTGCAAAACTGTGTTTCCCTGCCTACAATGACTACAGTTTTTTGTTTTGTTTTTTTTTTTGAGATGGAGTCTCACTCTGTCACTCAAGCTGGAGTGCAGTGACATGATCTCTCAGCTCACTGCAAGCTCCACCTCCCGGGTTCTCACCATTTTCTGCCTCAGCCTCCCAAGTAGCTGGGACTGCAGGTGCACGCCGCCACGCCTGGCTAATTTTTTGTATTTTTAGTAGAGATGGGGTTTCAGTGTGTTAGCCAGGATGGTCTCTATCTCCTGACCTCGTGATCCACCCGCCTCAGCCTCCCAAAGTGCTGGGATTACAGGCGGGAGCCACTGTACCCAGCCGACTACAGTTTTTTTAAAAAGATATATTTTTAAGCATGACATTTATTAATTTATAAATTGTGCCTCTTGTTTAAGATTCTGATATCAGGGTTTTGAATGTTAATAGGCCATCATTGCCTGGCAGAAATATAATTTACTATAATTCAATTTTATTTTTACAAATATCTCTTGTTGATAGTTGATTATGCTTCTGTGAAGAGATTTTAGAATCTGATTCTGTAAACCTGAGGTATCGTGTTTTATTATTGGCCCACATTATCTTTAAAGAAACACAGCTTATAAGCAGCTTATTCAATTAAAATAAACTTTCACTTTGTTCCCTACCTGCTTCAGTGAGCACATTGAGTCTTTTGTATAATACAATAAGGATCATAGTTTTCACCATCAAAGCCAGATATTTTTTTGTTCAGTCATTTATCTTTCCAAAGACCTGGACACTCATAAGTATCCTAATTATTGAAAATAAAACTATTAATAGTTTTCTTTATTAAGGGTACACCAGGTCAATTACAGAGCAAATCACTTTTATCTAAAAAACCACAAGTTTTCTGAAAGTAATACATCTGCAGATAACTTTTAGAGAGATGAGGAATTGATACAAAAAAATGACTTCTGAAATTTAAAACAACTAATTTGAAACACATTGAAGACTCCTGAAATTTAAATAATTGCTTTAATGGAGATGAGTAGTAAATGCCAAAGTGAAATGAGAAGTGTATTTTTAGAGACTCTAACCTGTCGGAGATTACATACTAGGAGCACATATTTTGCCTTTGATTGCTGCAGACACAGGCATCCTTTTGAGACCTTTAACAATTCACACTGACTTTCACTTTTCCAGATACATATATGCAAAACATTTGCTGCAGCAAACCTTGAGATCACGCTAAAACATATAAATCAAACTATTAACACATACCAAGTCATCATATTTTCCCCTTTTAAGAATTAGTCGCAGTAGCCTTTTAGCTATAAACTGTGTTATCCTAAAGTTTCACATGGAAAGTAATCAAGAGACCAAGTTTTCCTAAGATTTCATATGATCCTGTAGCAGAACTGTATAGATTCAAGACAGTGACCATTATTATTAAAAATAACATATCTTTAGTTAGAGTTAACATGACTGTCTTACAAATCATCCAAAGTGTAATGGCTTAAAATAATGACAAAATTTATTTTTCTCACAAATCCTCAGTTTGGGAGGGGCTCAAGGGGATTGTTTGGCTCTGCTCCATGTGGTGTTGAGTGGAGCTTCTCAGAGTCTGGGGCTGTCATCATTTACCGGCTCGTTATCTCATCTGTCTAGCACTTGGCTCTTGGTGTGGCAGGGACCTTACCTGGTGCTATTGGTCAGAACACCCACACATGACCTCTCCATGTGGTCTGGACATTCCTGCAACATAGTGCCTGGCCTTCAAGAGCAAGTGGGAGACAGAAGGAGCTGGGCAAAAGCAGTGTTGGTTTTATGACTTAGCTACAGAAATCACAAAGCATAAGATGTGCCATAACAGTCATAATTCCCACCCAGATTCAAGGGGAAGAAAACAGACCTCAGCTCTTCAGGTGTTGGTCATATTATAAGAAGAACATGTGGGGTAGGTTATCAATGTGGATGTGGGTGTTTGTGTTTGTGTGTGTGTGTGTCCATGCACATGTAGGCACACACAGACACATATGTGAAAACATTTCAGAGATGCAATTTATCACTCTTGGCCTCATTTCAATTCCAGTGGAAATATAAGATTTTAATACCTTGTGGAAACTGCTGGAACTCTCTTCAAGAAGCTGATCTTACTCCAAGAGCAACTGAACAAGTTGGGTAGGCACACACCAGCGAGGACCCCTCCATAAACCCTTAGATTCTGTCAGTACTGAAGAAGAAAACTCCAATTAAGAGTGGGAGAGTACCATACCGTGAAAGCAGAATAGTAAAAAGCTGTCGTTCCTGCCAGCCCAGCATCCTTTTTTTTCAAATCCATATCTATTTACTTTTGATGAAGCTGTGGCTTCCACAGGCGTTTATGATATCTCTTGGTTCTTGTGATTTTTACTGATACATGCCTAACCAAAAAGATAATTTCATCCCCCATGGCCATAGTGATGGACTTAGCAAAAAGTTACTGCCAATGTTTATTATTATTGGGAGTTTTGCTCAAATTTGGGAAAAACGTAAACATTTCTATTGCAGCAATCAAGTAAGATATAAGGCTGTGTTGCTACTGAAATAAATGCATATAGAAAATAGCAAAGATGAACAGAAACAGGCACCTTATGCATCATTTGAGCCTTTAAAAATAGCAAAGGTAACCTTCTAGTAATGTGGGCAAATTTACCCTTTCTGCTTACTTCTCTGTTTATTAACTCAGTCAATTGGGTTTCTGTCAGTTACAATAGAGGACCCCAAATAAATACTATGTGGGTGTTAAGAAGTTTAAAGAAAACAGACTTTTTCACAGTGGAAATAGAATTAATTGCATTCCACAAACAGCAAAATAGCAAAAAGGCAGATGCAAGTCCAGCCGTGTCAATGACTACATTAGATGTAAATAGAATCACTTCAATCAAAAGGCAGATACCGTCAGATATCATCTGACAATAACATCCTTTATTGGCATATAACAGATAACATCTACAATTAAGGCAGATAACATCTACAATTAAGAACCTCTCTATTTATTTTAGCTAGACAACCTACAGAATAGAAGAAAATTTTTTCAATCTATCCATCTGACAAAGGGCTAATATACAGAATCTACAAGGAACTTAAACAAATTTACAAGAAAAGAACAAACAACCCCATGAAAAAGTGGGCAAAGGATACGAACAGACACTTCTCATAAGAAGACACATATGTGGCCAACAAACATATGAAAAAAAGCTCATCATCACTGGTGGTTAGAGAAATGCAAGTCAAAACCACAATGAGATACTATCTCATGCTAGTTAGAATGGCAATCATTAAAAAGTCAGGAAACAAAGATGCTGGAGAAGATGTAGGGAAATAGGACCACCTTTACACTGTTGGTGGGAGTGTAAATTAGTTCAACCATTGTGGAAGACAGTGTGGAAATTCCTCAAGGATCTAGAACTAGAAATACCATTTGACCCAGCAATCCCATTACTGGGTATATACCCAAAGGATTATAAATCATTCTACTATAAAGACACATGCATACGTGTGTTTATTGCAGCACTATTCACAACAGCAAAGACTTAGAACCAACCAAATGCCCATCAATGATAGACTGGATAAAGAAAATGTGGCACATAGACACCATGGAATACTACTATGCAGCCGGAAAAAAGATGAGTTCATGTCCTTTTCAGGGACATGGATGAAGCCAGAAACCATCATTGTCAGCAAACTAACACAGGAACAGAAAACCAAACACCGCATGTTCTCACTCATAAGTAGGAGTTGAACAATGAGAACACATGGACTCAGGGAGGGGAACATCACACACTGGGGCCTGTTGGGGTGTAGGGGGCAAGGGGAGGGATAGCATTAGGAGAAATACCTAATATAGATGACGGGTTGATGGGTGCAGCAAACCACCATGGCACATGTATACCTATGTAACAAACCTGAATGTTCTGCACATGTATCCCAGAACTTAAAAGTATAATTTTTAAAAAGGAAAGAAAGAAGAGCAAATGAAATGCAAAGCAAGAATAAAGAATTAGTAAAGATTATACAGAAGAAAAAAACATAATAAATCAATAAAATCAAAAGTTGTAGGTTTAAAATATCCACAAAATTGATAGACGTTTTGTAAACTGACAAAAAAGAGACAACTTGAATTAACTAGATCAGAAATGAAAGACTGGATGCTACTACTGATGTCACAGAAATTAAAAGAACTTTAAAGGAATAATATGAAAAACTGTATCCAGACAAATTAGACAACTTAAATGAAATGAACAAATTCCTAGAAAGACACAAGTTGCTAGGACTAACTCAAGAAGAAATAGAAAATATGAATAGAACTAGAACTGTAAAACATAAAGAAATTCAGTTAAGATTTAAAATTTTTCCCAAAAAGAAAACTCCAGGCCTGTCACAGAGGAATTCAATCAAACATTTAAGAAACAATACCAATCTTTCACAAACTCCGCCAGAAAACACAAGTAGAGGGAACACTTCTCAACTTATTCTATGAGTCTCATATTTAATAACAAAAACCAATGGCATCACAAGGAAAGAAAACTACACACAAAGATCTCTCATAAAGGTCAATGCAAAAATTCATGACAAAATACTAGCAAGCCAAATTTAGTAAAATATTAAAGAATTATACATCATGACCAAGAGTGGTTTATATTAGAAATGTGATTTTTATTTGAATTAAAATTTAGAAATTCAATTAACTTAAGACACTATATTAATAAAACTAAGGGCATAATCCAAATGATCATCTTGATAGATGCAAAATCATTTTACAAAGTCTAACACATATTCCATATAAATCCAACACTCATTCATTGCCAAATCTCTCAACAAGCTAGAAGTAGAAAGGAAATATTTCAATATGATAAAGGACAGTCAAAAAACCTACAACTAACATCATACTTCATGATAAAAGAATTAATGTGTCAGCCCTAAAATGAGAAAGAAGGCCAGCACACTGACTTGCCACTTTTATTGAACATTGTACTTGCTAGAAGTTCAATGGGTACAAAAAGGCAATTGAAGGAAGTAAGGGCCGTTCAGACCATGAGGAAAATCATCAAAGTGTTTTTATTCCCAGACAACATGATCCTCTAGGTAGAAAAACCTAAGCAATTTACAAAAATGCTACAGAAAATAATAAGTAAGTTTAGCACGTTAGGTGGATTTAAGCAGTATACCAGTGTCAACAAATGTCTATATATTACCAATACATAACATAAAAACAAAATTAATGTACAAATCCATTCCTAATGGCATAAAAAAAGTAATATAAGTAGCACAAGATTTGTATCTGGAAAATACAAATCATTGCTGGGAGAAATGAAAGAACATTTTTAAAAACAGAAACACCTTACCACAGCCAGAATGTCCATTATTCCAAAGTCAAAACAAACCAAAACAGCATATTGGGTTGGATGTGGTGAGAAGGGAAAAATTATACTCTACCGATGGGGATGGAAATTGGTACAACCCCTATGGGAAATAGTAAGGAGATTTCTCAAAAAACTGAAAGTAGATTCACCATTGAATCCAGCAATCCCGTTGGTGGGTATCTAGCCAAAGAAAAAGCAGTCATGATATAAAAACAACAGCACCACCAACAACAACAACCCACACACACCTGCCTGTGTAGATTTATTGCAGGATAATCCACAATTGCCAAAATATGGAGCCAATCTAAGTGCCCATGAACTGATGAGTGGATAGAGAAAACGTGGTAGAAGTACACCATGAAATACTATTCAGCCATTTAAAAAAAGAACAAAATAATGTCTTCTGCAGCAACTTGGATGGAGCTGGAGGCCATTATTCTAAGTGAAGTAACTCAGGAATGGAAAAACAAATACTTCATGTTCTCACTTGTAAGTGGGAGCTCTGCTCTGGGTACATAAAGGCATAGAGAGTGTTCTAATGGACACTGGAGACTCAGAAGAGAAAGTGGGAGGGGGTGATGGATTTTTTAAAAACCTACATATTGGGTACAATGTACGCTACTGAGGTGATAGGTGCACTAAAATCTCAGACTTCGCCACTACACAATTTATCTATTTAACCAAAAACCACTTGCACCCTGTTCATAGTTTGGAAAACTCAATATTGTGAAGGTGATACTTTATTCCAAAATTGATCTATAGATTCAACACAATCCCTTATTAAAGTCCCTGCAGAGTTTTTGTTTTTGCTTCTGCTTTTGTTTTTGCAGAAATTTACAAGCAGAGTCTAAAATGTATATGGGAAGGCCATCAATTTTCTAAAATTTTCTAAAATTTCTAAAATTCTACCCTTTCCCTCTTATACCTTAGGTATACATCTATAGATCAATGTCTAGAAACAAATCTTTCCATTTATATGAAATTTATGACAAAGATGCCAAGGCAATTTAAGGTGGAAAGGCCAGTCTTTTAGAAAACTGATGCTGAGACAATTGAATATTCACATACAAAAATATGAGTTTATACCCTTACTTCACATGAACTCAAAGTGGGTCATAGACCTAAATGTAAGTATTAAACTATAGAACTTTTAGAAAAACACATAGGTGGACACACATAGGTGGAAATCTTTGTAACTCTGGTGAGGTCAAGAATTCTAAGATATGATGCCAGGTGCAGTGGCTCATGCCTCTAATGCCAGCACTTTGGGAGGCTGAGGCGGGTGGATCACTTGAGCTCAGGAGTTCGAGACCAGCCTGAGCAATATGGCAACACCATGTCCCTTAAAAAAAAAATTCTTTTTTTGACACCAAAAGCAAAACCAATAAATGGAAAAAAAATTGGATGTTATCAAAACTTAAAATGATTATACGTCAAAGGACACTATTAAAAGACACTATTAGGAAAACAAAAGGAAAAGTCACAGATTAAGATGAATTATTTGCAAATTATATTTCAGATAAAATATATTTTTTCTGGAATTTATTATAACTTTTACAATTCAACAATAAGAACACAAAAGTCCCAATGGGAAAATGGGCCAAAAATGTGAACAGACACTTTACCAAAAACGGTATATGAATTACTAATAAATAAAAATATTCTCAATATAATTTGTTATTTGGGACATGAAAATTAAAACCACAATGACATCCTGATTAACATGAATGAAAGTAGCTATAATAAAAGTGATAAACAATGACAAATGTTAGAGTGAGGGTATGTAGAAACAGTCATCTTCATGCATTGCAGGTGGGAATGTAAAAATGGTACTGCCATTTTGTAAACAGTTTGACAGTTTTATAAAAAGTTAAATATAGGCCGAGTGTGTTGGCTCATGCCTGTAATCCTAGCACTTTGGGAGGCCGAGGCGGGTGGATTGTCTGAGCTCAGGAGTTCGAGACCAGCCTGGGCAACATGGTGAAACCCCGTCCCTACTAAAATACAAAAAATTAGCCAGGCGTGGTGGCGTGGGCCTGTAATCCCAGCTACTTGGGAGGCTGAGACAGGAGAATAGCTTGAACCCAGTAGGCGGAGGTTGCAGTGAGCTGAGATTGTGCCATTGCACTCCAGCCTGGGGATCAGAGCGAGACTCCATCTCAAAAAAAAAAAAAAAAAAAAAAGTTTAAATATAAATTTATCAGAGGACCAAGCAATTCCACTCCTAGGAATTTACCCAAGACAAATGAAAATAAATGTCCACACAAAGGTTGTATTCAAATATTATAGCATTATTCTTAATAAACGGAACATGAAAACAATTTATATGCTCATCAACTAATGAATGGATAAACAAAATATGTATATTCATGCCACAAAAATTTTGTAATAAAAAAAGAACTACTGATACATGCTATCACATAGATGAATCTCAAAAACATTATGCTAAATTAGAGAAGCCAGATGCAAAAGCCCACATATCCCATGATTCAATTTAATGAAAGTCCAGAGGGTTCCATCCCTGGAGTCAGAAAGTAGCTAGTGGGATGTGGGTGGGACTAGGGATTGCACACACAGCCAAGAAGAATTTTCGGGGAGTAATAATGGAGATGTGGTAAAATTTGATTTGGGTAATGGTTGCACAACTCTTTAATTTTATTAAAAATAAGTGCCTTATAAAATTAAAATGTTGAATTTTATAATACACATATTAAAACATATATATAGTACCTCAATAAGTGCTTTAAAAATTTTGTAACAAGTTAAGTATATTTAAGTACCAAAAAATAAATAAAATGATAGGACATACACTATATTTTGCCCATTGAAAAGAAAACACCAAGGGAAAGCCTTAAGAAAGCACAGTGCCTCTGTGAGATGCATGAATTACTTTGTCTTCTGTGTAAAAATTAATTAGAAACATACTCTAGCAAACCTATTTGACTACTTACAATGATGTTATTAAAACGGCAAACTAGTTTTTCTCTATTTATTAGAAGAGAAATTGTTTTACAATACTTTGCTTAAAATAAATCATTCCAAATATTTCAAACCTGTTGCGGTTTTGACATTATTTCCCTCAAGTGTTTAATTTCTTCTGAGAGTTTAATTGCTAATGTAATAATTTTAAATATAGTGAGATACTTTATATAGCATATAATTAAATTATATAAATTGTGAACTGAATTTCACATAGCCAGAACTACCATAACACTACATATTCTCTTTTATATTTTATAAATTTACAACTTACAAAACACTTAAACAATTTACTGATCACTTACTTTGCATCAGAAAAAAATCTAGTCTTTGAAAATTCATTAAGAATAAAATAAACAATAACGTATAAATTTGTGAAGCCTAATTCTAGAAGAAGATTTATTTCATGTTCTTTTCAAAAGTTACCTGTTAGAATTTGTCTTAAGTGGCCAATTGATGAAATGATAAAAATTTTAAAAAAATTTATTTGCCTCATTTCTGTATTCAGAACCACATGCAAATCTGTTTCTACTGTATGACTATTATTTTTTAAACCATTAAATTCAATGCCATGTAGGTCACTATGAAGACGTTTGTGGAAAAATCACACGTGCATTTTTGTCAGTCTCATAACAAGGTGTATTAGTCTGTTTTCACACTGCTAATAAAGACTATCCAAGACTGGGTAATTTATAAAGGAGACAGGTTTAATGGACTCACAGTTCCACATGGTTGGGGAGGCCTCACAATCATGGTGGAAGGCAAAGGAGGAGCAAAGGCACATCTTACATGGCAGCAAGCAAGAGAATGTGTGCAGGGCAACTGCCCTTTATAAAACCATCAGATCTTGTGAGACTTACTACCAAGAGAAAAGCATAGAAAAAACCCACCCTCATGATTCAATTACACCCCCCAGGATCCCTCCCACAACACACAAGGATTATGGGAGATACAATTCAAAATGAGATTTGGATGGAGACACAGATAAACCATATCACAAGGGTTCACAGGATATTACTGTCTAATTTCTAGTGAGTTGAGGACACTATTTTTCAATCTGTGTGAGGGATCTTTACATGAACTCCACAAGTTTAGTTGATGTTCGCCATATACATGAATTTAAGTGTCTATAGCCTAGAGTCTTTCAAACAGAAGCATTACTATGTCACTTCAAGTGTGACAGACATTAGGGACATGACAATGCTGTGCCCTGAGACAAGACAGAAAAGCTATCCTTTAAAGTTATAGGATACAGTATAACGTGACTAAGGATTTCTATGAAGATGGAGAAGTGAGCACTTCCGGAAAAACCTGGAGTCACTAGTGAGACTGAGGGATGGCAGGCAAGGCGAGAATATCTGGAATTCCTTAAAAGAAATCCTTGAGTCATCAAGAAAGGACAATTAGCCAACAACAGTGGAGAAATATCTTAGCAGATGGGGCAGCAGAAATACACACATAGGCAGAAAGTGATGAGTAGCCCATGAGTAATAGATTATTAACAGCAAGTCTCTACCTGCAAGAGTTTAACAAACAAAAAATTGGTAAAAAATTTATCAACAAAGTAGTGTATGTATGAATATGATATAAGATGTTCATGATTGTCTATCTCTACAACAATTTTTATTTGCTACTGAAGAATGTGGCCTTTGTAAACTTAAAATAAAAATTCATATTTTGTTTCCAAATAGCTGAAAATAATATTTAATAACAAAAAGTAATTTTTAACTAGACCATTTAATTATTATCTTTACTCAACTGCTTATTTTACCATTAAAAAGAATAGTAAAAATCAAGACAATCTCCAGAATTTTGAGAAAGCAGGCTTTTTTTGGAAAAAAAATTGTAAAGTCCTGTTTTTCAGTGATGTAAGAGTACCTATTACACTACATCGTCATAACACAGAACACATACTTTAAAACTTCACTGCCATTTTAGTAGATGGAAATATTACCACTGTGTTGCTTTAACATTATCTCTTTGATGATCACAAATGAAAGCTTTTTCATATGGTATTAGCCATATGACTTTCCTCCATGTTTGATATCTCTATTCATATCCTTTACCAGTGATTCACTTGGAGTCTTAATGGTTTTTTATTCCATTTGTGAGATGTTGTTTACACCCGTGTTTTGGAAAGGGGTGTAAAGTCTGAATGAACACTTCACGTTTTGAGTTTATTAATCATTCCCCCAAATTTATGCCAGTTTATTTGACTTTTAATTTTATTGTTTTGCAAACTACCCAAAGTTTATTTTAACTGTGTAGTAGATACGGAGAGACAGTAGAGCATGATGGTTAAGAAAGTGTATTCTACATGGGACAGTAAAATCCTCTCCACCCTTTACCTTTGACCCAGGCCCTCTACTTCTTCTAATGAGTGATAAGAGAACAGCTAGAAAATCAGGGAGAAGGCAAACTATTCCCCAAGCCACTACAAATACCATTTCTGACATCTTATTTCAGCTGCACGATTGTATTAGCCTGTTTTCAAGTTGCTGATAAAAACATACCAGAGACTGGGTAACTTATAAAGAAAAAGAGGTTTAATGGACTCAGTTCCACATGTCTGGGGAGAACTTAGAATCATGGCAGAAGGTGAAAGGCACATCTTGCATGGTGGCAGGCAAAAAGGGAGTGAGAAACGAGGGAAAGGGGCTTCCCCTTATAAAACCAGCAGATCTCCTGAGACTTATTCACTACCATGAGAACAGTATGGGGGAAACCACCACCATGATTCAATTATCTCCCATCAGGTCCCTCCCACAACACGTGGGAATTATGGGAGCTACAATTCAAGATGAGATTTGGGTGGGAACACAGCCAAACCATAGAAAAGATTTTGCCCGAGAACTAGATGTGAATAGAAATTTTAATTCACAATCATGTTTGAAGCATGATTATTACACAGCATTGAACTGCATAATTACTGAACTAAAACTGTGTTTGCAATGCACAGGTCACCATACCATGGGATACTACTCAGCACTGAAAATCGATGAGCATGCCGTAGTAGGGATGATTCTCACATGAAAGAACTGTGGAGTTCTATTTAGGGAAAAGGAGTCAGGCTGGAGGGACCAAGAGAAAGCAGGTAACTTAAGAAGTCTGCCTTTCTTCCTGGTCCAGGACACATAGCCCTCCTGTGCAAATAACTCACATCTTTCTGTGCTCAGCCATCACCAGACCCTTGGCTGATAGAAAATGACAAGTTAGCTTACTACAACCTTGGTGTTATCAGTACTATGCAAAGCCCTCTTCAGCACACAGCAGAAGCACCATCATATAAAACCTCACAGCAAACCTTTGTCTCTTGGCAGTTAGATCCTCTCTCGCCAACTTCCCCATTGCTCCCTTGCAAGGTATTTCCCTATGTTCTCTAATAATCTGCCTTTCTTTAGTTGCAACTATCTTGGTAAATTCTACTTACTCCCAAACCACTGGCCCCAGGTAGTTGCTGATGGCCTGCAGCAGAAGCCGGATTCCAAAAGCTACACACTGTATGAATATAGCTACAGAAGATATCTTGGCAAAGGCCAAATTGTGGAGCTGAGAAACCAAACAGAGATTATCAGGGGCTGGGAATGGAGACAGAGGTGGCCTGCAAAGATGTAAGATGAAAATTTGGGGTGATGATGAAACTGTTCTATATTTTAGTCTTGGTAGTGGTTACATGACTATACACATTTTTTAAGATTAACAGAATTGTATACTACAAAGCATGAATTTCACCACAGGTAAATTCTACCTCAATATAAAAAAGAAAAAGAAGTTTGGTAGAGTTACACGGGATAAAAATTGATATGACCAGTGAGGAAAAGAAAAAATAACAGTCTCTGACATTCAGAAGCTGGCTTGGCCCACAAAGCCATTCTTCTATTAAACACAAAAAATGTCACAGAATAATACCTTCAGACATGGCTACTCTAAGACTTTAAAATAAGACAAAGTAAAGCTACTGCATAATTTTAAGAACAAGATCACTGTGCCACCCACAATACTAACCATTCCTCTCTACCAACTCATTTAAGTGACTGCTACTACTTCACCAATTATATTTAGCCTCACTCTATTCTGCCTTCTTATAGGTAAGGTTTATAATTGAGATAACCAATCAAAAGCTTTGGAGTCACAGACAACCACCCCTAGACACTGCCATGAGGCCAGAGCCCAAAAGTACTCCCCATGGCCTCTGCACCTGCCCATCTGCATGCTTCCACTAGGGGTTTGAGCAGTAAGGCGACTGAAGGAGCGAGCCACACCCCTGTCACATGTGCTGTGATGGGGATGAGGAAACTTTCCTGTTTCAATAGTAAGCAGCTATGTTGTGGTAAAATACCATTTCACAATTCTACCTAAAACTGAGATGAACAATAATAGAAAAGAATATTCAAAAGAAATTAAACAGCCTTAAGGCAAGCTCCATTTAGGTGTGAAATAGAAACATAAAACATTTAGCAACTGGCCACAATATTCTTTTAACCTCTTACAATTTTTAGGTCTTTTATTATTTAAGTTAACTGTATAGTGGAAGAAAAAATTATTTTTCCTCTCCCTTCTAGGTTCTCCCACTGGAGCCCTGCAAATCAGATTAACATAGCACAGATTAGCAAGAGAAAAGCATATAATTTTATTAGTGTGCACATTCACAAAACACATGGAAGAAACTTAGTAGTCAGTAAATCAAAGGGTAGTTATTGGTGTCTCCAAACCTAACTTAGTAGGGGAAAGGGAAAGGGAGAAACGGGACTTGTGAAAAAGCAGCTGAATTTCTGGAAAGATAAATGGGCCCTTAGAACAGACAGTAGATATGAGAGTGCATGAAAATGTCTATGTGGGTATGGTGATGACTTCTCTTCTTCTAAAGAAGAAAATGACAGTTGTTCCTAGGAAGAGGACCATTAATAAAATACCTAAGATTTCATTAATACCATTAATAAGATAAGGGATTTCATGAACTCAAATGCCTTCAGTTTAAAATAATTCTTGTGCCAAAGTTGTATATTTTTCGATAGCATATCCTGATCTCTTTCAACGGCCTGTCATTCATTACTTTAAATTGGTAAATGTTTTTCAGATATTAGTGTTATTCTGTGACCTGTAGCTCTATTTGCTGTATGAATCACATCGCTGTGGACAGCTAAGGGAGCTACAGGTCATTTATTCCACCAGTCATGTATTCCTTTCTTTTTCTATGATTTCTTATTGTCATTCAAAAGTACGTATTCAGTAGTAAGGTTTAGAAATGAGTAAAACACAAACACTTTCTATATTATTTAGGCCCATGTCTACATTGTTAAAAATAAGTAACACCAGACAGGTGTGGTGGTACATGTCTGTAGTCCCAGCTACTCAGCTGGCCAAGGTGAGAGGATTGCTTGAGCCCAGGAGTTTGAGGCTGCAGTGAGCCACTATCACATACCGCACTCCAGCCTGGGTGACACAGCAAGACCTTATCTCTTAAAAAGCAACAACAGGGCCGGGCGTGGTGGCTCACACCTGTAATCCTAACACTTTGGGAGGCCGAGGTGAGCGGATCACGAGGTCAGGAGATCAAGACCATCCTGGCCAACATGGTGAAACTCCATCTCTACTAAAAATACAAAAATATTTTGCTGGGCATGGTGGCAGGCACCTGTAATCCCAGCTACTAGGGAGGCTGAGGCAGGAGAATCACTTGAACCCTGGAGGCAGAGGTTGCAGTGAGCCGAGATCACACCACTGCACTCCAGCCTGGCATCAGAGCGAGACTCTGTCTCAAAAAACAACAACAACCAATCCCAATTTCTTGGTGGAAGTTACCAGATGTATTATATAGTCAGGGAAACTTGTAAGTCACAAAAGATCAAATAAATTTAACATAAGCAAAATTATTTTGAAAGATCAAATTGAGTTATGATTACCAAAAATTTTAATGTTGATCTGAAAATACTGTAAACCCTTAGTCTAGTTAAGACTAAACGTTCCCGCATGATGGGCTGCTGCTGACATTACCACAGCCTGCTTTCTCCTCAGTGTTTGTGAAGTTACACATGGCAGCACAAAAGCTTTCTGTGAGGACCTTGAATTTTGTCCCGGGAGCATTTCAGCATGTGGCGTTGGCATCTCCTTTGTCCCTTTCCAATCCTCATCCCCAATCCTTCCTTCCATAATGAATAAGATGCCACCCAACCAGAACTACTGCAGAGAATTTACGAACTCATGAAAGTTTTATTGCTTTCTCTCTTTTTGACCAATGTGAGAAATAGCCACTACCACACATTTTTTTAAATTAAAAATGTAAAAAAAAAATGCAGAACAAAACAATAGAAATGTCCACAAATACAAAGCATTCCCCAGTTCCTTAGCTTGTTATATTAGCAAAACAGAAATTCTTTATTCTCCCTGTGAATGGTAACTGATAAAACACACACACACACCCCCCCCCCAGGAAAACAAATGATTAGCACACTGCTATGTGTACTGCCAGCCCATAACAAATAAGAAGCGATGATTCTACTCATTCTCTTGGCTATGTGTCTTGAGAAGCAAGGGAAGGGATATTTAATGATTGTTTTTTAGTGTTCTTTTTGAAATCTCCATTACAAATGTTTTGTGTTAAAAAAATGATTATGCTGTTCAGAATTCAAATTCAACACTTAGGAATACACTAACCATAATTTTGGAAAGAACACTTTAATCCATCCCATATATATTTACTCCCTCTCCATATATATAGTATAAAATATATGGCATATATAATATATACATATTATATATTATATTATGAGTACACATATAGTATATATTTATAGTAAATAAACATATAGTAAATATATATTTACTATATATAACGTATATATAATAATATAACATAAAAATATTTGTATGTCTTCTTTTAATTCAATTTGATCTTCCTTAATTTCTTTATATTCATTCACAATCAATTTTTCTTGAATTATTAAGTGCATCCCTTAACCCAGAATTCTAAAAAAATCTTATTAAAAATATAACTGTTCAAAACAGGAGATGGTACTGTTGTTCCTAGTTCTAGAGTTTAAAGGTGACCCCATTCTGACTGATAGCTGTTGAGATATTTCCTGTCTAACCTCAGTTGTCCTTCGCACAGTGTTCAATCCGTGTGGCATGTTTGGAAAAAGAGCAGACTCGCAGCACAATGCTAAAACTTCTGCCTGAGAACCATCGAGCTCCAAGGCATTTGTTTGCCTTAAGGGTGGACATAGCTCAACACAGCTCAACTGATTTTCCATGTTCTTAATAGGTGTAAGGTGGATATCATTATATGAGAAATAATAACATAAGATATGCCTCTAATAGGACCCTGAAGGTGAGTTAAAGTGACAGGGCACCCATTACTGCCTTTAATAGGACAATAAAGCCTGGACACCTTGAACACCATTTTATCAGGGAACAGGCAGCAAATTCATCTAGAATTCTCAAATCTGCCACATCCTGAAATGTAGTTCCATGAGAGTGCAACTTTACACCCAATCGGTCTCATCGTATTTCCTTTTATGATCATAGGAATACATTTGATATTTCTAAATCATACCATGCTAAAAATGAGATTTCCATACTAAAAATGGTAAAATAAATGAATCATCAGGTAGACACGTAGGAAAAAAAGAAAAGAAATTAAGTCTTGCTTTCTGTTTTCATTACCCTGCTTGGAGTCCCAATTTGGATACTAAACAAATCCTATCAAGTAAATATATACATTTACTCTTGGTGTTGGCTAACATGGTGAAACCCCATCTCTACTAAGAATACAAAAATTAGCCAGGCGTGGTGGCGGGCACCTGTAGTCCCAGCTACTCGGGAGGCTGAGGCAGGAGAATGGCAAGAACCTGGGAGGCGGAGGTTGCAGTGAGCTGAGATCTCTCCACTGCACTCCAGCCTGGGCCACAGAGCAAGACTCCATCTCAAGAAAAAAAAAATTGCTTTAACACCCTAATGTTTATAGATACAGTATCAAATAAGAGAAATAAGTCTATGTGTTGCCTTCTGACAATTCATATTTACAATTCATCTATCAACAGAAACTGATTATAGGGTCATAAAACCCTGAAAAATGCAATATTATACTTATGTACAACAGTAAACATAATATTTGCTTCTGTCATGGGTTTTAATATTTCAGGCCCAGTTAGGCACATTGAAATGTTTAGGAATAACTGTTCTTAGACATTTTACTGTGCCTCATAAACCATGTCAACTGAGCCATGGTTGAAGACTGAACGGAATATTTCAATTAATTATTGACAGATTGTTACAGTGACTCAAGAGAACCAGTCAAGCAACAATGACAATATATTTTCTCCTCTTAACTACCCCAACACCTAAAATATTCATTTTTAGGAAAATACACATACTAACTTAACAGCATAACTAAAAATATTTTATATTAAAGCTTATTTTCCCATTAGAGTTACTTTGATTTTTGAACTAATTGTGGAAAATTGCAAGGACAAGGTTAACTTAGAGGATTTTTTTGACACCATTATATGTAATCTTTTTAAAATTTAACTTTAAGTTCTGGGATACATGTGCAGAATGTGCAGGTTTGTTACATAGGTATACATGTGTCATGGTGGTTTGCTGCATCTAACTTTGAGGATTTTTAAATAAAATCACATAGCTAAAATCTAGGCATAAAGACATGTAAATGACTTAATTTTCATTTTCCTGAGCACCAAGTATTAATTCTTTCTCAAATCAACTGTGGCATTTGTCAAGTAAGTCTCATAGTAAGGAAGAATGAATTCTGGCACATTGTCAACATTAAAAAAAATGGCAGTGGGAAAAATAGCTGTAGTTTTGTATTTCCAAATGACCACTTAAAATAATCTCAAATCTTTATTACATAAATTTTCTGATTCTCCTAGTCTCTTTGGCTTCATCTTTCTGTTTTAGGTCTTGTCAGTATCATCAGTTTACCTTTGGATAAGAGCTGTTCATCTGGGATGGTGTCTGGGTTATCAGATCTGGCACACACACAGAGCAAACACAGCTGCAGCAGCTCTCCCAGGCAGCACGCACCAACACTAACAGCACAGAGAAGTCCGCCATGGCGTTGTCTCCACGTGTGTCATCCCACACACTGGCTTCAGTCATAAACTCAACAGAGCTCATCTGTTCTCCAAAAGGTTGTTGGAACTACATTTTTCTTGCATAATCTAGCAGCATTCAAGTTTCTAGTACTTCAGCAAAATTATAAAAACATAAATGAACAGTCTTTTTGAAGGCTTGGAAGAAAAAGAATCTATGAGAGATCAAACCATGCTCACATAGATAATATTAAAGAAGTGTCCAGTATGAAATTCTGCTATTAAAAAATGGTGTTGGGACCAGGTAGGGTGGCTCACGCCTGTAACCCCTGTGGGGAATTACTTTGCAGGGGCCAAGGTGAGGGGATTACTTGAGGTCAGGAGTTCGAGACCAGCCTGGCCAACATGGTGAAACCCTGTCTCTATTAAAAATACAGAAATTACCTGGTGGCAGGCACCTGTAATCCCAGCTGCTCGGGAGGCTGAGGCAGGAGAATCACTTGACCCCAGGAGGTGGAGGTTGCAGTGAGCCAAGATCGCACCACTGCACTCCAGCCTGGGCAAGGGAGGTAGACCCTGTCTCAAAATATATATATATTATAATATATATGTATTATATATACACAGACACATAAAAATAAAAGAGGTGTTAGGAGTAGCTTAAGGTAGAAAATAAATAAATAGTATTAGATGCATTTTCTGAGACAAATGTAATTCAATTAGAATTGTCCACTATTTACATTCAAAGTCAATTAATAATCCCATTCAATAAGCTGGCCGTGGCCTTTGCCTTATACTACAAAAATGTCATTCAGAATCAAATATAATCGACCCAAATTGTGTTAGTTCACTGCAAGTTTTTATAACTTGGATTTTGCATGCATGCTACAATGATAATAGCATCATTGTAGGCGAAAGCACTTCTGAATAAAATTGTTTTTATTCAAAGTTTCAAAATTTTAAAATATTAAACTATATGAAACAATATGACTTATTAATGGGCCAATGATTTTACAGCATCTCCTAACACCCCATCTGTGGCCCAACAGTGGACCTCCACAGTAGTACATAAATGTATGTCTATTGGTTGTTACATAAACATATTCTACGTAAAAATGTCTTTTGTTTTTCCAAGCATATACATTCTGTAACTCATGATTTGCCTTGTATTTGTTCAATCTTATTACTTATAGCTTTAAAATATATTAACACAATTAAATTGTATGTAGTTAGAAAAGGAGGACATTAGGAAAAACATATGTAACGAGAGAAGTCTTAGCCTTACAGAACAAGACAAATACTTCAGCCAGGCAAATTTACAAACAAGGCTGCAAATCGGTCAACGTGGCTCAAGAGAAGGAGGTTCCTCAGAGCTCCTGGGACAGGGCACAGCTCATCACAGCCACCAGAGGCAGCTGACTGCTACTACACTCCTGAGTTCCACAATTTTTTTTTCTTTTTTTTCTTTTTTTTCTGGACACAATGGCTTCTTCTCTTTAATAATGGCTTCCTTCTGCCCCACAATTTCTGTTTGCATGTGGCTTTGACTTGCTTTGGTGCCAGCTCTATGTTAGTTTCACACTCACCAATACTTAATAACTTTTTCTGAGTCTTTTTGCTCAAATTTTCCAAAGAAAGTATATAAACAGCCCAGCCCCTGGATTAGTTTACCTTGAGACAAAACTCCATCGCAGGTCCAAACAGCTAAGCTTAGGGAGGCCAGGTCAAATAGCACATTCCTCTCCGCCTATACCCACCTCTTTAAAAGTGATTGTAGGCTGTGGACAGTATTTTTAAAATGAGACACAGGCTAAGCTAATACCCCATGGTGTACATCCTACAATAGAAAAATAGCTAGTTAAACATAGACGATTCATTTAAAAATGCTGAAGATCATTATTATAAGAAAAAGCAATAATTAATGAAAATTGAGGGTTGAATTTCTACTATATAAATAGCATAGTAGTTTTTCTTGAAGTGTAATGATCTGGATCCAGGTTACTGCTGCACAAATGGAGAGGAACTGAAATATACTAGAAATAGATGTGGCTAGATACAGATATAGACACATATGTCTACGCGCATTCTCTCCCAATATATACAGTTGATAGAGGTGAGAGAAAAAGTTCACTAATATTTCTATGAATTTATTTTTTGGTTAAAAAATGAATTTGGATACTATATTTTCATCTGATTCCTATTTTACAAGGCCCATAATGTAAGTATTTTTATTTCACTACTGTTGGATATTCCCTGAGAAAGAAAGAGACATGTGACATGTGAGAAATAGCACATTTGCAAATGGATGTTTTTTGAAAATGTCAATGTTCTACTCTCTCTAGAATTAGAACATTGTTAAAAAAAATACATTTTGGCAAAAATGAAGTGATTAGTCACCTGTGTGGTACAAGATAGCAATCACAAGAAACTAACCTTATTGAAAAGGTGATGGATGGCATGTGATTGCTCTACATGCATCCCTTCAATCAATACCAGAATAGCTTTGGAGGCAGCTACAACAGTCATTATCTAAATTTTATAAAAGAAACTTAAATAGACAAAAGTTGTTTTACCAAGGATACATGGCTAGTAAATTAAATGATGGAAGCCAGATTCAAGCCCAGTTTTAATTTCAGAGCAAGCCATTGTTGGCCTCTGACTTTAAATTCCAGATAAATGGAAATAAGCACATGTTATGGATATTCTAGCAATTTTGCAGAGTAATTCTAATGACACCTGTATTCTCTGTGTTATTAAGAGTAATTCTAATGACACCTGTATCCTCTGTGTTATTATACTGAAATAGTCTATAGACACTCAGTATAAAGATACTGCAATGAAGAGTTGTATGGATTTTTAAAATTTTTATACACGGTTTTTGAAGACAATGTTTTAAAAATCATTGAGAATATTGGGTCATTTTGTTTTCATAGTTATGCCTTCCCCTAAAGAAATCCTTTTGTTAGAAGATAAATTAGGAGGCACATTGTTTAGAAGTAAACAGAAAGATGGATTTAACAATCTGCCTAATTATCTTATTTCTTTTTTTTTTGTCTCTGTGTTTGTGCATGTGCATTTTTTATGTGACTAAGGATATCCAGAGAGTGGAACGGTAATGAGAAGTAGAACGAATGGGTAGAATCATTTTGTTTGCATTATAATCCACACACAACTGATGTAGTATGGGAAAATAAACTTCTAATTGTGGTCCTTGCTCCTAGGACCAAACTCATGATCAAAACCACTCAGATAAAAAGTATACTGTCAGAGTAAGGTGGTTGTTTAAGAGAAAATGGGATTTTGGGGATGCTGGAAGTCAGAGAGCAAAGACAATGTTCAAAAACACGTGGTCTCTGACTTCCCCTTCTCTCCAAGAACGGAAAGTGGGCTGCTGCTGCTGTGGTTAGTTTACAAAGCAGGGAAGGCCAATGTTGGTGAGCACGTACTTAAACTGAGTGTAAGTGTGGCCTCACTGCATGGGGAGTAGCTGCATCCCACATGCACTAGGGAATGCAAATGCCAAAACCAACACCAAAACAACAGCCCTCTCAGAAATGCTTTATTCGCTTCTACTCTGTATGATCATTTTGAGGCAGGAGAACAGGGTCTGCAGGCAGGGAACCTAAGGAATTCACAGAGCTAAATCAAGCTCTGTGACCAAGTAAATAACTCTAACTCTACTTCAGCCATGCCAGGAAACATCTTCTTCATTTGCATAGGGTATACATCAAGGAAATAACTTTGTAACCTCACTTCATTCTCTTTATTTGCATAGGGTGTACACCAAGGAAATCACTTTATAACCTCACTTCACCTCTTCATTTACATACAACGTATGCCAATTCACCAATGGGAAAGCTCTAGAGGGTATTTAAACGCCAGGAAATTCTGAACATGCCTTTGAGCTGCTTGCTCGGGCCCCCCCACCCTGTGTCGTGTACTTTCATTTTCAGTACATCTCTGCTTTTGTTGCTTCATTCTTTCCTTGATTTGCTTGTGCATTTTGTCCAACTCTTTGTTCAAAATATCAGAACCTGGACACCCTCTACCAATAACAGTTTCATTTAAGGAAAGTTTCTATACTCTTGGCTAAGTAAGTCAGAAACTTATTTTAATCTCACAATGAGTACAGGTGGTATCTTCCTACCCATTCCTAACCTACTTATGAACCCTGCTTTGGAAGGTGACAAAAAGCCTCACCAAGCCTCAGAAAGAAGAGGCCTGCTTAGCAGACTTACAATCAATAGTATTTATAAAAAGCTATCATGAGGTCAAGCGCAGTGGCTTATGCCTGTAATCCCAGCACTTTGGGAGGCCAAGGCGGGCGGATCATGAGGTCAAGAGATGGAGACCATTCTGGTCAACATGGTGAAACCCCATCTCTACTAAAAATACAAAAATTAGCTGGGCGTGGTGGCACTCGCCTGTACTCCCAGCTACTCAGGAGGCTAAGGCAGTAGAATTGCTTGAACCCGGGAGGCAGAGGTTGCGGTGAGCTGAGATCGTGCCACTGCACTCCAGCCTGGGCGACAGAGCGAGACTCTGCCCCCCAAAAAAAAAATGCTACCATGAAAACAGTAGTGACAGAGAGGAGAGGCAATGCCATTACCTGAGACCAGGGGAAGCATTATTTGTTGTTCTAGACAGACTGTGACAGAAGTTGTTTGCTCAGACAAAGCCCATCAGAGTCAAATACTTTCAGATTAATACCTTGCTTAAGTTATTACAACATGGATGGCATGCGATGTTTAGGCTCACCTATTTAATCATAAAAAGTGTCTATGCATATCAACTAATTAAAACTATGTAAGTTAAAAGAAATATTTTTATATTAAATCTATTAATCCACTGGTAATTTTATTTGTATTTAATGGTCAAAATCATAATATTCTAATTTGTTATTTTATGCACAAAAACTTGGGGATAGAGTCTAAATAGTGGTTGAATGGATGATGAATATATTACTAAACAAAACAAATGAATCAATAAGTTCTCAGGAGCCTCCTAGTCCCTAAATTCACAAAACTCACAAAAGAGAAAGACAAAAAACAAAATTTACTTAGAGAATGCTGAGCATTTAAAGCCCCAAATTCTTATAGGTCGCATCTAATAAAGTTGTACTAGCATTCCAAAAGCATGGAAGCTGAGTAGAGGAAAATGTTAACACCACAGCAATACAGTCAGCCATAACCATGATGTGGAAAACTTTAAAACAAACGGCTCAAATTCATAGGTTGTTGAAAAAGGATACATTGTTAAGAAAAAAGTAACTACTCTGTGTTGAAGTGAATAGTTAATGTATTTTGTAACAATTATTTTAAAAATGGAATACTCAAATTCTTACACGCTTCTTCTACAGAGGCTGAACTATACAATACATAAATTAAAAAATAAAATAAGCAGATTTCTCTGCTTCATATATTTTGACCTCTTCTGTGTGTACTTTTAAATTTTCTGAACCTAAGCATGCTTTTAAAATCAATTAAACATTTTATATAAACTGATAAGTAAACATATCCAAGAGCGGAAGTTGGAAGACAATGAAAATGTTTACCCTGGATATGAGGAGGCCATCAGGGAGAAATGTACTATGGAAATATTTTTAAAACTCAGGAATAAATTGTGTCCCTCACATCAGAAATACTAAGTCACATGGTCTGAAGGAAATCCTGCAACTTTAAAGAATTGATTTTCAATATTACCCACCAATACCTTATAATACCAGAATGTTGAGTAAGAAACATTCATATCAACCCCTATCTGAATTCTGAGAAAACGACTGTCATGTAATTGACAGTGGTGACGACTGAAAGCACACGAACATCCTGAGCTTCACCAGCACCAAGCCTAGACACAAGAAAAAAGTGATGCCAGCCTGGCACCATCAAAATAATCTCTACATATGAGGACAAGTTAGTCTTATAAATGCAGAGGGAAAGTGTTTAACTGTAAGAGATTTGCTGAACTAAAAAGGAGAATGTCTTCATAAACAACTGCACTGTAGCTGAAAAATAAAATAAAACATGGACCCTTCAAAAAATATGTACACTCCCCTCAAGGTGAGCTGAGGAGAGGATACAAAGATCTTCCAGCAGCCAGGTGAGTAACCTGGCCCCAGAGCAAAGACCACCAAATGTTGGAAGTTTGTGTTTCCCATTTTTTTTTGTCTTTTTCCAATCAACCAAAACACAGGCAATTAGTTTATAAGCTTCACATCCTTAACCAGAGCTGGAAAAAAGTACGAGTCAACAAACAAAAATAATTGAAACAAAACACAAAACAAAAACCATTGGATCAAATGAGGAAAAGCTCATTTTTGGGAATAGAAGAGAACATCACCAAATCTGAAATGCTACTTGTAGAATAAAATCAAATGAATATTCATTCATAAAGTGAAGACAGAATGATGTAATTCGAATAATGAGAAAATAAGAATAACCTGTTGGCATCATCCAAGTAAAAATCAAGTAAAAATTCCATGGAAGAACCAGAAGGTAAAGTCCAGGAATTGTCTCAGAAATTAGAAAAAAAAAAAGATGTAAGTGGATAATTTTTTTTAAAATCCCAATCTTGAGTTAAAAAGAGATTTGGGCAGGAAAAAAATGCCCTTGTGAATCATGCACATTGGGTGTTAACTGAAGCCAGGACTATAGATGAGATTGACTAGAGGGAGAGGGAATAATTTGAGACACAATGGCCCAAACTCAAGCTTTCCAGAACTCCAAACGTTGTTGGCCTAGAGGAAGAAAATTACCCCACAAAGCAGGCAGAGAAGGACGAGCTGGAAAGGTCAGGGTTAAAATGAGGCTGACGAGTCTCCCAGGTCACCGAAGGAGAATGGCCAACAGCAGAAAATGATGAAGAGGGGTTACACAGGAGCAAACTGAACACAAATACTGCAGGCTGGAGGTAATTACTGAATTTAGCAAAAGCTGGTTTGGGTGTGGTGTTGGATTAAAAGTTAGATTTTAGTGGGTACAGACTGAGTAAATAGAAATAATGAGAAGAGGCAACACCAGGAAGACAGAGGCGGAATACTTCTTTAACCTGATAACAAACAAACAAAAACCTTTTATTTAAAACCCCTGCCTAGAATGTTCTTAAAGTGAAATACGAAGTATGCCCAGTATATCTAAAGAACATGTAACATATATCACTGTTTTGTTGGGGAATATATATTATTTCAGTATAAAGATAAAACTATTTTATTTTCCCAGTAAATACTAGAAATAGTGTTCTGTCTTCCGAGCACTTTCCCCGGCTGTGCGATTTCCTGAGTCCCCAGTGATCTACCACGGGGCTTCCAGCTCTGCACCAGCCCGATGTCTCAAGCTCCAGGACCTGCCCTGGGCTCCACTGGCCGGCTGGGCACGCGGGGGCGAGTCTTCTCTCTCCTCCCCTGCACATTTGGGTCACACACTGCGCACTCCACCCTTTAACGGGGAGCAACGTTCCCCTGAGAGAGCATCACCACCCTCTAATCAGGGGAGATGGGGGACAGTGTAGGCACCCAACGTCCTTCCGGTGGTTCTTTTTCTTTGTTTGTTTGTTTGTTTGTTTTTGAGACGGAGTCTGGCTCTGTCGCCCAGGCTGAACTGCAGTGGCGCGATCTCGGCTCACTGCAAGCTCCGCCTCCCAGGTTCCCGCCATTCTCCTGCCTCAGCCTCCCGAGTAGCTGGGACTACAGGCGCCCGCCCCCATGCCCAGCTAATTTTTTGTATTTTTAGTAGAGACAGGGTTTCACCGTGTTGGCCAGGATGGTCTCCATCTCCTGACCCCGTGATCCACCCGCCTCGGCCTCCCGAAGTGCTGGGATTCCAGGCGTGAGCCCCCGCGCCCGGCGCGGTGGTTCTTTTTCACTCCACTCACGGTGAGCTGAGGAGACGGAGCAGCCTCTCTCCATGACTGTTACTTTCCCACAGCTGAAGCATTTTCTTACCCGTATTTGTACTGAGGAGTCAGGAAGGTGCGGAGTGAGCGATTCCGCCGTCGCTGGCGGACACACCTCAGCGGCTCCACCAGGGGGAGACTGGCCCCGTTCCCCGGATGGGGGCTGCGCTCAGTTCCAGCTGGGGCCTGAGTGGGGCGCTGTCACGAGGCGCCAGATCCCTCTTGCCCCACGTGTATTCCCCATCGTCATTTAACACTGTTGCTTGAGTTGTGTCCAGTGGAATCAACCGCAAACAGAGAAAATTAGCAGATGTGTGTTTAAAGAAAAAAGATGACCTTTTTTGTAGATGACAGCCCAGTTTTGAAAATACACACACTCAATATTTAAAACTTCTAAAACGAATAACAGAGTTCAGTAAACTGGGTGTGCAAAGAACATAGAGAAACAAAACCCACCGTTGGTCAAGGTGTACTAAGTTGGATATCATCAAATGTAGCTGTTAACAGTGTAAATTAATTTTAATATTTTGAAAATTGTACAGAGCAAGCATATCAAGAGCCTTAAAATGTTCACATCCCTTGATCCACTGATTTTATGTCAAGGAATTCATTCTAAAAAATAATTCTAAAAACTAGGTAAGGATTTACATTTTAAAATTATTCTTAAAGATATATTTAACACTGATAAAAAATGAAAATGATAGTATCGGAATTGTTAAAGAAAATGGCATTTTCTAACAATGCACTATTACATAGTCACCAGATACTGTGTTTATAGTTCCTCTCACAATATAGAAAAATGCTTCTGTTTATGTTAGATGAAAAAGCAGGAATTTATTTGTATGTAAGCCTGACCACATGTAACATGTAAAATGAGGTCCTGTCTGTCTCAAGATAGCTGAGGTCAAATACATTTCAAATACACAGCATATCCCGAAGTTCTAGCCCTAATGTTATAAAGAACATGCCCAGAGATGATAAAACTAGGCCACAAGGTAAAAGTGACAGAAACACTGAAGTTTGGAGTTATCGTCTTACATTGGACATATTTTATATAGGAGTTACCAGAGAGAATAAGTAAACTCTCTGAGATTTCATCTGAGGGAGAAGAGTTAAGTATTCAAGACAGCAAATTTAACAGGAAATGTTGAAATGTAAAAGATTCATTTTATAACTGCATTCTATCAGGTTCTAGTTGTTAAATCTACCACTTATGTGTGTATAAAATAGCAAATGGAATGAAATATAGAAAAATATTAATAGAGGTTGTTATTAAGTAATAGATTTTTGAGTAACTTTCCTTCCTTACACTTTTTCATATATTGAGTTTTTATGAAAAACAATATTAATTCTATAATTGAAAAAATTTTACTGAAAAATAAAGTAAGCCAAAGAGGGGTTGGGTGTGGTGGGTCACACCTGTAATCCCAGTACTTTGGGAGGCCGAGGTGGATGGATCATTTGAGACTAGGAGTTGGAGAGCAACCAACATGGCAAACATCCTGTCTACTAACAATACAAAAATATGTGGTGGTGCCCACATATAGTCCCAGCTACTTGGGAGGCTGAATCGCTTCAGCTGGGAGAGAAGGTGGAGGTTGCAGTGAGCTGAGATGGCACCACTGCACTCCAGCCTGGGCAACAGAGTAAGACTCAAAAAAAATGAATAAATAAAATAACCCAAAAAGGTAGAAAAGTAATTCCAACTTCATAATTCCCAGATTAACCTCCACTCCCAATGTTGGAACCAAGATTCCCTAATCAAATACCAGTCCTAGGACTCAGTTATAAGCTTTATTTAGCCTCTGAATCATTCAACAATCCAGTCTTCTCATGTACCTCACTGATTTTGGCTAGGGAGATATTGCCATGTTTTTTATCAAATGAATGGAATAAATTATGTAAACACAAAATGCAAGAACAATATGGTGCATGCATTAGGTATTCAATAAATGATGCCTGAAACCAGAGACAAAACTCATTATTTTTTAGGACCTGTTGCTTATCCATAGAATAAAGATGAAGTGGTGTTTCTAAAATAAGTAAGGTATGCTAAGCAACTACCCATCATCTCGCTAATTAGAGCTGAATGAGTTGTGAATATTGAATATTTATTCCATAAACACAGAAACCTGTGACAGACCCGCAATTCTTGAGAGTTCACCATTAGAAAAAGGCTCATTCAATTGAAATTTTTAATTGGAAGAGGAGATGGATTCCGGCTTTGTTGTTTCTCCTTGTCTACACGTATTTCTGCTTTAGACTGACTCTGTCAATTACGTTCTCCTATTATTCACTGCATACAGGCCCTCAATTGCTGTAAACGTTGGCCTCAGGCTTGCTTATTGCGCTATAAATTTGGCAGGAGAGCAAATGGGAAAGGTGCAGTTATTTGCTGTTTGAATTCAATTTTCATGCACAAGGCTTTTTTCCCGAACTCCGAGAGTGCTCTGCTTGTGTCAGCAGAGCAAGTAATTAAAAGGGTCAGTGGTTAAATATTGCTACAAGTAGTTCAAAACTAAATCATCATTTTTAAAGACAGAAAGACAAACACAGATGAATGATAAATGCATGATCTGTGGACTGATATAGAAAAAAAAAATGCTGACACCCTTCTTCACTCCAGGAAGACAAGCGACTCCATTTAAGGGTGGTGGAAGCTCATAAAAGAGTAAGTGGTAATAGTGAGGTGCATTAGGGCATTCAAAGGCTGGTGCTCTATCAGAGGAAAAATCAATGTGAGCATTGCATTTGCAAACCAAAGTCAGGGTTATTGTTTCATTTGTCAAGGTTTTAGGCCACAGAGTAGAAACATTTAAATGAGTGATTTAAATCAAGCTAATCTTTTTAAGATTGTCCATCTATTCAAAACATTAAGCTTAATTGATGCTTCAAGACAGAGTACTCTTCCCTTTCCATCTTAGCTGTCTTAGCTCTCACCACTGCCTTCCTGCTGATTTCTTTTATTAGACTCCTCAAGTCCCATAATTGAATCTAATGTGTATTTCTACTATCACCACTAGGCTTATTAATTTGTGATAGCTCTAAACCACCACCAAAATTCCAAAAGGAGGAGGGAAAATACATGGCAAAGTATAGGCCAGGCTTTGTGTCTCCCATCTGTAATCTGGGCACTTTGGGAGGCCAAGGTGAGAGGATCACTTAAGGTGAGGAGTGTGAGATAAAACTGGACAACATAGTGAGACCCCATCTCTACAAAATATACATAACATATATACTATATTAATATATGGTATATTATATTTTATATTTTATTATATATAACATTTGTGTATTTTATATATATTATTATATATTTATGTATATTATATATAAAACCTTATCAATATTTAAAGAAAAGTTTATACCGAAATATTTGTTCTCCTCTTTAGAAAAATAATCCCAGGTACTTGTTATAATCTGGTTCCAAACATTATTGCACTGTTTTAAGTTTTTTTAAAAAACTACTGTGATTTAAAAAGCGAATAAACAGAAAATGGTTATTTGTATCTATAGCTGCTGGACTTTCTTCTTGGTTGTCCCCCAGTGATGTACAGCACAGGGGGCAGAGGCCGAGTCTTCATCAGGCAGAAAGGACGGTAACAACTGCACTCACTCCAGCTTTCTCCAGTGCCCGGGGGATTTAACATTCCCTAAAGACACTTTTCTTTTGTAATTCAATTACCTTTCCCAAGTGGAACCTACCCTGCTCTAAGTGCTTTCTAATGAATCCTTACAGTGATTTTCTTGTCTCTCCTGTTTTACAGATGAGAACACTGATTTTGGAAGCTTGGAATTAGTTTTTTTCACAGCTAGCAGGTAACACAATTGGAGTCAACATCAGCCTCCCATCCATAGGGTGATCCTGGCAGTACCCATCTCCCCAGCTGTGAGATTAAACAAGTGAACACGTGCCAAGCACTAAGAATGATGCCTGGCAGATTTAGCACTTTATAAATGATGATTATAACACGTAGGTGGTTCTGCTAAGTTCCAAGAGAGAAAATTTAACAATGTATGGGAATGTCTTAAAACAGTATTTCCTAGAGCCCTGATAATGGACCACCCACAGCAGAATAATCTGGGTGCTTATTAAAAAGAAAAATTTCTGGACCCTATCCTAAACATCTTAATTAAAAACTCAATAAATGGAGCCTAGAAATCTCCATTTTCAATAACCACCTTACTGGATTTTTGAGCACACCAAGTTTTGAGAGATGTTTTACAACCTACTCATAATTGCATAACTTATAATAGGACTGTGCAAGGTAAGGTGTAAATAATTCAAATGGTAAGGATCGTAGAAATGAAGAAAATGAAAATTTAAGTTTGTTTCGTAGTCCATTATTTGGATTTTTTATGACATTGTTAAGTCAGACACCGAGGCGATGAGAAACATGGCCAAGATTCCTACTTCTTATTTTATTATGGTTAGCAGTTTCATATTTAAATACATGCTGCAACAGCGGAGCATGGAGAAAACATTACTGTAGCCACAGCTTTCCCACATTCACCCAGTAGGCAAGAACTCCCAGACTCCCGATCACCGTTTCTCCTAACCTGTCACTGGGAAAACTTGGCTAATAGGAATGGACTAGGATATAGTGTAGCAACTGGCTTGTAAAAAGCAGTAAGGGTGCAAGCAACAAGACAGAATTAAGGGGAGGAACAAGCATATGCTCAGTAGCCATCAGCATCTTACCTAATCTTAGGTGCAAGGGTACACAAGCAATGGGTCATACATGTCTCCTGCCTCAGCCACTCCCTTCTCTTCATGGTTTCATCTGTTTCTCTACCTTACTTGCACCACGGCCAATTGAAAATATTATTTAATAAAAAAGACTGCATAATCAAAATACCTAATTGTTTTATTTAAATAAGAAAATATGCATTAATAAATTTATTAGTATTTACCTGTTATCCTGTTAGTTTATATATCTATTCATCAGTCACTTGTCAGCTAAAATAGTCTCCTTTAATCAAGTTTTAATATTCAAAACACATGTGCTGCTCTTTAAAAAGCGTGACAGGCACATCATTCACTGTGGGTTCAAAGTCATAGATTAATTGTCACCTAATCATGCAAAATCTCCTACAAGTTGTCAAATTGAAGTTTTCTGGTGTAAATGCAAAAATGTCAAAGACATAGCCAATAAAAACACTTTGTTTCAATGTGGTCTTGTGCTTTAGATTATAACATTTATTTTTGAAATAGTAACTTGAAATAGTAACTCCTGCTTCATGTGCATAAAGTCCGTGAAAGAAAACAAATGACCTAATACTCATATTCAATTGCATCCGTGTTGAGAAGACATTTAGTTTGCATACAAATGTGTTTTAGATGTTGGGAGAATGCGATGTCAGAGTTCTCCATGCTTTGTGTCACAGATATTCCTGGCATGCCTCACCCCTCGCTGTATTCATTAATGCCATCAGCGGGGGCTGTCTCTACACATGGACGTGGGTCATGAAGTTTGAAACCATGATAAATACCAAATGACTTTCAGCTATTGGGCCAAACCCAATAACTCAAGGAGTAACTACTTCATTTAACAGCCTAATCTCAAGACACTCTGCAAGTACCACAGATGTTTGAACAAAATACAAAAGGAAAGTACAATTATTACGATTTTGCACATGAGAAAACTAAGTCCCTAAATACTTGATACTTCCTCGAGTAAGGAAGAATATCCTGGACCCAGATGCATCAATGGATAAGATCCATCAACATCATATTCTTACTTCCATGATTTGAGGAGGCTGAAAATTCCATTAGCTTCTATTAGGGCCCAATAATGAGTGCCAGTTACGAAGCGGAGTCAGTGGCACTTCCCATTTTGGACGTTAGCTGTGAATTCCTCTGAATTGTGCAGGTTGTTCCTGATCTAACTCAGCCACCGCATGGCGGTAAGCATGGGGGCACCTGCTGGAGCTCTGGTCATTCCTGAGCCCACATGTCTGTCATCCCTCTTTGTCTCTCTTCCCACAGATGACATCCCAGTAAAGAAAGAATTTAGTGAGCAAATAATAATTGAAGTTTGAAATTCCTTAGAGAAAAATCTATTAACCAAAGAAATTATTATAATTATTGAGAGGAGCAGGACCCTTCTTGGAAATATGGATGGAAATAAACTATGGAAATAAGTATGCAAATAAAATAAAATCTTGAGTTCCTTCAGAGGAAAGTCCAGGCACCTAGGTAGCACTGAGAAGTAAATGAGCAACTTGATAGGCAAGGTTATTTTATTTAACAATGAAATTATTTGTTTTATTATTTAACAATTTATTTAACAATATTTAACAATAAAATTGGCTTAAAGCAATAGCCAGGAAGGTAAAGTCAAGGGATATCTGGTTTACTATAGGAGCTACAGAGAACATCTGAACATATATTTGAGTTATTTTTAAGAAACCCAAATCCCCACCAAATGGATCTGCTGGCACAGACACGCCAGGTAAGGGGGAGCTGAGGAGTAAACTCTGACCACTGTTCTTTGTCCTAAATTTCTTCCTGAGTGGCCTGCAGGAAGTCACACCCATGAGCCAGAGCTAACATTCTTTTTCTTGGATCCCAAATATTTAGACGAAGCTTTGCCTTCTTAATCAACTGCAAATCAGAAAAGATTTGAATCTGCCGATGACCCGCGGGCCTCCACTTTGAGATGTCCGGCTTGTTTAGGTCACATCAGCGCATATCCTTCATGTACTGAGAGATGACGTTGCTTGTAACCTCTGCCTCCCTGCCTTTAAAACCCTTAGCTGCAAGCAACTGGGTAGTTGGAGTCTTAGGAGTGGCTCAAGTCTCCTTGCCTGGCGCCCTGTAGTAAACGCCTCAATTTCTCTGGCTGCAATCTCAATGTTAGGTTTGGTTTCGCTGCGTGTAGTCGGCAGACCCACGATCCGTTCAGTAACATTAAAAGTAGATATTTTTATGTACTTTATTTTTGGAAATGAGTCTCAAAGTTGGTCACCAATATCAAAGTCCTCAACATCAAGACTAAATGTCAGGGTGGATAGTATATTTATGCTTACCTTAATATGCAATCTTTTAGACATGTAAGCTTCCAAAATGCAAAGAAAATGCATAACGACTACAACAATCATAACATCGTGAGCTAACATTTTGATTAATTACCGTGCTCCACACATTTCCTGTGTATAACATAATTCACAATTTACACTTGTAAATTAATCCTATGAATAGTCTTATGAGGGAGATACTATTTATTCCTTTTTTACAAATGAGGAACTAAGGCACGGAGAGATTAAATAAAGGAAATTATCTCTTCAATCTCCATAATTTTTTTAAATTAACTTTTTTCTCTGTCCACATAGAGCACCTTTTCTCAATAATTTACAGGACTGATATTTAGGTTCTCAAAAGATGGTTGCATCTGGAATTCTTGAACACACGTGAAATATTTTAATATCAACCTGGGCTACATTCTCATGTATATTATCAGGGTTTCTTCCCCTAATTCTAAGACACCTGGAAGCCATCCCTATTATGGCAGATGTCAGTATCACATAAATACATTTGATGTCTACTTTCCTGACCGGGTTTTGACTTTCAAAACATGGGGATTAATTTATACATCTTTTTATTCACAATGACTACCAAGGTACTTTGTATACAGTGGGTGCTTAAGAGATATTAAGTACATACAAAAAATCAGTGACACTGAGAAGGATATTAGTCTCTCTGATTCAATTTCTTGATCTACAAAGAGGGAAGAAGGATAATAGGGCATCAGAAAATCCACAAAATAGCAGTGAAGAATAAACAGATTAAAAATACAAAATATGCTCAGGGAACTCAATATATATATAAATATATAATATATATAATTCTACATTTGCATATAGATGAATGTAGAATTCTACACAAATTTGATATCTACAAATACTGCAATAAGTACTTATTTCTTTACCTAAAATGGCCACTCAGTACAAGTCCTATTAATTCCAGGTGTGGCTGAACCATACCAAATCCAATAGGTACCTTGGTTTTAACACATAAAGTCAAATATGACTTCTTCCATGCTATTCAGGAGTAAGTTGACTTTATCAACAACACAGACACGTGGTGAATCAATTTGCCCTACACACTGGATTCGACTGCAAAACCAGTATGAGGGTTTCAATTATCTCAAGCTGAACAAGCCCACCAAATTTAGGCCATTCCAACAGTCCAATTCATTAATGAGTGCTGTGCTACAGCTTCCTGGGTAGTGATTTTAATAACTATACGATGTACACAGAAGCAGCCAATCTTCCTATGGGAAACTAGTTCTTAAAATAGCAATGACAACAATGAAAGGCTCCAACCTAAACAGGTGAAATTTAGTTGCTCCAGACACAACTCAGGTCTGTCAAACCATTTTCCAGTCACTGCTCTGTTTCTCTTGCATTCTACTCACTTTAAATTAGCACAGGTGAGTTTCTGTTCCCCCAGAGCTTCTCTGTTCCATAAAGGTATGCCTCTTCCTCCTTATAAATAACCTCTAACCATCTGAACTGTCACGAGCTGTTTGACTCTTAGTCTCTGGACTCATAAACCACCTGAAAGTGTCTGCTCTATTGCAAACCCTGAGATACACGTTTGCCCTGATTATAACGTACACACGTCAATGCTGTCTTAGACCTGTACATGCTCTGCACACGTTGGCCCTGATTATAACGTAGACACGTCAATGCTGTCTTAGAGCTGTACACGCTCTACACACGTTGGCCCTGATTATAACGTAGACACGTCAATGCTGTCTTAGACCTGTACACGCTCTACACACGTTGGCCCTGATTATAATGTAGACATGTCAATGCTGTCTTAGAGCTGTACACACTCTATACACGTTGGCCCTGATTATAACGTAGACACGTCAATGCTGTCTTAGACCTGTGCACACTCTGCTCTGCCTTTGGTATCACAGTTTCCAAGTCACTTGGATTCCTGATGTTGAAGTTGTGGTCCATTTATTTTCCATCCTTAGCACCAGTCTCTTCAAAGCAAAGGATCCCGATATCCAAAAGAACCTGATCCTCTCCCGACACTCTGCTGAACTTCTGAAACTTATGTCTACCCTTCCACTCCTCTCTTTCAATTGGAGTCTTGCTGGTCACTTTATGCAGCTGCTTCTGTTTAACAGATTATGGAAATTAACCCCAGTATGAACATTAATTAAATGCCCACTAATTTACCTGTCTGTCCTTCCATGAAAAAGTTACTTTGTTTCAGCCATACCTGACAATACGTGTTTACATGTTGCCAATACCAGAACATTTGTTGCTTCACCTGATTTTTAAATTCAAATATTTAAGGTTCTTGTAAAAATTAAATGAGATAACTTGTAAATTATTCAAGCTTGGGAGATAGCTGCTATTCATTATATTGGTTTTCCTTCTTTCATCATTTTTTTCTGGATTCTAGGTGTCTTCTTAGAATACTGAGATTGGATATTCTGTCTGCTTGAAATAATCAGAATGCTGAAGTCCCTATCATTACACTTTTAAAAACATGTATATTGAATAGCAATTTTTGTGCTAGGACTGTAGGAATATAAACAGATTTATGATATTTGTTTTTCTCCTTCCATGGTGAGAAGTCATTACGGGAGGAACAGAACCACAATACAAAGTCATATCTTCTTAGGGCTCTGTGGGTTCCTCTGAGATCCTCCAACATGCTAGCTACACTTCACTTGCTGCCTATATAGCTTTTCTCCCAGAGAGTCATATGAATAATTTTGTCATCTCCTTCCCAACCTTGCTCAGATGTCACATCCTTAGACATTTTCTGACCAAGTCTTGGCATCCCACATCCTGACACCCTATGCCCTAGTCTCCTACACTAGCAGTTCCCATTGCTCTCTTCCCCTGCACTTTTCTCCACTGCACTTATTACCTTCCAATATACTACATTCCTCTATTGCACTAACTTATTGTTTGTTTCTCCCTACCAATAGTGGAAGTGTCTTGAAGGCAGAATATTTATTTATTGCCATATATCCAGGGTCTAAAACAGCCCTGGCACTAAGAGATACTCAGCAAAGATTTACTGAATGAATGAAAGAATGAAGTGCCAGAAACTAGAAGTAATAAGAGATCACGAAGAAGACCTCATTTCCAGTTGAGGAGATCAGAAAGTCCTCAGCTATAAATTGCATTTGAGTTGATCATTTTTAAACATGAATAATTATAATAGTAGAAATTTTCTGAGGGAGTCTCAGACACCTATTTAAATGCAGATGACATTATCACACACTCACCCTCTTGCCATCAGAACAGACTCCCTCCTGATGTAGGTGTAGAGAATGGTGAGTAAGGCCCAAGCCTGTGGTTTGCATAGGGAGAAAGTTATCAAAAACTCGAAGCTTCTTATGGAAGACCTAAAACACCTCCAATAGGCATATAGAATGGACACTAAAGGAGGAATCACACCCTTGAGATTGTGAAAAAAATATTGTGCAAAAATTTAGATCTTCTAAAAAGACTAAGCACACCATAAAAAAATGTTAAAAGGTCACTGAAAATTTAGAGCTCTGTTGGAGACTCAGTCGTAGATGCTGTTAAAGCAAAAGCTAAATATGGCCTAAGAAAGACTCTGTATTTCTATATTTGAGTCCTTGTGGATGAACCGTAACCTAGCCTAATAGTCAGACAAGATTGAAAGCTAACTTAGGAGTGTGCACCTGTAACATTAGCTGAGTCTTGGCCAATCCCAGAGGCCATATTTCAACCACTCATAGACAGCTAAGTGTTCAAATAAGGCAAACGCCAACCTGTAACTAATTCAGCTGTTTCTGCACCTCACTGCCAATTTCTGTACCTCATTTCCCTTTTTTTTTGTCTATAAATCTTCTTTCACCACGTGGCTGTGCTTGAGTCTCTCTGAATCTTCTGTGATTCTGGGGGCTGCCTGATTCATGAATTATTCATTGCTTAATTAAACCTCTTTAAATTTAATTCTGCTGAAGTTTTTCTTTTATCAGATGGTGTCAGAAGCGGGATCCAAAGCAGAGCTTCTAGCCACCCTCAGAGCGCTGAGTGAACACGCAAGGTCCCTGCAGAGCCCACTTGTGTCCATTGATCTCTCGGAGTAGCTGGAGATTGTGGGTAAGCTCCCTCATCCCTGCAGAACCCACTTTTGTCCATTGATCTCTTGGAGTAGCTGGGGATCATGGATAAGCTCCCTCTCAGATTTCAGAGCTCCACTGATTGGAGTAGCTGGGGATCGTGGGTAAGCTCCCTCTCAGATTTCAGATCTCCACCGATTGGAGAAGCTGGGGATCGTGGGTAAGCTCCCTCTCAGATTCCAGAGCTCCACCGATTGGGGTAGCTGGGGATCGTGGGTAAGCTCCCACTCAGATTTCAGAGCTCCACCGATTGGGGTAGCTGGGGATCGTGGGTAAGCTCCCACTCAGATTTCAGAGCTCCACCGATTGGGGTAGCTGGGGATCGTGGGTAAGCTCCCACTCAGATTTCAGAGCTCCACTGATTGGTGTTTTGAGCTCTCTGAGTTTCTTTGAGCAAATTTCTGATCCAAACTAAGTTTGGAAGTCGTGACAGAAACTGGACTGGATCCAGGATGGGATTTCATCTGTTAATTAACTGGCTTGGATCCACTTAGAGGCCTCTTATATCTGACTGGGTCAGAAAAGAACTAGTAGTAAGCAGTAATATTGCAAGGGTTATAAAATTTGGCTTTTGCAAATTCACAGGGATTTTTGTGTTTTATCCCATTGTTTCATTTTTCTTGTGCACCTATGTAGGCAAAAACCATTGTCTGAGTTAATCAAGAGAACCTGAGAGTAAAGACCATATTTTAGGTAAAAATGGGATTCTTAATTTCTGGAAAACTGAGTTCCTTCCAGCTTATACATTAGGCCTGGGAGGCAGCAAAGTCTTACAGAAACGGCAAAGTCTTACTAAAAATAACTTAGAGTGGAATGTTCCAAATGAACAACAACACACTGAAGGGCATTAAAAAATATATGTATATATTTTCTTCTGTGTTGTGGCTTGGCCTCCAGGGTTATGGTACAGTGAGCTGGGTCACTAGGGCCACTCAGGGAAGGGGAAACCAGAAGGGCATGCTGGCAAAAGGGTAGGAATTTCTTACCAGTCAGACATCTGGCCCCTTTCTCCCTCTTTCTCTGTGCAAACCAGTTCAATGAATGGTAAAAATCACTGTTTGTCTCCTCTGTAAAGTTTTGGTTAATGCAAAAAAGAATTCTGAGGCTAGTCTTCAGCTGTAGTGAATCTGGTATATTTTGTGCTATAAATTCATTTTTCTGTGTCAAGTGGTACCTTGAGATAAAACATGGGCTTAGGACCCCATATACTCCTGCTCAAGACAGCCCAGGAAGCTGTTCAGTAATAAACTTTGCTGCAGGTCCTCAAAATATACAAATAACTGGATGAGGTCTCCATCTTGTTTTATGACCTTGGGAGCTTGACCTTGTAACCACGTGGCGGTACTTTCTCTCAGTCTCTGCCTTCCTGGGAAAAGGAATTTTAGAGTTCATGTCACAGCTAGCTCTAAAAATTATCCTGAATAGTTAAAAGCCTTTGTAAGCTCAAAATTAACTACTCTAGACTCCTTCTGGCAAGGGCAATGGAGACTGCCCCTTGCTGTGGCTCAGAAACTAACATTTTGCCCTTTCATTTTTGCAGTCTGGGTTAGATTCCCAACTTAGAAAATGAGTGCTTTCTGGTTAGATATCTACGTGACTTGTCATTTTTCTTCTCCTCCATGGACTGTTTTAAATTTTCCTTTCTCTAAGCATGTGGGAGGTTACCTTTGTTAAAGTTCAGAAGCCAGAAGTATTGGCTTTTTGGCCTGGCTAAAGTCAGGTAATAAAAATTTTAAAAGGACTTTATTAAAAGTGCTGTGGTTAAAAGTCAGCTTAATTAAAAGTGAATATTCAAGCTCTAACAGCCTGGACTACTTGGGATAAACAAGAGGCACCAGAAACCCATTCCTGGCCCTGTTCTTCCAAGGACTCCACCCTAAAGCCAATAACCAATTAAGAAAATTAAAAACTGGTAAATAAACAAATCTTGTAACAGCTGTAGTAATACTCTTCTGTCTGCCTCTGTAGTTGTGTGTGTATGTGTTGTGTGTGTAATGTTTATATAAAAGAGCTCAAATTAATTGGCTTAAACATAAGTGCTTAAATAAAATATTTTCAAAGAAAAATAAAAACTGTAATGCCTTTTAGTTTACATAACTTTAGTAACCTTTGGGAAATAAAAACAGCTTTAAAAATTATTGGCAAAATAAAAACATTTGGTCTAAATTATGCATATCAGATATTAGGCTTGCTAAATGCTTTAAGGTCATAAACTGCTTTGACTTTTGAAAAATATTTATTTTAGAGACATTAAATTCCAAATAAGGCCTGGGGATATGTGGAATTGGCTATGCTTCCTAGCTATGCAAAGAAGGCATTAAAGAAAAGAGATTTTATATAAGGAAGGATCTTGCATGATAAACTCTTCTCCTAAAGTAAAATGACTGGTTGTTTAAAAAGAGGGATGTTTAGGGCAAGTCAAAAAGTCCAAGCATGTTGTAGGTGGTATGTGTAAGTCATAAACAGATTAATAAAAAGGGAATTTATGCAAAAAATTTAGAACAATTCAAAGGTTGTTAGGCCTCCTAAATGCTTCATAAAATGTCACTAGGACTATTAATGGTACAAATTGCCTACTTTATGATTAGGCAGACCTGGGACAAGTGGAGTGAGATGCTGGAAAGAATAAGACCTTATTTGCATTTCTGTCTGGGTCCTAGACTCCACATCTAGTACATAATTAAAATCCTGAACTTACCAAAGTTTTTCACCAAAAATAAAAGTTGCTAAGGGTTAACAGTGCAACGTGTATTTAAAACTACTGAAAAAACAGTTTTCCATGCAAGCTATGTAAGGAAAGTAAAATGTGTTTTTGGTAAAATGTTATTAAAAGTCATGGTAATGTAAGTTTTTTTTTTGCCTAAGTTTAGATGGTTAAAGAATTGTTTTAGGTAAGATAGAAAAAAACGTAAAGGTTTAAATGAGTTGTGGAAGGTTTGTAAAAGTTAACCTTGTAAAAAAATACTATGAGTAAAACTATTGACTAAGTTTAAAGGGGTATTATTCAGTTTTTCCATAAATTGTACATCAAAATAAGAGCACAACAGGTCTTTCTTACAGCACTAATCTTCTCTTTAACAAAAATTGTAAAGGATTATAAAAGGTTTATAAAATTCTTACCTTATGGTCAAACTGATTAAAATTAAATACATTTGTCTATAAAGTTGTATTAAGATTGGGTTTGACATCAATAATGCACTAATGCAACTATGATATTTGGGTTATTTGGTATAAAAATCATGGGAAGCATTGTCAAAAATAATGCTTAATCTTCAGGTTATATTTTAGTAAATAATATTAAGGTATGTTCCAAAGTTGTATGGAATTTCTAAAATTCTAATATGTCTCAGTCTATGCTATCAATCATAATTAAAGTTACTATGTTAAGTTTTTGTAGATCACAGAGATAACCAAATTTCCTTTTCAATTGTGTTTTTAAGTATCACTGTCTAACGTCATTTCCACAGTTAATTGCTGAATGCTGATGCAGTTTCTGAAAACTTCACAAACATGCAAAATCCTAAAATATGAGGTTCTTTTAAGAGGTTCAAAAATGGATGGAAAGGTCCCTGAAAGGCACTCTTAAACACAGGTTTCTAATAACTTTAAAATCATATCATGGGTAGGAATTCTCCATGAATTCTCCATTTCCTCAAGAATTAGACTGGGTAAAAATTCTTGAAATTTTAATAAAAAGACTGACTGGTTTATAAAACTGCTAACCCAAGTAGAACAAAAATTAATAAAATACCAATAAAATACTTTGCCAGATTATCATGCTAAACTAGCCAATACTAATAGTGTTTAGATGTACAATTTGAATGAACTCCTGGTCTAAGTCAAATTACCTATGATAACCCCTTAGTTATCAGTGTTATGCTCCTAAATTGGAGAAACAACTGGTATTCAAAAAGACCTAAGTCCATTGTTAAGGATGGACTCATGGAGAACCAGGATGGCTGCCTTGTCCTTCCTGAGTCCTTAAAGCTTTTATTACTAAAGGTTCTGCATTCCATGACTCATCATGGAAAAGATAAAATGATCCAAATTAAGTATATTGATGTGGTGACTTATAAATTGTGGAAATAGTTTAAAACTGATGTCTGGTTCTATATTCCTGGGAAGACAATCAAAGCTTCAAGTACATTTGGCTCCCTGATGGGCCATTTAAACATTTATAAAGGGATTTCTATCAATTGTCATTTTCAATGCATGTTTTCTGATTGTACAAAAGCTTTCCCATGCAAGACTGCTGATTTTATACAGTAGATTATTATGCTACAGTGTATTTTCACCAGGTAAAGAAAGCTTTTTATGGTTCACGGAGAACAACCCCTTCACAGTCTAGAACCCAAAGATTGAATCTTCTAAGAAGATCAGAGAAAGACTGTCCTTGCCTTCCACATCACAGCAAAACTTTGGGACCTTAACTTTCGAGTTCTTAATCTCACAACTGAGAAGGGTCCTTCCACACTCTTGGAACTGTATACCCATTGGAACCCTTAAGGTAAAGCTAAGCAGGACAGTTTCTCCCCAAAAGAAGATGGTATCCTTAACATGAACAGCTTTTCCCAAATCATGGATCAAGACTTCTCTACTATCATAAAACTCTTATCTTTAAATACTTTTTTCCTTTTTTATGCCTCTATGAACAATAGAAATGAAAAGGGTGTCTATTATGTGCACTTATAGGGTATACTTTTATTCTAAAAGGATTTTGCAGCCAGCCTTACACATGAATAACCTGATACTTTGAGAGAGAAAAAATAGGCTGGACGTGGTGGCCCATGCCTGTAATCCCAGCACTTCAGGAGGCTGAGGCGGGTGGATCACAAGGTCAGGAGATTGAGACCATCCTGGCTAACACGATGAAACCCTGTCTCTACTAAAAAATACAAAAAATTAGCCAGGCATGGTGGTGCATGCCTGTAGTCCCAGCTACTCGGGAGGCTGAGGCAGAAGAATGGCGTGAACCAGCAGGCAGAGCTTGCAGTGAGCTAAGATTGCGCCACTGCACTCCAGTCTGGGCAACGGAGAGAGACTCCGTCTCAAAAAAAAAAAAAAAAAGAGCGATAAAAAATAAAAGCCCAATGTAGGTAAGAAACTTTAATGGTACATACATTGCCTCAAAATCAGTCAAAACTCCTCTTAACCCATATCATAGATTAAAGAGATCATTGCCAGGAGGCCTTCACTATTCTGTGAGAACGTAATTTGTTAGGTTCTTTTTCCATGGTTTAGAATAAAAGAGGCAATAATTAAAAATATATCCCTTATAATAGGCTCTATAGCAGATTGTCCTTTAAAGACTATCATTACACAACAGACTTTAAATTCTCTTGTAAAAGTTGTGCTAAACAATACAATTAGCTAAACAGAAAAGTACCTGTGCAGCTGCTGGCACTTGTGGCCTATGAAGAAATACATCAAATGTAAATTATAAAAATTTAAGTGCAGTGGATTAATAAAAAACAAACAAAACAAAACAAAAAAACACTTGACCAGGCACAGTGGCTCATGCTTGTAATCCCAGCACTTTGGGAAGCCGAGGCGGGTGGATCACCTGAGGTCAGGAGTTCAAGACCAGCCTGACCAATATGGTGAAACCCCACCTTTACTAAAAATACACACACACACACACACACACACACACACAAATTAGCTGGGCATGGTGGCAGGCGCCTGTAGTCCCAGCTACTCAGGAGGCTGAGACAGGAGAATGGCTTGAACCCGGGAGACGGAGGTTGCTGTGAGCCAAGATCAAGCCACTGCACTCCAGCCTGGGTGATAGAGCAAGACTCAGTCTCAAAAAAAAAAAAGACAAAAAACAACAAAAAACCCACTTAGTCAAGCAAGTAGACTCTTCATCTAGCTCATTCTTTAATCTATTTAATTGTAGGTGGTTTGGTTTTTGGGGATTCTGTGTAAGGAGCATATTTCAAACTCTTGGTATTATCCTCCCAGTAGTCATAATAATAGTCTCCCTGGTGCTCTGTGTTCTCTCAAAGGTTTTCAACGTTTGCATGCAGCCATCTCTGGAATGTCAAGTGGTCTCTCTTCAACTGGAATGACAAGAGCTGAAAGAAATGTGCGACCATGAGGACACTGCAACCTGTGAATGACATGCTGAGACTGGAAACCCAAAATGATGGTAGCTGAGAGTGGCGCTGAGGCCCTAAGTTTTGGTCACACTCTCACCTATGTGAGAAACTGGCCAAAGAGGGGGCATTTTTTTAAACAAAATTATGGGAGGCCATTATTTTGTTTATTTATTTATTATTTATTTATTTTTTGAGATGAAGTTTCACTTTGTTGCCCAGGCTGGAGTGCAGTGGTGCAAGGGAGGCCATTATTTTGAACTGAGCTCATGCAGTAGGCCCCAGCAAACAAAACCAAACTAAAATGGAGTCACTGGTGCTAAATATGACATAATCAAACAAAGACTTTAAGGAAACACATAGATCCTCGAACAGACCAGGTTTTGTTTTTCTCTTGTAAACAGAACATTCCAGAATAAATAGGTACTCTCTACTCAGTCCTTGTTCCCTCCTTGCAAAACCCACCGTTCTACTGTTTCCCAGTGGGTTTTAGGACCATATAAGGACATTTACAATGGTAATGGTGACATCAATGACTAAGGTTTTGGTCAATCTCTCAAAATTAAGAAAATGACCAAAAGGGGGGAATTGAGAAAGCAAACTAAATATGGCCTAAGAAGGGACTTCATACTTCGATATTTGAGTCCTTGTGGATGAACTGTAACCTAGCTTAATAGTCAGACAAGATTGAAAATCTAACTTAGGCATATGTACCTGTAACATTAGCGGAGTCTTGGCCAATCACAGCGGCCATACTTCAACCACTCATAGACTGCTAAGTGTTCAAACTGTGTTCAAATAAGGCAGGTGCCTATCTGTAGCCAATCCGGCTGCTTCTGTACCTCACTGCCGATTTCTATACGTCATTTTCTTTTTTTGTCTATAAATCTTCTTCCACCACGTGGCTGCACTGGAGTCTCCCTGAATCTCAGAGGCTGTCTGATTTGCAAATTATTCATTCCTCAATTAAACTCCTTGACATTTAATTTGGCTGGAGTTTTTCTTTTATCAATGTGAATGAAATATATCAGAAGAAACAAAACTAGATTTATAACAAATAACATTCTTAGAGTGAGAAAAAGTCTTGGTGCCTAGAAAACCTAATTAATATTATTAAACATTATATATGTTTAATATATATTACATACATTATATACATATGTTTAATATATGCATATAATATATATACCAGCTCATATGTGTATATATGTATATACACCAGCCTATATGTGTATATATGTATATGTATACATCAGCCTATATGTGTATACATGTGTATATGTATATACACCAGCCTATATGTGTATATAGGTATATATGTATATACACCAGCCCATATGTGTATATAGGTATATATGTATATACACCAGCCCATATGTGTATATAGGTATATATGTATATACACCAGCCCATATGTGTATATACATTTATATGTATATACACCAGCCCATATGTGTATATACGTATATATGTATATACACCAGCCTATGTCTGTATATACATATGTATTTATATACGTATATATATACATATATATGAATGTATATATATATGAACAACTCACAGTTCATGTATATGAACAGCTCACAGTTCATTTCTTCTACCATTGGCATCCAAATGCAAATATTTTATAATCTGGTAAAGTGACATGTCCTTTAACCACTGAAGGGAATTCCCAGATTCTCAGAAACTATATATTATAATATATATTATACATATATACAGACATAAGCTGGTGTAGTGATTTTTCCCAGGGTGCTTCTTAATAAACAATGTGAAATCACATTCAACCTTTTTTTTCCAACCTTTTGCTTCATGACAAGCATTGATGTGGCTTCTCTTCCAGTTGTTTTTCCTATTGATGGTAGAGGGGGAAACACATTAGCCACAAATTGTGGTTAATAATAAACAGGGCATTTTCAGAAAAAAATCAATACATTTCAGTTCTAATGAAAAATTATATCTATGTATAGTCAATAGTAAGGAAACATGATCTAATAAATCAAAACCAGGATCTGGGAAAAGAAAAGGGAGCCTCGGTAAGGATCCTTAAAGTGTGAGTTATCCTTGTCAGAGTTAACTAGGTCAGACCTTCTTCCATAATCCATCAGTCGGTACATCGGAATTGTTTCTAAAACCCAAGGGGAACCTTCAAAAATGGTGTGGCGTGGGGGAAAACCTCCACATGATGGCTCAGATGATCCACATATCTGACTTTTCTCCAGGGGCAGAGCCTTCAGTTTAGCATCTGTAACGGATTTTCAAGGACAAATTTTATACAGTGAAACTGAGTTTCTGAGAATCTGGGAATTCCCTTCAGTGATTAAAGGACACGTCACTTTACCAGATTATAAAATATTTGCATTTGGATATCAATGGTAGAAGAAATGAACTGTGAGCTTTTTTGGTTCACAAAATGTATAGTAATATTTTTGGAAAAGTCCACTATCAGCCTCTTGGGAGAAACTGTTACAATAATTAAACAAACGGGAGCAAAAGCTAAGTTATGCAAAGCTCAAAGAAACTTCCAGATCCCAGATATTTCTGAATCAATTCCATTGCGGTTTGTACAATTCTGAATAGAATGACAACTGCAGGCAGTTAATAAGAACTAAAGCCCTACAGGAAAGTTCAGACTGCCTTCAGCATTGTCTGCTTTCACACTTCCAATGATGCATTGATGATAGTAACAATGAGTGTGATCCAAAGTACATGATGTCTGCTATCAGCTAATAACAGAAAAGAGATAGAAAGTGAGACATAATAAAAACAAGCGCTTACGTACTCAAATAAGATCTTAGGAGTTCCTCTATTATAAACCATACACAAGGAAGCCCTGGTTTTGGCATTTGGGAGAAAGTAATGATAAAATATTCAAAACATTATTAGTGCTGTTGACAGAAGCATTTGGCTCATATTTACTTGAATCTTATTTACTTTCAAACCGGGTCTTAAGAGTGACTTTGTCTAAAGTGCTTTCTATGCAAGAGTAATGCCAACTGCACCTCTTGCTCAGAGCACGTTCCCCTAAGATGAACTTTTCAGGATAGTTGAAACTCTTGGAAAGAATATCAAGTCTTCACAATCTTCCAGGAAGACTCAGTGATAAGAAAAGTTAATGTTTGTTATTGTAAAAGTGTTGCTTATCAATATTCTTATATGACAATGTCTTCTTAATCAGATCCACAGGTTCTCCAGATATTCCCTGAAGCACAATGTAAAGTACCAAATAATGATAAGTTATAGAACTCTGGCCCTTGGGCCATTAGATAATTAATGCCCATTTTTTTTTTTTGTCAGAAAAGGAACAGAAACCATCCATCCATATCCTCCTTGTTATTTAGTAAAAATGCAAATTCTTTTTCATATGTGGACATACATCTCTAGTAAGATAATGAAACCGTTGCTAGAAGTGCAAACATGTCAACCTGTCAAACTTGGACCCAAATTTATTAGAGGAGGGAAAAGATTGAGAAACCAGGACTAGATGTCCATCCTGTGACCACAGAAGCATTTATTGGACCGAAATGCCAACAGATGGATAACAATGGATATTTAAAGAGTAGTTTATCACACTCTCTATCTGAGCCAAATATTTTATCACACTCTCTATCTGAGCCAGATATTTTACAAACCACTTGGTGATCAACAGCCACATCCATCCTAAGTGAGAAAGTCACAAGGCTGTCACGTAAATGTGTGCTCATAAGAGTTTTGCTCTTCCATCACATCCCTGGATACAAGGAGAGGTTACTGAAGGTGGGATCCTGGTTAAACCCCAAACTGCGTCATCCGTATGATGGACCAACAAGTACGAGAACACATGATGATGCCAATTTTCCTTTACAGATCCCAGGGTGGTTCTGTACTATTGAAACGCCACATCCTTTCATGATAAACTTGCTTTACATCTTTGATGAATACAGTCAGGCTTTTTTAGGAGTAAATATATCACATTTTCCCTATGTGCAATTTCAGTTACATTGCAAAATGTAATATTTTTAAAAAGATAGTTGTAGAAATAGCAATTAAGAAAGCTGTTTTCCTCTCATAAATATGAATATTGATCGAGCAACTGTCACATTTAATTTTTATCAAGTGTTCCTATCTTTGTGGAGCTTTAAGAAAGACCCCAACTGTTTGTTAATAATTCACTTGTATTTAATGGTTTATAGAACTCATCAAATGTATACATTGCCTAGCAGAAGTTTTCCACTTATTCACTCATGCAGTTTTTTTCTATAGTTGTATTTCTCAAATGATGTTCTGTGTTTAGTGTTTATTTTTGTATAGGTATATGAAGTGTTTTCCGAGATTAAAACAGAATAAAAATGAACAAAGACTGCACTGGCACCATTTCATCCTGAAATGTATTTTTAAAATAATGGAAGAAAATTATTTTCTCTTAGTAATTATTATGTGTCTATTATTAATAAATGGCATTTAATAAATGACAGGTATATAATTCATACTAATAAAAACATATTATTCTCTATGAATAAACTGTGAGCCATACCTGAGAATAATGGGGCCATGTAACGGGCCACTGCGTGAACCACAGGACTCCCTGTCCCAGGCCAAAGGCCCTGTTGCCAGCTCCCAGCTGCACCGATGCACGTCATTCAGCCGACCTTCCTATGCATGTGTACACTTCCCCTTAATTTCAACCAGTAGCCGTGACGGCACTGTTTATCGCATAGTAAGCATTTCTACAAAACCTGTTACCCGTAGTTCTTGGGCTGAATAAAAATCATTTTAAAACAAGGAAACCAGAGTATCACGTTACCCAAATTATTTTTGAAAGATAAAAGAGAAAGGTGATACTCGAATGTGAAAAACACCAGTTATAGGCATCTTTTTCTAAAATTTAGGTGTAAGGTCATTTCCCAAAAAGAAAATTGTTGGGTTTTAGATTATTCTAATGGAATATATTTGATAAGTATAAAATGTATAATTTCTATGCTTCTTTTTTCAAACCATATACCTGTGTAAAATCACATTTTTGTATTATTTTAAAGTGAAAAATATTGTATAGCTACAAACTTGATTTTGTCTGCTTTTGAAGATCGAAAAAAGTGGCATGATTTTTGATATTCAACATATATATGCTATAAAGATCTCAAAGCACAGTTTTAATTTTATCATGGCTTCTGTAAGTCCTATTTCATAAAAATAATATAATATGAAAGATGTTTCATTTTTCTCCTCATGCAAATTTTTAATGAACATACAATGAAATCTATTTGCTCTTCTGGCATAGGCTTAGAAAGGCAAATATACTGGGAGACTCGAGGGAATTAATTCTTCACCAACATTCCCCTGTGGATTCTGAACTGATTAAAAACAGATAGGAGAGTAGAACCGATTAAGAACAGACACAACCTGGGCAGTCTCACATGGTGCTTCCGCACAGGAGCCGGAGAGGATTCAAACACAGCACCCGTTTGAGTAATAGAAGTTCTGGATATGAGGACGACTTGGTTGTGAAGCAAAAACAGGCTGTCTTCATCTTCTGTTCTAACTTGTACATTCTGACTGAACTTACTTCAGGGAGCTTGAAGAAGAAAATGAACTAGGAAAGTGTGAAGAAAAGAAAGACTTTCTTTTTTTTTTTTTTTTTTTTGGTGAGACGAAGTCTTACTCTGTCGCCAGGCTGGAGTGCGATGGCGTAATCTCAGCTCACTGCAACCTCCACCTTCTGGGTTCAAGCGATTCTCCTGCCTCAGCCTCCAGAGTAGCTGGGATTACAGGCACGTGCCACCGCACCCAGCTAATTTTTTGTATTTTTAGTAGACATGGGGTTTCACCATGTTGGCCAGGCTGGTCTTGAACTCCTGACCTCAGGTAATCGCACGCCTCGGCCTCCCAAAGTGCTAGGATTACAGGCGTGAGCCACCATGCCTGGCCAGACCTTTCTTTCTTAGCCTCTTTTATGGAGGCAGATGTACCTAGTATAGTCTGAGGTAGGAATTCAGGAAAGGGAAGAATGGAATTTTGAAAATTTCTGGTAGTAACTTTAATACAAATGGTGTAATAAAAACTGTTCTAGCTTTGTTTGTAATCACCTCACCAGAGAAACAGTAGAGTATAAGGATATCACATTCTAGATGCAGACTGAACCTACATCCTGGTCCTGCTACTTGTTGTGGCAAAACTTCCTCATCCATATAAAACAGGGATAACGATACTGTTGCTGTCACATCTAGAAAGCTCTCATTTATAAGACACAATTTTAAATATCACTGAAAAGGAAAACCACAGACAATTACAATATTACAAGATACACAAAGCTCTCTTGATAGCATGAATTTCTATTCTGTGTGACTATTGAAAAAATTAATTATACAGAGATCTTTTTAATCATATACCACTGCCATGTGAATATAAAAAAATTAAGCAAGATAAATTGGTTTAGATATTTCTAAGACTTCTTTATATGCAGATTCCAACTCTTCTAAATCAGCTCTTGATTCAGATTTGGCCGTGTCTAGCCTCTTCCTTACAGAGTCACCCATCGTGCTATGCACAGTGTTGGTAGAACAGCATTTCTGGGTAGAAACATATGAACCCCCTGAAAGGCATTGGTGCTGGGCTCTCAAGCTGGCTGCATAGAATCAGCCCACATTTGACACTGCTTTAGGGATGTGGCTGAGCATGCCTGCCTCTCCACTGCTCCTGCTACCAACCAACTCTGCAGCTCCTAAGGGTTAAAAGTAATTTCAAGAGTGTCCCTGGGATGTCCTTCCTAGTTCACCACATCTGTTCTGCCCATTTGGAGGCTGATGATTTTTATGTCTTCCCATGTGCAGGTGATAAACACATCTCGAGGCCAAGCACCGTGGCTCATGCCTGTAATCCCAATGCTTTGGGAGGCTGAGGCAGGAGAGTTGCTTGAGGTCAGGAGTTCAAAACAAGAATGGGCAACATAGTGAGATTCTGTCTCTACAAAAAAAGACTTAGCTAGGCAAGGTGATACGCACTTGTAGTTCCAGCCATTCAAGAGGCTGGAGTGAGGGGGTTGCTTGAGCTCAGGAATTCAACACTGCAGTGAGCTATGATGGCATTACTGCACTCCAGCCTGGATGACACAGCAAGACCCTCTCTCTAAACAAAACTATAAATGAAAACAAGTGCGATATCAGCATGAGGAAAATGGTGGGTAGGAGGCAGGATTTACTTGCAGCTCCCACTTGGATGGTCAGAGCAGCGTGTGGAGACTCACATCGAAAACTTTTGCTCCAAGAACTGACACACAAACATACCAGGAAAGCCGAGAGAATCCGCAGAGCCTTTGAAGGAAGCAGCTTGCCTTCGCGGGCTGTGAGACCACCACAAAACTGTGAGTGCCAGAGTGTGAGGGGGGAATGTCCACCCTGAACACACATTCTCACTGAGGAACCTGTAGGTCCAGATCACGAAAAAAGGATCAGACCTTACCTGGAGCTGAGATGAATTTAGAGACCCAAGCAAAATATAGAAGTAGAGGAAGCAGCCGGAAGAGCCCGTGGACACCCTCGGTCCCCAGGGAAGCTGTTCTGACGTTGTCTCACAGGGATCTTTGGGGAGGGCTGATAGTGGAATTGGGAAAAGACCACAGGGAGAAGGAAACTCCCAGATAAACTTTGTAACAATTTTGAGCAAATTGAAGTTTCCTGGACAGAATCTGGGGATGGGGGGAGCCAGGAGTGCAGATCCCAGCACAGAAGCTGTGGCAGGCGGGGTGGCGGGAAACACGGAAGCCCTGCTGCTTTCTCAGGGAAGAGGCTGGTAGCTTGGGACAAGTTCTTAGCCCTGCTCCCCGGCTGCCTGGAAATAAACGCAGTGCTGTTGGCGGGGCATGGTGGGAACGAGACTGGCCTCGCAGGCTGCATGGGAGCTGGGTGAGGCCTGTCACTGGCAGCTTTCCCCCACTTCCCTGGGGACCTGTACAAAGCAGCAGAGGCAGCCATAATCCCCCTCGGAACATAACTCCACTGGCCTGAGAACTATACTCCAACTCCCACAGCAGCCACAGCAAGCACTGCCCAGGGAGACTCTGACTCAGACATGTCTACCCGTACCCTGCAGCTGATGATCTTTCTCTTCCCAGCCTCGTAGCTGGAAACAAGACAAAGAACATAATCTCTTGGCAGCTGTATGGCCCTGCCCACCACCTGAAAAACCTGAATACTTATCCAGACAAGCTTACAGCAAGCTGGTATCCTCCCTCTACTACTGCAGCTGATGGTCTCTTGAAAGTGCCTGCTCCTAGTCTGAGGCCGGACGACAAAAACCAGCACACTGGACAAAACTACAACCGATGGCCCTCGGAGTCCACTTTGCTTCCTTGCTACCTCCACTGGAGCAGGTGCTGGTATCCAAGCCAACAAAAAACAAGCACACTAGACAAAACTACAGCCAACGGCCCTCACAGAGTCCACTTTGCTTCCTTGCTACCTCCACTGGAGCAGGTGCTGGTATCCAAGCTGACAAAAAACCAGCACACTGGACAAAACTACAGCCAACGGCCCTCACAGAGTCCACTTTGCTTACTTGCTACCTCCACTGGAGCAGGTGCTGTATCCATGGCTGAGAGACCTGAAGACAGGTCACATCACAGAACTCTTTGCCGACAACCTCCAGAACCAGCCTGGAGCCTGGCAGCTCTGCTGGGTAGTTAAACCCAGAAGAGAAATAACAATCACTGCAGTTTGGCTCTCAGGAAGCCCCATCCCTGGGGGAAAAGGAGAAAGCTCCATATCGAGAGCGCACCCTGGGGGACAAAAGAATCTGATCAGCTGCCCTTGAGCCCCAGATCTTCCCTCTGATATAGTCTACCCAAATAAAAAGAAACCAGAAAAACAATTCTGGTAATATGAAAAAATAACTCCTCCATTAGATCACACCAGCAATGGATCGAAACTCAGACAAAATCTCTGAATTGTGAGAAAAAGAATTCAGAAGGTTGATTGTTAAGCTAATCAAGGAGGCACCAGAGAAAAGTGAAGTCCAGCTTCAAGAAATCAAAAAAAATGAGACAGGATATGAATGGAAGTATCTCCAGTGGAATAGATAGCATAAGTAAAAAACAATCACAAGTTCTGTAAATGCAGAACACACTTGGAGAAATGCAAAATGTGCTGTAAACTCTTGAACAAGTAGAAGAAAGAACTTCAGAGCTTGAAAACAAGGTTTTCAAGTTAACCCAATCTGAGAAAGATAAATAAAAAAAAAAATGGACAAAGCCTCCAAGAAGTTTGGGATTATGTTAAACAACTAAACTTAAAAATAATTGGTGTTCCCAAGGAAGAAGAGAAATCTGCAAGTTTGGAAAACATATTTGAAGGAATAATTGAGGAAAACCTCTCAGCCTTGTTAGAGATGTAGACATCCAAATCCAAGAAGCTCAAAGAACACCGAGGAAACTCATCACAAAAAGATCACTGCCTAGGCACATCGTCATCAGGTTATCTGAAGTCAAGACCAAGGAAAGAATCTTAAGAGCTGTGAGACAAAACATCAGGTAACTTATAAAGGAAAACCTACCAGATTAACAGCAGATTTCTCAGCAGAAACCCTACAAGCTAGTAGGAATTGGGGCCTATCTTCAGCCTCCTTAAACAAAACAATTACCAGCCAAGAGTTTTGTATCTAGTGAAACTAAACTTTATAAGTAAAAAAAAAAGATACAGTCTTTTTCAGACAAACAAATGCTGAGACAATTTGCCACTACTAAGCCAGCACTACAAGAACTGCTAAAAGGAGCTCTAAATCTTGAAACAAATTCTCAAAATACACCAAAATAGAACCTACCTAAAGCATAAATCTAAAAGGACCTATAAAACAGTAATACAATGAAAAATAAGCATGATATTGAGACAACAACTAGCACGATGAATAGAATAGTATCTCACATCTCGATACTAATGTTTAATGTAAATGGCCTAAATGCTCCACTTAAAAATGCTCCACTTTAAAAAAAAACAAAACAAAACAAAACAGAATTGCAGAATGGATAAGAATTCACCAACCATATATCTGCTGTATTCAAGAGAATCAACTAACACATAAGGACTCACATAAACTTAAGGTAAATGGGTGGAAAAAGATATTCCATGCAAATGGACACCAAAAGTGAGCAGGAATAGCTATTCTTATATCAAACAAAACAAACTTTAAAGCAACAGCCGTTCAAAAGACAGAGGTACATTATAGAATGATAAAAAGCCTTGTCCAACAAGAAAATATCACAATCCTAAATATATATGCACCTTATGCTGGAGCTTCCAAATTTGTAAAACAATTACTACTGCACCTAAGAAATGAGCCAAACAGCAACACAATAATAGTTGGGGACTTCAATACTCCACTGACAGCACTAGACAGGTCACCAAGACAGAAAGTCATCAACAATGAAACAATGGACTTAAACTATACCCTAGAACAAATGAACTTAACAGATGTTTAGAGAACATTCTACTCAACAACTGCAGAATATACACTGTACTCTTCCATTTTCCAAGACAAAACACATAACAGGCCACAAAACAAGTCTCAATAAATTTAAGAAAATCAAAATTACTCTCTCAGACCACAGTGGAATAAAATTGGAAATGAACTCCAAAACGAACCGTCAAAACCATGTAAATACATACAAATTAAATAATCTGCTCCCAAATGGTCATTGGGTCAACAATGAAATCAAGACGAAAATTAAACGTTTCTTTGGACTGAATGATAATAGTGATAACAACCTATCAAAACCTCTGGGATATGGAAGAAGGAATGCTAAGAGGAAAGTTCATAGCATTAAGAGCCTTCATCAAAAAGCTCAAAAGAGCACAAATAAACAATCATAGATCACACCTTAAGAAACTAGAGAAATAAGAATGAACCAAACCTGAACCCAGCAGAAGAAAAAAATAACAAAGATCAGAGCAGAACTAAAGAAAATTAAAACAAACAAAAAATACAAAGGATAAATTAAATGAAAGGCTGATTCTTTGAAAAGATGACCAAAATTGGTAGACCATTGGTGAGATTAACCAAGAAAAAAAGAGAGAAGATCTTCATAAGCTCAATTAGAAAGAAAATGGGAGATATTACAAACAATACCACAGAAATCATTTAAGGCTGTATGATCATTTAAGGCTACTATGAACACTTTTATGCACACAAATGAGAAAAACTAGAGAAGAAGGAAAAGTTCCTGGAAATATACAACCCTTCTAGATTAAACCAGGAAGAAACACAAACTCTGAACAGACCAATAAAAAGCACTGAGATTAAAATGGCAATAAAAAAAAATTACGAAGGAAAAAAAAGTCCAGGACCAGATGGATTTACAGCTGAATTCTATCAGGCATTCATAGAAGAGTTGGTACCAATCCTATTGACACCGTTCCAAAAGATTCAAAAGGAGGGAATCCTCCCTAAATCATTCTGTGAAACCAGTATCACCCTAATACCAAAACCACGAAGGACATAACAAAAAAGAGAACTACAGACCAATATCCCTAATGAACAGAGATGCAAAAACCCTCAATGAAATGCTAGCTAACTGAATCCAACAGCATATCAAAAAGATAATCCACCATGATCAAGTGGGTTTCATATGAGGGATACTGGGATGGTTTAATATACAAAAGTCAATAAATGTGATACATCACATAAACAAAATTAAAAATAAAAATTAAATTATCATCTCAATAGATACAAAAAAAACCATTTGACAAAATCCAGCATCCCTTTATGATTGAATCCCTCAGTAAAATTGGCATAGGAAGGACGTACCTCAAGATAATAAAATCCATCTATGACAAACACACAGCTAATATTATACTGAATGGTGAAAAGTTGAAAGCATTCCCCTTGAGAACTGGAACAAGACAAGGATGCCCACTTTCACAACTTTTATTCAACATAGTACTGAAAGTCCTACCCAGAGCAATCAGACAAGAGAAGGAAATAAAGGGCATCCAAATTAGTAAAGACGAAGTCAAACTGTTGCTGTGTTGCTGTTCACTGATAAAATGATTGTATACCTAGAAAACCCTAAACACTCCTCCTGAAAGCTCCTAGAACTGACAAATGATTTCAGAAAAGTTTCAAGATACAAAATTAACATACACAAATCAGTAGCACTGTTATAAACCAAAACAAATCAAAAACTCAACTCCTTTTACAACAGCTGCAGAAAATAAAAATAAAAATGCAGAAATATACCTAACCAAGAAGGTGATGGACCTCTACAAGAAAAACTACAAAACACTGTTGAAAGAAATCACAGATGACACAAACAAATGGAAACACATCCCATGCTCATGGATGGGTAGAATCAATATTGTGAAAATGACCATATTGCCAAAAGCAATCTACAAATTCAATGCAATTCCCATCAAAGTACAGCCATCATTCTTCACAGAACTAGAAAAACAATCCTAAAATTAATGTGGAATGAAAAAAGAGCTCATATAGTCAAAGCAAGACTAAGCAAAAAGAACAAAGCTGGAGGCATCACACCACCTGACTTCAAACAGTACTATAAGGCCATAGTCAGCAAAAAGCATGGTACCGGTATAAAAATAGGCACATAGACCAATGGAACAGAACAGAACACCCTGAAATAAAGCCAAATACAACAACTGATCTTTGACAAAGCAAACAAAAACATAGAGTGGGGAAAGGACACACTAGTCAACAAATTGTGCTGGGAAAATTAGCAGCCACATGTAGAATGAAACTGGATCCTCATCTCTCACCGTATACAAATATCAACTCAACATGGATTAAAGACCTAAATCTAAGACTGTGAAACCATAAGAATTTGAGAAGCTAACATCGGAAAACCTTTCTAAACATTGTCATGGGCAAAGACTTCATGACCAAAAACCCAAAAGCAAATGCAACAAAAACAAGGATGAATAAATGGCACTTAAACTAAAAAGCTTCTGCACAGCAAAATAAATAATCAGCAGAGTAAACAAACAACCCACGAAGTGGGAGAAAATATTTGCAAACTCTACTTCTGATAAAGGACTAATATCCTGTCAAAAAGTGGGCTAAGGACATGAACAGGCAATTCTCAAAACAGGATGTACAATTGGCTAACAAACATATACAAAATGCTCAACATCTCGGCTGCACGTGGTGGCTCACGCCTGTAATCCCAGCACTTTGGGAGGCCGAGGCAGGCGGATCATGAGGTCAGGAGATCGAGACCATCCTGGCTAACATGGTGAAACCTTGTCTCTACTAAAAATACAAAAAATTAGCCGGGCGTGGTGGTGGGCGCCTGTAGTCCCAGCTACTCGGGAGGCTGAGGCAGGAGAATGTCACGAACCTGGGAGGCGGAGCTTGCAGTGAGCCGAGATCACGCCACTGCACTCCAGCCTGGGTGATAGAGTGAGACTCCATCTCAAAGAAAAAAAAAAAAAGCCCAACATCTCTAATTATCAGGGAAATAAAAATCAAAATCACAATGAGATACCACCTTACTTCTGCAAGAATGGCCTTAATAAAAAAATAAAAAAGTAATAGATGTTGGTATGGATGTGGTGAAAGGGGAACACTTCTACGCTGCTGCTGGGAATGTAAACTAGTACAGCCACTATGGAAAACAGTATGGAGATTCCTTCAAGAACTAAAAGTTGATCTACCATTTCTTCCAGCAATCCCACTATTGGGTAGGTACCCAGAGGAAAGAAGTCATTATACAAAAAAGGTACTTGTACACACGTTTGTAGCAGCAGAATTCACAATTGCAAAAATATGGAACCAGCCCAAATGCCCATCAGTCAACAACTGGATAAAGAAAATGTGGTGTGTATATATCATGGAATACTACTCAGCCATAAAAAGAAACAAAATAATGGCATTCGCAACAACCTGGATGGAATTGGAGACCATTATTCTGGGTGAAGTAACTCAGGAATGGGAAAAGAAACATCGTATGTTCTCACTCATAAGTGGGAGCTAACCTATCAGGACACAAAGGTATACTAATGATACAATGGACTTTGAGGACTCGAGGGAAACGGTGGGAGAAGGGTGAGGGATTAAGGACTACACACTAGGTACAGTATACACTGCTCGGGTGATGGGTGCACCAAAATCTCGGAAATCACCACTAAAGAACTCATCCATGTAACCAAACACCAGCTGTTCCCCCAATACCTGTTGAAATAATATAATAATAATAATAATAAACAAAAGCAAACAAACAAATACTACCTCAGTTTCTGCCTCATGGATAGGGATTGTCAGAAGTCATCTATTTTAGAACATATTCTAATTTTAGAACGGCTAAAATATGAAAAACTAAGCATCATAGAACTGAAAGAAAATAGTAGGGTTGCTATGTAGATTTATGTGAGTTAAAACAACCAAACACCTCAGCACAGCGGCTGGCCCAGTGTCATCACACACCAACTATGATCAGTTACTCTTACTCCCAGCTAATCTAGCACGGGCTCATGAGCTCCAGTTGGTTACTTAATTTACAGAAATTCTACTCCACAACTCTTGTATTTTTGACTCCTTAACATGAAGTTAAGTGCTTTTTATTTAAAAAAAAAAAAAAAGTTAAATGCTTAATAAATCTCTCCAGTCAATGATTTCTGTTTTTTTGATTAAACCAATGGATCTTTGAAAAAGAAGTCTAGGGAGCATCAGCAGCAGTGTTCTAACAAGCTCCACTGAAGGTGTCCGTAGAATTATTATGACACTCACGAAAGTGTGGACGTTATAAAGACAGAATTACCCAGCCTTTCCCTAATGTAATCTACAGACCAACCTGTGGAAAAATGAAACAGATTTACTCTACAGTAATGCTTAGCCATTCATAATTTTCTGGAACTGAGGTCTGGGAACATGTTTCTCAGTGGGTCAGTCACTTTGTTTTTGTTTTCTTTTTTTTTGTTTCTGAGACAGAATCTTGCTCTGTCAACCAGGCTGGAGTGCAGTGGCGTGATCTCTGTTCACTGCAACCTCTACCTCCCAGGTCCAAGCGATTCTCCTGCCTCAGCCTCCTGAATAGCTTGGACTACAGGTGCCCGCCACCACGCCCGGCTAATTTTTCTATTTTTAGTAGAGAGGGAGTTTCACCATATTGGCCAGGCTGGTTTCAAACTCCTGACCTCATGATCTGCCCACTTTGGCCTCCCAAAGTGTTGGGATTACAGGTGTAAGCCACCGTGCCCGGCCACTTTGTTTTTCACATACTGAGAAGAGACGATGCATTCCCATCAGACATCTTCCACACCCAGCAGCAGAAAGGACAGCCTTCAGGCTGGTGGCTGAAGTTCACTTCTGTTTATAACAGCATTTTAAACAACATAAGCTTATGGTTTCATAAAACTAGAAGAATATACCTGAAAATAGATTTCTGAAGTTTGATTTCACTTCATAAATTCACCTTCCATTGACGCTCCAGTGCATTTAAATCCATATCGCCGCAACGATGAAGGAGCACTGCCACCTATAGGCGCAGACCAGACTAGAGCAACACCTCAAAACCTGAAATACACGAGTGTCCAGAATTTAAATTAGAAATGTTTTGTTAAAACAGTATCTTAGCAAAGGGAAATAGCTTATAACGGAACAATCTTTTAGAGGCAAACCTTTTGTCTGTTGCTCTACTCTTTTATTAAATCATTTATCCAAAATATGTGAGACAAATTAGGTATGTTTATTTATACGTAATATCCTGAAGTTTCAAAACACTGATTTCCCGCAGGGTTGGAAACCATGTAGAAATAATATGTGTGGCTTCCTGGTTTGTTTTCTAAGAGCAGCACACTGAAATGTAAAAGCAACTGTGTTTGTACAACAAACAGGAGTTTTCTTTCTCTCCTAACATAGCAAAGAAAGGAAAAAGGTGTTACTGCTAAAAGAAAATACTCAAAGTAAGAATCCAATACTAACCCTCTACTAAAGTATTTCCTTATTTATCAAAAATAAATGGTTCCCATGCATTTCTCACAAATGCATGTTTTCAGTGGATCAGCAAGATGTCCAAACAAGAAACACTATCCTGTGGAAAAGCTGTGCCTATGGTATTTCTGACGTAGCAATGCCAAAAAGTGGCTTTGGCCTGATTCCTCTTTCCTATGATCTCAAGTCATATTTCCAGATAAAAGAGATTCAGTCACATTTGGAAGTGAGAAGAAATACCTGGAATTTACCCCCCCAGTCCACACTGCGGCGTTCTTTGGTCTTAGTCCTGCTATTCAGTTCCACTTCCCTGCTCTTGGACCCTGTTGATCCGGGAAGAGGGTGGGCCTAGAACCAAAAAAAAAAAAAAAGATTTGGTAAAAACTGAGTGGATGGAAGAGCTGAGGCATACATTACCTCTCAGAACAATAGAAATGATTTCTTCAATAATTGTTTTGATAACAGGGTGGCCTGTCCATGCATTCATCTCAGTGAAGTTTTCCCTGATAGCCTGTTTTAAATTGATCGTAGTTTTTCTTCATGATGCACATCCTGCCCTTTCCCTCCACAGTATCACTCACAGAGCTAAAGGACATCCATGTCTCAAATATTAAAAAGCATGAACCAAGAGTTCTAAAATGATAAATTATGTGTCGGTGCAGCAAATGTATCACTAGGCTCAAAAAACCCTATGAATGAATTAAATTTCTAACAATGCCTACTGTTTATTAGAAGCGTCACACCAAGGCTAATCAGTATTTCTGTAAACATATGATAGACATGAGGGTTACTAATTACATTTTTCAGAAAGAGAATCGAGGTTGCATGATCAAGTCTATTTGTGGCATTTGACTCCACGTCAGCTTTGAGGGCAGATACAGGGTAAATCTAGGCATGATCGCTGTTCACTATCAGTAAGTCCCTGGAAGAAAAGACAATCTGGGAGGGAAAACAACCAAGAGATGATTCTGATAGCATGAGTTTCTTAACTGCATTTAGACACTGATGCTTCCAATTCATATTTCTTCCGGAAATCCTATGGTTGTGAAGCAATCTATCATATTATGTTTTCTTTCCAATTTGTATTTTTTTAATTTAACTTTTATTTTAAGGTCAGGAGTACATGTGGAGGTTTGTTTCATAGGCAAACTTGTGTCATGGGGGGTTGTTGTACAGATTATTTCAGCACCCAGGTATTAAGCCTAGTACCCATTAGTTATTTTTCCTGATACTCTCCCTCCCCACCCTCCACCCTCTGATAGGCTCCAGTATGTGGTGTTTGTCTCCTTGGGTCCATGAGTTCTCACCATTGACCTTCCACTTATAATTGAGAATAGGCAATATTTAGTTTTCTAAATTAGTTTTGCTGCATTAGTTTGCTGAGGATAATGGCCTCCAGCTCCATCCATATTCCTGCAAAGGAGATGATCTCATTCTTTTTTATGGCTGCATAATATTCCATGGTGTATATGTAACACATTTATTTTATCAATTCTAGCATTAATGAACATTTAGGTTGATTCCATGTCTTTGCTATTGTGAATAGTGTTACAATGAACATATGTGTGCATGTGTCTTTATTATAGAATGATGTGGATTCCTTTGAGTGTATACCCAATAATGGGATTGTTAGGTCAAATGTTAGTTCTGTTTTTAAAGTCTTTGAGGAATCACCGTTATCTTCCACAATGGTTAAACTAATTTATACTCCCATCAATGGTGTATAAGTATTCCTTTTTCTCTGCAACCTCACCAGCATCTGTTATATTTGACTTTTTAATAATAGTGTATTAGTCTGTTCTCTCACTGCTATAAAGAACCACTTAAGACTGGGTAATTTATGAGGAAAAGAGATTTAATTGGCTCATGATTCCACCAGCTGCACAGGAAGCCTGGCTGGTAAGGCCTCAGGAAACTTACAATCATGGTGGAAGGCGAAGGGGAAGCAGACACACCTTCACCTGGTGAAGCTGGAGAGAGAGAGAGTGAAGGGGGAAGTGATACAAACAACCAGATCTCATGAGAACTCACTCACTGTCATGAGAACACGGAGGGGGAGTCCACCCCCATGATCCAATCACCTCCCACCAGGCCCCTCCCCCAACAATGAGGGTTACAACTTGACATGAGATTTAGGTGGGTACACAGAGCCAAACCATATCAAATAGCCATTCTGACTGGTGTTAAATGGTATCTCATTGTGGTTTTGATTTGCATGACTCTCATGATTGGTGAGGTTGAGCTTATTTGCATATGATTGTTGGCCATATATGTGCCTCCTTTTGAAAAGTGTCAGTTCATGTCCTTTGCTCACTTTTTAATGGAGTTGCTGGGGGTTGTTTTTTGTAAATTTGTTTAAGTTCCTTACAAATGCTGGATATTAGGCTTTTATCAGAGGCATACTTTACAAAAATTTCCTTCCATTCTGTAGGATGTCTGCTCACTATGTTGATAGTTTCCTTTGCTGTGCAGAAGCTCTCAAGTTTAATTAAATTCCACTTGTCATTTTTGCTTTTGTTGCAATTGCTTTTAGTGTCTTTGTCATGAAATCTTTGCCCATTCCTACATCCAAAAAGGTATTGCCTAGGTTGTCTTCCAGTGTTTTTATACTTTTGGGTTTTATTTTTAAGTCTTTCATCCATCTTGAGTTAATTTTTGCATATGGTATAAGGAAGGGGTCAGTTTCAATCTTTCACATATGGCTACCCAGTTATCCCAGCATGATTTATTGAATAGGGAATTTTTCCCCCATTGCTTGTTTCTGTCAGCTTTGCTGAAAATCATAGTTGTAGGTGTGCAGCCTTATTTCTGGGTTCTCTGTCATATTATTTCAAAACCTTCTTGATTCTCTCTTTTCTGCCCACAGCAGGACATAAGAAATAGAACTTCCTGATAATAAGGAGGAAATAATTATCCTTTATGTCATTTTTCATATTTCCTCCTTGAATCAAAATTTGCTCCCCAAGTATTCAAGATTACTTAAGACAGAGAATTTGTACTAATTTATAAAGTACTGTACAAACTATCCGAAGAGAAACATTTTTGAGTATCTATTATGTGCAGCTATTTTATAAGAAATGTCACTCCTACTTGATGAATTAGGACACAGATTATTATGTAGACTCTGTAGCTTGATCATGATCAGTCACCTGGTACGTGAAAAGCAGGTATCTGAGCCCAAGTTTGGCTATGCCCTTTGCATTCATTATATTTCACTCACAAGTGGAGAGCCAGAGTTGGGCTGCAGAAACTGTAAACCTATAAGATCCACTGGCTTAACCAACTGCCAGCTTCTGTTCTACCATTACTTAAACCTCACTGGACAGTCTACAATCAGACTTGCACTTGGCTACAGAAAGATTTTATCTACCCTTAGGGAGAATACACAGTATATACCTACTGCCTAAACTTATAAAAATAAAATTATTTTCAAGGCCTTCAAACTCAAAAATAAAGGCATCATGGGTAAAAGTTATCTTTAGTACGCTGATAGTTCAAATCAGTGCGCAGTCTATACTGTAAAATTAAAAATATAGAGGGTATAATTGCATAAAGATTAGTACATATCCCTTTCATTTAAATATTGCTAAACAAGTCAAATTGCCTTTTATTTAATCAATGAACCAAAATGATTTGAAATAGCAATATCATAAAGCTTTGCTGAGTTAGTGTTAAATCCATTTTTTCCAAAGCAATAAGCATACACACTTGGCTTTTTGTAATACATAACAAACAGTCGAATTCGAGCATCATGCCTGGACTTGTATGAGCAACCTCAAACCACACTTGAATAGAATGTCATAGTTAGAACTGGTGCAGGCAACACATGTTTCAAAATACATGAGACATCAAAAGGAACCACAATCCCCATGAACGAGCCAGCTTGACCCATAACATTGGCTTTGATTTTGTAGGTGGGAGAGAGAAAGTAGGTGGGGCAAGATTTTTGTGTTGTTGTTTACTAAAACTATTTATAGACTTTGCAAAACTAGTATATTTAAATCGATTTTAGAATATTAGAAAAAGCAGAAGAAAGCAAACAATTTCTGAAAGTATAATCATCATATATGTAATTTTCATAATAACACAAATGTGATGGTATTGGACAAAGTATTAAGTATTAACATGCAACCACCTCATTGTAAGCAATTTAATTCAGTTCATTTGGCAACAAAACTACCTTGAGTATATGTTCAATAATAGTGCAGAAATGAAGTGACTGCCATTTTTAGAAGTGAAAATGTTTGTGCAACCCAAATATTTGCTCTGAACTGTAAACTATAATAATGGAAACACCAAACTTCCAGAGTCCCAGCATGTGCAACGCTTCCAGGTTCAGCATAAAGCAGATCTGTAGTGGAGACCGATATATATTTGCTGACCTATTACGTAAGGAGCAATAGGTAAAAGAATGTATGCTGTGCTTTTCAAAAGCATGGTGTAAAATCCCAAACATGAATCATTTATAGAGTATCAAAACGAGAACCTCAAAGAAGCAGTTGATGCTTGAATCGTATTTGAACAACCATATTTCTAAGTAACATGTAATTCAAGTCCTGTCATGTCTCAGAATTAATAGCCCAGATTCTTAATTCTTAGCGAGGTTGACAAATTATTCTTTCTTATGGCACCAGTCACACTTGATCATAAGTAGCATCTCTACCCATAACTCTCGTTCCATCAAATTGAGCCTAAGTTTATTTGTCTAACACAAAACGCCAAAAGGTCTACAATGTGCAATGAATCAATGTTCTTCATTAATGAGTAAAATGTTTCATGGGTGGAAAATGATTCTCCAGCTTCAAAATGGCTTGAAACAAATACAAAGCCATGGTTGCTAGGCTACTATTTTACTTCCAGAGTAAATGTCTGCTGTCTAATCTTTTAGAAATAGCAGTAAGTTGTTTTCAAGTCATTGAGCCAAAGGCATTGAAATGTGAAAGATTATATATATATATATATATATACACACACATGTATATATATACGTATATACATGCATATATATGTATATATATAATCTTTCCTGGCATCATCACACCTATTTTTTTAAGCCTTCTTAACTTGAGAATCTATCAAGAAAGTAATATCATACTACCGCTGAATTCATAAGCATTCTTTGAGGGAACAGGGTCTCTGAATATTCTGCCTTTAGGTTCTGCTAAGCATACTAAACAACATAAATTAAAGTAGATTCTATTACTTAGAATGTGCTATTAAGAGGGAAATGAAAATCTCAAAAGATGTCGCAGTAAGAGCATGGAGGACAGGGTTCATTGATTCCGTAATCCTGGACTGGTCACTTCACCTTTTATACTTTTATACTGTAAGCTGACCATCTACCAAATTGACATAATGGTACCAATTTCACTGTAAAGACTAAGTAAGATTATTTGTGTAAAATACAAGGCTTAGTGCCTAGCACATGGTAGATGCTCAGTAGGCACTATTTATTATGTCCTGTCCCCACTGGACACATCCACAGTCCAGTATTAATTGATAAGGGAAGAAGGAAAAGGGACTTAAAACTCCTTTTCTGTCTAAATACAGAGTGAACAGTTCAAGACAAAGAAATGACCAATTTGTTTATAAGCCTAAAGGAGAGAATCAAACAATGGTGGATTTCACATTTGATACTACAGTAAGGAGATAAATATGACATAAATCCTTATGTTCTTTATGAGGTCAAGTTTTCAATATGGTGTGACTACGCAAAATTCTTAGCCCTAGCCCTAGCCCAATTCACTGCTTCTTTCATGGCTGAGATGCCTCAGCACAGGCAGAGGGGACACAAAATGCTAAATTTTACCTCTTTGATTTAGAGCACCTCTTATTTTGACCATAGCAAAGGTCAGTCTTCATTGATGGAATTTCAGTGGTGCAGACTAAGTAGGCAGGCTCGGTCATTCCACAGTCTGCGAAGCTTAAGGTACTCATGTCCCTGTGGAGTCAGAGCCTGTGGTCTCATCAGCTAGACTTCCTGCAAAAAAAAAAAAAAAAAAAAAAAAGGACTTTGATGGGTCCTCAGGGTAACTTGAAAATCAAGATATTTCTAGAACTGTCTAATCCATAGCCTGCCTCAAGGTGAGCAGCTCTCAGTCTTCCCTTCTTTTGGTTTGATGTCCTAGGAATATTGAATTCTCTGACCCTACAGACGGCTTCATGAAAATCAAAGATTAAACAATGATCAGAATATTATCATTTATAAATGTTCATTATTGCAACTTTATTTGAAAATTGATAATTCATTTATGTACATTATTAACACTAACTTTCTACTAATACAATTAAAATAACTAGAAAAAAAAATCTCTTGACTTCCAGATAACAGAGTTCTCTATACCCAGCTATTATAGTACTAACATAAAAGAAATAAAAATGAAAATTTTTTAAAAAGCAGTCCTTTAAGAACAAGAAACACTGTGGCCAAAGTCATTTATTTATATTTTGTTGGACAAGAGTGGTCACTCAATTTTTGTATTTATAGTCCTGTGTGAGAATATGGTCAATTTTTTTTACATAACATATTTTTCAGATAGTAGCTCTTATCAATGAAATAAAACATCTCAAAGCATGACGTAGGCAAAGCCTAAAGATCCTTTATGAAGGAAGATCAGTCTCTGAGAAGTAAATCCATGCTCTATCTTCCTTCACTGGAACAAACTCCACTCCCCCAAAATACTACATGTGGCTTTATGAGGATGCAGGATTATGTTAAAAGAGATTTTTTTCAATATATGAAATAAACAGCTTCACTTTTGAAACTACTGAAGAATAAAATCCCATAATATCACAAGCTTAAAATTATATAAGTATCTATCTATCTACTATCTATCTCTCTATCTATTATCTATCTAGCTAGCTAACTAGACACACACACACACACACACACACACAATGCCATTTATTTTGACAGTAGATTTGAAAAAAAAAGCTGAAAACAAGACAATTACAGAGTTGTGTAGGTAATTGTGGAAATGTGTTTTGAAGTCCTCACTGAATACCTCTCTTAAAATGCCAGATTTCCTACTTGGATTGAAGTGCTGTCAAGATTTGTGTTAATGGTTGCATCTCTCACTCGAATTCCCGAGCTTTACCTCACAATATTAGTGCACAACCCTGGCACAAAGTTGGAGACGATTGTGGAAAATTGAGTCTTGACAGTATCTTCCTCTTGCAGGCCTCAGATCGCTCAGGGCCTGCAATCATATTACACTTGATCCAACTGGACCAACTCTCAACATGCACAGAATGTAATTTCAGTTCTTAAGTGCTTTCCTGTGACAACAACAAGATCAAGAAGAAAACTAATGAGATCTTTCTTTTTTGGCTGAATTTAAAGGCATTACATGGATACCTTTGAGGAATGGAAATGGAAATGAGATCAGCTCCAGCCCTTGAGACATCATCTGGGCCATATTTCTTTATCAGTGTCTCAACTCTGCCTCGGAGAAAAGTGGATCAATTTCAATGCCTGGCCCACTTAGGCCATTTCTGACAAGACCACAAATATTACAGTCATGGCTTCAGCTTTAATGTTACTTATGCTGTGGATCACTGAACTCAGACAGGTGCCCAGCTACTCATTTTACAGGCCAGTGAACATGGCATAGGCAGCTCTAACTTCAGCACTCTAGGAACTGGGACAGAGCTCCAGACATCACTACTAATCACCACATCACCCAAACCAATGTTAGAGTCTGAATTTTTAACGGAAAATTCAGCTACTGCTTCTAGTTGAATGCCAACACATTTTAAACATTTTCTAGAAGACTAAAGTTACCAATATGCTATATAATATAAAAATTAAATATAAAGAATAATATATTTATTTTCTTTGCTATCTGCATTACACATATGCAAACATACATATGCAAGTTCAATAATTCAAGGGCAAGCAACAACCATGAACAATGCAACAGAAGGGCTAATAGTCACTGAATTAGTCCGTGAAGTCTATGCAGGAGATTTAACAACGTCCTCAGGATTCCCTCCTTCAAGCTGCATTAGTGTGCTTCTCAGTAGCAATAAAGCACTGGTAATTTAGCAGAGTATACAGTTTTAAAGGTTGTGATCAATCACTCTGCTAAGAAAACTTTGCAATTGTATGTCCAATAAACAATCAGATGTGTATATTATAAATGGAAAGATTTCACCTATTCTTTTCTATTCTATTCTATCCTATTCATAAGCTGACTAATGTGTTTGTGATGTTTACATGTAAAGGCAGGTGGGTACTCATAGCTTACAGGTGTATTTCTCAACAATGTTGGAAAGTACAAACTCCAGGCCGGGCGCGGTGGCTCACGTCTGTAAACCCAGCACTTTGGGAGGCCGAGGCGGGTGGATCACGAGGTCAGGAGTTCAAGACCAGCCTGGCCAACATGGTGAAACCCTGTCTCTACTAAAAATACAAAAATCAGCCGGGCGTGGTGGTGTGCACCTGTAATCTCGGCTACTCCGGATGCTGAGTCAGAAGAATCGCTTGAACCCGGGAGGCAGAGGTTGTAGTGAGCCAAGATCACGCCACTGCACTCCAGCCTGAGCAACAGAGTGAGGTTTTGGGAAAAAAAAAGTACGAAGTCCAGTACTCCATCTATCTGTCATTTTGACTACAAAATGTAACCCCATATAGCAGAGTCCATCACACACATTGCTTTACTGAACTTCCTCAAGATTTATGAGATAAGCAGAGGTTGATGTATTTATTTTACAATAATGAAAGTGGTAAGAATCTAAATTATTCTCTCTTATTTAATACTCATAAGTAATGTCAACACTTGAAATTCCTTCTTCTCTTCCAGTTCTAGAGCTTTCTCTATGACATTATTCTGCTTCACAGCCCAAGATGTTAATCCAATGGTCTTTTGATTGTGTATGACAGAAATTTAATGCTGAAAAACTTGGGGGAAAATATACTGGTTTATTGACTCACAAAATTGCATAGTCCAGGAATATATATGGCTTCTGGCACAATCAGATCCAGGAGCTCAAAGAATTCCGTTGAGTTTTTTCTCTCACTCCATTTTGGGAACTACTGATCTTTTAGCATTATATTTAAGTAGCTCCACATTTGGTGAAAAAGTTGACCCTCAATATGTCCTTCAGGTTCATGATACCAAAGGAAAAGGCTACCTCTGATACACTTTGTACGTGTGTTCCCTCCAAATCTCACATGGAAATGTGACTCAAATGTTAGAGGTGGGGCTGGTGGGACGTATTTGGGTTATGGGAGTGAATCCTTCATAAATGACTTGTTGTCATCCCCTTGGTGATGAGTGAGTTTTCACACTATTCGTTCACACAAGAGCTGGTTGTTTAAAAGAGGCTTGCACCTGTTCCTCCCACCCCCTGTCTTGCCATGTGACACGCTGCTCCCCCTTTGCCTTCCGCCATGATTGGAAGCTCCCTGTGGTCTCACAAGAAGTAGATGGCAGCACTACACTTCCTGTACAGTGTGCAGAACCATGAGCCAAGTAAACCTCTTTTCATTATAAATTACCCAGTCTCAGATATCCCTTTATAGCAATACAAAACAAACTAATGCAGCCTCTGATACCCCAAATCTACATATCTCATCTTTGAGAACTATCAGCTGCATTTGAACCATATGCTCTTTTCTGACGTCAACACAGTGGTGAGAAAGTCGGGTCTCTGTTTCACACCTGAGCTATATGTCAACTCCCCAGAGTATGGGAAGAGATGGTATGCAGCATCACTTTACTTAAGCCATATGAGGTACATTTCCCCTGAAAAAAAATGTTCCGCTATTGTAAGAAGTGGAGACATTATACCCACCAGCACCACTCCACACACAGTTGTGCTCCACAGTCTCTCCGAATCCAACATTTTACTGCTGCTTCCTCCTTTCTTTTTAACACTTAACACTTTTACTTTGAAAATGTGTGCTTTACCCCAAACCTCAGGGTCATGCAACACACCATGGAACAAACCTGTACATGTACCTCCCAAATCTAAAATGAAAGTTGAAATTGAAAAATAAAAAGTATGCTTAAGTCAATATGTAGATATTTCCCAGTCATTTCCTGAAGTAATAATAGCTAGCACTTATTGAGTATTTACAGTGCTCCAGTCACTGCCCTGATATTTTCTTTACAGTGATAGACCATTTTAATATGAAAATAATTTAATGTGGCAGGTGTGTGTTTTCATACTTATTTTACAATTTGAAACTCTCTATTTTAGAGATTAAGAAATTATCCCAAGGCCAGTCTGCCAGCGCATAGCAGAGCCAGGATGCCGACTCTGGCAGTCCAACTCCAGAATTCACACTCTTCACACCACACAACACATGCAGCGGTAGACCCTGGGGAAGGTCTTAAACATGGTGGGCGATTACGCACTCTCTCTTGCTGTGTGTGTGTGTTTTAGTCATGGCAGTAAATGAGAAGTGTGAAGCCACCAGGTTCTGCTGCAGCTCCTTTGCTGCTGGGCTTGAAGTAACTCTGAATGAAGACCGTATCAGAGACATTTTAAAGTGCTCAACTTTCTTATAAATTCCCGGTGGCAGCAGGGAAATAGGCAAGCAGGTTTTAGGAGACATTAGCCCCATTCCAACGTACACATACCTTAAAATATAGAAAAGTCCAAACCCAAATAGGTCAGCTTGCTAACAATAATGGTTTTCTTTTTTACTGTGAAATATTTTGAGGATTGTTTGCTTTGTATACAAGTCAAAAAATATCACGTAAAAAATATTTCCGAAAATTTTGCTGCTAGTCATAATGAATTTGTAATCCAGAAACTAAAAGGAGAGCAAATGGCATTTATCATAAATAAAACATATGCAGGGCTAATTAGAAATCATTATGGAGGAGAAATTCTACATTAGGGACTTCAATTTATTGACATAAAAATTTAAAATAGAAAATTAAATAGACATCGTATATTTATAATGCTAAACCAATACCAAAACAGCTTAATATTTTTAACATGAATATTTGTTGAATCTGATCAGCTCATTTTCATCTTATTCAAAATCCTGGAATTGCTTTTGTTAACAATAGTTTATAAAGATGTATTTGTATGCACTACTCATTAAATATCTGTCAAAAAGGAAGAATGCGAAAGTCTGGGAGATGGGGGAACAGATCAGCCCTGCCTTGTGCTACTAATTTGGCCACAAGCCCTGAGTTGTGATTTGGTATGCCAGACAATCAACAATTTTCTGGACATCTATTATTTTGTCATTAGAAAATTTCCAGTTATTATACTTGGCAATCTTTTGTTTGCCCACTTCCAACCCCTGGAACAAATATAACTTGAATTTCTAGTGTCCCCTTGGGAGATTAAGAATGAGACACATTATCTTGTTCCAGTGGTGGCATTACGCCCACTCTTCCCTGCATGGACAAAATCCACAAAAGTCACAGTAATTTTATAATGTTTTTCTTGGGATGCGTATAAAATACAGGTAGCATGGTCATTGTACCTTGAAATGCATTCTGAATGTGTTTATTGAATATTTTCTGGTTTTCTTATTCTTGTCATCATTTTTAAACATCTTACTAATTCCAAAGTTCTTTTTTCTTTCTTTTTTAAGTATCAAAATATTTTAAGGTACTCCTGTCCACTTTGGCAGGAGCCGGGGAAACAGCCTCCTAAGCAGAGTTTCTGTTTCTGGCACACATCCTGGAAGTAATTTTATTGGTTCTTTTTTTAATTGCACTAATCTTGCCCCAGTACCCGCATTATCAGCGAGTGTTTATAAGCATATACTATGTACAAAGAACCACACAGTGCTAAGTCTTGGCCGAGTTCCTGGTATTAACATGTATTTTCCAGGTACATGTAATACTGTCCTCTGGCTGAGGGTCTACCAGTTTAAAGGTAAGAACTCTCTCCCCAAGCCCCTTTCTTCTCTGAGGAGCCCTGAATTATTATACGTGTTCTCTGCAGGACTGTAACAGTTTTCCTCTTCCCATATTTATGTTGTTCTTCCTGGGACATTCCCATAACCTGATGCGATTCCCTTCCATCAAGCTAATACAACCACTTCAGGTGGTAGTTGTAGTTCCTGTTGTGGCTTGGTTACAACATCCTTTCACTTACCATACACATTATCTCCATCCCTGAAATTGACACACAATAGCTACTAGTTTTATTCTAGCTTCTTCTACACACACACACACATTTGCATTGGTGAGAGGGCAGAAACAACCTCAGCCCATTGATACCCCACCAGTATTACCCAAACAAACCTGCATATCCTGATTTATTGTCTCCATAAAGATTTTCTCCTCTCTGAAAGTTACTGGAGATAAAGAGGTAAGTAACGCTTATCCACTGCCTCTGAATGTGATAAAGAGTTTAATGCTAAGTATTGGTTGCCATCTCCGATATATTTCATCACCGTGGCTCACATAACGTGTACTAGGATATCATGAAAATAGAGTGTCTAATAACCTATCCTAAACAAACTTCAATTGCACCTTCTAAAATTCCCTCTACATACAAATAATTAAATATACAGCCCCTTTTTTCAAAGAGTTTTGTGGTTAAGAGGGAGCAGGACAGGCAATTTTTCTCAAGGAATGACGTTTTCATAAGAACAAGTCCTATAATTCAATACTGAGCACAAAAGGATTGCAGGGACTACTGAGTCAGTGGTTAAGTTTAAATATTCACTATTATGGCTACTCTGTCATTATAAAGGAAAATCTACCAATAACCAGAATGCCTGAAGAATATGAGGGTTTGGAATCATATGTCTTTCTAAGAGCATAGGAGAAATAAATTTAAGTGGACATTGGTACATCGATGAAGGAATACAATATTATAGTTCAGTCACTTTAAAAATTGCTGTTTGATATGGCTTGGCTGTGTCCCCACCCAAATCTCATCTTGAATTGTAGCTTCCATAATTCTCACGTGTTGTGGGTGGGCCCCAGTGGGAGGCAATTGAATCATGGGAGCAGTTTCCCCCACACTATTCTCCTGGTAGTGAATAAGTCTCATGAGATCTGATGGTTGTATAAGGGGAAACCCTTTGGCTTGGTTCTCATTCTCTTCTTGCCTGCCGCCATGTAAGATGTCTCTTGCCCTTCCACCATGATTGTGAGGCCTCCCCAGCCACGTGGAACCGTGAGTCCATTAAACCTCTTTCCTTTATAAATTACCCAGTCTCAGATGTGTCTTTATTAGCAGCATGAGAACAGACTAATACACTGTTTTTTAATGTTTTATCACATTGAACTTTCATTCATTGAATCTATGATTTTCTTCACTTTTATGCCCATAATATTGAGTTTTTAAGTTTTAACGATTTTTTTTTACACCTGATATTTAGCCTGCCTGGGCATAGTGAACACACATCCTGGTTTGCCTGGGAAAGTCCTTGTTTACTAGATGAATCACATGCATTACGTTGCCACCCTATTCAAAGATATCTTAGCTTGGATTCATTCCATCTTACCCTGAGGCAGAACCTGAGACAAGGGTTTGCTGGCGTGTAGTTTATTGTGGGAAATAAGCCGCAGGAGCAAGTGATGGTGAAATAGGAAGAGTGAAATGGACAAGGAGAAAAGGCAACATGAGGATGACTGCTAAGCTGCGTAATTCTAGTTACCTGGGGCAACTAGAGACCTTCCCTCTGGGAGAACTCCAAAGAGACCATATAAAATGTGTTTCATTATTGTCTGTCTGAGACATAGAAGAATGGCCTTGTTTAACCACTAGTTTCCCATTAGACAAGGATTTCCAGAAAGTTTTTTATTCCCCCTCCTCTGAGGTCTGCGCATGCATCAGAAGGTCTGAGAAGTCCTATAAGAGTCCCATAAGGTGGCATTAGCAAGCAATAGCTTCCTAGTGCAGTTGAGACAAGGTGCTGCCAGGCTAACCTGTGCATGTGGTTGCTGCAGCAGACCTGGAGCAAAACTTTAGACCAAGTGTATGTGAGACACAGCATAGAAGATGTCTAAGCACAATTCCTCTCTTGCACCACTTAGATGTGCTAATATCCTAGGTTAATTACAATCTCTCATAAATAGCCCTAAACTCCACAAATTATTCAAAATCAGAGGCTTATAGTAAGACAGTCTCTGCCGCTGCAGTTGGTCTCAAGATTGTGACTGATATTCACTCCCTCCCTCCTCTAATGCGCCTTCTAATGCTGCTCCACACTCAGCAGTGGTTCTAGGTTACTTGCCTGATAGGTGACACTGACCATCATCCACAAAGTAGCAAAGCTCTTATTTGCTTTAACCTTTGCCGAGCCAAAGTGGCATCAGCTGCCTATGTATGGTTATTAGTGGAAATAGTCCACTAAGTACCAAGAAATAGTCCAATGAATCTCCTGATTTTAGACCTATTCTTGTGACTCTCCTTGCATAGTGGCATCACTTGGTTTTCAGGGTAATCAGAGTTTGATTAACACCTCCAATATGGTAACTCATTTCTTCTCCCACTGGCCCACTACAAGAGGAAGACGGAAATGACAGGGTGGTAGTTCAGCTTCAGGATCAGTGAAACTTTATTCTGCCCCCTGATTCAAGGTGCATGCTCTGGAAACCAGATCCTTATTCCAGCAGCACCTACGTTTGCTGGAAGAAAAGCACACATTCCACAAGTGGGTCATTGCAATGATGGTGAATGGGGCCAAACCTCCATGTATGGCTTGGTTTCCAGATCTGAGTATTTCCATAGGGACACTGCTTAAGATAATGGGTATTGATTCACTGCATGTACCTCATTTCTAAGGCAGCACCCCAGCCCACAGGGTGTTGTCTGTGAGCGGCCACTGTAGATGAGTGTTCCATAGGCCAGGTGAGCGTTCTATTACACTGGCTGCTCAGGGTGGTGTGGTCAATGGAAAGACCAGCAGACCATGGTCATGCCACACCTGCTTAATTATAAAGGAGGTTCCTTCTCTGAGGAGATTTAGGTAGGACTCCAGTTCAAACAGCCTTTCTGTAAGCCCTCGGAGGGTGGTGCTGACCAGCAGGCAGTGAGGACAATCAGTGCTGGAGAGGATGAGCTGTCACCCTCGGAGGGCTGGAGGGCTGTGAGGGAGTCACCTGCAGGCTTAGTCTCCATCCCTGACACAGCAGCATCTCTGTTCATGTCCCTTCTACCAAACGGGACGGTTATGGAAAGCATCAGGCTCTCCTACACCATGCAGGCCATGCTCTCTCTCCCATCTCCCTGTAGGGTGGATGCTTTCTGATGGGCAATTTCACGACACTTAACAATGCCCTTTCTGAATGGGATTTTTGTGGGGAAAAAAAAGATGCCCATGATTTTTGTTCTGTCCTCTAAGTCCATTTCCATGCCTCTACCTTGGACCCCCTGACCCCAATCTTTCTGGATGGCTCCTTCCACTCACCGCTAACCAGCTCTCCACCTGTTCCCTCCAGCCTCTCCTCCTGCTGCCCCACATCCGTGCCAGGGTGCTCTGTGAGGCCCGGCTCCCCGGGATGGTTCCACTCACCACTGCCTTCCGGGCTGCTCCGGACAGAGCTGTAGCATGCAGCTGTCCATTCTTTGGATAACATGCCTCTGTTGGCCCCATGTGTAAGCGAAGCTCAAGTGTCTTCGTTTCTGTTAACTGGTTGTAAGATCCACCTGCCAAGGCATAGATAGGTGCCTGGAGGATCCCCTCAGTGAAATGAAATGAGACACTAGAAAAAATGATATGCTTGCCAGAAAAAGGAAATAACGGGGAAATTTGAGGATCACAGCCTCTGCTCTTTTGGGAAGAAAGAAATGCCCTCTGCTGAAATGTTTCTCATGCCATGTTACTGTAAGTATTTATTGTCAGTATTGTCACAGGCTGTGAGAAAGCAATTAACATGAAGGATCCCTGAGTGGACCCGGATGAGGAGAAAAACGTGTAAAAGATAATTTGAGGTCAATTGGGTCAACTTAAATGTGGACAATATTATTATAGTAATGTTAACTTCTGGAGTGTAGGATGTTAATGTGGTAATGATGGATATTGTACAGGCTCTTCAGAGATACATGCTGACTTAAGGGTAAAGCATCTCTGTCTGCAACTTTAACAAGGTTCAGCAAAACAAAGTTTACACACCTGCACGTGTGTGTGTGTTTGTGTGTAGGGAGAAGAAGAGCAAAAATTTAAAAAATATTACCAACTGGTGAACTCTCATGAAGGTTTTATATTTATATACCTTTCAGATTATTATTCTTTCCATTTTTCTCTTGGTTTAAAATTTTTAAAAATAGCAAACTGAAAAACAATGTAGAAAATATAAAAAACTTGGAAAAAGAAATCAAAAGCATGGGGCTCATTTAATATTAAATTCCACACAACAAAAAGAGAATCAATGAATTGTAAAATATATTTGAAGAAATTGTCCAAAATTCACCTTAGATAAGGAATATGAACAAGAGATTATGAGGTATACTCTTTCACTTATCATATTAATTGGTTTTATATTGCTATGGTTTTGTTGTCATATCTTAACTGCATTCATATATATATCTATTTTGGAAGTAGAGGATAAATAAAATGTAATGTCTTTATGTGTATAAGATTTCCATCTACTTTCCCCTAATTACTACCGAATTGTGTATCAAGTAGAATTCTCAACAAATAAGGTCTAATTAATTAATTAATTAATCACATTTACGAAGGATAACATTAAATAATTTCTTACGGCACAGTAATCCTGAGATATTTTGAATCAGTCACTGCCGCAGTTTGGAAAGAAAGTCTATACTGTGTTAATTGGTAACACTTTGGAGGCTGACAAATGCTGGCTTATAGTAATTATGATTTCTGAAATCAGACAAGGAGAAAGGAGGAAAACAAGATTTATCCTAATTGTGATTAAAATTATTTTAAGTAAAATGTTTTTAAAATTCTTACAATACCTTGCTAGTCTAAGTAAGAAATGTCAGTTGACAGATGTGATATATTCTACCCACAGCTCTGCCTTTAAACAGCACACCCTTATTTCATAGATTTCAGGTACCAATAAGAGCTAAACGAAAAATGGTTTGGCCTTAAATGAATGAGCTAGCTACTTAAATCATCCTGGAATATTCTGATTTCAATTCTCATTTTAAAATGAGTGTGTTGAGGCCTAAAAAAATAGGTGAAATATCTTCCGGTTTCCTTCCTTATGTGCTAACGTTTCTGGTTAAATGCTTTATTTAAGGATTAACTTTTTGTTTATTTTCACTGTTGTCAGTCTTCTCAGTTGCATAACAGAAAGGTTTGCACATTGCTTGTGGCTGCGACACATTCCCAAATGTCACTCAGACGACATAAAATGAGCATTGCATGTCTATTCCATCCAAAATGCTCTCATCATTCATAAGATACAGTATGGAACTGTTAGTTTTGTTATTCTTCTCAAAAAATGTCAAAATCGGAGGAAAAACCCTCGAGAATGCATTAGAGTTATTTTATGTGATGTGATTTTTGTTGTTGCCTTAGCATTTTCCTGGATCTTTGCTGTAGCTTTCTGCCTTTCCCCAGCTGTGGGGCGCTGGGCTAACAGGCTGCGAAGCCGTGTCAGGGCCTCGTCTTGGCGGCTCCATGTGCAGACGCTAGTCAGCAACAGGACGGCTGCCACACGGGCTGTTTCACAAACATTAATTCTAAGTCCAAAACCAACAATGTGAAGTAAATATTAGTATCCCCAGTTCATAGAGAAAGAAACTGAAGTTCAGAAAGTTTAAATAGATTTCCTAGGCTCAGATCGCTGTAAGTAGCTACACCGAGGTTTACGTCCAAGACTCTGTGAATCCAAGCCTGGGAAGCAGCCAGCACACTGTGCTCTCACTATCCAAAATGTTCTGGATAGGCCAGGCGCGGTGGCTCACGCCTGTAATCCCAGCACTTTGGGAGGCTGAGGTGGGTGGATCACCTGAGTCAGGAGTTCAAGATCAGCCTGGCCAACATGGTGAAACCCTGTCTCTACTAAAAATACAAAAATTAGCAGGGTGTGGTGGTGCACACCTGTTAACCCAGCTACTCGGGAGGCTGAGATGGGAGAATCACTTGAGCTCAGAAGGCGGAGGCTGTAGTGAGCCTAGATGGCGCCACTGCACTCCAGCCTGGGTGACAAAGCGAGACTTCATCCCAAAAAAAGAAAAAAAAGTGTGTTTTCTTTGAGTTGCATTTAATGATTTCTACCCTAAATAATCTTTCCCTACAACATCATAAGCTTGTTGTTTTAATCATTTATGTTCTATATGACACAGAAATTGCTGAACAGACATTTGTTATCAATAAACTAAACTGTCTGATAATTTTTGCTTAAACTTAACAAGCTCCACACTATATGTATGCAATTTCTATTTCAAAGTAAATGAGAATAAAAGGTAGAGTATCAGGTATGACCAAATCAAATTTTGTTGTAATTACTGCATAAATATAGTTTAATAGCAAAGGATGACAAGAACACGGTTAAGTTTAAAATCTATATTCAATGTATCATGGTTAATTTTTTAAATTCATTTATGACTAAGATAGAAAAGCTCACATTGCATTGGAATTATCAATTAACTGTGGAGTTTGGATATGGTTTGTTTCTGTGCAACACTGGAGGGGTGTGTGTGTGCACATCTGTGTCATTCTTTGTTCACATAAAAAATATCCACAGTATCATCATGGAAAAATGTCAAAGTTATTGATCTGAGAATTCTCAACATTTTGTTACACTCACCAACTCTCTCTTTCTCTCTGTTATTTCTCTATTTTACAAGAAATAACAAGACTATTTTCATGTTTATGTCTATGCAGCCTAATATCATCATCAGTGGCCACATGTTGCTCAGGAATTGAAATATGGCTAGGTCAAATTAAGGTGTGTTGTAAATGTAAACTATACACCAGATTTCAGATTTAGTATTATAAAATGCAATATATCTTCATCATTCTCTCACTTACCTGTTAACATAATATTTTGAATATATACAGTAAAATATATTATTAAAATTAATTTTATTCATTTCTCTAACTTTTCCAGTGTGGCTAGGATAAAAACTTACATTACATGTGTGAATTGCACTATATTTATGTTGAATAGTGCTGATTGGGATAACATTTTAGGTTTGAGAACGACCATAGTGATTTCACCCCTAAAGAATTAAAGATCACAGGATTAAGTCATTTATCAAGGGAGCTAGTTAGCAGCATTACCACAAGTAATTTCTGGAATCCCTGATGTCCTGTCCAAGCATCTTTGCAGCACGTCCTCACACATGTGAAGCACCTGCTTTCATTGTAACTCTTTGAAATCTGTGATCTATAAATACATCATGCATTGCTTATGAATGGAAGTATTCTTCAAATTACTTTTTGTTACACAATTATTAAATACCATTTTGTGCTCATTTTTGCTACTCTTAGCAATAGGATGCATTTTTTAAGGAAAATATTTGTGTCAATATATTAATGTCATGTAAATATATATATGTAGAAAGTAAAAAGTTCCCTCTTCAAAGTTTCCCTTCTTGTTGAAGAATAAATCATAAGTGTTTGAAATAACAGTTTCTTTTAAAGACTAACTTTCTTCAAGCTTCCTTGCTTTGTGCTAATAACTCTTTGTTAAGCCCTATCCTGTGTAGCTGTTGGACATGCTCACAGGCATGTTCCAGCTCACAGCCTATGCCCCTTCCTTATGTGGAAATGTTATTGCTTCTTTAAATGTTTCATAACCAACTTCCTTCTTTCCTTTGTTCTCCCTTGCCTTTGCCTATTTAAGAAAGTTTTAGATTGTTAGCAAATTCGGTATCACTTTACACTGTGAGGTTCGGCTCCAGCCAATGGATGCAGAACACAGCAGTAAGGAGGACCCAAATGCATAAGGGATAACTATGCCTGCTTTTCCTATGTTTGCTGTGCTCTCACGGCAAGACTGCTGGTGAGTGTACCCTTTCTGCAGAAAGTAAAAATTGCCTTGCTGAGAGAATTAAATTTATGTTCAAGTGCTATTTCTTTGTGGCACCGGGGAACAAACATTTTGCATTCCTAACATATAAGATGTATTTGATATAGGTTTTTTCTACTCAATTGAAAAAGCTATATGACTTAGAAACTTACACACTGTAATTTGATTGTTCAAATATGTAACACTTTATTATAGGGCTTTCATATTTGAAAAATAGTTTATTAGTACTTATGAAAATGAAGCATGACTGTTGCCATTTACCTATGATACTGTCACAAAGGTTCACTGTCTGAGACTTTTAATATATTTATAATGTGGACATTTTACAAATTAACAAACTTCTTAATGCATGCTCTTATTGGACAAAGAATACCCTTTTAAATTTTTATATGTTTACATTTTATTACAATTAATAACAAAACATTATGTTGGTTGAGCTCTTTTTATATGAATATAAAACAGAAACTAATAATTAACAGGAGAATGTATACAGCATGGGGTAATTCACTTAGCCTAAATGTGAATGTTTCTACATAGCTACTGGCAGTTTACATTTCTGAAAAGAAATATTGGCATTACAGAGTTGCAGACTTACTTTTGATGTCTATTGTGTTAATGTTTAAAAATAAAAATTTGAGAAAATATAAAACATTTTGTTCCTCTATTATTGACAAACCCAGAAATGAGAACATTTTAAATTTAATCAAAGGCACTTAATTTTTCAAACCACAAAACTTTCCAATGCTTTGAAGAACTCATTTACAAATAAATGTCAGTACATATACATGAAATCTGTTCCTGTTAACAATACTGCATTAGAAGGTATTGATTATAAAGGGTAAGCCCCGAGGTAGAAACAACCTTCCCACTGTTTCTCACTGTGGACTCTTCCATTTCCAGTCCAGTCTCAAAGAAAACTGATGGACTGACCACCTTTGTATATCATCTTCAAGCCGTTTATCTTCATTCAACAAGTAATTTTGGAGCACCTATTTTGTGCCAGTTACCCTCATAAGCACAAAAGAGAAAAATGTCCCTCTCTGCTTTTGAGGGATTTAACTGCTAATGTGGGAGAAAGAAGGAAACTTAACAATAAGTAAATACTACAGTATTTTGAAAGATGGAAATGTTATGAACAAAGACAAATTTGGAGTAGGGCATAGGAGATTCTGAGGGTTGGTGTTGGAATTTTAAATAGGGGGATTTGAGCAGGTGATATTTGATGAGAGACTGGAAAGAGATGAAGGTATCAGCCATTCAACCATTTGGGAAGAGCATCTCAGGCAGAGGGAAGAGCTTGTGCAAAAAACTTTAAGTTGGTAAGGGGCCTGCAGTGTCTATGAAATATCAAGGGGGCCAGCATGGCTGGAGAAGAGTGAGCAAGAGGAAAATGTTGGGAGACGCAACCGGAGAGGTCACAGGGAGCCAAATCATGTGGCGTTGCGTGGGCCATGGCGAAGGCTTCGACTTTCGCTTTAGTGAGCTCGGGAGCCATGATGGAATTCTGAGCAGAGGTTTGTCTTAAAGGGATAACAGTGTCTGCTACAAGACTGCAGGGAGCCAAGAGCAGAGGTAAGACGATCATCAACCCAGGTAAGAGCACATCAGCCGGCTTGGATCAGGATGGCGGCAATGGAGGGAGCAAGACGTGACTGGCTTCTGCAGATACTACGAAGGTGGAGCAAACAGGATGCCCTGACGGCCTCAATGTTAGTATGAGAAAAGGAAAGGTCAAAGGGAACTGCAATCTTTGGGTCTAGAGGTTGGAAGGATGGAGTTACTATCAACTCAGATGGGAAAGGCTGACAAGGGTTGGGGTGGGAATAGGTTTTAAGACGAAGTCAAACATCAGTGAAGATTGAGATGTGGGTAATACATCCAACTAGGCCTGTCGGGTGGTAGGCAGCTCGACACAGCAGTCTAGAGTTAGGGAGGAAGGACAGAGCTAGAGATACACATTTGGGAGTTATCTGCATATACATGATGATCTGAAGCTATGGGAGTGGCACTGGTTCAAGAAATACTAGATTTTATAGCAAAACAAAACTAATTAACAAGCAAACAAACCCTAAAAACATGGCTAAAGCATGATAAAATTTTCTTGTTTATATAAATGCAAAAATAGATGTTTTCATAAGTAGTCAACTCCTCTTCAAGTTTTTCAGTGAAGCCTACTCTAGTTATTTTATTCCAGGGGTCAGCACACGATGGCCCAAGGACCAAACCTGGCCCACCACCTGCTTTAGTAAACAAACAAATTGCAACACAGTCACACCCACTCATTTCGTCTGTGGCTACACCACATGACAAAGCTGCATAGTGGCTATCAGGTCCATACAGCCTACATAGCCTGAAATTAAAATATTTACTACCCAGCTCATTACAGAAAAGCTTTCCAACCCTGCTCTGTAACACTGCAACTGACTCACATTTGTTCTATTTTTATTTCACCACAGCATGATCACCTTCTAAAGTATGATTACATTTAATAATTTTAAAGGCAACTGATTCTACCTCAAAAGCTTGTTAAAATAACTCCTCTTCTAGTCTTCTGCTCTTACCCGTGGGTTTTTATTCAAATTTAAGCCCAGACTTATGCTGTGTAGGAGAAGTGAAAGGCAAAATTAATGGAGGGTTAAACAGGCTACTGTTAATATTCCTTCATCCTCTCTGTCCATTTCACAAGTCTTTGTTACTCCATTAAATTAAAAAAAAAAAGGTCACAGCCAAATTTTTAAGATTACATGTTTTGATCCAGAAACGTATGTCACATCAGGATTTTTGCTACTGAACATATTTATTTTATACATATGTGAGTACTTTATAATTCAAAAGACTTAGGTAGTATTGAATAATCCTGAAAAGATTCCATTAGTTTTTGGTTACTGAATATTTAGGTTTTAACATCTATATAATTAGAGGTTTTAAATTCAACCATCTCTAGCAATATTAGAAATATCTAGGTAGTTAGCAGTATTATACACCTTAAGATTTGTAATTTAATAGTGAAAGAATAATTTTATCTTCAGAAAAAAAAAACAGATGCAAAAGAGCTGGCTACCCCTCAAAAGTCAAATGTGTTATGAAGTAATTTTTACAATACTTACACTGAGTTGTGTAAGGTTTCTGAGAACGGGTGGTGCATGCTTCTCCACGAAGGAAAAGGGCCGTGCTCTATGCCACTGTTTGTTTTATCTGCGAATGTTCTGCAGGGTCTTACGATTCTACCATAAACAGGGATCTGAGGATCTGAATATTCTACACCCTGGGAGTCTGTGGAAGCCCCTGGAGAAAGATCCTCCGTCTTGCGAAGACAGTGGAAAGCAGGGCAGAAGCTCTTTCTTGTTCTTAGTGAACAACGACCCGGTGACCTCCAGGAAATCAGTAAACACATCCAGAGGAAGGAGACCCCTGCCTTTCACAGGTGATACCCGGCAGAAGTGTAAGTGGCCATTTCAAGCGATAAGGAAGGAAGATGAGGCTGTGGCTGTTACTAGAACTGTCCATCATTAGCCTGTCGAAACAGTTGTTTCTAAGTCTCCTCATTATACAGTATTAAATTACATCTAAAAAACACTGTTGAAAGTCATCATATGGGAAAATATATTAGATGGTTAAAGAGGAGAAAACAGCACAGAGCTCTCCAAAGGGACAGGAATACAGCCTCGCCCATAATTGAGATCAACCCTACAAGCAGCCACATAGAGACCCACAGAATTCCATAGACCCCTCAGAATATCCAGACCTCACAGAGCCACAGGGTAGAAAGGCCCCTCCCGGGGAGTTAAAAATCCCCGAGGCGCAGATCTAAAGGTCATTCGGTGAGGCACTGAAGGAGAGCAGAGCATGGGAGGGCTGTGAGTGTCCCCCGCCAGGTGAAGCAAGGCTGCAGGGACGGGGAGGCGCACCCACCAGGTGAGGCAAAGCTGCAGGGAGGGGAGGCGCACCCACCAGGTGAGGCAAGGCTGGAGGGACGGGGAGGCACACCCACCAGGTGAGGCAAGGCTGCAGTGAGGGGAGGCGCACCCACCAGGTGAGGCAAGGCTGCAGGGAGGGGAGGCTCACCCACCAGGTACAGGCAACGTTGCTGGCTGGGGGAGGGCACACTAGAAAACACTCTGACAGCTTCTGACAAACTTAAGCATGCGTTGGTCATGTGTGTCAGGCAGTCCTTTCTTAGATACCTAACCAAGAGACGTTAGCATTTATGTACATTCGAACATTTGTGTGTGACTGTGTATAGCAACTTTATTCATAATTGTTGAAAACTGGAAACACTGTTTTTTTAACTGCTAAAAGGAGAAACATACTTTACTGTGAACCCTTCCCAGATGCACTTTAAAAGGTTGAAGTTTCTTATATTCTTAGCTTGTTGATAGTTTTTATAATGAATGGGGGTTAAATTTTGATAATTTTTGGCATCTATTGAGATGATCATGTGTGTTACTTCTTTAGCGTATTCATATAGCAAATTACATTGTTTTAATTTTAACTGTTAAATGAACCTTGCTTGGCCAGGATAAGACACACTTTGTGATGATCTGTTATCCATATTATGTATCACTCTTTTCTACTTACAAAAATTGTCTTGAGAGATGTCGCGCCCGTGTTCAAGATGGATAATATAAGATCCTATAGTTGGCTTTTCCTTAAATGTCTTTCTCTGGTTTTAGTAGCAGGATAATTATGATCTCACAAAGTGAGTTGGGAAGTATCCCCCTCTACTTCTACTATCAGAAAGAGTTTGTGTAGAATTTATAATATTTTTTCTTTAAGTATTTTTTTCTTTTTTAGAATTCACCAGTTTAGTCACTTGTGGATAGAGTTTTCTTTTTTGGAAGGTATTTAACTATAGATCAATTTCTTTAATATACATAGACTATTTGACTTATGTATTCCTTCCTCATGAGCTTTAGTACTTTGTAGCTTTCAAGGAATTTGTCCATTTCATCTAAGTTATAAAACATAAGACATAAAATAGTTCCTAATATTTATTTTTCATTCTTTAAGTGACCTCAAGGTGTGTAGAATTATCCCATATTTTATTCCTGATATTGATAGTTTCTATCTTTTCTCTTTTTGTTTCTTGGTTGATCTGACTCATTGATTAATTATATTGATCTTTTCAAACAAACTATTTTGAGTTTCACTGATATTTTACTTAATTTTTTCAATTTCATTAATTTCTTCTCTCATATTTACTATTTCTTTTTTTCTATTTGTTTTGGGTTCAATTTACTTCCTTTTACCTTTTTAAGGTGGAATCTAATCAATAATATCTGAATTTTCTTATAGAAGTATTTGACACTACAAATTTCCCTCTAAGCACTGTTTTATCAGCACCTCATACATATTGAAACATTTTGTTTTATTGTTATTCAACGCATAATATTTCTTCATGTCTTTTTGACTCCCTGTTTCACCCACGTGTTATTCATAAAAGAGTGGCTTAATTTTTAAATATTTTCAGATATTCCACCTGTATGTCAACCACTGACTTCTAGCTTAATTCTATTATGTCCAGAGAACATAGTTTATTTAATTTTAATTTTAGAAAAAATTATTATGGTTTGTTTTATGCCAGAATATGGTCTACCTTGGTGAATAATCCATACACAATTTAAAAGAATGTATATTATTCTGCTGTTGTGTTGAGTGTTCTATATACGCATTTTCTATAAATGCTCAATCTGTGGGTAGTTTTTTTCAGATTGTCAATACCCTGACTAACTTTCTGCTTGTTCTGTCAATTGATACAGAAAACTTGAAGTTCTCTATTACAATTATGAATGTGACTATTTTGTTTTATTTCTGATAGGCTTTGCTTTATATATTTTGAAGGTCTTTTATCAGGTGCACACACATTTAGGATAATTATGGCTTCCTAGTGGCTTTTCCCTTTTACATGCCCTGCTTGCTTCATAGGACTATGTGATTAATCAAACTGCCTGAAGCTTTGCATTTAAATAATCTAGTTTCTTGTCAAGTATATTATTATTTGATTAGAAATAAATCCAAATACCTTTTTTAAAATGCAAGAGTATTTAAAAATTAGTAATCAGAACCTTGGATAATTTTATATCACCAGAGTTTGGGGAAATATTCTGAAATAAAAACTTTAAAAGTTAGCATCATCAAAATTGAAGGTAAGAGTGTAGAAAAAATATTCAAACATCGCAATGATTATGATTATGTACAGCTCTTTCTTCCCAATTTTCTGTCCTTTACATTAAATCCTTCATCACTTAAATTCACATAAATGCATAAAATTGATAAAACTTGTTTCTTCCTATCTTGCTATGTTTTTTACTTTACTATTACAGACTTTTAAAAACTAAAATGGTCTGCATTTTCCATCACACTACACTAAGAAGACTATCCCACAAGGAAAAAAAATTATGTACTTGACACACAATTTTAGATGAAAAATGACCAAATCAAGAAAAGCTAGAAAATATAATTTACATACTATAAAATTCAACTTCTTAAAGTGAAAAATTCAGTGCTTTTTTTGTGTGTATTCATGAACATGTGGAACCATCACGAGTATCTAGTGCCAGAATATTCCATCCCAAAGAGAAACCCACACCAGTTAATAGTCACTTGCCATTTGCTCCTCTCCTGGCTCTGGAAACCACTAACTTTCCTGTGTCTTTCAGTCTCTGGATCTGCCTCTTCTCGATATTCCATGTGAGTATTATGATTATACAATACATGGCCTTTTGTCTTGGGCTTCATCTACATAGATTAGTTGTCAAGTTTCATTCATGTCGTATGAATCAATGCCTCGTTTTTTATGACTGAATAATATATTTGTATGAATATACCACATTTTGTAGGAATATACCACATTTTACTTATCCATTCACCTGCTGAATGTTTCAGTTGCTTCTGTTTTTTAGCTATTATGAATAAGGCTGCTGAAACATGCATGCAAAAGTTTTTGTGTCAACACATTGTCTGAGTCCAGTTTGTGTTGCTATAAAGGAGTATGTGAAGCTGGGTTATTTATGAAGGAAAGATGATTTTTTTTTTTTTTTTTTTTTAGCTCAAGCTCTGCAGGCTCTACAGAAAGCACAGCACCAGCATGTTCTCAACTTCTGGTGAGGGCTTTGCAGATGCTGCAATGCATGATGGAGAAGGTCAAAGGGGAAGTGGGCATGGGTGAAGGGGGAGCAAACCCAGGGGCATCCTGGCTTTATAACAAGCCACCGGCATAGAAACAAAGTCATTTGCCAGAGAACCAATACAGCCTTGTGGGAGCAAGAACTCACCACCACTAAAGGCACCAAGCTAGTCATGAGAGATCTCCTCCCGTGACCCTAACACCTCCCCCCGGGTCCCCCTCCCAACAGGTGACATTGGGAGTTGAGATTTGGGGGGAACAAGCAAACCGTATCCGACCATTACCCAAATGTTTTGAGTTCTTTCGGATATATACTGAGGCATGGAGCTTCTGGGTCATATGAGAACTCTTAAGTTTAATCTTGCAAGGAGCTGCATCATTTTATATTGTACTAGGAATGTAAAAGTGTTCCAATTCCTCTACATCTTCTCCAACATGTCAAAGTATCTTTTCATTACAGCTGTCCCAGTGGGAGTCAAATGTATCTCAATGTGGCTTCGATGTATATTTCCCTCTGGTTAATGATGTTGGGTGTCTCTTCGTCTGTTGTTGGCAACTTTAATATTTTCTTTAAAGAAATGGCTACTCATATCCTTTGCCCATTTTTGAGTTGTATTTTGTCTTTTTATTAAGTTGTAAGTGTTCTTTTTATACATTCTGGACACTAGCCCCTTATCAGATAAATGATTTGCAAATATTTTCTCCCACTGTCTCAGTTGTCTTTTCACTTCTTTGATAGTGTTCTTTGAAACCCAAAAGTTTTAGTTTGATGAAGTTCAATTTATCTACTTTTTTTCATTTTCTTGTGTTTTTATTATCTAAGAAAACAATACCTAACCCAAGATAATGAAGACTTACACCTATGTGTTCTTTTAAGAATTGTGTGGTTTTAGCACTTACATTCACGTCTTTAATCCGTTTCAAGTTGATTTTTCTATATGATGTGAAGTAGGGATCTAGCTGCATTTTTTTTTTTTTTTTGCAAGTGAAAACTCAGTCAGTCATTACAGCACCTCCTATAGAGAAGACTATTCTTTCTGCACTAGAATTTTTTGACATTTGTTGGAAATCAATTGACCATTAATGTGTGGGTTTATTCCTGGACCCCCAATTCTATTCCATTGAGCTATGCCTATCTCCATACTAGTATCACACAGTCTTGATTATTATAGCTTTGTGTTAAATTTTAAAATTGGGAAGTATAAGTGCTCCAACATGTTTCTTCCTCAAGATTGCATTGGCTCTTCTGGGCCTCTTGCATTTACTTAAATTTTAGGACTAGGTGTCATGTCTGAAAAAAAAAACAGCTAGAGTTTTTGTAGAAATTGTTTGAATCTATAGATATACTTGGGTAGAATTTCCATATTAACAATGCTAAGTTTTCTAATTCTTAAACACAGATATATTTTCTTCTATCTAAGTCATCTTTAAGTTCTTTAAAATATGTTTTGTAGTGTTCAATGTGTAAGCCTTGAACTTCTCTTATTAAATTATCCTTATATATCTTATTTTTTAATGCTATTGAAATTTAAACTGCTTTTCTAATTTTACTTTTGGATTGTTCATTGATACTGTGTAGAATATAATTAGCTTTTATATATTAATCATTTATTCTATAACCTTACATTTGTTTATTAGCTCTAACAATGTTTTGAGAGTGACCTTAGAACTTTCTATATATAAGATAATGTCATCTGCAAATAGACATAGATTTTTATATTCGTTTTCATCTGAGTGTTTTTTTTTCTTTTTCTTGCCAAGTTTCCTTCCTAAATCTACAGCACAACACTAAACAGGAATGGTCGGAATGGCCATCCTTCTTTGTTCCTAATATTAGGAAGAAGACACTGCTATTTTACCATTAAGTATCATGTTAGTTAGGAATTTTTTATAGTTTTTTAATTAATTTAAGGAATTTCTTCCTATACCTAGTTTAAGTTTTTTTCTAATGAAAATGTATTGGATCTTGTCAAATGCTTTCTCTGCATCTATTGAAATGATCTTTTTTCTTTGTGTTATTCATGTTTTATATTATAATAATTGAATTTCGTATTTTGAACCATTCTTGCATTCTAGGGATAAATTCCATTTGGTCGTGTCACAGAAATCTTTTTATGTGTTGCCTTATTGGTTACTAGAATTCTACTGAGGGTTTTTCGATACTCACAAGTGGCATTGATATGTGGTTTTCTTGTGGTATCTTTATCTGGCTTTGTTATCAGGATAATACTAGCCTCATGGAATAAGTTACAATGTGTTCTTTCCCTTTATATTCTTTAGAAGAGTTTATAAAGAATTGGTACTCATGTTTCTTTAAACTTTCGGAGAATTCACCACCTGTCTGGTGGAGGCCTTTACTTCATGAGAAGTTTTTGATAATTAACTCAATCTCTTTACTTGTTATAGATCTATGCAGTTTTTCCATGAAAACTATCAGTTTTGAAAGTTTGTGGAGCTTTTAAAAAATTTGGCCATTTTGTCCATGTTTTTGAATTCATTAGCATACAATTATCAATGATAATCATTTATAACGCTTTTTATTTTTGAAAAGATAGCAACAACCCCGTCTCTGTTTTCTGATTTAATAATGTGATAATAATGTGAGCCTTCTCTCCCCATTCTCTTCAGTCTAACTAAATACTTGTTAATTCTGTTCATCTTTTCAAAGAACCAGGTTTGATTTTGTTAATTTTGTTAATTTTTAAAATTATTTTTCTATTCTCTATTTATTTCTTCTTACATCTTTACTATTTCCCTCCTTCTACTTGCTTTGGGGTTAGTTCTTTCTTATTTTATATTCTCTGCAAACGAAATATTTGATTATTGATTTTCGGTCTTCTTTTTTAATACAGATGTTTAGAGTTATAAATTCCCTTCTAAGCACTGATGTAGCAGCATTCTGTAAGTTTTGTTATAACATATTTTTGTTTTCATTCATCTGAAAGTATTTTACAATTTCTGTTGTGAAAACGTATTTTATAATTTATGTTGTGAATTCTCTTTTGACTCACTTATTATTTAAAAGTGTGCTGTTTAATTTCCACATATTTGTAAGTATTCCAGACTCCTTCTGTTGCTGATGACGGTGTCTTTCCAGTCTCCCATTTTCATGTTGTTTTTCTCCTTTGTTGTTCCATTCATTATTAGAAGTGGGATATTGAAGACTTCAAATATTTACTTTTGTTAAGTTCTATATTTCTTCCTTTAATTCTGTCAGGATTGCTTCCTGTATTTTGAAGCTCTGGTCTTGTAACTGCCCGAGGGGCTCTTCCTGCCTGCTGCATAAAGAATGACCACAGGATTGTAGTAGAGAAAGAGTGACAGACACAAGGCTGGCCATACCACTTGGGAGATGGAGTTTGTACTCAACTCATCTCTTTCAAAGCTCACAGATTTTTTCAAAGGCAGTTTAGGGGAAGGGGCGGGAAAGGCCAGGTAATAGGTGCTGACTGCTGCTTGGTTGGGGCAGAGATGAAATCACAGGGGGTGGAAACTGTCCTGTGGGCTGAATCGTGGCTGGGTGGGGCCGCAGGAGCAGGAGCGAGGTTGGCCGGTCTAGATAGAACGATGTGTGTGATGCATACAAAAAACCTGAAAAGATGTCTCTAAAGTCCAGTCTTTGGTTCTACAATAGTGATGATATTTGCAGGAGTCATTGGGGAATTTGCGTAACTTATAACCTGTGGAATAATGGCTGGCAATCATCTCTCTCTGCCTTAGCAGGCCTCAGGCTCCTCTCCTCTGCCTAGCCTAGTGCCTCTTATTAGCTTACAAAAGCGGTTGAGTTTCCCACCAAGGCCTATTATCATTTTTAAATGACTTCCAAAGACATCCTGGCCCAATAGCCCGGGAATAATTAAGGGAAAGGCAAGGTGGGGGGTGGATTAGCACAGACCTCTTTCACTGTCATAATTTTCTCACTGTTGTAATTTTTGCAAAGGTGGTTTCAGTGTAAGGTATTTTTGGCAGACGTCTTCCTGTTCAGTGGATCAAGAGTAAAACAAATGTTTATTGTTAGACTCTGGCCAGAAAAGTGATCATACCAGAAAATACTCCCTTTTTGTAAACATGTTATTCAAGGACTGAAAAAACCTGGAGCACTATTTCTAGAAATGATGCTATGAACAAGTAAAACACTAGCTGGAGAGAATAATGTAGTCACAGATGTAAGACCATAAGAAAAACAAAACAAAACTGAATACATATTAAAGCGGTCACTCAGGCATATATAAAGATTCCTTGTGGTTTAGGGCCATAGTAATTACAGTTTGTGGTGATTTTGTTTATAATACAAATTCCAAAGGAACTAAAAATGTTTCAGCTGGAATCCCTCGGTACATTATATTTGTTAAATTTTAGAATCTATCTATCAATCTATCTATCTCTCTATCATCTATCTATCTATCTATCTACTTCTAGTGAGTGGGAGGTAAAGAATAAAGAATGTTTGGCTAATGGAAAATTCTCATATAATATCTATTCATATCACAAGTGTAAGAAGATTTTGATAGAAAAACAGAACAAACACATTTGATCATTCAGTGTGAACTCTCTTTGCTCAGCTAGAATTTGTTTTCAACATATCTGGGTTTTCTCATCAGCCTCTAGTTAAAACAGTGAAATTTTGTATTGCGATTTTGTATAGGAAAGATGGTAAATCAGGGATAAGACCCTGAGTGTCAATAACACTGTGAAATCTCACAATTTCAAAAGTTTTATTCATTTACTAAACTTGTACGATCATCTATAACCCTGCATTATGGAATAGTTGTGAATTGTGAGATTATTTAATAATAAAGAAGTGTCTTCTCATTTCAGCCTCCAAGCATTGTGGAGAGCTGCTAATACCAAATAAAATAAATTTTCTAGCCACATCATAAAACTGATTGTAGCAGTTGTAGCCATCTCCACTTGATCAGCTGGCTTTTTTAACATTAAAAAGAACTCTGCAGTAACTTCGGAATTCAACCTTGGGAGCTAATTTTAACTTACCTAATAGTGTGAATAGTTTTATAAGGCATTCATTATGGAGTTATTATTCTTTGGAATTTATTTGAATTTGGTCTACAGTGAAAGAAGTTTGGCACTTAGTCTGAGGAATTATCTGTTTTACCGTTAAAAATTACATTTCTCCATTTTTCTTAAAAGTTGCAATGTTATCTTTGGCACTACCTGAATGAATTTTTGTTGGAAAAGATGCTAACTTCAGTTTTTAAATGTGGGTAATTTTTTTTTTCCAGCAAAATACGAACAAAAACCTAAGAAAGTGACATGGAGCTAAAGCAGTGGCCAAAATTGCCTGAGCGAATAAAATGTCTTTAATTAATTGGCCTTAGTGTGTAAGAAACAAAATACTGTTTCCTGTTTTATACATGCCCATTTTTAGTAGTTTATTAATGTCAAACTTAAAAAATAACAGTAATTGAATATGATTTCTATGGGAAAAAACTTGTGTAAAGCAGGAGTAATAAATGTAAGTGTTTTTATTTTACTTATACCTAAAAGAAAAATTTCTCACTTAACTAGGTTGAGATAATATGTATTTGCATTGATTTGTCTCTGCTATATTTTTATATGGAGCATGTTCAGTTGTATTTTGGTAGATATTTTGAAATAAAATTTTCAGCCGTGTTGCAATAAAAATAAATCTAGAAAATTGACCAATATATTTCCCAAGCAAAAATATCCTTAACTAATCCTAGCTTTGCAGCGCGGCTCATTACTGCATGTCCTCTGAATTGATTTTACTCTCCAGAGTTTCAGAGACCTGTTTTCAATATACTGTTTACTGTTATTCCTATGCAGATTTGCAGTATCGGAAAGTTACCTGCATGATTTACTGTTGTCTGGAATCCTTTTAAGAGAAAGGCACTGCAGTTGATCTTAATAGAATCATGTTCACAGAAAATTTAGCATGAAGAGTACAACCAAGATTCCTTAGATTGCTTTAATATTGAAAGAAGAAACACAAAGAAATATGCTTGTGTATCAATAACTACCTTTTGCAATACAATAAAAAGTTAATTACCAGAAGGCAATTTTACCAAAACAATGTACTACCTTGCTAAAGCTGCCTTTTTTGTTTTCCAAAGAAAAACAATACAAAACAGATACGTACTGACAAGTTAGAAACAAGTTGGAGGATTAAAGATTCAACAGAACTGTGTCAAGAATGTTGCAGATTATGATACAAACCATTGTGAGATTTCTTTTTCTGAAAATATATGTGAGGATTCCCATTTGAGTTCTGCTCAGACAATGCAAAATACTGCTGCATCACAATTAGATAAGAAATCCTTTTGTTTAGTTATAAGTAGAATGAGACATAAAATATCATAAAAGTGGAAGTTATTTTCTGTTATGCTACTGCAGAGTTCCTAAGCTTGTAAAATCTGAAATAGCTTATAGTTTTTTAAACTTTTTTTTCAATACTTAATAACAGTTAAGTGAGCATGGTTTCTGAACCAAGCATCAGGACGTATGTTCTAACATCTCTTATTCTCCTCTCCTAGAACTAGAACATTCTATTTGGAACTTTGTTCTGCTGATGAATGTAGAACATGAACAACATGAGTAAAATAATAGAAAAAAAGGCTGACAGATCAACCAGGTGAAAGCAATGATCCATTTAGTTAAAAAGATTCTAATTTAACATCTTCTCTCTTTTTTAGCACTATGCTACAATTTAGAAATATAAACAAGACCCCATGCTCTTTGCTCAAAGGAGCTAATTTTGACAGGATAGGGGATCTTGAAATACCGGAAATATTAAAATACTGAAAGTGTCTGATATGAGACATTGGTGGCTGCTCACTGGTTTGCAGTTTGAGTTCAGGCAACCAAATCAAAACAAAACAAAACTCTAACAACCTTCAGAATTAAAAAACGTAATTCAGAGCTGCTACATGTTTAAAGCAGGCATGAGTTGTGGAGATACCCAATGGAAGGAAGGGAAAGCTCCTTAGAAGTGGTCATTTTTGTGGCTTTGAGTGAATTAACGTGGTCAAAGAACTCAAAAGGAGCTCTTTAGAGAATAGTAAGCACTGCAAAGGATCCTTTACATAGGCAAGTAAAATTTAGAACATAAAACTTAGAATAATCAATAATGATATCTTGCATGTATTTTCATATTTGCAGTGTAACCAGTTTACCATTTTTGCTAGTCATAATAATTAAAAGTTTTGGTTTTAACAATTAGGGAATTGTGAGTGGTAAGAGTGGAAAGTAGGGAATCCACTTCTGCTTCTTAGAAAAAATTTTCACTGAAGTTGAAGACTATTTTTTTTAATGGGTTCTCCTTTTTTAAGAGTAGCATAAAGAAGTAAGGCGATTCCAATCCATAGAGTGTAAATATGAAAACAGGACAAAAATAGTAGAAAGAAACATTTGAGGGCATTGGAAAATGACCAAAGGCCAGCAACAATGAGACAAATGTTTGCTATGAAAATCTGCTTTACCACATCAAGTAAAAAGGTCAGCTTTGGGGGTTTTGCCCAGGGATATTCCCGACTTACCCCAATGTAGGCAGTATAAGCCCGTGACTTTACCAGTTAGAGGTGGTAGACGAGGTTTGGGGTAACCAATAAAGCAGCTAAACATTTAAGGATGATATTTTTGAAATAATAAAGGCTCAGTCACATACAGAAGCCCCATAAAAGGGATGAGACACTAAACAGATCATTGCACAACTACTAAACGATGCATATGTATGGAGATGATAGAAAGCACAGTAAAACTGAATCCTTGGAAAGAACTGTGAATTCCCTGATTTTGACTGTGTTCTTTAACCTGAACCACGCCTGAATGACAGAGAGTGGGAATCTTTCTGGCTTGGGGTGTTTCAGCATAGCCTCTGCATAAATAACTACATAATCACTAAGCAATAGAGCTGAAGACCCCAGAAAGCTAGCCATGAACAAATACACCAATAGGTACTCCCAATGGGAAAATGGAAACATTGAAAAAGAAGTAGAAGTTCTAGAGATTTAAAAAGGACAATGTATGGAATTAAAAAAAATAACTAGAGGCTATAACAGCAGATTTGAGATGGCAAGAGAAAGAATAAATGAACCCAGAGTTAGATGAATAGAAATAATCTAATACGATGAAATTGTTTTTAAGATGAAGGAAAACAAAAACTTCAGTAATCTGAGGGCTAATTTCAATAAAGCAATAATTAAAGTTCCCAGAAGACAGTAGATATAGGGAGCAGAAAACCAAATTTAAGTTATGGCCAATAACTTCTCGACTTTTATAAAATTTTCAATTTGTAGGTCAAAGAAGCTCACCAAACCCCAAATAAGATAAATGCAAAGAAAATTATGACTAAACACACAGACACACTCTTGTAAACCATAATGAAGAAAAAAATTAAATAATATATCACATATAAAGGAAAGAACAATAAATAATGGTTAATTTCAGAAAAACCAGTGGACAGAAAACATTAGAATGATATAAAATCAACCAAGAATTCCATATTCAAGAATACTACCTAGCAGAAATGAACATGAAATAAAACATTTCCAGCTTATCAGAAACTTAGGAGAATTAGTTGTTAACAGGCATGCCCTACATACAAGAAATGATCCAGTTAAGTCCTTTGGGTCTGAGGAAGAGTGTACCAGATGAAGCGCCGAAAGAGGTAAGTATCTGGGCAAACACAAAATATTATACACACACGCACACACATATTCATACATAAATGTCTGTATATACATTCTTTTTATCTCTTAATTTTTTAACAGCATATGATTGTATAAAGCAAATGTTACAACAGTGTTTATTTTTTGGTTTATTTTATGTGTTTGTATACAACATTTGAATATAATAAAAAGGAAGATTGAATGAAGCAAATTTTCTATATTCTGTAAGAAATAAGTCAACATTAAATTAAAGTCGATTTTGATAAGTTAAAATAATATTGTCATCACTAGAGCAACTCTGAAAAAAATTCAAAGATATATAGCTAACTACTCAGTAGTGCGGTTAAAAAGATACACTACAAGTGTTTGTTCAATACAGAAAAGGGCAGTAAAGGAGGAAGAAAAAAAAAGAAATAAGACTAATAGAAAACAAATAACAAAATATCAGTCTCACCACCCTACTAACCATCATTTTAAATGTAAACGGACTCAATATTCCAGACAAACTTCAAACATTATTAGATTTTTTTAAGCAATGAAAATAGACTTAAGAGTAAGAAATATTTACAGTGACAAAGAGATATTTTATAATGGTAAAAGAGTCTCAGGGAAGGAAGATGCAACATTTATAAATTTTCTTCCATCAAAAACCAGATATCCAAAATAATTAGAACAAAATATGACATAATTAAAATAAGGGAAAAAATTAAAAATGTTAATACTTTAGGAATCTATAAAAGTAGTACAAAAATATTATAAGAATACAGAAGACTTGAACAAGAATATAAATTTCTTTAACCTAATTGATACTTAGAAAATATTCCCTGCAATAAGTCAAGATTTTGCCTATTTTTCCAAGCACACATACAGTATTGACATAAGATAGACAATATGGTGGGCTGTAAAACACATCTCAAAATTTAAAAGGATTAATATAATAAAGAATATATCCACTAACAACAGAGAAAAACAGTAGATATTAATAACAAATAAACTGGTGGAATTGCCTAGTAACTGAAAACTAAACAACATACTTTTATTCACTAGTCAAAGAAGAAATCTCAAGGAAATTAAAATGCATTTAACTGAAGGAAAATAAAAACATGAGGAAAGTTGTCCTATAGATAAAGCAGCACTTAGAGGTAAATTTATAGCTTTTTATAAATTTCATAGAAATTTACTTCATTATTGCTGCTTATAGAAATAATAGAAACCTCTATACAAACTTTTCCAGAAAATAAATAGTAATACTTTCCAATTTATTTTTTGAGTCCAATATTACCATAATACCAAAGCCAAACAAATAAATTTTTAAAAACCATGTAGATAATATATGCAAGACCTCTTAATCAAATGTAAACAAAATAAATCCAATAATACATATCAAGTTTAATGTATTCTGAATAATGCAGCATTATCTCTGCAATATAAAATTGGTTTAATATCTAAATCTATCAAAGCAATTCACCATATTAATTAAATAAAGGAGATTATATGATCATTTCCATTGATACAGAGAAAAAAGACACGGGAGATATTCAACCTCATTAAAAATATGTTCTCAGCAGTCTAGAGAAAGAACTCAATAAAAGTAATCTACAAAATTCCTATGGACACCTTCAGAGTTAATAGTCGAATACTAAATGCTTGATACAATTTCAGAAACAAGGCAAGGATTTTCATTCTCACCACTTTTGTTTAATATTTCACTGGGTGTTCTAGTCATGACAATGAGGAAAGAAAAAGAAACAAAATTCATAACAGAGTGGGGAGAGAAAAAGTAAAGTGTCATCAATGACATACAATCTTGTTTGTAGCGTATTAAGAAATCTAAAAATAAGCTAGCAGAACTAACAAGTCAAATTAGCAAGTCACAAAAATCAGTATAGAAATTTAATAATGTTTACATATACTAGAAACAGTCTGCAAATAAAATTTTAAAAATACATTCTTTTTTTTTTATTTATTTTTATTTTTTTGAGACTTAGTCTCACTCTGTCACCCAGGCTAGAGTGCAGTGGCACGATCTTGGCTCACTGTAATCTCTGTCTCCCAGTTTCAAGAGATTCTCCTGCCTCAGCCTCCTGAGTAGCTGGGACTACAGGCGCTAGCCACTACGCCTGGCTAATTTTTGTATTTTAGTAGAGATTGGGTTTCACCATGTTCATCAGGCTGGTGTTGAACTCCTGACCTCAGGTGTTCCTCGTGTTCCTAAAGTGCTGATTACAGGTGTGAGCCACTGCACCCAGCCTACTTTTATGTTTTTTTTTTTTCTGTTTCTTCCAAACTACCATTTCTCTTCATTAATTATCTCCCTGTATATATATATATATATATATATATATATATTTTTTTTTTTTTTTTTTTTTTTTTTTTTTTGAGATGGAGTCTCGCTCTGTCCCCCAGGCTGGAGTGCAGTGGTGCGATCTGGGCTCACTACAAGCTCTGCCTCCCAGGTTCACGCCATTCTCCTGCCTCAGCCTCCCGTGTAGCTGGGACTACAGGCGCTCGCCACCACGCCTGGCTAATTTTTTGTATTTTTAGTAGAGACGGGGTTTCACTGTGTTAGCCAGGATGGTCTCGATCTCCTGACCTCCTGATCTGCCCGCCTCGGCCTCCCAAAGTGCTGGGATTACAGTCATGAGCCACCGTGCCTGACCAAAATACATTCTTAATAGCACCACATTGGCTTCAGAAAGCTTTGCTGTTGGAAATTCAGAACTTTCTTTTGTTTCAGTTAACCTACTTCTTACGGCCGCATCTCAGACCACATCATCATTCAAAAGTATTCTGTCTCTCAAAGTGTAAATCCTGAGATTCTCCTCCTATGTGTTTCTTTCCCTATCCCAGCATTCCACGCCTAAATGAGACCCAATACCTTTTCTTATGAATTCACAACCTAGAATGGAAAATGGGTATTACCCATGAGCTCAGTCAATACCCCACCATCACCAAAACACTGGTGCTGTGACCAGAATTACCAGCCTTCCAAGGATACCTGGGGGGAGGGGAGGAAAGGCTTTGCCCCAGAAACTGTGTTGAACCTGGGCACTGGAGGATGTACAGGATGTTCTCGTTAAAAAGGGATGTATCACTTTTTTGAAGAGAAGAGCATGGGCAAAGGCGCAGTGCATTAGTCTGCCAGTGTCGACATAATAAAAAAACCAACAGGCGGGTTAAGCAGTAGAAATGTATTTTCTCACCGTTCTGAAGGCTGGAATCCAAAATCAAGGTGCTGGCAGGGCTGGTGTCTCCTGAGGCCTCTCTTCTCGGCTTGTAGACAGGTGCCTTCTTGCTATGTCCCCAAGTGGCCTTTCCTTTCTGTGTGAGCATTGTTAGGGTCTCTGCCTCTTCTCGTAAGAAAGCTAGTTCTATGAGACGAGAGCCCCATACTTACGATCTCATTAAACCTTATTTACCTTATTAAAAGGCCCCATCTCCAAATAAACATTAAGGTTTCAACATATAAATTGTAAGGGAACAATTCGGCACATAACACACAGATGTATGTATGGGGGAACAGGAAGAAAGGAAGGTTAGCTAGAATATTGGTCAGGGAAGTTTGAAAAGTAAGTTGAAAGCTAGTCTTTTGAATGTTATGTTTGAAGGGTTTTGTGTGTGTGTGTGTGGGGGGGGTAATGGAAAGGTTTGAAAGGTTTGCTCCACAGTGCATAATTGTGAGTTTTAGAAATGAAAACAATGGCAGGAGAGATGACGAATTAATGCAGAAAGTAGCTGAAGTATCAGAAGGTGTAAGAGGGCCTGAATGAAAGTTGTGGGGCTGAAAGGCAGGTGAAGTGGCTAAGTTAATCGACATTTGAGAAGGAGGGGAGAGGATCAAAGGAACAGTGGTGTGGCGTGAGTGTGCTCCTGAAGCAGGGATGTTGTTGTGTGTGCTGGTGTCGGGGCTCGGAGTGTGCCCGGAGCTGCAGCCTTGGACACCATAAGCCCAGAAGTGAGTGAAGGACACACAGGGTAGACTGAGAGCACACCTTTCAGGAACACCCACCTTTAAGGGATAGATGAAGAGAGGATTGCCATACAAGGAGACAAGAAAGTAATGTTCTGAGGAAAACGAAGTCTGAGAAAGTGTGTTACGGAAACCACAAAAGAGAAAGTACCAAGGAAAGAAGAGGATTCGCAGGGTTAAACATTCCCAACGTGTCAGACAGAATGCTCTGAAAATGGAAGCTTTGAGTTAACAGCTGGGAGTGCACAGGTGGCCATGCTAAAGCTGTTTCTTCAGAGAAGGACGAGCGGAGGCCACGTTGTTGTGAGTTGAAATTAAACGTAAAGTCTTAACCTTGCTGACTAACTCTTCTAAGGAGGCTGAAAATAAAAAGACAGTGCTGAAGTTAATATTACTTTTAGGACAAGGAAAATCCTGAGTGGTATACAGACAGGTAGGTGGGTAGATTTTTGGGCCTAGAGGATGAGGGAGGGAGCACTTAACAAAAGCCCAGAGCAAGAGTGAGCCTTCCACAGAGGTGTGCACAGGTGTGTTTGGAGGAGGGTCTTTCTCTGTAACGGGAGGAAAAATTCCCCAGAGCTGACACCCATCCAGTGCCCAGTGGTTCAGTCATGCCTGTGTTTAAAATACTGCAGTGCTCTCACAACGGTTGTGGTGTGTGTGGCTCTGAGGATTCACACGCCGAGCTCTCTCCACATCGTATCTGCCATTCCAGCCCACATCCTTCCCAGCAGAAGGCCTCGGAAAACATGCATTCTACTTCTGATCACTCAGTGCCCGTTCCTCCCTAATTGCTGAATATTTTGAATATCACCCTGGATATCAGAGTTGTGAATATAGATAGATTTGGGGCTTGATGTAAGAGAAGCTAGGGAAGCCCATGTCTCCGATTTTCAGGCATTCTCATGTTAAAAATCATCTTCTGGAAAGGACCAAGCAAACATGCTGAGGGAGCATGAGAAGAAAGAAAAATCAGGGGTTAGAGTTTCCTGAAGAGTTTGGAGAACCTGGCTGAGGTTGGAGCTTGCACAAGTGTCTTGGTGCTATCACCACTGCTATGTGACATTTTCTAAGAGGAAACAAGAACCTGGAGACCCAGGAGTTGACCCCATTTTTAAACTGGGCAAGTCTTGGCAGTGGAAAGACAGAGAAACAGGAAAATGGCAGGCACTGGTGAGAGCACTCTTACCACATTGCAAGGTAATGTCCAGGCTAGGCAGGAAGGGACTTAAAGTCGTGGCGGGGGGGTCCAGACTATGAGAACAGGTCAGAATCAAATGAAGAAAGGCCATGGTAACAGAAGCCTGAGGCATAGGAGGGGAGAAGGGCTGAGGGATAGGATGCTAAGATAAGGAAAGAGAGGGAAGAGGAAAATAATTTCAGCATGTCCAGTTTCAGAGACTGAGCAGTTTTGAGAGATGATGTGGTCTGGGATTCTGTCAGGAGAGAAGGGGAACTGAAGAAGAAGTTTCCGAGTCAGGAAGAGCAAGGCTGTGTGACAGGGGTGATCATGGTTGGGGTGGACACTGTGAGTTAACCAGGAGGACAGAAGGAGGTGGAATGGGAAGAACAAAGAGTGAGCCAAGTGATACAGAAACGTGACCCATGACAACATGAAGGAAGTTGGTGCCATATCCTGAGAAACCTTAAAGGCAGGGGAAACATGAGGCTGGTTCTTATGCTGCTTGTTATGTTTCCAGTGTGATTCAAACAGGGAGATTTGCAAAGGCCAGTGCTTATTACTAATGTGCGTTGCAGCAGATGTAAAATAAAACTGGTTCTTACTTCAAAGCTTTCTTTTCCAGCAGCACTGCCCACATGGGTCTATTTGCCAGAGAAAAGATGAGGGGTGCCCCTCTGGACATATTCACACAAACTATGATCTGAAATTGTACTTCTTGAAACACTGGTAAAATCTAGTTGCTCAAGAAATGTATAACACTGCCTTCCTAGTCAGAGCTCCAACGTAACTCTTTGCAGTTATGTGAAGTGAGCAGTGCATTGTCATCCTGGAAAGCCTGGCTCCTTGGTTGAACCTCTAATGATTTCTTGGCCCTTTATTGCTTGAGAGAGTAAGGGGAGTGGGACCGCTGAGTTATTGCAGTAAGAATGCTTGCCCTGGGATTTCTGCAGCCACCGACCTGGCTGACAGGTTATATTCTCTAGTCAGCATTTGCCTTTTTATTGTGATTTTGTTTTATGCATAGTGGTGATAAATAATACATCTCTCAGCACACGGCCCATCGCCGTGGAATCCAAAAGCTATTCAGTATCGAACCTTCTCTTTGGAACTTCAAGTGCAGAGCTGCTGGTTGAGAAAGCCACATCCCCAATATGCAGAGATAATAGAAAGTTAGAAGTTTAACACACCTGTGCTATGTTATAAAGCAAAGGATATACAGCAATGCAAGACCAGCATAACTCAAGCAAGGTATCTTTCTCAAGCAGTAAAAATCTCCAACCCATTAAAATGACTGATACTATTGCTCTGTATTTATATAGTGTCTTCCTACAAAGGAGTTTAAAATGTTTTACTAACATTTTTTCACTAACTCTCCCTTCATCTCCATGAAATATGTGGTGAGAGTTTGGACTGCTGTTTCTTCTTGCATTACCTGTGGTTAATGTGATGCCTGGTGAGGCTGTAAACCCAAGGTCATTCTGTGGGTTGGTGACAGTAAGAGCTCCTTGCATCCGTTTCTCTCCTTTCCTCCATGTCAATGGTGATGTCTCAATCCAGCTTTTCTCTGTCTTCTCGAATCAGTGAGACTAGATCTGGTTGGGGATAACTGCTCTAAGACTATGCATCAAATTGATGATAATATCAGCAAATTTTCATTTATCTAAATTATTTGCCATTAATTAAATACTTTCATAATAATTATCTGTAATTTTTCTGATAGGCAATGGGGAAGAGATTATTGTAAATAATAGAACAATCAATCAGCTGTGCACATTTCTGCTTTTGAAAAATATGAACGCAAGGGAGGAGAGAAACACTGAAAAACATGAGATCGATCTGAAAAACAAGTATGGTTTACAAGTGTGGAATCACCTTGTCTTCTGTGACTGTGATAATCATTCAAATAAATGTCTTCACATTACTATGAGGTGAAATGCACATTGAAAATTTTAATGAAGACCAAAATATTTCCTTTAAAAAAATGACATCATAAAGCAACAAAACTGCCTTTTCTTTTTTTGAGACGGAGTCTGGCTCTGTCGCCCAGGCTGGAGTGCAGTGGCGCGATCTCTGGTCACTGCAAGCTCTGCCTCCCGGGTTCCCGCCATTCTCCTGCCTCAGCCTCCCGAGTAGCTGGGACTGCAGGCGCCGCCACCACGCCCGGATGATTTTTTGTATTTTTAGTAGAGACGGGGTCTCACCATGTTAACCAGGATGGTCTCGATCTCCTGACCTCGTGATCTGCCCGCCTCCGCCTCCGAAAGTGCTGGGATGACAGGCGTGAGCCCCCGCGCCCGGCCAAAATTGCCTTATTTTGATTAACATATTCAATTGCCTGAAATTAATTTTTTTGAAGGATCTTCAACTGTGACGATGTTTTCTTGTGCCTCTGTGCTTTACCATACTGTCTCTTCACCCCAAGCAGTTCGTAGTTCTATCATTTCCTGAAGTCTTTCTGGAGCCCACAGAAATGTAGGTCTCTCCATCTACCGGGCTCCCACTGCACTCTGCAGGAGCGTTTCTTGTGTAGCTCTCATCCCAACATTCCCCATGTGTGTTTATGTGTCAGCCTCCTCTCTTAGATCACAGCCAGCTAGTTATCAACTATCGTTCCAGAGCCTGGCATATGATACATATTCTCACTGAGAAGAATGAATGATTTAGCCAGTCCCTGCTGGTTGCACTACATCTTACTGCCTTACTCCATTTACTTACTGCATGAGTCTATAGCTAGAGAAATATAAATGAAGTAATGAATGAAGGCATCCATCTGATCTATAAATGTATTGTGGTGAATGTGAGGCTCCCTCCAGCAGTCTTAGAACAGTACGTCCACAGCAGGCTTGGCTTTCAGCATCAACGAGTCCACAGGTCATGTGCAAAATCAGCTATTACCCTGGGCCGTACAAGGAGCCTCTCAGTCTGCACAGTTTATTCACAGTGAGGAAAGGTATAGCTATCAGACAGCATTTTGTCATTGTTCACTGATGTGTCCACTTATGTTGGCTTATTTTAAAAAATAAATTTGTTGCTGTCTTGAGTATCTTCCATTAATCAAGTTACCAGCACAGGATTTAAAAACATTTTCTTTAACAGCTCTCAGTCTTACTCTCAGACATGAGTAGAGCCATGAGAATGCTAATATTTAAAATTATTTGATGCTTTCACTTTAATTGGACAGTTTGGGTCCTCATGGTAGGTTAATCCCATGCTTTGCCAAAGATTATCGTGTCTTCACTCACATCCCCTTCCTCATGAGTCCTTTCCACTTATTCTCTGGATTTTTCTGTCACCTCACACCTGCCATACATTCACACATACAAACACACACACACACACAATATGTGTATATACAATAAGTTTATATTAGGGTAGCATTGTCCAAATGGCAGGCATTCAATAAATGTTTAATATGCATTTTAAAACAGCGTATGCAAGAGTAATCATCAAAAGTCATATAACTCTCTTTTCATGTAGCATCCTTCAGAACTGCATTATAGAAGGGAGATAGCTTAAATACTCAGGCTAAAGAAAATGTACATATATTTGTGATAACAATATTATATCTCACTTCATAAATTGCCAATTTGAATATTTTGGTGTAAAAATTTAGAAGTATATCTTAATCCTATTAAGAGACATCGTCAGTGAGATACATCTGATGTTAAATCATGTGATTAATAACACTCAAATTCGCCATGAAAAGGCACTGCAATAACTTTCCCAGATAATAAACTTGACCGCTGGTATGCACTGCCAACGGAAGATAAGGATCAGTATTCTCATAGGTTAAAAAAAGTACCTTTGATGGTATTTTTACAAAGTTCTGTAATTCAGTATTTCCTTCAGCTCAGTGGGCATGATGGTGTCGGTTGAGACTTTAAAGATGTTATTGTCAAAATCATGTCACTTCTCATAAAGAAGCATTTTGCCTCATCAACTTCAGAGTACAGGTTCACTGGCTCCTTTGAAATGTTGAAATGTAAGAGACTACAAGCAACTATACTAATCAGTATGCAATTGTTACACCAAAATGCATGAGTTTTTCCATGATTCCTCTTTCTAGTAATAATTAATTACCTAGTGGGTTTATTTATTTAGAGTTTTGAGGATTGCAAGTATGTTTCTTTTTGTAAATAGATACTAATTCTTCTAAGGATTCAAGTAGACATACAGAATGAACATTCCCTTAGTTTTTAAATTTTATTATAAATGGATTCCAGATCAGAATTTCCCTTATCCATGTATATGTGTCTGTCATCAGGAGGAGATGAACAGCTATTAACTATAGTAGTGACAATGCCAATGGTAATAATAATATTAATCCTTTAATATCCACTATGTGCCTTTTTCTATGCTAAATATTTTATATTTATATGATCACATTCAATATTTTGTGTGTAATTTTACACTTAGCTTTCTACTTTTTCTGAGTCTGATCTCCCCAAAGGTATCTTACCACAACAAGTACTGGAGTAAGAACTATTTTAAATGCCAGTTTTATACATGTCTCAAATTCCTCTGGCTTAAACATTCTCTTATTCTGTCTCTTTAGAATAAACGTATTTTTATTAAAGAAATCTCTTTTTAATAAATGACTTTTTTTTTTTCTAATTTCCTCTTCCTCTTTTTTCTCCCTCTGGTGGCGTATGGGTCTACCAGGTGCCTAATCTTCCCTGTAACTATGCCCAGGGGAGCCTATTCCAGTCACTAATGCTGCTAATGAGTCACTCTAAAATGTGGTGAGTAAAGCAACAGTGACTGTATTGTGTCTCATAGCTTCTGTGCTTTGAAGTCAGAGGAGCTCCTCTGGCTTGTGGTTTCTCAATGAATTGCCCACAGGTGGTGGCTGAAGCTGAGACCACAGGAAAGGAATGGCTATGTCCTGGCCAGGCACCCAGGCACCTCTGTGTGATCTCTCCGCATGGATTAGTTAGGGCTTCTTCCCCAGCTAATGGGGAGGGTGCTTGAAGGCAGAAATCTGTTTCCATGAAAACCGAGCTCTTCAAAAGCAAGTATCCCCGTGGTCATCACCTTTCTGGACCCAGCCTAGGGAAGCACACAAGTTACTTCTGCTGCACTGTCCAGGTTACAGGCAAGGCACAAGTTCTCTCAGATTCAAAGGAAGGGAACATAATTCAGAATGCTCAGTGCAAATATTGTCAAGATCCCTTTGCAAGAGCATGTGGAATGGGAAATATCCCTGTGGCCACTTTTGGATAATACAATCTGCCTTAGGGGCTCTGGTCATCAGTGGCCTGAGCCACAGAGGTGCTCTTGTTAGTAGACTGGCCTGTGGTTATGTGCCACCGATCCTGTCTGGCGTCTGCCTCTGGCTCCCATGTTCCTCTATTCCACAGGCTCCTGGTTGTACCCTGAGGGCTCACTGTCCTCTCACTGTCCTCTCAGCACCCCTGCTTTGATCACCAGGGCACATGGAACCCCACACATTCCACCCACACTGTGGACAACTAGGAGTGTTATCTCAGGCTAACAGGCGTGTTATCTCAGGCTAACAGGAGTGTTATCTCAGGCTAACAGGTGTGTCCTGCCAATCCAAAGGAGGGGTTTCTGTTATTACCAGGGAGAGAGGTTTAACTGCTTAATGGGTTTTTCCTGCTTGCTGCACAAAGACAGACCACATTATTACAGTAAAGAAAGAGTTTAATTGATATGAGGCTGGCCAAGCCATGTGGGAGACGGAGTTATTACTTATATCAATCTCTTTGAAGGCTCTCATAGGTTAAGGGTTTTTCAAAGGTAGTTTAGGAGAAGGGGCAGCGGTGGTTAGGAAATGGATGTTTGCTGCTGATTGGTTGGGGTGGAGATGAACCCGTAAGCAGTTGAAGCTGCCTCGTGAGCTGAATTGCTCCTGAGTGGTGGGTGCTATATGGGTGGTTTGCAGGTCCAGTTGGAGCCATCTGTGTCAGACATGCAAAAAACCTGAAAAGCCATTTCAAAAGTCCAGTCTACTATAATGATGTTATCTATAGGAGTAATTGGGGAAGTTGTTTATCTTGTGACCAGTGTATACCTTAGCAGAATTTAAGCTCTTTTTCTCCCCCTAGCCTGATGGTCTCTCGTTAGCTTTAAAAAGATGGTTGAGTTCTGAGGAAAGGCTGTTATCATTTAAATTATAACCTAAATGTCTTCCAAATTTACCTAGGCCCAGGAATAATTAAGGCAACTGGAAAGCTAGAGGCAAAAGGAGGCGTTGGCAAGATCAGACCTCCCCTACTGCCATAATTTTCTCATGGACATAATTTTTTTGAAGGCCATTTCAGAGGCCGTCTAACCTTGGATGGCTTAGAACCTTCATGACTCTGTGGAGGGTTCTGTATCCTCTGTCATTAGAGAGACCCTGTGACAGGAGGAAAAGGGAAAGAAGCTCTGCTATTTTCTTTCTCACTCTTCCCTACATATGTCCGCATCTCTAAACAAGATCAAACCTATGGTTATTAACACATAATAAAACATCATATGCATTCATTCATCCAATGGATAAAATTCATTGAGCACCGGTCTGTGGCAGGCTCTGTCCCCATGAAGCCTGCATGTGAATGGAAAAGACTGACATGGGAAGGACGGACATAGTAAATAAGTAATTGAAGGCCATGGGAAGGGATGAGGAGACAGCACAACAGAGGGTGACATTTTGGAGACAGTGGTGAGGAGAACCTCTCCAAAAAGTGATTGTGAGCAGAGATCTCAGAAGGTTCCAAAGCAAATTGTGTGTAGATCTGGAGGAAGAGCCCTTGAGGCAAAGCGCAGGGCCCTGCTGTGAAAACACAGGGTCAGGTTGCTAGAAGAAAGTCGGTTGTAAACAGCTCAGATTGACTGAGGGAGATGGGCAAGAGAAGATGTCTGCAGAATTGGAGACAGCAGGGATCCCCTGATGCAGACCACACAGGCCACTTTCGGGAGTCAGGATTTTATTCACTGAGGAGGCGTGTCATGTGTGCCATTCTCATCTCACCTTTTTCTCTCTAACTTGCTTCCAGGGCCTGTCTATGTGGGTGTCATAGACCCAGGCCATCCTGTTGTCGAGGCCAGGGGAAAGCTTCCCCTTTACCCTCTGAAGGTTTGCTGAAAAATCAACTCATGAAAGGAGACGAATAGGGGAAAAGGCAGGCACATTTATTTGATCTTAGTGGAGACTTCAGACTGCAGACCCAGAGATGTAGGGGAAATTGCCAGTTTTTATGCTTAGGTTCAACAACATATGGACAGCTGTGTGGAAATAGGATTAAACAAAAAGGGTGTGATCTAGTGTGCTGAGACACTGGGTGGACTGAGACACTGAGTGGGGGCACCCAGCAAGGCCTGACATGCAGATTCTTCCTGGCCTCTCTGAGCAGCATTCCTCCCCCTGGTGTGGGGCAGGGCCCTCTCTGCAATGGGGTATCATGACCTGCAGTCAAACAAAGTAGGTCGGAGAGTGTCTTTATTGCCAGTTTTGCATGGAATTGAGGGGGCAAAGCTGGAATAATATTTTAGGTTTTATGGCTGGCGTAGGGCAAAAGGGGTTCTGGTTTCTATAACCTGCTTTGTGGAAGAGAGATTCTAGTTTCTATGGCTGGCCTCGGGGGAGAATGAGACTGAGATAGGTGGGCAGGAGACAGTCAGGGAAAAACATTTGCTTCTGAGACCTTCATTTTGGGTTATTGTTTTCTGAGTCCCAATACTGTATACTACTTTATCTTACAAATGTACTATAATTTATTATATTATCCTCTTATTGATAAAATACAGGTTCTTCATACTGTTCATGAAGATGGTTTATTGTTATTTATGCTGAAAGTTTCTGTCTTAAAATAAGACTGATTTACTTTCTTTTTTATTAAATAAATAATATAGTTTTTATGTAAAATAATATAGTTTCTATGACCTGGTTTTGTGGGTTCTAATTTGTCATATTTTTACTTTGTTTTCTATTTCTCCTTCCTCTGCCCACTGTTGTATAGATTGCATTTCCTTAATTCTTAATTCCCATACTGGCTTTCTCCGGTTTGAAATTAAAGCAGTATACTTTTATATTTACCCTGAAATGGTCAACATGCATGTTTATCTCTGGAAAGACTAAAGTGGCTCAGTATCTTTGTCATCTTCCCAAACAATACAATTCTATACTCTTCTCATCTTCCATATTTTTGAGATGTAGAATTTAATATTCATTTTTCTAAAAGTTTCACCAAAATTGTCTTAAGGTTCTTTTCAATTCCAATCAATACCAGTCTAAATGTAACAACTTTTACCAACTTCTATGTATACAATTACTTTCTATCTATTTCTTCTTCTGGGTTTTTCATTGTTGAAGCACATCTTTGGGGAGAATTTTCAGCAAGCCTCTGTGAGCGGTAAACTCAGTCTTTTGTGTCTGAAATTGCCTTTGTTTTTCCTTACAATGATTGCATTGCCACCTGACATTTACCAATGTCAGAGCAAATCTGTTGTCTTGTTCCTTTGCAAGTAACCTGCAGTGTTCCTCTGTTTTGGATGGTTCAACTCTGTACCGCAGTGTGTCTAAGTGGGAATTTGTTTTTATTCGTGCTGCTTGAAACTTAATATAAATCTTCAGTCTGAGCACTCACATCTTTCTTTAATTCTAGAAGACTCTCAACAAATTTATTAGATGATTGCATCTTAACCATTGTCTCAATTCCCTGCTTTGAACTTCGAATAGAGAATGGCTGGAGGCTTGGCTTCTCTCCTCCACTTTTCAAATTCTCTTTCATATTTTCTATCTTTTTTCCTCGCTGGTCTCTATATTCAGTCATTTCCTCTTGTCTATATCTCAGTTAACTAAGCCCACTAATTTACTAAGCCCACTAATACTTTATTCAATTTATATAATGTGTGAAATATCTGATTTTTTAAAACAAGAAATTGTATTTTTAAGAAAGTCTTGTTCTTATTTTATATTTTTTCCTTTCTCTTTGATATTTCAGATCGCTTCAGAAGTTCACTTTTGGAATATAGGCCTCCTGTTTTTATGCTGACGACCTCTCGTTAGGAATTCTCTCCCATCCATATCGTGTGAAATTGGACTCGATCATTCTTGGCATGTGCTTGGAATCCCAGTTCTGTGTGGATCCCGTTGTGTCTTTGGGACAATGGGCAGTTTTTCTAGTTTCCACTTCACAGAGGAAGTACAAGGGTTCAAACATTTGCCCTTTTACCAACTCTCAGGGTGGTTCTGGGTAAATCACTGAAATTGTCTAATTCTGATTTCTAATTCTCATTTCTGTTTAATTCTCTAAAGGCTTCCCTGCTTGGTCATGCTTTCCTTTGTAATTTGTTTGTTTCCCTCTTTCTTTTTCCAAAGAAACCACATAAACCACTCAAAAATGGGATTGCTCCACCTACCCTCATTTCTTTTCTACTCATTATTACATTAACTGTGAGTAAATTGAGTTCTTTCGTTAAAAATCTCTAAGTCTAGGAAATTGCAACATTGAGACTCATTTTCCCATTTGAAACACTTGGACATGGCTTCAGTGGTCTTCACTGGCCTTTGTGAAGCTGGTTGAAAATGATGTTTGGGGAAGTCTTGGCAGCTAAGTGTCTTCGTGGTTCCTGACAGGTCTCTGTGACTTTACCATCGCACACCCAACAGGAAACCTGAATAAGAGCTAAGTGCCTTGGTGGTTCCTGACAGGTCTCTGTGACTTTACCATCACACACCCAACAGGAAACCTGAATAACAACTAAGTGACTTCGTGGTTCCTGACAGGTCTCTGTGACTTTACCATTGCACATCCAACAGGAAACCTGAATAAGAGCTCCAGATGAGCAAAGTCCAACAGCATGTCTTAGCTGAGAACCTGCTTAAAGTCTCCCAATGAAAACCAGAAGAAGCCTTTGGGTTGATGTGGAGTCACTTCCATAGAGCTGGAGATGAAACCTAAATGGCTCAGGCCTGGCTTTAGGTTTGGCCTAAATGGTTTGACCCTATTCTAAAATATTAACCTGACCTCAGGATTTCATTGTCACATCTAGCTTTACACTCAGAAAAACTGAGGTCAGGTTAATATTTAAGAAATAGATGTGTCAGTTTCCTTATCTTATTCTTAGCTATAAACAATAGAATAGTATTTCATCCTTTAATTGAAGTATTTTAGTTATTTATATATTCTAAGTGGATGACTAATAATTCCATTTATTGGCCCCATGGCTAGAAGATTTATACCACCTATTCTGGCATATAATGTGTACAATTTCCCTGACATGGATAATATATGGAAGATTGTAGTAAGCAATAAGAATGCAATGCAATAAATATTAAAATGCTGTATCATTCTATTAGTATATTAAAGTAACATAATTACTTGATGTGTTTCTTTCCAAGTATCATTGGCACTCTAACTTGTTTTAGAATATAAGTTAAATATGTTATATATTTTTATATAACATAGCAATTTATGACTCAATACTCTAAGAATTATAAATTGCATCAATAGGCATTTGAATCTACTCATCTTGTTTATTGCTCATTTGTGTATTACTCTGGGAATTGTGGCACATTTTAGTCCTATTATGTGTGGAAACAAATCATAGTTTTGAACATACATGTAAATGTGTAAAACCAGCTCAACAAGAAAGTTGCCATCAAGAAACATACTCTTTTCACAGTTTGAATGGGTAACACCAAAGAACTAGCTGGCAAAATAAAACAAAAAATGTAGAAATAATCCCGTGTAGCAAACAAGCAGCAAGAACACTTTGCTGGAAAGAATATAACCAAGCATTGATTTTTATGTTCTACAAAACTAAAAAGGTTACTTTCAACATATTTTCCCACAGCATGAAAAAATTATTCTTTTTCTTTTATTATTTATAACCACTCTTTAGAAACTAGAAACTGGTTTTTTGAGGGTCATTCAAGAACTATAAGAATACAAATGAATTTCTTTGCCCTTTAAAAGAAAGAGATTTGTAAAACGTATTGTGGCATTGTTTGGAATCACTGGAGAAATCAAATACATGATGCATATAGATACAAAAATGGAAAAAGTTTGTTAAATATTTCCCTTAAAAATACCTAGAGGAAACTAATCTACCTTTGTGTTTGACCCGTTAACACAATCATATGTAAGCCGTAAAAGAAATAAAGTCTCTCTTAAAATAAAACACAAAAAGTTCCTATGATGCTATAGTATTTTAATAAACATTTCCCTATTTCCTATGAAACAGTTTGCAGCAAATGCCTGAAAATAACGTATTTTCTTATTAAACAAATAAAGGCATAAACAACTTGAGTGCAATGTCTACGCTGTTGTACAGAAGGGGTGGAATACATATGGATGAAGATAATTTGCAAGCCACAGTCCTGTGTTACTAATGGCTGGCAAAACTGGGAGCCGAATGATTTCAAATACCTCACACAGCTTCAAGTTAACTTCAGGCTGATCAGCTAGCCCTGTGATTATTGGATGAAAGTATTGGTAGAGGTTTAAAATGTACACATGCCTTCATGTTGAAAGATATCCTCAAGGTTAAGAATGTTTAAAATGTACAATACATAGAGATATTTGGGAAAAAAGCTGTCTCACTGTTACTTTAATGCAGTAACAAAAGACACTGTCATACAAAGCAAAGAGGAGTGTCAATATTGTGCATCTACGTCCAGCTTCTTTTTTAGAATTCTGCATTTGGTGTTGCATATAACAGCAATGCTATTAGGAAGGAAGCTTTTTCCAAACTGTTTCTGGGTCTGTCTCACAGTTTGAATTCTCACAGTTTAAGACATGTACTTGTCAGTAATGAACATAGCAAAATGTTGATCTATGGCACTGCAATGCAGAAGCAGCCAGTCATAATTACTTTGATTTCTATAAAGATGGATGTTCTTCTGTGAGTGTGTCGGCTGAAATGGAGATGCCCTGGGAAAAATTTAAAATGAAGGTCTTGTCACTCTGGATGAATGCAAGCTCAGAAGCCTACCTGGTGGCATAGGAGTTCCCCCACAGGGCAGAGGATCCGAGCTCAGAAGCCTACCTGATAGCATAGGAGTTCCCCCACTGGACAGAGGACCTCTAATAGTCTAGACTGGACCTTTTGAATCAATGCTGGTGAGAGGTGACAGCGTGCTGGCAGCCCTCGCAGGTGCCTCCTCGGCCTCGGGGCCCATTCTGGCTGCCCTTGAGGAGCCCTTCAGCCCAGCACTGCACCGTGGGAGCCCTTCTCTGGGCTGGCCGAGGCAGAAGCTGGCTCCCTTGGCTTGCTGAGGTGTGAAAGGAGATGCACGGGTGGGAACCGGGGCTCGCTGGTGGTGCTTGTGGGCCAGCTAGAGTTCCGGGTGGGTGTGGGCTTGGTGGCCCCGAGCGGCCGGCCAGCCCTGCCGGCCCTGGGGCAGTGAGGGGCTTAGCACCCGGGCCAGCAGCTGTGGAGGGTGTGCAGGGTCCCCCAGCAGTGCTGGCCCACCGGTGCTGCACTCGATTTCTCACTGGGCTTTAGCTGCCCCCCTGCATGGGAGGGCTCGGGGCCTGCAGCCCGCCATGCCTAAGTCTCCCCCCAAACGCCCTGGGCTCCTGGCTGCCTGACTCTCCCCTACCAGCACCACTCCCTGCTCCACGGCGCTGGTCCCGTCCACAGCCCAAGGGCTGAGGAGTGCGGGTGCACAGCGCGGGACTTGCAGGCAGCTCCACCTGCAGCCCAGGTGCCATACCCACTAGGTGAAGCCAGCTGGGCTCCTGAGTCTAGTGGGGACGTGGAGAATCTTTATGTCTAGCTCAGGGATTGTAAATGCACCAATCAGCACCCTGTCAAAACGGACCAATCAGCTCTCTGTAAAACAGACCAATCGGCTCTCTGTAAAATGGGCCAATCAGAAGGATGTGGGTGGGGTCAGGTAAGGGAATAAAGGCAGGTTGCCCCAGCCAGCAGCAGTCGCAACATGCTCCGGTCCCCTTCCCCAGTGTGGAAGCTTTGTTCTTTTGCTCTTTGCAATAAATTTTGCTGTTGCTCACTCTTTTGTCCACACTGCCTTTGTGAGCTGTAACACTCACCACGAAGGTCTGTAGCTTCACTCCTGAGCTAGCGAGACCACGAACCCACCAGAAGGAAAAAACTCCACACATCTGAACATCAGAAGGAACAAACTCTGGACACACTGCTCTTGAGAACTGTAACACTCACCGCGAGGGTCCGCGGCTTCATTCTTGAAGTCAGGGAGACCAAGAACCCACCAATTCTGGACACACTGGGAGTGCTTTGCTGACTACATAATTGCAGTTAGAAAAGAGTTTCTGTAATTGACCAAAGTTATCAGGTTTCATACCTACTTTTACTTATGTTGACAGCTCACAATTGTGACACAAGGCAACTTCCAGGACTCTGCAGTGCTATGAAATGGCAAGAGAAAAATGCAAAGCTCAATGAGGCCACCAACGGCAAATGAGCCACAGTTTTTGGATTAAAAGTGTATCTTAATGTGCTGCATTCCACAGAGGTTATCTATGAATTCTATTTTCTATTAATGAGAATTAATATCAAGGTCATAAAGTTGGGACTCCTGAAATCACTTCATAATCATATTGCTTTCCAGAATTTCTAATGCTAAAGCTATAGTTTCTTGAGGTAATTTTAATTTTAAGAAAGGTTTCCTTACCATTTACCCAAATTTCTTACATGCACACACACCAAAACAAAACAAAAACTGAATATTTTTGTGCTGATACAAACTGTCACAAAGGAAGTAATGAGGGGATTTGTCTACATTAACCTGACGTACTGGTGAAAATAACCCCTTTGTAGATTTTCTGAATTAGGCAAAAATTTGGAGAAATTCTTGAAGAGGTCACAAAGGAGACCACAGATATGTGTGGGCTGCATGTGAAAAGCATGCTGCTTTGTAAATATTCACACCAAACTTTCAAACACAAGAGTGATACTACCCTAGCAAAACCTAAGGTTCTCTGGGGAGGCAGGTGGCTAGTTCCACTTTTTCTCTTTCCTTAATGTTACAATTGAGGTTTCCTTTGATTACTCTTCTCTCAAGGAAGAGAAAGAAAGGAAACTTTGTATCTGCAGAAATGATGAGGTCCAGAGATACAGGAAGTAAGACTGGGGTCCCATCTCCCTTCCTTCTCGGGGCTAGGGAGTCAGCTCTTGAAACTGCTTGCTATCTCACAAGTAGCTACAATTATTAACCTAACAATGCCACACACCTGATCCCTAATCCCTACAACAAAGAGCCAATCACCAACCGTTGTTATTTCTGTAAACCAATGAGAATTCCTGACAGGCAACTTTGTGTCAGCCCATTCCCTGCCTGCCTTTTTGTTTTAAAAGCCTGCCTGTAACAGAGGCCACACAGAGCTCATATCCACACTGACCTGGATCTGAGTCTTCTGGGTAGCTGTGCTCACATTGGCTCAAGTCAACTCTTGAAATTATATTGTGTGCCTCAGCTTTGCATTTGAATAGACCAGGAATATTAAAATATAATTGTACCATAAAGTACTAATCGGTCTTAGTTTGTTTTGCCAAAATAAATTTATTGATAAAGCAGAAGGGTGGTAGTTGTAGAGGTTTTATTATCTATATTTAACTTACTGCTAAGGTCTCAGTTTGCCCATGTGGGTCCCCTGTTTAATCTTTCACCTTCTATCTAGAGTCTGACTAGAATGAGACCCAGTGGTGGATACAGGGGCTGCTTTGAGCACTGTATATGCTGTCCATCCCTGAGAGTTTTGCTAGCAATTGCAATCCAGAACCCCTTTCTTTACTATGTGCACCAAAAAGTCAGGCTTGTATAGATGTTTATTGAATACAATCACTTGTAAGCATGGTGCTAATGTGTGGTTCTCAGGCTGTTAGAGAGTTAATATTTTAGTTGATTCTAAAATTGTCACCAAATTAAAAATCTAAAATTTACCTTCACAAAGCCCTTAATTAGGATACGTTTAAGTGTATACTCAGATCATTGGCTTTTAATTACAAAAGCAATCCCTATTATATACAAGAAGATATATTTCCGAAAAAATTAAATCATTAATAATGTAATTTTTTTTTTTGAGACAGAGTCTTGCTCTGCTCCCCAGGCTGGAGTGCAGTGCCTGATCTTGGCTCTGTCCAACCTCCACTTCCTGGATTTGAGTGATTCTTGTGCCTCAGCCACTAGAGTAGCTGGGATTATAGGTATGTGCCACCACACCCAGCTAATTTTTGTATTTTTAGTAGAGATGGGGTCTCCCCATGTTGCCCAGGATGTTCTCAAACTCCTGAGCTCAAGTGATCCACCTGTCTCAGCCTCCCAAAGTGCTAGGATTACAGGTGTGAACTACCACACCCAGCCTAACGATGTAATTTTTAATATTCAGATGCTAGTCTTTAACTATAGCTTCAGAATGAATTCTAAAAGATTAAAAACCTTAAATAACTCTCCCAAATCAGATATCAGGAGATATAAAAAATAACTTCCATCATTATATTCTGATACATTTATTATTTGTAAATTTGTGAAAGTGAAAAAGCTATGCTAGTCAGTTAATTTCATAATTTTATTATATTTACTGTTCTCTATTCATAAGAGAAAACAAGAACTGTATTTCCTTTTCCTAAAGTTTCTTCCTAAAAAAGGAAGGCAGTCACAGAGAATTTGGAACAGATTAGTGTAATTTGGTATTAGAGGTCTTGAATTTAGCTTCTCATTGCATAGAGTGAGGTAATCTGGCATTGAGTCAAGTTATTATTCATCTCCTTTCAATACAAGGTGTATTAAATAGTATATAAATAAGTATGTCAAGCAAAACCTATTTATTGTCACAGAAAAGTCATTTGGTCGACAGCTTGTCAGAGACTGGGAAATTAACATCTTTTGCAAACACTTTTTTCTTCCTACCAGGTTGATACATTTAAGACAAATCTGTAACACAGCCCGATGTTATTAAAGGTAAAACTTTGCCTCCTGCATCTGAGGCTTAATAGAAAGTATGAAAATGAATTTCAAATTGTGATATAGCTTTGACACAATGTAAGGCTGTCTTTTAACTTTAATTGAATTTTAATCATTTCATGAGGTATATTCATGCCTGTATCTTCATTCCTATACAATAGAGAAATTTAGCACTCATTAAACTTGTCAAAACCGTAGCAAGAAATAAAGGCATCTGGAGGAGTGATTCTTATCCTTATTTTTCATGTGTTTGGCGGAAAGTGTCCAACTTTCCTCCCCTGTCCTGGGAAGGTGGCAGAAGGAAAGGACTCATCTCAGGCAAACACTGCCAGATCTCTCCTGGAGCAGAACTTTTGGGAAAGTCTCCAAGGTTTTGAGAAAAAACTAACAAGTTAGCTGCTGTCCAGTGCTCTTGCCCTACAATTAAGTGTAGTTGGAGCAGCACAGATGCCAACAATCAATGCACAAAGCAATCAGGAGGGGTGCAAGAGCATCCAAAGATTTTCTCATTCCAACAGTTTGGAAAATTATGGCTTAAAAAACCTAAATGTTAAAGCCTGACACAAACACACACAAACCCCAATCAACATTCAGTTGCGAAGTACTGATTGCACACTGGCAACCATATCAAAGTAAAAACCCAGTGGCCACACGGAAGATATTGGTATGACATTTGCTTATTATGATTTTTATTAGAAGTAGTAGTAGTAGCAATGGTTGTGGATTTGGGATAATCCATCAACACCAATTTATAGAGTCTGGATTTACATATACATACAGAAAAGCTCACCTTTAGCAGGAATTGAAGCTAATTTCCTATCAGAGAACAATTCTTTTTCTTGGCTCAAAAGCATCATGTGCTAACTACTGGCCACTCAAGAACATCAATGATTTCCCTTTCTTTTCCTAACCAATTAAATATCAAGTTATTAACCTGTGCTGTGGGCTGACCTAAGTCACTTTGGCTTTTCACATTTATTAGTTTTTTTGGGAGGGTAGATAATCAGTTTCCAATAAACATCTACCATGACCAGGTTGAATAAAATCAAGTCTCAGACCTAATTCTGCCAGGCACACATGCATGCACACTATCGGGGGAATCTGCCCCCAATATTTCAACATAGGTTCTTTCTATTTTCCGTAAGTGTCGGCCAGCTGAGAAATAAAGAGAGACAGTACAAAGAGAGGAATTTTACAGCTGCGCCACCAGAGGTGACATCACATATTGGTATGACTGTGATGCCCACCTGAGCCTCAGACCAGCAAGTTTATATTAAGGGTTTCAAAAGGGGAGGGGGTGTAAGAACAGGGAGTAGGTACAAAGATCACATGCTTCAAAGGGCAAAAAGCAGAACTACTAATAAGGGTCTAATAAAGATCACATGCTTCTGAGGGAACAGGGCAAAGGGGAAAAGCAGAATTACTGATAAGGATCTAACAAAGATTACAAGGCAAAGGGCAAAAGCAGAACCACTGATGAGGGTCCATGTTCAGCAGTGCACATATTGTCTTGAGAAACATCTTAAGCAACAGAAAACAGAGTTCGAGAGCAGAGAACCAGTCTGACCACAAATTTACCAGGGCAGAGTTTTCCCAACCCCAGTAAGCCTGAGGGTTCTGCAGGAGACCAGGGCTTATCTCAGTCCTTAAGCACATAAGACAGACACTCCCAGAGCAGCCATTTATAGACATCCCCCAGGAATGCATTCTTTTCCCAGGGTATTAATATTAATATTCCTTGCTAGGAAAAGAATTTAGTGATATCTTCCCTACTTGCACGTCCATTTATAGGCTGTCTGCAAGAAGCAAAATATGGCTCTTTTTGCCCAACCCCGCAGGCAGTCAGACCTTATGGTTATCTTCCTTTGTTTCCTAAAAATCGCTGTTATTTTGTTCTTTTCCAAGATGCACTGATTTCATATTGTTCAAACACACGTTTTACAATCAATTTGTACAGTTAACACAATTATCACAGTGATCCTGAGGTGACATACATCCTCAGCTTACGAAGATAACAGGATTAAGAGATTAAAGTAAAGACAGGCACAAGAAATTATAAAAGTATTATTTGGGAACTGATAAATGTCCATGAAATCTTCACAATTTATGTTTCTCTGCTGCGGCTCCAGCTGGTTCCTCCGTTCGGGGTCCCTGACTTCCCACAACAGCACATGCAACCTGTCACACAATATCTGGTGTTATTTGATCAATGATATCACAAATCTTTCTTCTCTTTTAGGCTTCCAACAATTACCTTTTGTATGAGCTTATGTGGAACAATATTCCAGTTCCAGAAAGATGGAATATGTCCAGGTGGACTCAGGTGACTTTCTCAGTGGACTCAGGTGACAGAAAGGCAGAGTGGAATGGGGCCCTAAGTCAAGGCTGTGATCAGTGGCGCAGAGATTTCTGAGCTTGCTAACCACACTTGCCTTGTCTGTGCAAGGAGGGTGGTGTTTTACATTTTCCGAAGTCCATTCACATATCTCTAATGAGACACATTCCACCAATTATAAAATATTTCTAGCTTGCTTTATGTCACATAAGAAGAAATGAGTAGCTCTGATCAAGACAAAAGATAATGGAACTATTTGTAATCACTCTCTTTGGAGAGTGGAATCCTCATGAGGGTCCTTTACATGCAAAGTAACCACCTGGTATTCCTGGATATTTCTTCATATTTCAAATAGTACATAATGCCTCTTGGGGGTAGAATACAGCTAAGATCTTTCTATAACACAGTCTGTGCTAAAGTTTTGTTTTGTTTTGTTTCTAATCAGAGAAAATATAACACATTCAGGGCCTGCCACAATATGGTTTTCTTCACGTTTACTTCCCCCAACTTCTCCCCTAAATTCTCCCATCAAATAACTCACTTGATTTGAACATCCCCTGTGCCAGTGCTGATGCTACTTTATCTGAAAAAACTTTATTTCTCCCCATCTCTATTCAAAATATGTAAGTCATCCTTGAAAGCTCATTTTTGAAACAAATTTTCTTAATACCTTTTTTTACTATACATGTAATAACATTTATGAACATACTTGCATACACTTAATAGCAAATTTGCTGTATATTTGATAATGCATTTCATTAATTATTACATTTGCTATACATTTATTAAACAAAGACTATGTGCTAAGTAGCGGGACCAATGATGAAATTTTCCCTGGATCCAGGTGGCCAACGAGTGTGCCAGCAAACCAGGGAACATGGCATGTTGAGCACTCTGTGGGGAAATATGGGCACATTTCCTGCTAATACAGCCTGTGGAAGGGTTCTTCTAAGTTTGCTGGGTAGAATCTTGAAGACTTTTCTAAAAAATACTGCTTGAGGTGAGGTTAAAGAATAAATAGAAGCTGTTCTATTTTAAAAGGCAAAAGCAAAGGAACATGAGAGAGCAAAATCCGACCTTTCAAGAACAGATGGCATGATTATTTTTTTCATGGTTGCTACTGCATATGTGCACCATAGTACAAAATTCAAATCATGTATTGTAGACTGTGGCAGCCACTGAGATTGGAAATGTAGGGAATGATTTCAAATAACTGTTTTGGAAAGATCACTCTACTGCCATGTGGAAGATGGATTGGAGAAGGCACGGCTGGAGAGAGTGCAATGAGAATGACTAATGGTTCACAAGAGGAATGAGGATGGCTGGAGTAAAGCAGTGGCAATGTGGACAGAGAGAGCAGAAATGGGACCAAGTATCAGATTTACTTGAAAGCATTAGCAGTATGACTGGCAGCAAACATACAAAAGAGTGAAAGAGGTGACAGGTAAGATGGCCATCAGGCCTGCCATGCAGGTGACTGGGCCAAAAATCAGAGAAGAAAAGCAGAAGCAGCATCTCAAAAAGCAGGGGAAGCATCTCACTGTAGAGAGGAATGCCCTGACCCCATGGTAGAAGCACTGAATCTGAAGAACAGATGTGATGTCTAAAGAGGGTGGGTTTATATATAATCCTAGAGTGCAGGAGAGAACACCAGATACAAATATCAATTTGAGTCATCATTATAAAGCAGTAGGTGAAAGAATGAACAGGAACGATGGTACCTGAGTTAGAAAGAAAAGAAGGTCTAGTCCTCAACTCTAGGAAATGGAGCTATTTAAGAGGTGGTTGGGGAAAAATAAATCTATGGAAGAGGCAGGAAGGAGCAGTCAGGGAATAAGTGAAGCAAGAGAAACCAAGGGAATGAGAAGGGAGAAAAGCACCTCAAGCTAAAAAGTCGCCACATTGTCAACTTCTCCAAGAGAGTAAGTAAAATAGGAAGAAGGAGGAAAAAGAAAAATAATCCATTGGAATGGTTCCTGGAAACTCAGAGGTGACCAGAGTGGAACTAGGAAGCAGTGGGACAGAACGTAGGTATCGTACTTTGCCCAGTGCTGCCTTTATTCTCTTTCATCAAGGCTTTTTGTTCTTCTCTAATCCCCTCCTCTCTTAGTCCATCTGTGTTGCTATAAAGGAATACCCAAGGCTGGATAATTTATAGAGAAAAGAGGTGTGTTTGGCTCACAGTTCTGCAGGCTGTACAAGAAGCAAGCACCAGCATGTGATTCAGGTGAGGCCCTCAGGGAGCTTCCAATCATGAAGGGAGGCAAATGGGAAGCAGCCATGTCAACTGGGAAGAGAGGGAGAAAGAGAGAGAGAGAGGAGGGATGCCAGGCCCTTTAAACAGCCAGCTCCAGTGTGAACTAATAGAGCAAGGACTCATTACCAAGGGGAGGGCACCAAGCTATTCATGAGGCATTCACCCCCACCAGCCAAAACCACCCATCAGGCCCCACCTCCAGCATTGAGGATCACATTTCAACATGAGATTTGGAGGGAACAAACATACAAACACTATGATCCCCTCTACGATGTCATAATGTGGCTAAATTGTGCCGCCCTCCACTTCCTATGCTGAGACCCTAACCCTCAGGACAACTGTATTTGGAGACAGGGCCTTTAGTAAATAATGAGGCTAAATGAGGTCATAATGACAGGACTCTAATCCATAGAACTAGTACCTTTTTTTTTTTTTTTTTGAGATGGAGTCTTGCTCTGTTGCCCAGGCTGGAGTGCAGTGGCGCGATCTCAGCTCACAGCAACCTCCGCTTCCCGGGTTCAAGCAATGCTCCTGCCTCAGCCTCCTGAGTAGCTGGGACTGCAGGCACCCACCACCACGTCTGGCTAATTTTTATATTTTTAGTAGAGAGGGGGTTTCACCATGTTGGTCAGGCTGGTCTTGAACTCCTGACCTCGTCCACCCTCCTCGTTCTCCCAAAATGCTGGGATTACATGCGTGAGCCACCACGCTTGGCCCTGGTGCCCTTTTAAAAACAGGAAGAGGGAGAGCGTGATCTTGCTCTAGCAACACATGAGAAGAGGCAACGTGAGTACACAGTGAAATGGTGGCTTCCTACAAGGCAGGAGAAGAAGATGCGGAATGCACTGTCCCTTGCCAGCACCTTCTCAACTGGACTCCAGATCTGTGAGAAATTAATTTCTGTTGTGTAGCTGTCCAGTCTATAGTAGCTGTTACTGCAGCCCAAGGTGACTGGTACAGGTGGTTTCCCCTAAGGCAGGTAGAGCTATGTGTTTTAAAAAACTCTTTGACTTATTTTGATCTTGTATGTAATATTCAAAATAATAAATCTGTAAAAGTCCAAATGGTAAATTCTTCTCTAAAAAGTATCCTCCTATATATAAAACCCATGAATTTATTTTCTAGGGAAAAAGTGAAGAAAAGTTTCATATTCATGATAGTACTGCATGTATATTTTGCATTTCTATAGGGGAAGGGAAGACTAACATACCGGGAGTGCTGTGATCCCAGGTGTTTCTTGTTTATGAGAACAAGACATTTTACATTCTTCCATTGTAGGTTTCATAACCTACAATATCAGCGTTTCATAACCTAAAATATCAGTGGCTCGGCTGGAAGAGACAATGATAGAAATAGGAAGAGACAGCAATGGCTCCATGGACAATTTTGGCAGAGAGAAGAAAACAAGAGTGCCAGTCCAATCTTGATTGTTGCCTATTACAGGCAATAAACTGTCTTTTTGACTCATTGATGGGCTTTGGCTCCTAGCAGCAAACCAAACAAAAACAAAAACAAACACAAAAACAAACAACCTTTTCATGACCAAATTCCAATGCGTATACTCTGGCACCCAGAGAGCTTATAATTCAGGACCAGGAAATAATCAACTGTGTACAGTTTGCAGCGATTCTCCCAAGAGCCATTTTGAGCCTTTCTACCACTTTCTACACGATGCTGCTCTTGTGATTTTATGCCTCTGGGCCAAAATGAGAATATACTACAGTGGCTCTGGACCTGCAGGGGATAAATAATTAATTACAAACTCAGCCAGCAGCCAGTCCTGCTGGCTTCAGTTGACAAAAAGTGACTATTACCCAGACTCCAATGCTGAGTACACAGACTGGGAGAAAGCCCTGGAGTGTCATAGTATTTGCAATATCTGTGAATGACGACCTCCTTTTAACACACTTTCTTACCTCCGGTTTTCCCCGGTGATATCCTAGCAAATAGGAGTAGCCTGAGAGAATCGGCCATTCTCTTTATTTTATTTTTCTTTCTTACTATACTATAACATGATTTATTCTGTTGGTATTATATATTCTTTGTATTCTTAAAATCAGGGGACCTGTTTTCGGTGTACTAAGTGTTCAAATTTGGCAGAAACTTAGAAGCTTCTTCCTTAAAAACAATTTATGTTACAGATATCTGTACTTAGCCCCAGAAATTCCTTTGCATTCATGATATAGTTTGGCTCTGTGCCCCCACCCAAATCTCACCTTGAATTGTAGTTCCCATAATCCATATGTGTCATGGGAGGGACCCAGTGGGAGGTAATTGAATCATGGGGGCAGGTATCCTCATGCTGTTCTCGTGAGAGTGAGTGAGTTCTCAAGAGGTCTGATGGTTTTATAAAGGTCTTTTTCTCCTTTTGTTTGACACTTCTCCTTGCTGCCACCATGTGAAGAAGGTGTTTGCTTCCCTTTCTGCCATGATTGTAAGTTTCCTGAGGCCTCCCCAGCACTGCGGAACTTTCAGTCAATTGAACCTTTTTTCTTTATAAATTACTCAGTCTCAGGTATTGCTTCATAGCAGCATGAGAACAATGGAGTAATGCAAATTATAAAACTGATAAAACAAGCAAGTCAATGCAAAAGGCCTAGTCCAAGCAGACAAATGAGAATTTCTACTTTAAAACTTCAAAATCAGGTACTTTGATCATTCATTTACAATTTCGTTTTCCTATTTCATACTGAACATGGTAATTTGTATTAAGAAAATATCCAAAAACTAATCTCTCTGTTGAGATGAACTATCTGTCCTTCATAGATTAGACTATATCTATATAGGTCAAGAGCATACAGAAATAAGTATACTAACATTTTCTCTGTTTTTTTCCAAATTTGTAAATTGTGTCTGTTCCTTTGTTTTGTTTTTTACCTTTTATTTTAGACAGAGTGGGTACGTGTGAAGATTCATTACATGGGAACATTGTGTGATGCTGAGGTTTGTTGTATGGATTCCATCACCCTGATAGGGAGCATAGTACCGGATAGGTAGTTTTTTAACCCACCTCTCCCAAACCTTCTATGAGTCCACGGTGTCTGTTGCTTCTAGATTTATGTTCATGTGTGCTGAGTGTTTAGCTACCACTTTTAAGTTAGAACATATGGTATTTGGTTTTCTGTTTCTGTGTTAGTTTACTTAGAATTATGGCCTCTAGCTTCATGCATGCTGCTACAAGGACATGACTTAACTTTTTTATGGCCATGCAGTATTCCTTAGTGTATATGTACCATATTTTCTTTATCTAATCTACCATTGATGGACACCTGGGTTGATTCCATTGGCTATTGTGAATAGCTTGACAATGAACATATGAGTGCACATGTCTTCTTTTGAGTTATTTTCCTTTGGATAATGGAATTACTGGGTCAAATGTAGTTCTAAGTTCTTTGAGAAATCTCCACACTGAGAAATCTCCACATGGTTGCTCTCCACAGTGGATGAGGTGATTTGAATTCCTGTCAACAATGTGTAAACATTCCCTTTTTCACAGCCTCACCATCTGTTTTTATCGTTACTGTTTTTTTGGACTTTTTAACAATAATCATTCTGACTAGTATTAGATGGTATCTCACTGTGGCTTTGATTTAAAGAAATTATTTCCCTGTTACTTGCTATCATTGGCCTTGTTGAAGACTAGATGGTTGTTGGTGTGTGGTTTGATTTCTGAAATTTTATTCTATTCCATTGGTCTAATGTGTCTGTTTTTGCACCCACTCCAAGATCTTTTGCTTAATGTGGCTTTATAGTATACTTTGAAGTTGGGTAGTGTGATTCCTCCAGCCTTATTCTTTTTGCTTAGAATGGCTTTGGCTATTCAAGCTTTTGTTTTGGATCCATATGAATTTTAGAATACTATTTTTTATTTCTGTGAAGAATGTCATTAGTAGATTGATAAAAATAGTATTGAATCTAAATTGCTTTGGGCAGTATGGCCATTTTTATGACATTGATTCATCCAATCCATGCACATGAACTGTTTTTTTCATTTATTTGTATTGTCTCTGATTTCTTTCAGCCATGTTTTGTAATTCTCTTTGTAGAGATTTTTCACCTCCTTTATTAGCTGTATGCCTAGGTATTTCATTTTCCTTGTGGTTACTGTAAGTGAGATTATGCACTTGATTTCATTCTCAGCATGGACCTTGCTGGCGTATAGAAATACTACTGAGTTTTATATATTGATTTTGTACCCTGAAACTTTACTAAAGTCATTTATCCTGGGAGTCTTTTGGCAGAGTCTTAAGGATTTTCTTTGTACAGAATCATATCAGTGAAAAGAGATAGTTTATGTTTTTTCTTATTTGAAGGCCTTTTCCTTTTTTCTCTTGCCTAAATGCTGTGCCTGGGACTTCCACTACCATGTTGAATAGGAGTGGTGAGAGTGGCATCTTTTTCTTTTTCCAGTTCTGAAAGGGAATGGTTCAAATTTTTGCTCATGAACCACGATGTTGGATGTGGGATTGTCATAAATGGCTCTTAATATTTTGAGATGTATTTTTTTGATGCCTAGTCTGTTGAAGATTTTTATCATAAAGGGATGTTGGATTTTATCAAAAGCTTTTTCTGCATCTATTGAGATGATCATATGGTTTTCGCTTTTGATTCTGTTTATGTTGTGAATCACATGTATTTGTTTGCTTATGTTGAACCAGCCTTGCATCTCAGGGATAAAGCCTACTTGATTGTGGTGAATTAACTTTTCAACATGCTGCTGGATTCAATTTGCTATTATTTTGTTGGGGATTTTGGCAATGTTCATAAGGGATATTGGTCTGAAGTTTTCTTTTTTCATTGTGTCTCTGCCAGATTTGGGTACCAGGCTGATGCTGGCTTGATAGAATAAGTTAGGGAGAAGTCTCTTCTCCTCAATTTTTTGGAATAGTTTCAGCAGGCTTGGCGCCAGTTCTTCTTTGTATATCTAGTAGAATTTCGTTGTAAATCCATCTTGTCTAGGGCTTTTTTGGTTGATAGGTTATCACTAATTCAGCTTCAGAAGTTGATATTGGGGTCTATTCAGGGTTTCAAACTCTTCCTGAGTCAATCTTGGGAGATGAGGTGTTTCCAGGAAGTTATGTATTTCCCCTAGAACTCTTCCTGAGTCAATCTTGGGAGATGAGGTGTTTCCAGGAAGTTATGTATTTCCCCTAGAACTCTTCCTGAGTCAATCTTGGGATATGAGGTGTTTCCAGGAAGTTATGTATTTTCCCTAGATTTTCTAATTGTGTGCATAGAGTCGTTCATAGTAGTCTCTGAGACTTTTGTATTTCCCCTTTTTAATCTCTATTTTTTTCAAAGCAATGATCTTCAATAAACTAAAGACAAAGAATCGGAAAGACTGGTTCAAAAAATCTAGATGTTTAATGCCTGGAGAGTGAATGTAATTCATTTAATATTTACCCAATTATGGTCACTGGTGACATCCTCATTGGCCAATGACATTGAGGTCCCATGAAACCCCCTGGCTCTCTGTTCCTTTTTACCCCAGGGATCTGTGCAAAGGCTGTGAATGTCATGGTTCCAGCAACCTTTGTTTCACCCATTGCCATCCCCACTGACATACCCTTATGTTGTGGAGATGGGTCCTTATAAAGTGTGGGAACTTCATGGGACTTCAGTTTCAGTGTAGTGTGGGAACTTCATGTGACCTCAGTTTCAGTGTAGTGTGGGAACTTCATGGGACCTCAGTTTCAGTGTAGTGTGTGAACTTCATGGGACCTCAATTTCAGTGTAGTATGGGAACTTCAAGGGACCTCAATTTCAGTGTAGTGTGGGAATTACACTTTATAAGGACCCATCTCCACATTCTAAGGGTCATCATACCTCGTCGTCCTTTCATCAGTATAGAGGAAAATCTCTATTTTTCTGCTGCATTCAGAGACACTATTTTCTTTTCTTTTATTATTATTATTGTTATTACACTTCAAGTTTTAGGGTACATGTGCACAATGTGCAGGTTAGTTACATATGTATACATGTGCCATGCTGGTGTGCTGCACCCAATAACTTGCCATTTAGCATTAGGTATATCTGCTAATGCTATCCCTCCCCCCTCCCCCACCCCACAACAGTCCCCAGAGTGTGATGTTCCCCTTCCTGTGTCCATGTGTTCTCATTGTTCAATTCCCATCTATGAGTGAGAACATGTGGTGTTTGGTTTTTTGTCCTTGAGATAGTTTACTGAGAATGATGATTTCCAATTTCATCCATGTCCCTACAAAGGACATGAACTCATCATTTTTATGGCTGCATAGTATTCCATGGTGTATATGTGCCACATTTTCTTAATCCAGTCTATCATTGTTGGACATTTGGGTTGGTTCCAAGTCTTTGCTATTGTGAATAGTGCCGCAATAAACATACGTGTGCATGTGTCTTTATAGCAGCATGATTTATAGTCCTTTGGGTATATACCCAGTAATGGGATGGCTGGGTCAAATGGTATTTCTAGTTCTAGATCCCTGAGGAATCACCACACTGACGTCCACAATGGTTGAACTAGTTTACAGTCCCACCAACAGTGTAAAAGTGTTCCTATTTCTCCACATCCTCTCCAGCACCTGTTGTTTCCTGACTTTTTAATGATCGCCATTCTAACTGGTGTGAGATGGTATCTCATTGTGGTTTTGATTTGCATTTCTCTGATGGCCAGTGATGATGAGCATTTTTTCATGTGTCTTTTGGCTGCATAAATGTCTTCTTTTGAGAAGTGTCTGTTCATATCCTTCGCCCACTTTTTGATGGGGTTGTTTGTTTTTTTCTCGTAAATTTGTTTGAGTTCATTGTAGATTCTGGATATTAGCCCTTTGTCAGGTGAGTAGGTTGTGAAAATTTTCTCCCATTCTGTAGGTTGCCTGTTCACTCTGACGGTAGTTTCTTTTGCTGTGCAGAAGCTCTTTAGTTTAATTAGATCTCATTTGTCAATTTTGGCTTTTGTTGACATTGCTTTTGGTGTTTTAGACATGAAGTCCTTGCCCATGCCTACGTCCTGAATGGTAATGCCTAGGTTTTCTTCTAGGGTTTTTATGGTTTTAGGTCTAATGTTTAAGTCTTTAAACCATCTTGAATTAATTTTTGTAAAAGGTGTAAGGAAGGGATCCAGTTTCAGCTTTCTACATATGGCTAGCAGAGACACTATTTTCTATCTCCCTTCTCTATAGTGAGATACAAACCATAGGATCATCTCAATAGATGCAGAAAAAGCTTTTGAAAAAATCCAACATCCCTTTATGATAAAATCTTCAACAGACTAGGCATCAAAGGAACACACCTCAGAATATTAAGAGACATTTATGACAATCTCACAGCCAACATCATGCTGAATGTTCTATAGAAGGGAGATTTTCTATCTCTCTTCTCATCAATGGCTTTACACTTTTACATAAAGGGAAAAATAGCATAAACAGCTGTTGTTTCCTAAAGTTTTGATTCAGGGGAGCAAAGATCCTTGAAGCAGGAAAATAGTAAGTGTCTTGCTGCCTAGAAGGCAGAATGGGAAAGACCTCGGACAGAAAATTCAAAGAGCAAAACAAAAACCATCACCTCAAAAAAGTATTCTACCACCAATGGTAATTAAGAACTTTGACAAGCCTGGTTCAAATCCTGGCCTTGCCATTTACATGTTGTCTGACCTTGAACAAGACATTTGACCTGCTTTTTTTTTTCCAACATTGTATTGAAAAATAATATGTATATATAAATACATATGCTAATATACTTAGAGAAAAGTACCCCTGCCTTAAGTGCATAGCTCAGCATATTTTGAGCACAGACGTCCAGAAAAACATGGGTGCTTGCACCCATAAGCCCCTCCCCTTGCTCTTTCTGGCCATTGCTGCCCCCGCTAAGGTGACCCCCTCCTGACTTGCATAGCTCAGAATAGTTATTCTTCACTCCGGTGGGCACTGTTACTTCAGTCCTTTTTGCTTCCTTTATGAAACAGGGATTATCAAATTACCTTCATCCTCGTGTTGTTATGACAAGTAAACAAATTAATATTTTAAAAATGTTTAGAATAGCCTATGCATAGTAGGCACAGTGTATTTGTTAAATAAAAGTAAAACACATATTTTAGAAAAATTAATGGTTTAATATAAGTTGTGTGACCCTAAACCTATGAATTGTGGTTAAAAACAGATTGACACATGAAGAAGTAAATGATGACCTACCCCAAATAAATAAAAATTCAGCTTCGCAAATGTTTCATTCACTCCTACATAGTGACCCTAGAATAACATTACACAGATTTCTTAGGTTGGTTTGATTGAAAGAAAATGTAAGCGTACATATATGTCTCAATAGTGATTGAACATGGTTTCTTTCTGAAACTATCAGTTTGTCCTATTGTGAAAAAGTGACGCGTTATATCGTGTGTCACTTTAAAGAATCTCTAGATATAGTTCAAATTCATTTGTTGAATAAGAAATTTGTATATTGCTCATACACAGGCATTTTTAATTTATAAAATGCAGGCTTAATAGGGCTGCAAGTTTTTGGATTACATAAGTGTGGTTATTGGAATTAAGAAAAATACCCATAGTAAAGAGAATGTACCTGGAATTGCTGAGGCTGCCATGAGGTTAAAGCGCTTTACTACATTCTAGACAGGGCATGGGATCAACATGAAGAATCTTGTTTCATTTATCACCATTTCATGGAATTGATTTTCTGTCCTTAGAAATGAGGATATTTTGTGACTGAGCTGCCAGAAGACAGCATGGCTGGACTCTAAATACTTCTTTTAAAAAAGTGAAGAAAAAAGAGAACAGGTTTTTTCCCCCAAGCTTAAAGAACAGTGTATACATTAGGACATCATTTCACATAAACTGTATGATCTTTTACTCTCCTTTTTTGCTTATTATTGAATATCTATTATATGATTGCTTTAGTTTTCTGAAAATCTATTTCACAAGAACATTATGTTTCTAGATAATCAGTGACATGGCACAACCAAACACTTACCTCAGAAGATTCAACATCCAACGTTCCATTTAGAAATGATGCCAGGGTGACTGACAATGCTGAACTTCAAAGGTGTGAGATAGGGAAAGTCATTAATAATCAAACTGAAAAACACATTACGTCAAGCTTAGAAGTAGCCATTGCAGAAGGTGATTCTCTGAAGTTTCATTTCTACAAATGAATGGCCAGTATTTGTGGACTCTATTGAGAGCCCAAAAAGCAAAGAAAACTAGTACCACATATTTGGCAAACATCCTATTGTTTAAGCAGATTTGTTTTTATGTTGCTGAGAAGAACTATTTGAAAGTTTTCAGGGAGGAGAGCTTTGCTGTAAACACTTTTAGTTTATTAGAAGTAGTGCAGGATCAATCGCGAGTATGCAGCCTATGCAGTTGAATGGACCCCTGCTCTCAGAAGAGCCTCACACATGTGTTCTGTTGTATTTTCTGCAGTTAATTCATCAAGATTTAAATTTAACAAAGACTGATTCGTACCTACAATGGGCCAGGCACTGTACTGGGTATCACTATGGATACAACAGTAAACACACTAAATATGGTCCCTGCCCTCAGGCACTAATTCAATAGAAAGCAATATAGAAAATTAGGCAAAGAAGTAAGTACAATGAATGTGATGAAGTGTTACGACTATGTGTAGTCTACTATAAGAGACATATCGTGGCTATACAATTAATGACAGCCATAAGGCCACCTCGACATCTCACAGTGCCTACACGATGTTATCACTTAGCAATTTAATGTCACTTGGCTTGCGGATTTCCAATTCTGGCCCAGGGATTACCAGAACTCTATGACAAGGGGACCTAAAACCCTGGTTGTCCTAGAGACAAGGCCATCTCAGCACAGATGCCAATTTCATAAGCCTTGAAACAGTTTACCCTTAAAGAATGGCTGAAACTCTCTTCACAAAAGAAACCCCTGGTAAGTGACCTGGATTGAATACAGGTATAAGAAGAAGGAAGAGTCCCCCAAATACTGAAAATGGTCTCTGGCTGGAAGCCCCCTTGTTAGTCAGTCATCTGACCCTGACTGTGTCTGGCCTATGCCACAGCCAGCTCCCACTAACCCTCCTGTAAGGGCACTGTCAGAAGAAAGTGCTTGAGCATCAGACGGTGTCTAAGGCTCATCTATGACAAGAATCGAGCTGCAGGGGAAGAAGTCACCCCTAGGGGAAGGCTGATTAACTAGAACCACCCAAGATCCTCGAATGTGACACTAAATATAGTAGTATAATAAGAAAAGACACAATGCACAAGCAGCCTGTAGGCACTGGCTAGCAGGGGACCTCACAGCAGAGAACAGTTTATGTAAGGAAATAGTTTATGACAAAGTGAGTGGACATTTAAGCAACGGAGAAGGCAAATATTCATTTCCTAAATCTGCTGTGTTAGGAGACGTGGAACTTTGAAAATAGAAAAAGTACAACAATACCTGGAGGGCAAACATCATCTTACATGGATTGTGTGAGAACTTGTTAGTGACCGAATAAGAGAGAGAGAAACCAAGAAAGGGAGAAACTGAGAGAAACCAAGAGAGAGAATATGATGGAGCAGGTGAATACCTGGAAGCATCAGTGCTCAGACATCCAGGGATTTCTATAATCGCCTGAATTTCCAGATTTCCTGAGGTCTATCTCACTGAAACTATCTCTCAGTCCAATTTCTTGGTCCAGTTTTAATGCCATTTTAATTCATCAGCAAGCTCTCCTTAGGGATTGGCCATTTGAGTCACAGAATGTGTTTGCCTCTTTCCGTGGTTCCGTTGAACTGCGAGTGGCCCTCGTTATGGCACACACTTTACCTGTGACAATTACACCTGAACACAGCAGAGATACTTGGCTGTAAACGAAAACAGCCAATCTCTTATTTAGTTACAATGTCAGTGTAAAATGCAAACATGTTTTGAATCAAATGTATGTTCTTAAATCACTGAATGGTGGAAAAAGGGGAAAATAATATGTGGATATTTCAAGATTTTTTAAAATAAATGGAGTTGAGGAAAAAGTCATTCAAAAACTAGTTTTTGTGATACTTCTAGCTTCTTAGCAAAGATACGGGATTTGAGAGCTCAAAGAAATTTCTAAGAAGTTTCCAAACCTAAAATTTAAAATGCTAAGCGGATTCCTTTTCCTTTATGATTGCAACGTTGGAACAACATTCTGTGTGAGTGTTCATTGTCTGGTGATCTGTAATGATAGGGTTTCTGGCCAGATTCTTGACAATATCAATAAACACATTTCCTATCAACCGCAGTCTCACTCCCCTGGACATTGTGACATAAACACTAGTTGGTTAAATCCAGTCTCAGCTATTCTCTGAGAATGCCAAACTTAAACCACGATTAAGTGCACACTCGCAACGTGGCCCCAGGGGAGCCGCGGCCTGGCAACGCGCGCATCCTGTGGTAGTTCAGGAGCGCCACCTGTCGTGGAGAAGGAGAACAGCAGGGCAGGGAAGATATTCCACATTTATTCTATTTTGGTGATATATATTCAAATAAAGGACATATTTTCTTCTACAACTACGCTTTGCCCATTTGCTGTTTGATGATGTCTTACTAAAATGTTAAAGCGTGTTTATTGACAATAAATCGATAATAAGTATCTTTTACAGAAAGAAAGGAAGAGAGAAAAGGGAAGGAAATAGAGAAGAAGGGAGGAAGGAAAACAACAAAACTTGTCTTACCTCTACAGAAATTCCTGTGTTCAAATACTGCTCATTACATTTTTTTCTTTAAATAATACCCTTAAGAAATGTACAATTCTAAAACCCTACAACAATTTGTGTTTTTGTGGTTAAAGAAACCAGTGTGAACTGTTTAAATAAACCATGAGAGTTTCATAACAGAAATTCAAATGTCCGGGTTGTGCTTGATCATTACACAGGGTTTCAGCTGTGGTTTGCAGATTCTTGTAAACTAAACCTCATGGAAAGAGCCCACATTGACAGCTCATTTGTGAACCTTGAGGACAGAAGGCATTGAACTGCTGCCTGAAAACACTCTTCTCGTTCTTAAATGTCTCTTCCATACATTCCGTGTTCCTAAAGGCATTCAACATAGCAAATGCTCTGGAAGCTATTCCTGAGTCATAAACCCAGTGACATGAGCCAAGGTCTTCAAAGGAGACTCTCCTAATCTAAAAGCCTCTGTTCAGTGAGTGCTCCTACCTTCCGTGGCAGCCAGTCTTCTTTCTCTCGGTGCTCCTCTGCATTTACCATCTTGCAGGTCAGTCCCCACCCCTTTCTGTCATCAGCACCTCTGCACCTCCAGCTTCTTCCCCTGAAGGCAGCCTGTCTGGCTGCTTCTCATCCATCAGCTCTCAGCTCACATGTCAACACTGCAATAGAAAGTAGGCCTACCTATCTATTTGATTCCAACAACTCACTGCAATTTGCAACTATTCTATTTATTTTCTTCTAATTTTTTCCTCGTGTGTTGCATATCTCCCTCTCCAAAATAGAAACTTGACCAACACAGCCTCTTAACTACCTTATTTACCGTTTTGTTAGCAGCATATAGTAACATGCCCTGGGGAGATGTGTGCACAATAATATTTTTGGAATGCTGAGATGAAGGCTTTTCTATCAGTCAAGCTGAACAGAATGTCTGAGGCTCTTTTGATAGGCTTGAGCGGATGCAAATAACTCTATATCATTGTAGCACGGTTTGCTGAAAGGCAACTCATGGGCTATAAAGGCAGAGAATTAAATATGGAAGTTTATAGTATTAGTTTGGTGAATGATATTATGATAAACATTTAAACTTTCCCTGGAATTCTGCAGCTTTGAATAACAGATAAAAGTGTTGATGTTTCTCTAGCACAGGTAATCTCAGTGCAACTGAAGAAAGTTTGAAGTTACTGAATATTTGGCTAACTGAATTTGCTAGTCTGCTTAAATAACAACTCCCGAAGTCTTGATACCCTGGTCTTTTTAAACATGGACTAACAGAAATTCCACTGACTGAAACTTTCATTTATATTCATCTGAATACACAGCATATTCTGAATATATAGACAGGGACACTGTAATATCCCCAAAATACATATTTCTGGAACATTGCATTCTACGAGTCTTCTGTGTTACCTATTTTATGTTAATTTTGGCTACGTTATATGTTTCAGAAGTACCAAGATTTTCTACTTAAACAGTAACAAGTGAGTTTCAGTTGGGGCTGTTTATTTACGAAAGCTGTTTAACTGCAGCTATGAGAAGCACCATGGGAGGGAGTCTGCAAACTGGTAAGACAGGAAAAGTTTCTCATGGAAGAGTAAAAGCAAGACATAGTTTGCTAGAAAAAAGATAAACAAGAAAAAGCTAGTGTGAAAGAAAACAAAAATAACAAATGTAAAAGGGAGCAAATATGTTCCCCTCTCCCTGGAAAAAAACAATTGTCTTTTAGCCAATAGTAAAATTAGAAAAATAAAGATAGATAATAGATACTTTGCGATATTAAGTGAGAGGAATTGAATGTGAATTTTAGTATTCTGACTTTAAAAATAAAAAATCAGAAAACCTGTTTGATATCCTAATTTTTGTTTTAAATGTTTACTGAATTATTAAATCCAAAAATCTAGGAACCGATTGATGCTGAAATGGATAGAAGTAGCACGAGTGAAAACTGAAGCAGAGGCATCAGGAAGACGCATCCTCAGAAGCTGTAAGACAGCATGGCGTGGGAGACGGCCCCTCTGTTTCGTCTCCTGAAGTTCCGTGACAGACTAGTAAGACTGAGTTTGACATCTGGGGAGAGACACTTCTGCCAAGTTTGTCATCCATTAAATTCACATTAAATGATAAGAGTTGACCAGAGTAATGTTGAGAGTTGAGTAATGTTGAGAGTTGAATAATGTTACTCTAGAAAGAAGATAAGAATTGTTTTCATATATTCGAAGAATTTTTACAAGGTAGATATCCCAAACCAGAAATGTTATATAAACTAATAGCTGGGTAACTTCACATAAAGTTGAAATAACATGGATATAGCACAGTTTAAATGTTGATCTTTCACATTAGTCAAGAATTTTTATCAGACAGATTCATGAATTTATGGCTTTTATAATAAAAATTATTTTATAATAAAAATTATTTATAATAAAAATTATAATAAAAATTAAAAATGGGGTTGTTTATAGTTTGGACTAATTGAGTTCATAGATCAAGGGAAAAAGCAGAAAAAGAGGTTTACACTGTGTTCTTAAAATCTTGAGTTTTTGTGTTCTTAAAGGACACATTTTAGTGAAAAAAAAAAGTTTAAAAAATTATCTGGAAATTAGAATGTTTAAGGCCTAAATTCTCAAATTAGCCATGTTCAGAAGACTTGATCAAAATGCCACATAAATCAATAATTTAAAATGGCTAGTTATGTGAACAAACAGATCTGAGCAAATTTTAGTTTTATTAACAAGGGAAAGAAAGAAAAAAGAAAACAAGAAAGGGGAGAAGGACAGACAAGAAACTTGCTGAGGGCAACACATTGTAAGGCAACAGTAATTCTGGGAACAGGGAACTATTTGTTCTGGTGGGTAAAAGTGTGCATCTGCATCCATTTGTGTGTGCGAATAATATATGTTTGCTAAAACTTGAAAATGACATCATCTTTAAACATAAAAGTTTGTTAGTTTATTTAAATAATAAATTGAAATTTTGGCTGGGCATGGTGGCTCACACCTGTAATCCCAGCACTTTGAGAGGCTGAGGAGGGTGGATCACCTGAGGCCCGGAGTTTGAGAACAGTCTGGCCAACATGGTGAAACCCTGTCTGCACTAAAAATACAAAAATTAGCCAAGCATGGTGGTGCATGACTGTAATCCCACTACTTCAGAGGCTGAGGCAGGAGAATTGCTTGAACCCGGGAGGTGGAGATTGCAGTGAGCCGAGATACCAGCCTGGGCAACAGAGAGAGACTCCATCTCAAAATAATAATAATAATAATAATAATAATAAAAAATTGAAATTTTATTAAAAGTGAAAATGTTTTATCATCAAACCATTTCTGTAGCTCGCTCACTCACTTGTAGAAACCATGTCTTTTTATTTGAGCCTGGCAGCTATGAACCTATTGCTATTTTTTCAGCTACAAAGTGATGTAAACAAATGTATCTATTAACATAAGTTTTCAAACTAGGCATTGTCAGGGCTGTGGTAGGGTAGGTAGGACCGTTAGACAGTCTCTTCATTCATATAAGCCCTGAAATTTAGAGAGCTGATCTCATATAAAAATGAGTTTATTGTATTTGATGTTATAAGAAAAACTAATAGAACAGGCAGATGATTTTGCAGAATAAATGATGAATGCTAAAGTGTAAAAAAATATATAGAAAGCAAGGTTGGAACTCAGGGCAGAAGACATAGATGTGAGTCCCACTCCAGAGGTGATCTGAAGCTGTGCAAATCGAAACGGTCCTAAGATGAAGAGTAAACCAAGAAAAGAACAGGGCAACTACTGAATCCCAGGTAGGGTGCACATTTAGGTGGTGAAAAGAAGAGGAGACGCAAATGGATACTGAGGCAAGAGACTGAACAGGGTAAAGCCTCACAGAGACCAACACTAAGCTGTAAGTAGGAAGAACTGCCTTTGGCCAGTAGAAAATATAGACTGCCGGTTCATATCTAGCCTCAGTCCTTTTGCAAACTTCAGATATTCTCTCTAACTGGACATTCTGGTGAGTTATCAAACTGAAATGGGCCATCATTAATTATTTTCTAATGCTTTATGAGGAGTATTTATTATACTGGATATTAGGATCATCTTTCTGAGTCTTATGAGGAAATATTAAAATTCTATGTGAACTAAGCAATTGTGATTTGTTCTCTATTTTGCTTCTAAATATAAGTACTTGTGTAGATCAATGGTCCAAAAAGAGCAGAGACAGTCGCCACTGAGTGAAGACCCAAGAGATGGTAATATCCATGGAAAATAAAGATGAGAAAATGCAACTGGCCAGTAGAATCTGACAGCACGTTGAGCCTCTGCAAAAGAACTTTCTGCACTGAGTGCCCTGGGACCCACTTCCCTCTCCGGTCGTTTGTCTTGGCACAGATTGCTCTAGAAGAGCCCCCCCAACTAACCCCTTTTCTCCATGACCAGAATCCTGAAAGTTGAATTGGTTCCTGTTGCTGTCCGCTCCTTGGATGGATGCCAGGGGAGCCATTCACTGCAGGCGGTTATCAGTCAACGCTGGCAATCATGGTCCAGACCAGTTTTCCAACAGAAACACATTGCGTTATTGAAAGCAATGCACGAAATATTTTTAAAAGACTCAATGATGCCAACAAATGTCTCAAAAGAATTCTGAAAGGGTTTCAGAAGATGGATGAATCTTTGCAGTTCTAATTTTCAACAGTTAGCTTGAATCATTTCAACAGTTTCCATTTTTTTCCTCCTCAAGAAAAGCATTTAGAAGAAATGTTTTTGGGTTTATTTATTTTGTATTTTTTTTCATTAACATGTTTTGAGTACACACCTACTCCGGGACCAGACCCTGTTTTAGACCTAGGAGACCCAGCAATGCATAGGACAAACACAGTCCCTCCTCTTGTGAAATTTACATTCTAGTGAAGGAAGAAAGAAATTAGATACATAAATAGATAAGGTAATTACAGGCAGTGTTAGGTGCTATGAAGAAATAAAACAAGGTCAAGAGACAGGGAGTGATTGAAGGAAGGCACAAAGAGTGATTCTGAGGTGTGAGGAGCTGTTGAAGGAACTGGCATCGGAAGTGAAATGTAAAACATGGAACTGAACCAGCTGTCTAAGTATCTGGGAGGACAATCTCAGTCACAGTAAAAGCAAGGGTAAACCTGATATGATCTGGAGTAACAGCAACAGTGACAAAATAGCCTGGATGGCATGAAGTGGGCAATGCCAGAATGGCAAAAACTGTACAAAGGAGGCAGGCAAGCATGGAATCATTCAGAGCCCTGAGGACTATGGAAAACTCTGGAATTTACTCTATGGGCATTGAACTCATAAAGACATTGAAGTGTCCTTAACAAAAGAATGGCGTAAGTTGATTGACAGGTCAAACCTCCCTAGTTTTTACATGGCGGATTCATTGCAGGAGAGCAGAGCTCTGCTCTTCTTTCCCTGAATGACTGCAGGAAATAGTGGTGCTGCTTTGCCTGGCAAACAAGGAGTGAAAAATCCCTTTGTGTTCAGCAGGTCAGGGTAACTCCTAGGACACAGCTTTTCAGTAAAAAGCAATCACTGGTGTTCACTAGAGTCTTGATGAAGTCTTTGTTAAGTGTAGCATATTTCTTCAATTCTTCTACCTGAGCATATCTCCTCTTCCTATTATTTGAGCTAGAAGCAATAACAATATCCTAAGATGTGCAGTTTTAGCAGGAGTAATAGTGAACATGTTCCCAAGTAGAGGCCTTTTGGAATGATTCAGAAATTGCAGCCCATTCTGCAGCAATGAGAAATGGATATGTCAGCCTTTTGTAAACTATAATGCATAGTGCAAATAAACATCATTATGAGGGATGGAATATCAAACATGCTTAAACTAGGGCAAGCATCTGCACTAAACTACTTTTCCTCGTTTGGCCCATGGATCCTCTTTTCGTCAGCAAGTATTAGACAGAGATGTTTGGCATTGCAGTGATGACCATTCTGTCAAAGTTGGAAGCTTTGAACTCTGAATTACTTTCCAAAATATAAACCTTAACCTTGAGAGAGTTGTAATCACCTGTGACATTTCTGTAAAAATTAATTAAATATTAAATAAAAGGAGCAAGGGACATAATCACTGTCAGGACTGGCATATTCTTTCCTACTGACTCTCAGAAGAAAGCACTTATGCAAAAATGCACTTTTACCTTGTTTATATTTCTTTCACTGAAATTTAATGAACAGGACCTTGGATGTAAATATCAAATCAGCCATTTGCTCCTTAGCACAGTAGTCCAAGGTCATTTCACCAAAGGGAGGAAAAATTAAAACTACGTGAGACAGTAGCTCTGGAATGAGACTTTAGGGTTACTAGTTAGTTAAAATATCAATTTCAAAGACTATGGAAAAAATCGAAAATCATTTTTTCCACTTAAAATTGTCAGACTGCTAATGCTGAAGTAGGAACATCATTTTACCCTCAGCTGTGATTACTACGGTGTGTAGAAAATGTATAAATGTATGGGCAGGTTTTCAAGGTTATCAGGCTGACAGCCATAATGACTCCACTGTACTGCAGGGGTGCAGACCCTGGGATTTCAACAGATCCTGCAGAGGCCTCTCAGCTGGATGAAAGCATGGCTCGTGGTTTCGTTGGCTAGCTGAGTACATAGATCAAAAAGGTGGCATGTCTTTATGAAGTCAAAATTAGACTCTGTTTCTCATCCTAAAGATGGCTCAAATATTACGATGACAAATACTCTATGATCTAAGTGTACCAGATCCAGAAGTGCACATTCTTCCTGATTTGCCAAGTTGAATATGTCTTTGTTATTACTCAACACAAGAGTAGAACTAGCTTTGGAAAGATAGAAATTACTTGTTCCATCTAATATCCAGGTAGTACTAGCTTTTTAGGTTCTCTGTATGAAATGCTTAAATGAGATATCAGTTAAGACTTCTATAATTAATGAAGTGATTTTCCATATTGAAGTACACAAAATTATGAATTGACCTCAAAAGAAAAATGTTGAAATGAGACCTGGTCAAAGTATATATGCATAAGTAGTCACTAAAATGAGAGAAGTATTACTTACTAAATTATAAAATAAGCACAATTTCAAGACAGTACTAAAAACTTGAATATGGTGATTTTAAAACAAAGAAAAAAGTTGATTTTTATTTATTTTTTTAAAATATATTGGATAACTATCCATATTCACTTACTTATGTAGCATTAGTTGTTTAAAATCATTAAAAAATACGTGCGTATGTATAAGGCTGATAACGACATTTTCATCCTGGCTCTCTTACCTTCTGTACTACTCATCAGTACAGAACCCGGTGGGTCTTCTCCTCCCCACATGCCTCTTTCTATGACATTTAACCCGGTGGGTCTTCTCCTCCCCACATGCCCCTTTCTATGACATTTAACCCGGTGGGTCTTCTCCTCCCCACATGCCTCTTTCTATGACATTTAACCCGGTGGGTCTTCTCCTCCCCACATGCCTCTTTCTATGACATTTAACCACTGGGGTTCCAGGTCACCTGTATGAACGCAGAGTGAGTCTGACACTGCTGCCCATTAGTACAGAATGTGTAGCTGAGATCAGGATTCTGCTGTTGGGTTGTCTGGGTAGAATCTTAGATCCACCTCTCACTTTCTGTGTGACCTTTGGTCAATTATTTGAACTCCGTTTTGGATTCCTTAACTGTAAAATGGGAGTATTAATATGACCTACCTTTGAGTATAGCTAGGATGGTTAAAAGGCATATAATACTGTATACATAAAATGCTTGGAGCAGCAGCTAATAAACCCTACTGCTAAAAGGATATTTAGTGGTGGTGGTAGACTTGTGGTGGTAGTGGTGACGGTGGTGGGACTGAGAATTTATGGTCAATCATTGGATGCATATCTAAGAAATGACATACTAGGTAGGTGCAGTGGCTCACGCCTGTAATCCCAGCACTCTGGGAGGCCGAGGCAGGTGGATCACCAGCCATTTAGTTCATCCCTAAAGAACTGAGGGTCCTTGCAATTTAAGGATGTCAATGTGCTCTTTTATACATTAGTAACTGAAGAAAAATGAGTGTTCTTTAAATACTTTTTATGATTAGGAAACAAAAAGAAACCAGAAGCAGCCAAATCAGGACTGTAAGGAGGTGTAATGACTTTGCATTGAAACTCTCACAAAATTGCCCTTGTTTGATGAGAGTAATTGAGCAGCAGCATTGTTGTGGTGGAGAAGCACTCTGTGGTGAAGCCTTCCTGGGCATTTTTCTGCTAGAGCTTTGGCTAACTTTCTCAATACTCACAACAAGCAGATGTTATTGTTCTTTGCCTCTGCAGAAATTCAACAAGCAAGCTGCCTTGTCTGCTTTTGCTCTACTTCCATCTCTTGCAGCCATTGCTTTGATTGTGCTTTGTCTTCAGGATTGTAGTGGTAAGGCCAAGCTTCCCCTCCTGTTATGATTCTTTGAAGAAATGCTTCAGGGTCTTCATCCCACTTGTTCAAAATTTCCATTGCAAGCTTTACTCTTGTCTTCAGCTGATCTGTTCACATTGGTTTTGGTATGCATCAAGTAGAAATGTTCTTCAACCGTAATTTTTTAGTCATAATTGTGTAAGTTGAACAAGTGGAGGAGTCTATGGTATTGGCTATTGTTTTTGCTGTTGATCATCAATCTTCTTCAATTAGAGAACAAACAAGATGAATTTTTTTCTCACAAATTGATGTGGATGGTTTGCTGCTGCAGACTTCATCTTCACCACCATTTCATCTTTTCTTAAAAGAACTTTTCTATTTGTAAACTGATTTCTTTGGGGCATTGTCTTTGTAAACTTTTATAAAGCATCAGTGATTTTACTATTATTTCACCCTTGCATCACTATAAATTTGAGCTTGTTCTTGCTTTAATTTTAGCAGAATTTATGTTGCTCTGATACGGACTCTGTTCAAATTCATTATCTTATCCTTCATAGTTTCTCATACTAGATCCTGTTCAGACACGTTATAAGAAGTTAGTGTGAGTTCATTTTGGTGCAAAACATTTTTGAAATCCATGTATAATTTTATTCATAATGTACATGAACTTTTGAAGATTCCTCACATGTTCCAAGAATTATGAAAGCAGATAGTGATAAATAGCACTCCAGAGTTTAAAGGTAAAATGGTAGGAGGTTGGTAGTGATAAGAAGGCTCCATAAAGTAGATAACACTACTAAAATGTAGTTTAAATAATCATAAACTAAATTATGTATTAAAATCTAAATTGAATACAGCACAGATATACAAGAGAAAAATTAGGATCCAAACTTTAAAGTGAAAATGGATTTAAACATTTTTAGTTCAATTCTTGGTCAGTTAAAAGTGTCCCTAAAATACCCTTTAGAATAGGCACAGAATGGTCCACTGATGACTTCATTTTTCACTTTAGACAATTAATCTTAGTTTTTAAGAGCTATTATATTTCATTTTAAAAATTACTAAGTTGATGTGTTATCTATGAACTATAATTTACTACAAATAAAATGTTTTTCTGCATATTAAAATTAGTATTCCTATACTCAAGTATCACATTGTTTATATTGTCCAAAAATAAAATGTTTTTCTGCAAATTAAAATTAGTATTGCTTACTCAAGTATCACATTGTTTATATTGTCCACTTGAACATGTTTGGCCATCAACCTTATACTGGAATGATTTCTTTATATGTCTGTCCCCTCCACCAGTTGCTGAGCTCTTGGTTCTGCAACCTGGATTTTCATGTTTAGAATTTATATAACTCTTTTAAATGCTTTGCACATATTATATACTCACTAAATATTTACTGAACTGACCTGTTAAAATGCTTTGGAAAATACAGTGATGAAATGCAGTGGTTAAAATGTGCTGGTGAAAAAAACTCATTCAAATTTAAAAACTAATACATGGTTCTGTAGTAAAACTTATTTATAAATTGGGGATTTTCTGGATTACAGGAAGTACAAAATGCAGCTGTTATTTCAAATTTCATGTAGTATCAGAATTGGAGAACTCTATATTCACTTAAGTCATTTTTATATGAAAAAGTTTCTGAAAATATCTTCTAAACAAACTTTAGACAATATTTAAAAGTATCCCTAAACAGACTCAGAATATTTCTGCCTCTGTTCTAAGAGTATGTTTCAGATCAATACACATTTTATCGTGTATTTATGCACCATGTACTGAGGTAGACCCTGGGGATACATTGGTAAGTGATACACAGAACCTAACCTCATAATAGGTGGAGATACCGTTTTTTGACTGCACTCACGTGTTAGCCATTATTTCCATGAGAACATTCAGCCCTTGAACTGAAGAACAGAAGCCAGGCTACCCTTCTGACTGGGAGGAATTTAGTATCCAAACTCCTGTGTTGTTCTGTCTCCATAAACCTCTTCCCTTCCTCTGAAATTGCTTCTCTAGAATGAATGATTCATGAAGATTTGGTAAATGCTTTATCAAGCTTACCAAAACAAATTATATAAGGACAGTTGAGGAATGCTATTTGAAGAGTGATTTATCATTTTTATTTATTCCCATATAATTCACATCATGTACTGCAAATATCTGAATGTGATTTTCTTGTTCTGGATTTTTGTAATTATTTACTGTAAGTAAACAGGTAATTTGATTTCTTCTTAATTCTTATGTTCTTAGATTTCCATCAATCTTCTCTTATTTTTCTTACCAACAGAAGTATTTGGCAGTATCTGAAGTTAGGATATGAAACAGTATTTAAGAGAGATGTGTGAAACTCACTTCCTGTTCTTGGTTAGAAGTACCTGCACACCTTGGTCAACACAGTTATCACAGCTTCAGGGATGCCACACAATGTGCTTTAAATTTTTCCCACACTTGAGACCCAGCCCAAACTACTACTTGTACTGCTAGATGCTTAAAAATAGCATATGATACAATGTAGTGTCTCATAGTTTCCATCAAACGTTGCAGATCAGTGTTCAACCAGAAATAAACCACATTCGTTAAATGAACGAAGTTGACCTGGTTAATATCATTGGTCTGAGGGCTGCATTCTACTAAAGCAGAAATGTAAAGGTTTAAAGACCAGTTGTCTTTTGTCTGCATGAATCTAGATAAACGTGTTGGTCTAATTAGATTCATCATTTGACTCAGGAATTGAGCCTACTACTGCACTGTTGGTTTTAAGTCTTCCTCTGAAAAGGGCGTGCAATGTCACCGCAGATCACCCCAGCTCCCTCCCTATCCTTTTCTCCAGCCTTGGTGCTGATTCTTGGCAGAAGGAAAATTCTTTTTCTGTGAAATTGAGTTTCACACCCCCCACCCCATTTTCTTTCCATCCTCAGCAGCTACTCTACAGCAAGGTTTGGCCACGTCACATTTTCCCAATGCTCTCGGTGACTCTTGCTCTGTTTCCACACAGCGTTTTCCATCCCCCCGCCACCACCAAAATGGTGACCTCTCTTTTTCCCATTTACTTATTCAAACACAATGAGCACCTCCTTGAATCAGGCATTGTGCTGGGCAGTGGAATGGATTTGTGAATAGGGTCACACAGCCTGCTCCCTGGAGCCTTCATTAAGCTCGGTATCCCCATGAACAGTGCAAACAATCATGGGGAAAGGAGTGGCAAAAAGGGATACCATTGTGGAATGTGGAAATTCAGAAAGGATTCTAACAAGAGGAACAGTGCAAACAATCATGGGGAATGGAGTGGCAAAAGGGATACCACTGTGGAATGTAGAAATTCAGAAATTCAGAAAGGATTCTAACAAGAGGAACAGTGCGAACAATCATGGGGAATGGAGTGGCAAAAGGGATACCATCGTGGAATGGAGAAATTTAGAAAGGATTCTAACAAGAGAAACATTTGAGCTCAAAAGACTTCAAGGAGTAGTTTTCATATTTGAATGTGCTTCACGTGGGCCTTATTAAAAATACAGATCCCTGGGTCCTGCCATTAGATATTCTGATTTGTAAAGTGTGATGCAGGGTTTATAAATCTTCATCTTTAACCACTGGTTAAGATATTAACTGGTCCAGGTTGTTTTGATGCTAGAATTTCATGGATCGAACAGTGATCACTACTGCTTACTGGTGGCCGAAGTATAAAAGGACGAAAAGGAGGAGGCACCCTTACAACCAGCAGGATGAGGGTGGGTGAACAGCAGGAGTGAGGATGAGGAACGAACAAGGTAGAATTTCTGATAGAAAAGATGGCAGTTGGTTGTTAGAGGCTGCATCTTCTTTCTCTAACTGGAATTTTTCTTTTGTTCTGGACTTCTCTAAATAACAACAACAACAATAAATATTAAACTTAAAATTAAAAACAAGCACAAATAAATTTTATTCTTATATCCTTGCTTTCAAGCTTCTACTTAAGACAAAATGCTCTTGATTTCTTTATTGTACACAATATGAAATGAAATTCTAGAAACGACTCTCTTTTTCAATAGATCCTATAAGACTTAAAGTGCATAGGACCTTGGTTTTACTCTTCTCTTTGTATCTGCTGAATATGATGGAAAAGCTACAGCACTGACAACATAATCTACAGTCTCAAATTCAGATTACTACCTAAATTGACCACACCATGATTATGTGCAACTAAATGAATGAATCTGTTAAGATATTTTCAGCTGTAGCAGAAGCCCCAGTCAGATTCTGATAAACAGCATGGAAATGCATTCTCTCAGTTGAAGGCAGGACAAGATCCAGGCCTGAGTGTCTCAACAGCTCACTGTAGTCATTGGAGACCCAGGTCCCGGCTTCTGCTCTGCCAGCCTCAGAGGGTCACCCTTACCCTTAGCCTCAAGCCCTCATGGCTACAGGACGGCTGTGCAATGTTATGAATCGCCTGGCCTTGTCCGGAGGAAGCGTCTCTGTTTCAAGAAGGAGAAACTTTTCCCAGAAGCCCTACAGTAGAATTTCTTCATGCTTCATTGGCCAGAATTGGGTCATAGTACCATCCATAAAGTCAGGATTGACAAGGAGGATAATACTGATTTTGTGAATTGGCTTATGTCCTCTGTCACAGAATGGTTATTTGTAAGTCAATCACACTGGCCGTCCTAATGAGAGTCTCTCTGTGATGAAAAGGAAGTTTCTATTATTTTAAAAAAGTAATTAAATAAAGCATTAGAAAAAATGCCCATTGAAAAGCATCCAATGCTATCCCAAGTTCCAAAAGCATGCATGATATATTCATTAGTTAGTATTAGAAAATAATTTTGTATGTTATCATCTTTAACACTCTAAACTTAGTAAGCAACTTCCTGTAGCTGATGCAGACATCCAAATTGCAAGTTAGCTTAAATGGTTTGCACAAGGTATTAATCTGAAAAAAATGGAGGAGCTAAAATTAAACACAATGATTGCCCCTTTAGATAGACTTTGGTAATTTCAAATGTTACTTCATGGGCATATCATTAAATTAAATTACACTGAATTCAACAGAAAGAAAATTTTAGCATCTTTTCCTTGGGTATCTGTCTTTACTGTAATGAATCATTTGTATATGTTGTTTTATTACAACCACAAAGGAAATCATGTATTAATAGGAAGAAAGAAGCAGGTTATTACCTGCCACTGGAACAAAGTTATCACTTCTGGTTGCCATAGTAAGTCATATTGTGACGTTTTAAAAAAACTTCCAGCCGAATATTGTCCCCAGAAGCCTTTCAACATATGTTGTTAAGATATGGGATGCTTAATAATGGCTTAGATTTATGGGATGCTGCTTTTAATAAACTTCATCCTAAACCATTGCTGACTTTTTGTACTTCAAATATTTCTGACATTTGAATGTATTTTTCAAAATAAAAGTTTTAAGATCCCTCCTGCTTTGTATTTCCTTAATGCTTCGTTGCCTGCCTTAGTCTACTGTGCTTTGATTGTAGAATCTGACCAGCCTGGCTTCGAACCCCAATATAAGGAAGTTAAATAAAACTCTGAAGACATTTGACTCCTTTATGTCATATTTTTCCAGCCTAAAAATATAGCATAGAAACTTTGTGTTTAAAAATAATATATATGCCTAGCATACAGTAGCTTGATAAATCATAGTGATGGCTATTGAAATACATTGTATTTTCAGTGTCTTGAAAAATGGCTAATACAGATTCATCACTCAACAAGTACTTATTAAATGAATAAACACAACATCTACTTTGTGTGTGTGTATGTGTTTGTGTGTGTGTAAAAGAGCGAGATGAAGTTTAAAAATTTAGTATCTAGATGGATTCTTTATTTATAATACTAATAAGCTAAGAACTTCTAAAGTTTGTCCCCAATCTGATCTTTCCCTTGTTTAGGGCCAGGATAGCTTCCTATCTAACAGGTCAAAGATTGTTGAGTGTTACAAAATATTCAACTGAACAATGACAATATAAATACAATCAATTAAATAGTGGTACTGAAAAACTTCCAAAAAATCAGGGTTTTGCATATTTAAGAGAATGATTTTGAGAACTGGATAAACCAAATGGAAATAAGCGCGTAATAGAGAAAATAAACAATGTCCAAATATGGTTATTTGAACAGATTGAGAAAAGTGATAAAACCCTAGCTTACTAGGTCAAGAAAGAGAGGAGAAAACGCAAATTACCAATATCAGAAATATGAGAGGCATTATCCCCGCACTATCTCACAAATGTTAAAACAATAATATGAGACTATTATAAGGAGCTGCATGCTGAAGGAAGAAAGGAAAGCAGGAAAAAAGGAAGGAAGAAAAGACATAAAGACCAGAAAGAAGTAAGCTATTTTGATTTGTGGATGACATGATTGTTCACACAGAAAATCCTAAGACACCTACAAAATAACTAGTAAATGTAATAAGCTAATTGAGCATAGTTCCGAGTTAGGCTTATGTTTAAGCAGTCAATGATAGTTTTATATAAAGCAATAAACAATTGGAAAATTAAAGCTTTAAAATACCATTCACAATAGCACCAAAAAACATAATTCTTAAAAGTTACTTCAGCAAAAAGTGGGCAATATCTTTACAGAAATTTACAAGACATTGCCAAAAGAAACCAAAAAATATCTAAATAAACTGTGAGACACAGAGTGTTCTTGGATCATAACACAGAATAATAGTATGTTAACTATCCCCAATTAATTTTAAATTTAATGGAATCCTAAATATAATCCTAGCAGACATTTTTGTAGAAATCTACAATTTTACTTTTAAATTTACAGGTAATGCAAGTGAGCAAAAACAATAAAGCCAAAAAAACCAGAGTCAGAGGACTCATACCATGTGATTCCTAGACTTATAGAACTACTATCATCAAGTCACTTGGTGCCAGCGTTCAATCAACAAATGATACACAATTGTAAGAACAAATTAGACTCCAATCATCTTATTTTACACAAAGGTAATTGGGAAATAAAATTTTTTTCAACAGAGGGTGCTAAAATAAATATCCACATAGAAAAAATAAAATGTAACCTCTATTTAACACTATACTCAAAACTTAGTTTAAACTAGTTAATTGATACAAATAAATGAGGAAACTAAAACTATACAGCTTTAAGAGAAAAAATAAAAATAAGTTTTTGTCTCTGTGACAATTATTTCTCATGGTGCAGAATTAAATAATCATGACAATTGATGGAGTCCATTAAAATGAAAGAATTTCTGTTCATAAAAACTCCATCATTGAAAAAAATGGACAAAGAACGCATTTGGAACAAATATTGACAAAACAATCCTTAACAAAGAGCTGAAATCTTGATAAATCCAATACTTATAAAGAATTTCTATAACTAATAATAAAAGCTAAAATAACCTCATATGAAAAATCTTAGCAGTCATTTCAAGGAAAGATTATAAATGACCAATATCTACATGAAATTTGTGCAGTATCACTTGTATCCATGGAAGTGTAAATTAAAACCTCTAGCAGATATAGAAGAAATAGAAAAAAATGATAAAATCTAACATGGGCAAGGGTGGAGTGCAATGGGAATGTTCATATGTTGTTGGTGAAACTGGAAAATGGTAGAACTGGTTTGCAAAAAAAGTTGTATTAAACAGCCAAAATTGTACTTATAACCCCACAATTCTAATTCTAGATATTTCCCTAATAGAAATAAAAACATCTACAAATACTTACATAGGAATATTCACAATTGCCACATTTTTCAGTTGTTGCTTTATGGCAGATATTATTATTTTATTCACTGCGTACCTATAATTATTTGGTGAGCAAAATAAAAAAATTATATCATGAATACATAGTAGTGTGTTACTAAATAATATGTAAGTAACCAAATCTCAAAAACATAAAATTTTAGTAATTTACATATTTATTTTTTATATAAAAGAAATATGTATGCCATTTCCCACCATTTTTTTCTTGATTTCACCAAAACTCCAAGTAGGAAAGACTTCTGGTTTTAAAAAGTATGTAAATTAACCTTTATATTTGGATCTAAAGTTATTTTAAAGACCATCTAACCCAGCCCCCTCAGTTTACCAAAAAAAAAAAAAAAAAAAGAAGATATTCAAAAAAGTCAAGTGGCTAGTTATACTATCATGGAAGAAAAGAAACAGAACACAGTATATGACAAGATGTAGAAATACACAGAACTTCTAAAACGGAGACTATTTTATTTATTTCTATAGGTACAACGACAGTGCTATCCATATTTAATTTTATTTTCATTGTCTGTCTGTTGATCTTACAGAAAGTCAATGGGCATTGACTTTGAATGAGTACTAAAGAAGGCCATTTTATAATAGGGTTATAAAACTAGCACTGAATTATTAATTTATCACAACTTGCTATTTCAAATTCTACTATTCTTCCTTATATTTCTATTAAAAGTAAAATAAATTATTAATTAGCAGTTTTCTGATTTTTTTTCACTAGAGGTTATATTAGGTTCTATTAATTAAATTAGATGACCTCTCATACTGTCAGGATAGAAAAATCCATTTGTAAGAACAAAGCGGAGATCTGATGAGGCAAACATTGATTTGTTTTTTCCAGTAGCATGTGTATCGATCATCAACACCCAGTCGGATTTAGCTTTTCCTGACCATGTGATGTTTTATTGCAAAATATCTAGTGTGTGGTGCCAGCCACTCAGAGCAGCTGGTGTCAAAGGGTAGTTTGATCTGTATTGTAAAACTAACAAGACTGCAATTTAAAAGGCTAAAGGGCAGCCACTGCAACCAGAAGGGAGTCAAACCAAGAATTCATGTCTATTCACACACGTTCTGTGTCCTTCAGAATTTACAGAAAATAATTTGACTGTCATTCCATATCTGGGTATTTAAAAATCAGCAGCAAAGTGTCAACATGTTTTTAAATTCAGTGCCAGATAAATATTTAAAGCACAGTTCTCTGGATCTCTTCATTCATAAATATCTTAGAAATACATTTTCTTTAGAAATGTATGTTCTCTCCACCAGGCAACACAGGAGTAATTTCAGTTCATCTTGGCATAGCGGAGTCCTTCATCTTTTGTGCACTTCTGCTGATCTTGGCTGTGCGCTTCCTCCCAGCCACTAAGTGACCACACACTCCCTCCAACCCAAACTTTCCCTTCAGGGATTGAGCTGATTTACATAATTTTTCACTAGCTAATTAGGTTTTTCAAGTTCATACATTATTTTATGGAATTCTTAGCATATCTGAATGTTTATTATATAAATTTTAATATAAAAGACTTTGGTCAAATTAATACACTTCTAATTGTAGAATCTTAGACATCAGTAGGGCTGTCTTCCATCAATATAGGGACAGGATGAGTGGAAACCTCCAAATTCACGCATCTTGCAAACCCAGCAACTCCATTATCAAGTACTGTACCCAGTGCTTGGGAAAAAATAAAGTGTTACTTCAAATAAGAGCATTCTTTTCAAATATTTAGATAATAAAATTAATATTTTGGGGTTTTTTAAGTTTTCAATTTGTCTGGATAGTGAATAATTAGATAGATATCAAGTGTTTCCCCCAATGTGGAGAAATTATATCAATTTAAATACTCTTATATGTAATTATAAAATACACGTTTAAAAAGTCTAATAAAGATTAAATAGCATAAGATATTTTATATTAATAGGTTTTATCAACTGGATGTGTTGAAAAAATTATTCTGGTGTGTCAAGTCAATAACATCTAATTCTCCAATTCTGGAAGGTGTTAGAAAATAGAAAAAGATAGATTTTTAGAAATTTTATAATTGTTGGTGGAAATTACTTTTAAATACCTCATTATCTGAAGAAAATGTACTGACGTTCTAATATTATATACTGAATTGTATAATCAAAAAGGTTAATATGAAGAGAAAAATAAATTGTTAGACGCTGTCATTATGAAATCAAAAAGAGGTGGTCTTATTAAGACAGAAAAAGAGAAGAAAGGATAGATCTTTAGTGATGGAAAAAAAAGAATGGAAAAGCATAGGAAAAAAATGGTCATGATATTTAGAAGAGAGAAAGTATTACAGACTAGATATATATGTATAAAGAATAGAATCATCTCAGCAAGCTAGAGAGGAAAGTGGAATGGGAACACCAAGAACCTGGCATGTCAAGTCAGAGATTTTTGAATTTGATCTGAGAGAGGTTTAGGTTTCAGGGTCTGGAAGAGGCATGATGGAAGCATCCATTGACCATGCATCTGCTGGGTGGCCCCACCAGTGCAGGACGGTCATCACTGACCCCACTTAGGGCATGACTGAGGGTGGCTGAACTGCCTATGAAAGATGGATGACATGATACCGAATGACAGTCCTAGGATGTCAAAATGAGATTATGATGTTTATTTGCACATTTGATTTGTGCTGTAATCAGTTTCTATTTTTCTTCTTTTCAATGACTCCTTTGACCAGCTCTGTGCATTACGGATAAAGCAATCAGAACATAAATTGTCAGTTTGGCTCATCACAATCCCTGAAGAGCTCAGTGAACACAGTGACCTGTTTTCCCAGCCATCTCACAATAAAAACTAAACTGTGCCAGCTTTTTTAAGGAACATTCTAGAAAAAGTCATGGTATAACCTGCCAGCTCAGTTCCAGGAAAAAGTATTGAGTGAAATGTTATGAGAAGACAGAATGTCTGTTGCATGATTCAATACTGTGATGGTGGGGATGACTTCTAAATTATGGATGATGACTACAGCCACACATGCCCTCCTATCAATTCTCTAGTTAGCTTCTTGCCTTGGATGTCCAATACCATCATGCTTAGTCTGTAAGAATATTCTACTGTTTTTCTTGTTAATATTTTCAATGTTAGCATTTGTTTTTGTTGCCTTTAATGTATTTTTTATATATGTAAAATACTTGTATGATTAAAGATCAAAACTATTGTTTTAAACATACTCATACAAGTCTTGCAAACTTGTCTACCCTGTTCTTATCCATAATTTTTGTTAGTTCCTACTTTGATATTCAGATATGTGTCTAATGTTTGGATATATTCTTATTTCCCCTTTTTTTATATAATGTACACAGTACATCCTGCACCCCCTGCTTTGATCACTTACAAATATATCCTAGTGATTTTTCATTCTCTCTCTCTCTTTCTTTGTGTGTGTGAGTGCATGTGTGTGTGTGTGTGTGTGTGTTTACAGTTAACAACATTCCACTTGGTGATGTGTTCTAGGTTGGTAGGCATTAATTTTATTCCTTAGTTTTTTGTTTTTACCAATAATGGCTTACTGAATAAACTTGTACATTTCCTCTGTTTGTGGAGGTGAGTCTTACAGCTATATTTATAGAGTTGGTATTGCTCAGTCAAGTAATACAAGGATTAACAAGTTTCTTAGATATTATCTAATTAGTTCTCCCCATAAGGATTCTATCAATTCCACCTCCAACAAGAAATCAGAGCAACTGATTCTCCGAATCTTGCCAAAAGAGCACATTCAAAGTTTTCTAGTTTTGCTAAGCTGATGTGTGAGAAATAATACTTGGTTCTAAAATTTTTCTAACTACACAGCAAGTTAGCAAGCATTACAGAGGAATGACGACTTGTTCTCATTTTATAGTTTTCTAAAACTATAAATAAAAGTTTTCTATTATTTAGAAATAGCTCTTTAGTGTCCTCAGATTTGCAGAACAACTTTTAAAATACCAATAGCAGGCATTACAACATCGGTTCATTTGCCAGCCAGGGGAAGAGCTGAATCTTTCTTTGTATTTTCTAAAGAAAAATTTTATAAAGCCAATTTTACATTTCATTTGGAAGTGAAGAAGAAGACTGTCATCTGGACTCTAATATTGCACATAATACGGTTGAATATGCTGCATTATAATATTGCACATAATACGGTTGAATATGCTGCATTACAGTCACACTGTTCCAACTTATATGTATAAATGCTTCTTTCATTTGAATAAATAAAATGACTTTCAGATTCTCTTCTAAATTAATTGTCAATTTCCTAAGATTTGACATTCAGTATATCATCCATTGCAATTAACCAAGAAGTAAAAAAAATAATAATAATGATTTTTTATTTTCACGGAACAATGGGATTTCATCTAGATTTTCTGATTAATTTGGTATTTTACTTTGCCATTATAATTCAATTTATGTAGCTTTTCTGTTCATTCCTCAAAGGCATTTTTATCATTCATGAAAATCTGAAATAAAAAGGAAAAATATTTCAATATTCATTTTCTCCCA